>NC_050577.1:283659553-285022752 GCF_011100635.1 Trichosurus vulpecula
AAGTTTCCTAACTCATTCACCATTTTTTACAGTGCAATTCCTAACCTAACAACATTTAGATTAAAAGAGAAATTGCTTTTCTGACAACACAGATAACACAGTTGTTTACCAAATTATGCAATAAAGGAAAATTTTAGAAATACAACAATACCATAAACAATTATCATCTATTTAAACTTTAAAACCAAAACCAATTAATTATGATTCTGGTGGCTTTACCTTAGTCAGATGTGTTCCCAAATTGTCTTATACAGAGAATCATTCATCTCATCACCATTGACATAAACTTCATATCAAAGAAAATCCACATAAAGTTAATGAATATGAAGCAATTATATTCAACATTTTACATTCAAATAGCATTTGTTTTATGCCAAGCACCTTTACAGTCATGTGATCTTTGTAATATCCCTGGGAATGAATTATATCACCATCCTCTTACTGAACAGTAAACTAAAGTAAATAGAACTTTTTTGGGGCTATATAGTTAATAAATTTCTTAAAGGCAAATAACAATACGTACTTTTAAAATTATACTAATGTGCTTTTCTAAGTTCAATACCCTTGGTCTTTTATAAGGGAATATTATCCACAAATTTATGTATATATATATCTGCATATATTATATTTCTTTTTAAAATTTATTTAATTTATTTAATACATTTAATTTTCAGCATTGATTTTCAGAAGAGTTTGAATTACAAATTTTCTCCCCATTTCTACCCTCCCGCCCACTCCAAGATGGTGTATATTCTGGTTGACCCGTTCCCCAGTCAGCCCTCCCTTCTGTCACCCCACTCCCCTCCCATCCCCTTTTCCCTTCCTTTCTTGTAGGGCAAGATAAATTTCTATGCCCCATTGCCTGTGTATCTTATTTTCTAGTTGCATGCAAAAAAAACCTTTTTTGTTTTTATTTTTGAACATCTGTTTTTAAAACTTTGAGTTCCAAATTCTCTCCCCTCTTCCCTCCCCACCCACCCTCCCTAAGAAGGTAAGCAATTCAACATAGGCCACATGTGTATCATTATGTAAAACCCTTCCACAATACTCATGTTGTGAAAGACTAACTGTATTTTGCTCCTTCCTAACCTATACCCCTTTATCCAATTTTCTCCCTTGACCCTGTCCCTTTTTCAAAAGTGTTTGTTTTTGATTACCTCCTCCCCCTATCTGCCCTCCCTTCTATCATCCCCCCATTTTTATCTTCTTCCTCCTCCTTTCCTGTAGGGTAAGATACCCAATTAAGTGTGTACAGTATTTCCTCCTGACATCAAATCTGATGAGAGCAAGATTCATTCATTCCCCCTCACCTGCCCCCTCTTCCCTTCCTACAGAACTGCTTTTCCTTGCCACTTTTATGCAAGATAATTTACCCCATTCTATCTCTCCCTTTCTCCCTCTCTCAATATATTCCTCTCTCATCCCTTAATTAGATTTTTTTTAGTTATCATCCCTTCATATCAAACTCATCCTGTGCCCTCTGTCTATATGTATACATACACATACATATATACATACATACACACACATATATGTATATACATACACAGACACACAAACACACACAGACACAGACACACACACACACACACACATATGCATATTCCCTTCAGCTACCCTAATACTGAGGTCTCATGAATCATACACATCATCTTTCCCTGTAGGAATGTAAACAAAACAGTTCAATTTTAGTAAGTCCCTTGTGATTTCTTTTTCTTCTTTAACTTTTTGTGCTTCTCTTGATTCCTGGGTTTGAAAGTCAGATTTTCTATTCTGCTCTGGTCTTTTCACTGAGAAAGCTTGAAAGTTTTCTATTTTATTGAAAATCCATATTTTACCTTGGAGCATGATACTCAGTTTTGCTGGGTAGGTGATTCTTGGTTTTAATCCTAGCTCCATTGACCTCCGGAATATCAAATTCCAAGCCCTTCGATCTCTTAATGTAGAAGCTGCTAGATCTTGGGTTATTTTGATTATGTTTCCACAATACTCAAATTGTTTCTTTCTGGCTGCTTGCAGTATTTTCTCCTTGATCTGGGAGCTCTGGAATTTGGCGACAATATTCCTAGGAGATTTCTTTTTGGGATCTATTTGAGGAGGTGATCGATGGATTCTTTCAATTTCTATTTTGCCCTGTGGCTCTAGAATATCAGGGCAGTTGTCCTTGATAATTTCTTGAAAGATGGTATCTAGGCTCTTTTTTTGATCATGGCTTTCAGGTAGTCCAATAATTTTTGAATTCTCTCTCCTGGATCTATTTTCCAGGTCAGTGGTTTTTCCAATGAGATATTTTACATTGTCTTCCATTTTTTCATTCCTTTGGTTCTGTTTTATAATATCTTGATTTCTCATGAAGTCACCAGCTTCCAATCTAACTTTTAAGGTAGTGTTTTCTTCAGTGGTCTTTGGGACCTCCTTTTCCATTTGGCTAATTCTGCCTTTCAAGACATTCTTCTCCTCATTGGCTTTTTGGAGCTCTTTTGCCATTTGACTTAGTATATTTTTTAAGGTGTTGTTTCCTTCAGTATTTTTTTCCATATTTTTTTTGGGTCTCCTTTAGCAAGTCATTGACTTGTTTTTCATGGTTTTCTCATATCCCTCTCATTTCTATTCGTAATTTTTCCTCTACTTCTCTAACTCGCTTTTCCAAATCCTTTTTGAGCTCTTCCATGGCCTGGGACCAGTTCATGTTTTTCTTGGAGGCTTTTGATGTAGGCTCTTTGACTTTGTTGACTTCTTCTGGCTATATGTTTTGGTCTTCTTTGTCACCAAAGAAAGCTTCCAAAGTCTGAGACTGAATCTGGGTGTGTTTTCGCTGCCTGGCCATGTTCCCAACCAGCTACTTGACCCTTGAGTTTTTCAGCAGGGTATGACTGCTTGTAGAGTAAAGAGTACTTTGTTCCCGGCTTGAGTGGATGCGCTGTTGTTTTCAGAGCTATTTCTATACAGCCAGCTCTGCCACACCAGCACTCCCCCTTCCCCAAGAACTGCCAACCCAGACCTGATGCAAATCTTAAGCAGGCTCTGCACTCTTGCTCTGATCCACCACTGAATTCCTCCCACCAGGTGGGTCTGGGGCCTGAAGCAACTGCAGCTGTAGTTCTGTAGCTGCACTGCTTCTGCTGCCCCTATGGCGGTGGCCAGACTGCGAACTCCTTTCACTCCCTGTAGCTTTTCCCACTAACCTTCTCTGTTGTCTTTGGTGTTTGTGGGTTGAGAAGTCTGGCAACTGCCACAGCTCACTGATTCAGGGCGCTAGGTCCTGTTCCGCCCGGGCTCCTCGTCTGGTTGGTTCTGCTGCCACCCACGCTGGGCTCCACTCCCCTCCGCTTCCAGCTCCGTGCTCGATAGACCTCACCCAGTGACCACCCAGGCTGTGTTGGGCTGGAGGCCTGCTTCCCTCTGCTATTTTGTGGGTTCTTCAGTTCTACAATTTGTTCAGAGCCATTTTTAATTGGTTTTTGAAGGGATGTGGCAGGGAGCTCATGCAAGTTCTTGCTTTCCAGCTGCCGTCTTGGCTCCACCACCTCCACACTTGCTTTTTTAAGTTGTTTGGAGTTCCACAATTTCTCGCACCTAGTAGGCATGTATTTGGTTTGTGTTAAATTGAAATCAACTGAATTTGCTGCTCACAAAATATAGTCATCTGCTAGCAAGTGGAAAATACTCAGCATAGGTGGAGGATTTGATTTGGTTTCCTATTTATAATATTTCAATATTTCAGTTCCCCATTCACATTCACATTTTTCTTGGGAAAGTTTAATCAGGTTAGTTTAAAATGTGCTGGGCCAGTATTCTAACTACTTCTTTTGGCCCAGGTAAAGAGGAAGCCTAAGGAATTTTAATCATTGCTGAGAAGGTATAATCAGCTTCCCCTCCAGGTAGAGGAGTTTGATAATTAATTGAACAGTAATAATAATAACTCACAATAACCAATATCTTTACCATAGCCAATATCCATGTTAGATTTAATAGAACCCACCCACAGAACTAGCCCAAAAGGTGGGTGGACATAATTCCTTTTCTCCATTCCAAATTCTTCAGAACTTTATCTATTGGTTTTTAAATTAGGCTATCAGCCTTTCACTCTAAGCTGCCTGCTTAAGATTTTTGTTTACTAATCTTACTTTAGTGACAAATAGTAAAATTCTAATCTATCTTAAGGATTAAATTAGGAGTGACACATTACATTTTTCATATTTTTAAATACAGCCAAAATGGATTCAATTTCTTTCCAGTTGGGTTCTCTTACACAAAAATTTTTCTCTTTGTTGGTTAAAGGCTTATTTAGTCAGCCTCCCTTGATCTGAGGGAAAAGAATTCACCCTCCTTTCCTCCTTATCTTTCTCTCTTCTGCATTCAGCAACTTGGCCAAAGTTGGAATGTGGGAGGGAGGAAGAGAACATTTTCCAACAACTCTTCAAGAGTTTCAAAACCTTTTGACTTTCAAAATCTCCACTGAAATAGATTATACCTTCCTTACACTTTCTACACGTTTTCTTCTCCTACATGGTTGAACTTTCCTGCCTTTCCTACTTCAGGTGGACTTTGATTAAAGTCCCTTTAAAACTGCACATACCTTATTTTCCTCTTCAATTTACCTTTTTCCATTATAAAATCTAAACAATAGAATGCTTTCCTCTCTCCTCCTCTCTCCCACCCACCCGCTTCTCTGAAGAGACTAGAGCAGGGAGAGAAAGACAGAGATAGTGGGCCTTACAGGGTGTCAGGTTACACACTCCACATGGAGACACAGAACAGATATAGACAGAAAATAACAGAGAGCTCAGAGAGAATTCTTAGAAATCCACTGCACAAATTAGACATCACCGGCATTTTCCTTTTCTCTTGTCTTTCCCTTTTGTACGTTGGTAACTCCCAATTAGCTAGTCTATCCCTTAGTGGGTTATTGCCCCCCATCCCTGGGCTGAGGCTCACATGATCTCACTCTCCTTTTCCCAAAAAGAGGCTCACCCTATTTTGCCCCACCCATCTTAGACTGAGTTCCCCCCATGGCTCACAAGATCTGGCTCCCCAAAAAGGTGGGGCTCATAAGATCTTGCCCTAACCCCAGGCTAAGGCTCACAAGATCTTGCTCTCCCTTTCCAAAAAGGCGGGGCTCACCCGATCTTGCCCTAACCCCAGGTCACCCAGGAATTGCTCACCAGTCTTGCCCTCTAGAGGACTCATGGATCTCGCTCACCTGGGATCGTGCCCATGACTTACATGACCAGATCAATTCAGCTGTTCCTCCAGGTAGACTTCCCTAACACTATCAGGAGCTCTGCCAGTTTCATTTTTGCCTCCTGAGATAGTCTCTCTTTGCGTCTTCATCAAATCAGGAGGGAGGTTTTCACAAACCAAAGTCCCAGAGCCACTGGCATTTGCCAGTGGACACCTGCCCTGGGATTCGGTGTACGAAGACCCCTCCCAAAAAGGTGCTTCCTGGCCAATGCACCAAAACTGTGGGTCAGAGACCACTACTCACATTAAAAATAGACAGAGACTGTTCTTGAGACAAGGCAAAAAGGAATTTATTGCTTTCTCATGAGAAAGGACACCTCAGCGTGACCCAAGACGATGCCAGCACGTGTGTGTGTTGCATATAGCTCAAAGCAAGTTATATAGACCCTAACACAGAGTTTCCCCCACTCCCTACTGACTCCTCTTCCCATTGACTGGGTTTGGAGCTCACATTCTAAATGTGAAATCTTTTCCCAGCAACAGAGAACAAAGAACAAAAAGACACGTGTGAGACCAGAGACTAATATTCAGCAAAAAGGGAGTAAAGGCTAGATAAACAGGACCTTGCAGGTGTCTGTCTACTGATGTAATTTCTTATCTCTACTTTCTCAGCAGAGCAGTTTCTAAAAATATAGGAGGGGTGCAGGGTGGGGGGAGTGGATGGCAGGAGAGGTAAGGTCTTTTCCCATGCTGAGGTGAGAGTGAACTATTTCGGTATTCTACTCAATACTATGCTGAGGAGGCTTCACTATTTCACCATTCCACTCAATGCTATCTGACAACTGCATACTCAGACGATGTAAGTCAAAGGGCTTATAAAGAAGGAAACTTGATGATACAGCATTGAACTCTGTCTGCTCTTGCTGAATTAGGAGTGATTCGCCTTTTGGAAACCTGCAGTGGAATGAAATAATGAGGACCCCCAGTTCAGAAAAACCCTAAGATTCAAATAAGAACCAAGAGAAATATTATCATACATGTATTGTATTGGCATATGTGGTAGCAGCACATTTGTAGCCCTTTTACCAGTTAGGCTGAATTTTCCACAAAAGGTATTGAGATCATCACCGGTCCTTGGTTGACTCAGGAGACCAAAGATTCAGACTGTTGACATCATTTCTTGGTTGCATGAGTACAAAGCAGCCATGAGGATTTCCAGGCACCCACTCTATTGCTTGCATAGTGGATTACTCAGCTGGATCAATTTAAAACATCCTCAGTCACAATCCTTGTTTAATAGCCTTCTCTTGCTATGACTAAGTAAATATCTTTTGTATTAACTGTTGAATGACCATGAGAATCTTATTTTGTTACATTGTAGAACTTATACCATTAGGAGATTTGCTTGAGTCAGGTCCTGCAAAGAGCAACATATATCAAAAAGAATAATCTTGAGGTGAAAGATTTCATTGCTGGATGAGCTTCTTGAAGAGTTGGCTCAGGACCAGGTGTTCAAATTTAGATTTATAAAACAAAACTTGTCAATAGATGCTATACCAAAAATAATTAGCCCAAGCGACTGGCAAGTGGCTAACACATAGTTATAACTCAAACATTGGTTACATCTATACTGATTAAGAGAAATGCTTCATATGGCCTTGAAAAAAGAACTTTGAGATTGGGGAATGAGGAGATTACTCATAAATAGAAAAAAGAACTTTATTAAAAGTATTTTTATTTTCAGAGTTAGTTTTCATAGCCTATAGAGAAGGAATACTACCTATGTTATTTAGAAGCAATATAAATTTTGAATTTCCTTTTTGTGATATTTTCCTTATTTGTCTTTCACTTTAAGTGCTTGACCTGGGAAGATGCAGCTCATGGCATTGTGGTTTGCACATAGTTCTTATATGACAAATATTTATTCGTTGAATCTTTTAGTGAGATGGGACTGCATGTACTTTTTTAGTTTTGTGCTCATGCCAAGTTTTATTTCATGGATATAGAGATCTTCATTTAGGAATGATGTAATTATTTTCCTGTTAATTAGATCTCTGAAGACATCATTCTATTTCACTAGGTTCCAAGCTCACCTTCTAAGTGAAAAGAAAACATAGTTAGAAGTCTCCATACAGATCTTGTCTAACCTACTCACTTTACATATTAAAAAACTGAGGCACAGAAAGGTTGAGTGATTTGCCCAGGGTTACACAGCTACTCAGTAAAAGAGCAAAGATTAGAACCCAACTTTTAAACTTCTAATCCTTTGGCCTTTCCATTATACTGCTCTGTCACAGATTTTAGAGCACAAAACAAATGGAGAAACAGTTTTGGGTAGGGAATTCAAAATGGAGTTGGTCTCCAAACTCTGATTCTGTTAAATGAAGGAAAGGCTTGAATTTCAAAGAAGGGATCCTTCAGGCTTCAGCATTCATGATATATGTGGTACACTGGACAGTGTGATAGAATTAGAGTCAGAGGACTCAGGTTCAAATTCTGGTTCTGCTAATTACAACTTGTATGAATTTAGGAAAATGTGGTTCAGTGGAAAGAGTGCTGCTCCTGGAGTAAGAGAGTCTGGGTTAACATTCTACCTCTGATGATTGCTAGCTGTATATCCTTGAGCAAGTCACTTAACTATATTGTTCCTCACTTTAAAAGAAAATTTTTTAATATGATTTTTGGTTCCATATTAAGTTCTGAACGTGTGTGTATGTAAAACTATCCTGTGCATACTTATTTTATCAGTTCTTTTTCTGGAGATGGATAGCATCTTTGTTCATAAGTCCTTTGTAGTTGATTTGAGTACTCAGAATAACTTAGTTGTTAACAGTTATCCTTCAAACAATATTGCTGTTACAGTATACAATGTTCTCTTGGTTCTGTTCATTTCATTCTTCATTACTTCATGAAAGTCTTTCTATGTTTTTTCTAAAATGAACCTGCCCATCATTTCTTATAGCACAGTAATATTCCATTACAATCATATACAGCTTATTTTACCCTTTCCCAATTGATCGACATCACCTCAAATCTATCTCTTTGCCACCACAAAGAGCTGCTGTAAATATTTTGGAACATATAGGTTGTTTTTCATTTTCTTGATTACCTTGGGAAACAGACCTAATAGTGGTATTGCTGGGTCAAAGGGTGTACACAGTTTTTATAACTCTTTGGGCATAATTCCAGTTTGCTCTCGAAAATGGTTGGATCAGTTCATAGTTCTACTGACGTGTATTAGGGCTGTGATTTTTTCACATTCCCTCCAATATTTGTCATTTTCTCCTTCTATCATTTTAGATAGTTTATGTGAGATGTGAGATGATATCTCAAAGTTGTTTTAGTTTGCATTTCTCCAATCAATAATGATTTAGAGCATTTTTTTTCATATAACTATATATACTTTATTATCTTCATTCCAAAACTGCCTATTCCTGCCCTTTGATCATTTGTCAATGGGGAAGTGACTCATATTTTTACAAATTTGACAAAGTTCTCTATATATTTGAGATATGAATCTTTTATCTGGGAAACTGTCTATAAATATTTCCCCCAGCTTTTTGCATTCCTTCTAATCTTGGCTACATTGCTTTTATTTGCACAAAACCAATTTTATTTAATGTAACCAAAATGATCCATTTTACACTTCACAATTCCATCTCTTGTTTATGCACAAATTCTTCTCCTATCCATAAGTCTGATAGGTAATATGTCCCATGTTCTTCTGTTTTACTTGCAATATTTCCCTTTATATGTATGTCACGTATCCTTTTTGACCTTATCTTCGTAAGTGGTGTAAGATATTGGTTTATACTCATTTTCTGCCAGACTGCTTTCCAGTTTTCATATTTTTACCAAATAGCGAATTCTTATTCCCATGCCTTAAATCTCTACAGTTGTCAAATACAAGGTTATTATAATCATTTACTACCGTGCGTCATATCTCTACTCTGTTTCACTGATCCTCATCTTTCTATTTCTTAGCCAGTGGCAGATAGTTTTAGTAATTACTGCCTTATAATTTAAATCTGGTACTGCTAAATTTCCTTCCTTTATATTTTTCATTAATTCTTTTGATATTCTTTATCTTTTGTTCTTCTAAATGAATTTGGTTATTATTTTTTTCTAGGTCAATAAAATCATTTTTTGTAATTTAATTGAGAAGGCATTGAATAAATAGATTAGTTTAGTTAGAATTGTCATTTGTATTGGCTCTGCCCACCCATGAATAGATAATATTTCTCTAATCTAAAATTTAAATCTGACTTTATTTGTATAAAATGTGTCTTATAATTATTTTCATGTAGTTCCTGGGTGTGTGAAGATATTTTATGCTGTCCATGGTTATTTTAAGTGGGCAATTTCTCAGTATTTCTTCTTGTAGGATTTTGTTGGTAATATATAGAAATGCTGGTGGTTTAGGTAGGTTTATTTTATATCCTGCTACTTTGCTAAAGTTAATTGTTTCAACTGGCTTTTTAGTTGAATCTCTAGGATTTTCCATGTATATCATCATATCGTCTGCAAAAAGAGATAGTTTTATTTCGTCATTACCCACTTTGATTCCTTTAATTTCTTTTTCTTCTCTTACTGCTATTGCTAGCATTTCTTTTTTTTTAATTGTTAATTATATGATTTATTTTAGGGATATTAGGAAGACCTCCCCATTGCCAAAAAACCCTCAAATAAACCCTTTCTACCCTTTCTTCTTGCCCTATCTCTTTCTTTACTTTCTTTTTTTTAATATTTATTTTTAGTTTACAACAGATGGTTCTACATAATTTTGAGTTCCAGATTTTCTCCCCTCCCTCCCCCCTCCTACCTCAAGACGGCATGGAATCTCATATAACTACCACGAATAACTTTGCATTGAATTAATTTATACACTAGTCAAGTTGTGGAGAAGAATTATGACCAGTGGAATGAGTCATAAGAAAGAAGAAACAGAACCAAAACAAAACAAAAAGAAAACAACCCAAAAACAAAAACAAAAGAGAAGAGAAAAAGGCGAGCATGAAGTGTGCGTCAATCTGCATTCAAACTTCATAGTTCTTTCTCTGGATGTAGATAGCATTCTCCATCATGAGTCCTTTGGAGTTGTGCCTGCACGTTGTGTTGCTGAGAAGAGTGAAGTTTGTCAGGGTTGGTCCTTACAGAATCCATATATCTGTGGTTGTGTACAATGTTCTCCTGGCTCTGCTCCGCTCGCTCAGCATTATGTTGTGTAGGATTTTCCAGGTTGTTATGAAGTCTGTATCATCCCTATTTCTTATGGCACAATAGTATTCCATTACCTTCATATACCACAGCTTGTTCAGCCATTCCCCAATTGATGGGCATCCCTTTGATTTCCAATTCTTGGCTATCACAAAAAGAGCTGCTATAAATATTTCTGTACATATGGGTCCTTTTCCCACTTGTGTGATTTCTTTGGGATACAACCCTAGAAGTGGTATTGCTGGGTCAAAGGGTATGAACATTCCTGTGGCCCTTTGGGTATAGTTCCAAATTACTCTCCAAAATGGCTGCATCATCTCACAACTCCACCAGCAATGCAACAATGTTCCAATTTTCCCACATCCCCTCCAGCATTTATCATTTTCCCGTTTTGTTATTTTAGCCAATCTGACAGGAGAGATGTGGTATCTAAGAGTTGTTTTGATTTGCATTTCTCTAATCAGTAGTGATTTTGAGCATTTTTTGATATGCCTATAGATATCTTTAATTTCTTCCTCTGAAAACTGCCTGTTCATATCCTTTGACCATTTCTCAATTGGGGAATGGCTTGTATGCCTATATATTTGGCTCAGTTCCCTGTATATTTTAGAAATGAGGCCTTTATCAGAGATACTAGTTGTAAAGATTTTCTCCCAATTTTCTACTTCTCTCCTAATTTTTGTTGCGTTGGCTTTTTTTGTACAAAAACATTTCAATTTAACATAATCAAAATTATCTATTTTGCATTTTGTAATGCTCTCTATCTCTGGTTGGGTCATGAATTCTTTTCTTTTCCATAAATCTGATAAGTAAACTATTCCTTGCTCTCCCAAATTACTTATAGTATCAGCCTTTACTCCTAAATCATGAACCCATTTTGACTTTATTTTGTATATGGTGTAAGATATTGGTCTATGCCCAGTTTCTGTCCTACCATTTTCCAATTTTCCCAACAGTTTTTGTGAAATAGTGAATTATTAGCCCAGAAGCTGGCCTCTTTGGGTTTATCAAAGAGTAGATTGCTATAGTTGTTGACTTCTCCATCTTGTATTTCTATCCTATTCCACTGATCCACACCTCTGTTTCTTAGCCAGTACCAGGTAGTTTCCATGACTGCTGCTCTGTAGTACAGTTTAATATCTGGTATGGCTAGGCTACCTTCTCTAGCATTTCTTTTCATTAATACCCTAGATATTCTAGACCTCTTGTTTTTCCAGATGAATTTTGTTATAATTTTGTCCAGCTCCGTAAAATAATTTTTTGGTAGTTCATTTGGTATGGCACTGAATAGATAGATTAATTTAGGTAAAATTGACGTTTTTATTATATTAGCTCGGCCTAACTGATATTTTTTCCATTTATTCAGATCTGACTTTATTCCCGTCAAAAGTGTTTCATAGTTATGTTCATATAGGCCCTGGGTTTGTCTTGGCAAATAGACTCCCGAATATTTTATAGTGTCTGCAGTAACTTTGAATGGAATTTCTCTTTCTATCTCTTGCTGTTGGGCTTTGTCAGTAATGTATAGAAATGCTGAGGATTTATGTGGTTTTATTTTATATCCTGCAACTTTGCTAAAGTTGTTTATTATTTCAAGTAGTTTTTTACTTGATTCTCTAGGATTCTCTAAATAAATCATCATATCATCTGCAAAATTGATAATTTAGTTTCTTCTTTTCCTATTCTAATTCCTTCAATTTCTTTTTCTTTTCTTATTGCTACAGCTAATGTTTCTAGTACCAAATTGAATAGTAGAGGTGATAATGGATATCCTTGTTTCACCCCTGATCTTATTGGGAATGCATCTAGCTTATCCCCATTACAAATAATGCTTGTTGATGGTTTTAGGTAGATGCTATTTATAATTTTAAGAAAGGTTCCATTTATTCCTATGCTTTCTAGTGTTTTTAATAGGAATGGGAGTTGTATTTTATCAAAGGCTTTTCCTGCATCTATTGAGATGATCATATGGTTTCTGCTAGTTTAGTTGTTGATATGGTCAATTATGCTAATAGTTTTCTTAATATTGAACCAGCCTTGCATTCCTGGAATAAATCCTACCTGGTCATAGTGTATTATTCTTGTGATGAGTTGCTGCAATCTTTTTGCTAATATTTTATTTAAAATTTTTGCATCAATATTCGTTAGGGAAGTTGGTCTGTAATTTTCTTTCTCTGTTTTGACTCTGCCTGGTTTGGGTATTAGTACCATATTTGTGTCATAAAAAGAATTTGGTAGGATTCTTTCTTCACCTATTTTCCCAAATAGTCTACAAAGTATTGGAATTAGTTGTTCTTTAAATATTTGATAGAATTCACATGTAAAACCATCTGGCCCTGGAGATTTTTTCTTAGGGAGTTCATCAATGGCATGCTCAATTTCTTTTTCTGAGATGGGGTTATTTAGAAATTTTACTTCTTTTTCTGTTAACCTGGGCAGTTTATGTTTTTGTAGATATTCATCAATATCTCTAAGGTTGTCAAATTTATGGGCATACAATTGGCAAAATAATTTCTAATTATTGTTTTGATTTCCTCTTCATTAGAGGTGAACTCACCCTTTTCATTTTTGATCCTGGTAATTTGATTTTCTTCTTTCTTTTTTTTAATTAAGTTGACCAAAGGTTTGTCAATTTTATTGTTTTTTTCATAAAACCAGCTCTTTGTTTTATTTATTAATTCAATAATTTTCTTGGTTTCAATTTTATTAATCTCTCCTTTGATTTTCAGAATTTCTAATTTGGTATTTAATTGGGGATTTTCAATTTGCTCTTTTTCTAGCTTTTTCAGCTGTATGCCCAGATCAATTATCTCCTTTTTCCCTATTTTATTCATGTAAGCATTTAGGGATATAAAACTTCCCCTAAGAACTGCTTTTGCTGCATCCCATAAGTTTTGGTATGTTGTTTCATTATTGTCATTCTCTTGAATGAAGTTATTAATTGTTTCTCTGATTTGTTCTTTGGCCCACTCATTCTTTAGAATTAGATTATTTAGTTTCCAATTAGTTTTTAGCTTATTTTTCCATTGTTCTTTATTAAAAATAATTCTTATTGCATCATGATCGGAAAAGGATGCTTTGACTACTTCTGCCTTTCTGCACCGGATTGTGAGGTTTTTATGCCCTAGTACATGGTCAGTTTTTGAGTATGTGCCATGTACTGCTGAGAAGAAAGTATATTCCTTTTTATCCCCATTCAGTTTTCTTCAGAGATCTATCATACCTGCCTTTTCTAAAATTCTGTTTACCTCCTTAACTTGTTTCTCATTTATTTTGAGGTTAGATTTATCAAGTTCAGAAAGGGGGAGGTTGAGGTCTCCCAATATTATAATTTTGCTGTCTATTTCTTCCTGTAACGCCCTTAACCTCTCCTCTCAGAATTTGTATGTCATACCACTTGGTGTATATATGTTAAACAATGATATTGCTTCATTGTTTATGGTGCCTTTTAGCAGCATATAATGTCCTTCTTTATCTCTTTTAATTAAATCTATCTTTACTTTTGCTTTGTCTGAGATTAGGATTGCTACACCTGCTTTTTTTACTTTAGCTGAGGTGCAGTATATTTTACTCCAGCCTTTTACCTTTACCCTGTGTGTATCCCCCTGTTTCAAATGTGTTTCTTGTAAACAGCATATTGTAGGATTATGGTTTTTAATCCATTCTGCTATCCGCTTCTGTTTTATGAGAGAGTTCATCCCCTTCACGTTCAGAGTTATGATTTCTATCGGTGTCTTTTTCTCCATCCTATTTCCCCCTGTTTATGCTTTTATTTCTCCCTTTCCCCTTCTCCTCCTCAACAAAGTTTTGCTTTTGACCGCCGCCTTCCTCAGTTTACCCTCCCTCTTTATTCCCCTCCCTTATCTTACCGTTTCCTACTTGCTACTTCTCTCCTCCCTTCTGACCACCCCCCTCCCTTTTCTCCCCCTTCCCCTCCTACTTCCCGTAGGCCAAGTTAGATTTCTAAACTTATGAGGGTATGTTATTCCCTTCTTGAACCAGATCAGATGACAGTGATGCTCAAATACTGCTCTTCTCCCTCCCTTCTTTCCCTCTACTATGATATGTTTTTGTGCCTCTTCATTTGGTGTAATTTACCCTTTTCTACTACCTCCTTACCTCTTCTCTCATAGCCCTCCCTTTACATCTCTTACTTATGTTTTTTATCTTTACATGAGTTAATTTATATAGGCATTCACAATCTGTGTGTATCCCTTTCAATTGTCATAATAGCTGTACCATTCTCAAGACTGACACATACACACACACACACACACACACACACACATATATATATATATATATATATATATATATATATATATAAAACATACATAATATGATATACTCCCACATAAAGATGCAAACAACCTGCCCTTATTGGTTAATAAGGTTTGTGGAGGTTTTCCCCCCTGGTTACCTTTTTATGTCTCTCTTGATTTTTGTGTTTGGAGATCAAATTTTCTATTGAGTTCTGGCCTTTTCATCAGGAAGGTCTGGAATTCCCTTATTTCATTGAATGTCCATTGCCTTGCCTGAAAAATTATGCTCAGTTTTGATGGGTAGTTGATCCTTGGTTGTAGTCCCAAATCTTTTGCCCTTCAGAATATTATATTCCAGTTTCTTCTGTCTTTTAATGTGGAAGCTGAGAGATGCTGCATGATCCTTACTGTAGTTGCACGATATTTGAATTACTTCTTTTTGGCTACTTGAAGTATTTTCTCCTTGAGTTTATAGTTCTGAAATTTGGCTATAATATTTCTCGGTGTTTTCAGTTTGGGATCTCTTTCAGGGGGTGATCGGTGAATTCTTTCAATGACTATTTTGCCCTCTAGTTCTAGGACCTCTGGGCAGTTGTCTTTGATAATTTCTTCGAAGATACTGTCAAGGCTCTTTTTTTCATCGTGGATTTCCGGTAGACCAATAACTCTTAGATTGTCTCTCCTGGATCTATTTTCCAGGTCAGTTGTTTTCCCAATCAGATATTTCACATTTTTTCCTATTTTTTCATTCTTTACATTTTGTTTTACTACTTCTTGGTGCCTCATAGATTCATTAGCTTCCACTTGCTCAACTCTAATTTTTAATGAGTTAGTGTTTTCATTTTGCTTTTGAGTCTCCTTTTCCAATTGGTTGATTTTGCCTCTCAAGGTGTCATTATCTCTCTCCAGATTCTGCATCTCCGTGGCCATTTCGCCAATCTTATTCTTTAGGGACTTTTCCATTTTTTTCCATGTTTTCTTTTACCTCCCTAATTTGCTTTTTAAAATCCTCCTTTAGTTCTTCCAGCAATACTTTTTGGGCTGGAGAGCAGTTCACATTATCTTTTGAGGTATCCGATGTATCTACAGTGTCATTGCTGTCCACTTCCTTATTGGTATTTTGATCCTGCCTGTCTCCATAAAAAGAATCTATTGTCCTCGGTTTTTTTGTGTTCTTCATTTGGTTGGTTTGCTTTTTCCTGGCTTTGCAACAAATTTCTGCCTTTGGGGCTCAGGGCTCTCTGTCCCAGCTTTCTTATTCTGGGGGTTGTGAGTCTAGAATTATAGCCTTCAGTTTCCTGAGGTGTGGGGGAGGGTCTGGCTCCCTGGCTTCTCACTCCCTATGGGTGCTCTCCAGCACTGTTGCTTTTCAGCAATTGTCTCAGCTGTTTGTTGTTTGAGCTGATGTCTGGCACTTCCCCTGGGGGAGCAAGATGACTTCTGGGCTCCTGGTGTTGACCCCTGCCAACTCTGCCCCTCTGGGACTAATGAACTTCTACTATTTGACCACTGAAGCCCCACTTCTTTCTCCTCTGTTCCAGCCTTTTTTTTCTCTGGGTGAGGGGGGGGGAGGGATTAGAGCTGTTTACCTGGCCATTATGTCTCCCAGAAGCCACATTTCATTCCTTCGTGCTCAAGCCTCAGGAGTAGGTATTTTCCTGGCCGGTGGTGTTGCGCTGCCTCTCCTCGCTTCCACAGACTGCCGTCCTGTGTTGGGAGGGTTGGGGATCTCTGCCAGTTTCGGGCGCTCAGCTTTTGCCCAGCCTGTCTCCCACGTGGATTTCCCCACCAGCCGCTTCTGCTTTGGTCTGCTAGCATTTCTAATACAACATTGAATAATATTGGTGATAATGGGCATCCTTGTTTCACTCCCTATCTTACTGGGAAGTCTTCTAGCTTATCCCATTGCAAATAATACTTGCTGTTGATTTTAGGTAGATGCTTCTTATTATTTTAATGAAAAATCTATTTATACAATATGTGCTTTCACATGTTTTTTAATAGGAAATAGTGTTGTATTTTGTCAAAAGCTTTTTCTGCTTCTTTTGAAATAATTATTATCTTGTTACTTTTGTTATTGCTATAATCAAGTATATTAATGGTTTTCCTTATGATAAACCATCCCTGCATTCCTAGTATAAATCACATTTGATCACAAATTTTTGTGATATGTTATTGTAGTCGCCTAGCTAGTGTTTTATCTAGAATTTTTGCATCCATATTCATTAATGAAATTGGTCTATGATTTTCTTTTGCTGTTTTTCACTTTTGCTGGTTTGGGTGTCAGCACCATATTTGTTTCATAAAAGTTTAGTAAGAGTCCTTTTTTGTCTATTATTTCAAATTATTTACTTAATATTAGAATGAGTTGATCTTTAAATATTTGGTACAATTCACTTGTAAATCTATCTAATCATGATTCTTTTTTTTCTTAGGACGTTCATTTATGACCTGTTAAATTTCTTTTTTTTCTAAAATGAGTTTATTTGTATATTTTATTTCCTCTTCTGTTAATCTAGGTAGTTTGTATTTTTGTAAGTATTCTTCCATTACACTTTAACTGTTAAACTTATTGGCATATAACTGGACAAAATAACTCCTAATTAATTGCATTGATTTCATTTTCATTGCTTGATGTATTCATCCTTTTTATCTTTTGATCCTAGTGCTTGGTTTATTTTTCTCTTTTTAAAAATTTATGTTAACCAATGGTTTATCTGTTTTATTGTGTTTTAAAACCAATTCCTAGTTTTATTTATTGATTCAATGGTTTCCTTACATTCACTTTTATTAAACTCACCTTTAATTTTTAGGATTTTCAATTTGGTGTTTAATTGGGGATTTTAATTTGTTCTTTTTCTAGTTTTTTAAATTAAATAGCCAATTCATTGCTCTGTTCTTTCTCTTTTCCTAAGATAAGCATTTAGAGATGTAAATTTTCTTGATTACTGCTTTTTGGTCCATCCCAATGGTTTTGGTGTGTTGTTTCATTGTTATCATCCTCTTTACTAAAATTATTTATTATCTCTATGACTTGTTTTTTAACCCACTCATTCTTTAAAATTAGATTATTTAGTCTCCAATTAATTTTTAATCTGTGTTTCCGTGATCCCTTATTAAATATAATTTTATTGGATTATGATTAGGAAAGGATACATTTGACATTTTTGCTTTTCTGCATTTAACTACAAAGTTTTCATGCCCTAATATACGGTTAGTTTTTGTAAAGGTACCATGTACGGCATGGAAAAAGGTATATTCCTTTGTATTCCCATTTAGTTCTCTCTAGAAATCTGTCATATCTAACTTATCTAATATTCTATTCATCTCCTTGACTTCTTTCTGATTTACTTTTTGCTTAGATTTAGCTAGTTTTGACAGGGGAAGATTGAAATCTGTCACTATTATAGTTTTGCTATCTATTTCCACCTGTAATTAATTTAGCTTTTTCTTTAAAGATTTGGATGCTTTAGCATTTGGGTGCAAATGTTAAATAGTGATAATACTTCATTATTTGTGGTATCATTTATCATAATGTAATTTCCTTATTTGTCTCTTTTTATTAAATCATTTTTAGTTTTAACTTTGAGATCATGATTGCTACCCCTGCTGTTTTTTGCATCAACTGAAGAATAATTCTACTCTAACCCTTTATTTTTACTCTATATCTATCTCTCATTTTAAAATGTGTTTCTCGTAAAGAATGTATTGCTGGGTTCTGGTTTTTAATCCATTCTGCTATCTATTTCCATTCACAATCAGTTATAATTACTAGTTGTGTATTTTCCTCCATCCTATTTTTCCTTACACTTTATCCTTCTTTCTCTTTTTATTCATCCCTCCACAGATGTCTAATTTATTTCTGACCACTGCCTCCCTAATCCATACCCCTTCTAAGAATCCCTACCTTATCCTCTCTCTTTGCCCTCCTATTCCTTAACCTACCCATCTTTCTAAAAGTCTCTTCTTTATCCTCTCCCATTGCCCTCTTATTTCTTGATCTGCATACCCTTCTAACAGTCGCTTTCTTATCCTATCCCTTTGCCTTCCTGTTCCTCTGTAAGTTGAGAAGCCTTTTATACCCTTCTGGATGTGTATGTTATTCCTTCTTTAACCCAGTACTGATGGGAATATGATTCTAGCCCTACCAAACCTCCACCCCTTCCTTCACTCTGGTGGAACAGTTCTTACTTTTATGTTTCATTTGTATGAGATAATGGCTCCATTTTACCTCTCCCTACCCAATTTTATTTTTTAGGATCATCCCACCATCCCATCACTTAACCCCAAGCCTTATATCTATGTGTGATCTTTTAAACTATCCTAGTAATTATAATATTCATGAGAGTTACAGATGACATTTTCCAATATAAGAAGTAAACAGAGGTAGAGCTCAAGATGGTGGCTAGAAAGCAGGGACTTGCTTAAGCTCTCCCTCAGATCCCTCCAAACACCTATAAAAATGACTCTGAACAAATTCTAGAGCTGCAGAACCCACAAAATACCAGAGGGAAACAGGTCTCCAGCCCAGGAGAGCCTGCCAAGACAGACCAGACCAGGAGTCAGCCAGCCAGAACAGGCCTTGGGGCCATGAATCAGTGAGCTGTGGCAGTCACCAGACTTCTCAACCCACGAACGCCAAAGAGCAGGTTAGAGGGAAACTGCGGAATCAAGTTCAGAGGGGTCTGATCACCAGCCCTGGGGGTGGCAGAGGTGGTGCAGAGCTACAGCATCAGCTGCTTCCCGAGTCCCTGGCTCACACGGTGGGAGGAATCTAGCAGCAGATGAGAGTGAGAGTGCAAGGAGCACTTTGTGGGCACAAAGGCAGATTTTCTTGCTGCACCCTGCTTGGATCTAGATTGTGGTCCTGGTTGGTGGTTCATGGGGGAGGAGGAGTGCTGCAGTGAAACAGCCTGGGATGATGATGGAGTAGAAGTAGCTCTGAAAACAGCAGTGCTGAGACCCTAAAGCTTGGGACAAAGTACTCTTTACAAGCAGTCATATCCTGACAAAAAGCTCAAGGGTCAAGTAGTTGGCTGGGAACATGAACAGGCAGCAAAAAATTAACTCAGACTCAAATGCAGACTCAAACTTACACGCTAGCTTCCTTTTGAAGTGACAAAGAAGATCTAAACATACAGCCAGAAGAAGTCAACAGAGTCAAAGAGCCTACATCAAAAGCCTCCAAGAAAAATAGGAATTGGTCTCAGGCCATGTAAGAGCTCAAAAAGGATTGGGAAAAGCAAGTAAGAGAAGTAGAGGAAAAATTGGGAAGAGAAATGAAAATGATGCAAGAAAACCATGAAAAACAAGTCAATGACTTGCTAAAGGAGACCCCCCCAAAAAAAACACCTTAAAGAATAGACTAACCCAAATGTCAAAAGAGGTCCAAAAAGCCAATGAGGAGAAGAATGCCTTGAAAGGCACAATTACCCAAATGGAAAAGGAGGTCCAAAAGACCACTGAAGAAAATAGTAGCTTAAAAATTAGATTGGAGCAAATGGGAGCTGGTGACTTTATGAGAAATCAAGATATTATGGAACAGAGCCAAAGGAATGAAAAAATGGAGGACAATGTGAAATATCTCATTGGAAAAACCACTGACCTGGAAAATAGATCCAGGAGAGATAATTTGAAAATTATTGGACTACCTGAAAGGCATGATCAAAAAAAGAGCCTAGATATCATCTTTCAAGAGATTATCAAGGAAAACTTCCCTGATATTCTAGAACCAGAGGGTAAAATAGAAACTGATAGAATCTACGGATCACCTTTTGAAAAAGATCCCAAAAAGAAATCTCCTAGGAATATTGTTGCCAAATTCCAGAGCTCCCAGATCAAGGAGAAAATAATGCAAGCAGCCAGAAAGAAACAATTTGAGTATTGTGGAAACACAATCAGAATAACACAAGATCTACCAGCTTCTACATTAAAGGATTGAAGGGCTTGGAATATGATATTCCAGAGGTCAAAGGAGCTAGGATTAAAACCAAGAATCACCTACCCAGCAAAACTGAGTATCATCCTCCAAGGAAAAATATGGATTTTCAATAGAATAGAGGATTTTCAAGCTTTCTCAGTGAAAAGACTAGCTGAATAGAAAATTTGACTTTCAGACACAAGAATGAAGACAAGCATGAAAAGGTAAACAAGAAAGAGAATTCATAAGGGACTTACTAAAGTTGAACTGTTTTACTTACATTCCTACATGGAAAGATGATGTGTATGATTCATGAGACCTCAGTATAAGTGAATGTGTATGTATGTATATATCTATGTGTAGATATTGTAGATAGAATTGTAGTTTATGAGACCTTTCTCAGTATTAGGGGAGTTGAAGGGAATATAGACAGAGGGCATAGGATGAGTTGAATATGAAGGGATGATATCTAAAAAAATGAAATAAATTTAAGGGGTGAGAGAGGAACATATTGAGAGAAGGAGAAAAGGAGAGATAGAATGGAGTAAATTATCTCACATAAAAGTGGCAAGAAAAAGCAGTTCTGTTGGAAGGGAAGAGGGGGCAGGTGAGGGGGAATGAGTGAATCTTACTCTCATCAGATTCAACTTGAGGAGGTAATAACATACACACTCAATTGGGTATCTTGCTCCACAGGAAAGTAAAGGGAAGGGGATAAAAAAGGTGGGGGGGATGACAGAAGGGAGGGCAGATGGGGGAGGAGGTAATCAAAAGCAAACACTTTTGAAAAGGAACAGGGTCAAGAGAGAATATTGAATAAAGGGGGACGGGATAGGATGGAAGGAAACATAGTTAGCCTTTCACAACATGAGCATTGTGGAAGTGTTTTACATAATGATACATGTGTGACCTATGTTGAATTGCTTGCCTTCCTAGGGAGGATATGTGGGAATTGAAGAGGGGAGAGAATTTGGAACTCAAATTTTTAAAAGCAGATGCTTAAAAAAATTAAAAAAACTTTTTTCTTTGCATGCAGCTGGGAAACAAGGTATATAGGGAATGGGGCATAGAAATCTATCCTTCCTTACAAGAAAGTAAGGGGAAAGGGGATGGGGGGGAATGGGGTGAAAGAAGGGAGGGCTGACAGGGGAACAGGGCAACCAGAATATACACCATCTTGGAGTGGGTGGGAGGGTAGAAATGGGGAGAAAATTTGTAACTCAAAATCTTGTGGAAATCAATGTTAAAACCTAAAACATTAAATAAAAATGATAAAATTAAAAAATAAGTAAACAATTTGATCTTTTTAAATTCTTTAAAATTTGTCTTTCATATTTACCTTCTTGTGTTTCTCCTGCTTCTTATAGGTCAGTTTTTTCCCTTCAGTTCTGTTTTGTTACAAATACCTGAAATTTTTTTAATTCATCAAATAACCTTTTTTTCCATGCAGGATTAATTAGCCTTTTCTGGGTAAGTTATTTTTGGTTGCAAACCCATCTCCTTTGTTCTTTCGAATATTCTGTTCCATGCCCTTTGGTCATTTAATGTAGAAGCTGCTAAATCTTGTGTTATCCTGACTATACCTCCACAATATTTAAATTGTTTCTTTTTAGTTACTTGTAGTATTTTCTCCTTGACCTGGGAGCTTCAAAACTTAGGTATAATGTTCCTGTGAGTTCATCTGAAACCTCTTTCAAGTGGTGATTGGTAGATTTTTTTTCATTTTCTTTTTTATCCTCTAATTCTAAAATGTCAAGGAAATTTTCCCCAATGATTTCTTGACCTATAATGTCTAGACTCTTTTTTTAAATCATAACTTTTAGGTAGTCCAACAATTCTTTTGTTGTCTCTCCTTGATCTGTTTTCCAGACAGTTTGTTTCTAATGAGATTTTTTTATGTTCTTTTCTTTTATTTCATTCTTTTTATTTTGATTTATTTCCTCTTGTTTTATGAAGTCGTTAGCTTCCTTTTGCCCAATTTTAATTTTTAAGGAGTTATTTTCTTCCAATCGGTTGACTTTCTTTTCATAGTTTTCCTGTTTTTCTTGTATTACTCTTATTTTTTTCCTAATTTTTCCTCAACCTTTCTTATTTCATTTTTGAAGTTCTTTTTAAGCTCTTTCAAGAACCTTTTTTTTTTCAGCTTGTGACTATTTCACATTTTTCTTTGAAGGAGAAGTAGCTGCTTTGACTTCATTATTTTCTTTTGAGTTTGAACCCAAATCTTTTCTCTCACCATAGTAGCTATCTCTGGTTGGTTTCTTTCTGTTTTGCTTACTTATTTTTTAAAATTCTTATTTTTTGGCTATTAACTTTGCTTTTAGAGTTGGGCTGTAGTCCCAAGGTGTGGGGGATAATGTCTCAAGATTCAAGTTTTTTGTGCTGTTGTTTTCCAAGCTTTATCTAGGATTTTGATCTCAGATAATCCTCTCCACCTCTGAACCTGGACTAGGGCCCCCAGCAGCATTATCACCACAAACACTTTTGCTCCCTCCACTACCTCCTATGACTGAAAACTTCACCTCACCCCTCGGCCCAGAACCAAAACAAGGATATTTGTTGTTCTGCAAGTGAGGTGGACCCTGCCCCTCTGTGATCACATTTAGCAGCTTGTGCTCACTTGTCCTCACCAAGAGCCATAACTTGGGACAGCATCAGGTCATTGCTAGTGGATGGCCCTGCACCTGTCCCACAAACAACAATCTGACTCCAACACTATCTTTGGGATCAAAGTTCCTTAATACGAGGCCACTGCTGGCATAGTTGCCCCCAGGGTTTGTTGTTTATTCATTCAGCATTATGTTCCCTGAGGTATCTGTACTTCAAGCATGCCAGAAGCACACCAGACCATCACTTTTGAGGTCAGATCTTTCCTAACATTCTCCCAAGTTGTTTTGGGCCAGACAACTCTTTTACTCTTTTAATTATTTCTGCTGTACTAAAGTTCACTTTGTAAGAAATGGGAGGAGAAGTTTTGTTTCCACAGAACTAAAGGTGTACTTCCCCC
The DNA here is from genome assembly GCF_011100635.1 of Trichosurus vulpecula. Taxonomy (NCBI): domain Eukaryota; kingdom Metazoa; phylum Chordata; class Mammalia; order Diprotodontia; family Phalangeridae; genus Trichosurus; species Trichosurus vulpecula. The sequence goes on from NC_050577.1 coordinate 283,683,144, forward strand.
ACCCCTGCCCCACCCCAGCTTTAGCAGAAACCAGGCCTCAAGGTCGGTCAGGTGAGAGGTCAGAGGCTTGTACATATGCTTATGCTTTTTAAGAAGGCAGTCAGGGGAACTAGAGAGGCCAAACCAGTTGAACCAGTTCAAGCTTATCTAGGGTCTGGTCTTGGTCAAGAGTCCAGGCCTACTGATTTGCATAATTTGCATATGTTAAAGAGGGAAGGTAGGGGAAGTAAAAGAATGTAGATTAATCCTAAACTAAGACAAGGAAAATATAATTAACTTCACTTTTGCTTCTGTATCCATATTATCCTACCTATGTAAACTGTATAACCTAGGAAAACTATGTAAAAAGTAAAAAATGTAAACTAACCATAACTCTAGCAGGAGTGGAGGGAATGGTTACACCCCCCCCCCCCCCGCTGTATCAGTGTGAGTGTTCCAGTGAGCACTACACCTGCTCTCTAGAGGAGTGTAATAAATGCCTTCCTCTGCCCACTCTGGTCCTGAGTTCTTTGGGTGAGAACGGGCAAATCACATGGATCTTCCCAAGGTCATGCAACCAGAAAGCAATGAGCAGCGGAAGCTCATCTCTGGCTGACTTCCTGACCCTGCCTTGGGGAGTCCTGTGATCCCCACTGTGGTGGTAAGAGGGCTACCACTCCTGATTCCCTTGGGGAACCCTGTGGTCTGCACAGCCTTCTTAAGGGGACATCACTTGGGTCTTCTGGCCCTGTCTTGGGAGCCTTGTGATCTTACTGCCATCCTAAGGGGCCATCACTTGGGTCCTCCTTAGGGTCTGACCCCTAGGAGGCCCTGTGATCCCCACAGATTAAGGGGGGCTACCACTTGGTCTTCCTCTGGGAGTCCGGTGGTCTGAACAGCCTTCCTTAAAGGTCATCACATGGCTCTTTCCCGGGGTCCAACTGTAGGAGGTCCTGTGATTTCCCCACAACCGTTCCAAGGGGCCATCACTCAGGGCCTCCTTAGGGTCTGACCCCTAGGGGGCCCTGTGATCCTCACAGATTAAGAGGGGGCTACCACTTGGTCTTCCTCTGGAAGTCCTGTGGTCTGCACAGCCTTCCCTAGGGATCATCACAGGGTTCTTCCTCAGGACTTTGGCCCTGCCTAGGAAGTCCAGTGATCCCCAAAACTGTATTTCTCACAACTTCGAGGCATTATTTTAAATTGTTTGTGGGGGAATTTGGAAGACCAGGTAATTTCCTGCCTTAGTCTGCTATCTTCTCAGAATCCTCATGTGTCTCAGTTTCTTCATTTGTAAAATGAAAGGGCTGGGGGGAGAGGATTCTGGGAAGATGGCAGAGTAGGTCAGAAAATTCCAAGCTCTCAAGATTTTCCCCCACAAAAGAGTTAAAATAGCACCTTAGGGGAAATAAAGTGGGGTGGAGATGAAGAATAGGGACACAACCAAGATCTTCCTGGGACAGTTTGAGAAGATCTGTAGAAAAACCCTAGGACTGGGTTTGGTCCAGGTGAGGAGTAAACACCTCCAGGCTAAGTTCCATTTTAACAAGTGGCAAGTCACTTAAACAACTAGCAGCAAGCCCTGGGGTTCGTTGGTTTGAGAGGCTGCCTCAGCCCCAGCCACTGGAACTTTTTACCCCGGGATAGTGAGGGGAGTAATGTGTTTGAGCCCAGGAAGATTGCGAAAACCTCTGATGATGAGGAACACCAGGTCCAGCTGTGCTGTGAAGAGTGGTGAGGGCAAGAAGAAACCAGCACACACCGAGTGAGTGCAGAAGCAGTGGGGCAGAAAGCTCCTGGCTGTGGGCACTTACAGGAGGTTGGAGGTTTGGCTTTGGTTCCGGGCTAAAGGAAACTGAAGATCTGGGGCAAGAGGCACCATTTCCCATATCTTAGGGCTAGAGGTGATTATAAAAATAAAGTTATTAGCACAAAAAAATGCACAGGCAAAGGAGAAAAAATCCAACAATAGAAAGCTATTACAGTATAGAGATGACTGGGGTTCATCTTCAGAGGAGGATATTGAAGTAAAGAAATCCCCAAAGAGCAATGCTAAATGGTCACTTGCCCAAAAAGAATTTATAGAAGATCTTTAAAAAAAACTTTAAAAATCAAATGACTGACAGACATGGAGAAAAAACTAAAAAAAAAAAAATTTAAAAAAAATAATCCAATAAAAACAAGAAGGTTATGAAAGGAAAGTCAACCAATTAGAAAAGGAAATCCAGAATCTCAAAGAGGAAAATGACACCTTGAAAATTAGAAATGGGCAAAGTGAAGCCAGTGAAATTATAAGAGATCAAGAAATAAACAAAGCATGAATAATGAAAAAATAGAAGAGAAAGTGAAACATCTTATAAGAAAAACAACAGATTTGGAGAATAGATCAAGAAGAGAAAATATAAAAATAATTGGAGTAACTGAAAATTATGATCAAAAAAGAAACTTGATACAATAATACAAGAAATAATTAAAGAAAACTGTCCTGAAGCATTAGAACAAGGCAGGGAAGTAGAAGTAGAGAAAATCCATCAAACACCACTTAAAAGAGATCCTATGAGAAAAACTCATAGGAATATCATAGTCAAATTCCAAAATCCCCAGCTCAAGGATAAAATATTAAAAGCATCAAGATTAAAACAATTCAAATGTGATGGTGCCACAATAGAATTACACAAGACCTAGCAACAGACACATTAATGGACTGAAGGTCTTGGAACACAATATATCCAAGAGCAAAAGACCCGGGGCTGTGGCTGAAAATATCATACGCTTCAAATTTCAGTATTATCTTGAATGAAAAAAATAGATATTTGACAAACCCTCAACTTAATAGAAGATTCAACATACAAGAACCAAGAGAAACATAAGGGATTTAGAAGAACAGACTGCTTACCATTTATATAACATAAAATGTAAAATGTATGTCTTACATTCTTATTAGTAATTGTTGAGCATATAGGAAAGAGGGGGCTAAGTATGACTATGATATGAATTTAAAAAGTAAAATTATTTAGAAACAGCTAAAAAGAATAACTATTTTATACAAAAGAGGTGCAAGAAGAAGAAAGGATACAGAGGATTTAGATGGGGGAGGAGGGCTGGTAGTTCTGGTAACCTACTTTCATCGGGAATGGGTTTAAGAAGGAAATATATATATATATATACATTTAGAAGAGTATAAAAGGCTTCTAAACTTAGAAGAAATAGAATGGTAGGGGTTTAGTGTGGGGGGAGAGGACAAGGAAGGGATTTTTAGAGAGGAGAATGAAGGAATAGGTAAAGGGTGTTTAGATCAATGGGAATGGGAGGATGAAGGAGGGATCTTTGGAGGGGGGAAGGCAAGTAATAGGAGGGCAGGGTGGTTGGTGGAGGAGGGGGGTAGGCAAGTAATAGGAGGGCAGGGTGGTTGGTGGAGGAGGGGGGTAGGCAAGTAATAGGAGGGTGATATAGTTAAGTAGAAGTAAAGTAGAGGAGGCAGGGGGGATAGTTAACGAGATATGTACAGACATAAAAACAAAGATCAGGAGTTTTGTGGGAAAGTATATGTCTATATTTGTATGTGTATATTGAGAAACATATCTAAACTATATTGTAGCCTTCTGGGGGGTGGGGGGAGGGGAAAAAAAGACCAAAGTTAAAAATTGCACAGCAGAGAACAAAAGAAAACACAGGGAAGCAAAGAAAAGATGGACAATTCACAACACAAGGTGTATTATTTATCTTACAGGCTTTCTTGAAATGAAAATTTATTGTTACATATTTTGAATCCTCTCTTATGTTCTGCTATGCACATGACATGCTTTTTTTCCTTACTTTGTATTTAAGTTTCAATATTTAAGTTTACAATATGTTTTTGTTTCTTTTTTCTATTCTGTATTTGTGTTCTGGTAAAATAAAATTAATTTTAAAAAAATGAAAGGGCCGGACTACATGATCTATGAGGAACCCCTCTAAGTCACTTGAACTCTTTGGCCTTCAGTTTCCTCGCCTGTTAAATAAGGGAATTAGACTGATTAACCGAGGAAGTTTCTTCTAGCTTTGTAATGTTAATATGGTTGAAGATCTTCCCCGGCCATTTAATAGGCCTCATGTGGAGCCCAGTAAGGGAAGCTTGATTAGAGGAGGCTTGTTTTTCAGGAAGGCCCACACCTTTTGCTAATTTCTAATTATATACTGGGTCATGAGGGTTGGCCCTGAGAAGTGTATATATACTCTGAAGTTAGCATTTTGCTTTGGGGGCTTACTCATTGGAAGAGTGTTCATGTGAATTGGCCAGATGAGACTCTGGGTAGCAATTAAGGACCGCCCCGCCCCCAGCTTTGAAAACCCAGATGTTGATGCTTTTGTCTCTGGTAATTATGTATGTATGTATTGCCTTGGTCAGACAGTTGGATCTGTCTGTTGATCTGTGCTAATTTCTCAGACAGAATCCCTGTCTGTTGGTCTTTATTTCTCTACTTGTAATTTCTGTTTGTATTTTCTTTGAAGTTCAGGGTGCTGACTTTTCCCCTGAACTAAGTGAACCATATATATGTTTAGTTAAAGTAAGATTGTTGACCCCTTTAAAGTTGCTTTCCTTTAGAAAAGCAGATCAAAGAACCTGTGCTAGCAGCCCTCCTGTGTGCTGGTGTTATTGGTCTTACACCATGGCAGTTGCAAATAGCATTGCTGTTAGAAGCTCTAAATGCATGATCCCAATTTTTAAAAAGATTTTTTTTTCCTGCAGTTAGAGTACAATTGGGGCATGGACCATTAAAGAAGTAGTTAAAGTTATCCTGTCAATGAAATTTAACTGATATAAATATAAGTATGTTGTTCTTTAAAATATATGTGTATATACATGCACATATGTATATGTAGACTGTTCAGATAATTCACCTTAAGTATTGAAACATAAAGCAGATTAATCTTATAAAGTATGTTTTTCAAAAAGAAATAAATACATAGTAACAGTTTTGTGCCATTCTTACCAATATAAACTGTTAACTTATTACAACTCTAATCCTGTATGTGGCATTTAATTATCATATTCTTGAAGAATTCACCTTGAATTCTTATTAATGTCAAAATCTCTTTCATGAGAGTATCTATAACTCCTGAGTTAAATATTTGATTTTAAAAGCTCTTATAGTTTCTCTGCACTGCCACCTGTAGATACTTCAGCTTAAAAATCTATACTCTAGGGGCAGCTAGGTGGCGCAGTGAGTAGAGTACCAGCCTTGAAGTCAGGAGGACCTGAGTTCAAATGTGACTTCAGACACTTGACACACTTACTAGCTGAATGACCTTGGGCAAATCATTTAACCCCAATTGCCCTGCCTTCCCCCCTCAAAAAAACCAACCAAACAAAAAAATCTATAATCTAATTGTGCTCTTTCAAAGTCTTCTGTTGGAGTAATGTCCCCAAATTTTAAATTAATTGAATTCAGTTTTCTCTCTTCCATGTAGCAGTTACCTGAAAAGCAGACACATGTAGCTTCTCACAACTGATTTTCTTCAATACTTGAAAATTTCTCTCCTTTTATTTTCCTTCCTTATATTCGTTCACTTGATTCTTAAACAAATGTGAAGTTTTTTCATTAAGCACTACTTTCAATAACCCCTCAAGTAACCATTTGTTTTCACAAACTACAAAGGACACTTTCAGAAACCTTTCCATAAGAATCCACATCTCTTTCCCTAGAATACTTCCAAATAGCATTTTTGGAACATGAATTTAAACTAGTTTAAAAGGAAAAAGGATCTTATTATACAATTGGAATACCAGATAGTAAAAAAATCCCACAGAACTTAAGAATTATGTAGTTTCCTATTTCTATGTATAACATAGGTGTGGAACCAACTTTTCTTCTTTCTGTTCTAAGTTGGCTCACTCACCCCAATCTGTATTCAAATTCTGATAGCTTGTAAGATGGGGTATGGGACTAGGCTGTGGGAGATTTTGAAAGGTAAATGACTATAACTTATTCTCTCATATCAAATTGTAGCTTCTGAGCCCCCACCTGTGTGCTTCTCACTTAATAAATCAGCTTGCCAAACTCAGTCAACTCTTTTCTTTTTTTAAATAGTATTTTATTTTTTCCTAATTACATGTCAGGACAATTTTTGGCATTCATTTTTACAATATTTTGAGTTCCAAATTTTTTTCCTTCCCTTCCTCCTCTCCCTTCTTCCTAAAATGGTAGACAATTTGATACAGGTTATACGTGTGCTATAATGTAAATCATATTTCCATATAAGTCACAATTGTACAAAAAGAAACAGATCAAAAGGAAAAAAACAGGAAAGAGAATAAAGGAAGTGAAGAAAATATGCTTTGATCTGCATTCAGAGTCCATTAATTGTTTATCTGGATGTGGATAGCATTTTTCTTCATAAGTCCTTTGTGTTGCTGAGAAGAACTGAATCATTCATAGTTGATCATCACACAGTGTTGCTGATAGTGTGTACAAAGTTTTCCTGGTCCTACTCATTTCATTTTACGTCACTTTGTGACAAGTACAAGTTTTTCTAAGTTCTGCCTGTTCATCATTTCTTATTGTACAATATTGCATTATATTCATATACTACAGATTGTTCAGCCATTTCCCTATTGATGGGCATCCCCTCAATTTCCAATATTTTGCCATCACAAAATGAGCTGCTATAAATATTTTTGTACGTGTAGATCCTTTTCCCTTTTTGTGATCTCTTTGTGATATACAACTAATAGTGGTATTGCTGGGTATGCACAGTTTTGTTGCCTTTTGGGCATAGCTCCAAATTGCTCTTCAGAATGGTTGGATCAGTTCATAACTCCACCAGCAGTGCATTAGTGTCACAATTTTCCCACATCCTTTCTAACATTTATAATTTTGCTTTTCTGTCATATTAGCCAATCTGATTTGTTTTAATTTGTATTTCTCTAATCCAAAATGATTTAGAGCACTTCTTCATATACCTATAAATAGCTTTAATTTCTCCATCTGAAAACTGTTTGTTCATATCCTTTGATCATTTACCAACTGGAAAATGGCTTGCCTTCTTATAAATTTGACTCAGTTCTTTATATATTTTAGAAATGAGGTCTTTATCAGAGACAATAGCTGTAAAAATTGTTTCCCATCTTTCTGCTTTCCTTCTGATCTTGGTTGCATTGGTTTTGTTGGTGCAAAAGCTTTTTAATTTAATATAATCAAAATTATCTGTTTTACATTTTGTAATGCTCTCTATCTCTTGTTTGGTCATGAATGCTTTCCTTCCCCATAGCTCCTGACAGATAGACTATTCCTTGCTCTTCTCATTTGCTTATGGTGTCACCTTTTATGTCTAAATCATGTACCTTATCTTGGTATACAGTGTGAGATGTAGATTGATATCTAGTTTGTATCCTATTGTTTCCTAATTTTCCCAGTAGTTTTTGTCAAATAGTGAGTTCTTATCCCAAATGCTGGGGTTTGGGGGTTAATCAAACACTAAGTTGCAGTGGTCAATGACTGCTGTGTCTTGTGTACCTAATCTATTCCACTGATCCACCACTCTGTTTCATAGTCAGTACCAAGTAGATTTGAGGATTGCTGCTTTATAACAGAGCTTGAGATCTTTTTTCATTAATTCCCTTGATATTCTTGACCTTTTGTTCTTCCAGATGACTTTTGCTGTTCATTTTTCTGGCTCTGTCAAGTAATCTTTTTTGGAATTTGATTGCTATGACACTAAATGAGTTTATTAGTTTAGGTAAGATCGTCATTTTTATTATATCGGCTCAGTCTACCAATGAGCAATTGATATTTTTCCAGTTGTTTGGAACTGACTTTATTTGTGTAAAAAGTGCTTGGTAATTGTGTTCATATAGTTCCTAGGTTTGTCTTGGCAGGTAAACTCCCAAATATTTTATATTGCCTGCAGTTTTTTTATATGGATTTTTTTTCTATCTCTTCCTACTGGACTTTGTTAGTAATATAAAGAAATGCTAATGATTAATGTGGGTTTATTTTATATCCTGCAACTTTGCTAAACTTATTATTTCAAGTAGTTTTTTAGTTGATTCTCTAGGGTTCTCTAAGTATACCATCATATCATCTGCAAAGAGTGATAGTTTTATTTTTTCATTGCCTATTCTAATTCCTTTGATTTCTTTTTCTCCTCTTATTGCTAACATTTCTAGTACTATATTGAATAACAGTGGTGATAATGGACATCCTTGCTTCACCCTGATTGTATTGGGAAGCCTTCTAGCTTATCTCCATTATAAATAATGCTTGCCAATGGTTTTAGAGAGTACTACTTATCATTTTGAAGTAAGCTTCCTTTATTTCTATAGTTCTTTTAATAGGACAGGATGCTGTATTTTGTCAAAAGCCTTTTCAGCTTCTATTGAGATAATCATATAATTTCTGTTAGTTTTGTTACTGAGATGGTCAATTATGTTGGTAGTTTTCCTAATATTGAACCTACTTCCTGGTATAAATCCCACCTGCTTTTGGTGTATAATTCTTATGATATATTGCTGTAATCACCTTACTAGTATTTTGTTCAGAATTTTTGCATCAATATTCATTAGGGAATTTGGTCTTTAATTTTGTCTCTTTTAGCTCTTCCTGGTTTAGGTATCAGCACCATATTTGTGTCATAAAAGGAATTTATTAGGATGTCTTCTTTGCCTATTTTTCCAAATAGTTTGTATAGTATTGGAATTAATTGTTCTATAAATGTTTGGCCATCTGGCCCTGGGGATTTTTTCCTAGGGAGTTCATTAATGGCTTGTCCAATTTCTTTTTCCAAGATGGGGTTATTTAAGCATTTTATTTCCTGATCTGTTAATCTAGGTAATTTATATTTTCAGAATATTCATCAATTTCACTCTATCAGATTTATTGACATATAATTGGGCAAAATATTTCCTAATGATTATTTTAATTTCTTCTTCATTGGTGGTGATTTCACCCTTTTCATTTTGATACTGGATTTTCTGCTTTCTTTTTGTAATCAAATTAACTAATAACTTATGTATCTTATTGGGTTTTCTTTCTTTAAACCAGCTCCTAGAATTATTTATTAGCTCAATAGTTTTTTTAACTTTCAGGATTTCCAATTTGGCGCTCAATTGGGGATTTGTATTAAATTTGTTCTTTTACATTATGATCTGAAAAAAAGATACACTTAATTTTGCTACCATTCTACACTTGATTTTGAGGTATTTGTGACCAATTCATGGTCAGTTTTTGTGTTAGTGCTATGTGCTTCTGAGAAAAATATACATTCTTTTCTTTTCCCATTCAGTTTTCTCCAAAGTCTGTCTTATCTAACTTGTATAATGTCTATTCACCTCCTTAGTTTCTTTCTCAGTTATTTTTTTGGTTGGATTTATCAGGTTCTGAGAGGAGACAATTTGAGGTCCCCCACTAGTTTAGTTTTGCTGTTATTTCTTCCTGTAACTCACTTAACTTCTCCTTTAAGAATTTAGGTGCTATACCACTTGTTGCATATATGTTTCATATTGATATTGTTTCATTGTCTATCTTACCTTTTAGCAAGATGTAGTTTCCTTCTTTATCTCTTTTAATTAGGTCTATTTTTGCTTTTACTTTGAGATCAGAATTGCTAACCCTGCTTTTTTTTAAACTTCAGATGCTACTACAGCCCCTTACCTTTACTCTGTGTGTGTCTCTCTCTGCTTCAAGTTTGTTTCTTGTAAAGAACGTATTGTAGGATTCTGGTTTTTGACCCACTCTGTTATCCAGTTCCATTTTATGGGAGAGTTCATCCCATTCACATTCACAGTTATGATTACTGTGTTTACCACCCCCCCATCCTGTTTTTCCTTGTGTTTGTCCTCTCTTTCCTTTCACCCTTTCCCTCCTCAGCAGTGTTTACTTCTGTCTATCACCTCCCCCTGTCTTTCCATCTGTCAGTCCCTACTCCCCTCCCCTTTAAATAATTTCCTTCCCTCATACTTCCCTGTTGGGTAAGATAGATTTCTATGTTCAACTGATTGTGTATATTATTCCCTATTTGAGTGAATACTGATGAGAGTAAGGTTGAAGTGATGCCCATTGGCCACCCTCCACTCTTTCCCTCCACTATAATAATCTTATGCACCTCTTCATGAGGAAGGAAGGAAGGAAGGAGGGAAGGAAAGAAGGAAGGAAGGAAGGAAGGAAGGAAGGAAGGAAGGAAGGAAGGAAGGAAGGAAAGAAGGAAGAATCAAGGAAAGAATCAATCTAGCCAGTAAACCCCAAGTTAAGTAGGCAGCTTCTGGCCATCAAAATTTACCTTCCTTTGAAGAGGAGAAGGAGAAGAAGAGGGAGCTCTCCCTCTCCCTTTCTTCCTTCCTTCCTTCCTCCCTCCCTCCCTCCATCCCTTATTCCTTCCAAAACCTTAAACCGAATTCACTCAGAAGCCCATGAATAGGTCTCTGCCCAAGCTCCACTTAATAGTTCCTTTTTGGGCCCTCCTGGCTTAGAGGTAATGTCAACGGTAACTGTTTCTCTTTGAAACACTGACCCTGAGGGTCTTCCCCTCCCAGCTTGATTTTTTTCTCTTTTTTTCTAGTTGAAGGGGCCATCCCTTGATTCACTTCTTAAAGATGCCTATTCACTGAATGGGCATTACCTCACTCTAAGTGAGTACATGAAAAGGCCTGCGGCTAAAAGGGCCAGGGTCTCCCATTGCATCCTGGGTCATCTCCAGTCATCCTGATGAATATCAGGTCACTAGATCCAGATGGCTCTGGAGGAGAGAGTGAGGCTGGTGACCTTGCACAACTCTCCCTCACTCAAATCAAAATCAACTGCAAGTCATGTCATCGTTTCCCTGAAGTCATGGTCCTCTTCAAAAATGACAGACAAACACAACAAAAATTAGTAACAAAATTTTTAAGAATTACAAGTATCATCTTCCCATGTAGGAATGTAAACAGTTTAGCTCTATTGAATCCCTTGTTTTCTTTTTCATTTTTACCTGTTTATGCTTCTCTTGGGTCTTGATATTGGAGATCAGATTTTTGGTTTAATTTTGGTATTCTCCTTATGAAAGCTGAAATCTTTCCATTTCATCAAATGACAATTTTTTCCCTTGATGCATTATGCATAATTTTTCTGGGTGATTCTTGGTTTAGCTCTAGCTTCTTTGCCTTCCAGAATATCATGTTCCATGACCTTCAGTCTTTTAATGTTGCAGCTGCCAAGTCCTGTTTACTCCTGATGTGGCTCCCCGATATTTGAATTGCTTCTTTCTAGCCACTTGTAATATTTTTTCTTTAACCTGATAGTTCTGAAACTTGGCTATAATGTTCCTTGGAGTGTCGATTTTTGGATCTCTTTCCTGAGGTGATCAGCAGATTCTTTCAATGCCTGTTTTGCCCTCTAGTTCCAAGACATCAGGGCTGTTTCCCTTGATAATTTCTTGAAAGATGCTGTCCAGGTCCTCCTTTGGATTATGGCTTTCAGCTAGACCAATAATTCTTACATTATCTCTTCTGGATCTGTTTTCCAGGTCAGTTGTTTTTCCAATGAGGTATTTTACATATTCCACTTTTTCATTCTTTTGAATTTGTTTGATTGATTCTTGATGTCTCAGAGAATCATTAGCTTCCACTTGCCCAAATTTAATTTTTAAGGAGTTGTTTTCCCCAATTAGCATATGTATTTTCTTTTCATTTGGCCAATTGTACTTTTTAAGGAGTCATTTTCTTCAGTAGATTTTTGTATCCCCTTTTCCATTTGGCCAAATCTATATTTTTGGAAGTTTTCTTTTTCCACACTGTTGACATAATTATCTTGCATTACTCTCATTTCTTTTCCCAGTTTTTCTTCTACCTGTCATATGATTTTTAAGCTCTTTTTCGAGCTCTTCCATGAGTTCTTTCTGGGCTTGAGATCACTTCCTGTTTTTCTTTGGGTTTTTGGCCATAGGTGTTCTGACATTGTTGCTCTCTTCTGAGTTTGTGTCTTGATCTTCCCTGTCACCACAGTAACTTTCTATAGTGTTAGGCAGGAAGCACAGGAGGTTTTTTTTGACTCCAGCCTCTAATAGGTAAACACACAGGTAACACAGACTGTGGCAACGTAAGACAGGTGGAGACACTAGCACACAGATTCACTCTTGATCCAGGCAGATAGAGAGACAGGAACAGAGTCATAATAAGGGGTTAAATAAGCTTACTTCATTCTAGTCTAGTCTTCTCACAAGGGGTTGCTGATAGTGGAAGCACCAACTCCTACAGCATTTCCTAATCACTCTTCTAGATGATTGGACCCTCTGCTTTGATGAGGGAACTTGTAGCCTACTGTGACCCAGGGATGGACGGTGAGTTAGGGATGTACTGTGCTATGTTAAGGGAAACCCTTGTCCAGTGAGAAGGAGCTGGCTGCTCACTCCCTAAAGATTTTGGCCCCAAAGCATGTACAAGGGGTGTGCTGTGTTACATACTAAATGTTGTGTTAAATACTGAATGCTTTGTTCTGTTTTAGGCCTTGTAGCCATAGTACTCAGGGAAACGCAAGTTACTTTCTTTTCTCTTTGAGGCCATATGGCCTCTCTGGTAATATGCTATGTTTGTGTACCTGATGCTCAACAAAATGTTTATGTTATTTGTAGTATACTGTTGTTATATATTTGCTGTCCAACATAATGTTTATTTTGTTGTAGTTTATATTGTTGTTGTTATGGATTGTGAATCTTATGCTTTAGTTTCGTAGCTTGAGGACCCCGAAAGGTGTCATCTGTTTAGATTGTAAGGGCCAAGTGTCATGTGTTTAGATTGTAAGGTCAGAATCCTCTCTCTCTCTCTCTCTCTCTCTCTCTCTCTCTCTCTCTCTCTCTCTCTGACTCTCTCTCCCTCCCTCCCCCTCCCTCGCTCCCTCCCTGTCTCTCTCTCTTTTTTGGTTTCTTCTTTCTCATGGTTTTTCCCTTTGGTTCTAATTCTTCTTTACAACATGACTAATATGGAAATGTGTTTAATATGATTGTACATGTATAGCTTATATCAAATTGCATGCTGTTCTGGGGAGGGGGGAGGGGAGAGAGGGGGAGAAAATTTAGAACTCAGAATCTTATAGAAGTGAATGTTGAAAACTAAAAATAAAGTTTTAAAAATGACGCATCTTAAATTTTATAATTTATTGTAAAATAGTGGTTTTTTTCCTGCATCAAAATTTTGATGTTGCATTATTGCATCATGTAACCATATAGTATTGTATTGTAAATAAATCATTACACACACATATTCCTGCCGATGCGTGCTGGACTTCCTAACACTGCATAATATGCTCACCTGACAATACTTGCTTGTTAAGACCTGTCGGCATACTTGACCACTGATCAGTTATAACTTGCATTTTGTGAGTTTATTTGGCAAATAATGTAGTCCCTATGACTTTAACTCTGTTACACAACAGATGAAACATGTGCAAATGGTTTTTCAAAATTTTCTTATCCTTGCTTTTTTCCTTATGTTTGTACTGCCATTTTTTTATTCAATGCCCCCACATTGCAGCCGAGGCTACTACCATCCCTCTAGATCATTACAATGCCTCCCAGGGGGTGGTATTACCCACTTGGGGAACCTATGCCATAGACCAGCATCTCACACTGTATACTAAGATAGGGTCAAAATGGGTACATGACTTAGACATAAAGGGTGATACCATAAGCAAATTAGGAGAGCAAGGAATAGTTTACCTGTCAGATCTATGGGGAAGGGAAGAATTTATGAGCAAATAAGAAATAGAGAATATTATGAAATGCAAAATGGAGAATGTTGATTACATTAAATTAAAAAGATTTTGCACAAACAAAACCAATATACCCACGATTAGAAGGAAAGCAGAAAGCTGGGAAAAAATTTTTACAGCCAGTGTTTCTGATAAAGGCCTCATTCTTCAAATATGTAGAGACCTGAGTCAAATTTATAAGAATGCAAATCATGCTGATTGGTTTGTTCTACTTGATGGAATAATTGAGAGTGCTTCACTTTAGTAAAGAGGCAGCTAGGTGGCACAGTGGCTAGAGGACTGAGCTTGGAATCAGGAAAACTCATCTTCCTGAGTTCAAATATGGCCTCAGACACTTACTAGTGGTATGACCCTGGGCAAGTCACTTAACCATGTTTGCCTCGGTTCTTATCTTAAAGCTCCCATGAGGTCAGTTATCATCTCTGGCAGCTGGGTGGTGCAGTGGGTAGAGCACTGCAGTTGGAGTGAGGAAGACTCATCTTCATGAGTTCAAATCCAGCCTCAGACACTAACTAGCTATGTGACCCTGGGCAGTCACTTAACCCTGATTACCTCAGTTCCTCATCTGTAAAATGATCTAGAGAAGGAAATGTGAAACCACTCTAGTATCCTTGCCAAGAAAACCTCAGAAATGGGATCATGAAGAGTTGGACATGATTGAAACTACTGAACGACAACACTTTAATAGGGAGGATAGGTGGTTCACTGTAGGCTAGCCACTGTTATGATCTGTGCCTTGGGCTGCTAAAATCCCATTAGAAACTGAGAGGAGGATGAGAAGGTTGAGGAAGGAACTCCAGTGAGAACGAGAAGTTAGAAACTCCTCCCAGAAAGAGATCAATTGGTACAAGCAAGTAGAAGAAAGTAAGAGAAATATCAGATCAGAATATGAAAGAGACAAGACAGCAGTTTAAAAGGGCTTTAATCAAAGTGCATTGAATATATGTGTGTGTATGTATATGTATATATACACATTATATGTGTGTATATGTGGATATATACATCTATATACACATGCACACATACATGAAAAAAGTTCAAGCAATTAGGAATGAGAATTGGTAGAAAGTTAAATAAAATTGTATTCTTTTTGCACTGACAGTTTGAACAGCAAGAATGAGAGTTAAGGATTTGGAGACTGAAAAGAAAGTTTTATGGACCCTAAGAAAGAGGTTGTAAGAGATTGTTACTTTAAATCTTTTGAGAGTAGCTAGCCCTGTCATTTGAAGCTCCAGCAGTAAATGGAGTGCATTTGCATGTTTATCAAGAGGCAGATTTCAGTAGTGTGTAGGTAAGATTTCAATGTGAAGGAAGAAAAGAAGGTTTACAATTTGGAATAGATCTGGCACTTAGAAACTGCCTGCCTATCATTATCCCTTTCCTAATTCACAAAAAAGAAAAATGGTTTGTGTGAATCAGGAAACAACCAAAACATTTTATTGGAACATTTAGTTAGATAGTTAATGACTCTTACAAACTAAAGTTGAATACTGATCAATTTAAAAATAATTTTTACATAGGTATGTCTTGAAATGAGAAATTTTGCTCTAAATTATATGAGATTCCTACTCATTTTTGTAATAGATTAAGTTCAATTTGAACTTTATGAATTGTCTTGCTTCCTCCCTACAAAAAGAGAAGCTTATTTAAGGAAGCAGGATTAGTAAGCCTATATCCTCCTGATAACTTCCAAATAGATGATCTACATTAGTTTGTGAAAAATCCTCCCAGATAGGTCTATTACTAAGATGAGACTTCGTAAAAACTGGTGTATATAAAAAGGATTTTGTTATCCTTTTAGAGTTCAGTTTCTCAAGATCCATGGCCATGGCAATGTCTAGTTTCGCAGTGTTAAATAATAACTCCCAGATTAGCCCCAAGGATCCTAGATGGTAATTCCTAATGTAATCTAATGGTCCTTTTTCAGTCCTGTTCTTTCTCAACCTCTCTGCAGCATTTAACAGTGTTGGTCACTTTCTCTTCTTGAACACTCACTCTTCTCTGGGTTTTTGTGATGCTGCTCTCTTTCCGTCCAACCACTCCTCATTCTACTTTCTATTCTTCTTCTATATCATGTCCACTAACAGTGGAGGACTCACAAGGTTCTGTCGAGAGCCTTCTTCTCTTTTTGCTCTATACTATTTCACTTGCTCTTCTATGGGTTCATTTACCTTCTCCAGGAAGATGATTCTTAAATCTATATATTCATCCTTAGTCTCTCTTCTGAGCTATAGTCATGCATCCCCCAATTATGTTTTGGATATATCAAACTAGATGTCCTGTAGGCATCTCAATCTGAAGGTGTCTAAAACAGAACTTGTTATCTTTCCTTTAAAACCCTCTCATCTTCCCAAATTCCCTCTTACTCTAGAGAGTACCACTATTCTCCTATGTACTCAGGGCAACCTTTGTGTCAACCTTGATGTCTTATACTCACCTTACATAGCCAATTTGTCGACAAATATTGTAATTTCTACCTTGGCAACATTTCTTATATGTATTTCCCCTCCACTCAACCTTAGTTCAGACCCTGTCTACTCTTCTCCCGGACTATTGTGACTGCCTAACTAGGTCCCTAGCCTCAAGTCTCTCCTCCCTCTACTCAGCTGCCAAGGTGTTTTTTCTGCAATGTAGGTCTGACCATATCACCACTGCCCCATCTTAACCCATCCCTTGGCTTGGTGAGCTACAGGGCCTTCATATTACACCCAGAATCAAATATAGTCCTCTGTTTGGCATGTCAAGCTGTTTATAACTTGGCCCCATTTCTTACATTTTGCCTCCTATACACTTTATGATCCATCAACATTGACCTACTTGCAATTCATTGAAAATGACACTCTAGGGGGTGGAGCCAAGATGGCAGCTGGAAAACAGGGACTTGCTTAAGCTCTCCCTCAAATCCTTCCAAACACCTGTAAAAAATGGCTCTGAACAAATTCTAGAGCTATAGAACCCACGAAACAACAGAGGGAAGCAGGTCTCCAGCCCAAGATGGCCTGGATGGTCACTGGGAAGGGTCTATCGCACCATGCTGGGAGCGGAGCGCAGCCCAGCATGGGCCACACCAAGACAGACCAGGCACTGAGGAGATGAGGTGGAGCAGGCTGTAGGGCCATGAATCACTGAGCTGTGGCAGTTTACCAGACTTCTCAACCCACAAACGCCAAAGACAACTTAGCAGGTCAGTGGGAAAACTGCTGGATCAAGGTGAGAGGATTGTGTGATCAACCCCAGCCCTGGAGGTGGCAGAGGTGGTGCATCGCAGTGGTGGGAGCAGCAGGAAGCTCCTGCAGCTGCTTGCAGAGCTCTAGTTGCGATTTCTTCCAGCCCCAGGCCCACCCAGTAGGAAGAGTTAAGCGGCGGGTCAAAGCAGGAATGCAGGGAGCACTTTGCTGGCACAGAGGCAGGGTTTTCTTGCTTTGCCCTGGGTGTGAGTCGCAGTCCTGGTTGGCAGTTCTTGGGGGAGGCGGAGCACTGGTGTGGCAGAGTTTGCTGTGTGGTACAGTTTCTGCTGTTTCATTGCACAATTTGCATTCATCACTAAGTGTTTGCTCTTTAAGGATAACTCTTCTTTGTTGGCAGTGACCCAGTCCTGAATTGCCAACATAAATGCCTCTGTTTCTATAAACAAATTAGCATGACTCAGTCATTCGTTAGATGCTTCTCTGTTGACCTACCATTGGCTGTGTTCATATGAATGTTGCCCATAGAAAACCTTTTCGTTCCATTCTTGGAACTTCATAGTGTCTATATGACAGCAAAACACTATGTTACATTTGACAAATTCAGTGGAGTGTGCTTGTTATCAGCCTTTACTATTGCATGGTGGAGTGAGATTTGCTTATTTCAAAAGCATTTTTGTCAGTTTTTGACTTATGAGCTGTAAGGGTGTTTATAAATATGTAATCCTCCATTTATGAATATGCAATCTTCCATTTTGATGTGGAAGAATTAATCTTTCCAATACTGCCTTAGGGTGATAGGCCTTATGTTTTGTTAATATATGTAGGTTTTTAAAAATTGTATTTTCAAGATCAGTTGTGGTACATTTTATATTTCCTTAAGTGTTCATTAAGATAGGTAATAATAATAGTACTTATATAATCCTTTAAGGATTATAAAACATTTTACAAATATTATCTCATTTTATTCTCACAACACCTCTGGGAAGTAGGAAGCTATTATTATTCCCTTTTTACAGATGAGGAAACTGAAGGATATAGAAGTTAAGTGACTTGCTCAGGATCACACAGGTAGAAAGTGTGTGAGGCCACATTTGAACTCAAGTCTCATTGACTCCAAGTCTTCCACCTAGCTGCCTAACATAGCATAGGTATTGTTTTAAACATAATCTTCTCATCAGTGTTGATTTTGGAGTGCCAGTAACTTTCATAATGTAGTTAACAATGTATTTAGCTTGATATCTTTATTCTTGATTTATCTCGCCTGGAGTATTTGTAGGTATCACTTTCATCCATTTGTTTATTTTAAATTCCGGATTCAAGCTTGAAGCCTGTTTTTGTATTTTCTTGAAGTACATTCAGAATTTTTCATTTTTGGATTCCAAATGACATTCTGACATCATTGAAGAAATATTTCATGAGAAGGAGCTGTTTAGTTTTTTTTAATAACTTGATGTCATTCATTTACACCAAATCGTTAACAAAATGTTTTTAGTTCAACTCCTCTCATTTGGAAACCATATTTAATTTTATTTAGGAGAGATGATAATGGATTTAAGCTTTCCCATATTTTACATGCATTGTTCTTGACATTATTTTGTTCGTGCCATGCATTATTTAAACAGAGAAGTTTTTTATTTGGACATCCAATGTTCTTACTATTTTGAGGTCTATTTTTGTATATTTTTAGTATGTGAATGAGCAGTATGAAATTGAGTCAAAAGCTTTGAGGTAATCCACAGTCAGTATACTTGTGTGTATTATGCTGCTTTAAGGTAACTTGGTCAATAATCACTATGTCAACAATAAGTTGTACAGCTTTATGCTCCTAAACCAATATCTTGTTTTCTTATAAGTATTTAAGTATGCATACATTTTCATGGTGATATAAACAGTAAGTTCTTCGCATAGAGTACATAAACACATGATTGGCCTATATTTGGTGGGATTACTGGTGCTATCCTTTGGTAGCAGATATATGATACTTTCTTTTAAGAAAGGTAGGCTCAGCATTATGTCTGAGGGAAAGCTGATAAACTGCCTTACTGGTACTTCTAATGATTCACAAATCTATATAACTATTTCTGCTTACTCTCCCAAGTTCTGGTCTCCAAATACTAATAAGATTTTGGTATTAATATTCAATGGAATGTTTAAACTAAGTATCCCAGAAAATTTCAATTTCTACTTCAAAATATGTTGACGTCCCCCTCAAGCACATTAACCTCTCAATTCCTCCATCTCTTCAGCTTCCATGACCTAGTGAACATGTCCAAAACTGAACTCCCACCTCCAAATCTTTTTAAACTTCTTTATGGTTTGAACCAGTGGTGTCATACATGATCTTTTGCTGTCTCTCACCAACATGTCAAATCAGTTGTCAAATATCATTTCAGTTCCTCACAACATCTCTTGAATCCATCTCCTTCATTACTCAAATAGGCCATCACATTTATTTAGACCCAATTAATCTGGATCATTGCAGTAACTCCAAATTATTCTCCATGCCTCAAGACCTTCTCCTTTCAAATTATTCTTCATATAGCTTCCAAACTGATTTTCATTTAGTGACCACGTCACTGCACAGGTCCCTATAGCCTCTAGGATCGAATACAAGCTTCTCTGCTTGACTTTGAAAGCCCTTTACAACATAGCCCCAACTAACTAACCTTTCCAAACTAATTATATGTTTTTCTTTCTGCACTTTATACTCCAGTCAATCTAGCTTTCTTACTGTTCATTATATATGGCACAACTGGATCTGCAACTCTTCACTGGCTGTCCCTTATCCTGGAAGGCACTCTCTCTTGATATTCTTTTTTCCTTTAAAATTCTTCTCAAGTGCCGTATTTACTCTTGCTCCCCACCCAGGTGCTAGTGCTAGTGCCTTTTCCCCCAGAAATTTGTCTTATATTTATTCAGTATTTTTTATTTACTGATTTATGTTTATGTTGTCTCCTCCAGTAGAATCTCCTTGAGAACAGGGACTGATTCCTCCTTTGAATATCAGCTCCTTTGGGGGCAGGGCAAGTTTTTCACTTTTTTCTTTGTATCTCTAACACCTGACTTAGTTGACTTGTACAGTATTGTTAGTGACTTGTAAATATTTGTTTAATTGAATTGTATTCATTCATTCCTCAAATCCTTTTTTGGTCCTTTTACTGTTTCCTATTTTTAACCCTCTGTCTCTGGAATCAGAGGGAGGGTCTGGGTTCAAGTTCTACCTCTGATGCTTGCTACCTGTGTGAATATAGAAAAGTCACATAACTCCTTGGGCCTGAATTTTCTTATCTGTTAAATGAGGAGTTTGAATTAGATGTCCTCTGAGATCCCTTCCAGCTCTATGATCTAGATCATAGATCTACACACACACACACACACACACACACACACAAAGTCATGCACATGATGATCCACATGACACATTTGGTGCCTCTTTCAGTGAGAACTATATGTTTTCAGTTTTTCCTTTCTTTCCAGCCTTGAAGACATCAGCCCATGATAGCTCCTATCCCTGTTTATATAGCTATTGCTGAACTGTGGTATAGTTTGAATATAGGCCATATTTCTCCAGTCTTACTTGTAGAAAAACAGGGTATGGCCTACAATTTTTCTCTACCAGATTGTGAGGAAAGCACTTTAAGAATCATAAAGCTATCTATACAAAAGAAGTGAGGATAAAAATGAATTAAGATGACTTGAAACAAAAAACATAACACTAACTATGAGCACATTTGAGACTTTGATGTTGAGTCAAAAAATGGTCATCCTCATGTCCTTGGTGATAAAAGCAGTTTGTTATAAAAATCTTTGTATATCTTTTCCCTTTTTCTAGTTTGTTGGCCTACTTTCATTTTCATCCATAAATTTAAAAAATAGCCTTCATGACAAATATTTTTAATATGATAATGTTCTATAATGATTTTTACGTTATTATTTATTATTACTTTGCTATTTATGTCATGATTTTTTACTCAATTATTGCTTTCCTTTCAAAGAGATCTCATTTTAAGGGTGTGACCATGGGTATAGTAGAGCCAGTTCATTCCAGCTATATTATTAAATTTTCAAGGTAAATATTTATATCATAGAAATCATCAGAGGCTCCAAATCAGAACTTGGTTTGTTGTTTTATTGATTGTCTAGACTTGAAGTAATGGAGAAAATGTTACTGATCAATATCAAACTTAAAAATGCATCTGATGCAGATTTATTTTTTTTCTGGAGATCTGGTTGTTAAATATTTAGCAGCACATTCCAGGTGTGACCTGTATGCTAGAGCAGCCAGTAAAACCAATATATATGATATTTCTGTCATTCAAGATATCCCCAGAATAAATTTTCTCATTACAAAAATAGTAAAGTGTAAGCACATTTCCTCAATCTGTTTGCTAATGCTGTAGCATCCTGCTAGTTAGATCTGTGCAATGTCCCTTCCATCTACCCCCTACCTACCACTCCCACTGTGTCCACTCTGGTTCAGGCCTTAATTACCTTTATCTTGGACTAATATAATCAATCAGTGCCAAAATAGTCTTATTAACATAATTACTACTCATAACTCTGCCTACAGAATAGACACCAAAACTCCTCAATGTTGTTTTAAGGCATCCTGCCTCTCCAGCCTACCTCTGCAGATTCATGAACTCTGTAATTCAAACTGGAGTTTTTGCTGCTGCTTAAACATGTCCAACATTTTCTCTCCTCTAAACCTTTTTTCACACTGGTATTTATGATCCTTTGATTGGGAAGAGAGGACCTGGGTTTCGATCTTAGTTCTATCTTGTGATCTTGGGCAAATCTGTATTCTTCTCTGAGCGTGTATCTCCTTATCTTTTTTATGATGGAAATTTACTTCCAAGATCTAGTCTTGTGATTCATGAGACCCTCCCCTTCTCATCTAGATCCAAGGAGCAGAATGAAAATGAAGAGTACTGACTCTGGAGTTAGAAGACATAGATTCAAATCTCACCTCTAATGTTGGCAGCCTAAGTAATTGTGGGCAAGTTACTTACTCCCACTGGGTTTCAGTGTTCTCATCTATAAAATGAAGGGATTCAACTATATTTCCTCTAAGGCCCTTTCCAGCTCTAGTATCATATGATAACTGAAAAGTTTTCCTCTAAATCTATGATCCTACAAAATTTATCTCAGATAATACACCATCTTTGAAAACTTCCCTTGTACTCTCATAGGGAAGTTATCTTTCTTTCACCTAATCTTACCACAGGACTTAATCAGCTCTTAATCATGTGTCACATTATGTTTTACAGTGTATACGTTTATTACAATTTTTTTTGCAATGTCTTCTTGTGAATTCTTCATAAAAAATGAAGGACTAAAATTACTAGAGGCCTTACTTTTGTTACTTTAATATTCTGTGAATACCAGGTACAACACCGGGTCTATGCAAGTGTTGTTGATATCTGTATTACGTTTATCTTGGTACATGACATATCACTTGTATTAGATTGTAAGCTCTTTGAGGACAGATTTTGATTTCTTTCTCTTTGTATTTCCCCCATCACTCGGCACAGTGAATTAGATAGAGTAGATACTTAATAATAAATACATTTTGTTTCTTTAGGCATTTGGACAGTCATTTTCCATCCATCGCAAAGTAGCTGAGGATGGAGAGACTCGTGAAGAAACACTCCTTCAGGAGTCTGCTTCAAAGGAGGCCTACTACCTGGGAAAGATTCTGGAAATGCAGAACGAGTTGAAGCAGAGCAGGACTGTGGTCACCAACATTCAAGCAGAGAATGAGAGACTCACAGCTATTGTTCAGGATCTGAAAGAGGTAAAGAAAAGAAACAAACCCTCATAAGTTAACTTGGCAATATGAAGGAGAAAAGAATTAAAGTTGCTGTAAGCAAGAGGGTTGTATGAATCAAAAAATAAACTGCATATGTTGCTAATGATTTTTACAACTTTTTAGTGCTATAATTATGGATGTTGTCATATTGATGATACTGGAATCAGATACTACAAGTTGTTTTAAATCAGGGAAGGGGACAACTTAGTATTCTTCATAATGTATACTGGCTAGGCTAAGTTATATTTGGAGAATGAAGTAAAACAAAATGAAAGATTAGGAAACTAGGTTAAAAAAGGGCCTTCATCACTTAGCTGGGAGAGGATTTACACATGGCTGGCTATCTGATAATGAGGAAACTTCTGTGCCTGTGCAGTTAGTATGGGCACTTGGACATGGAAAACAGGTCAGGAGTGCAGAGAAGGTTTGGGCCAGGGGAGACCTAATTGGGAGTTTGAGGCAAGAAAAAGAAGAATGTTGCTTATATGCATCACATAGGACAGGGGTTCTTTAAAAAATAAAACTTTGCATCTACTTCTACAAGATGTTATTAAGCCATGACATTTATTAGCCTTATTTTTTTTATTTGCAAGATCCCAGAGCACAGATCTATGAGGAAAGGCTGGAAATTATTGAGAGAGGTATTTAAGTTTAATGAAAGGAAACATGTCCTAAAATTAAAGCTATCCAAAAGTGAAATGGGCTGCTTTGGGTGGTCAGTCAGTGAACTAGAATTTACTAATCACCTACTCTGTGCTACACCATGCTAAGTTCCAGGTTTATAAAGAAAAGCAAAAAACAGTCCCTGCTTTCAAAGGACTCACAGTTTAATGGAGAAAACAATATGCACCTAACTATGTACAACAAGGTGTATGCAGGATAAATTGGAAACAGACAACAGAAAGAAGGCATTTAGATTAAGGAGGATTGGGAAAAGCTTCTTGCAGAAGATGGAATCCTTTCTAGAGGTCTTCAAACAAAGACTGGATGACACCTTGTTGAGTATGTTGTAAAGAATTCTTGTTCGAGTATGGTTTGAACTAGATAGATTCTAAGGTCTCTTTCAACTCCTGAGATTCAAAGGTCAAATATTCTATACATTTTTGTTAACATGCTTTATTTAATGATGGCTGTTCTAGCTTTTATTTAGTTGAATAATGCATATTTTACTGCATTTGGACATGAAAATATTTTGGCTTCAAAGATAGACCCTATACTTGTCTTTGCCAGTCCACATATTACTAGGTGGAAGATGCTCAATCTAAGCTATAACTTTGTTCCATCATGTTCATGGAAGTTTAATTCACTGATGAGCTGTATCATTTGCATGCATTGACAAATTAATGATTTTATTCAGCGGTGTATTGGTAAATGTTTAACAATAGGCTTGCCAAGAAAAAAAATATATGCACAACACTTCCAAGTTTAATTTGCATGTTAACATTTTCTCCATAACTTTCTTAAATCTGGACAAATCAACAAAACATTAAATTAAGCTATGATTTGTAGCATTTGTTAGCTTCTGAGGTGTGAATATGCTCACACTGACAATTTAACAATTGTCTCTTGCACACTGGTTAGGAAAGCTCATTTCACCCCTGATTTCATGGTTTTATGGTATGAATCACTCTTCGATTTGTTTTTTGATTTGGAAGCTTGAAGGAAATGTAATTCTCCACTAAGAAGTTTAGTGATATTTCTTAAGGGAGTCAAAGTTCTGTTTGCTTCATGTATCTGTTATGCTGTGGAATCCATTTAAGCTCCTCACTGTATTCTCACAGTTGAGAAAGGAGAAATTGTGAAGCAGTGACTTTTCTTAAAGGAATAGAGTAGCTTTCATATGAATTCAAGTGAACAGAAAATTGATAAAGCTACTATATGCAAGGCATTGTGGTTCAGATAGGAGATACAAAAAAATGAATGTCACTTGCTACTCAAGAGGTTGCAGTCTAATAGAGAAGATAAGAAATTTGCAGCAAATGATTCTTTTTTAAAAAAGTAATTATTTTACATCCTCATACTAAGAGTCATCCCACATAACAATTAATAGTTTGTAAAGACTTAAAAAAAGAAAGAAAAAGAAGTAGAAAATATCAGCACAACCAATCAGTGCATAGAAAAAGCCCCCAAACGTGTGCAATGTGCAACAACTATAGATCTGTCATCCTCCATGAAGAGGTGGTTTGGGAATGTCCTCCTTATGTCTCTTTTTGAGTCATGCTTGAACTTTATAATTTTGCTACATTCACTTTCAATTTCTTTTGTATATGTTTGTTCATTCCATTTACACCATGGTGTATATTGTTTTCTTGGCTCTGATTGTTTCACTCTACATCAGTTCATGTATATCTTTCCATGTTCTCTGTGTTCGTCATATATGTCATTTCTTTTTTAAAAATTTAGAATTTATTTATTTTCAAAATTCCTTAAAAATTTATTTTGAGATCCAAATTTCCCATCTATATACTCCCCCATCCGTTG
Organism: Trichosurus vulpecula; assembly: GCF_011100635.1. NCBI lineage: Eukaryota > Metazoa > Chordata > Mammalia > Diprotodontia > Phalangeridae > Trichosurus > Trichosurus vulpecula. The sequence continues at coordinate 283,708,322 of NC_050577.1, forward strand.
AGAAGGCAAGCAATATAATATAAATTATAGGTGTGCATCATGCAAAACATATTTCCATATTAGGCATAATACAAAAAAGCAAAAAGATAAGGTGAAAAATTATATTTCAGTTTCTACTCAAAGTTCATCATTTCTTCTGGAGATGGATAGCATTTTTTGTCATGGCAGAATTGCCTTGGATCATTGTATTGCTCACAGTAGCTAAGTCTCTCACGGTTGGTCATCATTACAATATTGCGTTTACTGTGTACAGTGATCTCCTGGTTCTACTCACTTCATTCTGTATCAATTTATATGGCTCTTCCCAGGGTTTTTTTAAATTAGTCACTTCATCATTTCTGACAGTATAATAATCTTCCATCACACCCATATACCATAATTTGTTCAGCCATTCCCCAGTTGATAGGCATACCCTCAATTTCCAATTTTTTGCCATTACACAAAAAGAACTGCAATAAATATTTTTGTACGTATGAGTCCTTTTCCTTTTCCTTTGATCTCTTGAGGATACAAACTTATTAGTGGTATTTGCTGGGCCAAAGGTTATACACTGTTTGATAGCCCTTTGAGCATAGTTTCAAATTGTTCTCCATATTGTTTGGATGGTTCAGAACTCCATCAGCAGTGCATTAGTACCCCTATTTTTCCACATCCCTTCCAACTTTTGTAATTTTCATTTTCTGTCATGTTCGCCAATCTGATAAGTATGAAGTAATAACTCAGGGTTGTTTTAATTTTAATTTCTCTAACCAATAATAATTTAGAACATTTTTTCATATGATTATAGATAGCTTTGGTTTCTTCTGAAAACTATCTGGTCATATCCTTTGACTATTTGTCAGTTAGGGAATGGTGCTTATTTTTATAATTTTGACTCAGTTCCCTACATATTTGAGAATTGTCAGAGAAACTTGCTGCAAATGTTTTTATCAGAGAACCTTGCTGTAAAATTCTTTCCCATTTTCCTGCTTTTCTTCTAATCTTGGTTGCATTGGTTTCATTTGTGCAAAAACTTTTAATTTAATGTAATCAGAATTATCCATTTTTTATCCCATAATGCTGTCTCTTGTTTGGTCATAAACTCTTCCTTCATGAATAGATGTGACAGGTAAACTATTCCATTCTCCCCTAATTTGCTTATGGTATTGTAATAGCAATTTATATTTGAAGATCTTTCCCATCACATATGACTTAGGCTTCCTGTGACATAAACAGGTCACATGGCCTGTTAAGGGGAGGGAAAGATCTTCAAATCTAAATTGGTATCAGATTTTGCCCCCAAATCTTTCTTATCCATTAAATAGGGCAATGGGAGTTTTGGGATAACAGCTGTCAACAGAACTTTACACAACAATATAACAGGGATAACACAAAATAAGCATCTAAAACAATGTCATCATTGCCACCTTGAACGAATGGGGCTCAAAATCTTTGGGGTAAGATTTGAAGGTCTCGTCCTCCATAGCTTCTTCCTACTGAAATTGGACACAGAGCTGTCCCTGGTCCAAGAAGTCAAGTCCCATTTGAGAGGTCAGTTCTTTAGCTGGCATTCAGAGCTTGGTCGACGTCAGGTCCAGGGATGACACATCACAGTCATGGACACATCCAGGGATGATATCCAGCTTAAGCAATCAGGCATCTGCAGGTGGATGGTACTAAGGCTGCAGGAAAATCTAGCAAACAAATTTAACAGACAAAAATCCAAAAAGAAACAAAGAAACAATCATAGCCTCATTCATGATAGAATACATGAGTCAAGAATACAGTTGCATAATCATTTTCTCCTGGGTACACAACTGTTACAGTATTATCTTTCCCCTGTGCTATAACTTCTGCTGCCTTTGGAATATTGTCTGACTTCCATTTCACCAATACTTTAGATCCCAATTTTATTCTATCAGTAGAACCAAATCCTTCCTTTCCTCTGATAGTTATTTTGGAAGGAGGGTCAATTTTCACAAGGGGTACTATTTCACAAGGAATAATAATCAATCGAACTATTCTGTCATTTTTACAAAACTGTATAGGTTCTTCACTCAAATTCTGGAATGTTAGAATAATTTCTCCTTGATAACTAGAATCTGTCACTTCAGCCAATACATGTATTCCCTGAGCTGCTAATCCTAATTTAGGTAATATCCGTCCAAAATGTTTCTTAGGGATTCTCATACATATTCTAGTAGAGATGATTCTTATCTCTTTTCTATCCTACCAAAAGTCCTCTTAACAATGTAAATCATATCCTGTCTATGTGTTTCTTTAATCCGATCTGGGACTTAGCCTATTTCCTAGTCTCCCTGAGGTGTGACTCACTTGGATACAAGGGTTCAAGATCTGTAGGATTTGTAGGGGCAGTTCTTACTTCACTATTCTGTCTACTATTAAGCTCCTCATCTCAGTACATTTTGTATAGCTCATTAGTTGGAATACCTTCTATTCTTCTAAAATCTAGTCCTGCTCTCAATGGAGCAGCAAACAATTATTTTCTTGTCACTCTATGTTGACGTTGAATCCGTTGGTTATTCACTCTTCTCTCTTGAGGAAATTTATCTTTTCCCCAGTCTCCTAAGTCACTTACATGTGAAATTTTATCCAGTATCTCTGAAAGAGGGTTCCCTACTTCTGCAATTAGCAGAGTCAGAATTAGGTGTTTATAAGCAGGGGAACCCATTTTAACTATTATGTTTCTCTGAGAGACTCCAAAGGGAGTATCATAATAAACTTTGGTGTTCCCCAACATAATAGCACTTTTCAGTAACTTCCTGCTTTAACTTTCTCCTACAGCCCCTAAGTGAATACCAGGGTCTATCTGCAGTAGGCCACATAGAATCAGCAGTATATTCTCTACTTCAACATGGTGCAGCTGCAGCTACAGATTGGTTGTTTGGTTACCTCCTTTCAAATGATAATCCCTAATGATCCCCAAATGAAAATCCCTTCCCTTCCCTTCTCTACAAAAGGATTGACTAATGCTTATGAATCTCATACAATCTACAGTATCTACAGACACTCCTGCAGCCCCTTCATCACAGATTCTCACCATCCAAGATATTCATGATTCTCCCATTCTCTGGGTGAACCTAATCCAGATATCTGTGATTTCCTGCTGTGTAAAATCTTCCAACATCTCTCTGAACACTGTATTATTATCTTGGGTTTCTTGCCTCCTTCACTGTATGGGGCTCACTGCTGTTTGAGGAGTCTGGTCTGATACTGTATCATTTTCTGGCTGAGCAGCATCATACCACAAAGTATCCTCAACTTCTGATATTACGTCATTCTCTCCTGACTCTCTTCCCTTGTCACCATGGCAGCCAGACTGGCAAACAGCAAAATCAGTAGATTCCTGAACAATAATTTGTTGGTCTGCCACCTGAGATTTCCCATCTTGCTGTGGTATAGAAATATTCTCATTCAAGCTAGCAGACATCTGAGTTCTCTCTCATAACAGTCTGTCCCTGCTTTCATACATAATACAATACACTGTGAGTAAAATTCAGCCTCATCTAGAGACTGCTGTTGGCAATTCTCTCCCTGACTTAATTGTAATTTCTTGCAAACATCTCTCCAGATCTCTAGGTTATCCTCCCTTTGGCTTCTGTTTCCAGTCCTCACAGAAACCAGTGCCTTTAGAGCATTCCCTTGCTAGGGAGGAATAAGTTACATCATCCCATCCTGGGATAACCATTTCTTCTTCTAAAGCCCTTCTACCTCCAAATAGAGATCTTATACCTTGCGATCTCATCCTATTCATTGCCAAATGTATCAGCAAGGCAATAATCACAATATAGATGATAATTGTCAAAATGCCTATATGGTTCTATATCGCAAACTATACAAGACTCTCCACATAGAAGGTAGAAGAAGTAACCATTAATTCAGACACCAAATAACCAGATCCTGAAACCAATATGCCCAATCCATCAGAGCAGCAAAGAATTGGATATACAATACCACAGTTGAGAACCACTCCATCCCAAAACTACCCGCCTCCCTCCTGGGGCGTTCTCACAAATACACTCACAGCCACCACACATCTGATCTTTCCCTCAGCTCTAACTGTAGTAACTTCTCTCTCTTCATTTCCTGTGACACACTTTCTTTTTCTTCTCAGCAAGCTCCTCCCACCACATGTGACTTAGGTTTCCTGTGATGTAAGCAGGTCACATGGCCTATAAATGGGTGGGAAAGATTTTCAAATCTAAATTGCTATTACAGGTATCACCTTTTATGTCTAAATCCTGTACCCATTCTGACCTTATCTTGGTAATTCTTTTCAATTTATCCTTTATATAGTTTGCATTGAATATATTTGTTTTCATTTTGTCTCTCCATTAGATTGTAAGCTCCTTGAGGGCAGGAGCTATCCTTTGTCTCTTTTTGTATCCCCAATGCTTAACACAGTGCCTGACACATAGTAGGCATTTAGAAAATAGTGATTGATTTATTGATTGATTGAGTTCTGTGTGTTATTCTTAGGTCACAACCCACATCTAAGTACACGGTAATGAGATCTTTATCCTCATGCTATGATTGTATATTCCATATGCATCCAAGCCATACTGGTGTTTCCCCCCTCCAATGCCAGGGCCCTCCAGCAAGAAGACCACCCACTGGCCTCAAGCCCCTGCTCAGCACTCTTCAGTCTCCATGACGGTCAGTCCTGTTTTTTTGTAGTGCCTGCTGCTGTCACCGCTGCTTCCGCCACAATCTCCAAGCTGTGTTCCAGCTAGCTGACTGCTTCCTCTCTCCTTCAGCTCTTAACTGCTCTCACCAACTGCCTCTTAGCTCTGTTCCAACAGTTCAGCAAGCTCCTCCCACCACAGGCTTCCATTGGCTCCAGTCCTAGCCACTCCCCCCAGGACCCTGAGAGCCCCGCCCCCGAAGCCCACTCAAATGGATGGGGAAGATCTTCCCATTCACTGATTGCCTTTATAGCACCTCAGGCACTGAAGTAGAATTTTCACCTTGCAGTTCTCAGACATCCTAACTCTGCCCTATCTTATCTCAGCTGATCACTCGATAGGTATTTTTGCTGCTGGTTCTCATATATGAATGAATACATGAATGAGAAAGCATTTATTAAGCACTAACTATATGCTGAGTGCTGTGTTAGATGCTGGGGATATAAAAGAAGCAAGGAAGAACCTGTCTTCAAGGAGCTTATATTCTAGTACGTAATATTAATTAAGGTGGTACTTTTTAGCACCTATTTAATCAAGTGCCCTTGAGGAGTTTGGCCTTTGTTTCTTTGATTAAATTAGGAGTCTTTGATGACCTCCTTGCCTCAAAGGAAAGCCTAGTTTACATGGGTTTGAGTCACATATTTGTGACATCAGAAGCTATTAGGCCATGTGACCCTGAACAAGATATATAAACCCAGAGGTTGGTGTTCTCCCTTGGGGGCTCTCACTCATGGAGGAGTGTTGATGTGGAGACTCTGGGAGTCCCCCAGCTTGTGAATCCGGATGTTGATGCTTTCCTGGTAACTATGAATTGTGATTTGGTCTGTTTATATTGTCTCTGTTTGTGATTTGTTTGTATTTGCGCTGAAGTTCAGGGTGCTGGTTTTTCCTCTTGAACTAAGTGAGTTATATATCTTTGTTTAATTAAAGTAAGACTGTTCACCCCTTAAAGTTACTTTTCTTAGTAAAGCAGATCAAAGAACCTGTGCCAGCAGCTCTTGTTGCTGGTCCTGTTTGGTCTTATACTTCAACAGCTGCTGCTAGCAAAATTGTTGCTACATAGTAGGAAAACTCAATACATAAAAGGGATCTAGAGTTGGGAATCCAGGATATGTGTGTATGTATGTATGTGTGTGTGTGTATGTGCTTTGAGCTCCTTCATAAAAGAGACACTTTTTACCTTTTTTTGTTATAGCACAGTGCCTGGTACATGAGGGGGTTAATAAATATTGACTCTATGTATATATAAACATTTACACGCATGTGTATATGTACATACATTTACATAATATGTGTTAAGTGCACATGATATTTATATATAATCCTGACTTTTATTGTATTTAAAAGCCCTAAGAATCACTGCATGATGAACAACATACATGATTAAATACAGATGATTAAACATGGTCTGAAGTAAAATTATAAAGCAGAGAATAATAAAAGAATGGCAGCTGCTGAAATGTGGTACTAGCTTTACTTCCTAAGTGGAGATTATGCCTTCTCTTTATGCTTAATAGCTGACTCTGATAATTTTAATTACATGGTAGGTCTGGCTTTTGCTGAGCACATGGATATATTAGTTCCTGTTAGGCTTCTGTATCCAAGAGCTTGAGGAAATTTCTGTGTTAGCCATGACATGTTTATGTTTTCACAAAGTGAAAGATCAGACTTAATTTCTTACATATTACAGCACTTACCATTTATTAACTTCTAAGAAATAAGGCCATATTTGTTGAATAATTCACAGATTTAATATCCTGGGGTTTTATTATAGTATTCAGGCTTAGGTTGAATCTCATCTAACAGTGTCAGTAGAAGCTGTCATTAGCACACATAGGTTACAGGTCAAATTCCTAGTGGCTACTAAGGAGAAATGAATGTACAATATTACTTAATGAGAATTGGGGGATGCCAGAGAAAGAATAATTAATTATAATGAGACTGAGTTTTAAGATGGCCTCAAGTTCCTGAATTATTGTTAAAACTAGTGTGGTATTGGTGGTTTTATCTAACTTCCCTTGAGTTTTCCACATTTTCCCTTTTCAGAGGGTGGTATGGGGGTGGGAAGTTCAGACATGTACTTTTAGTCTAGGGAATTCCCAGTGGAATAACTCCCTCCATCAGTTCAGATTAATAACTTTTCTGTAATTCATAGTGTTAAGTGTTTCCTAACAATTTATGTTCTGTGAACCCCTGGGTAATTTTATATACTATTTATGATATTCTTTTAGATTTATTCCTTAAGTGCTTAATAATTTTTGTTATCATAGAAATGTGTCCTTTCTGAGTGCATGTGGTGGGTAACTGCTGCCAAATAATAGAAATAGGATAATAGAAATTATGGGTTTATTATTATGCTCAAGCATAGGTTCAGGCCTCAGAGAAGTCCTGAACAACTATGAGGATTCTGACAAGGGTTTTTACAGGCAAAATTATGTCAAAGTAACAGAGGAATAATTCATTTACATATTGCAAACTTATACATTCCTCTTAAACCATAAAAGTTAAAGAGAAGATAGTAGAACCATAAACCTATACTTCCTTCAATGTCATAAAAGTTGAACAAACTTAAACAGTCATAATCACATACATTCCCTAAGGAAATAAACTTCATGAAACAAACTCCATAGGTAAACTACGTCAGGTTATAGATTAAACCACATTTAGAAGATTCACAACATGCTGATTGAGGAGGATTTACCTTTAACCAAGGCATCTGGGAAAGTTGAGATTCTTCTTCTGGTTTCTTATCTAAAGAATGTTTAAGATCCTAACTAAAATTTCACATTCCATGGACCAGCTTTTAGTCAGCTGAGATTAATATTAAGACAGACTTTTACCAAAGATTGTAAGAGGAATGTACCTGAGTCATGGTAAAAATATTCATGACATTACAATGGTAACTTTTGCCCCCAAAAGTTTAAAATAAAAATGTATATCACATAATTACAATGATAAAATATTAACTTTTATTCTACCTGTAATTGTGAAAACTAAATATAAAATTATAAATGTAATTAGAAAATATTTAGAAATATTTTATGTGGGATGTTCTATAAGAATTAAAAGAAACAATAATATAAGATCTATATGCTTACTATTACCAAATAAACTTCATGTTAAATTTCTTAATTTTACAAATTTTATTGAATACAAATTATATTTTGATGAAAAAAGTAACAATTTGGAAGATATTTAACAATGTCATAATCACATACAAATTTAATTTCTTTGTTGTTAATGTTCTTTGCTTATTTAAATAAAAGTTGATGATATTTGGGTTAATACCAAACAATCTTAAATGTGGTTCCACATTGAGTTTATTTCAGGATTTTGATTTAAAACAGTAATAAAGTGAAAATATTCACTCATTCAAATATGTCTTATAAAATGGTAAGAGAATTTTATAAAATCTCTTGCTGAGACATGGAAATTGATATTTTGTTTTTAGCCACCTAACCAACTGACAGAAATGAATAGCTCATTACAAAATTAAAATATTTACTTTTCCATACTCTAATGAACAGAGATGTATTACATGATTAATGCCTTTAAAGTTCAGTTGCATGTATTGCTTCATTTTAAACAATTTTATACATAAACTAACTTTTGTAAGGAAAGACTCCCTTTAGATATGACTTTGTTATTTTCTCCCAGGGACCACACTCTCACAGACTCTCCTGAATGACTCACCAATGTTGCCAACCATACACCTGACTGAAGAATAGTAACATTGTCAGAAGGTATATTTAAATGGAAAGATAATCTTAATAGTGTGATGACAGTCAAATTATAGTTTCTTTCTGCAGAGCATTTGTGATGACTTGAAACGTACATTCCTAGGGATCATGGTTTTCTGTCAAACTGATATTTGTCCTGCAACATTTGTAAAATCTGAATGTGACTACATAGCTAGGGAAGTACACGTACAGAGTAACAGAGGGCAACAAGGGAGCTATTCTGGCTCATTATACAGAATTCAAATGAGGATATGTGCATGATTCTGACCATCCATTTGGAATTCATTTGTGCTTGACTGTTGAACCATTGTGGCAGTTTGGAAGCAGTCTAATAGGTTGAGACACTACAAAGGGCATATTGTCAGTTGTGGTCAGAGTTTGATATAATCACTACATCAATGCCAAAATCATCATATACATGATCGTGACTGTTTGAAATCACTGCAGAAACAAAATTATAATGCTTCAAACATGCACAAGCTTGTTTTCACTGATGAAAAATATTTCTTACTTAATTGGCCAATTATTTACTCCTTAAGGCACCATTAAAGAATATTTAGTGTGAACTCCTTAGACCATCAGGCTAAACTCCCAAGGAATCTGCAGAAAACACTAAATGGAGATCACTTTCTTAGAGAATGTTTGTGATGGTCTGTGAAGGTTTCAAGATTGCTTTTAATGTGAATACTCAGCTATCAGTGTTTTAAAACTACCAAACTTTTGTGAAGCAAGAATGCAAATGTTCACAAAAATGAATGTTGAAAGCTATCTTTACATGTAATTGGAAAACAATACTATTTAGAGAAAAAAGTTTTTAAAAAAATTTTTTTAAAAGAATGCAAATGTTCATTCCCCAGGGCACTAAGTATTTTTCCCCTGGATATGGTTACACATATAGTATTTGTCAGAGGTAGGGCATGAACCCTGGTTTTCATGACTTCAGAGCCAGACCTTTGTCCATTTAATCGTGCTTCCTTTGAACCTTCTTAGTTCTTTTCCAAAGAAACATAAAGCTTAAAGCTTCATTATTAATATAGAATTAAGATCTATGAGTAGTCTATTGCCAACAATTAGATCTTATGTTTTGATCACCAAGACTTTTCACAAATTAAAATCGAGGTTTCATTTACTCAATAGGGTTCACTAAATTCTAGGATCACTAATACCCACCTTTCTATGTTATATTCACCGATATACCACTCTTCCTGTTTGGTGACTGTCAGCAGTGCTGAGGAAGAGGGCACTGAGCCACTCTAAGGTCAGACAGTGTTATTACCCTCTTATTGTGATGGGTAAATCCACTATTAAGCTTTGGACCAAGAGAAATGCCAATGAGTTGACTAATGCTCTCAATGTGTACGTGCAGATTCTCATACGTTACTACAAAATTTCAGCCTCTATAGCATTTTAAGAAAAGAACAAAACAAAGAACTGGGAATACGTATATTTCTTATATTTTATTTTAGTTCTAGTTTTCTCTTTGGGGAACTGGAAAATATCTTTACAAATAAGTTCTAATAAATCAATTGATTTGTGTCTGAACATGTCTGGATAAATGTTTAAGCCCTCTTTTCCTCCCTGTTAACCTTCACATAGAAAAAGGAGTTGTTAGACCTATATTACCTGAGGTATATTGGGCTGGAGTGGACTTCTAGAATGTCTCTGGCTCCATTACAGTATAGTCTGCCTACATGTTACTTGGTAGTCTTCTACTTTTAAGTTTTATTGATGTGTTTTGTTTTAACATTACAAAGATTTCTAGGTTAGCCACGTTCCCTGAGAGATCTGTTATAACAAAGTAAGATAAGTGAGTAAAACTAATAATTCAGTGACTTCATCTGAAAGTTTGTGTAATAGCCCAACTCTGGAGCACCCTGACACGAACACACCTCTCAATTAAAAAAAATTTTAACAGAACTCTATTTTCATTCTCTCCCATCCTCCACCATATTAAAAAAAAAAGAAAAACAAGTTTCAAGTAACAAATATTTGATGTAACAAATTCGTTTAGTATTTGCTACAGGAATTTTCTACAAAAAAAGGAAACATTTCAATTAACAAGTATTCCTAGTCAAGCAAAACAAATTCCCTATTGGCTGCATACAACAATATATCTTTTATGCTATCCCCTAAATCCATTACCTCCCTGTTATTGATATTTCATCATAGGTCCTTTAGAATTATGGATGGTCATTGTACTGATTGTAGTTCCTATAGTTTCCAAAGTTGTCTTTATAGTTTTGTTGTTGTTGTATAAATGATTCTTGTTCTGTTCATTTCATTCTTCAGAAACTTCTAAAAATCTTTAAAACTGTTCATTTGGGGGCAGGGTGGAGCCAAGATAGCAAAATAAAAGCAGAAACTTGCTTGATCTCTCTCCCAAATACATCCATATAATGTAAAAAATTACTCTAAACAAAATCTAGAGCTACAGAGCCTACAAAATGACAAAGTGAAACAAGTCTCCAGCCCAAGAGTGCCTGGAAGGTCGACAGGAATTTCTATCACACGGTGATTCGTATGGAGCACAGACCAGCATGGGCCACACTGGCACAGACCAGGCTGGAGTAGACAGGGTGGAGCAGGCCTCAGAACACTGAATCACTGGCAACCATGGTAGTTGCCAGACTTCTCAACCCACAAACACCAAGGACATCTTAGCAGGTCAGTGGGAAAACTCTGTTGGACCTGGGTGAGAGAAGAGTGTGGTCCAGCCCCAGCCCCAGGGAAGCAGAGATGGCTGCTATAGCAGCAGCCGCTTCCCAAGCTCCAGGCCCTTATACTGTGGGGTGGATCAAGTGGCTGATCAGAGCAGGAGTGCAGGAATTTCTTTGCTGGTGCTGAGGCAGGATTCTCTTGCTTTGCTCTGCGTGGTTCTGGGTCACAGTCCTGGGGTGAGGAGGAGCACTGGTGTGGAAGAGTTTGGGGTGGCTGTGGAGAGGGAGTTCTCCTCAGAGTTCCAAGGCAGAAAAGAATGCTTGAGGTCACTTACAGACCAGACCACAGGCCAGGAGAAGAGTAAACATCTCTCCTTGGATCATACTACCATAGAAGAACTGACAATTTACAGGTGCCTAGAAGTAGCTCTGAAAACAGCAGCACAAAACCCCTGAAGCTTGGAACAAAGCACTCTCCACTCTGGAAGCAGAGTCATACCTTGAAAAAGAACTCAAAAGTCAAGTAATTGGCTGGGAAAATGAGCAGGCAAATTTAAAAAAACTCAGACTACATAATCTTACTTTGGTGACAAAGAAGATCAAAACATACAACCAGAAGAAGACAACAAAATCAAAGATCCTACATGAAAAGCCTCCAAGAAAAATACGAATTAGTCACAGGTGATGGAAGAGTTCAAAATGGATTTTGAAAATCAAGTAACAGAAGTAGAGGAAAAATTGGGAAAAGAAATGATCCTGATGCAAGAAAACCATGAAAAATGAGTCAATCACTTGTTAAAGGAGACCCAAAAAATACTGAAGAAAATAACACCTTAAAAAATAAACTAACCCAAATGGCAAAAGAGGTTCAAAAAGCCAATGAGGAGAAGAATGCCTTAAAAAGCAGATTTGGCCAAATGAAAAAAGAGGTCCAAAATCTCACTGAAAAAAATACTGCCTTAAAAATTAGAATGGAACAAATGGAAGCTAATGACTTTATTAGAAATCGAGAAATTATAAAACAGAACCAAAATAATGAAAAGATCAAAAAAATGTGAAATATCTCATTGGAAAAACCACTGACCTAGAAAATAGATCCAGGAGAGAAAATTTTAAAATTATTGGACTACCTGAAAGCCATGATCAAAAAAAAAAAGAGCCTAAACATGATCTTTCAAAAAATTATCAAGGAAAACTGCCCTGATATTCTAGATCCAGAAGGTGAAGTAGAAATGGAAAGAATCCACTGATCACTTCTTGAAAAATATCCCAAAAGGAAAACTACTAGGAATATTGTAGCCAAATTCCAGAGTCCCTAGGTCAAGGAGAAAATACTGTAAACAGCCAGAAAGAAACAATTTGAGTATTGTGGAAACACAGTCAGGATAACACAAGATCTAGTAGCTTCTACATTCAGGGATCAAAGGGCTTGGAATATGATATTCCGGAGGTCAAAGGAGCTAGGATTAAAACCAAGAATCACCTATCCAGCAAAACTGAGTATAATACTTCAGGGGAAAAAATGGACATTCAATGAAACAGAGGACTTTCAAGCATTGTCAGTGAAAAGACCAGAGCTGAATAGAAAATTTGACTTTCAAATACAAGAATCAAGAGAAGCATGAAAAGGTAAACAGAAAAGAGAAATAATAAGGGACTTATTTAAGTTTAACTGTTTACATTCCTACATGGAAAGATGATATTTGTAATTCATGAAACCTTTCTCAGTATTAGGGTAGTTGAAGGGAATATACACATACATAGACAGAGGACACAGGGTGAGTTGAATATGAAGGGATGGTATCTAAAAAATAAAACTAAGAGGTGAGAGAGGAATATTTTGAGAGAAGGAAAAAGGGAGAGAGAAAATTGGGTAAATTATCTCACATAAAAGAGGCAATAAAAAGCTGTTATGATGGAAGGGAAGAAGGGGGAGGTGGAAGGGAATGAGTGAACCTTACTCTCATCAGATTTGGCTTAAGGAGGGAATAACACACACACTCAATTGGGTATCTTACCATACAGGATAGTAGGGGTAAGAGGATAAGGGGGAGGGGAAATGATAGAAGAGAGGGCAGATTGGGGGAGGAGGTAGTCAAAAGCAAACACTTTTGAAAATGGACGGGGTCAAGAGAGAAAATTGAATAAAGGGGGACATGAAAGGATGGAGGGAAATATAGTTAGTCTTTCACATGACTATTATGGAAATGTTTTGCATTATGAAACATGTGTATTAGATTGCTTGCCTTCTCATTAAGGGTGGGTGGGGAGGGAAGGAGGGAAAGAATTTGGAACTCAAAGTTTTAAAAACAAATGTTAAAAATTGTTTTTACATGCAACTGGGAAATAAGACATACAGGTAATGGGGTATAGAAATCTATCTTGCCCAACAAGAAAGTAAGGGAGCAGGGTTTAAGGGGGGAGGTGATAGAAAGGAGGGCAGACTGGGGAAAGAGCCAATCAAAATGCATGCCATCTTGGGATGGGGTGAGGGGAAAGATGGGGAGAAAAATTGTAAATCAAAATCTTATGGAAATGAATGTTGAAAACTAAAAATAAATTAATCCATTCCAAAAAAAAATATAATACCTATTTCTGTTATAAATTCCAGAAAACATAGTAATAAATGAACTTTCCTTTAAGATGACAGATAGTATACATCTAAAACCAAAAACTACCATTATTCATGATGGAGATAAACTAGAATCCTCTCCAGTAAACTCAGTAGTCAAATAAGGATGTCTATTGCTACCGTTTTCTTTGATATATGGTACTAGAAATTCCTGTCATAGCAATACCATAAGAAAAAGAAATTGAGAAAAAATAATCAGTGGTATACTTAAAGAACCCTAAAGTCAACAAAAACCAAAGAATTACTTTGTTAAGCTAGAATAAAATAATAAAATTCATCTGGAGAAACAAAAGAACAAGAACATCAAAGGAATCAATAAAAAGAAAGATGGAATGTAAGGTGGGATGTGCCAGATTTCAAATTTTTATTGCAAAGCTGTAATCATCAAAACAATTTGGAACTGGAAAAGAAATGAGTATTGACCAATGGAAGTAGAGAAGGACAGTAACCTAGGGTTTCATAAATCTCCAAATCCTAGGAAAACTGGAATGTAGTTTGTCAGAAACTAGTCTAAATCAACATCCCACACTTTTACAAAGATAAACTCAAAATAGGTACATAAATGATTTAGACCTAAAGTATGATATCATAAGCAAATTACTGGAGCATGGAAGAAATTACCTGTCAGATTTATGGATAGGGAAGAGTTCTTGACCAAACAAGAGACCAAGAGGAGGTAAGATGGGTAATCTTGATCTGTTTTTTAAGTTGTTTCAGTTATATCTCACTCTTTGTGACCCCATTTGGGTTTTTCGTGGCAAAGATATTGGCGTAGTTTTGACATTTCCTTCTCCAGCTCATTTTAGAGATGAGGAACTGAGGCAAACAGGATCAAGTGGTTTGCCCAGGGTCACAAAGGTAGTAAGTGTTTGGGGTTAGATTTGAACTCAGGAAGATGAGTTTTCCTGACTTCAGGCCTGGTATTCTATACACTTCATCTAGCTGCCCTCAATTTTGATTATATATAATTTAAAAGCTTGTGTACCAAAAAAACCCCAACAAAACTGCTACAGCTAAAATGAGAAAAAAAAGGGAAATGGGGCAGGGGGAGTCTTTGCAACAGATTTCTCTGATAAAGCTTTCATTTCTCAAATATATAGGAAACAGCCAAATTTATAATAAGAGCCATCACCCAATTGATAGTCAAGGGATTTGAGCAGGCAGTATTCAGAGGAAGAAACCCAAGCTATCTGTAGTCATATGAAAAAAATGCTCTAAATCACTAATAATTAGAGAAAGGTAAATTAAAACTTCTGCTTCTGCATAACCATCAGATTGGCTAAGATGACGTAAAAAGAAAATGTCAAATGCTGGAGAGGATATGGTAAAAATAGGTATACTACTGCATTGTTGATGGGGCTGTGAACTAGTCCAGACATTCTGGAGAACAATTAGGAACTTTGCCCAAAGGGCTAACAAACTATACATACCCATTTACTCAGAAGTACAGCTCCCAGGTTTATATCCCAAAGAGATCAAAGAAAAAGAAAAAGGATCCATATGTATAAAAATATGTACAGGAGCTCCTTTAGTGGTGGCAAAGAATTTGAAACTAAGGGGATGCCCATCGATTGGGGAATGAATTAGCTGGATAAATTGTGGCATAATAATGTGATGCAATACTATTGCGCTGTAAGAATTGATGGGGATAGTTTCAGAAAAACCTGGGAAGATTTATATTAACTGATGCAAAGTGAGCAGAACCAGGAGACCAATTTATAAATAATGGTAATATTGTAAAGATAATCAACTGTGAAAGACTTAGTAACTGTAACCAACACGGTAACACACCACAATTCCTCATAAAGGCCTCATGATGAAAAAATGCTATTCACCTCCAGATAGAGAATTGTTGTACTCAAAGTACAGATTGAAGCATATTTTTCCTCTTTTTTTCTTGTTTTTTTTTCCTTTAGAACATGGTTAATACAGAAATTTGTTTTGCATGACTTCTTATTTGTAATGTGTTTTGTATTTCTTGCCTTCTCAATGGGTAGGGACATAGAAAGGGGAAGGGGGAAAAGTCTGCAAGGGAAAATTAAATTAAATTTAAAAAATAGAGTCAACTAAAAATTTGATTGAAACAATTAACAATGTTTATGTGAGGAAAGAATCCCTTCAAGTATGACAAGGGAAAAGGAAGTTAACTGGCACATGTGCAGACTGGAAAGGTAAAGGAAATCTAAAATGAGTGCAGCTGGCAAAGCCAAAGAAGTCCAGCTGGATGGGAACTGAAGAAGTGTCTAATGAGAGGGCATTAGAAAGGGCTAATTCAAGCACACTCTAAAGATTGTGCCCTTATTGGCCAATTCTTACCTCCCCCTCCAACCCTAATTATACTTGCAAAAAATTCTAATAACAACAAAGGAGACAAAAGAGATTGTAAGACCTGCTGAGTTTAGCTCCAATGAGGAGAGAAAGAGCAAGAGTTGGATCAGATTACAACTACTAGTGTTACCATTCCCTCTCTGTCTTTGTAAAGTTGGGGTGAAAGGCAGCTAAGAAAGAAATAAGATTGGGATAGAAGTAAAAGGGTTTGATGAAGGGAAAAACATACCTAACATTTATAACCATCAATGTCAATAGAATGAACTGACTCATTAAATGAAGGACAATTGATTAGAAAGCAGAATCCAACAATATGCTTATAAAAAAGTTCATGAAATATAAATATGCACACAAAACTAAACTGAAGGGCTAGCGTAGAATATACTCTCTCTGAAGCAAAAAAAAATAATAAAGTATCCAAAGCATTAAGTAATTTATTTTTTTAAAAAGCCGGTTAAGCCAAATTATCGTAATAAAAAAGGATAATTCTTAACAGATGAAGAGAAAATAATGGCAATTTTAGTGTTAAGGTTGATTGATTGATTCAGTTAAAGTCACTTAGCTCTACTTAAAATAAATGATAAAAGGCTTTTCCAACTTAACCAAGTAAAAACAATCAATCTGTCCATCTCAACCATACACTTTATTTTAATTTAATCTACTGTCATAGGCTTAAATGTGAAAAACTCTTGGAACCAGAGTGACATTGCACAGGAAGAGGGTTTGGATAAGCTATAAGGAAGCTTGATTATTCCCTGGGAGCCATCTATAAATTATTAAATGAGTTGAAAAAGGACTCATGTCAAGAGGTTGGAGCATGGTGTTCCAGTAAAACCCCTGAAGAGGAGCTTCCTTGTCCTCAGTCTCCTTATTCCACCCTTCCCACCCCAAATTTTGTCTGGAGGAAGACCTTGCGAGTTGCAGAGACTCCAAAGAATGTTGTACCTTCCATCTTCTGATCAGTCTCCTAGTGGCCTAATAGGATCGCATGATAGCTGTATCTATACTAGGAACCAATGACATACTGGATTTAGATATCCAACTCCACAAATAGCTCAACAAAAAAACCTATATTATGCCTATGGGGAATGTCCTGAACATTCCACTAATGGGAGAAAAGTACTGGCCACGCAGCTAGGAACTGAGTTTTCCCTTTGCCACAGATGATCTCAAAGCTTGAGTCCCCTTTTCCCTGGACTCTATGTATTTGTATTTGTATTGGTATTGTCACTACCTTTTACCATCACAGTCTGCCCTCATACCAGATGACCTTGGTTTCTCAAAGAGGTACCACAACCACAAGACTGAAACTCAAACTTGCTCAGGATCCTTTGGGTAACCTTGTTATGGAAGGAATATATTCTTCATACTTAACCCTGTATCTCCTGAGCCTGTACTGGTTTGGTTCCCATACTCATGAAATCAGTCACAATGATTTACGTCATTAACCTTTAAATGTAAAACATTTACTTTAAGATAAGGCAAAAGTATCAGTTACTCAATATAAAGTGAGTACAGTAATAATCAATACATAAAAGTCCACACATTGATCTGGGTCATACTTTCCTACCAATATAAACCTAGCAAGTGCAAGAAAAATCCATGTTTTTGGGGAAACTCAGTTGTTGTTTGTTTGTTTTTTACCTACAAATCTCAATGTCCTCATTTCCTTCAGGAAAACTCTGCACCACACAAAGCACCACACAAAGCTCTGTTAGGTTGCTCCATTTCTGGTCCTATTACTGCTGAGCAAGTCCACTCCTCTCCTACTCTGGAAGTAATGAAGCAATGACAAGAATTTTTGGTTAACATTACCTTTAAAAGGGCACTGAGAAAGTGGTATGCCATTATAGTGACAAGATGTTCCTTTTAAGCTAGAGCTCCTTAAGTTGGCTTTCTGGGCAGTACAGATAAACCCAACTAGCTTTTCACTCAGTAGGATTCTAATTTTTCCTGTCAATTCTGTCTGTGCTTATAGAAAAGTACCAGTAAAGTCCCTCTTTTTCCTTATATTTTCCTCTTTCTAACCAGAGACTCACAGGGAGTAACCAAACTTCTCTGAAAAGCTTCACTTCTCTTAAACTGTGGGTGGTCCTGATAGGCAGCAATTGAAACTGAAGCAGAGTTCAACTCTCCTCCATTCAGCAGGCTCCCAGGCATTTTGTCAGCCAATTCACAAAGCAGTACTTTTCTTCCACTTGGCAGCCTCCCAAGTATAGGATCTGAAGATTTTCTGTCAACTTATTACTTCCAGTGGCATGTTCTTTATCCCTCTCTGACTATATTCTTATCTCCTCTGTTTGCTGCTGGATTTTTCCTTCCTCTAGTGGCTCAAATCAGAGCACCATGATGGTTAGTATTTTCCCCTTTAAGGTAAAACTCATGAAATGAAAATGTTGTTAGTTATGAAACCAATGGCCTTTATTTATTCTTCCTATGGTTTACAAACACTTACTTGACTTATTAATTTATGAGTTTTAATCTCTCAAACTCTCAAAAAATAAATGCCCTGAAGTCAGTTATTTCTCTGAATTAAGACATTTCCTCTGTGTGCAATATCTAGGGGTAGTTCTCTTTCCATTCTTCCTACTAATATGTCCTTCCATTGTAATGGGAAAATTTTTGTCACAAATGGATTTTTGGCAACTTTTCACACAAAAATTCTTTTTTCCCATTCAGAAGACAAACTTTCACATGTATAAGGTCCAGTACCTTATGTTCTTCACAAGCTGATTTCATTTTTTTTCTTTACATAAAAATTTATTTTCTGCCCCAAATTACTCACAAAGAAAGTAACAATACTATGCCCTTACTAAGAACAAATATGTTTTTGTATATAGATGCATTTATATATGTGTCTCTCCACACAGTTTGAACTGAAGATTAACTTATAAACAATGATTGATAAGCTCTTCATTTATTTTTAATGCAAATAGCATTTTGTGTTTTCCAATTACATATAAAGATAGTTTCAACATTAATTTTTTATAAGATTTTGAATTTCAGATTTTTCTTCCTCTGCCTCCCCCCTCCCCAAGATGGCAGTCATGTAAAATATATTTCTACATTAGTCATGTTGTTAAAGAAGAAACAGAGCAAAAGGAAAAATCCACAAAAAAATAAAGTGAAACTAGTGTCCTGTGATCTGCATTCAGACTCCATCAGTTCTTTCTCTTTATGCATATAGCATTTTCCATTATGAGTTTTTTGGAATTATCTTGGATCATTGTACTGCTGAGAAGAGCTAAGTCTATCATCATACATCATCATACAATGTTGCTGTTAACTGTGTACAATGTTCTGCTCACTTCACTAAGCATCAGTTCATGTAAGTGTTTCCAGGTTTTTCTGAAATTTGCCTGCTTATCATTTCTTATAGTACAATAGTATTCATCACATTCATATACTACAACTTGTTCAGTCATTCCCCAATTGGTGGGCATTCCCTCAATTTCCAAATTTTTGCCACTGCAAAAAAGAGCCATTATATAGATTTTTGTATATGTGCGTCCTATCTCTCTTTTTCTAATCTCTTTGGGATACAGATCTAATAGTGGTATTGCTGGATCAAAAGGTATGCACAATTTGATTGTCCGTTGGGCATAGTTCCAAATTGCTCTCCAGAATCAGCTCATAACTCTACCAACAATGCATTAGGGTCCCAATTTTCTCACATCTTCTCCAACATTTATCATTTTCCTTTTCTGTCATATTGGCCAATATGATAGGTTGAGGTGGTACCTCAGAGTTGTTTTAATTTGCATTTCTCTAATCCAAAGTGATTTAGAGAATTTTTCATATAGCTATAGATAGCTTCAGTTTCTTCCTCTGAAAACTGCCTCGTCGTATCCTTTGACTATTTATCAATTTGGGAATAACCTACATTCTTACAAATTTAACTCAGTTCTCTATATATTGGAGAAGTGAGGCCTTTCTCAGAAACAGTTGCTGTAAAAATTGTTTCCCACTTTTCTGCTTTCCTTTTTTTGTCAGTTGTATTTTTAAAGGAATTGTTCAATTTTTCTTCTACTTCTCTTAACTTGATTTTTAAAATCCTTCTTGAGCTCTTCCAAGAAGGCTTTTTGGGCTTTAGGTCAGTTCATATTTCCCTTTGAGGCTTCAGATGAGGGTATATTGATAATGTTGTCCTCTTCTGAATTTGTGTTTTGATCTTCCCTGTCACCAAGATACTTCTCTATGGTCATTGTTTTACTTTATTGCTTTCTGCTCATGTTGTTTCCTTTTTTTCTAGCTTTTAAAGTTGATCTCTGCTTCTGGAGCTAAGGGGGCACTGTCTTGTGCTGGGGACTAGAGGCCTGGTTCTGGTTTTGTGTGCTGGGGCCTCAGGTGCTGGCACCTAGAGGTTAGTAGCTTACCTGGTGCTAAGGTGGAGCTGGAGGTGGTGTCTGGTGTGTGCCTACTGTTGGTGCTTGCCCGCTCCACCACCCTGAGACTCAGAATCTCCCTCTGGTTTGCTGAGGTGGGGTTACCACTGGGTTGCTGGGACACCTCCTGCATTGTACTTTAGCCACAGCAAGAGGGATCTTCCCCTTAATCCCTTTAGCCTCTCTAAAAGACTGCTGCACCTCCTCTCTCTGCTGGCTCCACTATTTCAGGATCTTTCCTGGGGCAATATGCTCTGGGTTTTTCAAGGTCAATAAAGGAAGGTGAGAGTGACTTTCTGCTTACTCCACCATCTTGGCTCCCAGAAGTCGAAATAGGTGACTATCACACATTCTGTCTGGGGCCTGATAGCTCCAGGAGAAACTGCTGCCACTGCAGGCACTGCCACCACCTCTGCTGCTGCTAGTGCCGATTCAGTCACTCCAAGGCTTGCTCCTGGTTTGCTGGGGATGGGGCTGGGGCTGTATTGGCATGCCTGTGCTAGACTGAGCTTCCAACAGACCCCTCCTGCTTACCTTCTAAGTTGTCTGTGGCACCTGTGGGCTGAGAAGTCTGGAAACCACGACTGCTGCCAGTGATTCAGCCCCCCAGGTCTGCTCCCGCTTTGCTGGGTTTGGATCTTTGCTGGTGTGGCCTGAACTAGACTGTCCTCTTCTCTCAGCCCAGCACAACAAACCCATTCTGTCAAACTTCTGTGTTGTCTTGGGCTGCAGATCTGCTTCATTCTGTCACTATGTGGGTTCTGCTGCTTTCTAAAGGTATTTGAAGGAGTTTAGGGGAGAGCTCAGGGGAGTCCCTGCTTTCACTCTGCCTTCTTGGCTCCGCCCCCCTCGGCTTTGCTTCTTATCTTGATTGCATTCATTTTGCTTGTGCTACAACTTTTTTAGTTTAATGTAATCAAAATTATCCATCTTGCATTTTGTAATGATATCTCTTGTTTGGTCATAAATTCTTCCCTTCTCCATATATCTGATAGGTAAAATATTTCTTGCTCTCCTAATTTGCTTATGGTATCACCCTTTATGCCTGAAATGTTTACCTATTTTGACCTTATCTTGGTATACAGTGGGAGATATTGGTCTATACTTAGTTTCTTTTTTTTTAATTATAAATTTATTTTTTATTTTTAGTTTACAACACTCAGTTCCACAGTTTTTTGGGTTCCAAATTTTCTCTCCTTCCTTCTCCTTCCCCCTTCTCCCCAAGATGGCATGTAATCCAATGCAGGTTCTATATATGCCTTCACATTGAACTTATTTACATAATAGTCCAGTTGTAAAAAAAAATTATAACCAATGGAATGAATCCGAGAAAGAAGAAATAAAACCAAAAAAGAAGGAAAAAAAGAGAGCAAATAGTTGCTTCAATCTGAATTCAGACTCCATAATTCTTTCTCTGGATGTGCATAGCATCTTCCATCATGAGTCTTTTGGAGCTGTCTTTGAGCCTTGCATTGATGAGAGGAGCCAAGTCTATCAAAGTTAGTCCTTACAGATATCATGTGTCTGTAATCGTGTATAATGTTCTCCTGGTTCTGCTTCCTTCACTCAGCATCAGATCATGTAAGTCTTTCCAGGTTATTATGAAGTCTGTCTGCTCCTCATTTCTTATACCACAATAGCATTCCATTACATTCATATAGCAAAATTTGTTTAGCCATTCCCCAATTGATGGGCATCTCCTTGATTTCCAATTCTTTGCCACCACAAAAAAGAGCTGCTATAAATATTTTTGCAAATACTGGGCCATTTCCCACTTGTGTGATCTCTTTGGGATATAGCCCTAGAAGTGGTATTGCTGGGTCAAAGGGTATGTACATTTTTTTGTTTGTTTGTTTGTTTTTTTGCTTTTTGGCAGGGCGACTGGGGGTTAAGTGACTTGCCCAAGGTCACACAGCTAGTACATGTGTCAAGTGTCTGAGGCCGGATTTGAACTCAGGTCCTCCTGACTCCAGGGCCGGTGCTCTACTCACTGCACCACCTAGCTACCCCCAAGGGTATGTACATTTTTATAGCCCTTTGGGCATAGTTCCAAATTGCCCTCCAGAATGGCTGGATCAATTCACAACTCCACCAACAATGTAACAGTGTTCCAATTTTCCCACATCCTCTCTAGCATTTATCATTTTCCTGTTTTGTCATTTTAGCCAATCTGACAGGAGAGACGTGGTGCCTAAGAGTTGTTTTGATTAGCATTTCTCTAATCAATAGTAATTTAGAGCATTTTTTCATATGACTATAGATATCTTTAATTTCTTCCTCTGAAAACTGGCTGTTCATATCCTTTGACCATTTCTCAATTGGGGAATGATTTGTATTCCTATAAATTTGGCTCAGTTCCCTGTATATTTTAGAGATGAGGCTTTTATCAGAGATACTGGTTGTAAAGATTCTTTCCCAATTTTCTGCTTCCTTTCTAATCTTTGTTGCATTGGTTTTGTTTTTGCAAAGACTTTTTCGGTTTAACATAATCAAAATTATCTATTTTGCATTTTGTAATGCTCTCTCTCTCTTGTTGTGTCATGAATTCTTCCCTTTCCCATAAATCTGACAGGTAAACTATTCCTTGCTCTCCCAAATTGCTTATATCAGCCTTTATTCCTAAATCATTAATCCACTTTGACTTTATTTTGGTATACCATGTAAGACATTGATCTATGCCCAGTTTCTGTCATATTGTTTTCCAGTTTTCCCAGCATTTTTTGTAAAATAGTGAGTTTTTAACCCTGAAGCTGGAGTCTTTTGATTTATCAAATAATAGATTAGTATAGTCATTTACTACTGTGTCTTTTCTACCTAATCTTTTCCACTGATCCACTACTCTGTTTCTTAGCCAGCACCAAATTTTTTTTAAATTTAAATTTATTTATTTAACATATTTGGTTTTCAGCATTGATTTTCACAACAGTTTGAATTACAAATTTTTTCCCCATTTCTACCCTCCCCCCCCACTCCAAGATGGCATATATTCTGGTTGCCCTGTTCCCCAGTCAGCCCTCCCCTCTATCACCCCCCTCCCCTCTCATCCCCTTTTCCCTTCCTTTCTTGTAGGGCAAGATAAATTTCTTTTTTTTTTTTAATTTTTTTTTCTGGGTAACTGATTATTTTATTAATAAAGCCAGCATTTTAATTTAACAAAATTAACAAAAACATTTAACAAAACTTGGAGGTAATAAATTCTTAGGTTACAGCAATTGGCCAACTTCTTAACCTAATGCAACTCTAACAAAATATTTTCATATTATAGAAATGTAACGATGCCCTAAACATTATTATGTATGTAAAATTTGAACCACTCCTTTCAGGCTAGGTAGATACATTTCTTTTTTTTTTTATTTAAATTTATTTATTTAACATATTTGGTTTTCAGCATTGATTTTCACAACAGTTTGAATTACAAATTTTCTCCCCATTTCTACCCTCCCCCCCCCACTCCAAGATGGCTTATATTCTGGTTGCCCTGTTCCCCAGTCAGCCCTCCCCTCTATCACCCCCCTCCCCTCTTATCCCCTTTTCCCTTCCTTTCTTGTAGGGCAAGATAAATTTCTACGCCCCATTGCCTGTGTATCTTATTTTTTAGTTGCATGCAAAAACTTTTTTTGTTTTTGAACATCTGTTTTTAAAACTTTGAGTTCCAAATTCTCTCCCCTCTTCCCTTCCCACCCACCCTCCCTAAGAAGTCGAGCACTTCAACCTAGGCCACGCATGTATCATTATGTATAACCCTTCCACAATACTCATGTTGTGAAAGGCTAACTACATTTTGCTCCTTCCCAACCCATCTCGCTTTATTGAATTTTCTCCCTTGACCCTGTCCCCTTTCCAAAGTGTTTGTTTTGATTACCTCCACCCCCATCTGCCCTCCCCTCCATCATCCCCCCCTTTTATTTTTTTTTATCTTCCTCCCTCTTCTTTCCTGTGGGGTAAGATACCCAAGTGAGTATGTATGGTATTCCCTCCTCAGGCCAAATCTGATGAGAGCAAGGTTCACTCATTCCCCCCTCACCTGCCCTCTCCCCTCCTCCCACAGAACTGCTTCCTCTTGCCACCTTTATGCGAGATAATCCACCCTATTCTATCTCTCCCTATCTCCCTCTCTCAGTATGTTGCTCTCTCATCCCTTAATTTCCTTTTATTTCTTTTAGATATCTTCCCTTCATCTTCAACTCACCCTATGTCTGCTCTCTCTCTTTTACATATATATATATAAAAACACATATATATATACATACATACACATGCATACATATACACATAGATACGTACATACATACACATTCACTTATATATATATACATAAACATATATATATGCATATTCCCTTCAACTACCCTAATACTGAGGTCTCATGAATCATACACATCATCTTTCCATGTAGGAATGTAAACAAAAGAGTTCAACTTTAGTAAGTCCCTTGCAATTTCCGTTTCTTGATTACCTTTTCATGCTTCTCTTGATTCTTGTGTTTGAAAGTCAAATTTTCTATTCGGTTCTGGTCTTTTCACTGAGAAAGCTTGAAAGTCCTCTATTTTATTGAAAGTCCATATTTTGCCTTGGAACATGATACTCAGTTTTGCTTGGTAGGTGATTCTAGGTTTTAATGCTAGCTCCATTGACCTCCGGAATATTGCATTCCAAGCCCTTCGATCTCTTAATGTAGAAGCTGCCAGATCTGGGGTTACTCTGATTGGGTTTCCACAATACTCAAATTGTTTCTTTCTGGCTGCTTGCAGTATTTTCTCCTTGATCTGGGAGCTCTGGAATTTGGCAACAATATTCCTAGGAGATTTCTTTTTGGGATCTATTTGAGGAGGTGATCGATGGATTCTTTCAATTTCTATTTTGCCCTGTGGCTCTAGAATATCAGGGCAGTTGTCCTTGATAATTTCTTGAAAGATGGTATCTAGGCTCTTTTTTTGATCATGGCTTTCAGGTAGTCCATTAATTTTTAAATTATCTCTCCTGGATCTATTTTCCAGGTCAGTGGTTTTTCCAAGGAGATATTTCACATTGTCTTCCATTTTTTCATTCCTTTGGTTCTGTTTTATAATATCCTGATTTCTCATAAAGTCACTAGCTTCCACTTGCTCCAATCTAATTTTTAAAGTAGTATTTTCTTCAGTGGTCTTTTGGACCTCCTTTTCCATTTGGCTAATTGTGCCTTTCAAGGCATTCTTCTCCTCATTGGCTTTTTGGAGCTCTTTTGCCATTTGAGTTAGTCTATTTTTTAAGGTGTTGTTTTCTTCAGTGTATTTTTCAGTATTTTTTGGGTCTCCTTTAGCAAGTCATTGACTTGTTTTTCATGGTTTTCTCGCATCCTTCTCATTTCTCTTCCCAATTTTTCCTCTACTTCTCTAACTTGCTTTTCCAACACCTTTTTGAGCTCTTCCATGGCCTGGGACCAGTTCATGTTTTTCTTGGAGGTTTCTGTTGTAGGCTCTGTGACTTTATTAATTTCTTCTGTCTGTATGTTTTGGTCTTCTTTGTCAGAAAAGAAAGAATGCAAAGTCTGAGACTGAATCTGGGTGTGTTTTTCCCTGCCTGGCCATATTCCCAACCAACTAACTTGACCCTTGAGTTTTTCAGTGGGGTATGACTGCTTGTAGATTACAGAGTTCTATGTTCCACGTTTGGGGGGGAGGTGCCAGCTCTGCCACACCAGCACTGCTCCTTCCCCAAGAACCCCCAACCCGAACTGGGCTTAGATCTTCGGCAGGCTGTGCATCCCTGCTCTGATCCGCCACTTAATTCCTCCCACCAGGTGGGCCTGGAGCCGGAAGTAACAACAGCTGTAGCTGCCCCACCTCTGCTGCCCCCGGGGCTGGAAGCTGAACCTTGAACTCCTTCCACTCCCGCAGCTTTTCCCACTAACCTTCTCCGCAGTCTTTGGTGTGTGTGTGTTGAGAAGTCTCGTAACTGCCGCAGCTCACTGACTTAGGGCGCTAGGGCCCCCTCCGCCCGGCTTCTGGTCTGGATGGTCCACGCCGCTCAGGCTGGGCTCTGCTCCACTCCGTTCCCAGCTCCCAGCTCCCAGCTCTGAGCTCCGTGTGGGATAGACCTCACCCAGAGACCATCCAGGCTGTCCTGGGCTGGAGCCCTCCTTCCCTCTGCTGTTTTGTGGGTTCTGCCATTCTAGAATTGGTTCAGAGCCATTTTTTATAAGTTTTTGGAGGGTCTCGGTACGGAGCTCACACTATTCCCTGCTTACCAGCTGCCATCTTGGCTCCGCCCCGCCAGTACCAAATTTTGATGATTACTGCTTTATAATACAGTTTTAGGTCTGGTATAACTAGGCCACCTTCCCTTACATTTTTTTTTCATTAATTCCCTTGAAATTCTTGACCTTTTGTTCTTCCAGATGAATTTTATTATTATTTTTTCTAGGTCTATAAAGTAAATTTTTGGCAGTTTGATCAGTATGGCACTGAATAAGTAAATTAATTTAGGTGGAATTGTCACTTTTACTATATTAGCTTGGCCAGTCTATGAGCAATTGATTTTTTTCGAGTTATTTGGATCTGACTTTATTTGTGTGAGCAGTGTTTTGTAATATTGTCCATGTAGTTTTTGGGTTTGCCTTGATAGGTAGACTCCTAAATATTTTATGTTGTCTACAGTTATTTTAAATGGAATTTCTCTCTCTTTTGCTGCTAGACTTTGTTAGTAATATATACAAATAATGGTGAGTTGTGTTTGTTTATTTTATGTCTGGCAAATTTTCTAAAGAAGATTATTATTTTAAGTAGTTTTTTAGTTGATTCTCTAGGATTCTCTAAGTATAGCATCATATCATCTGCAAAGAGTGATAGTTTTGTTTCCTTACTACCTGTTCTGATTCCTTCAATTTCTTTTTTTCTCTTATTGCTAAAGCTGATATTTCTGGTACAGTATTGAAGAATAGTAGTGATAATGGACATCCTTGTTTTACCCTTGATCTTATTGGAAAGTCTTCTAGCTTATGCCCATTATAGATAATGCTTGTTGATGGTTTTTTGATAGATTTTACTTATCATTTTAAGGGAAATGAAATTTTGTTTTTCAGTTAGCAAAAATCTGCAATCTCTGTCTTCCACACTCCCCTTACAATTGAGAACAAAACAAAAAAAATCGCTTTTACAAATATGTATTGTCAAGGAAAACAAATTTCCATTTGTATATACACACATACATATATACATACACACATATGTACACACACATATTTCTAATTTTCACCCTGTTATTCACCCCTTTTTCAGGATAACATGTTAGTGTACCTACTTCCCCCATAGTATCACCAACATTGGATTTTAATCATTTTTAAATTCTTTTTGTCATCCAATGAGTATTTTGAAGATTTTGGACTTCTTTTTCTTGTTTGACTCACAGCCTCTCTACTCCTCTTATCACACACATCCCTTCCTGTCTTGTCACTAAATTTTAAATAGTCTTCCTTATTGATGGCCAGTCCTCTTACTAGCCTATGAAATATCATTCTCCATTGTTTTTTTAGCAACCAGAATTCCTGAAAAGATCAGAATCTGGGATGGGAAAAGAATACTGGCAAGAAAATGCCATTTAACCAGGAGAGGTTTCATAGATAGCTTTTTGCTTATTTGACCTGAGTACACAGGGAACTTAAATTTTCTTTCTGATTTTATCTTCAATTTTGTGATTTCTTTTAAGTACTTGTTTTAGGAAAATGTTTGGGTAAAATATATCTTTAAATTTTCTATACAAATAGTGTGATGGGAAAGGGTATACATATGTAAGAAAATACATGAATTGCTGGTTGCGTACATAATAGTTATGACTGTTCACTGTAAGAAAAAATTGTAGTTATTTTCCCTTTGCAGAAAAAACTTACAAAATCTATTATAAAATAGAGAAAAGATATTTCTCTGTAAGTTGTATTACTTGTTCAAGTTTCCTTTGTCAGAGTTATCAAAGACAAAACCACTGTGACTATAAACTTAAAAAAATACCATTTAAAGACCATTTCTCACATGTTTATTAATTTTGATTTTTTAACCTTCTGAAATGCTGTCTTACTCTACTGGCCATCAGAGCAAAGAAATCATGTTCAACCTATGGGTTTTTTTCCTTCAATTTTCAGAACAATGAGGTGTTAGAGCTGCAGAGAATAAGAATGAAGGATGAAATCCGAGAATACAAATTTCGAGAAACCCGCCTCCTTCAGGACTACACTGAATTGGAAGAGGAAAATATTACTTTACAGAAGCTGGTGTCCACATTGAAACAGAACCAGGTAGGATTTTTTTAAGGTTTTATTAATTACAGTCCAGATGAAAGTGTACCTTACTGTTTAGTAACTGACCTTTTCTCATCTCAATAAGCAGTTTCTCAAATTTTGCCTTCATTTTTCTCTCCTAAACTTAACAGACCTTTGCTAATGATCTCTTGCTGCTTCATCATGGGATGACAGTAGCTATGCATGTGGAGCACAAGCTCTGACAGGATTGTGAGAAGGTGTTCAAGGATAGTCTTTATAACAAACTGTGTGATATTTGAGGACCAGGCTATTTGAGTTCAGAAAGGTTAATCACTGAAAGTATAACCACCAATTGATGTATTATTCTGACCATAGCAAAACATGAAAGCTTAGAGAGGATGCATTCTATATAAGTAGGTATAATGAGGTATAATAGATTTTTTTAGTCTTTTAATGTATTAAAGAATTAAATTTAACAAAACTTTTCCCTACAAAATTTATACAATGAGATTTCGTTACACTTTTCTTGCTATTATTTTTTAAATTGAAATAGTGTGGTTTAATAGATTATTGTGTAGGCCAAAGATGCCTCAATTTGGAATTTCAGTTTATGCTATTGTAGTTCGAAACTTTAAAAAATCTGTTTGTTGAAGAGAGCTTACATAAACTCTAGAAGTAAAGAGACTGAACTCTTTTGCAAACTTGTAGACGTGGAATTGTCAGCCCAATAAAAAATAGGTACTGGGGCATATGGTTAGGAAAGTTAAAATATTTCTCATTATTATTAAAATGATTCTAATTTGTAAAATTCTTTGAGATCTCAAGAAGAACAGAATTTACACAGTAAAAATCAAGATCAGAGCCATTAAAAAGATTTGACTAATGCATACATATTTTAAGATAATTTCTCCTTGTAAGGAAGTTTAGAAATCTACTATATGTCCTTGTTATTATTTTGTTGGATCAATAATGAGAACAGCTATCTTCTTTGAAGATACAATTTATGAAAATGCTTGTTAATATTTGTAATTCTTGAAGGAGAATGACAAAAGTAGCAGGATAGTTGGGGTTCACTTCTAAACTGATACCACTATAACATTTTGGACTAAAGTTTACTTCTGCTTCCCTTCCCAAAGGAGAAAACTGAGAGAGAGGCTCCTTCAACTCCACTATCAAAATGTTGGTTTTTGCCTATAGATACTTCCCCACTGATTTTTAAGAATTTAGTATTGGAAGACAACAGAGAATGGACCATGTTGAGCTAATAACAAAGAGGTGATTAAATAATTTCAGTTTATTGAGACCTGGAACACCATTCAGTATTCATCCTATCCCACTTAAATCATTGAATGGATGTAGCTCTATATATGTATTGAGGAATGGTTGCATTTAATGCTTGCATTTTCAGTGTTTCTTAGAGACTTTTGGGAGACAAAAAGAGTAAATTCTCCCCCTGTGCCCCTTATGAAACACAAATAGGACTTAAAGTAAATTCACTACAGTCTATTGGAAACTCTCATGTTGCCAATGCAGTCTGTCACTGAGGATTTGCATATTAAATGACCATTAGTTTCTGAAAAATCTAAATCTTTGGTGATAGATTGCATTGACAATTGAGATTTTCCAATGGGCTACAGTTAATTGAAGGTACAGCTGCAGAACTCTCTTATTGGGTTTTATTGGGAAGATGTTAATTTCTGTTGGGAGTTAATTAGGGCCAGTTCAAGTCATCCTGGAAAGACTGCAATGTCTTGTTATTTGTTAACTAGGATGCTTTGTTTATTTGGCAATTTGTAGAAACCAATGGATGATTATTTCTGTTTCACTCATCTTCTAACAGTAATTGAAAAATGGAAACTAATAAACGATTCAGCAGAAATAAATGAAAATTGAAACAGTTGTATTGTAGTTCAGTCATGCTTTTTGTGACCCCATTTTGGGGTTTTCTTGGCAAAGATATTGGAATGGATTGCCATTTCCTTCTACAGCTCATTTTACAGATGAGGAAATGGAGACAAACAAGCTATAGGATTAAAGACTTGCCCAGGATCACACAGCTAGTCTCACACACTTGTCTGAGGCCAGATTTGAACTTCAGGGCTGTCATTTTATCCACTGTTCTACCTAGCTGCTCTGAAACAGTTAAGTTGTCTTTAATTTCACTTTTATTTCTAAGACATCGTATGAGAGTTGCCCCAAATCAGTGGCTAATGAATTATTTCACCATTATTTATCAAAATATTACAATGGGGGCATTCTAGCTTATTCTTTGATAAGTGTGTATAATTATACTTGTAAAAATTAGATAATGCCATATTTTTCTGCAATACTTTCTTATTAGCACTTGTATCTATCAAAAATTTTCTTTCTGATCAAAGTATATAGTGAAAAATCAAGTTAGTTGTAGCTCTTGTAAATTAAATATAGCTCTTGAAAAAAGAAGAGTTGACTTTTTTCCCTCCAAATTCCCAATAGCCTAGCTATTCATTGATTAGGCGTTGGATATTTACTCCACAAATGAGCAATTGTCTTCAAAATACATTTGAAACAAAAAAACCCTGAATATAAGGAATAGTTCTGATTAAATTGTCCTTTGTTGGTTGCAGTATGTGTTCAAACACAGAAACAAATTAGAAATAAATTTCAGTTCTTCAGCCATACTTCATCAGATGCTAATTTCTCTCTATTTGTCAGAAATAGAGTGAAGGCTGGTCTAACAGGGACATAAGCAGCCACCTGCATATTGTAACAAAACAGCAATTGAAATGCAGCTCTGCCCTAAAATATCTTCCTTGGTAGTGTGATATGAATGTCCCAAGGTTTGTAATCTAAGGCATTTAAGACCCTACTTAAAAGAAAAATATGAAATTTTTCTGGGAATCTTGGCAAAGAGGTTGGTTTAAAACTAGGGGGAATTGGGAAAGAATTGTGTTTAAACAAGGAAGAAGAGGCAAAAAAATCTCTAAACAGAAGCAGGAGGAACTGGGTTTAGGTCTTTGAAGAAGTAAGTCAGTGACAATGACATTTAGGCTCTTCCTCCTCCAATTCAATCTACTACAGATTCTAGCAGTAGGTCTCTAATCATTTTAGCAAAGTTAATCCATTCTGCTTAGGGTTAATGTCCATTAAAGGTCCATTCAGAACACTTTAGCATGATGTATTAGACTTATTGGCTAGCATATATGAGCATCTTGATAAAATGAGAGACAGCCAAGTTTTTATAGGTCTCGGGGCTGGGAGTTTGGAACTAAAGATTCTAGGCATGGTGCTCTTAGAAGATAGAGCAAAATGGTAAGAATTCCTGAACTTCTAGGGACCTAAAATGTGAATTCAGGAAAGGTCCGAACAAATTTTAGGTGTTTAACATTTTGCCTTAGGGTGGGCCTAAGCAGAGTTCATCACTATTAATGACATTCAAAGACCTTTTTAAGAACCTTATGACCATAACAAGGACTCTTGTACAATATCAGCCTAAGCACCACTTCAACATGACCTTTCATAATTTCTTTTGCAATAAAATCATCTACACTTCTCCTGCTCCCACATTGATAAAGACTCTCTGCTAACCTCACATTACTAACGATAAGTAGACAGTCTTAGTCCTTTGACTTAGTCTTTTTTCAAGCTTCTGCCTAGTCAGAGGCTGTATCACTCTTAAAGGAATTTTTTTTAAATCTATGAGTTTAATTCTTTAGTTTGTCCTTTTAGTATCCATCTGCTATCTTAAATATAGTCTCTTTTGAACAAGTTTTCAACTTGCCAGTCACTGCATGAACAGACCCTGCTACATTGCTGTCATCAGTCTTTACTTAGCCCTGATATTCTTCTAACATTACTACGACCAATCACAGAAGCTGCTGCCTGACTTGAGATATTATTATTTATCTGAAGAGAGGAAGTTTTGTAGAGGCTTTTGACAAAGTACAGTCTCCCTAATTAGCATACATCCAGTGTAAGTGTAGGTGTGTAGGGATAGGGATAGGGGTAGGAGTGTGAGAAGGGGGATCAACTACTATTAATGGCTTAGAGTAAGGTCTATGTTCTTGTGAGTCATAGAAAGGAAAAGGAGACAATTCAGCCTGAACCCCTGAAACTTACCATATGTTCTTAGAAGCTCTCTGTTTAAGTCCTTAACTACTCTAAGACACCTGAAGAAATCTCCCTATTGCTTCCTGAAGGCTTGTCAAGGGGTGTGGGGCATCTGGGCAGTCTTTTAATGTAGCACTAAGAATATACATCTGTGCCCTGCACCATCATTTACTCATTTATTAAGCAAACACTTAATATGTGCCTTCTATGTGCAAAGGACTATGCCGGGGACTTGAGGAATTTACATACAGAACAAAAAAAACAGCTATACAAATACCTATAACCTAAAATAGACTGTCATAAGTACCTGAGAAAAACAAAAACAAAATATTATGGGTGTTCCTAGGATGTAAAGATGGGTCTACTAGGTTTCTGAAATTAAGAGATGGGAATTTGAATTTCCTTACGAGCTGATGATGTATAAGTAGGCAAGGATTCATGGAGCCCCTTGTAGCTCAGGATTAAGGATGAAACTGGGATTCTCCTTAAATCTCTTTGAGAGTTAAGGACATGGGACCCTAATTTATGTCATTCTGGGACTTTCCTCAGTCTCAAAAAGCTTCATCCTGATCAGGTTGCTAGAGTTTTGTTAATATATTTCCATAGCATCTTCTCATTTGCATTACACTGTTCAAATTATCCAATTAGGTACTTTCCCAAAAGAACCAGTGTCTATTAGATCAAGATTCTACTTTTTTATAAGTAATACATAGTAATAGAAAGTCATATATAAGTGCTAATTATGTTCCCGTTTTTCTTACCTCAAACCAATCCAGTCCAAGAAGTATTATGTACTTACTTTGTACCTTACTGTGTAAGGTTCTGGCAATACAAAGTCAAAATTGAAAAATTTTTAAAAAAAGGTCCCTTAGCTTTTGAGGAACTAAATTTCTACTAGGTAAGCTCAACTCAGTCTAATGTGGGAATCTCAAAAACAGGGTTCTTTGCTATATGGCAAATCATGGGGTACCACAGAAGGCTGCAGAAATAGCTGCCACTTCATCTAAAAATACTGCTCAACCTTTATCAATAGCACTAATTTACACATGAATTTAAATAATTGACGTATAGTCTTCTGTCACTTAAATGTCTAAGTTCTTTTTAAGAAAAAATATTATAATGTAAAACTTCAGAAGAAAGGTTATTCTATTCAGCTAATGTATGCCAAAGCTTTTCAGCTTGTGATAATTTGAAAAGCTTTAAAGTATGGAGGGCCTACAGAATACTTAATGGCATGTTTGTAAGACCCAAATTTTAGTTTAATGAGTGTTTTTTCTTCTATCTAATTTAGGTGGAATATGAAGGCTTAAAGCATGAGATTAAACGATTTGAGGAAGAGATGGTATTGCTAAATAGCCAGCTAGAAGATGCCATCCGGTTGAAAGAAATTGCTGAGCGCCAATTAGAAGAAGTACTGGAGACTTTAAAAAATGAAAGAGAACAAAAGAACAACCTGAGGAAGGAACTCTCCCAGTATATTAATCTCAATGAAAGTGTGTACAATAATCATATCAATATCTCAGTAGATGGACAAAAATTTGCAGAGGATATGAGTGAACCAAACAACGATGACAAAATGAATGGACACATCCACGGGCCACTTGTGAAAATGAATGGAGATTATCGGACTCCAGGGAGGAAAGGAGAAACTCTACACCCAGTCTCTGACTTGTTCAGTGAGCTTAATATTTCAGAAATGCAGAAACTAAAGCAGCAACTTATGCAGGTAATAAGTTTGGGGAGTTTGTAGGAAAGTGGGTTTTTTTTAAAAATCTATTCAAGGAGAACTTATAGATCCAATGTAAGTTATATATTGAACCAGAATTTCTTTCCAACAGGAATTTCATATTCCTCTTCTAATTTCTGCTTGATGGTATTAGAATATCATTTATTTAATTTACTATTTTAATATTTAATTTAATATGTAATCTAATTTAATAAATTAGAATGTGTGAAAGCTGCATATAAATTGAAGAGACACAGCAAAAAAGAAGAAATGTAAAAGCTAAAATTAGCAGGTGCAAATAGCTAAAGAGCCAATGCTAGAGGAAAAAAAATTATGAGGTCTGCTCTGTCTAGTGCTATTACTAAGAAAAAATGATGAGTAATTTTCTCCCACACAAACTGAGTAAAAGGTACCAAAGATATGCCCTTGGTGTTAGAGAGAGTTAGGGATCAATTTTAGGCAAAATTCCATTTTATTATTTTTAAAATACCATTTATTTATTTATTTATTTATTTATTTTTAGTTTTCAACATTCACTTCCATAAGATTTAGAGTTTTAAATTTTATACCCCTCCCCAAGACAGCATGCAGTCTGATATAGGCTCTACTTATACACTTATATAAAACATATTTTCACATTAGTCATGATGTAAAGAAGAATTAGAACTAATGGGAGGAACCATAAGAAAGATGGAACAAAATAAAACAGCAAAAGGAAAGGAGAGCAAATAGTATGCTTCCATCTGTATTCAGACTCCAAAGTTCTTTCTCTGGATGTAGATAGCATTTTCCATCATGAGTGTTTTGGAGTTGTTTTAGATCCTTGCATTGCTGAGAAGAGCTAAGTCCATCAAACTCAGTCATCATACAAGGTGGCTGTTACTGTGTATAATGTTCTCCTGGTTCTGCTCATTTCACTGAGCATCAGTTCATGTAAGTCTTTTGAGGTTTTTCTGAAGTTGGCCTGCTCATTATTTCTTTACATTCATAGGCCACAACTTGTTCAGCCATTCTCCAATTGATGGACATCCCTTCAATTTCCAATTCCTTGCCACCACAAAAAGAGCTACTATAAATATTTTTGTACCTGTGGGTCCTTTTCTCATTTTTATGATCTCTTTGGGCCACAGACTTAGAAGTAGTATTGCTGGGTCAAAGGATATACACAGTTTTATAGCCCTTTGGGTACAGTTCCAAATTGTTCTCCAGAATAGTTGGATCAGTTCACATCACTACCAACAATCCATTACTGTTCAAATTTTCCCACATCCTCTCCAGCATTTATAGGTGTGATGTGGTACCTCAGAGTTGTTTTGATTTGCATTTCTCTAATCAACAATGATTTAGAGCATTTTTTCATGTGACTATAGATAGCTTTAATTTCTTCCTCTGAAAACTCACAACTTTACATCACTTCCTCTGAAAACTTTTCATATTGTTTGACCATTTATCAGTTGGGCAATTACTTGTATTCTTATAAACTTTACTCAGTTCTCTGTATTGTTGAAAAATGAGGTCTTTATCAGAGACACTGACTGTAAAAATTGTTTCCCAGCTTTCTGCTTCCCTTCTAATCTTGGTTCCATTAGCTTTGTTTGTGCAAAAACTTTTCAATTTAATGTAATCAAAATCATCCTTTTTGCATTGCGTATTGCTCTCTATCTCGTTTGGTCATAAATTCTTCCCTTCTCCGTAGATCTGACAGGCAAACTATTGCTTGCTCTCCTCATTTGCTTATAGTATCAGCCTTTATATCTAAATCATGTATCCATTTTGACTTTATCTTGGTATAGGGTGTAAGATGTTGGTCTATGCCTAATTTCTGCCATACTGTTTTCCAGTTTTCCCAGTAGTTTTTGTTAAATAGTGAGTTCTTATCTCAGAAGCTGGAGTCTTTGTATTTATCAAAAAGTAGATTGCTATAGTCATTGATTATTGTGTCTTGCGTACCTAACCTATTCCACTGATCCACCACTCTATTTCTTACCCAGTACCAAGTAGTTTTGATGATTGCGGCTTTATAATACAATTTAAGATCTGGTACAGCTAAACCTCCTTCCTTTGCATTTCTTTTCATTAATTCTCTTGATATTCTGGACCTTTTGCTCTTCCAGATGAATTTTGTTATTGTTCTTCCTAGCCTATAAAATAATTTTTTGGTAGTTTGATTGGTATGGCACTGAATAAATAAATTCATTTAGGTAGAATCATTTTTATTATATTAGCTCAGCCTACCCATGAACAACTGATATTTTTCCATTTATTTAGATCTGACTTGTGTGAAAAGTGTTTTGTAATTGTGTTCATATAGTTCCTTGGACTTGTCTTGGCAGATAGACTCCCAAATATTTTATAATGTCTACAGTAACTTTAAATGGAATTTTTCTTTCTATCTCTTGCTGCTGGCCTTTGTTAGTAATATATAGAAATGCTAATGATTTATGTGGATTTATTTTATATACTGCAACTTGGCTAAAGAAGTTTATTATTTCAGGTAGTTTTTTGGTTGATTCTCTAAGTATTCCATCATATCATCTGCAAAGAGTGATAGCTTTGTTTCTTCTTTGCCTGTTCTAATTCCTTCAATTTCTTTTTCTTTTCTCATTGCTAAAACTAATATTTCTAGTACAATATTGAATAACAGTGGTGATAATGGACATCTTTGTTTCACTCCTGATCTTATTGGAAATGCTTCTAGCTTATCCCCATTACATATAATGCTTGCAAATGGTTTTAGACAGATGCTATCTATCTTTTTAAGGAAGACTCCATTTATTCCTATATTCTTTAGTGCTTTTAATAGGAATGGGTGTTATATTTTGTCAAATGCTTTTTCTGCATCTATTGAGATAATCATATGATTTCCGTTAGTTTTGTTGTTGATATGGTCAAATATGCTGATAGTTTTTCTAATATTAAACCAGGTCTACATTCCTTGTGTAAATTCCACCTGGTCATAGTGTATTATCCTCACGATAAGTTGCTGTAATCTCCTTGCTAATATTTTACTAAAAATTTTGCATCTGTATTCATTAGGGAAATTGGTCTGTAATTTTCTTTCTCTGTTTTTGCTCTTTCTGTTTAGGTATCAGCACCATATTTGTATCATAAAAAGATTTTTGGAGCACTCTTTTTTCTAATTTCCCAAATAGTTTATATAGTATTAGAATTAGTTGTTCTTTAAATGTTTGATAGAATTCCCTTGTAAATCCATCTGGTCCTGGAGATTTTTTCCTTAGGGAGTTCATGGATGGCTTGTTCAATGTCTTTTTTATGAAATGGGGTTATTTAAGTATTTTATTTCCTTGTCTGTTAATCTGGCCAATTTATATTTTTTTAAATATTCATCCATTTCACTAATATTATCAAATTTATTGGCAAAAGAGCTCTTAATTATTGTTTTGATTTCCTCTTCATTGGTGGTGAATTCACTCTTTTCATTTTTGATATTGGTAATTTGGTTTTCTTTTTTTTTAATCAAATTAACCAAAGGTTTATCTATTTTACTGGATTTTTTCCCCATAAGACCAGCTCATAATTTTATTTATTATTTCAATAGTTTTCTTAATTTCAATCTTATTAATCTCTTCTTTGGTTTTCAGAATTTCTAATTTGGTATTTAATTTGGAGATTTTTAATTTGGTCTTTTTCTACCTTTTTTTATTACATGCCCAATTCATTGATCTCTTCTTTCTCTATTTTATTCATGAAAGCGTTTAGAGATATAAAACTTCCCCTAAGAAGCACTTTCGCTGCATCCCATAAGTTTAGCTATGTTGTCTCATTATTGTCATTCTCTCTGATGAAAATATTGGTCGTTTCTATGATTTGTTGTTTGCCTGGGCTCCATGGATGTCTGTTAGGAATGGTGGGCCTTCTCAGGTAGTGATCTGAATTTCTATGTTCTTCAACGCCCCCAGGAGTGGCAGCACTAGGGAAGTTTACCTTAGGGCAGCCTCTGTGAAGAGGTATGAAGAAGTAAAGAGATTTTCATTGGAGCCCCAGTTTGGGGTTAAGACAACATTGATATAGGCCATAGACTTCCATGGTTAAACTTGGTGTTAGTTCCCATCTCCCTGTCCCAGCACACAGCTTCAGACTTAAGTTTTCTTAACTTGCTCATGTTCCCTGT
Organism: Trichosurus vulpecula; assembly: GCF_011100635.1. Lineage (NCBI taxonomy): Eukaryota > Metazoa > Chordata > Mammalia > Diprotodontia > Phalangeridae > Trichosurus > Trichosurus vulpecula. Next base: position 283,746,926 of record NC_050577.1, read on the forward strand.
GCAGGACACCTTCTGTGTGCTGTGTTCTTGGATCAGGATTGTTTGTTTTGTTTTGTTTTTATCTATTTTATATCTATCTACCCTTGCCCTAGTGTCCATGGTCTTCTGACTGTCTCTGTGAGGAGAGCTGGCCTGTTTTCCTTGCACTTACTTGAGGAGAGTCTCACATGACTTGTTGCTGTTGAAGCCATGCTGGCTCTTTGTGATCATTGTTATCTTTTCTAAAATATTCACTTACTATCCCTTTATTCAAGCATTGTAGAATTTTGCCAGAATTTAAAGTCATGTTTGTTGCTCTATTTGTAATTCATAGAATCTACTTTCTCCTCTTTGGGGAAAATAATGACATTTGCCTTCCTATACTGTAGCATTCTTACAAAGTCGCCACAAACTTACAGCGATAACTGATGCTGGTTCAGGAATCAAAACTACTCAAAACTGTGAGGCATTACATTGGCATCACAGGATGTAGTTTATCTGGACCTAGTGACTTGAACTCATCTCAGCAGCAAGATACTGGCTTACCATCTCTCTAAATATATTGAATTTCAACTGTTTTAGCCTGTCTTTTTTTTTTTAATCCAAAAATCCTTATCTAGGAGAAACAGAAAAAAGTTAGAATTTACTTATTTTCATTACCATCATCATCGTTGTTATCATTACCACCTCCTCCTTGACTCTTGTCTTTTTCCTGATAGTGATTTTTTTTAAAATCCACGTGTCTTGTTGCCTTTAGATTTCTCAGCCTCATTCTGAACTTTAGCATTCCCAACACTGTTCTTACAGGATCATTCTTATGTTAGTCATCTGCTAATGCCCATGCTTCCATCTTTTGTAGATGTTTTAAAATCCAGGTTGTTTAATGAATCCTCTATCTATATATTCTTTTTTCCTTCTCATCCGAATTGCTTCTCTTTGTGTCTTCAGAATTTCTTTCTTGAGTGCTTCCCCCCTTACATGAGCAGATACTCCTTTTAGCATGTTAGTTCATGGAATCCTACATAACCTTTCTCTGAACTCTTTGAAATCTGCCCTCCCCCAACATACAGCACCTGTTGGATAATTGCCAACTTCCTTATCCTCTTTCACAGACTCTAAAAAGGAATAGCCACTTTACTCCCAAGGTTCCTATCATTTCTGCTTCAGTGACCATTCTTTATTAGCAAGAATCAGAGCTATAACAGACATTCTCTTCATAGGCTTCTTGGTCTTTTAAAAAACAAAATTCTCCTTAAGGCTTCTATGCAGATCACTGTAAAATTCTCATTTCATTTTTGTTTCCTTTTTAGTTTAGTATCTTGTTCATTTTCAAGTTAAATTACTCATAGCTGCCAGCCTTTGAGGGTGATAGCAACAAGGTGCTACCTCATTGTACTTATTCTGTAAATAAGGAGAGTCAGATGGTGTAGTAGAAAGGGTAAAATCTGATTCAAGTCTCCCTTTACTGCTTCTGTTACCTTGGGCAAGTCACCTAACCTCTTGGAGCTTCTGTTTCCTCATCTGTAAGAGGAAAATTGCATAGGATTTTAGAGTTGGAAGGGAATTTAGAGATAACTTAGTCCAGTACTTTTATTTTATAAATAAGGAAGTCTAAGCCTAGAGAGCTCAGATGACTTGCTCAGGGTGTTACAGGCAGAAGACAGCAGGGTGAGGATTCAAACCTGGGTCCTTTGGCTCCAGATTCATTGATTTATTTCATTGAGCTACATTCTTTAACAACTAACTATCCCAGGTATGTACATTAATCATGTTTGTTTAACTATAAATTAATTTCTTCCATTTGGATTTTTCTATTTAGCTGACATGCTAAAGTTATGATTTGCAAAGCCTCTTTTGAAAATAAACAGATCAATTAGTGTAATCCCTTATTCCTAAAGAGAGATTTCTCAGGGAATTGGCAAATAAGTGATTTTGGATTTTGGACCCTTCCGGGGTTCTTTTCTTCCAAGATATAATAATTGAGGTATCACAGCAATTGTCAAACACTCTAATAGTTTTAAAATGAAAAAAGTAGTTGTGACTGGAAAACTCAGTTATTAAAGCCATTGAAAAGTTCTCTCTCAAAGTTTGTGTTATATTCTTTGCTTTTAGTAAAGTCCCTTTTTAAAAATTTTTTCATATACTCCAATCCCCTTATGCAATTTGAAAAAAAGGCTGAAATTTTATCATTGGTAACATGAGTGTACAAAAGCCAATCTTTGGACTCTTGTCTTTGGTACACTCATTACCTTATGAAAGAGGGAAACTGTCCCACTTAATATGATTACTAACTAAGAAATTGCAATTAGATGCAGTGGCCTGGAAAAAGATGAAATGATATTCTTAAAATGGATGCATTTTATGTATCAGTCATTTTTTCTCCTCTAGCAAATTGATCTTTTCTTAAATCACTGATGAAATCATGAGACAGTTTGTTTCCATGTTTCACACTGTAATCTAGGTTTTCAGTCTGGAGGTGTGGGGGTTTTTATGGGGGGAGGAGCACAGAGTTATTGCAGTGAGTGCATCTCATTAAATGATTTTATATAATGAATAAGCAGACATAACTTCTATAAACAGAACAAATCATGTATCTTGAACACATGGATTAATATTTAAAATGTACATAGATACTATTGTGATTAATATGAATAATTTGAATGCATTTAAAAATTCGTTGACCAAGGAGGGTCTAAGTTGAGGGATCATGAGATCCTTGGCAATGAAAGCTATATTGTAGTAGCAAAAATAATTTTATTAAAGCAATAGTAAATGTCAGAAAGAGCTTATGCTTTTAACAGCAGGAGACTCCAAAAATATCCCTGCAGAGAGGGCTAGCTGTATGGGGAGCTTCCAGAATCATAGGTCTTATATGTGTAACAGATTCAGCAAAGGAGGCTGAGGAGCCATCAGACAGGTAGGAGAGACAACTAGGAAACAATAGTTCAACAGAAACCTACAGAGGAGAGAATTTTAGAGCTAATGCTGGAAAAGGCAGCTGGAAAATGCCAGAGGGGAATCAAGTCTCAGTGAAAGCCAGTAGATAGGAAGAATGTGAGATAAAGACATCCAAGATCTAAAAGAATTTGTTCACTACTGGATCAGATTTCAAAGAACACTAGGATTAGAGTCCATTGTGAATGGGGTAGGGTAGAAGAAGAAGGGATAAAAGAATAGAAAGAAGAGGCAACTAAGAGAACTTCCCAGAACAGGTTCAAGCAGTGGTTACTACATGTCTATATGATACAGTGAGGTAATATTTGTAAAGTACTTTGCAAACCTTAAAGCACTACATAAATTCTAGCTATTCTTCCTCATCTGTAAGCTAAAAGAATGAACAAGATCATGCCTAAAATACCTTCCATTTCTCATAGCATTTGTAACTGTCAATGAAGCAAAATGTTCTGCAGGGATATAAGGAAATAGCAATTTTTTATTTATTTCTGTTGCTTTAATTAAACATCCAGAAGTTTCTCCTTTCCATCTTAGATGTTGGATACCCTTGAAAAAAATCTCCATTCTTAAATTCTTTTTTGTTTCTTTTTTTCATACCTTCCATGGCTGCTTCAGTCAGGTGGAATATGATCAAATAACTTTTATAAAGCTCTACTCATAGATATCAAAATTACTGAGGGGAAGGGGTTGTTTTGGTTTTTTGCAAAAGACGTCATCTCTACAGTCTTGAGTTTGAGATAACTGAGTACATTTCTCATAGAAATATACAAAATAGCCATTACAAAAGGACAAAAATTATTAATATAAAAACACAGCCTTATACAAAGTGATAATAGAGGAAAAAAGAGAATCACAATATTATGCATACTTACTATGAGTCCATATGTGAAAAAGACAGCAACAAAATCTTTTAAGCACACAGACAGAAAAAATTAGCTGTTATAGGAATATGTTATAAGGGGAAACAAAAATGATAATATTATTTTTTGTTTTTTATAAAAATGATAAGCTTAGTCTATGTTTTTTTTGATTGTTGTTAAGTTTATAATATTTAAGAAAAAGAAAATAAATTGATAGCTTGTTTTTGTTAAGTCGTTTTCAGTCACATCCAACTCTTCATGACCCCAGATGCAGTTTTGTCATTTCTTTTCCAGCTCATGTTACAGAAGAGGAAACTGAGACAAATAGGTTTAAGTGACTTGCCTAGGGCCTTACAGCTAGTAAGTCTCCGAGGCCAGATTTGAACTCAGGAAGATGAGTCTTCTTGATTCCAGGCTGGTTCTCTATTGACTGCACCACCTAGCTACCCTACCCCTCCACCCCCAGCAATTGATAGCATATATATTTAATTTGATGTTTTAATTTAATTTGATCGATTTAATTTGATTCCCTCAAAGGCGATCTATTATCTATCTACTAATATCATAGGATCATAGGATTTAGAGTTGAAAGAGCCTTTTCTTCTTTTTTTCTTCCTTGCCCTGAAAGATCAGTTGGATCCCCTCATTAGATATGAGGAAATTGAGACTCAGATTAAATGGCCAAAATCACCAAGTATAGCTAGTATAAAGAAGGTGATCATTGAGTAAATCAATTAAATCACCCTACCCCTTTTAAAGTAAATTATAAGATCATACATCCTGATACATTTATCATGTGAGAACATACATCATTTTATTTGGTGTGAAAAAGGCCTGGACATCTTCTTAGGAGGAAGGAGTCTTGATTTGTGGAAAGTATTGGCCACAGCCCTTGGGGCCTATATAAAACCATTAGGTTAGTTACAATCAGAGGTTTGAGTGAGCAGCAAGTCAGGAGAAATAATTCCAGTGAAATCCCTAGGAAGGAACCCCTTAAGATAGGAAGAGAGTGCCTAAGCCTCTATTTCCCAAACCTAGAGGAAGAACAGGCTTTGACAGGTTAAGAATGTTTGGATTTTACCATCAGTGCCCTAGTTGCACCCCCCAGAATAGCAGCTGCTGATATTATTGTCTGGCTTGAGAACCAAGAACAAATGGAATATGATGAGGAAAGACTTTCAAAGAGCCCAGCTAAAGCTGAGGGGAACTATGCTTAGGATGAACATCTTAAGGTCTCCTGCAAAATGACATCCAGGAGTTGTGAGTTAACCATTTGCTACGTGTGCAACTATTTTTGGAATTTTGGAATTTTTTTAAATAATTTTTTTGCCCAATTACATGTAAAATAATTTTTAACACACAAACATGGTGCTGATACCTAAACCAGGGAGCATGAAAACAGAGAAAAAACTGTAGAGAAATTTCCCTAAAGAATATTGATGCAAAAATTAAAATAAAATACTAGCAAGGAGATTACAGCAGTATATCACAAGTATCATATACTATGACCATGTGGAATTTATATCAGGAAGCCTTCCTAGTAAGATCAAGGGTTAAGCAAGGATGCTCATTATTGCCACCCCTGATTTTATTGGGAAGGCTTCTAGCTTATTTCCATTACAGATAATGCTTTCTGATGGTTTTAGATAGATAATACTCACCATTTTAAGAAAAGTTCCATTTATTCTATTTTAAGGAAAGCTCTGTTTATTCCTCTCTAGTGTTTTAAGTCTCTTGCTTCTTGTTTTCTAGGAATTCAATAGAACTTATGACAGATCTTTTGTGTCATAAAAGGAATTTGGTAGAACTCCTTTGCCTATTTTTCCAGATAGTTTATATAGTATTGGGATTGATTGTTTTTTAAATATTTGATAGAATTCACTTGCGAATCCATCTGGCCCTGGAGATTTTTCCTAGGGAGTTCATTGATGACTTGTTCAATTTCTTTTTCTAAGATGAAGTATTTTATTTCCTTTTCTGGGAATTTATAATTTTGTAAATACTCATCCATTTCACTTATATGCCAATAAATCTGATAATCTAATTGGGCAAAATGGCCTCTAGTAATTACTTTAATTTCCTCTTCATTGGTGGTAAGTTCACTCTTTTCATTTTTTATACTGGTAATTTGGTTTTCTTCTTTCTTTTTTCAAAATCAAACTAACCAATGGTTTATCTATGTGATTGGGTTTTTTTTCATAAAACCAGCTTCTAGTTTTATTTATTGGTTCAATTGTTTTCTTACTTTGAATTTTATTAATCTCTCCTTTGATTTTCAGAATTTCAAATTTGGTGTTTAATTGGGGATTTTTCATTTGTTCTTTATCTAGTTTTTTAAAATCTTATGCCCAATTCACTGATCTGCTCTTTCTCTATTTTATTGATAAGCATTCAGATATAAATTTTCCCCTAAATATTGCTTTGGCTGCATCCCATAAATTTTGGTATGTTGTTTCAGTTTTGTCGTTCTCTTTAATGAAATTATTTATTGTATCTGTGATTTGTTCTTTGACCCCCTTGTTCTTTAGAATTGCTTTTTAGTTTCCAATTAATTTTTAATCTATGTTTCCATGGACCTTTATTGAATGTAATTTTTATTGCATTATGTTCTGAAAATGATGCATTTAATATTTCTGATTTTCTGCATTTGTTTCTGAGGTTTTTATCCAATAATACATGATCGATTTTTGTGTATATTCTTTTCTATTCCCATTCAGTTTTTTTCCAGAGATCTATCATTTCCAACCTTTCTAAAATTCTGTTCATCTCCTAATCTTCTTTCTTATTTATTTTTTGGTTAGATTTATCTAGTTCTGAGAGGGGAAGTTTGAGGGTTCCCCCAGTAGTATAATTTTACTATTTCCTCCTGCAACTCATTTAACTTCTCTGTAAAGAATTTAGATCCTATACCATTTGGTGCATATATGTTTAGTATTGATAATACTTCATTGTCTATTTAGTAAGATATCATTTCATTCCTTATGTCTTTTAATGAGATCTATTTTTTGCTTCCATTTTGTCTGAGATCATGATTGCTCCTCCTGCCTTTTTTACTTCAGCTGAAGTTAAATAGATTATGCACCAGCCCCTTACTGTTATTTTCTGTGTGTCTCTCTGCTTCAAGTGTGTTTCTTATAAATAGCATGCTGTAGGATGCTAGTTTTTAATCCACTCTGCTATCTGCTTTCATTTTATGGGTGAGTTCATCCCATTCATACTAACAATTATGATACCTAACTGTGCATTTGCTTCTGTCATATTTTTCCCACTACATGCGCTTTCTAAGCATTCTTCCCTAGATTCTGTATGTACTTTGTGGGAATGCATCACAGACTGTTGAGGGATATTTCATACAAACTATACCACTGCAATAAATACCCCTAACTAATTGAATCATGGCTTCCTAAATTATATTATCTGATAATCATGAGGTAGTGGTGGGGGTAGAAGCACAGTACTTAGAGCTCATGGACTCTAGCATTAGGACATCTTCAGTTACACAAGGGTATATACTTAGAGCCCTGAGAGTGTGCCACACTCTAGGGATCCAACTCAGGAATACATGCTTCAGAGCATGTATGGAAGAGTGAGGATTCTATTGACTGCAGATTCAATGTCCTTACTATGAGGTACTTTCCTTCTCTCCAAAATACCATATTTTATCATTATTTAATAATGTGAATGGTCTTATTTAAAAAATTAAAAGTTAATAGAATTAAAATTCAGTTACATATGTATTCTACTTTAAGTTTCTCTAGCAAAACAATCTACTATGTACTGAAAAAAATCTCTCCACTCTACCTTCTACATTCTGAACACAATGAGTAAAGGCTAAAATCCCAGTGAGGACTATAATACAGGAGATAAAATTACTGTCTTTTAGATTGAAGAAAATTGAGTTATCCCAGCAAATCACATTTGTATCTTAAAACCCAAACCTGCTTTTGTGACAGTTATACAGCATGTATGGTGATTATAATCTTTAAAGTGCTTTGTAGATATTTATATAAAGCTGTATCAGGAGGGCAGAGTTTATAATCTCAAAGAGGATCATAAACATGTCTGAAACGTTCGGAATCGCCGGATATAAGAAACTCTCAAAGTAGAAGGCAGAAGAATCAAAACATTTATTTAGGCTCCACAGTAACCAACCCATGAACCAGCAACCCCATTTTGATATATTGATCAAAAGCTTCCAGGCCCAATAAGTACGCCTTGAAAGAGTAACCAGGAGGCTACAGAGAAGCATGATTGCGTAAAGCAAAATCATGTTTCCCCCTCTATGGTAATAAGATTACCCACTGGCCTGAAGTCTTTGTTCAGCTTTCTCCCGTAGGTCAGCTCTGCTACTGGCAGCTCCTGCTTCAGCTGTGTCTGTGGCTGTGGCTGTAACTGACGTAACTGCCGTAACTGTCGCTGTAACTGTCGCTGTAACTGCCTCTGGTTCCAACGGAAGCTGCTTTTAACCATCCAGCTTCTGCGGGGGTGTAAGGTACGCCGGGGAAAACACAGGCTCCCCCAATCCACTGGCCTGAAGTCTTTGTTCAGCTTCCTCCCGTAGGTCAGCTCTGCTACTGGCAGCTCCTGCTTCAGCTGTGTCTGTGGCTGTGGCTGTAACTGACGTAACTGCCGTAACTGTCGCTGTAACTGTCGCTGTAACTGCCTCTGGTTCCAACCGGAAAAGGAAAAGAGGATCTTCAAGCTGTCCTCTCCCCTCTTATAGAGTTTTTGACATCATCAAGCACCGCCTGAACGACCAGGGCCGATTGGTTCCTGAGTTGGCCCCTCCCCCTAGCATAGACATTAACACCTCCCCTCAGCCAGCCCCATGACTCATCACACAGGAAGTTCTCTGCTTCCCGGCATGCTCCCCGGGCCTCCTGCCCCGGAAGAGCAAGCCACAGTGTCCAGAGGCTCAATGAGGTAAGCTGAGTCATTCAAAGAAAACAAAGGCCATTCTGGTTACACTCCACCCCTTGTTATAGGATACATAATCTAATCAGCCATGTATCCTAGAACATACATTGTGATCCAATTACAAAGGAAACTAAAACATATCATTCATTATAAAGCAAAACATATCATTCAGTAACATTCCCAAACATTGGTTAACGATTCAAATGCGATCCACCCCTATATCCCAGCAAAATAATCTCTTCAATCAATCATCCCCAAAATAATTATTAATAATTCAAATGTCCACCCCTAAATCCTTGTATCCATTACATAGGATCAATAATATCATAACAATAAAACAACACAGCAAGGATAACACAAAATAAGTAAACAGAACACTATCATCATTTCCACCCCCCTTGAACGATTGGGGCTCAAAATCTTGGGGTGAGGGGTGAAGGTCTCATTTTCCATAGCTTCTTCATGCTGAAATTGGATGTAGAGATGGCCCTGCCCCCAAAAAGTCCCATTCCAGAGGTCATTTCTTTAACGAGCTGGCAGGAATTCCAAGAATGCTACATGCTTAGGCAGTCACCGGAAAGTGCAGGGTGCTTAAGCCTGAAGGAAACAAAACTAGCAACAAGGTTAGCCAAAACAAAGGACAAAAAGAATAGTCTGTGAATCTATTATTATAACCTATTCACGGTAAAATATATGGTTCAGGGGTACGATTTGGTAATTATTTTCCCCTGAATAGACAACTGTTACAGTGTTGTCCTTCCCATGGGCTATAACTTCTGCAGCCTTTGGAATATCATCTGGCTTCCGTTTTACCCATACCTTAGCTCCTGACTTTATTCTATCAATGGAGCAAGACCCTTTTGCCCCTCTAGTAGTTATTTTGGGAGGAGGGTTAGTTTTCACAAAGGGTATTTTTTCACAGGGGATAATAATGACTTGAACCATCCTATCATTTCTACAAAATTGTACAGGTTTTTTACAAAAAAAGGAGGCCCGGGGAGCATGCCGGGAAGCAGAGAACTTCCTGTGTGATGAGTCATGGGGCTGGCTGAGGGGAGGTGTTAATGTCTATGCTAGGGGGAGGGGCCAACTCAGGAACCAATCGGCCCTGGTCGTTCAGGCGGTGCTTGATGATGTCAAAAACTCTATAAGAGGGGAGAGGACAGCTTGAAGATCCTCTTTTCCTTTTCCGGTTGGAACCAGAGGCAGTTACAGCGACAGTTACAGCGACAGTTACGGCAGTTACGTCAGTTACAGCCACAGCCACAGACACAGCTGAAGCAGGAGCTGCCAGTAGCAGAGCTGACCTACGGGAGGAAGCTGAACAAAGACTTCAGGCCAGTGGATTGGGGGAGCCTGTGTTTTCCCCGGCGTACCTTACACCCCCGCAGAAGCTGGATGGTTAAAAGCAGCTTCCGTTGGAACCAGAGGCAGTTACAGCGACAGTTACAGCGACAGTTACGGCAGTTACGTCAGTTACAGCCACAGCCACAGACACAGCTGAAGCAGGAGCTGCCAGTAGCAGAGCTGACCTACGGGAGAAAGCTGAACAAAGACTTCAGGCCAGTGGGTAATCTTATTACCATAGAGGGGGAAACATGATTTTGCTTTACGCAATCATGCTTCTCTGTAGCCTCCTGGTTACTCTTTCAAGGCGTACTTATTGGGCCTGGAAGCTTTTGATCAATATATCAAAATGGGGTTGCTGGTTCATGGGTTGGTTACTGTGGAGCCTAAATAAATGTTTTGATTCTTCTGCCTTCTACTTTGAGAGTTTCTTATATCCGGCGATTCCGAACGTTTCAGACATGTTTATGATCCTCTTTGAGATTATAAACTCTGCCCTCCTGATACATTAAGCTGAGTCATTCAAAGAAAACAAAGGCCATTCTGGTTACAAAAGCACAATAAATCATGAGTAGTCTAAGAACCTACCCTCTAAGGTTGGATTACTGTTTTAAGGGACTATAGTATACAGTATCTTAAGTGCAAATATTCAGTACTTCATAGCTGTATATCAGAATAGATGATATTTATTTAATTTTATCTGGCCATTGTCAAGGCTATCTGGACATATTATTTGCAGAATTCACTCCTCATCCTCTGCTATATGTGTAAATCCCAATAGGTATAGACTGCAAATTTGTTTTAGAAATAGAAGATTTCGATGTTATATGTCCAAACTGGGAGTCAGAACCAGAGTCTCAGCCTAAACCCATTTGGGGACCAGAATTCCAATGACCACAGTGACTACCTCTCACATAGAGTTTAACATTTTTATTTATTTTATATATCTAGCAATTTTCTATCTTGTAGATTTTCATTTTATCTACAAGCCTCTTTTATGTAAGTGCTCTATTAGAATCAAAGTACAATATGTTTGATCAGCTTTATTAGTTAGCGGATTTGAGTTTTCTGATACTGAATTCACTTGGCTTCATCTGCAGAAAGATCAGAATTCTGAAATGTCCAGTTTCATTACGATTGTAGAAGGTGTCAGATGTTTCTTCCAACTCTCAAATTATGTGTCTATATGTAATCATCAAGATATCTGCTAAGTGGTGAAGTTCTAAATTATTTAGGAATGTAAATATGCATGGATCTTTTGTTCACTGCAAATAATCAGCCAATAGTGTTATTGGATCTAGAATCATCTCAGAGATTAGATATTATCTAATAACTCTAATAAATCTCAGAGATTTAGGATCATGGGTTCAAAGAATTAGAGCTGAAAAGGCCCCCAGAGTCCATCTGGTCCAACTTCTTCTTTTTACAAATGAGGAAACTGATACCTAAGGAGGTGAAGTGACTTGTCCAAGGTCACACAGGTAGTAAATATGAGAGGTGAGTTTTGAACCCTTGCCCTCTAATTGTGCTTTTTTCACTGTCTCACATTGCTACTTATTAGCTATGAGACCTTGAGCCAGTTACTTAACATCCCTGAGCCTCATCTATGAAATAAACTTTATTTACTTCATTGAGTTGTTAGGATCAAAATGAAATAACTTATGGAAAATGATTTAAAGCTTTGCATAAATGTTGTTGTTGCTATTGTTAGATGTTTTCAGTGGATTTATATTCACAGATGAAAAAAATAAGTTATATGTATGATGTAGATGGCCAAATTGTTTTCTGTCCAGATTTTTTTCTAGTCTCTAGATAAAAATTCTGCTTTACACAGGAAAAGCCACAAGTAGTAATTCTAATAAATTAAAATATTTTTGCCAGTTAAAGTGCTTTGGTTATTAGGACACTTAGAACTGATGTACTTTTGAACATGGAAATCATTAAGATTTAATCTATAAATTCATCTCTGAAGGCAAATCCACTGAGGAGAGGGGTTGTATTGCATGAGCTTTCCTGAGTTTCTTTACCCTTGGCAGTCAACCCACCTATAGGGAATTCTTCCACCTCCCTGGCAGTGTGTACGAAGTGTTACAAATGAATAAATATATACTACAAAGTATTAACAGGTCTTCTTTACAAATGAGGAGACAGCCTCTAAAAGGTTAAGTGACTTGGACAAGGTCACACAATGACTATACTAGCTATAATAGACTTTGAATTTTAGAGCTAGAGGGGTCCTTAGACTACCAGTTCTCCTAATTTCATATGTAAATCTCAAAGAATTTGGTATTTTTCCCAATGTCACACAGCCAGTTAATGGCAATGCTGGGCCTTAAAAGCTCACTTTCTTTGTCTTTTCCACTAAGACCCTATTCTCCTGATCTCCTTCCCTGGGACAATTTTAGGAAGGACCCTAGCCATGTTTTACCTCACTCATGACTGAACTCTCCAGACCCCTGCAGTATATTCCTCTTTCCCTCTTTTTCCATTTTTTCTTAAGATCATCAAGACATAACAGAACCACTCCAGGCCTTGTCTAACTCTCTGTAACCCTTGATGATGATAATACATCATCTCCCCATATTTGAATATATAAAGTTTATCCTCTTTTAATCCTTTATCACTTTTCATTCATGATTTTTAATGGGTTTTTTTCACTCTTGTGAACTTCACACTTTTGAACTTCAAGGTTTCTGTGCAGCTTTGGGATTTTCATTAGGAATACTTAGAAGTCCTCTATTTCATTAAGGAGCCACATTTCACCTATAATATTGCAGCAGAACCTACAAACTATAGGCTGGTGAGTGTATTTTCAATTTCTGGGAAAATTCTACAACAAATCATTAAGAAGGTGATGAGTGAATATCTAAACATAAGCAGAAATTAGAGTCAGTGTGGCTTTATCAAGAAGAGGTTATGGTAGACTAATCTCATTTCCTTTTTAGACAGGATTGCTAAACTAGTAAATGAGGGGGATGCTATGAATATAGTTTACTGATACTTTAGCAAATTATCTCCTATTATTCTTGTGGAGAAGATGGAGAGATACCGATTAGGCAATTATATAGCATATACATTATATAATCCATTAGATTGTTTTATATTTGTATTCTCAGCATTTAATACAGTTCCTGGCTCATAGTAAGTGCTTAAATGTTTATCGATTTGTTGAGTGATTATACTGTCAGATCAATGCAGAATCATAGGTATCTGTGTTTGGTCCTGTGCTATTTAACATATCAGTAGCTAGAACAAAAAGATAAATAGCGTGTGTGATTGAGAGCAATATATTGATCCTTTATCCCATATAATTGAAACTATTTTTTCTTAAACAATGTTGAGACATTTCTCAAGACTTGTTTGGCTCAGGGGACTAAAGTCTCAGACTGCTGATGCCATTTCCTCATTTCCTGAGTACAAAGCAACCATAGGGAGCATCACTCATGTGAATTAACTCAAGGTGTCCTCAGTGCCTATCCTTATCCTGCTATGGCTAAGTAAATGGGGTTTTAATTGTTGAATGGACACAATGTATCATGATGTTCCAGTATAAAACCTAAACTGCCAGGGGACTGGCTTGAATCAGGCCCTCCCTAACACAGCCTGCTAATCAACTTTACAGATGGCCCAAAGCTGGAAGGGATAGATAGTTAACACAATGGATGACATAGAATCTAAAATGATCTTGACAGAATTAAATCTCATGATTTCTACACATCATCTTTCCATGTAGGAATGTAAACAAAACAGTTCAACTTTAGTAAGTCCCTTATGATTTCTCTTTCTTGTTTACCTTTTCATGCTTGTTTTGATTCTTGTGTTTGAAAGTCAAATTTTCTATTCAGCTCTAGTCTTTTCACTGAGAAAGCTTGAAAGTCCTCTATTTTATTGAAAATCCATATTTTGCCTTGGAGCATGATACTCAGTTTTGCTGGGTAGGTGATTCTTGGTTTTAATCCTAGCTCCATGGACCTCCGGAATGTCGTATTCCAAACCCTTCAATCCCTTAATATAGAAGCTGCTAGATCTTGTATTATTCTGATTGTGTTTCCACAATACTCAAATTGTTTCTTTCTGGCTGCTTGCTACAGTATTTTCTCCATGATCTGGAAGCTCTGAAATTTGGCAACAATATTCCTAGGAGATTTCTTTTTGGGATCTTTTTCAGGAGGCGATCAGTAGATTCTTTCAATTTCTATTTTACCCTCTGGCTCTAGAATATCAGGGAAGTTCTCCTTGACAATTTCTTGAAAGATGATGTCTAGGCTCTTTTTTTTTTATCATGGCTTTCAGGTAGTCCAATAATTTTTAAATTATCTCTTCTGGATCTATTTTCCAGGTCAGTGGTTTTTCCAATGAGATATTTCACATCATCTTCCACTTTTTCATTCCTTTGGTTCTGTTTTATAATATCTTGATTTCTCATAAAGTCACTAGCTTCCACTTGTTCCAATCTAATTTTTAAGGTAGTATTTTCTTCAGTGGTCTTTTGGACCTCCTTTTCCATTTGGCTAATTCTGCCTTTCAAGGCATTCTTCTCCTCATTGGCTTTTTGGAGCTCTTTTGCCGTTTGACTTAGTATATTTTTAAGGTGTTATTTTCTTCAGTATTTTTTGGGTCTCCTTTAGCAAGTCATTGACTTGTTTTTCATGGTTTTCTCACATCCTTCTCATTTCTCTTCCCAATTTTTCCTCTAGTTCTCTAACTTGCTTTTCCAAATCCTTTTTGAGCTCTTCCATGGCCTGAGACCAGTTCATGTTTTTCTTGGAGGCGTTTGATGTAGGCTCTTTGACTTTGTTGACTTCTTCTGTCTATATGTTTTGGTCTTCTTTGTCACCAAAGAAAGATTCCAGAGTCTGAGTCTGAATCTGAGTGCATTTTCGCTGCCTGGCCATGTTCCCAGCCAACTTACTTGACCCTTGAGTTTTTTGTCAGGGTATGACTGTTTGTAGAGTAGAGAGTACTTTGTCCCAAGCTTGAGGGGCTGCCTGTTGTTTTCAGAGCTATTTCTACACAGCAACTCCTGCCACACCAGGGCTCCTCCTCCCCCAAGAACTGCCAACCCTGACGGTGACTCAGATCTAAGCAGGCTCTGCACTCCTGCTCTGATCCACCACTTAATTTCTCCCACCAGGTGGAAGCAACTGCAGCCGTAGTTCTGTTCTCAGAGCTGCACCACCTCTGCTGCTCCCGGGGTGGTGGCCAAACCGAGAACTCTTTACACTTTGTACCCCGCAACTTTTCCCACTAACCTTCTCTGTTGTCTTTGGTGTTTGTGGGTTGAGAAGTTTGGTAACCACCACATCTCACTGATTCAGAGCACTAAGGCCTGTTCCTCCTGGCTTCTGGTCTGGTTGGCCCTGGCGCAGCCCATGCTGGGCTCTGCTCCACCCTGCTCGCAGCTCCAGGTGATAGACTCTTCCCTGCGACCATTCAGGCTTTCCTGGGCAGGAGCCCTGCTTCCCTCTGTTATTTCATGTGTTCTGCACCTCTAGAATTTGTTCAGAGCCATTTTTATAGGTTTTTAGAAGGACCTGGGTGGGGGTGGGGGGGGGGAGCTTACACAAGTCCCTACTTTCCAGCCTCTATCTTGGCTCTGCCCCCAGACAGAGTTACATCTAATAAGGTGTAATTCAGTAGGGATAAATGTAAAGTCCTACACTTGATTACAAAAAGTCAACTTCTTAAGTTTAAGATTGGGGAGGCATACTTATATGGCATTTGTTCTGAAAATGTTCTGAGGGTTTTAGTAGATTGCAGGCCCAGTATGAATCAGCAATGTGCTGTAGTAGCCAAAGAAGCTAGTGTAATCTTGAGCGCATTTAAGAGGAATATAGCTTCCAGGAATAAAGAGTCCAACAGTACATTGCTCTCATCAGATGTCATCCTGTAGACTTGTGTTTACTTCTGAGCACTACAGTTCAAGGCCATTGATAAGATGGAGAATGTCTAGAGAAGAGTGACCAGAATAGTGAAAGTGTTCGAGTCCATGAAATATGAAGATGGGTTGAAGAACAGAGCATGGTTAGCCTTGAGAGTATTTGCAGAGCTATCATGTAGAGGAAGGACTAAACTTGTTTCATTTTACTCCAGAGAGCAGAGACAGAATGAAGGGTGGAAAGTAAGAGGCAAATTTAGGCAAAGTCAGGTAAAACCCTCCTAATAATTGGAGTTGTCCAAAAGAGGAATCATTTGCCTTGAGAAACAGTAGGTACCTGCTTTTTAGAGATCTTCAAGTAGATCCCAGATGACCACTTAATCAATATGTTATAGAGAGAATTCCTTTTGTGTGTGAGTTGGCCTGAATGACCTCTGAGATCCTTTTAATATTCAAATTCTGTGATTCAGTGTCAGAACCCCAGAGAACTGCCAAAGTTGAGGAGACCATTTTGCCCTAGATTGAGCTGAGATTTTATCTTACTCTAAGTCACAAAACTTCTCTGCCTGACTCTTGTGTGTTGTATTGCTTAAAGTAATCTGTATACTTTCCTCTGGTATAATTTTTTTGATTACTTTGAAAAACATTTGCTGGTTATTCATCCTTGTCTTTCACATACTAAAGATTTGGTGGGAGGAGAGCTAAGCTGACCAAGTTTAAGTTAAAATTCCCAGTCTGTAAGAGACTGACTTACTTCCCCCCGAGTGACATGGGAAAGCAGCTTTTTTATTCTGAACCTCCAAAGAGCATTTTACTACAAATATTTGAGTTGTAATTAATTAACCCACTTGAAAATCGGAGAGAAAGGATCATATCACAGAAAAGGAAAATGATAAATGTTTGAGGGGATATGGAAAAATAGGTACACTAATGCAGTGTTGATAGAGTTGTGAATTGGTCCAACTACTCTGGAGAACAATTTGGGACCATACCTATAGGACTATAAGACTGTGCATACCCTTTGACCCAACAGTGCTATTAGGTCTATCCCAGAGGGACCAAAATAAAAGCAAAAGGACCCATACATGCAAAAGTATTTATTTTAGCCCTTTTTGGTGGCAAAGAATTAGAAACTGAGGGATTTGACCAAACAAGTTGTGGTATTATGATTGGGATGGAATACTGTTGTGCTGTAAGAAATGATGAAGAAGGTGGTTTCAGAAAAGTCTGGGAAAACTTAAATAAACTGATAAAAAGTGAACAGAACCAGAAGAACATTACACATAGTAGCAGCAGTATTGCAGTAAGGATAATCAAATGTGAAAAACTTAGCTACTTTCACCAATAAAATGATCCATGACAGTTCCAAAGAATTCATATTAGAAAATTCTGTCGACCTCCAGAGAGGTTAGAACTGTTGTACTCTGAGTGCAGACTGAAGCATGTTTTTTTTTACTTTGTTTTTCTTGCCTTTTTTTTTACAATATGGCTAATATGGAAATATGGTTTGCATGACTTCACATGTGCAATGGGTATTGCATTACTTGCCTTCTCAATGGGTGGGGGAGAGGCTGGAGGAAGATAATTTGGGACTGAAAATTTAAAAAAAAAATCAAAGAGAGAGGGTGGTGGCTCCATCACAGTAATTCTCCTACTCTCCACAAAGACAAAAATAGATATCTCCCTTAGAGATGTGGAATGGATCATCTTAGATCATATCCATCTAAAAATAACCCTTGTTCCTATAATCCAGTTCAATTTATTACATAAAAATGAAACTCTTAATTAAATGTATTTATGATCATATTTAATTTATTTAATGCTACTTCAGAGACCTAAAACCTTAATGTTCTTTGGAGGAAAATATTATTGATAAATAGCTCTGCTAGTTCTTGGTCCTTTCTAAATTAAAAGATAAATTAGGTTAGTGTTGTTTGCAAGTTTCAGTCATGCTCAAAATGAAGTTTCAACAGAGAAACAACTTTTTTGTTTTTTTTTTTGATTTGGGATCTGACAATAACCAAAAAGATGAGCAATTCTGCATACAAAGTAATTTAGGAAAAGATTGTACATAAAACCCCAAATCTCTTTTATGTATAGCTTACTTTTCCTCTTAAGCATATAATAAATTTAGCATGTAACGTTCAAAGTCATCCTGCTTGTCCATATTTTCTTCTGTGTATTTGAAATAAATGTTTTAGCGTGAACCCCTTGTCTTTATTTTTTTCTTTTTTTGTAATCCGTCTCAGTAATTCTTTTTCCTTCCTAACTTCTTTTCTACCCCTTTGGGAGAGAAAGCACAAAAACCAAAACCAGTCTAACATACATATAGTCAAGCAAACAAATTCTCCAGATAGCCATGTCCAAAAATTTTTGTCTCGTTCTTGACCTTGAGTCTGTCTCTGTCAAGATATGAGTAACAACATTATCATTTATCTTCTGTAATCATGGTTGGTTATTCTGCTGAACACAAATTCTTAAGTCTTCCAGAAGGTTGTTTTCTTTACAATGGTAGTATTATTGTAGACATTTTTCTCTGGGTTCTACTTACTTCACTCTGTATCAATTCATGCACCTCTTCCTAAGTTTCTCAGAAAATGACTGGCAAATTTTTAAAAAGCAAATATCATTCATAAGATCATAGATTTAAAACTAGAATAAAACCTTAATATGATCTAGTCCAACTCATTCATTTTATAGAGGTTCAAAAAATTAAAGGCACCTACTACATTGGTAGTAAGTAGCAAAGTCAAGATTTGACCCCTTTGTTCTTCCCATTACGATAGACTGCCTTTCCTGTATATCCCAATCATATTACAATTTGTAAAAAAAATTTTAAAGCAATTAGATTAGCTAATTATGATTGCATAATGTATATAGCATAGTTCTGTACCAATGTTAATGTAAATTCAGGAAGGATTTCAAGTTGCTGTTACAAGAAGGGGCAAAAAATGCTATCTTAAGTTTAAATATTGGCAGCATATTCTTTGCTGTTGTTTTGGGAAACCTATGAATGCCTGTGTATAAATGCATGAAATCCATCTCTTAGGGTTTTCCATTTAAATCATTAATAGATTTTTGTTTGTTATTACAGGTAGAGCGAGAAAAAGCCATTCTTCTGGCCAATCTTCAAGAGTCCCAAACTCAGTTGGAACACACAAAGGGGGCACTGACAGAACAGCATGAGCAGGTTCATAAGCTCACAGAACATGTCAATGCCATGAGGGGCCTGCAGAGCAACAAAGAGCTGAAGGCAGAGCTGGATTGTGAGAAGGGCAGGGACTCAGGGGAACAAGCCCATGACTATGAAGTTGATATCAATGGCTTAGAAATTCTTGAATGCAAATATAAGGTTGCTGTTACAGAGGTAATTGACCTGAAGGCTGAAATTAAGGCCTTGAAAGAGAAATATAATAAGTATGTAGAAAACTACACAGAAGAGAAAGCCAAGTATGAGAGCAGGATTCAAATGTATGATGAGCAGGTGACAAATTTAGAGAAAACTACAAAGGAAAGTGGTGAGAAAATGGTCCATATAGAAAAGGAGTTGCAAAGAATGACAAGTATAGCCAATGAAAATCATAATACCCTTAACACAGCCCAAGATGAGCTTGTGACATTTAGTGAAGAGTTAGCTCAGCTTTACCACCATGTATGTCTGTGTAATAATGAGACTCCCAATAGAGTCATGTTGGACTATTATAGGCAAAGTAGAGTAACCCGCAGTGGAAGCTTGAAAGGACCTGATGATCCTAGGGGACTTCTGTCACCACGGCTTACCAGGAGGAATATGGTATCACCAGTAGAAACAAGGACCCAATCAGAATCAGTTTTGAAAGAAAACACAGAGGCCAACAAAGAACAAAGTCCAACCAAAACACCAACAATCTCTCCTGTCATTACCGCCCCTCCTTCATCCCCAGTGTCAGACACCAATGATATTCGAAAAGAACCAATGAATATCTACAACCTGAATGCCATTATTAGGGACCAAATCAAACATCTACAGAAAGCAGTGGACCGGTCATTACAATTATCACGTCAACGGGCAGCTGCACGAGAACTGGCACCAATGATAGATAAAGACAAGGAAGGCTTGATGGAAGAGATTCTAAAATTAAAGTCACTGCTGAGCACAAAACGGGAGCAGATAGCCACCTTGAGGGCAGTTTTAAAAGCGAACAAACAGGTAATATTTTATATTTCTAGATCAGTCATTCAATAAGCCTTTTTTAAGTGTGCCAGGCACTGTGCTGAGCAATAGAGATACAAAGAAAAAACAGTCCTTGCATTTAAAGAGTTATTCTAGTGGTGGAGATAATATATAAATATGTGTGTATACATGTATACATATATATGTATATGTGCATATAAATATATGTGTGTGTACATTTAAGATATATACTAAGTAGATGGAATGCAATCTAGAAAAACTTCCTGCAAAAATTGGGATTTGAGTTGAGTCTTGAAGGAAGCCAAGAATTTTAAGTAGAAATGAGAAGGGAAAGCCTTCAGGCATGGAGGGCAGCTAGTGCAAAGGCATGGAGACAGGAGATAAGAGTATCATGTGTGAAGAACATTAAGCTAGTATGATTGGGACACAGAGGGTGTGTAGGAGAGTAACATAAAAGAAGACTGGAAAAGTTAGGAGGGGCAAGGTTATGAAGAGCTTATAATGCCTGAAAAAAGAATTTGTATTGACCATAGAGTTAATAAATAGCCACTTTGGCTGCTTTATGGAAGATGGATTCAAATGGGGAGAGGATTCAGGCAAGAAGACAAATTAGAAGGCTATTATAATAGTTGAGGCGAGAGATGATGAGATCTTGACTATGGTGACTATGAGTGAAGAGAATGGGATATTTGCAAGAGATATAGAGGTAGAAACAAGATTTGGTAACTGATTAGATATATGGGATGAGTGGGAGTGAGGAGTTGAAATGACACCAAGTCTGTGAATTTAGTTGAGTAGGAGGAAGGTAGTACCTCAACAGCTCTGGAAAAATTGGGAAGAGAGGTGGGTGTACAGGGAAAGATAATGGGTTTTGTTTTAGGCACATTGAGTTTAAGATACCCATAAGACCTCAAGTTCAAAATGTCCAGTAAGAAGTTAACAGATTTACTGACTTAGTTGAATACCACTTATGACTAATTTGTAGGAAATTGTGTTTTCAAGGTTTTGTAGATTTACTTTATGTAACAAAATGTTTTGTTTACATCTATGACACAATGTTTTTTTAAAAAAATTTTACTCTTTGAATGTAAACCCTTAGGAAAGCTCTTTGGAATCAAAGTGCTCAAGCACCACCAAAAATGGCTAAGCTAAACTAGAGAGGAAACTCTCTACAGCCTGATGCTTTACATCAGCCTGAGATGAAACTGTACACTTACCATGGAATTGATGGCATAAAGAAATGAAGCAGGAAATCAATATGAGAAATTAGTATAACTCTATATCTCTTTCTATATATATCTTTTCAACATAGCTTTATTGTTTCTAGTGTCTTGCATATAATAAGGGCTCAGTTAATATTATTGATGTATAAAATATTCTAAATTCAAAGGAAATCAGACATGCCTATTACAAAGTTAATTAGCATTAATTAACTCTCTGCTCTCTCTGTTAATTAATGCAGCGAGGTGGTGCAGTGGATAGAGGGTTAGGCCTAAAGTCAGGAAAACTCATCTTCTTGAGTTCACATGTGGCTTCAGATACTTATTAGCTGCGTGACCATGGGCAAGTCACTTAACCCTGTTTGCCTCAGTTCCTCATCTATAAAATGAGCTGGAAAAGGATATGACAAACCATTCCAGTATCTTTGTCAAGAAAACCCCAAATGGGTCATGAAGAGTTGGACAAAACTGAAAACAACTGAACTGAACTTCTTTGTTACCTTCAGAACACAAATTAGACACCTAATTCATCTTTCTGTGTCAGTCTCTCCCGTCTCCAAATCCATTTTCTCCATCGTTGCCCAATTGACATTCCTAAAGTACATGTTTGGCTGTTAGTGCTTTGCTCTAAAAGTTTCAGTGTCTCCCTGTTATCTTTAGAACAAAATACAAAACCATATGTTTGTTTGGGATTTCAAGTCTTTTACCACCTACCTCTAGCCCATCTTGCCAAGCTAATTCATATCACTCCCTTTCATGCATTCTACCCTCTAGCCAAATTGGCCTTTTTGGTGTTCCCCATGTGTAATAAACATTTCATCTCCTTTATACACAGTCCTTCATACATAGAATGAACTGCTGCCTCCTTTGAAAGCTCAGCTCAAGTGTCGTCTCCTTCAAAGTAGTATAAGATAGTAGATAGACTACCAGCCTCAAACCAAGAAGACCTGGGTCCATACTGATTGTGTGATCACCTGGTCAAATCACTTAACCTCTCAGTGCTCTCTAGGCAATTGTCTAAGAATACAACTTATAATAAAGGTGCTGAGCACTTTTCCTTATTTGGGAGTTCCCTATAACAATAGATTCTGTCCCCAACTATCTATTTATAGGTAAGGGCTTCATATGGCTTTTTCAACTCCAAATCATATAATGCACTGCTGACCAATGCAGGGAAATAACCAGAAATAACTTTATCTCTCAATCTAGATTATATAAAATAAGAGAAGAAATCAGGGAGCTACTAAAAATTGAGGAGAGAAAAATAAAGAATCTAAGGTCATTGAAAATATTTACTTAATGTAAATGCTAGAAATTATACCTAATGATGAAATGGGTGATAAAAACAATATTCATGTCTCAGGTAATTTTGAAAAGTAGAAGAGTATACTTAGAATAGAATTTCAAAAAGCCCTTTAAGTTTGATGGCTAGCAGACAAATTATGACAAAACAGCTAATTTTTTTTTAAAAATGGTGTTTGCTATAGCCATCATGAATACATTCTTTCAGAATATTTACCAGAATATATACAAATTTTTCGTCTTCTGTATACAACAACATATGTGACAGTGCTAGGGTAAGAGTCACAGGAGAAAAGGTAGAGCTAAGTGCTGAACATCCACAGAAAGGCAGTGGAAGTCTGCATCATTATCTAACTGGTTTGTACTATAGAAAACTGAAAAATCATATCACCCACTTAAAGGCAACAACAACAAAAATATTCAGAGTGGAAATAGGAGAACACAAGTATGTCAGAATTCTGTATTACTTTAATCCATAATTGTAAGCAAAAACTGTAAAAATAATTGTAAGCAAAAGCCAAAAGACTAAAATCAATATTTGGAATCAAAATTGCACAAGTAACAAAATAAACAATTCAACATCAATCAAAAACTTTATTAAGAGAAAGAAGGAAATTACGGGCTTACAGACAACTTCCTAAGAAAGAAGATGTGGAAAATTTCTGGTTATTCATACGGTTGCAATATGTCCAATGCAACAAAAATGCAAGTTCTGTCAAGTACCAAATAAAAAGCTTATACATTCAATGCAGTGAATAATAGAACTAAAACAGTAGTTTTTTGTTTTTGTTTTTTGCAAAACTAAAAGGTGGCAGGGCCAGATAAGATCCCTAATTACTGGTTCAGATGGTTCATAGTGGCAGATTGATCATTAGCAAAGGGTTTTACCAGCTTCTTCTCAGATTTAAGCCTGATCCCCAGCTTTCTTAACAGAAAGTATTGCATATCTGCTTTCAAAAGAGCCTCAATTGGGGCAGCTAGATGGCGCAATGAATAGGGCACTGGCCCTAGAGTCAGGAGGACCTGAGTTCAAATCTGGCTTCAGACACTTGACACTTACTAGCTGTGTGACCTTGGGCAAGTCACTTAATCTCAATTGCCTTGCCTTTCCCCCTCAAAAAAAAAAAGACCAAAAGAGCCTCAATGACCTCTCCAAATATTACACCACTTATGTGTATATTTTATACAAAGCATTGTGCTCGTATCACCAAAAAAATCTATAAACACAAGAAAATAATATATTGGCTAAGGAGCAAATAGGTTGTGTCAAAAAGTCCCAGGGGTATTCCATCATCATTTCCATAATTGTTGAACATACCACCCCAAAATACCATAATATTTGTATTTCTTTTATTGATTAATTGTATAGATTTTAACTCAGTTCCATACTTATATACTACAAATGTATAAAAGAAATCTATTTATAGTAAGAACATTTTGATATTGGTATCTATATGGAAAACTACTCTTTTAAATACCAATATAATATGCTGTAAACTATTGATATAAAACATGGAATTTTTCAGGGAAACATTTTAAGCCCATCATGGTTCTTCCTAGCTTTATAGCCATCATCGTAACTCCCAAAAAGAGCCAAGTATGCCTGCCAAGTTAAAGAGGGAACCAAACCAAACCGTTTATTTATCTTCTGATGTACATGGATAACATTATATCATATAGCTCTACCAAGAAGAAAAAAAAATCCAAACACATTAAATAGCCCCTTTATGTCATTGAATCTTTTTCCAATGATGTAAAAATGTCATTTGGGCTGAGGAAGCATAAAATTAATGTACACTAAGAGAAAGACTGAAGGTTTGGAGTTTGAATTTTGTGGTCAAATTGAACCAATAGATGAAGGCAATACCTAGAAATCCCTTGGTATCCTCCAGGGAAGATATATTGAGACCGTGCTTGAATATGTTATGATTTACTAGCATCCTAAAATCAAGTCTGAATGCAAAAAATACATTTAAAGCAATTAATACTTATAAAATGCCACTATAAAATGAACCATATCATATTTGGTTCTAACAAAAATTCATAAAATATAAATGAAATACAGGGCTCATCATCTTAAGGCAGCTATAGAAATGTTAATATTTAATCAACTCAAAGATGGAAGAGAATTGAAACATTCTGAGACCACATGATGAACAGGTCACAATCATACACAGATATTTTTGGAACATGCACACATCATTTCTCCAGAAAATGGCAAAGGCTGATGACAGGTACTCACTATTGGATTTTTCACATGTAACTGAAAATTCTTTACCTTTAGTAGGAGTCTACAAACAGATAATGTGCAACACTGGCATTAGAAGGTCCCTCATGCTTGACAATCATGTTCAACAATATGTTGTGATAAGTGTCAAATAAATGTTATAAAAATAAGTGTAAAATAAATGTCATTCAGATTCATAGAAGTGGGTTTATGATGACACTTTAGGACCGCTACTAGATATTATAGGAGAATTATTCTTAAGGAGCCTAGACCTGGTGATCAATGGAGATCATAGAAGGAAGTGGTAGAAAGTGTGTAACACATCCCTACTTTATTACCTATCAAAAATTTAGTAAGTTTCCAGATAATTACTTAAGAACTCAACCAATAAACTGTAACAGGACCTGAACAGACTGAAATGTTGCCCATAATCACCCATTAATGCATAAAAACTAAAGAACAGTGCTTTAATGGTGATGACCCAGGAGTGCACTGAAACTAGCTGAATATTAAATTTTCGATGGTAGCATTTACATCTTGGAAATCAGCAAACGCTACAAATCAGCACTTGATTTATTGTTTTGTTGATTGTTTAGCCCAGGGCTTGGGCAAACTGTTCCCTTCCCACCAAATCCAGATTCTATTTGTTTTAGTAGGGGTCTTGAGCTAGGAATGGTTAATTTATACTTTTTAAATAAAGTTTTATTGTATTTTAAAATGTAAAAACCACACATAAAAACCGAGGTCATAGAAAGTTACCAACCTGATTTGTTCCTCAGGTCATAGTTTGCTGATCCCTGCCATAGACTTAAGAAAGTGCTAATAATGTAGACTAAACTTTAAAATGTGTTGTGCATACTTTTTTTTGGAGACCCAGTTATTAAACATTTACCAGCACACCACCAGATGTTACGTGGTTTATTGATATTACATATCATTTTTAATCACATCCCGACATCTTCTCAAACCCCAAAATATGAGCTTAGGACAGAGGCAAGCAGGTTGAAATTAATGGAGCTTGCTTCTTATGAAATTTCAAAGTGCTGAATTAGAACCAGAAGTTTAAAGCTAAAAGAAATCATCTAGTTCAACTCTTCATTTTATCACTGAGGAAGCTAAGGATATCAAAATTAAGTGCCATGTCAAACACCACACAGATGATCATTGATGGAACTGGGCTTAGAACTCAGGTTTCCTGATTCCTTGTCTAGTGTATTTTCTACTGTACAACACAACTATTCATATACCAAATACATGTAGACCTTAAAAGAAATATATTGTCAAAAACTTATATAAACATGTATTATGTGATACCAGTATACTATGTTTTCAATTAATTTTTAATTTGCGAAATACAAAAAGTAGGTGTAAAGCCTGACATTCATTAAGTTCTGGCTAACTAGATGGTAACAAAATCAGTCTATCAATTAAAAAACACATATACATGGCAGGCACTATGGGGTAAGCACTAGGGAAACAAGGGTAAAATAGTCCCTGCCTTTAAGGAACTTACGTTCTAATGGAGACAATACCAAGTAAATAAGGAAAGTTAGTTTCTTAGAATTCTTATAATTTTCCCTGTTTCAGACAGCTGAGGTGGCACTAGCTAACCTGAAGAATAAATATGAAAATGAAAAAACAATGGTGACTGAGACCATGACGAAACTTAGAAATGAATTGAAGGCCTTAAAAGAAGATGCAGCAACTTTCTCATCCTTGCGTGCCATGTTTGCAACCAGGTAAGGATTACTTGGTCCTGAATTCAAAAGAGATGCTCATCTAAGTTTCAGTCAGTCAACTAATATTTGTTAAGCATTTACTATGTGAAAGGCTGTATAAAACAAGTAGGATGTTAAAAAACGAAAAGCAGAAAGAGCCCTTGCCTTCAAGGAGCTTTCTTTCTAAGGAGGGAAATGAGAAAGAGAGAGAGAGAGGGAGGGAGGGAGAGGGAGAGACAGATTTAGATCTATATCAGTACATATAATATAAATACAGACTGGATGAAAGGTAACCTTAAGAGTTGATGGCACTAATAGTTTGGAGGACAGGGAAAGGCCTCCTAGAAGAGGTAGCACTTAAGATAAGTCTTAAAAGAAGCAAGGGATGCTGAGAGTCAGCATTCCAAGCATGGGGAAACAGCTAGTACAAAAGCAATAGAATGTGAAACTATTGAAAAAGACAAGTGGGAATGGGACCCATATGTACAAAAATATTTATAGCAGCTCTTTTTGTGGTGGCAAAGAATTGGAAATCAAGGGGATGCCCATCAATTGGGGAATGGCTAAACAAATTGTGGTATGTGAATATAATGGAATACTACTGTGCTATAAGAAATGAGGAGCAGACAGACTTCATTACAACCTGGAATGACTCATATGATCTGATGCTGCATGAGGGGAACAGAACCAGAAGATCAATATACACGATTACAGATGCACAGTATCTGTAAGGACTACCTTTGATAGACTTGACTCCTCTCATCAATGCAAGGTTCAAAGACAGCCCCAAAAGACTCATGATGGAAAAAGCTATGCAAATCCAGAGAAAGAATTATGGAGTCTGAAAGCAGATGAAGGCAAACTATTTGCTCTCTTTTTTCCTTTCTTTTTTGGTTTCATTTCTCTTCTCTCATGATTCATTCCATTAGTTATAATTCTCCTTTACAACTGGACTATTACATAAATAAGTTCAATGTGGAGGCAAATATAGAACCTACATGAGATTACATGCCATTGCGGGGTGGGGGGAAGGAGGAAGAGAGTGGGGAGAGAAATTTTGGAACCCAAAAACCGGTGGAACTGAATGTTTAAAATAAAAATTAAAATAATTTTTAAAAAAAGACTATCGAAAAAGTAAAGAGGTTCCAGGTTGTGAAGAGTTTTAAATGACTAACAATGGAATATTTAATCCTGAGCTAATAAGTAGTCCCTGGAATTTACTAAGCTAGGGAATGATGTGTTCAGACCTATACTTTAGCAAAATTACTTACGCAACTTTGTAAAGGACAGATTGGAAGGAGAAAGCCAGCAGTGAGACCAATTGCAATAGTCAAAGACTTTGCATTTGTCAAGGTCAGAGGTACCAGAACTAGAGTAGTGGTTGTGTGGTAGAAAGAAGGGGACATATACAAGAGATGTAGAGAAAGAAGTTAACAAATTTGGCAAATGATTTGATCTGTATGATTAGTGAGAAAGGGTATCTGGGATGATGGTGGTGCCATCACAATAATAAGGAAGTTCAGAAGGGGGATAGGGCTTGAGGAGAAAGATAATAAATTCTTTTTTGGGCATGCTGAGTTTGACATTCAGTTTGAAATGTTCAACTGACAATTGGTGTGCTGAAGAAATAAATATGGAAATCATGAGATTAGCAAGGAAGAAAGTATAAAGAGAAAAGGACCAAGGGCAGAACCTTGAGGAATACTCACTTAGTAGGCATAACATGGATGAAGATCAAGCAAAAGAAAGATTGAAAAAGAGCAATCAGACAGACAGGAGGAGATCCAAGAGAGAAAACAGTCACAAAATCCCAGAGAAGAAAGAGAATCAAAGAGGAAAGGTAGTCAGTAGTGTCAGATGTTGCAGAGAGAACAAGAGGAAAGAGGATGTAGACGAGACCATTAGATACAGCAATTAAGAGATCATTAATAAATTAATAAATTCAGAAACACAGTTGCGTTTGAATGATGAGGTCAAAAGCCAGAATTGCAAAGAGTTTAGAAGGGGTTGAGAAGAAAGGAAATGGTGGCACTAATTGTATGCAACTTTTTCAAAGAGTTTAGATGAAAAGGAGAGAAGAGATACAGGATGACAGGTGGTAGTCATGATAACATCTAGTGAAGCTTTTCAAAGTGGGGGAGGGTATATGAGTATGTTTGTAGGCAGCAGGGAAGAAGCCAGTAGACACAGGGAGAGAAGATTAGAGAGAGTGTGTGTTGACCTTGGCATGCAGAAGAGTCACCTCATCCTCAAAAGCTGGAGTAGAGGAGACAGTAGAGGTGGGGGGGGGGCGGGGAGAGGAGTGTCAGAGTGATGTGAGATAAGGAGTAGAAAAGAGAGAATCTCAGCAAATGGCCTCAGTTTTGAGGAGCAAAGTACAAGTTGAAGTCCTCAGCCAAGAACAGAAGGGAATGGTGTGAGAGGCTTGAGGAGGAAAGAAAAAGTACAGCTACATTTTCTCTCATACCTCCAACTCAGTGGTTGCATTGTTAAAGTCAGACTATTCTTTGTACCCTGTTGCCATTTCCAGACCCTCCCTCAACCACTTTCACCAAGTAATTTCTTCTTCTTTGAGATTAATGCTTGTAAGGTCCAGAGTTCCCCCTGGCTGGGGTATCCTGTACCACAGGGTGAGTTTGATACCAAAGCAAGAGGCCATGGAGCTCCAGATTGATTATAGCAATTGTTATGATTACTTACAAACGGGCAATCTGGGGTGGCAGCCAAATTATTCAGTGGTTCCCCGCAAAGATCCCCAGAAAGCCCAGTTGTGATTATAGAAATCAAACAATGGGAGGTAGAGCCATAGAATACATCACTACAGATTGATGGATCTTTTGGGTTTTTCTTCTTAGTTAATTTCTTGGATTTGTCTCCTGTAAACTTCTGGGGCATCTCTACTGTTACTTTTTCTTCCTAAATTGTAGCTCTCCTTCATTTTCTGAAAGCCTCCTTGATTCATAGTCAAGAAATTTATTAAGGATACTTTAAGGTCTGACTAGTGAACTAATGAACTAAAATATATAAAATCAAGTATTCTTGGATATTGAATAGTCCATCACCTTAATATTCTGGAATAGTAAAATAAGATATTCTTCAGTACGGTAGGGAAACACTAGATTTGGAGTCAAAGGACATGGATTCAAATCCTGGATCTTATACTACGCTTGTCTTTTATCCTCTCTGGGCCTCGAGTTTCTTCATTTGTAAAATAACAGAGTTAAGATAAATGATCTATGTATCTCTAAGCCTAAGGAGCAGGAGTATTATGGGATAGATGCTCTTGTCTTGATTTCAGTGATACCTGGCCCTCTCGTACTCCTACAACTTCCTTCTGAACTTTTGTAAGGCCATCTCCCATGCCTGCAATGCCTTTTTTAAAGTTTTTATGGATATCTTCTTTTTCTTACATCATCATAATTATTCCAAGTATTCCTTCCCCTCTCAGAGAGCCATGTAACAACAAACAGTATTTTTTTAAGACAGGAAAAAATTATTACCACTGATAAACACATTGAAAAATTCCAAAAAACATGTTCAACATGTAAGACTTGCAGATCTCCATCCCCCATGAAGAGATTACTTGGGGATGTCCTCTTGTATCTTTCCTTTCAAGTGCTGTCTATGTAATTTTATTACATTCACTTTTGATTATTTTTTGGTGTGTAGTTCTTGTTGTAGTTATTGTATATGTTGTTTTCTTGGCTCTGCTCACTACACTACATCAGTTCTTACAGTTCTTTCCATGCTTCTCTGTATTCATTACTTTCTTACATACATGTATACATACATGTATAAATACTGTCTTACAGCACAATATTCTATTACATTCATGTTACCACAATTTGTTTAGCCATTTCCCAATTGATAGACATCTGCTTTGTTTCCAGTTCTTTGCTATTACAAAAAGTGATGTTATGAATATTTTGATGTAAATAGAAACTTTATTCTTATTAACAGCTTCCTAGGGGAATGATGGGTCAAAGGATATGGACATTTTAGTCACTTTGTTTATATAATTTCAAATCTTTGCAAAATATACCAATTCACAACCCTACCAACTATTCATTAGTGTTCCTATCATCCCACAATCCCTCCAGCTTTTAATATTGTTATTTTATGTCATCTTTATAAATTTTCAGGGAGTAAGATGAAACTTCAGCATTGTTTTTATTTGCATTTCTCTTTTTATTAGTGATTTGGAGCATTCTTTCTCGTGTTTATGAATACTTTGCAATTCTTTTGAAAACAACTTGCTAATATCCTTTTACCATTTACCTATTGGGGAATAACTATTAGTCTTATATAAATATTTATTAATTGCTTATCTATATTGGATGCCATACTCTTATAAAAGAGATTTGATAGAAAGATTTTTTTCCCATTTAACTACTTGTCTTCTTATCTGAGGTATGTTAATTTTGTCTATACAAAAGCTTTTCAGTTTCATACATTGAAAGTTATCTATATTTTATCTTTTGTAATTGCTTCTGTCTTTGGTTAAGATTACATCTCCTATCTATCGCTGACTCATCTGTTTCTAACCCTAAATGTGATTTGTTTCCCTTCTAAATTTTTTTTAGTAAGATCTTTAATGTGAAGGTTTAGTATCCATTTAGAATGTGTTGTGGAATATGATGTAATAGGTTGGGCTATGCCTAATTTCTAACAGACTACTTTCCCGTTTTTATCAAATAAGTTTTTTCCTGGTTAATTTATATTTTTCGCTTTCTCAAACACTGAGTTATTGAATTCTTTTGTTTCTGATTCTCCTTTATCCACTCTGTTCCACTGATTTATCTCTTTATTCTTTAATCAACCTCAGATGATTTTTATGACTGCTGTTTTATAACATATTTTGAGCTCTGGAAGTGTTTTTCCCAACTTCACGCATACTTCTTTTCATCATTTCCCTTAACATTCTAGTTATTATAAAGTATCTCCTTGGTAATTTAATTGAAATAGCATTAAAAGTATAAATTAATTTTGGTAGTATTATCATTTTTATTATATGGGCATGACTGAGCTATGAACACTGGATATTCTTTCTATTATTTAAGTTGTTCTTTATTTCTTTGAGGAGCACTTTGTAGTTGAATCTATACAAGTTTTTTATATACTTTGATCAATTGATCCCCAGATATTCTATGTATTTGGGTTATTTGGAATACAATTTCCCTTTCTATTGTTGCTTTCTGTGTTTTATTATTATGCAGAACTGATGTTGGCTTTTGAGGATTGATTTTGTAGCCTTCAATTTTGCTGAAGCTACTAAATTTTCAATTAGCATCCTTGCTTACTCCATAGGATTTTCCAATTATACTGTCATATCATCAGAAAGGGACAATTTTATCTCATCTTTCAAAAGGAGGAGTAAGTAGTAATTGGAACTGCTAATCTGGCTCTAATTCTCACCAATAAGGAGGAACTGGTTGCTGAAATATAATGATAGTGACCAGTTCATCTTAGAATTTGTGATAGACATGGGGAGTTAAGTTAGGCATAATCTTGCATAAACCCTATATATGAGCATAACTATTTCGGAGAAAGGGTAGTTAGAATTCCATGGACTAAAATTCTACAAGAGAAGTCAGCCAGAGGGATTTATTTACTGAATTTACTTACTTTTCTGAATTTCTCTTGTTTAGAGTGTTGAAGGGGTGAGTAATATCTTTGGTTCTGATTTTCTTTTTAAAAATGCTTCAAACACCTCTTTATTATTGGTCCATCTTTTGTCATTTATGATTAAGCTCAGATTTGCAGGGTAGGTCACCCTGGGCTGCATCCTGAGCTCCATTGCTCTTTGGAACACATTATTCCATTCCTTCATATGTTTTCTGGTAAGTATAGAATGGCCTTGCATTATTCAAATTTCCTTTTATTTGTATTTGAAGGTCTTTTCTCCTGATCACTTAACAGAACTTGTTATTTCTGAATTGTTAAATTTAACCACTATTGTTAAATTTAAAACCACTTAATTCTGGAAGTAATTTATGAAGCCTTTCAATTTATATTTCATTTTCCATGTTCAGAAGTTCTGGACAGTGAGTACTCTTCTATTATTTTCTGCAATATATTGTTTAAGATTTTTTATCCTGTAATATTCTTCCAGGAGACCTATGATTGTTGTCTCTCATTATCCTATCTAGGAGATCACTGTGTCTTGCTTGTTATAGTGAGCATATTTTCTTTTAATGTTATTGTTTTTTATTTCTCTTCTTAATTGTCTTTTATTTCTGTGTATTTGCATTTCCCGTCTATTATTCTCCTTTGTTTCTTTGGTAAGATTCTAATTTGTCTCTTCTGTTCATTCTATTTACTGTGCAGGACATGTATTCTGCTTTTATAATTCACCCTTAAGCCTCTCAGGAGCAGTGTGTTGTGGTTCCAGGTTCTTCTAAAATTCCTAAAATGGACTTCAATAATGTGTTTGAAACATTTTTAGAAAGAAAACCAGAACACCCCAAACAAGAGAAGCACAGAAGAGTGAATAAATGCAGTAAATAAATCCCTCTGGGTGACTTCTTTTTTAGAATTTTAATCATGGAATCCTAATTATCCTTTGTCTAAAATATTATGCCTATATGCAGTGTGGCAGATTATGCCTCACTTATCTCCCCCTGTCTGTTACAATTTCTAAGATGAAGTGATCCTCTATCTTACCAAGTATTGATCAATATTATCAAGTGTTTTGCAGTATTTATTCAGAGATGCTTGAACTTTCTTTACTAAACATGGGGGTCACATTTCCTTCTTTTGTTAAAATTTTTTCTTTATTCGTGTTCAAGGTCTTTGGGGGGTTTTTCTTCCTGAAATCTTTGGTAATTTCAGAATTTTTTTCTCCTAATTTTCCCCTATTGCACACATTCTGATTCTGCCTCCTTTGATGGTGGTTTCCTTTGGGACAGATTGCCCATGCTGGGCAATTCACAGTTCACAAGCTTAGGTCTTTGCTCCAAGTGACTTTTGGGGACATATTGGCCCCAGCTAGAGGTTGAGCTCTTTCTATCAGGCTTAGTAGAATGTTGTGTAGTGCTTCACTCAACCCCCCATAATGTCCTGACCTTCTGTTTCTCAGTTCTCTGGGCAAGCGTTAGGTCAGGTCAGAGAGCTGCCATGCCCATATTGTGATGTTATCCTCTCCAGCACCAACAGTTCAGAGCTTTGCAGTGTTATGGGGTGCTATGGGGTTGTCTGCCATAGTGCTGTCAGTATCCAACACACTTTTGCTCTTGAAGGGAGCATCATACTGGCTGTTGTGAAGCAAATTTTTGCAGCCTGGACCCAGAGTCTTCATGGTAACAGAAAGAGGGAGGGGGGACCAGGATGTGAGGTTGAGTTTTGTTATGCGCCCTGGTCCTTGGGTCTGCTAGTGAGGCCTTGCATCAGGTACTACAGGAAGTGTGGGAGAGGTGATAAGTGAACTTAGTGTCACTGAGTGACAGATCATGGTGTTTGTTTGTTTTTTTTCAAACCTTCCTTTGAATTCTTGGTGTCTTAGACCATAGAAACAACAGAAGTTGCTTTATCTTTGAGCCATAATTTCTGTTTTGGAGAGGTTGTGAGGTCAGTGGTTTCTTTGACCACATTTACCCTTTTATAATCCCTATCTCCATTCCAGGCTTGACTCAACCACTTCTGGCGTGAGGCCTTTCTTGATCCCTTAAGTGTTAGCAACCCCCACTCAAAATTACTTTGTATTACTGTGTATACTATGTATATGTCATATATACATATATATATATATATATACACACACATATATATACACACATATAGTATATGCTCAATTCAATAAATATTTTTTAATTTAATATTTTATTTTTCCCAATTACATGTAAAAATAATTTTAAACATTCATTTTCTAAAATTTTAAGTTCCAAATTCTGTCTCTCTCCCTTTCTCCCTTCTTCCCCTTCAGAAGGCAAGCAATTTGGTACAGATTATATATATGCTGTTGTGCAGAACATTTCTTATTCGTCATATTATGAAAGAAAACATAGACCTGTATGTTTATGCAGTAGAAATCATAAGGCATTTCTCTGGGAGATAGGATTTGATCAGTAATGACTGATCAAAGACTAAGAGGCATAGCTAAGTCTGAGTATTCACGCTGGTCCCTCTATTAGAAAGGAGATCGTGCCAATATAAGCTCACATAGATCAAATAAGTGATACAATAGGGAAAGACCATCTATTGGGGATCAATAGAGCTGGGTTCAAATTTGCTTCACCCCTCTATAAGATTTCTCATCTTATAGGTGGTTGGATGAGATAATTTTTAAGGTCCCTTTCAGAGCTAAATCTTATGCTTCTAGAAAATTAGATTCTGCCTTCTCTTCCTTTATGCCTTTTGATTTTATTGTTGCTATGGCATCTATAGCAATTGTTTTTATAGCCACCTCTTTTTAAGCACAGTAAAATAACATAGGTTGAAACCTCTGCTCTCAACCTCTTTGGGGCCTACAGCAATTTAATAATGTAAAATCACTATCTCTTACCAATCATTCCTATATGTGTTTGTATGTTAAAGCATTGTTTGTCCTTGTATATTCAAGGATTATTTTGTCATTTATTTCTATATTGATTGTTTAATTTAAGAATAAATACATTGCTTTGGTGTTAATTGAAACAAGAAACCATCATCAAATCGTAATTTTTTTCCATGCTTTAAATCACTATTTTTTGTGATTATTCATATTTAGAGTTTTTTAAGTGATGTTTTCAAAACCTGTAAATACTCTTGGAAGCAGAATTACTTGACTATTTGCACAGAGAACCATTATTATATCTTTCATTATTTTTTCCTAAATGGAACTGTCATTACTTTGTTATCAAAATTTAACAACGTTTCACTGTAACTTGATATGCAACTTTGAAAATTGATATTTGGGTTACATACTTAAATATTCTACCAACTTGTTTCCTTTCCCTTCCCCTTTGTCTGAAAAGTTCACACTTATTCTCCCATACTATGCTTTATATTTTTTGCACCTCCCTCTGAATATGAGAGCTATGCCCCGCTTAGTATTTGGATCATTTTTATAACCTCTCCACAGTATGGTTCTAACCAACATTTCCAGCCTTATTTCATATTACTCTTTATGATATCCTGTATTCCAAGCAAACTCATCTATTCCCTCTTGGCCAAGCTTGATATTCCATTTTTCATCTTCATGCTTTTGCATAGGCTATCTCTCTAACCCTGGAATGTACTCCTTCATCTCCATTTTGCAAACTTCCCTCAAGGCTCAACTCAGATGTACCTCCCCCCCCACACCCCAGGCAAGGTCTCTCAGTTACTTATGCTTTCTCCCTCCCTTCTGGAATTTTTTGGTTTTGCTTGTAACAATAATAGTAATAATATACTAATAAATATAAGTAATATAGCACTTACTATGTGCCAGGCACTGTGCTAACGGTTTTACAATGATC
The DNA here is from genome assembly GCF_011100635.1 of Trichosurus vulpecula. Lineage (NCBI taxonomy): Eukaryota > Metazoa > Chordata > Mammalia > Diprotodontia > Phalangeridae > Trichosurus > Trichosurus vulpecula. The sequence goes on from NC_050577.1 coordinate 283,782,937, forward strand.
TCATTTGATCATCACAACAGCTCTGAAATGTAGGTGCTCTTATTATCCTCATTTTACAGGTGGGGAAACTGAATCAAACAGAGGTTTGTTTTGTTTTGTTTTTTTTTAAGTAATTTGCCCAGGATGACCCAGCTAATAAGTGTCTAAGGTAGGATTTTAACTCAGGTCTTCCTGACTTCCTGACTCCAGGCCCAGCACTCTCTCCACTGTGTCACCTATCTGCCTATCTCTGCTTCCATATTATATTTCCCCAACAGAACATAAACTCCTTGAGGCTAGGTACTGTTTCATTTTTGTCTTGTGTGTCTAGCATCTAATTCAGTACCTTGCATAAATAGGTGTTTAATAAATGTCTATTGAATTGAATTCCATTCAAAACTCAGACAGAAAACATATCTATATTATTTACTTTGTAGTGTAGGTGACCATAAATGATGCAAATTTTTTCCCTTGTGAAAAAAAAACAGGCATGTATAGCATGATTCCTAGATGGCACAAACCATCTAAGCCAATCCTCTCATTTTACAGATGAGAAAACTGAGGCCCAGGGAGGTTAAATGATTTGCCCAAGATCATACAGGTAATAAGGATCAAATATGAGATTTGAACTTAAATCCTCTGACTCAGGAACCAGTGCTTTTTGCACCATACCATGCTTCTTCCCATTGTTTTTCCTTTTGGAAGCATCTTGACTTAACAAGACAAAAACACAACCTTTATATGTCAGATGCATCCATTAGTGTCCCGGGAAAGGAAATGAGAAATAAGCTAGAACTTAGCAGTAAGGCATCTTGCGTGACAAAATCTAGCCTTGGCACTACATGAATGTACTGATAGGTTTTTTTGTATAGTGCAAGCCAAAAAGATTGACTAGGCATCAAACCTACTGTCTTTTCTCAATTTCAAGTTGATAAGTCCATTTCTGTAAAGTTATCCATACCATAATTGCTGTCTACATGAAATAAATCAGTTCAAGTCTACAAGACAACTTGATCAACACCAATTTATAAGTAGAATAGGTACGATCAGAAAAATAAATGCGTATTTCTAGCTCAGACATCAAAAAGGAGAAAAGAGCATGCAGCGTATCTCTGTGGTTAAAAATATTCAGGCTCTTAAGATCCTAGATTTATCAAGCAAGGTCCAAATATATCTCCCATTATCATCTTTTACCAAACTTTTTTCATGAATACATTTCTCTTTTGATTTCAGATGTGACGAATATGTTACCCAGTTGGATGAGATGCAAAGACAATTAGCAGCTGCGGAGGATGAGAAGAAGACACTAAATTCACTCTTACGGATGGCCATCCAGCAAAAACTCGCCTTGACTCAGCGACTGGAGGATTTAGAGTTTGACCATGAGCAGTCCCGAAGAAGCAAAGGCAAGCTTGGAAAGAACAAGATCGGCAGCCCTAAAGTAAGTGGGGAGGCATCAGCCACCGTGCCCACTATAGACACTTTCTTCCTGCATAGTCAGGGCTCACAGCCACCAAACATACTGGTCAGCAGTGGCACTCAGAGGAAAAGGTATGCATGCAGTGATCTTTACAGTATGGTGCAGTGGCCAAATTTAAGTTAAAGCTATTCAAAGCAGCAATATTTTCTTTTTAGGGGAGGAAAGGGAGGGGCAGTAAGAAGGTGGGTGGATGTTGGATAATCTAAGTAAAAAGAAAATTCCTGATTATTATGTTTCTACATTTCTCCTTTGGCTAATCATAACATAATTTTTAACTGTCTTGTCAGTTCTTTTGGTTACTTCCTGTTTGCATGAATGTAATTTTTCCTCCCCAAAAAGAGTTAAAAATGAGAGAAAAAACTGTTACTCTCATAAATGAAGAAATATGGACCTCTAGATGTGTTGAAACCCCAAATGCAAAATGTGCAATAACTGAGCTACTTGGCTGTTTTCTTTTCTTTGAGACAAGCACACAAACTTGTTCTTTTTGAAAACTTTTGTTCATATTGCTAAAAATGATGGCTGGCTAAAAGAGAATGTCTGTGTCTAGTTAAAATGAAATAGATACTTTCAGTATTCAAGCAGTACATATTTATTCACACGGTGAATTTTTCATCAAAGAAATTTAATTGTACGTTACTTAGTGACCGGAATTTGCGACCTTCAGCCAGAGAGTCTTGAATGTATATTTTCAGTCACAGTAAAAAAAATTCATTTTAGGGGTCATTAATACACAGTCAGATGCTAGGAGTATCTTCGGAGACCCAACCTGACTACCTTGAAATGAATCTCTTCTTTGACCCAGAAGAGCTTATAAAACATGGTTGTGTCCTGTACTGGAAACAAAAGAAGTTAGAAAAACTACTTGCTTTTCATGTTCAACAAATTAAATCCCAATGAAAATGATGTTGTCACTCATAAGGTATTGAAAGGTAATTAAAGTAAAACTCTTTTGTTTTCTATATGTATTTTTCTTGGATCTCCTGCAAGACAATTTTCACCTTCCCTTTGTGATCAGAACCATCCCAGGACTTCAGGGGCTTTCTACCAACAGCATTTATTAAGAGTCCCCCCTGATCCCACCTCCACAGAATCATTTCTTCTGAGGGGCCCCCCTTCCCTGAGTGAATTCATCCAAGGGTACCGGCTCAGCAAGGAAAAAAGGTTAACTGTGGCACCACCAGGTAAACACTTTTTCCTTGGGTGCATGTGATACAAATAATAAATTGAAAAGGCTAATTTCTACTCCCATCCAAACATGCCCAATTCCACACATGCTCTGACTTAGATAAATCTTGAATCTCTCACCTTTAAAAGGACTACATCATTGTAGTTTTGTGTTCCCTCTGTTTTACTCATTGCCAGAAGAGAACTCCCAGAAGTTCTAGAAGTTATTTTTAATAGCTGAGGGTAGGAAATTATAGTTGGGAGAAAAGATGTATGTAAAAGGTGTGTCTTTTGCCACAGAATAGAGTTGGTCATAGACACAATGTAGGATACATCACTATATAGTTTGGTAGCTAATGAGATAAAATTTTGGTGCATTATTTTTTGTGAAAATTCAATAGTAGGATGCATCTTATCAAAAGCCCTTTTATGTTCCATATCCTTTCATATTGAATCAAAAATTTTCCTCAAATACTGAACAAAATCAAACAAAAATTCTAGAAAGCCCATTTACTCTCAGGTTCACTTGGCTTGGCAAGTGTTTTTTCAAGGCAAAGCTATTATTTGATTTGAGGCTACTAAAATACTCACAGCTGACTTTAAATTTCATCATTTTGAATGTTAATTTAAATATCACTAAGGAGAAGAGGCCAAACAAGAAATATGAGTGAAAGTAATACTTCCCAGAAATCTGGGGAAATGAATAATAAAGACATATTTTTAAAGGAATATGTTGAATATAACTGAAATCAACTACTTGATCAAGATGTCACTTTTTGATATCAGAAGGCTAGATCATTGTTATTACATTTTATAAGCATTGTATAAGAGGAAGAGAACTAGATTTAAAGTTAGAGAGACTGGGTTCAAATCCCAGCTCTACCACTGTGACCTTGGGCAAGTCACTTCCCCTCTCTAAACCCAATTTTCTCTTGCATCAAATGAAGAGATTAACCTAGAAGACCTTTAAATCACATTACATTTCTAAATTTTTGATCCTATGATGTCACTGATGTATAGTCCCTCCATTGTGAAAGAAGAAGAGATGTGATGCACCTAAAACAATGAAAGCATTGCTCTATTATACAACGACAAAAAATTGATTCAGATTTCCAAGGAAAATGAAACTAATGTTGAAGTATTACTTTCAAATGATAACTTAACCATTTTATACACCTTAATTGGGAAACAAATAAAAAGGTTAAAAGAACCTTATAGAATCATACACTTCAGTATGAATTTATAAGTAGGATCTAAGAAGTTGGAAGGGACACCAGATGCCATCAAATCCTACTCATGCCTGAAGAATCCCACTTCCCCTACAATAACCCTGATTAATAGTAATCCAGCCATTCCTTCTAGTAAGGGAAAACTTACTCTCAAGACAGTTCATTCAAAACCACAAATCATTAAGAAGTTTTTCCTTACATCAGGCTAAAATCTGCTTCTGTGTAACTTCCATCCATTCTTCCTAGTCTTGCCTCCTAGATCCAACAGAACAAGTCTAATCCCTCTTCCACATGACAGCCTTTCAAATACTTGAAGGTAGCTATCATGTCTCCTTCAAGTTTTCTCCTTCAAGCTAAAAAAAACTCCCCAGTTTCTTCAGCTAGTCTTCATATGACATGATCTTAAGTCTCTTTACCATCCTAATTACCCTCCTCTTGATGCTCAACTGTTTATCCATCCTAATCTGTGGTATCCAGAACTTGCCACAGTATTCCAGATATGATCTATTGAGGACTGAGAAGATTTTGTGTACTTTCCCTCCTATTCTGAAAGTTAAGCCTTTCTTTGCACAGTTAATAGAGAACATACTGCTGATTTCTAGTGAGCTTATAGTATACCAAAATACCTAGATCTTTTTATGTCATACTGCTAGCTAGCTATAACTCCCTCATCTTGTACTTATGAAGTTGGTTTCCTAATCCCAAAATTTTGTTTTTTTTTCTATTACATTTTATTCCATTTGATTTGGCTCAGCTTTGTAGCCTATTAAGATCTCCTTTGGAGTCCGACTCTGGCACACAATATATATCCAGAGCTGGAAGGGTCCTCAGAGACTCCTTTACCCTTATTTTGCATATGAGGAAACATGTGAGCTGTCCCTCCTTGTGCACCATCTGCAAGTTTGATAGGTATATCTTCTGTGCTTTTAGCCCCAGTTCTCTGGGGCACTTCACTTTATTGCAAAGGTGATGTCTCTGCTTTTTTGTATGCAGTCCAGATCTGCCATAGCTTTCCTTCCAAAGAGCAAGCATCTTTTAATTTCATGGCTGTAGTCATTGTCTGTTGTGACCTTTTAGATATACAATAAATATACAGTAACCTCTTGTTTGATAAACCTAAAGATCACAGCTATTGGGGTAAGAACTCACTATTGTACAAAAACTGTTTGGAAAAATGGAAAGTAGGGGCAGCTAGGTGCCTCAGTGAATACAGCACCGGCCCTGGAGTCAGGAGGACCTGAGTTCAAATCTAGCCTCAGACACTTGACACATGTACTAGCTGTGTGACCTTGGGCAAATCACGTAACCCCAATTGCCCTGCCAAAGAACAAAAAAAAGGAAACAGAAAGGAAAATGGAAAGTAGTCTGGCAGAAACTAGTAAAAACTAATATCTCATACTGGATACCAGCATAATATAGACCTAAAAGGTGATATAAGCAAATTAGTGGATCATGGAAGAAATTGCCTGTCAGATTTATGGATAGAGGAGGAGTTCACGTCCAAACAAGAGATATAGAGGTTCACAGGAAGTTAAATGGATAATTTTAATTTCATAAAATATAAAAGCTTGTACAAATAAAAGTAGTATTGCTAAAATTAGAAGAAAATCAGGAAACTAGGGGAAAAATCTTTTCAGCAAGTTTCTATGGGAAAGGTATATTTCTAAGATATATGGGGAACTGAAACAAATTTATAAGAATAAAAGTTATTTCACTATTAATAAATGGTCAAAGAATATGAATATGTGTTTTTCAGAGAAAGAAATCCAAATTATCAATAGCCATATTTAAAAAAAGGTTCTAAATCACAAATAATTAAAGAAATGCAAATTAAAGCAACTCTGAGGTATCATCTTATACCTACTAGATTAGTTAAGATGAGAAAAAAGGAAAATGACAAATTCTGGAGTGGACGTGGGAAGACAGGTATACTATGTACGTTTGTGGATCTGTAAACTATTTGGTTCAACCATTCTGGAAAACAGTTTGGAACTATGCCCAATGGCTATTAAACTGTCCTCTTTGACTCAATAATCCTGTTACTAGGTCTCTATCCCAAAGAAATCAAAGAAAAAGGTAAAGGACTCCTATGTTCAAAAATATTTATGGCAGTTCTTTTTGTGATGGCAAAGAATTAGAAACTGAGGGGATGCCTACCAATTGGGGATTGAGTGAACAAATTATGGTATATGAATATGATGAAATACTGTTATCCTATAAGTAATAATGAAAGGGATGGTTTCAGAAGAACCTGAGAAGACTTTTATGAACTTATGTAAAGTGAAGTGAGCAGAGCCAAGAAATCAATTTATACAATAAGAGAAATATTGTTAAGATAATCAATTTGGAAAGACTAAGGAACTTTTATTAACAAAATAACCAGCCACAGCTCCAAAGGGCTCATGATGAAACATGCTAAACATCTGAGAGCTGATGAACTTGGAATACATATTGAAATATATTTTCTTTTTCTTTCTTTTTTAGATATCACTAATGTGGTCATTTGTTTTGTTTCACTTTATGCAATTGTAAGGAGTTTTGTTTTTCTTGCCTTCTCAGTGTGTTGGGCAGGAGATGAAAGAGTTCAAAATTGAAAACAAGACTGAATTTTTTTTAAAAGGAGGGGGTGCTATAAATATTATAAATGTAGTAGTTTCTTTCTATATTTATATATAGTTTCTATCTTTAACTTCCTTGGGGTATATTTGTAGCAGTGGCATCTCTCTTATATTATGGACATTTTGGTCACTTAACATAATTCCAAATTGCTTCCTTCAGTTGTTGGACCAATTGACAGCTCCACCAACAGTGGATCAATATACCTATCTTACCACAACCCTCCAACATTACTACTAGCTTTTGTCATCTTTGCCAGTTTGCTAGAAATCAGGTGAAACCCCAGAATTCGTTTTAATTTCTTTTATTATGAGTGATCTGGAGAAATTTTCATAAGAGTTTACAATTCTTTTGAGAACTGTTATGTGTATGAATATGTTATATGTATTTGTTAGTTCCTTATATAATTTAGATATCAGAGTTTTCTCATTGCATTCATTTTTTTAGTGCAAATGTTTTTATGGCATTCATTGTAAATTATTTTCTATTTTGTGATTATCTCCCTTTTGAAGGGAGAGAGATATTACCCCTATAACCATAGTTGTGAAAGGTAGATGATTGGGGCAGCTAGGTGGTGCAGTGAGTACAGTGCTGGCCCTGGAGTCAGGAGAACCTGAGTTCTGGCCTCAGACACTTGAAACACTTACTAGCTGTGTGACTTTGGTCAAGTTTGTTAACCCCAATTGCCCTGCCTTTCCCCCCGCCAAAAAAAAAAAGAAAAAAGAAAGGTACCTGATCGAGTTTTCATTTACTTATTTTTAATATTAGTATTGGGAACCCATTTTGAGCTTGTTATTGTATATGGTGTAAATTGTGCTTATCCAACCCTTATTTTTTTCAAACTACTTTCTACTTTTCCCTGATTTTCTTATTAAATGGGGAGTTTTTATTTTCTTGGGTTTATAAAATAGTGAATTATTTAGTTAAATTATTTCTGATTTTTCCTTATTTTTCTAATCTGTTTCATTGATCTACTTTTCTAGGTTTTAATCAGTACCCAATAGTTTTCAATGATTACTGCTTTATTATGTTCTTTGAGATCTGAAAGTCCTATTCCCATTATATGCCTAATTTTTTATTTCCCTTGCATTGTAAATGTTTTCTTCCTCCAAATAAATTTTGCTATTATTTTTCTAGCTATACAAAATATTTCCTTGGTAGCTTGATGAGTATAGTACTAAATCTATGAATCACATTAAGTAGTATCATCATTTTTATTATATTCATGTGACTTGTAGAGGAGAAATATCTACCAGTATCTCCTACCATGAGGGCCAGACTAGATCTTTTCCTTAAAAAAGGTTTGAAATTGGCCTTAACATTTGATTGCTCAGGAGACTAAGGCTCAAGGCTCTGATTTGTCTTCATGGTCATTTAAGAGATAAAAGAGCCCCACCCACATGAAATCAAGACCCTTTTAACTAGCAGCCCAAGTCATCAGACCCTCCCTTCTTAACACCATAGTGGAAACCTGATAAGAAACTTTAACCAGATGAGTTTCTGTTTGGTGATGACAGTGGCTCATAACTACCCAAGCTAAGTGCTGTATTCTTGCTGAGTATTTTTTCTATGCTATATAGCTAAGTTGTTATATTTTCCCCAGCTCTAAGTCATTTTGTTAACTGTTAAATGTTTTCACAAATGCTAGTAGTTTCTATCAAGGTAGAATGACTTTGAGTATAGTTCCCCATAGCAATGAAACCATATGTTTGGTTAAAAAAATCCTTCACTATACTCTTAACTCTTATTAAGATATCATTTAGGTTTAAAAGCAGTGTGTCTGGGGCAGCTAGGTGGTACAGTGAGTAGAGCATCAGCCCTGGAGTCAGGAGGACCTGAGTACAAATCCAGCCTCAGACAATTGACACATTTACTAGCTGTGTGACCTTGGGCAAGTCACTTAACCTCAATTGCCTTGCCTTTCCCCCTCCAAAAAGAAAAAACAAACAAAACAAAAAAAAGCAATGTGACATAATGTGGTAGTCTCAAACTCAAATAGAAACAGGGGCCACTTAAGCACACATAACAATACCTCCAGGATGTATATTGACTTAGGAAACCACATATTGATATTATCTGTGTTTTATTGTATTTTCATTTATTTTGTTAAATATTTTCTGATTATATTTTAATTTGGTTCTGGCTGTACTTTGAAGTGTTGTGGGTGACATGAGGCACTTGTTTGACATCTCTTGCATGATGATTAGAAAACAAGCCTCAGAATTCAGGAAGTTGTTCAGTCATTCAGTTGTGTCTGACACCTCATGACCCCAAGGACCACAGCATGCCAGGCCTTTGTCTCCTCTACTATTTCTCAAAGTCTTTCCAAGTTCATATTCATTGTTTCCATGACACCATCTATCCATCTCATTCTCTGTCATCCCCTTTTCCTTTTGCCTTCAATCTTCACCAACAAGAGGTCTTTTTAATCTGATACATCTTGTCTTCTCATTATGTGGCCAAAGTATTTAAACTTTGGCTTTGGTATTTCATCTTTCAGTGAATAGCCTGAATTAATTTCTTTAACTATTGGCTGATTTGATTGTGCTACTCAAGGGACTCTCAGAAGTCTTCATTACCACAAAATGTTGATTCTGTGGTACTCCGCTTTGCTTATAGTCCAGCTCTCACAGCCATACATTACTACTGGAAAAACCATAACTTTGTTTGTTGGCAAGGTGATGTCTCTGCTTTTTAGTATGTTGTCCAGAGTTGCCATAGCTTTCCTTCCAATGAGCAAGCGTCTTTTAATTTTATGGCTGTCGTCAGCATATGCAGTAAAATTTGAGCCCAAGAATATAAAATCTGACATTGCTTCCATTTCTCTCCCTTCTATCTGCTAGGAAATGATGGGGCCAGCTGCCAAGATCTTAGTTTTTTTGATATTAAGCTTCAAGCCAGCTTTTACGTTCTCCTCTTTGACCCTCCAAGAGGCTTCTTAATTCCTCTTCACTTTCTGCCATCAGAGTAGTATCATTTGTATATCTGAAATATCCAGCAACCTTAATTCTGACTTTTGATTCATCTAGCTTGGCATTTCCTACAGTGTACTCCACATATAAGTTAAAAAAAATAAGGTGACAACATATAACTTCATCCAATCTTAAACCAATCAGTTGTTCTAACTGTTGCTTCTTGGTCTGCGTACAGGTTCCTCAGGAGACAGATAAGATGATCTGGAACTCCTTTCGCTTTGAGGACTTGCCACATTTTGTTAGGATCCACACAGTCAAAGACTTTAGTGTAGTCAACAAAGCAGAAGTAGATGTTTTTCTGGAACTCCATTGCTTTGTCCATAATCCAGTAAATGTTGCCAATTTGATCTCTAGTTCCTCGGCATTGTCAAAAACGAGCCTGCTCTTCTGGTGATGCTTGGTTCATATATTGCTGAAGCCTAGCTTGAAGAATCTTAAGCATAACCTTGATAGTGTATAAAATAAGTGCAATTATTTGGTAATTTGAACATTCCTTAGCATTGCCCTTCTTTAGAATTAGGACATAAACTGATCTTTTTTAATCCAGTGGCCACTGTTAAGTTTTCCAAATTTGCTGGCATATTGAATGCAACATTTTAACAGCATAATCTTTTATGATTTTAAACATCTCACCTGGAATTCTATCACTTCAACTAGCCTCATTGTTAGTAATACTTCCCAAGACCCACTTGACTTCATTCTCCAGGATATCTGGCTCTAGATCAGTAACGTACCATTGTGGTTATAAGTAATGTGGGTAATGTGATATAGATATAATCTTTCTCCTATAGTTCTTTCATCTATTCTTTCCACCTCTTCTTTATCTCTTCTTCTTCTGTTAAGTCACACTACCATTTTTTATCTTTTGTCATGCCCACTTTTGCATGAAACATGCCCTTGGTATCTTTAATTATTTTTGAAGAGATGTTTTATCTTTCCTGTTCTATAGTTTTCTTCTATTTCTTTGCATTGTTCTTTAAGAAAATCTTACCTCTCCTTCCTATTCTCTGGAATTCTGTACTCAATTGAGTATATCTTTACCTTTCTCCTTTACCTTTTGCTTTCTTTCTTTCCTCAATTATTTGTAAAGCTTTATCAAACAGCCATTTTGCTTTCTTGCTATTCTTTTTCTTTGAGATGTTTTTTGTTGCTGCTCCTGCACAATATTGTAAACCTCTGTCCATAGTTATTCAAGCACTCTACCAGATCTAATCCCTTAAATCTATTTATCACTTTCACTTCATATTCATAAGGAATATTACTTAGGTCATATCTATGTGGTCTGTTAGTTTTCTGTGTTTTCTTAAGTTTGTCTGAATTTTGCAATAAGAAGCTCATAATCCAAACTACTGTCAGAATCAGGTCTTGTTTTAACTGACCATGTAGAGCTTCTCCACCTTTGGCTGAACTGTATATAATCAATCTAATTTCTATATTGACTGTCTGTTGATATCCATGTGTAGAGTCACTTTTTGTATTGTTGAAAAGGAGTGTTTGCTATGATCAGTGAGCTATCTTAACAAAACTCTATTAGTCCCTGCCCTGCTTCATTTAGTATTTGAAAGCCAAACTTGCCTGTTATTTGAGTTATCTTTTGGTTTCCTACATTAGCATTCCAATCCCCTATGATGAATTTGACTTCTCTTTTTGGTGTTATTTCTAGACGATGTTTTAGGTCTTCATAGAACTGATCAACTTTGGCCTCTTTGACATCTGTGGTTGGAGCATAGACTCATATTACTGTGATGTTCACCTTGGATTTGAAGAGATATCATTCTGTCCTTTTTGAGATTATACCCCAGTACTGCTTTTCTTACTCTTTTACTATGAGGGCTATTCCATTTCTTCTAAGAGATTTCTTCACCACAGTAGCATATGCAATGATCACCTGAATTTAATTCATTTATTCTTGTCCATTTAAATTAACTAACGCCTAAGATATCAATGTTTAATCTCTCCAACTCGTTTGACCACATTCAGCTTATTTTGGTTCATAGATCTTATATTTCAGGTTCTAGGTAAGATTGACCTTTATAGCATCAGACTTTTCTTTAATCACCAGACACCTCCACAACTGATCTTCCTTATAGCTTTGGCCCAGCTGCTTCATTAGTACTGGAGCTACTTGTAGTTGTCCTCCACTCTTCCTCAGTAGCATATTAGACACCTTTAGCTCTGAGGGGCTCATCTTCCAATGTCATGTCTTTTATCATTTTAATATTGTCTTTGGGGTTTTCTTGGTAAAGATTCTGAAGTGGTTTGCCACTTTTGTCAGAACTCTCCAATATGACCTAGCCATTTTGGTGTAACCTTGCACAGCATAGCTCATAGTTTCATTGAACTATGCAGGCCCCTCCACCATGACAAGGCAGCGATCCAGGAGGACCTGGGTTCAAGCCCCATTATTTTGGCTGTGAAAACCTTGTAAGTCATTTAATGTCTCAGGACCCCAGGCCACTCTCTAAGACTCTAAAATGTAGAGAAGATGTAAACATAACACCTTTCATCTCTGTACCTTTGTATTAATTCTCCCTTTTCACCTCCCCCTCTTGGAACCTCTGGCTTCCTTCATAGTTCAGCTCAAGCATTACCTTCTGCATGAAACCTTTCCTAATCCCTTCAACTGCTAATGCCTTCCTTCCCCGTAACTACCTTGTATTTATTTTGTATATATTCCTTATATACTTCTATATGTACATGTTGCTTTCCCCATTAGAATAAAAGCTCCTGGAGGATAGGTCTTTTTCAACTTTGTCTTTTTATCCACAGAGCTTAGCACAATGTTGTTAGTCAGTCATTTTCAGTCATGTCTGACTCTTTATGGCTCCACTGGGGTTTTCTTGGCAAAGATACTGAAATGGTTTGCCATTTCCTTCTCCAGCTCATTTTACAGTTGAGGAAAATGAGGTAAACAGGGTTAAGTGACTTGCCAAGGATCATACTACTATTAAGTGTCTGAGGCTGAATTTGAACTCACAAAGATGAGTCTTCCCAATTCTATGGCCAGTGCTCTGCGTACTCTACCACCTAGTTGCACAATGCTTAGCACATAATAGACACTTAACAAATATTTGTTGATTGGTCACCTAATTAGTCCCCTAATGGGACTCACAGAGAAGACAGACAGAGAGAGACATAGATATAGACAGAGAGGGATATGCAGAGAGATAGAGAGAGCATGTTGGATTGTTAGATTACTTTTATAAACCATAAAAATCAATTCTCCTTTGCCTTAGTCAACCAATAATCTTGAGTTCCTGTGTCTAATTAGCAAGGTACTAGTGGGCATGCCTATACTACATGAGGAAGTACTTTCTAGATGCCTCAATCATGCCATGTAATATTGTCAAGTTGATTGGAAGATTCATCTACCTGCCTTACATATGTTACCTCCTATGACAATTAAATGTAGGCTTTTTAAAATAACAAAGAACTAATAATCTGCTAGATGAGCTAATTACATAAATTACAAATATACCACGTTAAAACACTAATACTACACTCCAGTGTCACTTGTAGAAATAAATCTCACACAGCCATTTCTTTTAGTCATCTATTCACTTTGTAAATCCATGCTAGCTCAGTTATTTATTTTAGTTGTTTCCCTCTGTTATAATATTGCTAGAAAGTCTGAAAAAGTAGTTTTTTTCTTTCAACTTGACATTGTACTTTCTGAATTCTATTCTTTTTCCTGTTACCTGTAAAGAATATTTTGAATGACTACTTTCTACTCGAGTACTTAATCATCCAACAAATACACATTTATAGAGTGATATAATCACAATATGAACTTAACTTGAGTTCAGAAGCCATGTTGGGTTTGGCATTAGTCTTTTCTAAAGGACAGAGACCTTTAAGTTTTGGGATATTTCCGTTTCTTCTTTGTCTTTTGACTGAATAGCTGTTTTTGCAGATTATCTGTTTTTCAATTTTACAAGCTTCAAAACCAGAACTCAGTACCTACTTTTTCCTTGAAACAATCTTTAGAGCTAAAAAAAGTGGGCTGGGTTGTCTTAAAAGCAGTAATGTGCTGGTAAATATTTTAACTTCCAGGCTTCCCTGAAAAATATGTACTTTTAAGTTTAATATGCATTATTAAATTTTCTTCATCACTTTTTAAGTCTAGACAATCAGTAAAATGATAAATTAGTCCCAGATTCATTGGGTTTGCTGATTTCCAACATGCAAATTCTTAAACTGAAAATTAAACAATTGACTCTTGCAAGTTGATATAAGCTGGCAGCCTCACATCACTGCAAAAGTCATTATTTAAATGATATGTATTCTATAGTTTTAAAAACCAGCTTTGAAGAAGTTTGAGAGCATAAAAATTATGCTTATTAATAAATATTAAATTCATCTAAGAGTACTAATATCTGGAGTGAAAGACAATGACAACAGATTTTGAACATTTCTGGTTTCCTTGCTATAAAGAGTTGTGGAGAGTGACTTCTGGAAATCACCACAATTCCTTTGATGCCAACTCTGATCCCTGTCAAATTTTTACAGTGCTAATATTCTATTTTAATCATTAGAAAATGTTTACTTAGTCCAGTTTCTCCATCAAATTCATCCCCAACCTCGCATTCTGAAATTACTGTAGAGAATGCTCAATGACTAATTGGAATCCTAGAATATGAGACCTAGAGACTTTAGTGATTTGAAGCTCTGTTCCCTATAAGATAGTTCCTAGATCCCTGTACATTTTCTGTGAGCAAACTTACCTTGCCTGCCTATTGTTTTTTTACTCTCAGCCTCAGCTCCTAAAGGCCTTTTTAATTTCATGCATCAAGTTATAGACAATGACACATTGTATGAACCCAGTACAGCCAGTTAAGCCAATACATTTTTCTATTGTAATGATCTAGTACAGCAAAAGCATAGCAAAAGAAGCTAAATTGTGTATATTGTCTTAGTTTATGCAATAGATGTGTTCCTGTATAGTCATACATAAATCAGATTTCAGTAAATCCTATTTTTAATGCACTTGGGAAGCCTGTTATTGTAAATTATTTCATAAAATGAAGAATCCTTTTGTAAAATAAATAACCACCCCTTTTTTTCTTTTTATTAATGATAAAAATCAGGTTTACTTATAATGAGATACATATAGTTTAATGTACTTGTGAGGACACGAACTCGTAAAAACATTGGGAATAGTTTTTTCCCTCAAGATTTCTTTAAAATATAGATTAAGTTTTAAGTATTTTTTATTTAAAAAACCCCACCAGAGTAAGGGGAGAGAAGGGTAAGAGAGGAAGGACATCCTTAATCTAGTTTACAAATAATTTTCAGGTCTGAAATTTGTTTTCAATTAAATGACACCCCAAAACCCCACTCATTTTTAGTGGTTTTTCAAGGATATATATGATTCAGTTGTTAAAAAGAAAATCAAACACTTCTTGAGTGGTATGTTTCATTTTTACTTCGATTACATTTGTCTAATTCATCTCTGTGTTTTTATTTTTGGTTCATTATTGGCCTTTTAATCTCTTTCATTTCTATCTGGTGATATATTAATCCTGACATTTCAAAAGGACATCTGGTCTTCATCTGTTACTCTCAATTGATTGTTTAATGAGAAAAGCAGACAACTTCCTATATCCTTTTGATTGAAGTCTGTGCCAGCTGGGTTACATTGTCCTTGAGAAAGTAATTTCTAACTGAGGATTATTGTTGGAAAACAATTGAACTGCTTCTAAAACACAAGTAGAAAATGTGCTTTTCCCTCTTCGTGCCACTGTAAATAATATTTCATCCTTTCCTCTTTTTTCTTTCAAGTCTTTATAAATCACAGTTCTGATAAATTAATTGTGTACATTAGTGCAAGTTAATATTTTAAACATTTGTTTAACTTCCGAAGTAGAGAATTGATTGCTGATTTTTAACATTTCTCTTTTATAATATTTGAAGTAAATGAGTTTGTTTCATGAAAATTGATTTGGGTTTAACCAGTTATCATATGATGTTTCTCAGGAAAAAAAATACAAACTTAGAAGTTGTATGGAAATTCACACGTAGCTTGCAAACATTGAGAAGTCAAGAAAATGTTTTATGTTTCTTGGAATATATTATTCTCCAGTTCCATGATGGTGAATACATTTTTGTGTGCATTTGATCTTTGGTTAGCAGCCTAATTGAGGCACATAGCATGTTTTTTCATTCAGAAATTTATTAGGTTTTTTTCTGCAGGATACATTTCAAAAATACTTTTGCATTAATGTAATAAATTCTGCAAAACACAAGGACACTCTGGAGAATGTATCACTAATCCCTATCTTTATCATTTTTGGAAAGGTTATTGCAACTTCTTGAATGATGGCTTCTTTTAAACAGTGAGAGAATAAAAATATTCTGTAGCAAGTTAATTATCATTGAATACAGATGCAAAGCTGTGGCTAAAAAGAGTCTATTGGTATAATTTGGTAGGTTATACTTGGAAACCTGGAAATTTTGCTTTATTCTTATCAACAATTTCACAGAAACTGACATTAATTGGTGTACTTGACATACTTGAAAAAGATAGGACAATATATATCAAGCTTTGGCATATAAAATGTTACAAGCTTTTTAAAAAAATTAGTCATGTTTCTGAGCTCCATTTAAATTTGTTTCATAGAACTAAAAATTATAATTTTTCTTATTCTTAATTTTTCTTACTTCATAGTATCATTGCTAACCCAATCAATTTAATGCAAATGTTCATATCTCAATCTTTTCTTATTCCTGTTTTCTATATCCTTTACTGGGTTGTTCTTTTTACATTTTAATGTATATCTGGAAAGGGCTTAGGACTTTGTGAATATTTTAATATACTGATTGATACTGCCAAGAGAATTTTTTTCTTCTCTCCATTAATATTTCTGTTCATTTACTAACTTGATATTAAGCATTTGTGTAGATTCAGTGAGGAATTACTCTTTATTCATGGCTTTTGATACAATATTAATATAAATAATAACAATGAAAAAGCATCTGAGCCAACAAATAAAGTAGTATGTTGGTAACAAAATGGTAATTAGTTATTTATGTTCCTATTATAGATTAAAATAATTCTGTTTTTTTCCACACATAACTTTATCATGAAGGAGTGAAATAGGAATAGACTAGGATGTCAGAAATGAAAGGGACCTTAGAATTTATCTAGTCCATTTTCTTCATTTTGCTGATGAATAGCTTGAGACCTGTAGACATAAAATAAATTGCACAGCTATTCAGCATAAGCCCATGGCACTAAAAGAGAATTAGAGCACACAATCAATCCCAGAAAAAAGAAATAATATGCATCAGAAGATATGCCAAAGAATATCACAGATATAATATGTGCTCTTGAGTTCACGTTCTTGCTGGCAATTGAATAGTAATGATCTTTGGCTGTAAAGCTAAATTAACATTTTAACTTTTTAGAATCTTTGTAGAACAGGATCTCCTTTATTTCTCTCTATTGCTAGAAAATATTGCCATGAAAATAGGCAGGCTTATAAATAGAGAACAGACCATTCTCTAAACTAGATCTATATGTAAAAATACAAATATGCCAATGGAAACCTAGAATGAGTCATTAAGTGCATTAATTACATAATTAAGTGAAGATAAGAAAACTTCCATCTGGGCCCAGGCAAAACTAAATATGGCAAAATCCCCAAATGCCACAATGTGGTTCTAGCACTAATACCAACTAAAGTATCTTCAAATAGATTGTTATCATTACTGGCTTATGCTCTCAGGTGGACTTATTGGATATGGGGCAGTATGCCTGGTCCTATGCTATGAAGGATAGTAAAAAGTGCAAGATAGTTTCTCTTTTCAAGGATATTATGCAGTTTTATTAGTGAGATAATTCACATATGAAAATTTGCCATACAAAGTAGCTATGAGTGTTGTAGGCATGAAGTGCCATATGGAGTATGGAGAAAAAGATTATTTCTGGTTGAGGTGGTATTCAAGTGAATGAGTGTCTAAATGAGAATACATATAGTAAGGCAAAGGAGTCACAGAAGAAAACAAAGGAAGAGGTTCATAGGTAACTATGATAAAAGTTTTGCTGAAAAAACCTTCCAATGCTTTCCTTCTCCTAGATTAATAGGCTGTAATGTAAAACTTTAACTTGAAACATGTGTCTTTGTAACTGATACTCAAGTACAAGCAGAGAGTACCACTAGTATACTATTAACAAGGTGTGCTAATTCCTGGGGTTTTTGGAATCTTTACATCTATGTGCTTTTTACCTTTCAAACCTCACAAGTATAATGCATATTCTTTCTGCTAAAATAAGCAGGTTTCAAGATAACAATTACTTTATTATCTCCATTTCTGCTACCTTTGTTTTTTTCTATACTTGTCTAAAATACTCACTTCTGGAAAAGGAAACTTGTGCCAGAATTTGGGGACAACTTTTCCTACATCTTTAAGAATTCTCCTTTTTTCCCACATCTTATCTCTTTTAAGTTTCTTCTTGAATTATGCTTCAATGGATGCCTGATCTCATCATTATGAGTAATCATATAGTGTCCCTCAATTTTAGCAAAGCATTTGGTAAAATATCTCATGATATTCTTCTGGAAAAGGTGGAGGGATGTGGGAATTAGGTAGATTCAACTAGTTGGACCTGTGGACTAAAAAGTAATAATAATAATTTCAAGTCAGCTTGGAAGAAGACATATAGTGAAGCATCCCAGGGATCTGTTTTTGATTTTGCAATTTTTTATCATTTTCATTAATTAGATAAAGGCATAAATGGCATCCTTATCAGATTTGGAAATGGCACAAAACTGGAAGGAATTGTTAACACATTGGAAGGTACAATAAGGATCCAAAAAGAACTGACAACCAAAATACTGGGCTAAATCTAATATGATGAAATTTAATAGAGATAAATGCAAAGTACACATTGGTTTAAAAAATCTATTTCATAAATATAAGGTGGGAGAGGTGTGTTTAGGGAATGAGTTTGTCCCAAAAAAAGATCTGGATGGTTTAGTAGACTCCATATGAGACCATGTAAGGGCCATATTTGAGAGTATTGGGTTCAGTTCTGGATGAAGAAGTTTGGGCAGGCTTTTGATAGGATGGAGAATGTTCAGAGAAAAGATACCAGAATGGTGGAGGGCCTTGAGACCAGGCCATGTGAGAATCTGTTGAAGGAACTGGAGATGTTTAGCCTGGAGAAGGGATGGAATTTTAGCTGTCTTTAGTTATTAAACAGGCTGTCCTTTGGAGAAGAAATCCAACTGTTTGGTCCCAGCGGGCAGAGCAGGGAGCATTGGGTGGAAGCTGTATAGGTACACATTCAGCTTTGCTGCCAGGAAAGCCTTCTGAGCAATGGGAACTATCCAGAAGTAAAATGAGAGCAAGGAAATATGCATTTACATAGCACCTACTGTATGTCAGGCACTTTGCTAAATACCTTACAAATATTATCTCATTTGATCCTCAGTAACAACCCTGTAAGGTAGTGCTATTTAGGGGGAGTGAGGTGGTGCAGTGAGTAGAGCACTGGCCCTGGAGTCAGGAGGACCTGAGTTCAAAAATGGCCTCAAAAACTTGACACACTTACTAGCTGTGTGACCTTGGGCAAGTCACTTAACCCCAATTGCCCTGCCTTCTCACCTACAAAAAAACAAAAGGTAGTGCTATTATTATCCCTATGAGGAAACCAAGGCAAATAATGGTTTAGTGACTGCCCACTCACATAGCTAGTACATGTCTGAAGCTGGATTTCAATAAGATTTGAACAAGATATGTTAATTCCTGGGTTTTTTTGGACTTTTTACAACTATATGCTTTTTCATTGTTTAAAACTCACAAATCTAATGTCCATTCTTTCTGCTGAAATAAGCAAGTTTCAAGATAACAATTACCTTATTATCACCATTTCTACTACCCTTTTTTTCTTTTTTCTATACTTGTCTAAAATATCTGCTTCTGGCAAAGGAAGCCTATGCCAAAATCTGGGGAAAAATTTCCTAGATCTTTAAGAATTCTCCTTTTTTTCTACATCTTATCCCATTTGTTCCTTCTAGAATAATGCTTCAATGGATACATGATCTCATCAGTGTGAGTAATCATATAGTTGTATCTTCCTAACTCTAGGCCCATTGCTTTATCCACTGTACCACCTACTTACCCAAGATAGTAGGCTCATCCTCATCCAGGATGTTGAAGCAGAGGCTAGATGATGATTTAATCATTATGCTATAGTGTAGATTATTTAGTAGAAAATGAATTGGACTAGACGGCTGCTGGAGCTCCTTTCAACTCTGACATTCTGTGATCTTCTCCCCTTGTAGATCTTCACACCAAAATATGTCCACACCTTCTCTTCCTGTGTTAGGAATCTACCCAAACCACTGGAAGCCTTTCTCTTGTTCATTTAATATTGCATGTATAAATTTTGGGTGGGTATAAGTCCCACATTAAATGATAGTTTCTTTAAATCCTCAAATTGCAGTTTTCAGAAATAATTTGGTAAGTAAGCAGACTGTATTAGACTTTTAGAAACTAAGTAATCATAGTAGGACAAATGGAAGCACTTTTAGTCCCCACTGTTGAGCAGTAGAAATTGCTTCTGGAGGTGCAAACTGTTCTGGAGAGCTCATTCTGCCTCCCTATTTCACCCTTCTATCCTTCTCCTTCCTGTGTGGGTCAGAAGACCACTGACTCAAGTTTAAAAAAGAGGTTTCTCAAGTTAGGAAAAATAGAAGCTTTATTTGATCAAGTCTCTCAAGAGTTGGGCATCTCTCTCACCACCAGGGTGGAGTAGCAGTGATGAGGGAGGTGACAGGGAGAAGGCAAGCAGTGAGATATATACTCTTGTACAAACAATTCTAAGAAATCCCACCCCAGAGGCT
This sequence comes from Trichosurus vulpecula, assembly GCF_011100635.1. Classification (NCBI taxonomy): domain Eukaryota; kingdom Metazoa; phylum Chordata; class Mammalia; order Diprotodontia; family Phalangeridae; genus Trichosurus; species Trichosurus vulpecula. The sequence continues at coordinate 283,803,233 of NC_050577.1, forward strand.
GGACCCCCCCTTCCCCATTGGCGGGAGACAAGTGGCTTCACAATCTAACCAGGAATAAAGAAATAAGTTTTTACCCATTACAAGCACAGAAACTATAGAATTACCTTATAGGGGGAAATAGGGGAGGGAAGGGGGAGAGGGGAATACCATCTGATTCACCAAAATCATATGATTTACAGGAAAACTAAACTTAGGCCTGGTGAGGTTCACATCCTAACTAAATTTTTAAGTACTATCTCTATTTTGAATATTGCCTTGCCTGAGTTATTTATAGGGAAGCTTTCACAATCTTGTATTCCACTCACAGCTGAGGTGACATCTATAAATCTAAAGAAGGGGGAGAAAGACATTCCTAAAGGCTAAATAAAACAATTCCCACAAACTCAAATTTACCCCATTTCCCTTTTCTCTAAATATTGATTCTCAAAGATTTTAGATATAAATACATATACATGTGTGTGTGTCTATATATATATTCCCTTCACACTTTATTCTCTCACTACCTCACACATTCCCATTCCATTCTTTTTCTTGTCCATAATTCCTTAAAACACTAAGGACTGAATTCAGAAAAGAGAGATAGTCAATGATATGAGGAGAGGAAGAAGGAGAAGTTTTCTGTTCTCTCTACCTTAAAACCCAAGTTAAGAGATAGTTGTGAAAATCATAGTTTTTCTCAGAAACACAAATTACAGCTCCATGCTCTGCTTATATTAACTTTATAATTTTAACAGTATTTCTCTGTAGTTTTGGACTATATATTTCAATAAATTTATCTATAGGAAATGCATTTTGAAGTGTTACTTATTTTCTTGCCATTTTATTAGCTGTTAATCAAATACTTGAAAGACCATTATTTAATATTGGCTGTTTTTGGCATTCCCAGAGGGGTGGAGCCAAGATGGCAGCTGGAAAGCAGGGACTTGCCTAGGGCTCTCTCCCAGGACCCTCCAAACACCCGTAAAAAATGTCTCTGAACAAGTTCTAGAACTGCAGAACTCGTGAAGTAACAGAGGGAAGCACGACTCCAGCCCAGGACAGCCTGGATGGTCGCTGGGTAAGATCTATCATGCACAGAGCTAGCAGTGGAGCAGAGCAGAGCCCAGCGTGGGCTGCGCTGGACCAACCAGACCCAGAAGCCAGGAGGAACATGCCCTAGTGCCCTGAATCAGTGAGCTATGGCAGTTACCAGACTTCTCAACCCACAAACACCAAAGACAACAGAGAAGGTTAGTGGGAAAAGCTGCGGGGGTACAGTGAAAGGAGTTCGTAGTTCTGCCACCGCCCTGGGGAGTCGGGGAGCAGCAGAGGTGGTGCAGCTACAGAACTACAGCTTCAGTTGCTACTGGCCCCAGGCCCACCTGGTAGGAGGAATTAAGTGGTGGATCAGAGTAGGAGTGCAGAGCCTGCTTAGATCTGAGTCATGGTCAGGGTTGGCAGTTTTTGAGGAAGAAGGAGTGCTGGTGTGGCAGAGCTTGCTGTATAGAAACAGCTCTGAAAACAACAGTGCATCCCCTCAAGCTTGGAACAAAGCACTCTCTACTCTACAAGCAGTCATACCCTGATGAAAAACTCAAGGGTCAAGTAGTTGGCTGGGAACATGGCCAGGCAGTGAAAACCCTCTCAGATTCAGACTCAGACTTTGGAATCTTTCTTTGGTGACAAAGAAGACCAAAACATACAGCCGGAAGAAGTCAACAAAGTCAAAGAGCCTACATCAAAAGCCTCCAAGAAAAACCTGAACTGGTCTCAGGCCATGGAAAAGCTCAAAAAGGATTTGGAAAAGCAAGTTAGAGATGGGAAGAGAAATGAGAATGATGTGAGAAAACCATGAAAAGCAAGTCAATGACTTGCTAAAGGAGACCCCAAAAAATACTGAAGAAATATTGGCTGTTTTCCCTAAAGATGTAAAATATTTTTCTGAACTAATGTATCACCAAGGCAATATTCACAACCATTGTGATCGTTATGAGTATGCCAGCATAGTTCTGTATTACAAAATATAACAGACTCTGCATAAAGAACACAGAAGCAAAACATTTATCCAGACACCAGAAAACCCAATCCCAAAACCAGTAAGTCCAATCTATCCAAGTAGCATAGAGGTTAATACACAATATCACAGCAGACAGCCACTCTATCCCATAACCTTCCTCCCTGCTGGAGCCTTCCCACAAACACACTCACAGCACAGCTAACTCACCTGTATCTGTTCTGTCCCTCAGCTCTAACTGCTCTGAGAATTTCCTGTTCTACCCTTTTTAGTTCCCTTCCTTCAGCAAACTCCTGCCACCACATGTGACTTTGGCTTCCTGTAACTTAAGAAGGTCACATAGGCCTTCTTACTTGATGGAATAGATCTTCAAATTTACATTACCATTACAACTGGCCTGTATTTGCAAATGCACATGCAAATGACAGCAATAGGTTCATATATAGAATTATTTTAAAAGTATTTCTTTTCATTACTTGGATTTTTTTTCTCCCAGAGCTCAGCAATCTTTTGATTTTTTTTTAAATGATCCTGAAAAGTGCAAATCAAGGTAAGAAAATAGAATGGGCAAAAATAGAATGGGCAGCTTGGGAGGAAGTGGGCTGTCTCTTACTAAAAGTTTTCAAGCAACATAGAACTCAGAGAGTTTTCACTTTCAGAGCCTGATACCTCCATTCCCCTCAATGGTTATAAATATCTCTGCTGCTATTTTTTAAAATTTATATATTTATTTTTGGTTTACAGCATTCGGTTCCACAGGCTTTTGAGTTCCAAATTTTCTCCCGCTTACCCTTCCCCAAGATGGCATGCAATTTGATATAGGCTCTTCATATATATTCACATTAAACATATTTTCACATTAGTCATGTTGCAAAGAAGAATTATAACCAATGGAATGAACCATGAGAAAGAAGAAACAAAAAAAAAAAACAAAAAAGAGAGAGCAAATATTACACTTCAATCTGCATCCAGACTCCATAATTCTTTCTCTGCATGTGGATAGCATTTTCCATCATGAACCTTTTGGAGTTGTCTTAAAACCTTGCTGAGAAGGGCCAGGTCTATCAAAGTTAGTCATCCCATAATGTGGCTGTAACTGTGTACAATGTTTTCCTGCTTCTGCTCCCCTCACTCAGCATCAGTTCATAAAAGTCTTTCCAGGTTTTTCTGAAGTCTGCCTGCTCATCATTTCTTATAGCATAATAGTATTCCATTACATTCATATACTACAACTTGTTCAGCCATTCCCCAATTGATGGGCATCGTCTCAATTTCCAGTTCTTTGCCACCACAAAAAGAGTTGCTATAAATATTTTTGTACCTGTGGGTCCTCATTTGTATGATCTATTTTGGATACTTTGAGAGTGGAACAAAAGGAGGGAGCCTGCTCTACTTAGCACTTCATGAATCTTCTATGTAGTAGAAAATCCATAATCAAAATTATGGAAGGAAGAAAAGAACAATGTACAGGAAGAGACAAATACAGTAAATCAAGGGAGGTGGACACCCAGAAACCCAGAATTTAGAGGCATGAATCATAAGAACATTTTGTCCTCACGGTGTTTATGAATATGACTTGTTTGCATATGGGTAAGGGGAGGAGAATCCTATATTCATGGGTGGCATCTCTGTGGGTATGTTTGTGGGTGTGGGTGTGAGAGAGAGAGACAGAGAGAGAGAAGGAGAAAAAAACCCAATGTGCCTGTTTCTGCAAGGAGATAGATTTGGAAATGAAAGGAAGAATAGAAAAGTAGGATTTTCAGGGGTATGGGACAATTATAGAAAAAAGATAGTGTGTTTTGGAGGGACCATACAGTTTGATATGTAAAGAACAAGCATACAGATTTCTGGAGGTGTTCACAGGGGTGAGTGTAGATAATAGCACCCAGTTGAGGAAAGTGAAATCTGAGGCAAGTGTGGATTTTAGTTGAGGAAAGAAAACAAAACCACTTTTCAAAGATTGTTTGACTAAAAGAAATTCTCTTATATGTGATACTGTACAGTGTATATAGTATTTCAGTGGTACTGAGACTTCTAAGTAGGTTCATGCCATTTGAGACTTGAGAGATAGTGAGCATATTATAATAACACATGCATATACTGACAGCAAAATAAAAATCCCAGTGCATTGTCAGACTACTTTCTGTGGCTGAAACTTGGGCTTAAATGAGAAAACAAGGTCTCATGCCATAAAGAAAGAAGTTACTGATTTCCCTTCTTCCTAGAGTACCAAGAACCCAATCCTTGTGCCTCCTTCTTTTTGTTAATCTTTTGAACCATCTATTTGTTGATGTCTTCACCATAGTCATGCACAGAATGCTGAGTGTTCTGGTGCACATATCGGCTTCACTACTGAGACCTTATTATTGAGAACATAAATATGGTTTTCATATTTCACATGTATTGACAGTTTAAATGCATATTTTACATAGGATCAAGAAAAATTTCAGCCAGTAAAACTTAACCTAAAACACTCAAAAAAATTATCCATATCCATACTTGTTTTAGAATACAGTCAGGTCCCAATTAGTTCCAACAGTATATCGTGAAACACACTGTATATTTCCATTGGGCTAGAACAAATTACCATATCTTCCATAATTATAACTTCTAATAGTATGAATTCAAATACATATGACCACTTCAGACCTCGAATCTTTAACAATGCTAATAACTGACAAGAGAGAGTGTTGGGCTATATCTAATAAGATGATATTAACAAATATCAATTTACAATATCATTTATTTACAAATAAATGTAAAAATATGTGTATGGCTTTTTAAAAAATATCAATATTACAAGCACAAGTTGAGGAGATATAGTTAGACAATAGTTATTCTAGGGGAAAAAAAGATCCAGCAGTTGTAGCCCAATATGAGTCAACAGTGTGACATAATGGCCCCCAAAACTAATGTGATATTAGGCTTCATTAAGAGAAACACAGCATCTGGAGAGAATTTTGTTCAGTTCTGGGCACTACATTTTAAGGAAGACATTGATAAGCCTAGAGGATGTCTAGCAGAAGATAAGCAAGATGATAAAGAGCCTTGAGATTATTTCATGTAAGGATTAGTTAAATGAACAAGGTATGTTTTTACCTAGAGAAGAGAAGACTTGAGGAAAATAAGGGTGGAATAATATGTGTTTTCAAGTATTTATATGGCTAGGGTTATCATGTTGAAGAAGAATTAAATTTATTTTGCTTGATTCCAGAGATCTAGAACTAGACGGGATGTCAGAGGCCATCCAGTTCAACTCCCATATTTTACAGATGAGGAAACTGAGACCTAATGAGATTAAATGACTTGCCGTGGGTCACATAAGCAACTATCTGAAGGAGGCCGCCTAATTTTAGAGGTTTCAGAGAGACAGATTTAGGCTTGATGTAAAGAAAAACTTCTAAGCAGCCCTGTCCAAAAGTGGAATGGGTTTCTTAGGAGGCAGTAGGTTCTTTCTCATTACTAGAAGTCCTCAGACAAAAGCTAAATGACCATTTTTGAGGTAAGTTGTAGAGAGGATGCTTATTTATGTACATGTTGGAATAGATGGCTTCTGGTATCAGAAAATCATAGATTTGGAGCTGAAAGGACCCTTAGAAGTCATCTAGTCCAACCCACTTTGTTTTCAGATGAAGACTGAGGAATAAAATTATTATCCAAGGTCTCACAGGCATGAAATTGCAGAGCAGAGATATGACCCCAGATCCTCTATCTTCAAATCCATTGTTCTATTCACATGCTATCCTTTCCAATTTTGAGATTCCATGTGATTCTATATGAATTTACATAGCTGGTTGTTATTAGAAAGGTAGAAGATCCAGCCTCAGACTTTAACTTAAGTTCTTCCTCTTACATATACTGCCCTGGTCACATGGCTTAACTTCTTAGTACCCAGGCAACTGTCTAAGACCAAAAGAAACAGAACTGATATGCATTGATAGAGAAAGTTTCCTACTATGGGCTCCTTACATCAAATGAAATCACATGTCCAAACAAGAAAAAAAATTAATTACCTTAAATTTTTTATCCAAATGGGGGCACAAAAGGAGAAAATAGATAGAAAATTCTATTTATCCTTAGGTATATTTATAAATAAGATGTATTCAGAAGTAGGCCATTCCCAAAAACAAAACAAAAGAAACTAAAACAATCTACCTCACTCTTTTGGGCTGCATAGCAAAAATAAGTTAAAGAGAAAATATAATAAATAATAAATTCACAGAATTCCCCTTTATGACATTTTGTACTTATTGAGTCATATCTTATTATAGCCAGAGACAGCAGAATATATTATCTTTACTTCATATTTTCTTTTATTGCCAAGAAAACAGGCTGTTTCAGTAAGAGTTTCACAGAATTTCTGTACCTTGGTGAGGTTACCATGCATCCAAAGTGTAATAAGCTTTGCAGTTTCAGGACTAGCTCTAAGTCATTGATCCAGTCCTTTGATACTAAGTCACCCTGACTTCCAAAAGGAACTAGGTTTCTAGAAAATCTAGAAAACCTAGTGGTACACTGCTAGGAATAGCAGTGTATAAGATACTCTCTCCAGGAGTATAAATCTATTCAGGAGACAAGATTATAGATCAGAAGATACTTGATGAGAATAGAATTAGAGCAAAGAGAGCTATGGTTCTTTGTGTCTTTTCTAGTGTTATTTCCAAATAACTAGAACTAGGCATCAAGAATCAAAACAAGCCACACACACACACACACACACACACACTACGTCCCATGCTGGAGAATCACTGACATATTCTTATACTCCAAATCAGAGTGCATACAGACTTCTTAAAAACATATCATATTAGTCATACCTGATGATGGACTTGTTTTAATCAGTTAGCATGCTTTATCTTGGCACCTAGCTGGCATAGAATGCTGGGCCTGAAGTCAGAAAGACTCATCTTCCTGAATTCAAATCTGACCTTAGACACTTACTAGCTGTGTGACCCTCGGCAAGTCACTTAAACCTGTTTGCCTCAGTTCTTCATCTGTAAAATGAGCTGGAGTAGGATATGCCAAAACACTCCAGTATCTTTGCCAAGAAAACCCCAAATGGGGTCATGAAGAGTTGGATACAACTGAAACAACTGAACAACAACAACAATATGGTTTATCTTATTTTAGTTATCTCAGGTCATTGTCTCCCTGAAAAAATTTTAAAGACATAGTGGTATCATAAATAGCACATTAACATACGTGCTCTTATGGTGTGTTGCCTTTAGCAAAAATTTCCACAATAGCATTCTGTAATTTCTCATCTGTTTTATATTAAATTTTTATAATTATAATGTGACATTTTAGGACTATTTCTCTAAATTCTTGAGGGAGACCATGTGCACTGACTTCAGAACCTACAATATTTCTCATCAGACATAAATAGAATACTGAAATACTTAGATCTCATTACATCTGTGTACATTAATCCTAATAGGTCACACCCTCATACTATTTGACTCTGTAGAATTCTTCAAGTTTGTTGTTTTTATAGAGCTATAGCTGGTAAACATTTTATTAATACTTTGTATTAATATATGCTTGGCAAATTTTTAGTTGGCTAAAAACTGGTATGGATGGCCAGTAAATTGGATGACAAGTAAGGACTCAAAAATATCTTTTAAAGATAGAAGTTAATCTTGGACTTAATCCAATAAGATCACATACATGTTATATTAAATTACAAGTGCACTTAGGTTCAATAAATCAGTCTCACAAGTATGTCTTTGATATCAGGAAAAACTTTCTAACAATTAGAGCTGTCTAGAAGTGGAATAAGGAGTGGTGGCTTCTCTTAATGCAGAATCTAGACAGGCCCTTTTATAGATGTTATAGGGAAAATTGCTTTAATGTATAAGTTGAACTAGTTAGACACTGATGTCCCATCTAGCTCTCAAATTGTGCGATTCTGAATGTCTTCTCCACATTTCTCTCAAAATATCACCACAGCCTCTTTTAAAGATGAGAATTAATACTCAATCTCTCTTAGAACCATCAGGAGGGGTACCTTCCCCCTTACTTTCCCTCTGCCACTCCCTAGCTTGAGGGCCAGCTGCCATCAACCCTGCCATTTGGGAAGAGCAACATGACTGTTCACACCACCTGTATGAGATGGGAATCAACCATTCTAATTCTTCTGGTAAGATGGAGGACTACCTGGCCTTACTATCTGTCCTCCCTCTATACCCTCTAGACCCTTGGCACTGTCATCTGACTACTAACACAGCCTAAGAACCTCTTGCCATCCACTCTTCTGCTGCACCCTTAGTAATTCCATGTTTCCATTAACCTTGTAGTTATTGTCTAACCATGCTTTCCCTACTCTATACTTATAATATTGATTTTTTCAAAGCTAAGCATAAATCTTTATATTTAATCTTATTACACCTCATCCAATTAGATGCAGCCTAGCCTTCTGTCTTGTCAGTTATTAATTAGCACATGCCTCTCAATTAGGGGTCTGAAAGAAGCAAAATTGGTTTATTCTAAAATGTGTCAAGATATTGATAATAAAAACATTGAAAATATGGGTTTCATGGCTGAAATTTTTCTTGAAATCCTATGCACATATCTTTTCATCTTTACATCTCCTAGCAAAGTGCCTTGCTTATAGTAGACTACTTAACTAATGTGTGTTATATTAAAGTGGTTAGAATTTTCTATAAAGAAATAAACACATAAAGGCACTGAACAAGTGTTTTAAGTACTTATACATAACTGCTACCAGAAATATTTTTGACATCTAGAGTGGGTATATAGTTAATTATTGTTTTTCAAAAGTTGTATAAATTGACCATTTTATATATTAAAGTATATTTTTGCATCAGACAGTGATTTCAAAGGAAAGAATAAGTAGGGCTTCTATCTAGTAAGTAAAAATGTCAAAATCTAAATGAAAAAAAAAATATTAGTTTCTTTGCCTTCTGCTCCCTCCTACATAACAGGATAAATTGGACAATACAGCTGACCATAATTAGTAATTCCAGTGCTTCATCAAGTAACACAAAACATGCCCCAGGGAAGAAGCCCAAAAGCCATCTTCAAATCCATTTTCTAAGACCACTTCTGTTGATTGTCCAAGGGGAACTTAGAGAAAGAACTTGAACCCTGGAACAGTGCCCTTTGGGGTGAAGCAATCACAGCCCCATAGTAGTGGGGTAGTGGAAATAAGGCTTATCCTATGGAGGCCACTGTTGAAGAAAAGTTCAGAATGTGGTGAGGCTATGATGGAGAAGAAACCAAAGCAAGCCATCTCATAGCTTCCTATTTCAACTAATTATTCTTGCTAATTAGAAGCTAAGTTCGGTTGTTTCTTCCACTTATTAAAAGACTGTCAATTTCCGCTCGATTTTATTACCATGGGGCAAAGCCAAAGTCCTGTTCCACTGTTCCACTAATGACTTTAACAACTAGTATTATTTCCAAGGTTCCCAAACTAGTCTAACCTTTTGAGGAAACAAGATAATATAGGAATATGTCAACTATTTTTTACAAAATAACTGAAGAGGCAACATGGTATAGCAAATAAATCTCAGAGTCAAGATGATCTGGGTTCAAAGACCCATCTCTAATATGTACTTGCTCTGTGATCCTGGGCTAGTCATTTAATGACTAAAGGGAATAGTTTTATTTTGGACCTTTTTCAGTGCCCTAGCACTACCCACATACAAAAGTGAAATTGCTATCCAACCTTAAACTCAATAAACCAATTAATCAACAAGATTTAATCATATCTTACTATGTGGAAGCTCTGCTAAGAGCTGGGAATGCAAAAAGGGAACAGTTCCTACCTTCAGGGTACTTATATTCTAGTTGGCATTGTCATTTACTGGAAAAATCTTCATTTCACTTAAAGATAGAATTTAATTAAGTTCCATGGAAACATATTGTTGCATAGGGCAAAGATACAAATTGCAGCACATTTATTTCAGACAACGAAAACTGAAAGTGTATGCCCAAATACAGAAAGAAGCTCAAGATACAACTTTGACTTTCATGACCATAAACAGTAAGCTAGTTTGGTTCCATGTGGAGTATCAATAGCAAGTTTTCAAATTTATTGAGATTACCTATGGTATTCTATATAATTAATTGCTTTCTTAGAATTGTTATCTATTTCGGGATCTTCATTATTATGCTTGTGCTCACAAATCAGGTAAAATTAAGACTTTAGGCTTAGTGATGGAAGTTTGCTTATAGTCTAGTTCCCACTTTTTTAATAGATGAGGAAACTGAGGCCCAGAGAGGGTAAAGGAATTGCTGAATGTCATAAAGGTACTAAGTAATAGAGCTTGGAGTTGAGGACAGCAAATTTTAAAACTGGAGTGGGAGAGTATGTTGAGTAAATCACTTAAGTCACCTACTTGATTTAAATAAGTGATAAGATGCTAAGCTCTGTTGCTTTAACTATATATGAATATGTTTCCATTGAATCAAACCAATCAAAGGCATTACAAACTAAGGGTGAAAAAATCTTGATTAGTTTAGATGTCTTTGACGAGCCACTATATGAACTGGAGTGACATGGCCCAGGAAGTGCATTCAGATTGGCTGAGTTATATGGTTATGTCCTGTGGATCTTTCGTAAAACCAACGAGCTAGTTCAGAACCCCATGAGATTTAAATTGAAGCATGCACAGAGTAGAAAGCATTCCTACTAAACCCTTGTGAAGGAATCGGTTAGAGAGGAAGAATAGAGGCCTGGATCTTAGACTCCTCCTGCCTCTGGAACAAAGAAGACTTCATTAACTTCAAAGATCTGAAGAATTTCCCATCTTCTCATCACCATCCTAGCAGTGACTAGGATCAGCTGATGGTGACAGTGTATGCATCAGGAGCCACAGATTGAATGCAGATTAAAGCCCAGAAGAAAATCTACAAAATGCCTAAGGTAAACATATTGAAGACTCAAACAAAAAGGACTTTCAGGAGCTTTGTGTTATCCCTTTGCCACACATGTTCTCTAAGCTTGATCCCAGTTTCCCCTGTATTCTAGACGTATTGTGGGAAAGTGTCACAGATATTTCATTCCAACTATTTTTACTACACTACCCTAGTGAAATCCCTTTTTAAAAGCCAATTGAGTCTGGCTGACTTAAAGATAACTAACTAATAATAACGTCTGGAAACACTGGTTAGGGTTCATGAACTATTAGAAAAATATTAGGAAAGACATCCCCTAACCCCTCAATACTAACTCTAGAGCCAATGGCATGCGAATGTAGTAATGGTGATCCAATTTGTCAGTGGAAGTAGAAGTTAGGATAGTCACCTCAGGGCAAGTACATATATCCTGATTTGCTTTTTTTCCATTGTAAGACATTCCTTTTTGTATAAAGAGACAATACCCTTTGAAAATTATTTTTACTAGTTAAAAAATTAAATATTTAATTATGCCTTGACATAAAGAATTTTTGAATGGAGGTCAAAGAGAGGTAGTGAAGAATATATAGACTATAATCAACATTAAAAACTGATATATAAGTTCTATCAGGCAGCCCAACTTCCACATACCTAATCTAGCAAAAACCTGAAATGTGGCCTTGACCAAACAATAATCAAGAAATCCAGTGAGAAACCACAGGAAGTGATTTATTCCACCCTACTTAAAAAATCAGCCATAAGCCCATGGACTATAGAAAATGAGCTGCCAGGAAAGCCAATATTAGACCAGGCATCCAGCTCAGCTGACCCACATATAAGGCTAGAGATACATATAACCTTATAGTCTCTGTGTCTGGAGGCAACAAGAGCAGAAGTCCTTGCCCAGAATGAGCCAGAGAAGTCAGAAAGTCCCAAGGTGGTGAGAAAGCCCCAGGGAATGTCAGTAACCAAAGGCCACCCAGGCTCAGCAGCAGTGAGGCTTCTGACATTCTGTCCTGATTCCATCAAAGGTCCTTGAAGGACCAGCATTCTGAACCCCCAAAATAGAGGGGCCAAACTTTGGGAGGACTTGAAGGTCAGTACAGGGATCCATATGACCCATTACAAGACCAAGCAGAACCAGCTACCACACCCAAAAAGTACAGTCAAAGCTGAAGCCTGAAAAAAAAAAAGCCGAAGCCTGGCCCAGGCACAAAGCCCCAATTCTGAAACTAAAACTAGAAGACATCAACCAACATAAAAAATTATTATAGAGCTAGAGGTGCCCAAAAATCCAGCCTTAGAAGGAGAAAATAACTGTAACAACTGCAACAGAGAGTCAAAGGAAAAAGATGGATTTTCCACAAGAAATATACAAGAAATATGTTTTAAATGAAAAAGATGTAAGAAATTCTATATGAAATAATGAATAACATCTAAGAAATGAAGCAAGAGATAGAAAAAAAATGAAATAAAAGCTCTAGAGAAAAAAATTGGAAATAAAACTAATAGCTTAGAAGAGAAGGTGGTAAATGTTATCCAACTGACAGGTTCTGTGAAATCTATGACTTCTTGACTGCAAACATTATTAAAACAAAATCATAAGTGGAAAAAAATAGAAAAACATACAATATCTAATATCAAAACAACTGACCTAGAAAACAGGTTGAGAGACAATTTAAAAGCCATCAGAGTCCTTGAAAACTATGATTTTCACATGTGGGAGTATATCACAGACATTTTCAAGATACCGTAAATTAAACTGCCTGTAGATTTGGAGAGCAAAATGAAGATAGAATTTAGGGATTACCTCCTGAAAGAAACCCCAAAAGGAAAATTCCCAGGTTCAAAGGTCACAAGTCAAAGGAAAAAATACTGTAAGCATCTTGAATTAAGCAGATCAGATACCATGGATTACAGTAAAGATAACATAAGACCAGGTAGCTTCAACTGTAAAGGAGAAGAGGTCTTATAAAATAATATTCTAAAAGGCAGGCAACGAGAAATTATTTCCCCTGAAAAGCTGAGTATCATCATATGGGGAAGAAAATGGATTTTTAACAGAATAAAGGACTTTCAGGCATTCTTGATTTACAAAAAAAAAAAGATGAGCTGAGTAGAAACTTTGAAATATAAACAGAAGTCCAGGAAAATCTAAACAGGTTGCTCTATTTGAGCAATTGTAAGTTGTTGTATGATAGTAGTGACAACAGTTTAATAGAGAAGAAAAAAAACTTTAACAAAAACAAAAGACCTAGAGGTGTACTGGTTCTAGTAAGAGGATTTAAGAAGGAAAAGAGAAGGGAGGGCAAAAAGAATACGCGACAGTAGAAAGGAAGAAGAGCAGTATGGAACTTTTTTATTTCTTGTAATTAGGGTCCTTAACAAAAAAAATATATAATCATGGAGAAAGGTTTGGGGGAAGCAGACATGAGATGAACCTTATCTGAAATAAAAGAGGACTGAATACACGGTTTCATTTGAAAATATGTGAAACTGAACAGGGAAATAAGCAGGGATAAGGAGGGAGAGTTAAAAGGGAAGAAAATACTGAGGAGGGAATAGCCACAAGCAAAATCAACTTCGTGATTTGGGGAGGAGGGACTGAATTAAAGGGGAAAATTTGTAACACATAAACTAGAATCTAAGACAATGTTCATCAGTAGGGAAATAGCTGAACCAAATGTGGTATATGAATGTAGCAGAATATTAGTGCTCAGCAAGAAATGATGAAAGAAAAGATTTCAGAGAATCCTGGTACTATGAACTTATGCAGAGTAAAGTGAACTGAATCAGATTTCTATGAGGATAATAACACTATAAGTAAAAACAACTTTTGAATATTTTAAGAATTCTAATTAATGCAGTGACCAACCATGTCTCCAAAAGACTTTTGTTACCCCCCTCCTGACAGAGAGGTCATGGATTCAAGGTGCAGAAGGAGACATATTTTTTAATATGGCCACCATGTTGAATTCATTTTGCATAACTATGCTTATTTATTACCAGGGAGTTTTTTCCCTTTCTCCCAATTGTTAGTTAGGTGGTAGGGTTGGTAGGGAGAGGGAAGGGCTAGCAATAGTGATGCAAAGAAAAAAAAGAGGAACACTGAAATATTTTTTTAAAATGTACAGAAGGGAACAAAAAGAAGTTCAGGAAGAAGCAAAGGCAGGAAGGAAAGTTTTGAATGTAACATGGAATTATTATATAATTTTTAAAGTAAGTACTATGAAATGGAGATTGAATATATAATCTTTTTCTTCTGCTCTTTTTTGTACTTAAGTTCAGAAAAAAAATATAATTTTAAAAAAGAAATTTATTTAATTTCCCACATAATTCCAAAGAAAACCATAGCTCATTTTAAGATAAGATTTTCTGTAACTCTTCATGAGCAAACATGAACTTAGTGTTTATGCCTGAATATCTTGATAATGAAAATATTACAGTCAAGGCTGTAGGTTTTCCAATGTTCATAAATCCATTAACACTAAATTTGTATTAGAGAAGATTTTGTAGCATCGAACTTTCAAAAGTATAGATCTTTTCCATTGTAATCATATGGTTTTCAAATCTCAGGCTAAAAGCATTTAATATTTTTTATTCCTAAAGGACAATCTGTATTCCATGTGGTATAGTAGATAGAAAGCCATCCTTGGAGTTAAAAAGACAAAGGTTAAAGTCCAGCCTCTGAGACAAATTTGCTTTTTTTCCCTGGGCAGATTACTTAATCTTTTAGTGGTGTCTCAGGCAGCCCTAAGTTCATAAATTACAGAAAAATTGTCCACCTACCTTGGTGAAGGTGATTTTGACAGGAGCTCCCCTGCCCAATTACCTCCAAATGAAGCTGAACAGAGCTAGTTTATGAAACCGACATTGGCTATTATTGTCCTTGGGCATTTAGGTGGTGCAGTGAATAGAGTTCCAGGCCTGGAGTCAAGAAGATGTGACTTCAGATCTGGCCTCAGACAGTTACTAGCTGTGTAACCCTGGGCAAGTCACTTAGCTGTTTGCCTCAGTTTCCTCATCTGTATAGTGAGCTGGAGATGGAAATGGCAAAACACTCCAGTATCTTTGTCAAGAAAACCTCCAAATGTAATCATGAAGAGTCAGACATGACTGAAATGACTAAATAACAAGAAAACTTATTGTCCTCAAAAATTTAGTCATCTGCTTTTTCGTATTCTTCTGACTACCGCATCTTAACATTGAAAAACTTTATATTGATATCAACTTCTACCAAGCTAGAAAGGCTTCCAGTATGAACTTTCCTAAATACCGAGAGGTTTTATCACCAGCAGGTTGTCTTCCAGGTGATAAATTTGGAAGGCATGGAAACTCATAAAAATTCAAAGTGGCCCTCAGTTCTATGTGTTCCCTTCTGCTTCTTCAGTGTTAGGAGCAGAATACTGGAATAGGTGGGAAAGGCTACATTAATTTACCTGCTGCTGGGGTAGCTAGGTGGCGCAATGAGTAGAGCACTGGCCCTGGAATGAGGAGAACCTGAGTTCAAATCCAGCCTCAGACACTTGACACAATTACTAGCTGTGTGACCTTGGGCAAGTCACTTAACCCCAATTGCCCTGCCTTCCCCCCCTCAAAAAAAATGAAATAAATTTAACTGCTGATACTCTGAATTATAAGATCTTTATCCAATGGCCAGTGAATTGCCATGGATTGGAGGAAATAAACCATATTTACAATGATGCAAAACCAAAGGACATTAAAAAAAATGAAAGGACATAAAGAAGTTATATATAGCTCAATGGAAGGACAGCTCCTGCTCTCTTTGGAAAAGCATATAAAAGTATATATATAGTACCACAGAATCTCAGAGTTGGAAAGGATCTCAGAAGAAATTTAGTATAATCTGTAACTGAATAAGACTCTACCCTCCCACATACCCAACAAGCACTATTCAAGCCTCCTCTTGAAGATATCCAATTATGAGGAACCCACCTCCTGAAACAGCTCATTCTATTTTTAAATAGCTCTGATTGTTAGGAAGTTTTCTCTGTCTTGGGCTAAAATCTTCATCTTTACGAATTCTACCCACTTGGTTGTTTAGGTCCCTGGAGCAAAAGAGAAGAATAGGTTTAATCTCTGATAGCTCTTCTATCTATATTTAGAAGACAGCCATCGTATTCCCCCCTATGTCTTCTGTTCTCCAAGCTCAACAAGTCTGCTTCCTTTAATTTATTCCTGTATGACATCGTTTCCTGTTCTCACCATCCTGGTTGCACTCTGAACACAATCCACTTTGTCATTGTTGTTGCTGTTGTTCAGTCATGCCTGACTCTTTGTGACCCCATGGATCATATAGCACACCAGGCCCTTCTGTCCTCCACTAACTCTTAAAGTTGTCCAATACTATCTATCCATCTCTTCTGCCATCCCTTTTGCCTTCAGTCTTTCCCAACATCACGGTCATTTCCAATGTCTTCTTTTTTAAATTTTTTATTTCATTTTAAATTAATGGAAAAAATGCCTTCTCATTACATAGTGAATGTATTAAAACTTCAGCTTCAGTATTTGACTTTCCAGTGAATAGCCTGAATTAATTTCTTTAAGTATTGCCTGATTTGATCTCCTTGCTATCCAAGGTATTCTCAAAAGTCTTCTCCTGAATCGCAATTTGAAAGCATTGATTCTGTAACGCTCAGCTTTGGTTATAGTCCAATTCTCACAGCTATACATTGCTACTGGAAAAACCATAGCTTTGACTATATGGACCTTTGTGGGCAAGGTGATGTTTTTGCTTTTTAGTATGCTGTCCAGATTTGCCATAGCTTCCCTTCCAAGGAACAAGGATCAGTATACTTAATAAAATGTGGTATCTACAACTGAAGCCCAATATTCTAGTTATGATATGGCCCAGGGCAGAAAACAGAACTGTCACTACTCTCATCTTGGACACTGCATTTCTGTCAGTGACACTTCAAAATGCTTGACCTTTTCAGCTGTGATGTTATATTGTTGACTCGAGCTTGCAGTCCACCAAAACCTCCAGTTTTCCATAAAAACTTTGGCCTAGCCATACCTCTTCTATCATATATTTGTGCATTTGATTTTTTTAATGCAAACAAAGCACTTAGATTTATCCCTATGGAATCTCATTTAATTAGATTCAGTATCCTTTAGTACTATTTCTATAGAACTGTGACTTTTTAATTCAACCTGCTGACAGACAGATACATAGACAGACAGATAAATAGATGTTTGTATGTATGTCTGTGTGTGCTGTTAAACATCCAAGTTGATAAGTAAGTTCTCTATATACAACTTATTCTTTTCTTCCTTACCTAAATTGTTTGTGACATCAAAATTTCATTCTTGAGAATTCTTCAGCTAATTTACCCAGAAGAAACATCCTTTCTTTGAACTCTTTCATATATGTTCTCCAAAAGTCTGGAGTATGTACCGAACTATGAACAGGTTTCCCCTTCTCATCTATCATGAATTCTACATTGGCAAAGTTACTTCCTTTCAAGGTTCCCATCATTTCTACTTCAGCAACTTGTAGCTTCTTATTGTTCTGAATCAGGACCAGTTTAGTCAAATTGACAAATGTTTATGAAGTGCCTATGTTGTGCCAAGTACTGTGCTAAGTGCTGGGTATACAAGGGGGGAAAAAAGACAAAAAAAGAGTCCCTGCTCTCAAATAGCTCACAGTCTAATGGGAGAGGCAACATACAAACAACTATGTAAAAACAAGATATACACAGGATAAATTGGAGATAATTTCAGAGGGAAGGTGCTAAGATTAAGAAGGACTTCTTGAAGAAACTGGGACTTTAGTTGACTTGAAGAAAGCCAGAAAACTCAGGAGGTAGAAATGAAAAGAGACAGTTCCAAGCATGGGAATCAGCCAGTGAAAATTCCTGGAGTAGAGAGATAGTGTCATGTGTGAGAAAATGTAAGGAGACTAGTGATCTGGCTCTATGATCTGAATCATAGAGTATCTATGGAGGGGGAGAAGATGTAATAAAACTAAAAAGGGGATTGGGGGGCGGAGCCAAGATGGCAGCAAGAAAGCAGGGACTAGCTTGAGCTCCCTGCCAAGTCCCTCCAAAAACCTATAAAAAATGGCTCTGAACCAATTCTAGAACTGCAGAATCCACAAAATAGCAGAGGGAAGCAGGGATCCAGCCCAGGACAGCCTGGATAGTTGCTGGGTGAGGTCTTTTGCACACGGAGCTGGAAGCAGAACAGAGCAGAGCCCAGCATGGGCAGCGTGGACCAACCAGACCAGGAGCCAGATGGAGCGTGCCCTAGCACCCCGAATCACTGAGCTGTGGCAGTTGCCAGACTTCTCAACCCACAAATACCAAAGACAACACAGAAGAACTGCAGAACCCACAAAATAGCAGAGGGAAGCAGGGCTCAAGCCCAGGACAGCCTGAATGGTCTCTGGGTAGGGTCTATCCTGCACGGAGCTGGGAGCGGAGCAGAGCCCAGCATGGGCAGTGCAGACCAACCAGACTTGGAGACAGGTGGAACATGCCCTACCACCCTGAATCAGTGAGCTGCAGCAGTTACTGGACTTCTCAACCCACAAACACCAAACACAACAGAGAAGGTTAGTGGGAAAAGCTGCTGGGGACAGAGTGAAAGAAGGAGTTCATGGTTTGGCCACCACCCCAGGGGCAGCAGAGGTGGGGCAGCCACAGAACTGCAGCTACAGTTGCTTCTGGCCCCAGGCCCACCTGGTGGGAGGGATTAAGTGGCGGATAAGAGCAGGAGTGCAGAGCATGCTGAAGATCTGAGTCCAGGCTGGGTTGGGGGTTCTTGGGGAAGGAATAGTGCTGGTGTTGCAGTGCATCCCCTCAAGCTTAGAACATAATACTCTTTACTCTACAAAGCAGTCATACCCCGCTGAAAAACTCAAGCATCAAGTAAGTTGGCTGGGAACATGGCCAGGCAGTGAAAACGCACCCAGATTCAGTCTCAGACGTTGGAATCTTTCTTTGGTGACAAACAAGACCAAAGCATACAGCCAGAAGAAGTCAACAAAGTCAAAGAGCCTACAACAAAAGCCTCCAAGAAAAACATGAACTGGTCTCAGGCCATGGAAGAGCTCAAAAAGGATTTGGAAAAGCAAGTTAGAGAAGTAGGGGAAAAATTGGGAAGAGAAATGAGAAGGATGCAAGAAAACCATGAAAAACAAGTCAATCACTTGCTAAAGGAGACCCCCAAAAATACTGAAAAATATACTGAAGAAAACAACACTTTAAAAAATAGACTAACTCAAATGGCAAAAGAGCTCCAAAAAGCCAATGAGGAGAAGAATGCCTTGAAAGGCAGAATTAGCCAAATGGAAAAGGAAGTCCAAAAGACCACTGAAGAAAATACTATCTTAAAAATTAGATTGGAGCAAGTGGAAGCTGGTGACTTCATGAGAAATCAAGATATTATAAAACAGAACCAAAGGAATGAAAAAATGGAAGACAATGTGAAATATCTCATTGGAAAAACCACTGACCTGAAAAATAGATCCAGGAGAGATAATTTAAAAATTATTGGTCTACCTGAAAGCCATGATCAAAAAAAGAGCCTAGATATCATCTTTCAAGAAATTATCAAGGAGAACTGCCCTGATATTCTAGAGCCACAGGGCAAAATAGAAATTGAAAGAATCCACTGAACGCCTCCTCAAATAGATCCCAAAAAGAAATCTCCTAGGAATATTGTTGACAAATTCCAGAGCTCCCAGATCAAGGAGAAAATACTGCAAGCAGCCAGAAAGAAACAATTTGAGTATTGTGGAAACACAATCAGAATAATTCAAGATCTAGCATCTTCTACATTAAGAGATCGAAGGGCTTGGAATACGATATTCCGGAGGTCAATGGAGCTAGGATTAAAACCAAGAATCACCTACTCAGCAAAACTGAGTATCGTGCTCCAAGGCAAAATATGAATTTTCAACAAAGTAGAGGACTTTCAAGCTTTCTCAGTGAAAAGACCAGAGCTGAATAGAAAATTTGACTTTCAAACACAAGAATCAAGAGAAGCATGACAAGGTAGTCAAGAAAAAGAAATCGCAAGGGACTTACTAAAGTTGAACTGTTTTGTTTACATTCCTACATAGAAAGATGATATGTATGATTCACGAGACCTTGGTATTAGGGTAGCTGAAGGGAATATGCATATATATATATATATATGTATATATATATATATATATGTATGTATATATATATATATATACACACACACATGTGGGTGTATGTATATATATGTATATAGGTGGGTGTATGTGTGTATATATGTATGTGTATATATAGAAAGAGAGAGAAAGAGAGAGAGAGAGAGGGCACAGGGTGAGTTGAAGATGAAGGGATGATATCTAAAAGAAATAAAATCAAATTAAAGGATGAGAGAGGAATATATTGAGAGAGGGAGAAAGGGAGAGATAGAATGGGGTAAATTATCTTGCATAAAAGTGGCAAGAAAAAGCAGTTCTGTGGGAAGAGAAGAGAAGGCAGGTGAGGGGGAATGAGTGTATCTTGCTCTCATCAGATTTGACCTGAGGAGGGAATACCATACACACTCAATTGGGTATCTTACCCCACGGGAAAGAAAGAGGAAGAAGATAAAAAAGGGGGGATGATAGAAGGGAGGGCAGATGGGAGAGGAGGTAATCAAAAATAAACACTTTCGAAAAGGGACAGGGTCAAGGGAGAAAATTCAATAAAGGGGGAGAGGATAGGAAGGAGCAAAATATCTTTCACAACATGAGTATTATGGAAGGGTTATACGTAATGATACACATGTGGCCTATGCTGAATTGCTTGCCTTCTTAGGGAGGGTGGGTGGGAAGGGAAGAGAGGAGAGAATTTGGAACTAAAAATTTTAAAAACAGATG
This sequence comes from Trichosurus vulpecula, assembly GCF_011100635.1. Lineage (NCBI taxonomy): Eukaryota > Metazoa > Chordata > Mammalia > Diprotodontia > Phalangeridae > Trichosurus > Trichosurus vulpecula. The sequence goes on from NC_050577.1 coordinate 283,823,953, forward strand.
TTCAAAAACAACAAAAAAAAAGTTTTTGCATGCAACTAGAAAATAAGATACACTGGCAATGGGGTGTAGAAATTTATCTTGCCCTACAAGAAAGGAAGGGAAAAGGGGATGGGAGGAGAGTGGGGTGACAGAAGGGAGGGCTGGACTGGGGAACAGGGCAACCAGAAAATACGCCATCTTGGAGTGGGGGGAAGGGTAGAAATGGGGAGAAAAATTGTAATTCAAACTCTTGTGAAAATCAATGCCAAAAACTAAATATATTAAATAAATTAAATTAAAAAGGGGATAAAGGGTCAGATTATGATGGGCTTCAAAAGCCAAACAGAGGATTTTATATTTTACCCTGGAGGTGATAAGAAAGCAATGGAATTTATTGAATAGCGGTGTGCCATGGTCATGCTTGCACTTTAGAAAGAACGGTTTGACAGCTGAGTGAAGGATGAATTGGAGGGGAAGAGATTTTAAGTAAGAACAACCATCAGGCTTGGCAATAGTCCAGGCATGAGGTGAGAAGTGCAGGTACCAGAGTGATGAGTGTCAGAAAAGAAATGGGGGCATATACAAGAATGTTGCAAAGGTAGAAATGATAGGTTTTTTAACCGATTGGATATGGGGGCTGGGGGGTGAAGAGAAGGTAGCAGAGAGAGTCTCAACATTTCCTTTTATTAATTCCTTCACCTTTTGAAGAATGAAATTAATCCTAAGGCAAGTCAGAAATGTTTTAGTTGCTTAGTTTTAACAGAGGCAGAGACAGAGACACAGATAGACAGAGATCTCCATTAACTGTCCAAATAGTTGAAATCCCCATCACTACTATATCATTTATCATTGTTCAACGCCAAGCTTGTGATCTGACTGCTAAAATGATCATCCGTTTTCCCCTTCTGGTCATGTGGGTTGTAGTAAACTCTTCTAATAATATTGTGATTTTCCTTACATCTTTTCTTACCCAATCAGTAATTATTTATTAAATACCTATTATGTACCAGATATTGGGTTCACAAAGACAAAAATGAAACAGTCCTTTAAGGAGCTTACGTTGAGGTAAACAACATTTACCCAAACAAGCAAATACAAAATATATACAATATAAACATAAAGCAGTTTTGGTGGAGGAGACAGTAGCAGCTGGAGGATGAGTAAAACACTCATGAGTAGGTAGCCCTTTAGCTGAGCTTTGGAGGATGCCAGGGATTCTAAGAGGCAAAATGGGAAGGGAAATTAAATTTCAGGCTGGGGGTTGAGTATGAGAAACAGATAATCGAATATTGTATATAAGGAACAACAAATTTGGCCAAAATAAAAAGTACTTGAAGGAGAATTAATGGTTAATAAGCCTGGAAAACTAAACTGCAATCAGATTTTGTATTTGTCCTGATGAAGGCAATAGGGACATGACATGGTCAGCTATTTCACTTAGGATTAAGCTGGCAGCCATGTGAAGAACTGATTTGAGAAGGGAGAGAGATTTGAATAAGAAATATATTTCTATAGCCATGTCCTAGTCATAAATCACATCCCACCAATCTTCATGATACAAGTGAGATTGAATTTGCTTCCTTGTGTTAAAATTCCTAGTTGACTTTATTGTTCATTCTTTTGGAATTTGTATATAGATGCCTACAGTCATGAATTTATTACTGACTCTTCTTATTGTCTCCTATAAATTGCCAATCTGCTGAATTGATATAATTTTTCTTATGCCATAACTGTTACTCTCTGTGGTTTCTGTCTTAATGGATTTTTGTGAGGACTTTTTCCCCTATCCCTCCACATTTGGTTTCAAGCTCTCTTAAATAGATTTGCAAGTCTTAGGAAAAATTTGTTTTTACTATCTCCTGTTAGGTATACCACATCCCTGGCCAAGAAGCCATGTCTCCTGTATCTTAAGCCCTGGTCCAGAAATTTTGATTCTGTTCTCAAATACCAGCTTCTCACTTTTCAAATCTACATGTTTTTTAAGAAGCCCCTGCTTTCACTTGTTGAATAGTGGGGTGCCATGGTCATGCTTGCACTTTAGAAAGTTCAATTTTCTCCCAAGGTCTTCAGCTTTTTGCCCAAGACTTTGTAGTCCCTAATAATTCTTTCTGGATTCCTTCAGGTAGTATGATTTGTCCCCTAATGAATCACATGATGTGCTAGTGGTTGTCAGGTTTGAGAAGTGTCAAGATGTAAAGATATACAGATTAGGAAGACAGAATTATTTCCTGACTGTTCATATACAGATGACACATGGCCACTTTAATACTTTTCAATAAACAAAGATTGCCCACCACAACTTTCATTTCTTGACTGACCTTATTTTCCTCTACCCTGTATGGGATGGCCTCTCTCCTGATGATCTCTCTCCTGATCCACAGAGCACAAGAAGCCACTCCCACCTCTCATATACTGCAAGAATATCATGCTTATTAAAAGCTCCAGAAGGTCCTTCTTCCTTTCTCATCTGTGTAACATTATCATACCATATAACATAGATTAATATTCCTCTTTATAACTTCAGATAATTTTTATTTGTTTTCCTTTTGGGAGTACTTCTATTCTTTCAGAGTGGTATGTCCTACGGGTCTGACTATCTCATCTACAAGCCACCCAACTTCAGCCTGCTGCTTGACCAATTCTTAGATATTTACTTAATTACTCCTGAGCTCTAAAATGACCTGGGGACTATGTTGGATAATTTATTTCTTGTTAATAATTTTGTAATATCTTCTCACTAATTAATTGATTAGCTCAAGGCCACACTACAATTCATTAAATATTACTCAGTGAGCTAAAGAAGCCTCCTTTCCCGCTACTTATTACTCTTATTTTTTACATATTTAAATATTAAAATTTTTCAATATATAATTAGCAAATGAAAGCAACAATAAATATGTGTAACCATTTACAAATGAAAGCAATAATAAACAGGCATAACCATTTATAATACTTCAACTCATGTTATTGCCGGAATTACTTCAAACCTGTAAAGTATCAGTAACTTTTAGTTAACTCTTAATTTATCTGTAAACTCTGTCCCAGATCATTCCATTCACTCCATATTATTATTTTTCCTCAAGATTTGTTCTTTGCTTTGTTTTTTTTTAGCAGTGATGAGAAACCATCTTTCAGCTTTTCTCAAGCTCTTTACAAAATCCTCATCATAAGCTTTCTTTTATGTGATTTCTTCAGAAAACAACACTTGGTAGTTCTCATAAGAAAGAAGTCCAACCTTACGTTCTTTCATGTAGATTGTTCGTTGATCCTCACAGATCACAGAATAAACATATTGTCACCCTGATTCCTTAAGAAAAGGCACACATAGTTCAGATACTTCCTAGATCCTTCTGGATCACAGATAAACACACACTCTTTCCCAGAGAGATGCTTCATGTCCAAATATCTCTCAGCTGTTACTCCCAAGTGCAAACAACTGTTTTTTCACCAATTTCATCTTAGTTCTTAATGTTAAAATAACATTATCTGAGCTCTTATTGAGACAACAACAGTCTCTATGAGATATACATTTAGAAGAAGGGTTACATTTATTTTCCTTTTGAAGCACTTCTATTCTTCAATAACAAGGGCCAGGAAACCAGGGCTTTCTCCCACGATGCTGATTATAAATGATAGATAGAGTGCTAGATCTGAAGTCAGGAAGATTCATCTTTATGATTTCAAATCTGGCCCCATATGCTTACTAGCTGTGTGACCCTAGGCAAGTCATTTAACCCTATTGGCCTCAGTTCCTCATCTATAAAATGAGTTGGAGAAGGAAACAGCAAAGTACTCCAATATCTTTGTCAAGAAAACCCCATTAAGAATCATGAAGAGTCAGAATGATTGTTTAGGTGATTTTAGCACTAGTAGTCCTTCTGCAACTTAGCAACAATAATAACTAGTTAAAATAAGATACTATTAGATCAGTTCCTTCCTCAACCTGTTTTCCTTTCTCTCCCCAAAAGCCTCACCAACAGCAACATTGAGTCAGTGCCCCACAGTCTGTATCTCCCTTCTGCCCTATCAAGCAACACCTTCTTCTTTCAACTGAAAGCACCATTTGCCCCAAGTTCAGGATCCAAGACTTTGTCTCGGGCACAGAGGTTCCTACTTATGGCCCTGCCTTCAAGAGAGGATTAATTCTTTCTGATACTTTACCTTCTCTTATAATGAGACCATTACAGAGACTCTGATGATTCTGGAGGAGAAAGTAAAGCTTTGAAAGTAAGACTTTGCACCTCCCTGCCTCACTTAAACCCAGTTCACTTGCAAATCAAGATATCACCCTCCTGTTGACATCAGTCCTCCTTGAAAAAAAAAAAAAGACAAACAACAAACTCTTGAGAAATAGTAGCTACCCCACCGGGTACCTAACTGGACAGTTCCAGTTGGGCAATGCTGCTATTTCCTCCCTCCTCTTCCTTCTCCTCCTTGTCTTCTTCTTTCTCCCTTCTTTGTCTATGTGGAAGTCATACCCTTACATGTGGGCGCTCTCTCCAAAGGAATATGAATTTTGATCACTTATACTTCTCAAGATATCTTGGGGCTTGGGGGCTAGATTATTTTTTCCTTCCCTATTTATTTACTTTATCATTTTTTTTTGTTTCTTTGGAAAAACTGGGACAATTGACTCTGTTGTGTCAAGTAATTTTCATGTGTGATTTCTTACCAGCTTTGATAAAGCCCATTGGGATTCAAAAAGAGCTACTTTAACTATGCCAAATCACTCTGGCTTCCACTGATTGTTCAATAACAGGTCCCAGCCTAAGATTTACTCATTGTTTGGAGTTTGATTACTCAGAGTGAGTGTAAATAGCAATTGTTTCTGTTCTGGCCAGAAACTCTGAGGGTCTTCCCCTCCCAGAGTGATTATTTTGTGAAGGCAAACTAGGCTATCTTTTGCCTAAATTTTTACCTGGCCTTTAATCACACTGAATGGGTGTTGCCTCAGACAAACTGAGTCCTGGGAAAAACCTGAGTTTAAAAAGGCCAAGGTCTCCCACTGCATCTGGGGCCATCTCCCATCATCCTGACCAATGTCTTGCCACTGGACTTAGATGACTGGAGGAGAGAATGAGGCTGATGACTTTGCCCAGCCCTGCCCCACTTAAATCCAATTCACTTACAAGACATCATCCTCCTGATGTTGTAGAGAACAAAGGATGAGTAACAACAATAATGAGACCAAATTGTGGTTTGTGATCATGTAGTGTTTTTTTGGCACTAGTAAAGCCACAAAAATAGCATGATCTCTGCACATCATAGGAAAATTCCTCTTGCTATCCATACTTTCTGAAACCAGTATCTCCCAATTTTCCGCATTATTGCTGACACATCTTTTAGTTAATTCTTTTAGTTGATTCTTATGGCTAATCACTAAAGTAAACTTCCTGTTTGCGATTCCTGCTCACTGTGCTCTCTTGCTGACAGCTCCTTAATGAAGCTTTATGTATAGAAATTTTTCCTGCATAATCCCTCAAACTTTGTTGCTTATTCTCAGGTATTAGACTTCTTGATCACCTATGCCAAAATTAGAAGATTCCTGCCAATACCTTAGCACAAATTGTAGTTGCCCTATCATCGGTAAAAAGATATTCCATATAAACTGAACTTTGAACTGCCTCTTTTTTACCTTTTTACTCACTCCTTTAACCACTAATCACATACCTTGGACCTTTTCTTATCGGTTTCTTGCACTTTTTCTGTGAGACTTTTCTGTAAATCAGAAAATAAATGTTATTTTTTAAAGGGGAATTTATCTTAAACCTTTAGTGAATACTGAAATTTTGTCTTTAAGTTAAATTCATCCATAATAATAGTTTACATTTATATAAAGCTTTATGTTTACAAATTCTTTATATATGTTATCTCATTTAATCCTCACAGAACCCTGTCAGATAAAGTGTAACCATTATTATTACAGTATTCCGGTTTTACAGAAAAGGATACAGGGTTAGAGAGATTAAGTCACTTGCTCACTGTCACACAATTAGGGAGTAGCAGATTCAAGATTAACACTCCCATCTTCTGACCCCCAAGTCCAGTGCTTTTTCCCTTATGCCAAAACCTTGTCTTTATCTTTCTCTTTTTCTTCCAAAACTCTTTCATTCTTTATTCCCACTTGTCTCCTTCCTTTTTTTCCTGGTCCCGGATTGGAAACTGAAAGCAAATATTACTTGGTCTACAACTTTCATCAGTGATCAAATTTGAGGGCTCTGAAACGAGAAAGGTATAATCCAGACAATCATACAGGGATTTACAGAGATGTGCAAGTTACAAGATTTTACCAGAATGTTAATTTTTAACAGTTCTATAAAGAGCAGAGTATTTTAAAATTCATGAGATTACTATGTTATGGAATTTGATACTAAAATTGAACTCAAAGTTCTTGTAGTCTGACTCCTTCATTTTAATTAAGAGAATGGGAAGGGTATTGCTGAGAAAGGTTGAATGACTTGTCCCAAATTAGCATGTGGTAAGATCAAATAAGTTCCTAGAGATTTGGTGCATGGAGGTTAGAGGAAGATGGAAGGATAGTGAGACTCTACCAGTTCCTTGATTTGTGTCTGAGTTTCTGGCTTTGTGAAGTTTTTTCCTCCATATTTAGTCTACTTATCTAAAGTCAGCAGAAACGACTTCAATTTTATGTTTTTATTATGCTCCTTTAAAATCATACTGCCACATTTGTCCAAATATACTGGGGCAGCTGTATTTCATTTTGTTTAATGAATTCAAATTTAGTAGGCATTTATAGAACACATAGGGTCAAAACATTCTGCTGAGAGTGATACAGAAATAAATCAAATACAAATCTGGCCCTAGAGGAACTAACCACATAGTAGGAAGAAGAAAACAGGGCACATATACAAATAATGCAGTCAAGGTCAAAATGCTTTGAATGGCAGTGAAAATAGTTTTCATATTTTACCCCACATCCAAGTGCCATAATGACCATTCCATATTTATCATGCTACTAAAGCCATTCATTGATAGTATAGTCGAGGAAAGTTCATTAGATTTAGAGTCAGGACGTGGGTTTGAATCCTTACTCTTGTTGCTTAATACGTCTGAACATTTGACGAGTCACTGAGACTCTTTGAGTTTCAAATCCCTCATCTGTAAAATAAAGTTGTTTGGACTACTTGATCACTAAGGGTCCTTCCAGTTCTAGAGCCTATGAGGATGTTTGTTATTCTGATTACATACAAGCTTTTAGCAAATGGTTAGGTACCTTTACAAGGAAGAGGGTTCTGGGAATGAATGAAGTTATTAAATTGATTATTGAATTCAAAGTTAAGACTCTTGTTTTTTCTTTAATATTTCAAGAAACTTCCACTGAGCATTATATTGATTGCTAGTAAACATGTAATAATGTACTTGAGAAAAGATAATACTGAGAGGTAAACTTTAGAGGGGTAAAGGTTCAGTTTAATCAATATTAAAATTTTTAAATTCCAGAGCCATCAAATGGTTTAGCGATATTTTTTACTTATAAAAGTAGCTGCTGTCCTTTTCATTAGAAATATCAAAACAAAAAAGGCTAAATAAAGATTTCTACCAGATTAGGACTGAAGCACAAATTTATTCCTCACTAAATCTCATCAGCTGCTTACTATTTAATGCTGTTACTAACACCTTGCTCTGTCATCTCTTTGTATATATGTCTAATTTATCAGTTTCTTATAGATTGTCAGCAGCCTGCTGCCTCCATATCGCCACAATGCTCACAACTAGCCAGGAGGCAAGACTGCCAGACTGTCAGGTAATGTTTAGATAAGTTTTCTTATTCCATTTATATTTCCATTTCAGATCCATGTACCACTTAACCATAACTTTACCTTAACCTCACATAGTTGATTGTATTTTCCTGCAATACTTACTCAAGCAGGGACTCAGTAAACACTAACTGAGGGAAACAATCTAGACAGGAAGATAATGGGGATCGCAAAGGAATTTGAAATTGTAGAATAGCAGCTGCAGCCACTAGGTGGCAGAATAACATTTGACCAGGTGTAAGAAAACCATTCGTATTTCATCAGGTTATATAATTCCACAGTAGCTTTTGTATTACATTCTATACTGAACCATTATCTTTTTCATCTATGGAAATATCAATGCTGCAGATATTAACATGCTTCTTACTTTTGTATTAAGAATATGCTTCCCATAAAAACAAAGAAAGGTAAATAATGTGACTTCTGCAACAGTTCTGTAAATGTTTTGCTTCTAGTTTGAGTTCTGCTCTTTCTTCCTATCCATAAGATGTGAAAGTTGATATAACAGTAGATCCAGACACTAATATTAGTATTTAATGCTGTTACTTAGGATTTTCTCATTAACTTGTAAACAGTGTTGATAAATTTTCAGCCAGGGGCATTCTGGTAAACGTTTAACAACCAGCTTGAGGGAGTGGGGGGGGGGGGGGGAGCGGTGAGGGGGATGTACCTGTGACACACTTTTACATTTAATCTGCATTAATAATATTTTCTCTATCACTTTCTTAAATCTAGATAATTAAGAACACAAAAAAAAAATCAAGCCCTGATTTATATTTAGCGTCTGCCAGTTTCCTGAACTGGCAAGAGCTGTCTCCAGCACACCTTACATCTCTAACCTATGGGTCAAAGGTCCAATTGTGATAATTATGGAGGAATGCACTCTAGGAATTTAAGGAGTAGAAAATTAATCTACTATCCCTATATTATTTGTCTGTAGCTTATTCCACAGCTAGATTCTTCAGAGTCACTGTGGAAAAAATGGAACTCATTAAAAAAACTATCTAGGAAAGAGTCAAGAACAGATAGAATTAAGGATGGGGTAAGGTAAGGGGAAAACAAATAAAACTAAATTTAAACAAACCTTTTCCCATGTTGGCCTACCGTATTTGAATCTCATTCTCTTGCCTGATAGAGGTAAGTTGTTTGATGCAGTTCCCCAGAATTCAAGTATTCAATCCCATGCAATTTGTAAATCTTGTCATGGCCCGTTTTCAATCTTTCAAGCCAGCAGTATATCTTGGAACTCTTATCTAATTTTGATTTGATGAAAATGAGGAACATATGCCACATTATAAACTCTCCATACACTTGAATAAAGAAAATTTTACATCACAACAGGGTTATTCTATTTTTTAAAAATTGCAGCTCTGTCTTTTTAGGAAATCATTTTGTACCCAGTTAGCCAGTGAAATTTTTTATGAGGACCCTTTCCCCCAAAGTCTTCTTATCATTATTAAGGTAACTAATTTAGTATATTGATCTATTTTATTAAAGAACTGATTTTTTTCTAAAGGTCAGCTCAATGACCCCTGAGAACAGTCTCTGACCTTACCTCTTACAGTGTTAATTCAAGAGTCAAAATAACTCAGACTGTCAGATATGAGAATTTCACTAGAGAGAAAACAAAGCTAGATCTTTTAGAATAAAAAGAGGGAAATGGAACTAATTTTTTAAATAAATAACTGACTTTACTAAACAACTCAAATTTTATTTTTATTAAATATTTTATTAAATTAAGTTTTGTTAAATAACTCAAAAACTTTTAGAATGGAATTCATTTTAAAAAATAAAAAACAACAATTACATATAATGCTGATTTTGTTATTGTTGTTCACAAGTTTCCCCTGTAGTTTATAGTGTGTACAACATGACTTGCCCCCACAAATTCTAGCAGTTCTGGGAAGAAAGAGCCTGTTTACCTTAAGAAAAGATATCCCACAAGCTTAAAAGTAAAATTGGTGAGGTTTAGGGGTGTGTGGGGTACAAGACCCTTACCAATATAATATAAAAATTCATAAAATAAAGAGGAGTCTCGAGGAAGAACAGAAAGTATTTATTCAATTCTCACGAGAAAGGGGCGTCACCTCCACTAGGATGGACCAGTGGAAGGAGGCGAATTACAAAAGGCAAGACACCAATATATATCCTAACGTGAGAAAATTCCCCCCTACCACTATCCCTCCTCTCCATTGGCTGGGAGGCGGGCTTACAATCTAGGCACGAAAAGCTAGACAAAAAACCAGGAAATCAGGCACAGCCAATCCCAACATATCTCCTTATTTAACAACTAGCTGCTGATGTGGCAGTAACATGGCTAAGGTAAAGGAGAGGAATGAGGTCCCTCCTGGAGCAGGGAACAAACAACTCGTATGCAGTACATTATATCCTTATTTGGTAAAAAAAACTTTGTGCTAGCACTGAGAGTGAGGGGGGGGGGGGGCACTTATTGCCCCAAGCCCTGAATTCCTAGGTAACCAAATCCCTACAAGGTTAAATTCCGAGTCTATTCTATTTCTCCAAACTCCACTTATTTCAAGAATAAGAGAAGAAAATAATTCCTATATTCCCCCTCTGTGAAATCTTCACAAGAGTTATCTCCCAGTCAGGGGTACTCGAGACCCCAAAATACCAACACCTCGGGTCCTGCTCAAATGAAATCAACTCAAGTCTTCTCAGCCAAAGAAAAACAAAGTCTATTAAAGATTTGGCGTAATGGGTGGACTGTTAGTGGGGCTGAGCATTTGTGACTGATGTTAGCAGACCCTAGATGGAGGCAAGATGGAATAGAATAGAGTACAGAAAGATTGTGGGAGGACTCTAGGGAGGTCTAGGGTGATGGGAGGAGGGGTTTAGGGTCAACTGAGGTGAGGTCAGACTCCAGGGTGGGAAATAGCTAAAGGCTACCTGGAGATGCAGACAATAGAGGGCTAGGGTATAGATATTTTGATATCATCAAGGATGAGAAACAGCGAGAGGGCAATCTGGAGATAACCACACTATGGAAGGCATGAAAAGCCAGATCAGGAGGGAAGATACAGGGTAGGGTCCAAGGGGGTTCCCACAGTCAACAGTTCTCCATCAACATGGTGGATTTTAGGCCAGTCTTAGAATCTAGCAGGACCTGGGTTTAAATCCTGCCTCTTAAACTCTATGTGACTATGGGCAAGTTACTTAACTTCTCGGTGCCACTGGTAACTCTATAAGTTGCAGATAAGTTGTTGATATGCTTGGGTGAAGGGAGATTCCATCCTGGTGTTAGAAAAATACTTATGTTGTCTAGGAATAAACAGTACTCGTTGGAAGGGCAAGAAAGTTTATATCTTACATTTATTCCTCCTGAATAAATGGGTGCACCCCTAAACAGAGTACAGGAGAGAGTACAAGGGACTCAGACAAATGCCAGTCCTTTTATTTGCTCCTATTTGGAATCTCCGGCCTGGCTCTTCATTGGCCAGATGTAACCCCCTGAACTGCCCACAAAACAGCTCCTTAAGCATGCGTACAAGCCTCTAACCTTTAACTGGATCAGAAGCCTGGTCTCAGCTCTAAAGCTGGGGGAGGGAGGAGATACTTTCAACTCTGTGGAAACAAAACTGCTCCCACCATTTCTTACACTGGGAATTCCCTGCACTGAAGAAATTACAGACCACAAAAATCAACAAACCAAGTGGATGTAGGTCTAAGAATAAAATTACCTTTTGAGTAGAAAACCAGAAAGAATTAAATTACTCCTACCAAAAACCACCCCCCAAAAGTTTACCTCACATAATGAATTGAAAGGTTGTAAAGAACCTTCTCTGTCAGCATGTCAACTAGCTTTTTAAAAGTATCTACTATGTACTGGTCAGTGTGCTAAGTGTTGAGGATACAAAGAAAGGCAAAAGCCAATTTCTGCTCTTACTAAAGAGGTTTGGGGTTGAGGGGTGCTCGACATCCCAAAGTACCAACAGGCTGGGTCCTGCCGAAAGAATTTGACTCAAGCCTTCTCAGCCAAGGGAAAAGACAAAGTTTATTAAGGGTTTGCCATAATGAGTTGTCTTAAGAAATCCCACCCTTTGTGACGCCTGTTTCCACAAGCGGGCAAGATTCAATCTACTGAATTAGATTGAATCTGAGTGCCTTCACAGAGGCAAGATGGAGATTATATATACAAAGATTGTGGGAGGGATTGAGGGGTGATCTGGGGTGACTAGAGGAGGGGTTTAGGGAGGAACTTGAGGAGGAGTCTAAGGAGGAGCTTAATGGGACTGAGATGAGGTCAGACTCCAGGGTGGGAAATAGCTGAAGGCTACATGGAGATGACAGACAATAGAAGGCTAGGGTAACAGAGCTAGGGTATAGATATTTTCATCAGGATTAAGGGTGGGAAATGGCTGGACTATAGAGGACTAGGCTAGGCAAAGACTTGGGCCCAATGATAGCACCCATGGCCTTAGGGGAAGGCCAGATCTACTTGGAACACTCAAGGAGAGTTCAAGGGGGCTCCCAGAGACAGTACTCCAGGTTCAAGGGGGTTACCAGAGACTGTGCCCTCTACATTACAGTCTACAGCAGAAATATTTATATGTTGTCTCCTTCATTTACTTTTTCTCTCTGAATAAATTTTAGAGTGTTTTTTTTAAAGGTTTTGCTTCACTTTAAATAGGCCTGTGGGTCGGGGGAGTGGGAAGATTAAGAAGATATTTCTCTTTTTAGAGATAGTTTGACTAACAAAAGTAATTAGTCTACAATTCCATGTCTTCTCAGGATTTCCATGTTGTCCTATCACTGTTACTTTCCTAGTAATTTCTTAATAACAATACTTTTTGCATTTCTATAGAGCTTTCTAATTTTTATTTGATTCTCACTGCAGTCCTATGAAATAGACAAAATAGGGATTATTTTTCCCATTTGGCATTTAAAGAAGTTGTAATTCAAAGTATAAGTGACTTGCCCAGTGTCATATCTTATTTAAACACATCTAATTACAGATTGTTTGGGTGTATTTATATTGCTAAAATTAAATTTATCACTGGATTAAGAGGAAATTCTTCATGGGAAAGGCAGAAAAGAGGAGCATTTGTTAAAGAAATGAACAATCATTTTCTGCCTACTAATCCCCATTTCTTAAACTTTTTTAATTCTATAGCTCCCATGTGTGGTCACCTCTCCAGAGATTAAGCGACCCCACCCCCATCCCCATTGTATTTGATTTACTTGATCAGTCATTCAGTTACTAAGTGTCTTTTATGTGCCAGGCCTTGTGCTAAGTGCTCAGGATACAAAGAAAGGCAAAAGACAGGAGCTCACAGTCTAATTGCAGGTACTCAGACTTCTTATGATAGTATAAAACAATTTAGAGGCAAAAAAAAAATTATTAATATATCCTTTTTCAGAAGCAATGTTATTTCTTCGGCAAAAGATGAAGAAGGGAGAGGAGTACATGTGTCATCAGGGAAATGGTCAAGGAGAAAATGAGAACATGTGTTCCCATGGAGTTCAGAACTGACCAGGATATGGTCTCTGGATGTCTACTTTAGGGGGTGAAGTTGCAAGAGCAAGCATTACAGAAAAATGCCTAGTGTAAGGATGAGGATCCATGATCAGCCTCAAAGAGTTCAGAGCTAAGTGGCTTAGTTCTTCCTGGGCAGTGAACTTATGTTTGAACCTTATAGCCTGGCTCCTAATCCTTCATCTGTCACTTCTTAGCTGTATGATCTTGAGCAAATCATTTAATTTCACTTAGCCTCAGTTTCCTCATCACATTTTATGTAAGAATAATAAGAACAATAATTAGCATTTATATTATGCTTTAAGCTTTGCAAAGTGCTTTACAAACTGTGTGGGACGACAACCACCAGGATCAAAAATACGAAGGCCGAGTCAGAAATCAGAAAAGGCTTTTTGTATTCTTTCTCATGAGAAAGGGCACAGCCCACATTGCCCAAGCGGCCTCAGCCAGGGAGTGCTAAATGTAGAAGCTCTCGGGCTTCTTTTATCTTAATCCTAACCCCTGTCCTGCCTCACCATTGGCTGGTGAGGGGGGGCTCACAATCTTTTTACTAAGTCTAACTAATCAGCGCAAAGCAATTACTATCCTTCATTACCATAATTATTCATAATTATTCTATACCCTATTAAAAGATAGCAGTTCCGTAAAACCGTATTATGCATTTCCTGTTACCAAATTTGGGGGTAACCAATCAGAAGGGGGCAGGAGATCTGTACCCTATCAGAGGGTAACAGTTCCATAAAACCTCATTATGCATTTCCTGTTACCAAATTTGGGGGTAACCAATCAGAAGAGGATTATTGAGGTTCGGTTTCAGTTTCCTTTCGTCATTTCAGGGAAATCACATTTCTCAGGAAATGAAACTGAAACATAACTAGTTGGCAAATGTAGCAGAGAGAGATAAGAATGTAACAGTGTATTAGTGAGGGAACTTCACTGTGAACCATCTTTCACACAAACATCATCTCATTTTATCCTCACAGCAACCATGGGAAGTAGATGCTATTATCATCTCCACTTTATAGCTGAGGAAACTGAGGCAGACAGAGAGAGGTCAAGTAACTTGCCCAGGCTCAGACAGTGAGCTGGTAGTGTCTGAGGCAGTATTTGAACCCAGGTATTCCTGATTCCAGCTCCAGCGCTCTATCCACCACATCATGGAGATGTTTCTAAAATAGGCATAAAGGTTGTTGTGAGGCCAAAAGAAATAATGAAGATTTTAAAAAAAAAAAAACTTTATAGAAAGAAGAGTCTGAGAAATTTATAAAGGGTGAAACTGAGAGAAAAAGACTGTCCTTGAAGAGCAAAATAGCTTACATAAGAATAATTTCTTTTCAGCCATTCTACAGATATCCCATAAACAAATATGGAGTAGCTCTAATATTGGTGATATTTTGGCAGATTGCTTTAACTGCCAAAAAAAAAAAGAGAAGAAACTGGTTTTAAATACACTGCCAATCTGAACTGAAAAAGACCACCTCACAATCAGATTTCTTAATAGTCAAATGAATTATTCAGTTTTCTTTGGATACATCAGGGAAATGAGTACTTGCAAGAATTTCCTTAGTGTGGCTAAATATTCACAAATAAAGAGGGATGACTTTGAGAGGAAGGAAGGTAAGATAAGAAAAGATTTACATTTTTTCTGTACACATTTTGCTTCCTTAGGACTTTCCCAAGGAACCCAGGTTTTGTGGGCATACTTTATATTTAACTAGATGCCACCCCAAATGGAGTCACAATGAGTTGTATTTGACTGAAAAATGATTCGATAACAATACTCCAAATAGAAATTTCCATGGCTATTACAGAAAATTGTGTAAATGACATCGATTTGCCTGATCTTAAGACTTAAATATGAGATTTGTGCTAAATGTATTTATTTAGAACATGATGTGCCATTTTGCCTTGTATATTGTACACATATCTTATTGCTCCTCTGTTCTGTTATGTGTTTCATTTTCAGTCCTAATGTCATTCTCCCAGAAGAGCAGCCGCATTCCAGCTCTCAGTGTGCCCCTCTCAACTGCCTTTCTCAGCCTCCATATCCCTAGTCTTCATCTTCAACAGAAGAAAAAATTTGTACAACTATTATGCAGACTACTCCCCAAGATCCAGCAGGCATTTCTGCCTAGTTGGTAACATGAATAAAACTTGATTTATTTCCACACTACTGGAAATCAAGAGAAGATTGAGAAGTACATCACAAGCACAGAGGCCAGTCTGACAGGACACTTGATGGTTTCTCTGATCACATACAAACTTAGATAAGGAATGTTCAGTGATATGAACTTTAAAAAAAAGTTCTGTTTCCAGATGCTTGGCTTTATCTCTGAAGTCAGAGGTACTTAAGCCAATATAAAATATATGCTAGAAAAATCACAAAATCCTATCCTCATTCAGCCACAGAATTCTAATTCAGTTATTTTTCAGTCAATGATATTTATTTATTTTTAATTTATTTGCACCACAACTTGTGTTAGTAAAATGTAAACCAATTGTGCAGCTTTTTATATTTAATTTGTTTATGTTTAAATGAGCAAAATTAGCTGAATTAAGTTTGATTTTAATTATTTAAAATTGGCCTGAATTTGGCCATTTTTATTGCACAAAATAAAAAAAAATCTGGTTCATTAGAATGTTCATGTTAACTTTGTATCTGCACTGGTTGTGCTTATGCACTTATTTTATCATTAGTTTATTCATTAGCTTCTGATTTTACAGTAGTTTTCCATTGAAAACCAATTATTAAACCTAAGATCTTAATTATTATCATTTACTTTTATTCAACTGTTTGATTACATGCTTTTTTTTTTTTTTAGCATTTCAGACATGTAGATGAACTGGTGCTGTTCCATTTTTATGTGGTAACTCATAAAGGAATGCAAAACAACTTGAAGTAAAATCATGTGTTCATTTAATTTTCTTTTTTTCTCAAAAATTCAAAATCCCAGTATGAGTCTTTACCTGTGAAAAGATTATAAGTACAGATGGCAAAAGATATACATGTATAAAGGCATCTTTTAAAATATTAGTTCACTTAGGTAGGGTTAAAAGTTTGGGATAAAGTTGGTATGACAAGGGTGATCTTTTTTTCTGCAAAAGTTCCTTGCCAAAAACAACAAGTATTAAACTTTAGTGCATTGTCAGCTTATGACAAATACTCAGGTGCCTATAATACACAGATTATCTTGTGACAGTCCAGTGTTCCTAGCTAAATTACAGATTCTTTTAGGAAGCTTCCTAGGACATAATTTAAAACAGTGAATTGACGTAAGTCAAAAATAACTGACTTTATTTTGCACAATTACCTGACAGACAAGGAAAGTAGCTAATTGACCTGCAGAGTAACAATCTTGGCTCCTCATCCACCTATTAAGTGCTACCCATTAATTGCTCTTAACCCTCATTCCTTGCTCTTAGTCAGGTGGCCTTAATTTATTTAGAGAAAAAAGAGTTTGATATTTTCATGTGACAAAATCCATGACTGATCTACAAATGCCACACTAGAAATAGTCCACACTTTTCATAGGATTGTGGATTTAGAAATGGAAGGTACCTTTGAGATCATCTAATCCAACTCCCTCGTTTACACATGGAAAAGTCAGGCTCAGAGAGATAAAGTGTGCATGTGCACACTGCTAATAGATGCCAGAGGCAGGTCAAGGTCATTGACAACAGAAGTCAAACAGGAATCATTCAGGAGTTTAAGAGGTATCAGTCAAATCCAATGGTTATTAAATTCTAAGGCGTAAAATACATTTATTTTTCAGAAATGTGTACCAATTAAGAAGCAGCAACTATCATTTCCAAAGAATTCCAACTAAATTCCAACTAAAGAATTTACCTACATGTGTGGTATGTGCAACAGTGCTACTTACCAAATGCAACTTCAGGTGAACGGTCAGATTCTGCACCAAAACAAATATTAAGGTTTAGGTTCAGAGAAAATTAGAAACCAAGTCTTGGCCAAAGTGTGACGACTTCAACATAACTTTCTGCTCTGTTTCTCAATGCATTTCCAAGCTATTCCTGAACATGTTTCTTATCTTATTTTATTATGGCCACCCAGTGCCATACATAAACAGTGTATGCATTTTTATTACAGGTCAATCAGCCTTTTTTTTTAATGGAAATATGATCATGCTTTTTTGGACCTGGGATATAACATAGCTGCTACATAGTTTTTTAAATAAACACTCTTGTGCCTGAGGAAAGATTTGCCTTTGAAAAGGACCTCAGAACACCTTCCTAGATTTCCTCGTTATTCTCATGTATGATACTGGGAATATATTAGGGAATGCTATTCTAAAATTATGTGAATATGTGTCCATAATGCTCTGTTGCATATCTGGATTTCTAGACTGGATTTATGACTCGGTGAAAAAACAGTAGAAAATACAAAGAACATGTCTTCCCTCTAATTCAGACAAAAATATTATCTCTAATTCTACAGCATATGTTTGATTTTAAGTTTCTATTTTGAATTGCCAAAAGAAAAAACAAATTTTCTTTGAAGTATTTATGGAATACTTATTTTAGCTAAAACTTGCTAGAATGTGAAAACTTAGAAATGAAGATCTATGTCTCCACACAAAAGGAGTTGGTATTCATAAAATCATAGGATCTTAATCATCATCTAGTACTGCTTCTCTTTATAGCTGATGATATAGGCCCAGAATTTTTGTGTGGTTTGTCCAAATGAACCACAACACTAGAAAGAGCCAGCATCAGAATTGAAAATAAGCTTTCAAATTATAAAACTGGTTACAAATAGCCTGAGCCTCAGTAAGGACAAAGGTAGGGTAACAGACTTGAAAAATAAAAATAACCCACAGCAACAAAAATTTTAAAAGTATTGTCTAAATAAAAAGAGAAAAGATTTCAAGATTGCAATAGCTAAAGATGTTGTACCTACCTGCTTTGTTACTGTTGTTGTTGTTTGTTATTGTTGTTGTTGTTTTAGGGAAGCACAATAGTAGTGTCCATTAATAGGGAGTAGATGAAGCAAGAAGGAATCATGAGATAATTGTCCACTTACTGAACTACTGACTTTTGCAGTTGAGTTGATTCTACGCTTCACAGTCAAGAATATTGCTCAGGATGCTGAAAAAAAAAAGATTACTAAATATTGAGAAAATTCCTGTTGAGGAAGGTTAAAAGAGTGGGAATAGTTCAGCTAGGAGATGAGAAGGAAGAATCTTCAAAGAAAGGAAGTGTTTGAAACAAAAGGTAACTAACCATTTTTTGTCTCTCTTCACTGAGAACAGAAGAAGAAACAAGAGGATTAAAGATTTAGGTTAGCTGAGACGCTTAGGTTAGCTAAAAGAAATACTTTTCAAATAAATATTACATTAAAATGGAAGTTTGTGGAATCTCCTTTAGAGTAGGAGCACAGTTGTTTGATATGGTTTAGGTACCTTAATTCAGGGTATTATGCCTTAAAATATCATAGCTCTAATATTCCATAAGCACACAATTCTGTGAAAATCTAAAAGAAAAAAATGTTTTAAATTCTCAGATTGGACATAAGGACACGTAGTACCTTTGAAAAATAAGTTAACAGTTTTAGCATTTTCCAGTGTACCTAGCAAGAATTTGCTTTTTTGAAAAGCAGACAAGGATAGTTAGTTTCTTTCTATTAAGCAATACTTTATACTATCTTTTTTTGTATTTATTCATGACACTGAAATTAATAGGCAAAAAACAACACAATTATCAGAGGACAATAAAACAAATATGCTCAGTTATACTTAGAAAACCATTGGTGAACATTCCCCTACAAAAACCTTTAAAATCTGTCAATTTCAGAAAAGTAGTTTGAGCCTTGAAAGCAGCTGGCTGGATATGAATACATTTACTCTTTTCCATGTGTTGGAAAAGTCACTCGTTTCCAAACATGAATTTAACCTTGGCCACATAAGGACAATGATGAACATATGAATCAAATGACTTGTTATACAAAAAAAAAATGAAAATTATAAAGTGTGAAGAAGAGGAGCAAATAAAGGAAAATGAATATCAGTTTCCATGTTTGACTTATAATTGTTCATTGCTAACCAGTGTCTTTCAGAAAGACTTATAAGGAGAAACACTTTCTGGATTTTTAATTGGTTGAACTATGTGCTAGTGCAACATTTTATGGCCACAAACATATTTATTAACTGTTGATATGAAGTAGGATTCAATTTGAAGGAAACTTGGGAAAAAATAATGTTTTAGCTGTTGTTTATAAACATAGGACATTTTAAACTAAGTTGCTATGTTTAAATATGTTTGAAAAGAACTGGGGGAAAAACCCCATTTCTTCAGAAAGCTGCTAACTTAGGGTTGATAGCATAACCACTACTAATATAAGATTAACAGATTCCTCAGTTCCTTTTTTTTTTTTTATAATGTTCACTGGTCATTTGGTGTTCATGATGAATTCATCTATTTCACAAAATGTTATCTGAAAGGGATCTTTTTTTAAAAGATGGGGACACTGAAACCTGAAAATATGAAGTCAACTGATGTTTTACTTTTGCAACCTGATCATGTTAGCACCCGAAACATTATAGCTGCCATTTATCTAGACTTTCTTCCCCTATTACACATAGTAGTATATTCAGTGTTCAAAAATATTTCCCTATTGTCCTCATTTATATTCTATTTAAAAGAAATTTTTAAAAACACCTTAGCCTAAGGACAAAGATGCATCTAAATATGCAATACCAAATGTTTGCATGAGATTATTTTTGTCACGTAAGTTTTCTCATAATCATCATATAAATCCTTTAGTATTCTTATTTCTCCTGTTATTCTTTCTCCATTAGGAATGTGATACATGTACTTGTTCCCCTTTACACAGAGAAACGCATGGCTTTAATCTTCAGTTCATTTTGAACCTCTTTACTGTGGAGTTATTTAAAATTTACCTATTAAAACTGAAGACTAGATACTGGGCCAAATCACTTTTTATGTGATTGGCATTTATTTGCTGGCTGCTAACATATTGATTTGTTAATTAACATCTTTTAGAATTATATGTTAATCATTGTTTCTTAATGCAAACATTAAAAAGTTAATCTAGTAGTCCCCTCTCTGAAGGTATGACTTTTTAAAGCAATGTTTATATGTAAACATTTGACACTGGAGAATGCAAAAAAGGTAAGGAAAATTTTAAAAATCAACTAGCCAGTCTTCCAGAAGAACCATTATTTATTTATTATTTTTAAAAAGGCAAAAATCATTCTCCTCTTTTGGTTCCCAGTTATGATTGGAAAATAGATCTCTGGGGAAATAAATTACCTTTAAACTATTGCCACAAATTCCAAACATAATTTGACTGTTAGTCAACTTATTAAGCCTTTGAAAATTAGTTTCATGACATTTTTATAATTTATTATGTTTTTATTTACATGATGTTACATATCTAATGAACAACTCAGAATTCTGATATCTTTCTTTATAGAAATAATATTGGTGCAATTTGTGGCAAACTCTGGTTTCTGTCCTGCATAATTATTGCTTTAATGCTTTAGCTTTTCATTGAAAATTTGTTGTTTTGCCCATTCAGAGTTAAGTAATATGTAATTTTTTAGATGGTAATAATCCTATGTACTGATTGATTTCAAAACTGATATAAAAAGCTTTTTTTGTGTTGCAAATTATTTTAAAACTCAAGTGTCAAAAGACCTTTGTTGTCTAGTATGTATGGATTTGTTTTAAAAAAAATGTTTTTCATGCAAATTTATCATCCCTTGTTTTATTTCTTTTAACTGTGGACAATCCTAGATGAATGTCTTGTGAAGGATTCATACAATATGTGCTTGTATTTGTGTAGTTCTTGCATTGAAATGGTTGGAAAAGCCACTCTAGAGCTAAGAAAATAACAGGAAGTTAATTATATTGATTCTTACCTCTTTGTTTCTGTTACTAGTTGAATGCAGTGTAATGTAGATAGCTCTTCCAACAGTAAATAAACTGGTTATCTTTTGTTCGTTTCATCTGTGTTACCTTTTTATCACCTTAAGCAAATTGTCCTATGAGCCCTTTTTTTTGGTTTTCACTATTTTAAAATGCAGGTTAATTTCTACAAGTTGAGAATTATGCAAGTCAATGAATCTGACTTATTATTTATTTAGTATTTATTAACATTTGAACTCTAATTAAACTGAAAACTCAATATTTTGCCTTAACCAATTCATTTTCTGTGACATTCAACAATAGTTCTGGCTTTCTGCATTATTCTACCTTTGCTATTTCCCACTAAAACAATATGACTGGCCATAAAGTGTTTTAGGATCATAATTTTAAGCTGGAAGAGATCTTAGATTATTTGGTCCAATTTCTCCCTCCTCCCATTTTATGAATGAAGAAACTGAGGCCCAGAGAGGCTAAATGACTTGTCCAAGGGTATATAGGTAGTAAGTGGAAAAGTCAAGATTTCAATCCACATTCTCTGACCCTAAATCTTGCACATTTACCGTGTTTCGGTTGTCATCTGAATTTGAAAATAAGGCAGACAAGAGGTTAGAAAGAAACTACAGACAAGCCAAACATGTGGCTAGTTGGAATTTAATAGACCTCTGACCTAATGTCATTTCAATTCCTTGACAGGAGATAGAATACTAATTGTACTAGTTCCCAAAGTTCCACTATCATCCAGTGATGCCTTCCTGTCAGTTCAAGTTTCTTGGGGTATACAGATGATACAAAAAGATGAAGATATGTGTCTATTTGGTTGATTCATTGGAGTGAGTACATAGAATCAGATTTGGAGGTGTATGGGACAGAATTTTTAAATAATAGGAGAGACATCTTTAAGAGAAACAAAGTAAATTTATTCTACAAACCTTGCAAGATTTGGGCACACCTCCATAATGGAGGAGGTGAGGTAAAAGGGAACCTGCCTTAATTTATAGTCTTCATAAAAAAGGTTCCCACCCACCTCTATCCCTTCTCACCATTGGCTGGGAAGTGGGCTTACAGTCTAGGCGGGAAAACTACACAGAGGACCAAGATTGATCCGGTTCACTCAGGTTTTTCCCTATCAGAACTCAACTGCCAAGGTGGCGTCTGAAAGTCTAGAAGAAATGGGGTGGGGGGAAGGAGAGACCCTTTCTGGGGCAGAGAACAAATAGCTCACAGGAAGTTCATTATCTTCTAACATCTGGGGCGGGGGAAGGGCATGCCCTCCAAAATTACAAGGCCAAATCCCAAAACCTCTCCATTAGACACACCCTGTGAAGTCTTCACCATTATCCATCCCATTCAGAGGGGACCTCAGATCATCTAGTCTAATCTATACCTGAATTAGAATCCTTTTTACGATATTACCCAGAATTGGTCGTCCAGCATCTACTGCAAGACATTCCATCATAGGAAACTCAAGACCTCCTGAAATAGCTCATTGCATTTTAGGACAACTCTTCAAGGAAATTTTTCCTCGTATGGAGCCTACATCTTTGTTTCTGCAAATTTCATTCATTGTTCCTCTAGGTTTGCCTTTTAGAGCCATACAAATGCATGCAAAACAAATCATCTTCCATGTGGCAGGCCTTCATATATTTGTGAAGAGAGCTATCCTGACCTACCTAAGTCTTCTCTTCTCCAGTCTAAATACCTTGATTTCTTTTGGTTCTCGAATCAAATCGTTTGATTTCTAGTCCCCTCATTACCCCAATTTAGTCTTCTACATAATGATATAGCTTGCCAATGTCATTCCTAAAATGTTGCGCCCCAAATTTCAATTCAACAAACAAATATTTATTAACTGCCTGCTATGTAGCCAGTGGAGCCCTCATTTATGGATGGAGAAGAAGAGAAAAAGCGGAAATGATATATACAATAAGTGTGATATGTGATAGACTATGATAAGGTCAAAGAGGAGCCAAAGAAAGTAATAATTTGAATCACTAGGTTCAGGACTAATCTTGTTGGACCTTTTGTTTCTCCTGACACTGAGACACACAGAATAAAGGCTTAAGTCAATATTAAAGAGGAGAAGTAGGGGGGAGCTAGGTGGTGCAGTGAGTAGAGCATCGGCCCTGGAGTCAGAAGGACCTGAGTTCAAATCCAGCCTCAAACACTTGACACTAGCTGTGTGACCTTGGGCAAGTCACTTAACCCCAATTGTCTTGCCGAAACAAAACAAGAGGAGCAGTAGAAACCTTTGACTCCACCATATTTTAAAACCACTGGCTTTATGTGGAGTACATGGTCAGGATCTTAATTTCCCCCATAAAGTTTTATCAATAGTGAATTTTTTTTCCTGCATATGACCAGACTATGGCAAGAAGAAATTTTAGGTTTGGGGAAATGCTTCTAGTTGCTAAATCGAACTGATCTTCAGTTTCTAAGAGAACATCCTACTCATGGAGGGAGTTAATACACTCTTGATCTTTGCAGTGTCCATTATAGGATACATAATTTGTCAAGGCATATCAGATAAATATTGGATTTTGATGTTACATGTTAAAAGTGCTAGGAATAACCATAGCTGCTGATCTTGTTCTTCCAAAAGTTTGCATTATGTACAACAAAATAAGATCCTTATAGATGGATAAAAATGAAATTTTTCATTGAAACATTAGAAAATGTTTCAGTGGTGGCATAGAATATTTTAGTTCACATATTATTAAATAGTAACTATTGCTGAAGCTTAATAGAAAAAATTGCAAGTCTACAATTTTTAAAACACAATCATCGGGGTGGAGCCAAGATGGCGGCTGGTAAGCAGGGACTAGAGTGAGCTCCATACCCGAGTCCCCCCAAAAACCTCTAAAAAGTGGCTCTGAACCAATTCTAGAACGGCAGAACCCACAGAACAGCAGAGGGAAGCAGGGCTCCAGCCCAGGACAGCCTGGATGGTCTCTGGGTGAGGTCTATTCCACACGGAGCTGGGAGCTGGGAGCTGGGAACGGAGTGGAGCAGAGCCCAGCCTGAGCAGCGTGGACCATCCAGACCAGAAGCCGGGCGGAGGGGGCCCTAGCGCCCTGAATATGTGAGCTGCAGCAGTTACCAGACCCCTCGACCCACAAACACCAAAGACTGCGGGAGAAGGTTAGTGGGAAAAGCTGCGGGAGTGGAAGGAGTTCGTGGTTCAGCTTCGAGCCCCGGGGGCAGCAGAGGTGGGGCAGCTACAGCTGTTGTTACTTCCAGCTCCAGGCCCACCTGGTGGGAGGAATTAAGTGGCGGATCAGAGCAGGGATGCACAGCCTGCCGAAGATCTAAGCCCAGTTTGGGTTGGGGGTTCTTGGGGAAGGAGCAGTGCTGGTGTGGCAGAGCTGGCACCTCCCTCCCAAACGTGGAACATAGAACTCTGTAATCTACAAGCAGTCACACCCCACTGAAAAACTCAAGGGTCAAGTTAGTTGGCTGGGAATATGGCCAGGAAGCAAAAACACACCCAGATTCAGTCTCAGACTTTGCATTCTTTCTTTTCTGACAAAGAAGACCAAAACATACAGACAGAAGAAATTAATAAAGTCACAGAGCCTACAACAGAAACCTCCAAGAAAAACATGAACTGGTCCCAGGCCATGGAAGAGCTCAAAAAGGTGTTGGAAAAGCAAGTTAGAGAAGTAGAGGAAAAATTGGGAAGAGAAATGAGAAGGATGCGAGAAAACCATGAAAAACAAGTCAATGACTTGCTAAAGGAGACCCAAAAAATACTGAAAAATACACTGAAGAAAACAACACCTTAAAAAATAGACTAACTCAAATGGCAAAAGAGCTCCAAAAAGCCAATGAGGAGAAGAATGCTTTGAAAGGCAGAATTAGCCAAATGGAAAAGGAGGTCCAAAAGACCACTGAAGAAAATACTACTTTAAAAATTAGATTGGAGCAAGTGGAAGCTAGTGACTTTATGAGAAATCAGGATATTATAAAACAGAACCAAAGGAATGAAAAAATGGAAGACAATGTGAAATATCTCCTTGGAAAAACCACTGACCTGGAAAATAGATCCAGGAGAGATAATTTAAAAATTAATGGACTACCTGAAAGCCATGATCAAAAAAAGAGCCTAGATACCATCTTTCAAGAAATTATCAAGGACAACTGCCCTGATATTCTAGAGCCACAGGGCAAAATAGAAATTGAAAGAATCCATCGATCACCTCCTCAAATAGATCCCAAAAAGAAATCTCCTAGGAATATTGTCGCCAAATTCCAGAGCTCCCAGATCAAGGAGAAAATACTGCAAGCAGCCAGAAAGAAACAATTTGAGTATTGTGGAAACCCAATCAGAATAACCCAAGATCTGGCAGCTTCTACATTAAGAGATCGAAGGACTTGGAATGCGATATTCCGGAGGTCAATGGAGCTAGCATTAAAACCTAGAATCACCTACCCAGCAAAACTGAGTATCATGTTCCAAGGCAAAATATGGATTTTCAATAAAATAGAGGATTTTCAAGCTTTCTCAGTGAAAAGACCAGAACTGAATAGAAAATTTGACTTTCAAACACAAGAATCAAGAGAAGCATGAAAAGGTAATCAAGAAATGGAAATTGCAAGGGACTTACTAAAGTTGAACTCTTTTGTTTACATTCCTACATGGAAAGATGATGTGTATGATTCATGAGACCTCAGTATTAGGGCAGTTGAAGGGAATATGCATATATACATGTTTATGTATATATATAAGTGAATGTGTATGTATGTATATATCTATGTGTGTTTTTATTTATATATATATATATGTAAAAGAGAGAGAGCAGACACAGGGTGAGTTGAAGATGAAGGGAAGATATCTAAAAGAAATAAAATGAAATTAAGGGATGAGAGAGCAACATAGTGAGAGAGGGAGATAGGGAGAGATAGAATGGGGTGGATTACCTTGCATAAAGGTGGCAAGAGGAAGCAGTTCTGTGGGAGGAGGGGAGAGGGCAGGTGAGGGGGGAATGAGTGAACCTTGCTCTCATCAGATTTGGCCTGAGGGGGAATACCATACATATTCAGTTGGGTATCTTACCCCACAGGAAAGAAGAGGGAGGAAGATAAAAAAAAATAAAAGGGGGGGGATGATGGAGGGGAAGGCAGATGGGGGTGGAGGTAATCAAAACAAACACTTCGGAAAGGGGACAGGGTTAAGGAAGAAAATTCAATAAAGCGGGATGGGTTGGGAAGGAGCAAAATGTAGTTAGCCTTTCACAACATGAGTATTGTGGATGGGTTATACATAATGATACATGCGTGGCCTAGGTTGAATTGCTCGACTTCTTAGGGAGGGTGGGTGGGAAGGGAAGAGGGGAGAGAATTTGGAACTCAAAGTTTTAAAATCAGATGTTCAAAAACAAAAAACATTTTTGCATGCAGCTAGAAAATAAGATACGCAGGCAATGGGGCGTAGAAATTTATCTTGCCCTACAAGAAAGGAAGGGAAAAGGGGATGAGAGGGGAGGGGGGGTGATAGAGGGGAGGGCTGACTGGGGAACAGGGCAACCAGAATATAAGCCATCTTGGAGTGGGGGGGAGGGTAGAAATGGGGAGAAAATTTGTAATTCAAACTGTTGTGAAAATCAATGCTGAAAACCAAATATGTTAAATAAATGAATTTAAATTAAAAATAAATAAAAAAACACAATCATCAAGTTTTATACAATTCTTAAGATAGGTAACATTAGATTCCCTTAGAAGTACTGACCATCCATAAAGTTATTGCTCCCTTATACTTTTGTGTCTCTGCTCTACAACTGCCCATCAGCAACTAGAATTTGACAATTCCTTTAAGAGGCAGCAAGGAAATTATTCTGTCATCAGAGCAGTCACTTTGCCTACCTCTGCTTTCTTTTCTGATTCGTTTAGGATAACACATTAAATTTTAAGCCACAGTTGAAGTGGGGTTAGCTTATCTAATTGAAGAACAGCCAAATCAAGGATTCTGGTATGTCATCTTCAGTGAGCAAAGATATGCATCAAAGGAGCCACTGGGTTGTTTTTTTTTTAAAAAAAAACATCAAGCAACAAGTATACAGATACATACCAAAAGATGAAAGGCTTCTATGTACATGATCCAAAGTGAAATTGAGAACTGGCAATTATTTAATTAATTTAATAAATCCTGATGGGTAACCAAACTGATACTATGAGATTTTAATTAATATGGCTGTTTCCACTGTTAAAATTAACCAGATAATTTATGTATCTCCACTTCATTTTGGATAAAGTCTTGAAATATGTAATATTTTTGAATTTCCAATAATAATAACTAACAATTCTGTAACACCTACTATATGCTAGGTGCTGTGTTAAGTGCTTTACAAATCTTATTTGATCTTCACAATCGCTCTGGGAGATAGATGTTATTATTCCCCCTTGACTGATGAGGAAACTGAGGCAAATAGAGGTTAAGTCACTTGCCCAAGGTCACATACCTAGTAAGTATCTTAGGCTGGGGTGTAGGGTGTGTTCAGGGAAGACTAGTACCTCTGGTGTGAAGGCTGCTGAGCCCTTTTCAGGGTTGCTTTCCACCTGTGGTGTACATCAGTTCTACCTAACTCTCACCAAAAAGATATAGCCTGTGCAGTGACTGCACTGTTTCAGCACACCAGCTAAACCAGATTGAGGGTAACCAAGGGGTCTCAAACCCACTGGTGAGTTAGGGGGATGTATCTACCCTAAAGACTTCTCCTGGTAGAATGGGTGGATGAGAACCATCTGTTCCAACAGCAACTGAAGCAGATGCTGTAGAGCACTTAGAGCTTGGTTAGACATCAAAGACACCAAGGTCATCCACTGCATGTTGAGCCATCACTAGTTGTCTTGATTCTGTCCTGCCACTGGACTATGATGACTCTGGAGGAAAGAGCAAGGCCAACAATTTTGTGCAACTCTGCCTCACTTAAATCCAATTTATGCATGAATCAAAAGACATCATATCAATTTACCATTTTTACTTATCTCAAAGCTCTACGGCAACAGGCAAGTGACGAAGCAGCAGGTGAGGATACACTGGGAGCTGTAGTCACAATCCTGCACACAGGCAGCCTAGACCATAGGGCCATCTTCTCACGGGAAGCAGCAGTGGGATTTGCCAGCCCTGTGGGTGTCTGATCAGCCTTTTAAGGATCACACTACTCACCTCCTGGTGTGAGGAAGGTGCCCTAAAAATTGTCAGCTTACCCAACCCTGATCTGATTACTGAAACAGGCAAGGATCCCACCCTGTGGTCAAAACACAAAAAAATGCACAAAAAAGTCTGCAAAGATGATTCCACCCACTATCGGCCCATGGAATGTGCACACACTTATAAACAATGCAAAATTCGATAGACCTGAAAGATGAACAGCTCTTGTTGCAAGAGTGCTCAGCCAGTATCACATCCAAATAGCATCCTTGAGTAAAACAAGGCTGGTAAATGAAGGCCAGCCTACTGAAGTTGGAGCTGAATACACGTTTTTCTGGAGTGGCTGCAGTAAAGGGGAGCGCTGTGAAGCTGGTGTAGGTTTTGCAACCAAAACTAATCTTATCAACAAAATTGTATGCCTACCAAAAGGAGTGAATGACAGGCTCATGACAATGTGATTGCCCCTTGTAGGAAAATGTCACTATCATCAGTGCCTATGCTCCCACCATGATAGACCCTGATGAGGTCAAAGAAAAATTTTATGAGGACCTGGAGACCCTCATCATCAATGTGCCAAAAGAGTTCAAACTTAGAATGCTGGGTGACATAAGAGTAGGCACAGATTACCAGACTTGGCAGGGAGTCCTAGGGAGGAATGGAGTTGGAAACAGCAACAGCAATGGTCACTTACTACTGAAGACTTGTGTATCTCAAGACCTTCTCATCACCAACACTGTCTTCCATTTACATTAAAATAAAACTTCACGGATGCACCCTCACAGCAAACACTGTCACAATAGACTATGTGATTGTAAGGAGAAAGATAGGATATGAAAGTGATGAAGGCAATGTGTGGTGCAGAATGCTGGACTTATCCTCTCCAAGCTCAGTATTCTCATTCAACAAAAGCAATATCCCAAAGGCAAAATGACACCAGAAGAATTAATGTCAACAGAGTAGAGCTCTTCTCTAAGAGGGAACACTTTATTGCTAACTTGAAGGGAAAGTAGACCAACAGGGTTGGCAACAGTGGAGCAGAAAAGGAGTGGGCAGCTTTCAGAGATTTGGTATATAGCACTGCATTTGCTCATCTGAGTCAGAACACTAGCAAACATCAAGACTGGTTTGATGAAAATGATGAAGAAATTCAGAAGCTGCTAAAAGAAAAGTGAGAACTCCACAGGGTTTGCCAGCAGGATAGTTGATCCATCTCTAAGAAGGCAGCATTTAATTCCATCAAAAGTAAAGTATAAGCAAAGCTTAGAGAGATACAGGATTCTTGGCTCAGGAAGAAGGCAGATGAAAGTCAGTTTTATGCTGATAGTAATAATCCAAAGCACTTTTATGATGCCTTGAAGGTTATTTATGGACCAAAGACCTGTGGTCCATCTCAGCTACTCAGTGCTGATGGAGTCACATTGATTAGTGATAGGGACATGATCCTAGAGAGATGGGCTGAACATTTCCATAGTGTTCTCAATAGACCATCGTCAATCAAAGCTGAGGCCATTGACTGTTTGCCTAAAGTTGACTTCAGTCTCTCCCTAGGTGAAGCTGCAACTGAAGAAGAGGTTTTGAATGCAATTAGGCTCCTTTTGTGTGGCAAAACACCTGGTGCTAATTCTATTCCAGATGAGATTTACAAGGTGGGGGGTCCATTGTTCACACAAAAGCCGACTGAAATTTTCCAGATTATATGGCAAGAAGAGGTTATCCCCCAGGAGTTCAAGGGTGCCTCCATTGTCCATCTCTATAAAGGTAAAGGAAATAGATTGTCCAGTGACAGCCAGTCATTGCTGGCAAGATTCTCACCAGAGTCCTCCTTAATAGGCTGAGCCTTCACCTGGAAGATGGGCATGTACCTCAGAGCCCGTGTGGCTTCAGAAAGGGCCAAGAAACAGTCAATGTGGTGTTTGCTGCCTGACAACTCCAGGAGAAATGCCAGAAGCAGAACAGAGGTCTGTACAGAATGTTTGTAAATCTGACCAAGGCCTTTGATATTGTGAGTCATGAGGGATTATGGAAAATTATGTCAAAATTGGGTTACCCAAAAAAGTTCATCAGCATTGTTTATCAATTTAATGACAGCATTCTTGCTCGGGTTCTGGATAATAGACAATGCTCTCATGCTTTCCCAGTTACCAATGGAGTGAAACAAGACTAAGAGCTTGCTCTCCCATGCTTTTTAGCATGATGTTTTCTGCCATGTTGTCAAATGCCTTCAATGAGGATGAACACGGCATCAAGGTCAGCTACTGAACTGATGATAAATTCTTTAACTTGAACAAGCTAACAAGTGGGGGCGGGGCACGGCTAGGTGGTGCAGTGAGTAGAGCACTACCCTGGAGTCAAGAGGACCTGAGTTCAAATCCCTCCTCAGACACTTAACACACTTACTAGCTGTATGACCTTGGGCAAGTCACTTAACCCCAATTGCCCTGTCTTCCCCCTTCCAGAAAAGGAAAAAAAAATTAACAAACAAAGACCAAAGTGGAGGGAGTATTGCTTCATGATTTTCTGTTTGCAGATGATTGTGCACTCAGTGCAGACTGTGTGTGCACTCAATGCAGCCTGTGAGGCTGACATACAACAAAGTATGGATTGATTCTCTGCTGCTTATGCTAATTTTGGCCTAACAATTAACACCAAGAAAACACAGGTGCTCCACCAGTGACTACCACACCATCCATACATGGAACCACCAGTTATAGCAAATGGAGAAGTTTTGAATGCTGTGGATAAGTTCACTTACCTTGGTAGTGTACTTTTCAGGGATGTACATGAGGTTGATGCACAAATTGCCAGAACTAATTCAGTATTTGGGAGACTGAAAGAAAGTGTGGAAGAGAAGAGGTATTAAACTAACTACCAAACTGAAGGTCTACAGAGCCGTTGTGCTGACCTCATTGTTGTATGTCTGTAAAACCTGGACAGAATAGCAACGCCATGTCAGGAAAATGAATCACTTCCATTTGAATTGTCTTAGGAAGATTCTAAAGATCACCTGGCAGGATAAGATACCAGACAGTGAGGTCTTTTCTCAAACTAAACTGTGAAGCATTCAAATGCTACCTCAGAGAACACAACTCCAATGAGCTAGCCATATTGTTTCAATGCAAAACATATACTTGACAAAGACTGTTTTATGGAGAACTCAGACAGGGCAAGCATTCACATGGTGGTCAGAAGAAGAAATACGAGGATACTCTCAAGGTCTCTCTTAAGAATTTTGGAATTGATTATGTGATTGATATAGGAGACACTGGCACAAGATCATTCAGCAAGGCATGCCCACATCAGAGAAGGTGCTGTGCTCTATGAGCAAAGGACAATTGAAGTAGCTCAGAAGACGCACAAGATGCACAAATTTAGATAATCCACCCCAAATGTTCACATGAATTATTTGTGCCCAACCTGTGGTAGAACATTCCAAGCTTGTATTCTCTTCAAGAATGAAGGACAACAACCAGCCAATATCAGGCTGAATTTGAACTCAGGTCTACCTGACTCTAGGCTCACACTTGCCTATTCATGAAGGGAAAGTAAAAATTCTCTTGTATCCTTTCTACTAATAGCATTAAATAGTTAAACAGTTTGTCACCTCAGGAAAGAGATCCCAAAATAAAAACTCCAAGGAACATTATAGCCAAATTTCAGACTATGTGGTCAAGGAAAAATATTACAAATGGCCAGAAAGACACAATTCAAATATCAGGGAATCAAAATCAGTATTACATAGGACTTGGAAGCTGCAACATTAAAGGATCAGAGGTCATGGAATACGATATTCCAACAGCAAAGGAGCTAGGACTACAATCACCTAAGCAGACAAATTAAGCATAATACATTAAGGGGAAAAATGGTCATTCTGTGAAATAGAATGATTTCAAGCTTTCATAAGGAGAAGACCAGAACTATACCAAAAATTTGACCTCCAATATCAAGACCCAAGATAAGCCTAAAAAGGTAAAAAGGGAAAAGAAAACATAAGGGATTCAATGGAGCTAAACTATCCCCACGCAGGAAGATGATACTTGTAATTCTCAATTTTATCATTCATAGTACAGCTAGAAGGAAGGTAACATGTGAATTTGAGAGAATGGCATTTAAAAAGGGATGAGAAAGAGGAGTAAAATGGATGCAGAAGCAAGGGTGAGGTAGAATGGGGTAAATTATTTAACATTAAGAGGCACAAAAAACATACAGTGGAGGGGAAGATGGGAGAGTGGGCATTGGGCATCACTTAAACCTTACTTTTATTAGTGTTGGCTCAAAGAGGGACTCATATACACAATTAGCTGAATATATCTTACCCTACAGGAAAGTAGGAAGTATGGAGATCAAGTAAAAGATAGGGTGGGGACTGAACAAAGAGAGGACAGATCAGGGGAGGTGGTAGACAGAAGTAAAACACTGGTAATGAGGGGAAGGATGAAAGGAAAGAGAGGACAGACAGGAGGAAAAATAGGATGGAGCAAAATACACAGGTAACAATCATAACTGTAATGTGAATAAGGTGAACTCTCCAATAAAGCAGAAGTAGATAGCAGGGTGGATCAGAAACCAGAATCCTACAATATGTTGTTTACAGAAAACACACTTGAAGCAGAGAGACACACATAGAGTAAAGGTAAGGGGCTGGAGCAGAATATGTTATGCTTCACCTGAAGTAAAAAAAAGCAGAGGTAGCAATCTTGATCCCAGACAAAGTAAAAGCAAAAATAGACCTAATTAAAGGAGATAAAGGAAGAAAACTACATTTTGCTAAAAGGTACCGTAGACAATGAAGTAATATCAATACTAAACATATATCAACCAACTGGTATAGCATCTAGATTCTTAAAGGAGAAATTTAGTGAGTTACAGGAAGAAATAGACAGCAAAGCTATACTAAAAGGAGATTTCAACTGTCGCCTCTCAGAACTTGATAAATCCAACCAAAAAATAAACAACAAAGAAATTAAGAAGTAGATAGAATATTAGAAAAATTACATATGACAGACCTCTGGCATGATTTAGACATGAAGAGTGACACCTTAAGTAAATTAGAAGAGCAATGAATAGTCTACCTGTCAGAACCATGGGGTAAGGAAGAATTCATGACCAAGAGATAGAGTTCATTACAAAAAGCAAAATAGATCATTTTGATTATATTATATTAAATTGAAAAGCTTCTGCACAAACAAAACCAGTGCAACCAAGATTAAAAGGAAAGTAGAAAGATGAGAAACAATCTTTACAACAAGTGTCTCTAATTAAGGCTTCATTTCTCAGATAGAAAACTGAGTCAAATTTACAAGAAGACAAGCCATTCCCCAATTGATAAATGATCAAAGGCTATGAACAGGAAGTTTTCAGAGGAAGAAAACAAAGCTATCTATAGGTATATGAAGAAGTACTCTAAATCACTTCTGATTAGAGAAATGCAAGTTGAAACAACTCTGAGTATCACCTCACACCTATCAAATTGACTAATATGAAAAAAAGGAAAATGATAAATGTTGGAGAGGATGTGGGGAAATTGAGACACTAATGCACAACTGGTGAGGCTGTAAAGCCTCACCATTCTGGAGAGCAATTTGGAACTATGCCCAAAGGGCAACCAAACTGTGCATACCCTTTGACCCAGCAATACCACATTAGGGCTGTATCCCAAAGAGATCATAAAAATGGGGAAAGGACCCACGTGTACAAAAGCATTTATAGCAGCTCTTTTTGTGGTGGCCAAGAACTGGAAAATGAGGGGATGCCCATCAATTGGGGAATGGCTGAACGAGTTGTGGTATATGAATGTAATGGAATGCTGTTGTGCTATAAGAAATGATGAATAGGCAGATTTCAGAAAAACCTGGAAAGACTTGTCACAAACAGATACAAAATGAAATGAGCAGAACCAGGAAAAAACACTGTACACAATGTCAGCAACATTGTGTGATGATCAACTACCAATGACTCAGCTCTTCTAAGCAACACAATGATCCAAGACAAGTACAAATGACTTATGAAGGAAAATACTATCCACATCCAGATAAAGAACTGATGGGCTCTGACTGCAGATTGAAGCATTTTTTCACTCTATTTTTTCTTATTTTTTTTTTCATTTTGATCTGTTTCTTTCATAATTGTGACGAATATGAAAATATTTTTCACATGTTGTCGTTGTGTTTGTTCTTTGTTTTCAAAGAGGACCATGACATTAGGAAAATAATATGACTTGCAGTTGACTTTGATTTGAGTGAGGGAGAGCTGTGCAAGGTCATCAACCTCATTTTCTCCTCCTCAGCCATCCGGGTCCAGTGGGCTGATACTCATCAAGATAACTGGAGATGGTGCAGGATGCAATGGGAGATCCTGGCCTTTTCAGGCTAAGGCCTTTTTCACATGATAGCATATATATAAACTATATCAAACTGCCTACCATTTTCAGAAGAGTGGAGGAGGGGAAGGGAGAGGGAGAAAAATTTGGAACTCAAAATCTTATAAAAATGAATACTAAAAATTTTCTTGACATATAACTGGGGAAAAAAATAAAATGCTATTGTGAAAAAAGAGATACCATCCTAAATTAGATTTAATACAATAACCAAATACGTAAGTGATGTGCATTGAAATAATAGATGTATATATGGTATTAACATACATAGCAATGAAAAACAATACAGAAAGAGTCATACTATATAGAAAATGTATAACAGTGGCAGCAAACTCAGAAAGGTATAGATCCCCACAGACTGCATATTGACTTGGAAAACCATAAATTAACATTATGCAAACCATATTTTTATTTATTTTGTTAAACATTTCTCAATTACATTTGAATCTGTTTTGGGAAGCAAGTTCAACACCTTCAATATACAACAGTGTCATGTTGTAGTTACATACAAAGCACATATTATAGGCACTCTAACAATGACTGTCATGTGGCTACATGGGTAACTACTTTATCCATTATACTTTGACCATCACAAGTGTCACTCCTGGCTGAAAGGGCAAATTGTGTGGGACTGCCTCGTTACTCACGGAGACTTCTTACTCAGTGTCCCGCATCTGTGTGATGGGTTGGTAGAACATTGAGATAAGGGAGGAAGAAAGATCCTCTGTCCTTCTGGCTTTTGGCTTTAAGAGAGAAGCATTCCATTCCCCGTTCACCTACGGCAGAGGGTGGCGGGCACGTCCTGTGGAGGGAGGCGCCGCCAGTGCTGTAAATCGAATACCTGTTATATGTACAAGGTAACTTAGATTATAAAGAAACTTTTGGAATATTATGAGTGGATCTCTGCATTTGGTCATCTTTTATAGCACAGCAGGAATGAAACAAGTCTGCTGCAATAAAACACTGAAGGCTTTAAAATGTTTTCTTGCATAAAACTCAAACTTTAAGTAGCTGCTTATGAGGGTGGGGAAGTAAGGAAACTAGTGTCTGTCTCAAGAGACAGGACAGCTGTTTTTTCATCAACCTCAACTGTGTGCAAGGAAGAGGAACATGGCTCAAGAAACTAACCATAGCCAAGTGCCTATGCTTTGTTCCATTGGCTGTGGATTTTACGGAAGCCTTCGTACAAATGGCATGTGTTCAGTATGCTATAAAGAACATCTTCAAAGGCAGAATAGTAGTAATGGTAGAATTAGCCCACCTGCAACTTCCATCAGTAGTCTGTCTGAATCTTTACCAGTTCAGTGCAGAGAGGGCAATGTCCCAGAAGCCCAATCAACATTAGACTCCATGTCTTCCCCATCTATGCAGCCAAGCCCTGTATCAAATCAGTTACTTTTATCAGACCCTGTAGCGTCTACCCAAGGGGAAAGTACATCTGTGGACAAAGCAGTACCTGAAACAGACAATCTGCAAGCTTCAGTATCAGACACTGCACAGCAGCCCTCTGAAGAGCAAAACAAGTCACTTGACAAACCAAAACAAAAAAAGAATCGCTGTTTCATGTGCAGGAAGAAAGTGGGATTGACTGGGTTTGAATGCTGGTGTGGAAAGGTTTACTATGGTGTGCACCATTACTCAGATGTACACAATTGCTCTTACAATCACAAAGCTGATGCTGCTGAGAAAATCAGAAAAGAAAATCCAGTAGTTGTTGGGGGAAAAATCCAGAAGATTTGAACTCCTGCTGAAATACAAAAATCCTTTTGACCATCCGCAAACTAAATTGACTTGAGCATGTTTTTCCTAGTCATTGGGAATGTAGAGCAATGAATCTTGCATAGACCTTTTAATCAAACATGTCATAAGAAGAATAGATTTTTGTTTTTGTTTTGAAAATGACTCTGAACATTTATTTCCATTGCAGTTTCTGTGGCTATGTTACAACAATCTGGCTAGCAGCTGCTGTGGGGGGTGTAAAACCAACAACAACCATCTCACAGAACACTGCAAGCCCAGGTTCTTTTGATCTGCTTTACTAAGGAAAACAACGTTAAGGGGTTAACAATCTTACTTTAATCCAACATACAAATATCGTTCACTCAGCTCAGGGGGAAAAGCCAGCACCCTGAGCTTCAGAGGAAATACAAACAAATTACAAACATCCACAGACAGACCTTGCAGACAAATCTCAATTCATAGTTACCAGAGTTTAACAAAGTCTCAACATCTGGGTTTACAAGCTTAACTACAACTGCCCAGAGTCTCCACATCAGAACACCACCAAGAGTGACAGCCCTAAGCAAATAGCTCTGACTTACCTTTTTATGCACTCTTTAGCCATCATCAAACGTCATCTGAGCGACTAGAACTTGGGCTCTTACTATTGCCTCTGGAGTTAGCACCTCCCCCTATGACCTTGAGGGCTTTACCCACACTGGCTTAGCACCTAATAGCTAGGGGTTTTGGGCCTACTTGGGAGCAAAGATATAATCAGACCTTCCTCCATTGGCCCCACCTGGAGCCCCACCTTAGTTACCAATTCACACCCACATAGGCTTAGCACCTAATAGACAGGGGTTTGGACCTGGGGCTTAGCACCTAGTAAGATTCAAAGACACTTAATTAATCATTTTAAAACAGTAAGAAAGTCCCAACTTAATTGATATTACAGGCTGAAAAGACTGAAGTAAACTTTACAAGTATTATCCTTTTAAGATCATTTTAATTTTAGTTGAGTGCAGAGGGCTTTTATAACAAACATGGATAAATATTGGAGGGCTGTGCTTTTCCAGTATTAAACATTGCAGCAGTTTATTTTCTCATTGTGTGTATCTATAACTTTTCTCTGCAGCATGATTTGTCTTTGGATAGTGCCCCTTATGGCACAACTAGTTATCAGTAACTGAATGTATTTTAATCATTATGGCTGCTTCTGTTTTTCATTAACAAAGGTTATACATATGTTAGCATATTAGCTTCTTTGCACCCATGACCTATTTATGTATGAATCATTTGTAATGAGAGAGATTATAAGTTTGTGTGGTTTTTAAAAATTCTTTTTGAGCGAGGGGAGGAAAGGCTATATGCACTTCATTGCTGCCTGCAGGTTTCACTGGGATTAAGTTCATCAGTCTGTATGTACACAAATATGAAGAATGATCTGAAGTAATTGTGCTATATTTATGTTTATCCACTGGTCTTAACTTTGATTGAATAAAAAAAAGGCAAAGCAAAATAAAAAGAGAGAGAGAGAAGCATTCCAACCTTTCTTCACCTCACTGAAGGGAGAGAAAGACTCTGGGAAGAAGCTGTCATGTAGGACTTTGATCATGTCGTCATTCCCAGATTATATCCTAGAATTTACCCTTGGCTGAGATCTGGGACTCTCTCTCCTAGTTGAACTGAGTTACTCCCAATGGGTGAGTTCATTTACTTTGTGTATTACCTGGTATATATTAACCTATGTAGACTTTCTTGAATTTCTATTTTGCAATCACCTTGGATAAAAGGGTTTATTTACTATTTACTATGTATGTTCATTGTGGATCTGGCATTTGGTAGGGGGAAGTCATGCCTTGGATACATAGCTTTGGGGCGCTTCTTTCCTGTTCAGAGATAATGACCAGTAGTGTAGCCTGTAACTAAAATTTACTTCCCGTACAATATTATTCTAGCCCTATATTCCCTCTCTCTGAGGAGAGCAGTTTTTGACCCCCAACCTCCTGGCAACAAGATTCCTTTGGAGAAGAGTGAGGGGAAGAGACACTAGAGATTTATTCTTACCTAACTGAGCCACAACTGAAACAGTCACACTGTACAAGTTAATTTGTTTGCTAGTCAATTAATGCTAGAATTTGTGCAAAGACCTGCTACCAGCTCAGTATCTATGGTGTCTTTAGACCTCCTGGACTGCAGTGCTAATCATTTGCTGATAGGCCAAGTCTACATCCTCATGCACACTGAGACAGAATCTCAACTCTGAACTTCTGTTTCATTTGGCTTGGCTGTTACTAAGTTCAGATTCTGTGTTCCTTAGAGCACTCTGTAGGCATATTAGACAAGAAAGGGGCAGGCTCCAGATTTACCCACTCCCTTGGTTTGAGCAAGGGGTCTCTTTTGGGTCAAGTCAGTTAATTTACCTAATTCTCTGTGAATCTCATGGTTTCTTACCTATACAAATGGCAGACATTGAAAACACCAAGGTCATCCATTGCATTCTAGGCCATTGCAAGTCATCCTGACCTATGTCTTGCCATTGGACCTTGATGTCTCTGGAAGACAGAATGAGACATGACTTGGTGCAGCCACACCTCACTTAAATCCAATTCCCTTGAAAGTCAAGACACTAGCCTATGATGCCATTGGTCCTCAGCAAAAACAGTTTCCTTCAGAGCTGTTCTCTAGCTCCAACAATCTTTATTGGCAACTGCTGAATGACTCCATCTTTGTGTAGCCTGATTAATAGTCACTCCATTGATATTTCCCTCCTGGAGATCAGGGACTTCAAACAACTGTTGGGAAAGAGGTAGTTGAGATGTATTTTTTTTTCAGGGACATGACAGCATATGACCTCAGCTGTGATTTTAAAGAAGGGCAAATTGCCCAGCCTTTCAGGTACTTACTGTGGGTTGGCTTTTCTCTGAATAACAAGATTTTTCTGCAGGCCTCCCTCCACAGAATTTCTGATTTTAAGCACAGTCATTCTACTGCTTGTTCCTACCTTAGTTTTTCTGAGCTGAAACCGTATCTAGATGGTAGGCAGAAACAACAAACTCTCCAGGAGCAAAAAGATATAGATGACACATTTCAAAGTTTAATTTGCATTGTTAACATTTTCTCTATCACTTTCATAAGTCTAGGCAAACAAAAAAAATCTAGCTGAGATTTGTAGCATATTTCTGAAGTGTAAATGTCTCACACTGAAAATTTAACAACTGACTTTTGTGAGCCAGTTTGAGCTAGCTCTAGCATACTTTGATAGTAGACCAATTTTCAGTTTAGAGATATACTTCTTGTGACTCTTTATGTCTCCAAGTACATGTAAATATGTAAACATGTCTACCACCTCTACATTATCAGGTATGGGGTAAATTCTGTGGTATCATTTTTGGCAGCATTGCATCCATATACTATGAATGCCACATGCTGTCCTTCTACTCAAGTCACATGATAATGAACTACTTAAAGTAGGGCATCCCCTTTAAGTTGTTTTTCACTTGAACTGTTCTATTAGTGTTATCTCATCTCCTGCCTCTGAAAACAGCAAGCAATAGTTAGGAAAGCAGTCATAGAATGCCAAGGCTGAAAGATATGGCATGTCATTTAAATACTTTCATTTTACAGATGCCATAACTAAGATCCAGAGAAGTTAAGGGAGTTTATTAACATTGCACTGGGAACAATGACTGAATGGGATTTAGGTTCTAGACTCCCAGTTTTTATGCTCTTTACATCACATCACTCTGCCTCCTTTGTGACCACAAACCAGAACAAGACTGACTCATTTGGGAGCTGAGCTCATGATCTCTTTGATCCCATACTGTAATCAAACATGTAACAATATGCTGAACAATCTGAAGATCTGTCCATCCTAAACCCCTGAATCCCAGTCACCATTGTCCTATTGGTGAATTATCCCTTGGTAAAGCTCAATATTGGAGTATTCTCAACATCCATTTTAGCTGCTGAATACCAATGAAGAAAGTCATGTAAGTGTGATGCATGGATTCACAACAAGTTGTATATCTCAACTGGACCCTTACTATTGTACATCAATCTTTTTTACTCTTTCCTAGTTGATTTTTTTCTTTCTTTTTTTTCTTATTAACTTTCTAAAACACTCTCCACAATAGCTATTCCTAACCTCTTCTCTCACTAAACCACTGCCATTCCTCTCTTTCAACACGGTAAGACCCTGCCTGCTTTCTGTAGAGTCCTTCTAACTACCCTAATGATGATAAAGTTCTTAAGAGTAACATTTATCATCTTCCCGTATAGGAATGTAAATAGTTTAACCTTATTGAATCCTTTATGATTTCTCTTTCATGTTTACTTTTTATACTCCTCTTGAAACTTATGTTTGAATGCCAGATTTTCTCTTCAGCTCTGGTCCTTTCATCAGGAATGTTTGAAAGTCCTCTATTTCATTAAATTTCCATTTTTTCCCCCTGAAGAATTATACTCAGTTTTGCTGGGTATGTTATTCTTTATTGTAATCTTATCCTCTACCTTCCAGAATATCATATTCCAAACCCTCCACTCCTTTAACGTAGAAGCTGCTAAATCTGGTGTGAACCTGACTACGGCTCCAAGATATTTGAATAGTTTCTTTCTGGATACTTACAATATTTTCTCCTTTGCCTAGGAGCTCTGGAATTTGGTTGGGAGTTTTCATTTTGGGGTTTCTGTTAGGAGGTGATCAGTAGAGTCTTTCCATTTTTATTTTACCCTCTGGTCCAAAATATCAGGGCAGTTGTCCTTTATAATTTCTTAAAACATGATGTCTAAGTTCTTTTTTTTGATCATGGCTTTCAAGTAGTCCAATAATTCTTTGTTTGAGAGTCTTCTGTGTATTTATTGTTTTACAACAGAATGCCCAACACAGATCATCATAACTGCCAAATAGTCAGCTGTGCAAAATAGTATATATAGTGCTTAAGTACAAATGGGAGACATGACTTTTTTTTTAAATAAATACTTAAACACAAATTTATGGTCCCAAAAAAGAGCATTTAAACTTGACGGTGTAAGTTGGTCTGCCTCCTTGGCCCCACAGTAACTGTTATTTTCCCGAAACCCAGTAGAATCAATATACTAAATCATCTGTTCCATTGTGTGAATAATGGACCACAATAAATGAGTCCCTTAGCTTTTTCCAGCTCCCCTACAAACGTGATCTGGCCTGGATAAAAAGACAACAGGAATTTCGTGAAGGTAATTAGTCCAAAATGCTAAGTATGGTTAAATAGTCCACATGATCTATATTCACCAATTCCTTTTTTAATTAGTTCCTTTTTAGTTAGGATGTACTTAGATTCCTTTCTTCAATTCATCATACAGGACAAGCAGGAAAGCTCCACCCATGCCTCTAAGAACATTGGACCAAACAGCCTTGAAGAAAGCTTTGCCACCCTCATCTTTAGCAATCTTCTTCCAGCAGTCAATTGTCCCAGTGTACATGATATCAGCTCCTTTGTGCCCAGACTGCATCATCATTTGCCTCCTTACTGTATCAAAAGGATAGGAGACCATCCTGGCTACAGCAGTCACTGATTGCACAATCATCCAGCTTATCACAATATGAATGTTCTTCAGATCTGGGAGCATGCCTTTTGTTCTATCATTGATTCCAAAGTAAGCTGCACTGAGACACTGAAAACTTGACACAAGCCACGAATTCCTTCAGACTTGGTCATTTTCACAAGGCAGTCTCCCAGGCCTTTGAATTCTCAGTGCCAGATTTCCCAACATCAGCTGCCAAGCCAGGTCTCGCAAAATCCAAGAGGGCAGACAAAGCAGAGAGAAGTGGCTCCAGCTGCACCGCCAGAGGCAAGATTGCCAGCAAAATACCTCCAAAACTGTGTGTGCTTGTCCACTCCTCCCAGAGACACCTGCTTATACTTTTACTTAAAGACAAAGTTAAAGGCCTGGGTGGGGAAATATCTGATGACCTTTGCTAAGTTACCCCGCCAGAAGGAAAGCACCCCTTATTCCTTTGGAATTCAGACTATACAATCCACTAGGCCTTTGTACTGCTTCTCTGCAGCAATTTGTTTACTTTTATGCTGCACCAAAAATAGTAGCCTAACTCTCTCAATGGGGGCCACCACAGTCTTGAAGGTAGCAGTGGTTATGCCACTGGCCAGGAAGTCCTTGGCAAAGGAGATGGCCTGTTGCCTCATCAATACAGAGGGAGAAGGTGGAGTTGGAGAAGGAAAGCCAGTGAGAAAGGGCCGAAAGCTAGGGAACTTGTTGCTGCTTGCACCTCCAATGATTCTTAAATTATAGGACTACCTGAATAATTAAATTATTGGACTCCTTGATTTATTTTCCAGGTCCATTGTTTTTCTGATGAAATATTTCACATTTTCTTCTACTTTTTCATTCTTTTGATTTTGTTTTATTGTTTCTGGATGTTTTATGGAGACATTAGCTTCTATTTGCCCAATTTCTGTTTAGCCAACTCAGCTTTTTAAGGAGTTTTTTTTCTTGAGTGAATTTTTGTACCTCCTTTTCCATGTGGCCTATTCTGCTTTTTAAGACATTCTTTTCTTTAGTGAATTTTTCTGCCTTTTTTATCATCAGACCATTCTGCTTTCTTAAGTTGTTATTTTCTTCAGTATTTTTTGCACTTCTTTTACCAAACTGTTAACTCTCTTTTCATGATTTTCTTGCATCACTCTCATTTCTTTTTCCAATTTTTCCTCTACTGTTCTTACCTCTTTCTTTAAGTCTTCCAGGAATTCTTGTTGGGCTTGTATCCAATTACTTTTTTTCTTGGAGGCTTTGATTGTAGCTGTTTTCAGATTGCTGCTTTCTTCTGAGCTTGTGTGTTGGTCTTTCCTGCTACTGTAGTGGCTTTTTAACGTTCAGGTTCTTTTTTTGGTTATTTGCTCATTTTTCTGGCCTATTTCTTGACTTTGAACTTAATGTTAAAGTTGGGCTCTTGTTCACCTGAGGGTGGGGAGATGCTGTTCCAAGCTTTAGGCTTTTTCATGCTACTTTCAGAGATAGTTTCAGGGGTCTACAAGTTTTCAGTGCTTCCAAGGTGATGTGATCAAGGGGGAGGTGTGTTCACTGCTTTTCTGAGTTGCAAAACAGCAGCAGACCCTGAACCCAGTGCCAGCAAAGAGTTCCCTATGATCTCTTTCTGATCAGTCATCTGACCCTCTTGCCATCTCTAGGTTTTGCTGCCACAATTGTGGCTATTGCTCCAGATATCACAGACCTCTTTTGCTGATCTCCTAAGTTTTCATTGCCTGAAAAAAATGTCTCACCCCAACCTTTTGTTGGCTCTGCTGCTCCAGAATTCAATTTGAGGCATTATTTTAAAGTTATTTGCAAGCTAATGTTGAAGAGTTCGACTGGGTTGCTGTCTCTACACTCTACCATTTGGCTCTGCTTGCCTCACTCCCTTATTTTCTTTTATTTGGGGGGGGTCTCCCTTATTTTCAATCTCTCCTCCCCTGATTCCTTCCCTGAAGCCTAAAAATGTGCCAGTATCTTCCACATCCTTAAATAACCTTCAGTTGATGTTACCACTCCTCATATTTTATCTTTTCTTCCTTTCTGTGCCAAA
Source organism: Trichosurus vulpecula (assembly GCF_011100635.1). NCBI lineage: Eukaryota > Metazoa > Chordata > Mammalia > Diprotodontia > Phalangeridae > Trichosurus > Trichosurus vulpecula. The sequence continues at coordinate 283,867,933 of NC_050577.1, forward strand.
TTCCTTGGAAAAGCTTTCCATATTTTGCTTCTTCCTTTTCCTCATATTTTATTCACCCCTCCAAATATGATTTCTAACTCTACCACTCAACTAAATCTGCTACTTCCAAAGGTACCAATGACCTTGCCGTCTCTAATATCTTTTCTCAGTTTTTACCCTTAACCTCTTTCAGTGTTGATCATCATTTCCATATGGATTTTATTTATTTCCTGGCTTTTTGTGACATTATTATCTCTTGGTTTTCCTCTTACCTTCTTTGCTGAATCACTATCATGTTCCACTTGCTTTCTGCAAGCTCCCTAGGGCTCTCCTGAGCCCTCTTTTCTCCTTTCTGTTCCCCCTTGGTGAGTTTATCAGATCCCAAATTTCAATTATCCTCACACGGTGATTCAAATCCATACGTCTCTCCTGAGCTCTAGTCCTATTTCACCAACTACCAGCTGAACTTATCTATCCAAATGATCAAGAGGGATCTCAAAGTCAACATATCTAAAACAGAATTCACTTATCTTTCCCCCAAAACTGCTCTTGTTTTTAACTTACCCATTTCTACCAAGAGTACCCCCATCTTTCCAGTCACCAAGGTTTGAAATCTTATTCCCCTTTTAGACTATTAGCACTCTATGAGAAAGATGTACTGTAACCTGCCCTCACCCTGAGAGGTGTAACTTTCCAGAGGCAGACTACTACCACACAGCTATATTCAAACTCTCTAAGGATTCTAAGGATAATCATGTTGAGAAAAAATACACACCCTTCCCCCCTTACTCACCACTCTAGCCCTTGAGACCTCATTGTATTTACCATTTACACCACCAGCTTCTTACAAGGTAACAACACATTCACAGAGTACATGATATTTACTTTGACAACCCATTCACAATAATGACACTTTTAAACATTAGACAAATGTTTATTTAACAATACAGCAAAAGAAATAATAACATCATAGAAAGTCATATTAAGGCAAATGCATAAATAATAAAATGCATCACAAGGGTCCCTTCAGAACCTTCTGTTTTCAAAGAGTATTTAGGGAGATAAAATCAGAGGTCCAAGGAGGTAGATTGGTTCTGTTCTGAGGTTTTAAAAAAGAGAAAGAGAAGCAAGGGTAAAAGAAATACAATAGAAAGGAGGAAGAAGGGGATAGAACTTACTATCTAGCATAATTGGGGTATGTGGAGGAAGGGGCAGGGGCAGGGGGCATTAGGTGAATCTCATCTCAAACACAAAGGCAGGTTGTTGATGTAAAACTATGTCAAACTCAACAGAGAAATACGTGTGTGTGGAAGGGAACAGTTAAGGAGGGGAAATTACGAGGAAGGGTAATACCCAAGGAACAAAGAGCTAAAAGCAAAATGAAGGAGGTTCCCTTAGATTGTTTCTAATGTGATTGGGAAATAGCTGAATAAATTGTGGCATATCAGTAGATGTCATTGTAAGACAGATAACACTAGCACACAGGATGGCTGCTATCACAGGTTCACTTAATCTGGTCAGACAAGAAAGACAGGAGTTAGTAATCTTACTTTATTCTAGTCTAGTTTTCTCACAAGGATTGCTGATAATGAGCACAAACTCCTACAGCGTTCCCTAATCACCCTTCTAGTAGGGGCCCACAGCAAGGCGAGGCAACTACCCTGAGACAGGCACAACTTGTACATTTCCCTAAATCCCCTCAAGCCTCAATGGGGGCCAGTTGAGGCAAACACAGATTCCCCTCAAGCCTTGATGGGGGTCATTCTAGGCACACACGGAATTACAGTTTGTGCATTCAACCCTAAAGGTTCCCCATTCACTGACCTGTGCCCACCTGCTTTATAGGGCAACAGACAAAGAAGTCATATTGCCAGCATAGCCTCACAAGTTTACATCACCTCATCCGTATATCTCACTGCACAGTTGCAGTGGATGTTTACAATTTCAGCACGCATATTGATATTATTTATCATTATATAATGCTGCACAAGCATGGTGGAGATGTTTTTAACCATGAGCCTGGGAAATAGAGATTGTTATGGCCATGGAGCCTGGAAAACTGACCTCTAAGAAAGAATAACAAAAATCTACCTTACTTACATTAAAATCCACCTTACTTACAGTCATGGAATATTGTTGTGTTATATGACAAAAGAGACCATTTCAGAGAGGCCTATGTAGTATGAATTTATGCAGCATGAAGTGAGCAGAACCTAGAGATATACAAAGACAACAACACTGCAGAGACAAACACTTGAGAACTTGATCAGGAGTCTCTGAAGGACCTATGATTAAATGTGTTACCCACTTCCTGAAAGAGAGATGATGAGCTAAAGGTGAAGAAAGAGACATATTTTTTTGGACATGGCCAATATGTGGATTCATCTTGCTTAATTATTCTAATTTGTTATAAAAAGTTTCTTTCTCTTGGTTAATGGAGGAGGAGTGAGGGAAGGAGGAAGGTTAGCAATAATGATCCCCCACCAGCACCAAAAAAAGAGGGCCATTGAAGCATTTTTTAAAATGCACAGAAGAAAACAGGAAATTCCAAAAGAAACACAGACCAGCAGGGCTATTATGAAAGTAATATGTAGAATTTATTAGAGGCTTTTTCCCCCTCAAAAGCAGGCAGTATGAAATCAAAATTCATCAGTTCATAGAGATCCCTCTTTTTGTGTTCTCCTATATGTATAGAAATGTTCTCTTTTTTTGGAGTTTAAGTTCATAATGAAAAAACAAATTTGAAAGTAGCTAGAATTTGTCCAGTCTTTTGCCAACAAAAGCCCAATACTCTAGCAATATAGGACTCCTTGACTATGGTTGTTTTTGTAATAAAAATTTGGTTTTAGAATAAAACCACCAAATAGTTTATATAAATGAATATTAGCTCCATAAATTTCCTTTCAGTAACTACTAAATAGTACCCCCTGGTTCATTCTTTCCAATTTCTGCTCAAAATGGACAGTTGGATCCCCAGAGGGCAGCTGAAAACTTCTCCTTTCTGGATTCTAGAAGTAACCTGAGGCCATAGTACTGTGGCTCACCAACCCTGATCTAGTATGGTCTATTATCAGCCAGACTTAATTAACTATTAGAAAGAGGCTCACAACCTAGGCACCATCCAGGTTTGTCTGCTGAGATAAAAACTAATCAACCCAAAGTGCTAAATCCCTTTAATGGAACCCCGTGCCTCTTTGAACCTTTTTTGAATTTGTCCCAGTGAAGAGTAAATTAGGAACTCCATTTAGATTATTCCCTCAAATACTCTTATCTCCTGGTTCCTTAACTTGCTTATTTCCAATTACCTTCTCCTCCACCCTACTTTGGTTGCACACAAATATGGTCATATACCCACAAATGTTTCAATTCCATGTTTATGAATGTTGAAATTCCCTTATCATTTCACTGCTGTCTCTGCCTTACAATCCTACATGCTATTCTTAATCTTTTCCATGGTCTCCAACCCCTTGGTTCTTTCCCAAGTTATCACTCCTGCACTAGCTATATTCTCTTCCCTTCCCCATCTTGACCCTCTTAGTGACTCAGTTCAGCTCTATGCTGCTTTCTTCTCTTGAATCCCTTGTCCCTTTGTCCTATAGTCAATCTTGCCCTGCCAAACTTCAGTCTCAGATTATACCAACCATCTACCCTTGTCCCTATTCACCTGCTGCTGAATGAAGCTGGGAAAAAAAATCAAGAAAGTACAGACTAGATCCACTACAAATTTATGATGCATAATCCCAACTGGGACCTCACTGTTGCTAGGTAATCCTTTCACACTTTCCTAATTAACTTACTATCCCACTCATCACAGTGGCTCTTCCAAACCAGCATCCACTCTCTCTGCTAAGTATGTTGTTTCATATGTCACCAAAAAAATTGAGGTCGTTTCCCAAAAGCTCCTTTTATCTTCCTTCTTTTCATTTCATAACACTCCACCACTATCTCTTCTTATTCCCCTGCCTCACATGAAGAAATGGACCTTATTGTTTCCAAAGCAAACCCATTCTGTCTTCTCCAGTAAGTTGCCCTCTCTTGTCATCCTCACTCTCTCATTTATGATCAGTTTCTTCTTGTCTACTGGCTCCTTCCCTACTGTCTACAAACATGTCCATTTCTTCCCCATTCTCAAAAAAACCCAAGTCCTTACTTGATCTATCCGTGCCTACCATCTGTCATCCTATATCTCTACTCTGTTTTTGTGGCCAAAATCCTTGAGAAAGTGATCTATAGTAGATATTTCCACTTTCTTTCCTTTTGCTCTTTTTCTTACCTCTACAATTTGGCTTCCAACTTCATCACTCAACTGAAAATTCTCTCTCTAGAGTTACTAATAATCTCTTGATTCCAAAATCTAATGACCTTTTCTCAGTCCTCATGCTTCTTGACTTCTCTGCAGTGTTGGAAACTGTTGATCACCTTCCTATTTGAAATACTCTCCTCTCCAGTTTTCATGACAGCACTCTGTCTCTGGATTCTTCTTATCTATCTGACAACTTCTTCTCAGTCCCCTTTACTAGATCTTTGTCTAGGTCATGTCCAGTTACCAGGGCATGGTAGACAGCCCTCCCACAGGGCCCTTTGTAAGCCATCTTCTCTCTTCTCCCTCTAAATTCTTTAAGTTGGTGATCTTGTCAGACACCATGGATTCAGTTATCATCTCTATGTTGATGTTTCTCAAATCTACTTATTCTCTCTTGACATCTCACATCTCTAGTTGCCTAATTGACATTTCAAACTCATTAGCTCAAAGGCATCTCAAACTCAACATGTCCAAAACTGAACTCATTATCTTTACTCACAAACTTTCCCCTCTTCCTAAGATCCCTATTACTGTCAAGGATATCATCATCCTCCTAGTCCCCCAAGCCTGTGACCTAGGCATCCTTGATTCCTTACTCTGACCCTGCCACCCCTATCCAAAATGAGTCAAGGCCTGTCAATTTTAACATCTTTGTAACAACTCTTATATACGTTTCCTTCTCTCCTCTGACACTGCCACCACCCTGATCCAGGACATCATCATTATCATCATCATCATCACTATCATCATCATCGATGCACTATTGCAATAGCCTGTCTTCTGGGTTCCCTGCCACAAGTTTTTTCCCACTCTAATCCATTCTCCATTCAGTTGTCAGTTATTTCCTGAATTGCAGGTCTGATCAGGTCACCCCCACCATGTACACACTCAATAAACTTTGTGGCTCCAGGATCAAATATAAAATCCTGTTTAGCGTTCAAGATCTTTCATAATCTTAGCACAGTGCCTGGAGCATAGTAGATGTTTGATAAACGTTTGCTTTGTCTCCCTCCCTCCTTCCTTCCTTCCTTCCTTCCTTCTTTTTTCCTCCTTTTTTCCTTCCCTCCTGCCTTTATAACATCTCTTTTTGTAGTAGCAAAGAATTGGAAACTATGAGAGTGCCCATCAATAGGCGAATGACTGAGTAAAATATAGCATACGACTGTAATGGAATACTATCGTGTGTAAGAAATGGCAATATTGTAGAGACAATTTTGTAAAAGATTAATGATTGGCATGATGACCAACCATGATTCTAGAGGAATGATGATGTTCTGCTACCCATCTACTGACAGAGAGATAATGGACTCAGAGAGTAGAATGAGACGTATTTTTTGGACATAGACAATGGGGAAATTTGTTTCCTTGAGGACATATTTATTACTAGGGCTTTAGTTTTATTTTTCTTTTTTTATTTAAATTTGCACAGGAGAAGGAGGTTAGAGGGAAAGACAAAGAAATTTTTGTTCATTGAAAAAAATTAAGATAAAATAAAGAATGTGGGTCTTTAGATAATGGATGATGAACGATGGATAATGGGCCATCACAGGAGACTGAGAAGGGATAGTCAAAATGTAGAGGAGAACTAGAAGAGAATAGTGTCATGAAAATCCGGGAAAAAAAGAAAAGGAATTTTGAACAATGCAAAGAAGTTGAGAAGGAAAAGAAAGGAGAAAAGAACCCTTGGTTAACTGTAACATCATTATTTTAGGGAGCTTTTGATATGATCATAGGATCATAGATTTAGAGCTGGAAGGGACCTTTAACTCCATCTAGTCCAACCCCCTTGTTTTAGAATTGAGGAAACTGAGGCTTAGAGAGATAAAGTGACCTGATTTTGAAGAGAGTTTTTTTTTAATTGAATGATCATCTTTTGGCTATTATGAAGTAAAATAACTTTTAAAAATATTATTAAAATGTTTTATTTCCAGAAATCAGAGTCTTAATATGTCTATGAATTGAATAATGTCTGATTTTATTTCTTAATAAGGTACTTCTATTTAACAGAATAGATACAATGATATACTATCCTTGGAATCTATAGTATAATATACTAGGTGGTATAGTAGAGTGTTTTAGTTGGATTTAGGAAGACCTAATTTCAAATCCTGCCACACTAGCTGTGTGACCCTAGGAAAATCATGTAATTTCTTGCAGTCTCAGTTTCCTCATCTATTAAAATGGAAATAGGAGGCAGTTAGATGGCTCAGTGGATAGAGTGCTATGCCTAGAGTCAGGAAGAACTAAGTTCTTTGCCAGGAAAATACCATGGACAGTATAATCCATAGGGGTCACAAGAGTCAGACATGACTGAACGCCTAAACACCACCACCAAAATGGAGATAATAACAGCATCATGCCCCAGGATTGTTGTGAAGACTAAACAATCCTCATTTATATATGTAAAGCACCTTGCAAACCTTAAAGTGCTACAAAAATGGTATAGCATATATATGTGTGTATGTGTATATGTATATATTATATATATGTATGTGTATGCATTTGTATAATAGACATGAGGGGTTTCTGTGTGTCTGAGTGTATAATAGACGTGTGTGTGTGTGTGTGTGTGTGTGTCTGCATGTATAGCATTCCCTCTGTGATACTCTTACAACATGCTGGTTGGCTTTCCAGAGATTAACCAAGTTGGCCTCCCTGGGTTCTAGGTGTAACCCTATGGTTATATTTACTATTGTATCTTATAAGCCCCTACCATGTACTTCTAATTCATAAGCAAACCAATAAACAATTAGCTCTTTATTTTTAAAATTTATTTTAAACTTAAATACTAAAACTTAAATATACAATAAAGAAGAAACATATTACAAACTTAAATACAAAATAAGAAAAGAAAAAAAAGCACTGTCATGTGCACAGAAGAACATAAGAGAGGATTCAAAATATGCAGCAATAAATTTCCATTTCACGAAAGCCTATAAAATAAACACTACACGTTGTGTTCAGAACTGTCCATCTTATCTTTGCTTCCTTGTGAATTTTCTTTTGTTCTTTGCTGTGCACTTTTTAGTTTTTTTCTCCCTTTCTACCCCCCAAGAATGCTACAATTAAGCGCAGATATATATAGATATATATACACATACATACACATGCATATACATGTATATACACATATACATATATGCACATACATATATACACACATACACACAAACATATATACACATATATTCTTATATGCACATACACATAGTTATGATGGGGTGCTTGTGCTCAGACCCCAATTCCAAGATCACATTTCTCCTTAGCCTCAAAAACTATCCCTGGCAGTTTGTCCCCAGCCCAAGGACAATATGCCTAGCAATTACTCATGAGTGGGCCCCAGCAAAACACTTATCTATCTCCCTAGCATAGTAGCAAACCATATCTGTAGGAATTATTAGTTTTAACTGGCTTTGTACTGGCTCATAAATATATTCAGTATCCACTGGACTATCTATACTAGCTTCCTACCTCATTATATGCATCTTGGAGTCCTCATTATGTGTATCCTAGACTTTAGACATACGTATACTCCCTACATCTATCTTGTCAAACGACATTGATTGGTGGCAGACTGGGCAATCCTCAATCGGCCCTGGCCACTAGTTAACTTAGTAACATAGCAGACCTAAAACCACACCTCCCTGTGTGCCTTCCCCCACTCCCCTTGGGCTTTTCTGGGTGAACTCTGGGTAAAACACCGTTGCAATAGATACTAAAAGTGCATGTTCCTTTAAGAACTGACTACTCCCAACTGCCCTGATATTCTAGAGCCACAGGGCAAAATAGAAATTGAAAGAATCCACAGATCGCCTCCTCAAAAAGATCCCAAAAAGAGAACTCCTAGGAATATTGACGCCAAATTTCAGAGCTCCCAGATCAAGGAGAAAATATTGCAAGCAGCCAGAAAGAAACAATTTGAGTATTGTGGAAACACAATCAGGATAATACAGGATCTAACAGCTTCCACATTAAGGGAACGAAGGGCTTAGAATACGATATTCCGGAGGTCTATGGAGCTAGGATTAAAACCAAGAATCACCTACCCAGCAAAACTGAGTATCATGCTCCAAGGCAAAATCTGGATTTTCAATAAAATAGAGGACTTTCAAGTTTTCTCAGTGAAAAGACCAGAGCTGAATAGAAAATTTGACTTTCAAACACAAGAATCAAGAGAAGCATACAAAGGTGAAAAAGAAAGAGAAATCATAAGGGACTTGCTAAAGTTGAACTGTTTTGTTTACATTCCTACATGGAAAGATGATGTGTATGATTCATGAGACCTCAGTATCATAGTAGCTGAAAGGAATATGCATATATATGTGTATGTGTATATATATATATACACATATGTGTGTGTCTAGGTATGTATATATGTAGGTGTGTGTGTATGTATATATATATAGACAGAGGGCACAGGGAGAATTGAATATGAAGGGATGATATCTAAAAAAATAAAAACAAATTAATGGATAAGAGAGGAATATATTGAGAGAGGGAGAAAGGGAGAGATAGAATGGGGTAAATTATCTCCCATAAAAGTGGCAAGAAAAAGCAGTTCTCTAGGAAGGGAAGAGGGGGCAGGTGAGGAAGAATGAATAAATCTTGCTCTCATTGGATTTGACCTGAGGAGGGAATACCATACACAGTCAATTGGGTATCCTACCCCACAGGAAAGAAAGAGGAAGAAGATAAAAAAGGGGGATGATAGAAGGGAGGGCAGACAGGGGGAGGAGGTAATAAAAAACAAACACTTTCGAAAAGGGACAGGGTCAAGGGAGAAAATTCAGTAAAGGAGGATAGGTTAGGAAGGAGCAAAACATAGTTAATCTTTCACAACATGAGTATTGTGGAAGGGTTTTACATAATGATACGCATATGACCTATGTTGAATTGCTTGCCTTCTTAGGGAGGGCGGGTGGGGAGGAAAGAGGGGAGAGAATTTGGAACTCAAAGTTTTAAAAACAGACGTTCAAAAACCAAAAAAAAAAATGTTTTTGCATGCAACTAGGAAATAAGATACACAGTACACAGGCAATGGGGTGTAGAAATTTATCTTGCCCTACAAGAGAAGAAGGGAAAGGGGATGGGAGGGGAGAGGGGTGACAGAATGGAGGGTGAGTGGGTGTTTCAACAACCTGGCTAGCAGCTTCTGTGGGGGTATAAGATTCACCCACAGCCAGCACCCAGAAAGCTGCCAACAGCACAGGTTCTTTTGATCTGCTTAATTAAGGAAAGCAAGGTGAAGGGGCTGACAAGCTTACTTTTAATTCAAATATCATTCAGTTAGTTCAGGGGAAAAAAAACCAGCACCCTGAACTTCAAAACAAAATGCAAACAAATTACAGACATCAACAGACTTTGTCTGATTCAAGTCCCAACAGATAGTTACCAGAGTTCAACGAAGTTTCAACATCCGGGTTTACAAGCTGGAGGGCTCCTTAACTACAGCTGCCCGGAGTCTCCTCATCAACACCATCTCCAGAGCCCCGCACAAATGGCTCTGTCCTCCCTTCTTATAGGGCTTCAGACATCAGACATCATCTGAATCACCAGAGCTCAGGCTCTGGTGATTGATTCTTGAGTTGGCCCCTCCCCTTAGGATCCTGGGAGGTTCACATCCACATGGATTACGTTAACACCTAATGAGGTTTGGGCCTGGGGCTTAGCACCTAGTAAAGCTCACTGAGATAAATTGAGTCACTCAAAGAAAACAAAGGCCATTCTGGTTACAGTGGGGAATGCGGCAACCAGAATATATGCCATCTTGGAGTAGGCAGGAGGGTAGAAATGGGGAGAAAATTCGTAATTCAAACTCTTGTGAAAATCAATGCTGAAAACTAAATATATTAAATAAATTAAATTAAAAAAAAAAAGAACTGACTACTCCTTAACCACTCCCTAATCCTGCCCTGAATCACCTAGTTAGCATACCTGGCACATGTTTTACTATAGTTTTTCCTATATAAACTATATAAAGATACAAAGTCCATGAAGTTACAAGAGGCAAACATGACTGAACAACTGAATAATACCACCACCAAAATGGAGATAATAATAGCATCATCTTCCAGAATTGTTGTGAGGACTAAATGATCCTCATTTATATATATATATATAAAGTACTTTGCAAATCTTAAAGTACTACATAAATGCCATTTATATATATATGTATATATACATACATATACATATATACACATATTACATAAATACATACATATGTAGTATCTGTATGTATAATAGACATGGTGTGTGTGTGTGTGTGTGTCTGTCTGTCTGTCTGTCTGTCTGAGAGTATCCCTCTGGGATACTCTCACAACATTCATTCACACTTGTTGGTTGGCTTTCCAGAAGTTACCCAAGTTGGCTTCCTTGGGTTCTAGGTATAACCCTATGATTATACCTACTACTGTGTCTTATAAGCCCCTATCCTGTACTTCCAATTCATAAGGACCCCAGTAAACAATCAGCTCTTTAGTGATATCACTTACTTGATCTGAAATCTTTTCTCTTTCCTCCATAAACCATAGGCCACACTGTCCCACAAATATACACAACGTCCATTCAAAGAGTGGCCTTAAATTTAGAATACAGTGATACTGAGACAGTAGTGAAGGATATAAGTGTGGCAAAGGGTAACTCACAACTCTTGGTATTTTAGGCCCTAGAAGTACTTTCTATCTTTGTAGGTTCCTCTCCTTGGGTATAGCATCTCTGCTGAACAGACTGCTCAGCTGGCCTTCCAGGCTCTTCTTCTTTTTAAACTTCGCAGGAACCTCCCTTCTTCTCCCTTATATGACTATTTCTTTGTATCTGTGTTGGTCCTTGGATGTGTCTATGCTCCTGAGTAGCCAGCTTTGTTTTCCATCAGAGATATAGCTATGATGACATGATTAATGAAAGTTACCCCCCACACATACACACACTTTCAGGAATCTACTCCGCAAAAAGTTCCTGAACTCTTGAACTGAAACTTAAACTGCAGAAGTTCACCCATCTATTTAAAGCCCACAGGGGTGTGGCTAGCTTTTTTGCACAGCTACTTAACTATTCCCTTCTTTACCTAATCAAGGAGGTTCACATCTCATATAAGGGAGCAACTTTTATACACTTAAAATCTCATTATATATGTCTACATTATGTGATTACTCAAATGAGTAGTTTCCCTTCCTGCTCCCCCAACACACACACACACACACACACACACACACACACACAATGTTATTGGAGTAATTAGAATCAGATCCTCCCTCTCTAACATATATAATATCTGTTAATAAAACATTAAAAAAGGCATTCATCTGTATGGCTCAGACTCTCAACTGTACAGTACCTGAATGGACTTTTGTAAGCCTTGAAACACTGAACGATTTGACTATGGTGCTCTGGAAAGAGTATGAATTTACAGTGGTGTGAGCTGGGTTTGAATCTTGGCTCTGCTACTCATTATCTGTTACCTTAGCAAATAACATCACTTCTCAGCCTCAGTTTCCACATCTGTAAAAATGAGGTTGGACTAGATGGCCTCTGATGTCACTTTTATTTTTTCTTAATTCCATACTTTATTATCTGATATTTTTTAGTTTTCAGCATTGATTTCCACAAGATTTTCAGTTACAAATTTTCTCCCCATTTCTACCCTCCTCCCTACACCAAGATGGCATATATTCTGATTGCCCTGTTCCCCAGTCAGCCCTCCCTTCTATCACCTCACTCCCCCTACCCCCATCCCTTTTCCCCTTACATTCTTGTAGGGCAAGACAGATTTCTATGTCCCATTGCCTGTATATCTTATTTCCCAGTTGCATGCAAAAACAACTTTTTTTTTGAGCATCTGCTTTTAAAACTTTGAGTTCCAAATTCTCTCCCCTCTTCCCTCCCCACCCACTCTCCCTAAGAAGTCAAGCAATTCGACATAGGCCACATGTGTATCATTATGCAAAACCCTTCCACAATACTCATGTTGTGAAAGACTAACTATATTTCCCTCCCTCCTATCCTGCCCCACCTTCATTCAATTTTCTCCCTTGACCCTGTCCCTTTTCAAAAGTGTTTGCTTTTGATTACTTCTTCCCCCATCCGCCCTCCCTTCTATCATCCCCCCTTTCTTATCCCCTTCCCCCTACTTTCATGTGGGGTAAGATACCCAATTGAGTGTGTATGGTATTCCCTCCTCAAGTCAAATCTGATGAGAGCAAGATTCACTCATTCCCCTTCACCTGCCCCCTCTTACATTCCTACAGAACTACTTTTTCTTGCCACTTTTATGAGAGATAATTTACCCCATTCTATCTCTCCCTTTCTCCCTCTCTCAATATATTCCTCTCTCATCCCTTAATTTGATTTTATTTTTTTAGATATCATCCCTTCATATTCAACTCACCCTGTGACCCGTCTATGTATATGTATATTCCCTTCAAATACCCTAATACTGAGAAAAGTCTCATGAATTTCACACATCATCTTTCCAAGTAGGAATGCAAGCAAAACAGTTCAACTTTAGTAAGTCCCTTATGATTTCTCTTTCTTGTTTGCCTTTTCATGCTTCTCTTGATTCTTGTGTTTGAAAGTCAAATTTTTTATTCAGCTCTGGTCTTTTCACTGAGAAAGCTTGAAAGTCCTCTATTTTATTGAAAATCCAGATTTTGCCTTGGAGCATGATACTCAGTTTTGCTGGGTAGGTGATTCTTGCTCTTAATCCTAACTCCTTTGACCTCCAGAATATCATATTCCAAGCCCTTTGATCCCTCAATATAGAAGCTGCTAGATCTTGTTTTATCCTGATTGTGTTTCCACAATACTCAAATTGTTTCTTTCTGGCTGCTTGCAGTATTTCTCCTTCATCTGGGAGCTCTAGAATTTGGTGAAAATATTCCTAGGAGTTTTCTTTTTGGGATCTTTTTCAGGAGGCGATCAGTGGATTCTTTCAACTTCTATTTTCCCCTTTGGCTCTAGAATATCAGGGCAGTTCTCCTTGATGATTTCTTGAAAGATGATATCTAGGCTCTTTTTTTGATCATGGCTTTCAGGTAGTCCAGTAATTTTTAAATTCTCTCTCCTGGATCTATTTTCCAGGTCAGTGGTTTTTCCAATGAGATATTTCACATTGTCTTCCATTTTTTCATTCGTTTGGTTCTGTTTTATAACATCTTGATTTCTCATAAAGTCACTAGCTTCCACTTGCTCCAATCTAATTTTTGAGGTAGTATTTTCTTCAGTGATCTTTTGGACCTCCTTTTCCATTTGGCTAATTCTGCCTATCAAGGTATTCTTCTCCTCATTGTCTTTTTGGAGCTCTTTTGCCATTTGAGTGAGTCTATTTTTTAAAGTGTTATTTTCTTCAGCATTTTTTTGGATCTCCTTTAGCAAGTCATTGACCTGTTTTTCATGATTTTCTTGCATCACTCTCATTTTTCTTCCCAGTTTTTCCTCTACTTCTCTAACTTGCTTTTCCCAATCCTTTTTGAGCTCTTCCATGGCCTGAGGCCAGTTTATGTTTTTCTTGGAGGATTTTGATGTATGCTCTTGACTTTGTTGACTTCTTCTGGCTGTATGTTTTGGTCTTCTTTGTCACCAAATAAAGATTGCAAAGTCTGAGTCTGAATCTGAGACAGTTTTTGCTGCCTGGCCATGTTCCCAGCCAACTACTTGACTCTTGAGTTTTTCGTTGGGGTATGACTGCTTGTAGAGTAGAAAGTACTTTGTCTCAAGCATGAGGTGATGTGCTGCTATTTTCAGAGCTATTTTTACACAGCAAGTTCTGCCACACCAGCACTCCTCCTCCCCCAAGAGCCGTCAACCCAGACCACAACCCGGATCAAAGCAGGCCCTGCACTCCTGCTCTGATCTGCCACTTAATTCCTCTCACCAGGTGGGCCTGGGGCTGGAAGCAACTGTAGCTAGAGCTCTGGAAGCAGCCCCAGAGCTTCACCACCTCTGCCACCCCTGGGGTTAGGGCCAACTGCGAACTCCTTTCACTCTTAGCCAGCAGTTTTTCCCACTAACCTGCTCTGTTGTCTTTAGCGTTTGTGGGTTCAGAAGTCTGGTAACTGCCACAGCACAATGATTCAGGCTCCTACCGCCTGTTCTGCCTGGCTCCCAGACTGGTTGGCCCTGGCACAACCCATGCTGGGCTGTCCTGCCCTCCGCTCCCAGCTCCATGCAATAGACCCTTCCCAGAGACCATCCAGGCTTTCCTGAGCTGGAGCCCTGCTTCCCTCTGTTATTTCATGGGTTCTGCAGCTCTAGCATTTGTTCAGAGCCATATTTTACAGGTGTTTGGAGTGACCTGGGGGAGAGCTTAAGCAAGTCCCTGCTTTCCAGCGGCCATCTTGGCTCCGCCCGATGATGTCACTTTTAGCTATAGAACTATGAATATTCTAAGCATCATGTTTGATTTTATACTCTAAGCTTGTCTCTTTGGCAAACTTCTGAACATATTGGGGTGCGGGGTGCAGAAGGAATGGATTCTACCACATGAATGAACTAGAAAGTCCCTACTGTTAAAAGGATTTTCTTTCCTCTTATGTATACCAGTAAAGAGAAAGGTGAGCTTTCTTGAATGAACATTATTTATTTATCGTTAATTGTATTATGCTATTAATTATTATTATTTTTTTATTATTAAATCTTAATAATTAGGAAGTCAGTATAGCTATGAATTATTGATATTTATACCAAAACTTAATCTAACTTCACTACAGATTAAATTCTTCTATGACATTGTGGAGCATCTTTCTAATGAGGAAATACAATTGGCTATTCTGTAACAATTTTTCTAAGAATTTCTTTAAAAGCATTCAAATACTTCCTTGATTCATAAACTGTGATTAGATCTTATCTTAGTAACTGATATAAGATTATTGGCCTATGCCCAGTTTCTGCCATACTGCTTTCTAGTTTTCCTAACAATTTTTACCAAATAATGAATTCTTATCCTAAAATCTTAAGTTTTACACTTGTTAAATATGAGATTATTATGTTTGTTTGCTGCTGTAAGTTGTATATCTACTCTATTCCATTGATGTACTTTTCTGTTTTTTAGCCAGCACCAAATTTTTTTGATAATTTATGTCTTATAATACAGTTTAAGACCCAGTACTGCTAAACCTCTTTCTTTTATACTTTTTTTTCCCCATTATTTCTTTTGGTATTCTTGACTTTTTGTTCTTCCAAATGTATTTTGTTATGATTTTTTTCTAATTCACATTCAAAATTATAATTACTATTTGTGAATTTCCCTCTTATTTTTACTATTTTATTTCTCAGCCTCTCTTTTAACCCTATCCATTACCTTATCTTCCTCCCTTGCCTTCTTATTCCTTATTTTAGCCATCTTTCTAAAAGTCCCGCCCCTACTCTATCCCTCAGTTTTCTTACCTCTCTTCAACCCAGATGAGAGTTAGGTTTCAATACTACCAGCCCTCCAACCCCACTGGGTGGAAGAACCAAAAGTTGTTCCTTTCATTCCCTGTTTCCATGAGATAATTTCTACTTTTAACCTTTTCTTAGTCAATTTTATTTTTTAGAATCACCTCATCATACACAAATCAGTCCCAACCTTTCTTTCAAACTACCTTAGTAATGATAACAGTTTTGAGAATACTATTACTAATAATAACTAATAATGAATAATATTAATAACATTTTCATATATCATAAGTAATGAGTTTAACTTTAATTATTGCCTTATAATTGCCTTTAAGGTTTTCCTTGTATTTCTTCTGGATCTTTTGTGTTGAATTTTCCACTGAGTTCTGGTCTTTTTGTTACAAATACCTGAAAGTTGATATACATCCTGGAGCCAAGATGGAAGAGGAAGCAGTAAGTCTCTCCCACTCTAACCTATTGTCCTCAAAACCCAGAAAATATTGCTCCAAGAAAAATCCTGGAACAGCAGAGCCAGCAGAAAGATGAGGTGCAGCATTCTTTTACCCTGGGAGGCTTGGAGGATTAATGGGAAAGGTCCCTCTTACTCTGGTGTAAGGGGAGCAGTAATCTAAGGAATCTAATCCAAAAGAGTTAGTGGGTCAAAAAACAAACAATAGAATTAATCAATAATTTCATCCAAGAGAATAACAATAATGAGACAACATGCCAAAACTTATGGGATGCAGCCAAAGCTGTTCTTTTTTTAATTTTTAATTTTTTTTGAGGGGGGAAGGGTGGGCAATTGGGGTTAAGTGACTTGCCCAAGGTCACACAGCTAGGAAGTGTGTCAGGTGTCTGAGGGCGAATTTGAACTCAGGTCTTCCTGACTCCAGGGCAGTGCTCTACACACTGCACCACTTAGTTGCCCCCAAAGCTATTCTTAGGGGAAATTTTATATCTCTAAGTGCTTACATGAATAAAATAGAGAAAGAGGAGATCAATAAATTGGATATACCACTAAAAAAGCTTTAAAAAGAACAAATTTAAAATCCTCAATTAAATACCAAATTAGAAATTCTGAAAACCAAAAGGGAGATTAATAAAATTGAAATTAAGAAAACTATTGAACTAATAAATAAAAATAAGAGTTGGTTTTGTGAAAAGAAACTAATAAAATAAATAAACCTTTGGTTAATTTGATTTAAAAAAAAATAAAGAAGAAAACCAAATTACCAGTGTCAAAAGGGTGAATTCGTCACCACTGAAGAAGAAATTGAAACAACAATTAGGAGTTATTTTGCCCAACTGTATGCCAATAAATTTGACACTCTTAATGAAATGGATGAGTATTTACAAAATATAAATTGCCCAGATTAACAGAAGAGGAAACAATATACTTAACCCCATTTCAGAAAAATAAATTGAACAAGTCATCAATGAATTCCCTAAGAAAAAATCTCCAGGACTGGATGGATTTTCAAGTGAATTCTATCAAACATTTAAAGAACAAATAATTGCAATACTATATAAACTATTTGGGAAAATAGGAGAAGAAAGAGTCCTACCAAATTCTTTTTATGATACAAATATGGTGCTGATAGGTAAACAAGGAAGAGCCAAAACAGAGAAAGAAAATTATAGACCAATTTCCTTAATGAATATAGATGCAGAAATTTTAAATGAAATATTAGCAAAGAGATTACATCAGTTTATCACAAGAATAATACACTATGATCAGGTAAGATTTATACCAGGATTGCAGGGCTGATTCAATATTAGAAAACATATCAGCATAACTATCTTGAAAATGTTCTTGCTCCCTGTGATACCATACTCACCTGGTTTATGCTCCCTCATCCTCACCCACAGTCATAACCAGGGATCACGTCTGGTCAGCACCTCTAGGCCTGATTCCAGAAACAGCAAGGGGTCCTTCAATCTTACCTCACTCAGCTGTCTGCTGTACTTTGGATGAAAATTTGTGAGGTAAAAGTTAGTGTGGTGAAAGTTCCTAAGGCTGTGAGATAAAAGTTCCTGACTTGAAATTTCCTAAGGCAGTGAATGATATGAAAGTTGAGGTGAAATTTCTTGAAGCTTAATCTGCTTCCCTTACTGTTTGTTAATTCACTGGAGTTAACCTAGAAGTGTTTTACACTTCACTGAGGCCAAACCTCAGCCCCTGGAGTCTTCTCTGAGGTCCTCTCAAGATGTCCTAGGACAACACTTGACCCCTTTATTTTTGCTGCTCTATGTTCATTTCATGGTGATTTTCTATCTGTTTGCGGAGAAACTCTGGAGAGCCTGGAAATTTCTGACCTACTCTGCCATCTTCCCAGAATGCCCTTAAAATGGATACATGACCCATATACAAAGAGATATTTTACAAGAAAATTAGAAGAACATAGAACATTTTAATTACCAGACTAATAGGTGAACAATTAATGAATAAATATGAGATAAAGAGCAAAGTTAGGTGTAAAATAGATAATTTAGATTACATTAAATTAAAAAGAGTTTGTACAAATAAAACAAATGTCACCAAGATCAGAAGGAAAGAAGAAAATTGGGAAAAAAAAATTCTATGGACAGTTTATTAGATAAAGGTCTCAGGAGGAGCCAAGATGGTGGCTGCCAAATTTGGGCTGGAACTTTTCCCCTCACTATTTCTCCAGTTACTATCCTAGGAAAAGTTCATTCTTTTTCTAATTGACATATACAACACCCCTCTGTTATTTGTTTTAACAACGCATGACAGATACTGATACCTCGATCCTGTGCCCATCGGTGGGTGGCCTGGACCCCTAAATCTTGCTAAGGCTGAGTCACCAGTTGGAGTTGGAGTAGGGACAATACATTCAGTGGCAATCTTTGCTAGTCGATCCGCGTGTGCATTGTACTCACGCTCTGGTGTGGTCAGGGTCACATGAGCATCAACATGAAAAACTGACAAATCCATAACCAAAGACATGTCCCATATATTTTCCCATAACTCTTTACCCCAAACTTGTTTGCCATGAATCTCCCAATTCTGATTCCTCCATATAGGCATCCAAGTAGCTAATCCATTAGCTACCACCCATGAATCAGTGAATATATGACACTGTCCTCCCTTCTCCATTCTGATGGCCTGATGTACTGCCATCAGTTCAGCATATTGGCTACTTCCCCCTATCCCAGAACTTTCCAGAGTTCTCCTACTACAGGGGTTATAGGCTACTGCTTTCCAATGTCTCTTCTATCCTAAATATTTTGCTGTCCCGTCAGTAAACCAAGCGTGTTTCTTCTGTTCTACATTTAGTCCATCATACCCATTATTCCATTTCACTAAGGATGGCACCATCTGTTGCTTAGATTCAAGGGGTTTTTCATTTCTCCCAGTGCCAATGTTCGCCACCGATTCATGTAAAGCAGAAACTCCACTTTTGCCTGTTCTGGACCTATTCTGAATATACCACTTCCATTTGATTATACTTGCCTCTTGTGCATGTCCAATTCTGTGAGAAGCTGGGGTACTCATTACCCAAGTCATAATTGGAATTCCAGGCCTTAATATCACTTCATGACCCAGGGTTAGTTGCTCAGTTTCTACTAAAGCCCAATATGCAGCTAACAGCTGCTTCTCAAAAGGTGTATACTGCACTCCAGATGAGGGCAGTTTCCTTGACCAAAAGCCTAAAGGTACACTTCGGCTCTGTTGTTTTTGCCACAGACTCCAATTTGCATAGTCATCTTGTACTTGTAACTCCACTGGCCCATTTTGCATAGGCCATAAGTCCAGAGCTAATTGTATAGCAGCCTTTGCTTCCTCAAAAGCTCTACTTTGTTCAAGGCCCCAATCGAATTCATATTTCTTTCTGGTGACTTTATACAAGGGTTTTAAAATCTGTCCCAAATGTGGGATGTGGTGTCTCCAATAACCAAATAGCCCTATGAACTTTTGGGCCTCTTTCTTATTAGTAGGGGTGGGAAAATCC
Organism: Trichosurus vulpecula; assembly: GCF_011100635.1. Lineage (NCBI taxonomy): Eukaryota > Metazoa > Chordata > Mammalia > Diprotodontia > Phalangeridae > Trichosurus > Trichosurus vulpecula. Next base: position 283,887,562 of record NC_050577.1, read on the forward strand.
TGAATTTTTTGTCGAGCTTGTGGGAGAATTTCTCGCAGTCATCTATTCCACTGTATCCCCAGGAATTTTACAGTTTGAGCTGGCCCTTGAACCTTTGCGGGGTTGATTTCCCATCCTTTGCTTTTCATATGGTCAATTAATAATGCTAAACTCTCCTCCACTTCTTTTATATTCTTTCCCTGTGTCATGATGTCATCTATGTAATGTGTAAGCTGTACACCAGGTAGCTTTAATTCATTCAAATGCTCAGCTACAATCCTGTGGCAAATAGTTGGGCTATGAATATATCCTTGTGGCAGGCATGTAAATGTATACTGTCAGCCTTGCCAAGTAAAAGCAAACTGGTTCCATTGCTTGGGGTCTATTGGGATCATAAAGAAGGCATTGGCCAAATCAATAACTGCATACCAAGTTCCTTCATGTTTTTGTATTCTCTCTATTAAAGTAACCATGTCTGGAACAGCAGCATACAGGGGAGGAGTCACTTTGTTCAGCTGTCTATAATCCACTGTCATCCTCCATGTCCCATCTGACTTTCGGACTGGCCAGACAGGGTTGTTCCATTGAGTAGTTGTAGGGACTAACACTCCTGCTTCAACACACTCTCTTATAGTGTTAGCAATTTCATCTTGCCCACCTGGCACACGATATTGCCTCAAAGTAATTACTTCAGAAGGTTCGGGCAAAGTGATTGGATCCATCTTGATTTTCCCCACTAAGACTGCATTAATGCCTATTTTCCTCACAGCAAATTGGTATTTCCCTTCAGGTAAATTTAAGGTCATACCCTTCAAAATGTCTATTCCAATGATGTATTCAGGAATAGGCACAATAACCACACTATATTCTTTCTTGGGCAACTGTCCAATTTTCATCATCAATTTAACTTGTCTGGCTGATATTTCAGTCCCTCCTAGTCCTGTGATGGTAATAGGAGTTCATGGCTGAATTTGTCTAGATTCCCATAGATAAGGGTGGCCTCGGCCCCAGTGTCTATTAATGCCCTAGTTACTGTACTTGACCCATTTTTCCAATATATGGTCAAGTTAATGTGAGGTCTGCAATCCAGCTTACGTATTTCCTTAATTTGGACTGGGGCTCGGCCTGTTTCCTAGTATTCCCTAGCATGTGATTCACTTGGGTATGAAGGTTCAATGTCTGTAGCATTTGCAGGAGCAGTTCTTATTTCCCTATCTCTCCTGTTATCGAGTCCTTTATCTCGGTACATCCTGTACAATTCGTTGGTTGGAATGCCATCTATCATTTCAAAACCTACCCCTGCTCTCAATAGAGCAGTGAACATTTCTTTTCTTGTCACTCCATTTTGGCTCCAAGTTTGCTGGCTATTCACCCTTCTCTCTCGAGGAGATCTATCCCTTCCCCAGTCTCCTAAGTCATGTAACTGTAAAATCTTATTTATCACCTCTGTAAGATGGCTCCCTACTTCCCCAAGTAACAGATTCAAAATTAGTTGTTTATAAGCAGGGGGAGCTGTCATAATTATTAAATTCCTATGAGGGATTCCTATGGGATCATTGTAATATTTGTCTGCAGTTCCTGTCATAATAGCAGTCTTCATTACCTCCTCCTTTAGTCTCGTGATACAATCTTTAAGTGAATACCAGGGTCTGTGCTCAGTGGGCCATGTAGAATCATTAGTATATCTCTTATTACATCCCGCAGCAGCTAATGCCAACAGAGTAGTCCTGCTAGCATCATCTCCTCGCTGATGATGTTCCCTAAAAGCTTGCTGAACTAGAGGATCGTGACTGATACCTATGAATCTCATACAGTCCCTCTTATCTACTAATATTCCACCGGCCCCATGATCACTGAGTCTTACCATCCAAGATATTAATGGTTCTCCTACTCTTTGGCTGAATCTACTCAAAATATCTGTGACCTCTTGTGGTGAGAAATCTTCCTGAAATTCCCTCGTAACTAAATTGCCACCTCGGGTTTCTGTCCTCCTCCTCTCTACAGGACGAACGCTTGTCTGAGTATTTAACCATCTCCCATTCTCTGTGCAAGGGATGTCCTGAACCCTAGTAGCGTTTTCTGTCTCAGCCCCTAACACTGTCTCATTTTCCCCCCACTCGCTTCCCCTGCCACCATGGCAAGGACAAAGCAGGCAGTCAGGCTTGGTCTGGGCTGAGTTGGGATGCACTCTTGGCTTATTTGGCCTCCTGTTGCTCCTAGACACATTAATAGAAAAGTTCTCATCTGAGTCAGTGGGTTCTTGAGCAGCAATTTGTTCTCCTGCTATCTGAGATTCCCCTTCTTGCTTTGGGGTAGAAGTGCCCCCATCTCTTTCACTTAATCTCAATCTTTCATATACTAGCCGGTAGGCTGATAACACTATCCAGCTTTGCCTAGATAGTGATTCCCTTGACTGAATCCCAACCTCTTGTAAACACCTTTCCAAATCCTTAGGATCTCCTCTCCGTAGCCTTGGTTCCCAGTTTTCACAGGGTCTGGCTTTTTTAGCCAATTCCTTTGCTAAGGAGGAATAAAATGGATCCTCCCACCCTGGGATATTCATCTCTTCCTCTGAAGTTCTTCTGATTCTGAATAGAGATCTTATACCTAGCGATCCCATCCTCGTCGCCAAATATATTAGGAAGGCAGAATTTATGATTTCAAAGAGAATCTCATATGTGCCTAAAAGGTCCGGAACCGCAAGATATAAGGAATTCTCTAGGCAGAAGGCAGGAGAACTAAAGCATGTATTTACACTCCACAGTAACAAGCCCACAGACCAGTGTCCCCATTTTGATATTTTCATCAAAGCTTCCAGGACCAATAAGTCCACCTCACAAGGGTAACCAGGAGTCCACAGAGAAGTGAGATAATATAAGGCAAAATCATATACATGCTTCCCCTCTACGGTAAGAAGATTACCCACTGGCCTCCAGTCAGCTCTGCTACCGGCAGCTCAGCTTCGGCTGTAGGCGTCTCTGGCTCCAACCGGAAAAGGTAAAGGAGATCTTCAAGCTGTCCTCTCCCCTCTTATAGAGTTTTTGACATCATCAAGCGCCATCTGAATGACCAGGGCCGATTGGTTCTTGACTTGGCCCCTCCCCCTAGTGTAGACCAGGTGAACACACCTCCCCTCAGCCAGCCCCATGACTCATCGCACAGGAAGTTCTCTGATTCCTGGCATGGTCGCTGGGCTTCCTGCCCTGGAAGAGGAAGCCCCAGTGTCCAGGGAAGGTCAATGAGGTAAGCTGAGTCATTTAAAGAAAACAAAGTCCATTCTGGTTACAGTGGGGAACTCCTCAACCTTCCCCTCTCAGGACTAGATAAATCTCACCACAAAATAAACAAGAAAGAAATTGAGGAGGTGAATGGAATTTTAGAAAATTTAGATATGATAGACCTCTTATGATAGACCTCTGGAAAAAACTGAATGGGGATAGAAAGGAATATACCTTTTCTCAGTGGTACATGGTACCTACACAAAAATTGACCACTTATTAGGGCATAAAATCTCACAATATGATGCAGAAATGCAGAAATATTAAATGCATCCTTTTCAGACCATGATGCAACAAAAATTCCATGAAATAAAGGGTCATGGAAAAGATAGATTAAAAAATTGGAAACCAAATAATTTAATCCTAAAGAATGAGTGGGTCAAATGACAAATTATAGAAACAATCAATAACTTCATCTAAGAGAATGATAATAATGAGACAGCATAGCAAAACTTATGAAATATAGCCAAAGCAGTAATTAGGGGAAATTTTATATCTCTAAATGCTTATATCAATAAGATGGAGGAGGAGTCAGTAAATGAATTGGGCATGCAACTAAAAAAGCTAGAAAAAAACAAAATGAACTAATAAATGAAACTAAGAGCCGGTTTTATGAAAAAAAAAAAAAACCCAACAATCAAATAGACAAAACTGTGGTTAATTTGATTTAATAAAAAGAAGGAAGAAAACCAAATTACCAGTATCAAAAATGAAAAGGGTGAATTCACCACCAATGAAGAGGAAATTAAGACAATTGTTAGAAGCTATTAACAGAAGAGGAAATAAAATGCTTAAATAACGCCACCATTTTAGAAAAAGAAATTAAATAAGCCATCAACAAACTCCCTAAGAAAAAATCTCCAGGGCAAGATGGATTTACAAGTGAATTCTACCAAACTTTCAAAGAACAATCAATTCCAATACTATATAACTATTTGGAAAAATAGGGAAAGAAGGAATCCTACCAAATTCCTTTTATGACACAAATATGGTGCTGATGCTTAAACCAGAGAAAGAAAATTATAGACCAATTTCCCTAATGAATATAGATGCAAAAATTTTAAGTAAAAAAATATTACTTACAGTAATTAAGTAAAATATCAATTACAGCAATTTATTACCAGGATAATACACTATGGTACAGGTACTGCTGGGGTAATGCTGTGCTCTTTTAGAAAGGTGGAGACCCTTGGCCCAGGGTTTGCCAAAGCTTTTCCAGTTTTGGACCTGTGGTTAGTTTCTGAGAAATTTCCCTCTTCCAGACAGCAGGTGGTAGTACAGAGAGGTATATCACCTCTGTTCAACCAGGTTCTGAGATCTTCTTTGACTACCCTCCTTGGTTTTAGGGGCTGGGTCAAACCTTTAACAAGAGACTTCACTCTTAACTCTATCTCTACTAAACAATGGCTATTTATCTGACAATAGCAACACAGTTCTGGAGTCCAAGTTTCCCAGTTTCTATTTCTAAATTCTCCTATTGGTCTTATGCAAATGAACATCTGAAACATAAGGAACTGAGGTAATCTTTGCCCTGGGTAAGTGATTCATTTCTGGACAGTTGCTTTCTTAAGTATTTTTCATAAGAAAGTGTAACCGGAATGGCCTTTGTTTTCTTTGAGTGACTCAGCTTACCTCATTGAGCCTCTGGACGCTGTGGCTTGCTCTTCCGGGGCAGGAAGTCCAGCCACCATACCAGGAATCAGAACTTCCTGTGTGATGAGTCATGGGGCTGGCTGAGGGGAGGTGTTAGCTCCAGAACCTGGTCTACGCTAGGGGGAGGGGTCAAGTCAAGAACCAATTGGCCCTGGTCATTCAGGCGGCGCTTGATGATGTCAAAAACTCTATAAGAGGGGAGAGGACAGCTTGAAGCTCTTTTTCCTTTTCCGGTTGGTGTGGGAACAATGAGGAGCGAGACTCTGGGCCAGCCCTTGCTCTCGGGCCGAGCCCAGATGTTGTTAACTATGAATTGTATTGGGTCTCTCTTTTGATATTTGTAATTTGTTTGTATTTTGGTTTTGAGGTTCGGGGTGCTGGTTTGTTTTTTCTCCCGAACTAAATGAATGTTTTGAACCTCAGGGTGCTGGTTTTTTTTTCCCCTGAAGTAAGTCAATGAATCTGTATTTGGTCTGTCTCTTGATGCTTGTCTGTATGCTCCCCTGAACTAACTGAATGCTAACTGAATGCTGACGTTTTCCCCAGAACTAAATGAATGTTGTTTGTATGCTAAGTGAATGCTGGATTAACGTAAGCTGGTCAACCCCTTCACCGTGCTTTCCTTGTTTAAGCAGATAAAAAGAACCTGTGCTTTCCCGGCATCCTGGCAGCCTCCTGGGTCCCGGCAGCCTCCCGGCACCCAGGGGGCTGCCGGCTGTGGGGGAGGGATCTTACGCCCCCACTGAAGCTGCTAGCTGGGTTGTTAAAACAGAAAGTTTCACATTTGTTTTTGTCTCATTTTGTTTTGGTCAATCAGCAAAATTGCCAGTATCAACTTTACATTTATATCCCCAGAACTTAGCACTGTTCATGGAGCATAGTAAGCATACTTGTGGATTGATAGAGGTTCCCTTAAGTGCCCTACATAGGTAGTGACTCCTAAGCAATATCCTCACCATGACTGACTACGACCATAACTGTGATCTACATAGAGGTTCTTCCACCTACCTCCATTTAAGCAAGGTTCTCCTTTTACTTGGTGGTCTGTCCCCAAACTCCAGGTGGAAATTGGGGTATCCTGGTGAACCTACTGGGGGGTCACTAGCATGAGTGTGTGAATATAGGTTCTGTAATGCTTGTACTAACTGATTAAACAAGCTAGAGCTTTCCTTTCTTACCAGGGAACCAGACAATGAAGTAGGACAACTAGCTAATCAGGAGGACTTCTGATGCCCCCATCTGCTTTAACCTACTAGTGATCTTTTGTGAAGTAAACTTTAGCTGAATTCAGAGATGCCTACAACTGCTGAAACCAGCCTTGACCAGTTCAGAGAGAAAAACAAACATCTTGGTTTCTGACTTATCTGAGGGGATGAAGACATCTTGATTTCTGGTTTATCTAAAGAGCAGCAAACATCCTGTTTTCTGATTTATTATATTTACAGATATCTTCTCCCTCATCCTTTCCAACTCCCCTCTGAGCAGATGTGAACTTTGTCTCAGTGTTCCAGCTTGCAGTCTTCTTTTCAGGCAGTAAATGCATTTATAATCTTTGCAAACTGTGATCAGACTCTGGTCTATTCCAAGTTCCCCTTTTGGACCTGAGGTTTCTTCCATTTTAGCAGTTCACAGGGGTTTTTATTTTAACAGGTTTAACATGGCTGATGGTGTCCAGCAGACCCTTAAATATTTAGTAACTTCTCCACGTCCCCAGTCACCTGTCCAGCCCACTACGATTTGGGCATATGGCCTTTGTTATGGTCCTATTTTTAGAATACTGCAGTTCACCTTGGGGGAAATCATATCAGAAGTCACATAGGTTTGGATATAGGAACTTGCATAGCTTGGGACTTGCAAGAAACTTTAGGGAAAGCCTTAAGGATAAATGGTGCTTATTGCCTGATTGTGGATGTACTACAGTTTTACTAGCACTCCCATAGTCTGGTGATTGATCTTATCAACCTTATATTTCAGATGCTAAATCCCATGATCCTTAAGGGAAGGGTTATTATCAACCCACCAAGTGGGCCAGTGGGCCTTGACCATCATTTTTGGAGACAGCTGACTCTGCCTGTCCCAGCATCCTGTTAGCATTTTATTTGTTAGTCTAATAATAGCACAGAGTTGTGGTACTTTGGTAGGGAAGGCTAAAGCTTGATACCACTTGAGTGGGGCTCTACCTAGAAGATGAGATTTCACCAGTCCTCATGCCGGCTAGTTATAAGATAGAGGATGGTGGTGAGGTTGGTGTAGAAGCCAATGCAACAAACTAATCTCTTTTTGTTTTCTCAGATCTTCCCTTGCAGATCACTATCAGAGAGATATCTGCAAAAGGAATTCACTCTTACTGGGGCAGATAAATGGAGTCACCTATGTTAGCTATCTAAAAAGGGACAAAGGACAGTTGCCATCCATCTAGCTTATTTAACTGACTTTGCAAAAGCGAGCCTTTTGTGGCAAGCCAATGGTACTTTGAAGCCAAGAGGACCTTCACATCCACTCCATTGAACCACATGTTCAACAACCATTATTATCATTATTTAATATTAATAATAATAAACAAAAGTATATACATATATGTGTACATAAAGTTTTAAAGTTTGCAAAGCACTTTATACATATTTTATCTTCCAAACAACCCTGGGAGGAAGGTGTTATTTTTATGCACATTGATCTATGAATGGGATGGTGAAGCCCTCTCATGAAATTTGGATCTCAGCTTTTCTGTGAGTTGAGTGGGATGAATGGTGGTGGGGATTTTTCAGCGTGGCTCAGGGCTTCTGATTGTCAGCTAGGCCTAAGTTTTGAATCACCTGACCCACAGGAATCCAGAACTTAAGAGTAGCTGGACCCACTTCCTCCCCACTACCACCTCAGCATGAGCCTTGCCAAATAAGGAAAAAGATGCTTTTCACTTCCTTGTTACTGGGTTAGATTTCTCCCGAGATTGTGAGCCTGAACTCCACCAATGAGGGTGAAAGTCAGTGGTGGCAGGAGTATGGAACCATTAAGGTATATAGTTATGCTTCACCTCCTGTACCCTGCCTCTTCCTACCAATTGTCTTTCGGTTCGGAGACCGCCCTTTCTCAAGAGATCATAATAAAGAAATTTTCTGTTTCTAAATTTGAGAGACCACTGACTCTTTGGATTAATTGCTGGCGGGTGGTCTCACCCCACACAATCTAGAAGCTGTGGCAAAGGGTGCTGGGGGACTCTGTCCTGTGGCAGTGGAGGCGGCTGGTGAAGCTTTAAAGCAGCCTGAAAGCAGCCACCACAACTGCAGATAGAGCTGAAGTTGGTAGAGAGAGCCTAATGCATGGCACATAATAGGTGCTTAATAAATGCTAATTGACTGATTGTATAATCAAAGTAGTTTAAGAAACTTCAAATAATGGGCAGTATTAGCCCTGCAACTACAACAAGGAGGGAACAATAGCTTTGTTCGATACAGTGGTGCCTCAATTAGCAAATCATCTGAGAACAAATCTTACAGAAAGCCTGGGTGAAGTACTGGGGTCTAAGGCAAGTTTCAGTCTCAGTGCTCTTGGAGGACTTGCTGGAAGACCAAGGGCATGAGCCTGAGAGGAGGCCTATAGTCTTGGTGCTCCAACTTCAGTGTGAGCTGGTGAGTCTGAAGTCCAATAAAATCAACCCTTGAAAATGGATGTATTTTAATTTAACCTCTATTACATCTTGTGAGGTGTTCATGAGCAATGTTTTTGGATTTATGGGAGATACTGAAAGAGAAAACTGAAGAAGCTTGTGATGGGGTATAGGCTCTGGGAACTCCCCTTAACTCCACCTTGAATCTTTCCACATCATCTGGTGTTCCCTTCAGGCCATAAGCTTTTCATGCCCAAACCTGTTACTCTTAACCTAGCTGGGATCCTCCATTGTCTGTTACCTCCCATTGTCTGTTCTGGATTGCCTCCAGCCACTTCCCACCTTTGATACTCTTAACCTAGCCTACCCCTCCAGGTAGCCTTCAGCTATTTCCCACTCTTAATTCCATTTCTGGAGTCAGACCTCACACCAGTGTCTCCTCCCCCGCTTCCTCCCCGCCCCCCCCTCAAGAGTTTCCCTAAACCCCTCCTCCCATCACCTTCACCTCAGACTACTTGGACAACCTTAGATCCCTCCCACAATCTTTCTGTATATAAATCTCATCTTGTTTCCATGAAGGTGCTTAGATTTAATCTGGCCCACTTCTCAATACAAGCATCACAAAGGCTCAGATTCCTTAAGAGTCTAGCCAAGGCTCAGGCTCCTTAAGAGTCTACCCAATATGGCCAATCTTTAATAAATTTCCTTTTTCTCTTTGGCTGAAAGAAGGTCTCGTGTAGAATTCATTCAGGCAGGACCCTTGTCCTGTCCGTATTTTGGGGTCCCGAGCACCCCTAAACCTCAACACTTGGTTAATATGCATCCTTAGATTCCAATAGAGTTGCAAACAGCCAAGAGCAAAAGCTGAGGGAAAAATGTTACAGATTTTATTTTTCACTCTGTCTCAATTTGTTTTTACCCTCCAATTTCCCAGTGAGAAAATGAGGAGCGGGGAGAACAATGTATTGTAATTTTTTAAAAGGGGTGATTTTTCACTTAATAGATCAACTGAATGATTAAAAAGAGCCAAGCTTCATAACAACCTGGAAAAACCTACACGACATAATGCTGAGTGAGTGGAGCAGAGCCAGGAGAACATTATACACAACCACAGATATGTGGATTCTGTGAGGACCAACCCTCCTGACAGACATCACTCTTCTCAGCAACACAAGGTGCAAGGACAACTCCAAAGGACTCACGATGGAGAATGCTATCTACATCCAGAGAAAGAACTATGAAGTTTGAATGCAGATTGAGGCATACTTTATGCTCCCATTTTTTTCTTTTTTGTTTTTGTTTTTGGGTTTCGTTTTTTTTTTTTTTTTTTTTGGTTCTGTTTCATCTTTCTCATGATTCATTCCATTGGTCATAATGCTTCTGCACAACTTGACTAGTGTATAAATTAATTCAATGCGAAGTTATACGTGGTAGTTATATGAGATTCCATGCCGTCTTGGGGAGGGAGGGGGGAGGGAGGGGAGAAAATCTGGAACTCAAAATTATGTAGAACAGTGTGTTGTAAACTAAAACTAAAAATGGAAAAAAAAGAACAGCAACAAAAAAAAACAAAAACAAAAACAAAACAAAAAAAAAGAGCCAAGCTTAAGAAATAATTTTAAAAAGGGAGCCCTTTAATAATTTCTGCAGCATTCATTTAAATCCCTGGGCACCATTTTTATTTGGAAAGGGTCCAAACTGTATATTTCTTTTTTATCCTGGATCTCTATAGGGGATCCTCAAAGGATTGTTTAGATATACTCAGAAGTCCCTTTCAGCTCTAGATCTTAATGGTTCCTGTGGAACAGGTGAGACGCTTATAAAAGGTGAGCAGCTTCCTGGGCAGGTGGACGAATGGGAGACATTGGGGCGGGGCCAGGAATTTGTAAAGGAAGAACTTGAGTTACTCGCTCTGGAACGTTCTTGCAGTTTCAAGGATTGCTGGCTCCAGTGTAAGCAGCACTTTGGCGACTCAAATAGACCGGATCCTTCGCCCTCCCTTGGCTGGCTGCTATTTCCGAAAAAAGAGAGAAAGGTAGAAACTGGGAAAGAGTGGTGGGGAACCCTGCCCTGTAGCAGTGGAGGACGAAAGTGAACTTGAAAGCTGTAGCCTGGAAGCAGGCGTGACAACTGCGGTAGCTGTATACAGCTGCTGCAGAAGGAGTTCAGAGCCAAAGTTAGGCTGCTGCAGCGTCTGGCTCCAGGAGCTTCCTGCACTCTCCCAAAGAAGAAGAAAAGAGGGAGGGAGGGATTGTACAGATAAGGCAGGGAATACGGAGGGTCTGACTCGAAGTAGGAGTCAGGGGTCCGGTCCTTATATGTAGTAGTACGCGTTATGAGATAAACAGTCTTCATAGCTGGCAAGAAAATTAAGGAAGTCTCAGCCTGTAACGAGTCGGAAAGGGCAGCATGTAGCGAGAGACTAGGGTAGGGACGCAGCAGAGAAGAAACAAGGAAAGGAGAGCAAATCCAAACGGGAGTAAGATGAGCGCGGAAGGCAGCAGTAACTTCAGACGGATGGCATTTCGGCGGAAGTCCAACCAGTCCTGCCTCCTGGCCGGGACTCCCCGCCCCTGGAGCCCCCCTAGTGCCCAGTCAAGGCAGCCTGACTCGGTTGCCTGCGAAAACGTGCCCGAGGACGCAACAGGTAAGCTTAGCGTGTGTGTGTGTGTGTGTGTGTGTGTGTGTGTGTGTGTGTGTGTCTGTGTCTGTGTGCGTGCGTGCGTGTGTGTGTGTTAAGCCTTTCCCATGCTTTCTTCGCTCTGAGGGTGTCCTCGCCTCCATACCTGTTCCAGGCTTTTTGACCTTTTCCGCAGAGGGCCTTGAGTAGAACACTGCCCCAGCGCCTCCCTGGGAAGGTCATTTACAAATTCCGGCCCGGAAGTATACCGTATAACTTGAGGTAAAAAAAAATTTATAGTGAAAAACATAATGTAATGGAGGAGAATATTGTCTGTTTCTAGGCCTGGTCCTTCTCTGAAGGCGTTAGATTGCGGTGGGCAAGGTGTTTCTGGTTATTCTCGATTTTTTGATCCCCGTCCGGCATGCTTAATGGTTAGCATATGTGGAAAACTGAGTCCTTCAAAAGGATTACAGGATTTAAAACTTAAAGGGACCCACAGGACTGTTTAGTTCAACACCCTTATTTTACAGGATGGGAAGACTGAGAATCTGAGAGATGAAATGATTTACCCAAGGTCATAACAGGTAGAGTAATTTCCAGATCCAGGATTTGCCCCGATTTGAAAAAAAAATTCTGATAATTTAATATTACAGTTTTTCTGATTTACCATATCACTTTGGACTTCTTATTCCCATTAGAGCCTACTTTTTCAGTGCTGGTCTTGATGATTAATGCTTTGATGCAATTGCATGGTATTTTTTCTTAAAAATCATTGTTAACATTAGGCCTTTTGGTTTTTAAAAAAACTGGTAGTAGTAAAGGTGAGGTATTCTTGTAGAACAACTTTATAGGGCCATCTCTTGTTTCAGGAGAAGAACATTCATAAATTTAGCAAATCTGTTGTAACATGATAGAATAAATGTTGGAGCCTTTTTAATCTTCCTCTTTGTTTTCATATTCTAGTCTTTGTCCTAAATTTAGGGCACAGAGAAGACAGAAAGTAGGACTTACCTTATTCACAGTAGCAGAAGAGTTTAGGGTGTGAAAATACAAGAAAAAGATTAAGGAGGTGTAATTTCCGTTTCTGGTTTCTGTAAAATGTAGGGGTTGGAGGTGATTTTTTAATTTTTAATTGTTTTTAATTTAATATTTTTAGTTTTCAACATTGATTTCCAAAAGATTTAAATTTTCTCCCCATTTCTACCCTCCTCCCCATCCCAAGATGGCATATAATTCTGATCGCCCCTTTTCCCCAGTCTGCCTTCCTTTGTATCACCAGACTTCCCGCCCCTTCCCCCGCCCCATCCCTTTTCCCTTTACTTTCTTGTGGTGCAAGACAGATTTCTATACCCTGTATATCTTATTTCCCACTTGCATGTAAAAGCAACTTCTTTTTTAAACATTTGTTTTTAGAACTTTGAGTTCCAAATTCTCTCCCTTTTTCACTCCCCACCCACTCTCCCTAAGAAGTCAAGCAATTCGACATAGGCCACATGTGTATCTTTATGCAAAACACTTCCATAATAGTCATGTTGTGAAAGACTAACTATATTTCCCTCCATTCTATCATATCCCCCTTTATTCACTTTTTTCCCTTGACCCTGCCCCTTTTCAAAGTGTTTGCTTTTGACTACCACCTCCCTCAAACTGCCCTCCCTGCTATCATCCCCCACTCTTATCCCCTTCACTCCTACTTTCCTGTAGGGTAAGATACCCAGTGGAGTGTGTTTGTTTTTCACTCATTCCCTTTCACCTACCCCCTCTTCCCTTCCATTACAATAGTTTTTTCTTGCCACATTTATGTGATATAATTTACCTCATTCTATCTTTCCCTTTCTCCTTCTCCCAATATATTCCTCTCTCACACCTTAATTTTATTTATTTTTTAGATATCATCCCTTCATATTCAACTCACCCTGTGCCCTCTGTCTCTATATCTATATCTATATATCTATATATATCTATATCTATCTATCTATCTATGTATATATATATATATATATTCCTTTCAACTACCCTAATCCCGAGAAAGGTCTCATGAGTTACAAATATCATCTTTCCATGTAGGAATGTAAACAAAACAGTTCAACTTTAGTAAGTTTCTTATGATTTCTCTGTCTTGTTCACCTTCGCATGCTTCTCTTGATTCCTGCATTTGAAAGTAAAATTTTCTATTCAGCTCTGGTCTTTTCATTGAGAATGCTTGAAAGTCCTCTATTTTATTCAAAGTCCATATTTTGCCCTGGAGTATTATACTCTGTTTTGCTGGGTAGGTGATTCTTGGTTAAAATCCTAGCTTCTCTAACCTCCGGAATATCATATTCCAAGCCCTTCGATCCCTTAGTGTAGAAGCTGCTAGATTAGTATGTTGATTTAAAATTATTTTTGACTATATAGTTATCCAGTTTTCCTGTTTTTATGGCATTCTACTCCCCGGTGTGTTTTTTGGAGAAGGAAGTTTGGAAGAGGGATGGGTTTAGGGGGAAAAGGTGAATATAAAAGCCACTTGCCACAATATTATAAAATGTGCAAGCATTTATTTTTCGCTAGTAACACCAGATGTGTACGTTGATTCCTTCACGAAACCCACATCATCGACAATGATATACAAACATATTGATGAGAAAACAAATTACATCATATTCTTGCACAGCTAGATTTTTCTTCCCCTTTTTCACTAGAGTGATATTTTCTTGCGATAGAACCAGTATCTACCAGGGCTAACAACACACACAGACACAGACACACACACACACATACAGTTCCCAATACAGATTAGAAAAATGTGACAAAGCTGAGCTTGACTAGGAATGGAGTAATTCTGTTTTTGCCCTATTTTTAGGATATTGCTGGGATATTTGTTTGAAATAGCTAATAGATGGTGGGTTCTGGAAATTGGGAGAACTATGGGGGATGGAAATATGCATTTAGGAGTCTTTAGCATTGAGATGATAAACCCATGAGAACTGATGGGGGTGGGTGAGAGTGTAGAGCGGCAGTTCTTAAAGTTTTTGGTCTCAGGACCCTCTCAATACTCTAAAAATTTGTTATTGAGGACCCCAGAGGGCTTTTGCTTATGTGGGCTATATCTGTTGATATTTACCATATCAGAAATTAAAACTGATAAGTTTTAAAAATACATACTCATTAAAATAACAAAACCATTATAGGTTAACATAACTAACATTTTTTCATGAAAAAACTATTTTCTAAAACAAAAATTAGTAAGAAAATTGCATTCGTTTTACATTTTTGCAAATTTCTTTAATGCCTGGCTTAATAGAAGGCATTTAGAATTAATTAGTGTATGGAGAGCCCCGTTAGGAATTGATCGTATTAGTCCAGAGAGAAGATAGCAAACTAAACTAGAGTTGTAGTAGCAGTGATTAAAAGGAGGTCAGACACAAGAGTTATATAGGCAGAATCAACAGGGCTTAGTGATTTTAGGACATATTGAAGAGAAAAGGATTGGGAGTTAAAGTCAAAGGTGATAGTAGCTTACATTTATGTCACTTTAAAGCTAATCACTTTTCCTCACAACCACAATTATATAGATAGGGCTGGTATCATTATGGAGATTTTACAGATAAAGCAACTGTTGATTCTGTTGCTTGTCTGTAGGCTCAGAAGTAATATTTGAATCCAGGTCTCTCCTTGAACACCTTTTCCACAATACCATATTGCCCATTGCCTTCGAAGTTTTGGGTGTAGTTCTAGGAAGGATGATGGTATCATCAACAGAATTAGTGAAGCTGGGAAGAGGAGCAGGTTGTGGGAAAAAGATAATTTGTTCAGTGTTTGAAATACTAGGTTTGAGGTGTCAATTGTATATATTGATACATAGGTATCCAGTAGGTAGGAATTGGAGATGGAGATTTAGGAGTCATTGCCAAGAATGGGAAATGGAGATTTAGGAGTCATTGCCAAGAAGTGAGTTGTTTTTTTTTTTTTTTTTTTTTACTGTGGAAGTAGATGAGTGCTCCAAGAAAGAAAGTTTAAGAAGTATCAAAGGAAGTGCTTATTTGAAATCCCATTCATTATTCTCTTTAGAGTACCATTGCCTGTCAGAGTGTCTCAATTGTTTCTCTCCTTTCTGTTATGTCTCTCTGTATGTGTGTATAAACTGTATTTGTATAGTTTGAGAGTATATGTATATTTATATTTTACCCCCTCTGGGGCTATTCAGAATCAGATTGGGTCTCCAGAGGGTGGCTGCCATTCTCAGGTTCTAGGGGTAACCATTATGAATCTTAGTATCATTTCTGTTAATAATCAGCCAGTAGGCTTAATTAGTTTTTGGTAATGGCATTTACTAAGATGGTATAGCAAGAACAGTTGCCACAAAACATGAGCCCCAGAAGCCTGTGTGTACTCTGCCATTGTACACGCAAGCATGGAAAGAGTAGCTTCGAACAGTAGTGATGGTACAGTACAGTAAGGCACATGTGTAGGGAGATGACTAGATGGGGCAGTGAGTAGAATGTTGGGCTTGGAGTAAGGGAGACCCTAATTCTAATCTTACCACAGACACTTCTTGACTTTGTGATCCCTCACAGGTCACAACCTCTCTGTGCCTCTGTTTTCTCTTACTCAGAATGAGAGGGTTGGTCTTAATGACCTCTAAGGTTCATTCTAACTTTATATAGATGATCCTTTGATTCTGGAAGGTGTGGCCAAAAGGTAACACAATTCTTGGTACTGGAAGTGTATTCTTGAGACTCCAGCTCAATGAAGGGTTACACCAGGGGTGGGAACCTGTGGCCTTCTAGGTCCTTGGGTGCAGCCTTTTGACTGAATCCCAAGTTTTACCAAACAAATCCTTTCATTAAGGGAATTTTTTCCATGAAGTTTGGATTCAGTTAAAGGGTCACACTTGAGGACCTAGAGGGTCCCATGTGGTCACAGGTTCCCCACCCTTGGGTTATAGTCTCTAAAATTGCCGCCTCTCTTGGGTAACTTTCTCTGTAATAGCACCTATTCTCCACATGTCTCCTTCCAAAAGGGGTCTTATATCTGTCTATTTTCTATGTGTCTGCTTATTGCTGGATGTATTATCTCCTGGTCAAGTCTCTACAATGATATGTATGGTGAATAGGAGGGAGAAGGAGAAAAATCTCTTGATTGAAACACGTTGTGTACGTTCTGGGTTGTGGGTGATTACATCAATGAGATGGGCCATGTGGTGGTGGTGGTGGACGTGGTGGAACAGGAACATCTATATTTATGGGACATAGGAGAGTAACATAAAGGAAATATTAGCAGACTATCAAAGAATTACCTTTGACTCAAGCTTTTAGGTTTTTAATTAAAAATGAAGTGTCTATAAATATTTAATTTTTTTGACTTAGAACAGGGATTCTTAATTTTTTTGTGTCATGGACTCCCTTGGCAATCTCTTCAGAATCATGTTTTTAAATGCATAAAATGAAATAGGTAGAATTACAGAGGATACCAGTTATATTGAAATAATAATTTTCCAAAAGTTAAAAAAGGAAGTTCAAAGACCATCTGGAATCTATGTGTGGGCTCTTAAGAACCCTTGATCTTGAATATCTTCTAGTTTTTTTTTGATATTATTTTGAAATAGGGAGTTGTACTTTTTATTCCTGAAAAATTTTTGTCCCTTTAAGAAACAATCTTATGGATCTATTTTCTTAAAGTGTTAGGTATCAGTGAGTTGAACTTACTATCAGTGGTGAATGATTTCAAAGATACTTATATTCTAATGTGATACTTTTTTCCTAAGGTCTTAGAAATATTCAGGGAGTGTTGGGGTAAACTTGACACCAGCATCCTGTTTAGGTTTGATGTTGGAATGAAATGAAACACTTATATGTCAATTGACCAAAAAAGGTTCACCTAGTCTTAATATAGACAACAAGGATACAGTGACCCCAGGGTTTCCACGTGGAAATGTGTCTGGTCAGCAAGTATGGTGACTCTCATGGTTTTCAGGCATTGTCATGTCAGAGGAGCCCTGACCCCACATTGGTGGTGTGTGGGACAACAGACCACTGACTCAAATAAAAAAACAGAGGTGTCTTGGTTTTCTCAAGGTAGAAACAAAACAGAAGCTTTATTTGATGAAGTCTCGTGAGAATTGGGCATCTCCCACTACCAGGGCGGAGAGGGTAGTGAAGAGAGGCAAGGGGATATATAACCTTGTACAAACAATTCTAAGAAATCCCACCCCCAGAGGCTGGACCCCTGTCCCTATTTGCGGGGACAGGTGGCCTCACAATCTAACCCAGAATAAGTTTACCCAATACCAGCACAAAAACTACAGAATTACCTTATAGGGAAATTTTAATGTTAAGATGACAGTTTGTGAGTAGGCTAGGGGAGGGGGAGAGGGGGATACCACCTGATTTCCCCGAAATCATATGATTTACAGGAAAACGAAACTTAGGCCTAGTGAGGTCCACATCCTAACTAAATTTGTACTATTTGAGTATCATCTTGCCTGAGTTATTCATAGGGAAGCTTTCACAATCTTGTATTCCATTCACAGCTGAGGTGACATCTACAAATCTAAAGAAGAAGGGGGAGAAAGACATTCCTAAAGGCTAAATAATCAGATTCCCACAGACTCAAATTTATCCCATTTCCCTTTTCTCTAAATATTGATTCTTAAACATTAATAATACATACATACATATATATGTGTATATATATATATGTGTGTGTATATACACACACACACACACACACACACACCCTGTGAAGTCTTCACACTTTATTCTCTCACTACCTCACACAGTGGGACTTTTGTATCTCTAGGTAAAGTCAAGTCAGCAAATATTTATTAACTACCCACTATATGCCAGGCACTGTGCTAAGCCCTATTTCACCTAAGGTGACCAGGAAGCCACATCAATATGGCCAGAGGCCACTAAAAAGCTGTATCTGGAGAGGCACAGCTTGAACCTTACCCCATTCCTAGTCAAGTTCAGCTTTGTCACATTTTTCTAATCTGTATTGGGAACTGTATGTGTGTGTGTCTGTGGATGTCTGTGGGTATGTGTTGTTAGCCCTGGTAGATACTGGTTCTGTCGCAAGAAAATATCACTCTAGTGAAAAAGGGGAAGAAAAATCTAGCTGTGTAAGAATATGATGTAATTTGTTTTCTCATCAATATGTTTGTATATCATTGTCAATGATGTGGATTTCATGAAGGAATCAATGTACACATCTGGTGTTACTAGGGAAAAATAAATGCTTGCACATTTTATAATATTGTGGCAAGTGAGGATTTCGAGTAGCTAGCTATAACATTCACATTCAGTGCTTTTATATTTTAAATTATGTCATAGTAAAAGGAAAATAGATTTGAATTATTTAGTCTTATTGTCTAATTGAGCAAGAGGGTAATCAGTGCATTTAAATGACTCATTTCATTCAAGGTCACACTGAAGGCCATTGAGAGACCTAATTAATGGGGCCAAATTATGATCCACTGCTTGTTCTAAAGCTATTCTACTATATTAAAAAAAAACAATTTTATTTTTAGTTTATGAGCTAAAACAAGCATTTCTATAAAATAGCATAATGAAAAACGATTGTACATAAAACCGCAAATCTATTATGTAAAACTTGCTATTCGGTTACATAACAAAGTTATGTAAATTTTTTTCCTTTTTTTTCCTTTCCCTCCACCCCCTACTCTAGAGATGGCTACCGTTAGACACAAGTAAGTGTGTATATGCAAAATCATACATATACTTCTATTTATCAGTCCTTTCTGTGTATGCAGATAGTGTCTTCCTTCATATGTCTTTTGTAATTAATTTGGGTATTTATAATAGTCAAAATGACTTAGTCACTCAGAGTTGTTCTTAAAACAATATGTTACTGTATACAATATTCTCTTAGTTCTACTCATTTTGCTCTTCATTATTTGGTGCAAATCTGTCCATGTTTTTTTCTAAGACCGTTGAGCTCATTTCTTTTAGTATATTAATATACTATCACAAACATATACCACGATTTGTTTAACCATCCCCGACTGATGGGCATCCCTGCAGTTTCTAGTTCTTTGCCACTTACAAAGAGAGCTGTTATAAATATTTTGGAACGTATAGATTCTTTTACTTTTTCCCTAATCGTCTTTGGATAGACCTAGTAGTGGTATTGCTAGGTCAAAGCGCATAGGCAGTTTAATTAACTCTTTGGGCATAATTCCAGATTGCTCTCCCAAATGCTTGGATCAGTTCACAATTCCACCAACAGTGAATTAGTGTCCCAGTTTTCCCACATCCCCTCCCATGTTTGTCACTTTCCCCTTCAATCATTTTAGCCAGTCTAATAAGTGTAAAATGATATCTCAAGGTTTTAATTTGCATTTCTCTAATCAGTAATGATTTAGAGTATTTTTTTCCGCATGACTAAATTGTTTTGATTTCTTTAAAAATTGCCTATTTATCAAAATTGCCTTTGATCATTTATTAATTGGGAAATGACTCGCCTTCTTATAGATTTTACAAAGTTCTCTATATATTCTAAATAGGAAAACTGTCTATAAAATTTCCAAATTTTCTGATTTCTTTCTGATCTTAACTGCATTTATTTTATTTGTATAATTGAAATTATCCATTTCAGACCTTGCTCTGCTCTCTAGTTCTTGTTTATTCATAAATTGTTCACCTATCCATAAGTCTGATAAGCAATATGTTCCAAGTTCTTCCAGTTTTCTTACTTTCAGTAGTATTCTGCTTTATTTTTAAAGGGCACAGGAAAACAATTTTTTCTTTCAAATTCCAATTTCATAATTCCATATAGAAATTTCCCCTTGGAAAAGCAAATGAAGTAACCATTCTGTCTTTCAGAAGAATATATACTTTGAAAATCAAACAATATTTTCTCAATTAGAAAAACTTAAAAACAGCAAAGAATTCATATTGGGCTACCATCTATGTAATGCCTTTTCGTAATTACCAGCTTACCTATAGCTCTATTCAAAATGTGCTTTCTTGTTAGTCATCAGATGGCCCAATTCTTTGTATTTGACAAAGTCTCTTCTGCTATTCTTATAGAAAGATGGAGAGGTATGGGCTAGACTGGCCTAGGGTGTGGCCTTTTGACTTGAGAACAAGTTTTACAGAACAAATCCTTTTAAGGGGATTTGTTCCATGAAGTTTGGATTCAGTCAAAGGGCCGAATTTGACCTAAAGAGCCCCAGGTTCCCCTGGGCTAGGCAATAATATAGTTTGTTTCAGAACTTAATTGAATGAGTGGACTGAATGAATGGACCCAAAGGTTAATACATTAATAATCCCATGTCAACTCCCAAGAATGTCTCCTCTCACAGATCCAGGGCTTGGCTCTGTCAATCAACAAGCCTTTATTAAATGTTTACTGTATGCCTGTGACTACTTAGGATTAGGGATACAGAGAGAGGCAAAAACACAATTCTTGCCCTCAAAGAGTTGAAATTCTAATGGAGGAGACGAGATGTAAATAAATAACTAAGGTACATACAACATATATATAGAATAGATTGGCAACTGGGGAGACTAGGAAAAACTTCCTGTAGAAGGTGGACTTTGAACTGAGTCTTAAAGGAATCCAAAGGAATCCAGGGCAGGGGTGAGGAGGGAGAGTAAACTACCAAAAATTATTTTATAGAACATTTTTTTTTGAGGGGGAAGGCAGGGTAATTGGGGTTAAGTGACTTGTCCAAGGTCACACAGTAAGTGGCAAGTGTCTGAGGCCGGATTTGAACTCAGGTCCTCCTGACTCCAGGGCCAGTGCTCTACTCACTGTGCCACCTAGCTGCCCCTGCCACTTTATTTATTAGTACCAAATAGCTTTGATGATTGCTGCTTTAGGTCTGGTATAACTAGACCACCTTCCCTTGCATTTCTTTTCTTTAATTCTCTTGGTATTCTTTACCTTTTGTTCTTCCAGATGAATTTTGCTATTCTAGTTCTATAAAATAATTTTTGGTAGTTTGATTGGTATGGCCCTGAATAAGTAAATTAATTTAGGTAGAATTGTCATTTTTATTGTATTAGGTTGGCCTAGCCATGAACTACTGATATTTTTCTGATTGTTTAGATCTGACTTTATTTGTGGCAGGTAGATTCCCAAATATTTTATATTGTCCACAGTTATTTTAAATGCAATTTCTCTTTCTATCTCTTGCTACTGGGCTTTGTTAGTAATATATAAAAATGCTGATGATTCATATGGGTTTAATTCATATCCTGCAACTTTGGTAAAGCTGTTAATTCAAGTAGTTTTTTTGTTGATTCTCTAGGATCCTGTAAGTATAGTATCATATCTGAAAAGAGTGATAGCTTTGTTTCTTCTTTGCCTCTTCTAATTCCTTTAATTCTTTTTATTTTATTGCTAAAGCTAATATTTCTAGTATAATATTGAATAACAGTGGGGATAATAGGCATCCTTGTTTCATCCCTGATTTTTCTGGGAATGCTTCATCCTTATTCTCATTACATATAATGCTTGCTGATGGTTTTAGATAGATGGCACTGGTCATTTTTTTTTTTTGCAGGGGCCAAGGCAGGGCAGCTAGTAAATGTATCAAGTGTCTGAGGCCAAATTTGAACTCAGGTCCTCCTGACTCCAGGGCCAGTGCTGTACTCATTGCACCACCTAGCTGCCCTGGCACTTATCATTTTAAGGAAAACTCCATTTACTCTTATGTTCTCTAAGTGTTTTTAATAGGAATGGGTGTTTTGTCAGAAGTTTTTTCTACATCTATTAAGATGCAGAATCATAACGATTAACATTATTTAATTCTGGAAACCAGTTGTTGCGGGGTGGAAGGGAGACCCTGCACCCAAGTCAGCCCCAGGGGCTGCACCTCATCTTTGTTGGTTATTAATCGTAATGATTTCTGTTAGTTTTGTTACTGTTATGTTCAATTATGCTGATAGTTTTCCTAATATTGAACAGAGAATATACATGGATATATAGACCTGGGAATCAGCTGCATAGAGATGATAGCTGAATCCATGAGAGCTGATAGAAAAAACTGTGGAGATATAATATGGGCACCTACTGTTAGTATTAGTGACCTGGATGAAGATCCAGCAAAGGAGTCTGAGAAGAAGCAGTCCAACAGGTAGGAGGAGAACCAGAATAGAGTAGAAGGTAGAGAAGAGAATAAATATTTAGGTGGAGGGATCAACAGTGTGCGAGCCTGCGGAGAGGCTGAGAAGAATGAGGCTGTTAGATTTACTTTAGAGAGCAGTTTCATTTGAAAGGTGAGGAAGTGAGGTGAAAGGATAGGAAATACAGGCACATAGGAGTTTGGCCAAGAAGAGGAGAGATGTATAGGATAAGACTGGGAATGATTGGATCAAGTGAAGACTTTTTAAGGATGGGGGAACATGTGTGGTTGCAGGCATCAAGGGAGGAACCAGTTGATAGGGAAAGATTGAAGATTAGATAAAGTAGGAATGATAGTGGGGGTACTGGAAAAGACAGCTAGTGGTAAGATGAAATGTATATGTATTGCAGTTTATCTTAGTAATGAGAAAGAGATAGTAGGGAAAAAAGATGAGTAATTAAAAAAAAAAGGAGTGGAAAAGAGGGAGGTCTTTGTGAATGGCCTCAATTTTTTAAAGCTGAAATATGAGATGAAGATTGAGTTGGGGGGGAGGGAAAGAGGGATGTCATGATATTAAGGGTAGGCCTGATTCAGGCCAGTTTCCTGGAAGTAAAAGGTTTTTTGTTGGGAATGAAATGAGATACTAGTAGGTCATTCAACAGTTATCAGCAGGAGGCATTCCTAGCCCTAATATAGAAAATTTACTTATGACTCCGTGTCTTCATATGGAAAAAAATCTGGTCAGCCAGTGGGTTGTGATGTTTCATTGGTCTTGGGACATCCACCAATTCTGAAGGGCCTGATTCAACATGGATGGGCCTTTTTATGTCCTACATGACTGGGATTACAGTGGTGGGAGTCAGCTGGTTCCCACAAAACCAGTACCTAATTTTAGGTTTAATTCCAGAAACTGGTTGTTGGGGGCCTGCCCCCAAGTCAGCCTCAGGGGTTGTGCCTCATCTTGGTCGTTTGTTAATTCATTTGAGTCTCACCACTGATTAGGAAGTTATGTTAATAGGTCCAAAGAAGCTACATTAAGGTAGCTGACATTTGAACCTTAGCACCCTGGGTCAGTGAAGTCCTGGAGATAGTTTTGTTGACTTGTGGATTGGGGGGAGGGGGGAAGAATATTGCATTCTCCATCGCGAGTCCTTTGGAGTTGTCTTTGCACGTTGTGTTGATGAGAAGAGCAAACTCTGTCAGGGTTGGTCCTCACAGAATCCATATATTTGTGGTTGTGTATAATGTACTCCTGGCCCTGCTCTGCTCGCTCAGCATTATGTCATGTACGTTTTTCCAGGTTGTTGTGAAGTCCGTATCATCTCCATTTCTTATAGCACAATAGTATTCCATTACCTTCATATACCACAGCTTGTTCAGCCATTCCCCAATTGATTTCCAATTCTTAGCCACCACAAAAAGAGCCGCTATAAGTATTTTTTGTACATATGGGTCCTTTTCCCACTTGTGTGATCTCTTTGGGATACAACCCTAGAAGTGGTATTACTGGGTCAAAGGGTATGAACATTTTTATAGCCTTTTGGGCATACTTCCAAATTGCTCTCAAATGGCTGGATCATTTCACAACTCCACCAGCAATGTAACAATGTTCCAATTTTCCCACATCCTCTCCAGCATTTATCATTTTCCTGTTTTGTTATTTTAGCCAATCTGACAGGAGAGATGTGGTATCTAAGAGTTGTTTTGATTTGCATTTCTCTAATCAGTAGTGATTTCAAGCATTTTTTCATATGCCTATAGATATCTTTAATTTCTTCCTCTGAAAACAGTCTGTTCATATCCTTTGACCATTTCTCAATTGGGGAATGACTTGTATTCCTATATATTTGGCTCAGTTCCCTGTATATTTTAGAAATGAGGCCTTTATCAGAGACACTAGTTGTAAAGATTTTCTCCCAATTTTCTGCTTCCCTCCTAATCTTTGTTGCATTGGCTTTTTTTTGTACAAAAACATTTCAATTTAACATAATCAAAATTATCCATTTTGCATTTTGTAATGCTCTCTATCTCTTGTTGTGAATTCTTTTCTTTTCCACAAATCTGGTAGGTAAACTATTCTTTGCTCTCCAAAATTGCTTCTAGTTTCAGCCTTTATTCCTAAATCATGAGCCCATTTTGACTTTATTTTGGTATATGGTGTAAGATATTGGTCTATGCCCAGTTTCTGCCCTACCATTTTCCAATTTTCCCAGCAGTTTTTGTGAAATAGTGAATTCTTAGCCCAGAAGCTGAATTCTTTGGGTTTATCAAAGAGTAGATTGCTATAGTTGTTGACTTCTCCATCTTGTGTACCTATCCTATTCCACTCATCCACAACTCTGTTTCTTAGCCAGTACCAGGTAGTTTTGATAGTACAGTATGGTATCTGGTATGGCTAGGCATTTCTTTTCATTAATACCCTAGATATTCTAGACCTCTTGTTCTTCCAGATGAATTTTGTTTGTATTTTATACCGCTCTGTAAAATAATTTTTTGGTACTTCAGTTGGTATGGCACTGAATAGATAGATTAATTTAGATAAAATTGTCATTTTTATTATATTAGCTCGGCCTCTAACCATGAGCAACTGATATTTTTCCATTTATTTAGACCTGACTTTATTTGCATTAAAAGTGTTTCATAATTGTGTTCATATAGGCCCTAGGTTTGTTTTGGCAGATAGACTCCCAAATATTTTATAGTGTCTACTGTAACTTTGAATGGAATCTCTCTTTCTATCTCTTGCTCTTGGGCTTTGTTAGTAATGTATAGGAATGCTGAGGATTTATGTGGGTTTATTTTATATCCTGCAACTTTGCTAAAGTTTATTATTTCAAGTAGTTTTTTACTTGATTCTCTAGGATTCTCTAAGTAAATCATCGTATCATCTGCAAAAAGTGATAGTTTAGCTTCTTCTTTGCCTATTCTAATTCCTTCAATTTCTTTTTCTTCTTTTATTGCTACAGCTAACATTTCTAGTACCAAATTGAATAGTAGGGGTGATAATGGACATCCTTGTTTCACCCCTGATCTTATTGGGAATGCATCTAGCTTATCCCCATTACAAATAATGCTTGTTGATGGTTTTAGGTAGATGCTATTTATAATTTTAAGGGAGGTTCCATTTATTCCTATGCCTTCTAGTGTTTTTAATAGGAATGGATGTTGTATTTTGTCAAAGGCTTTTTCTGCATCTATTGAGATGATCATATGGTTTCTGCTAGTTTAGTTGTTGATATGGTCAGTTATGCTAATTATTTTGCTAATATTGAACCAGCCTTGCATTCCTGGAATAAATCCTACCTGGTCATAGTGTACTATTCTCATGATAAGTTGCTGCAATCTTTTTGCTAATATTTTATTTAAAGTTTTTGCATCAATATTCATTAGGGAAATTGGCCTATAATTTTCTTTCTCTGTTTTGACTCTACCTCGTTTGGGTATTAGTACCATATTTGTGTCATAAAAAGAATTTAGTAGGACTCCTTCTTCACCTATTTTCCCAAATAGTCTACAAAGTATAGGAATTAATTGTTCTTTAAATGTTTGATAGAATTCATGTGTAAAACCATCTGGCCCTGGAGATTTTTTTCTGTCCATTGATGGCTTGCTCAGTTTCTTTTTCTGAGATGGAGTTATTTAGAAATTTTACTTCCTTTTCTGTTACCCTGGGCAATTTATGTTTTTGTAGATATTCATTCATATCTCTAAGGTTGTCAAATTTATGGGCATACAATTGGGCAAAATAATTCCTAATTATTGTTTTGATTTCCTCTTCATTAGAGGTGAACTCACCCTTTTCATTTTTGATACTGGTAATTTGATTTTCTTCTTTTTTTTAATCAAATTGACCAAAGGTTTATCAATTTTATTGTTTTTTTTCATAAAACCAGCTCTTTGTTTTATTTATTAATTCAATAGTTTTCTTGGTTTCAATTTTATTAATCTCTCCTTTGATTTTCAGTATTTTTAATTTGGTATTTAATTGGGATTTTCAGTTTGTTCTATTTCTAGCTTTTTCAGCTGTGTGCCCAGATCATTGATCTCCTTTTTTCCATATTTTATTCATGTAAGCATTTAGGGATATAAAACTTCCCCAAAGAACTGCTTTTGCTGCATCCCATAAGTTTTGGTATGTTGTCTCTCGTTATTGTCATTCTCTTGAATGAAGTTATTAATTGTTTCTCTGATTTGTTCTTTGGCCCACTCATTCTTTAGAATTAGATTATTTAGTTTCCAATTAATTTTTAGCTTATTTTACCATGGTTCTTTGTTACAAATAATTCTTATTGCATCATGATCTGAAAAGTATGTTTTGACTACTTCTGCCTTTCTGCACCGGATTGTGAGGTTTTTATGCCCTAGTACATGGTCAGTTTTTGAGTATGTGCCATGTACTGCTGAGAAGAAAGTATATTCCTTTTTATCCCCATTCAGTTTTCGTCTATCATATCTGCCTTTTCTAAAATTCTGTTCACTTCCTTAACTTCTTTTTTATTTATTTTGAGATTAGATTTATCAAGTTCAGAAAGGGGAAGGTTGAGGTCTCCCAGTATTATAGTTTTGCTATCTATTTCTTCCTGTAACTCCCTTAACCTCTCCTCCAAGAATTTGTATGTCATACCACTTGGTGCATATATGTTAAACAATGATATTGTTTCATTGTTTATGGTGCCTTTTAGCAGGAAGTAGTGTCCTTCCTTATCTCTTTAAATCTATCTTTACTTTTTCTTTGTCTGAGATTAGGATTACTACACCTGCTTTTTTTACTTTAGCTGAGGTGCAATATATTTTACTCCAGCCTTTTACCTTTACCCTGTGTGTATCCCCCTGTTTCAAATGTGTTTCTTGTAAACAGCATATTGTAGGATTATGGTTTCTAATCCATTCTGCTATCTGCTTCCGTTTTATGGGAGAGTTCATCCCATTCACATTCACAGTTATGATTTCTATGTGTCTGTGTCTTTTTCTCCATCTTATTTCCCCCTGTTTATGCTTTTATTTCTCCCTTTCCCCTTCTCCTCCTCAACAAAGTTTTGCTTTTGACCGCCGCTTTCCTCAGTTAACCCTCCCTCTTTATTCCCCTCCCTTGTCGTACCGTTTCCCACTTGCTACTTCTCTCCTCCCTTCTGACCACCCCCCTCCCTTTTTTCCCCCTTTCCCCTCCTACTTCCTGTAGGACAAGTTAGATTTCTATACTTATCAGGGTATGTTATTCTCTTCTTGAACCAGATCAGCTGACAGTAAAGATCAAATACTGCTCTTCTCCCTCCCTTCTTTCCCTCTACTAAAATGTGTTTTTGTGCCTTTTCATTTGGTGTAATTTACCCTTTTCTGCTACCTCCTTACCTCTTCTCTCAAAGTCCTCTCTTTGTATCTCTTAATTATGTTTTTTATCCTTATATCAGTTATTTTATACATACATTCAACAGTCTATGTGTATCCCTTTCAATTGTCATAATAGCTGTACTATTCTCAAGATTGACATATATATGTATATATATATATATATATATATAAAGCATACACAAGATGATATAATTCTATATAAAGATGCAAATAATTTGCCATTATTGATTAATAAGGTTTGTGGGGTTTTTTCCCCCTGTTTACCTTTTCATGTCTCTCTTGAGTTTTGTATTTGGAGATCAAATTTTCCATTGAGTTGTGGCTTTTTCATCAGGAAAGTCTGGAATTCCCTTATTTAGTTGAATGTCCATCTCCTTGCCTGAAAAATTATGCTTAATTTTACTGGGTAGTTGATCCTTGATTGTAGTCCCAGCTCCTTTGCCCTTCGGAATATCATATTCCAATTTCTCCTGGCTTTTAATGTAGCAGCTGAGAGATCCTGTGTGATCCTGACTGTAGTTCCACGATATTTGAATTGTTTCTTTTTGGCTGCTTGCAGTATTTTCTCCTTGACTTTGTAATAATGAAATTTGGCTATAATATTTCTTGGTGTTTTCAGTTTGGGATCTCTTTCGGGGGGTGATTGGTGGATTCTTTCAATGACTATTTTGCCCTCTGGTTCTAGGACCTACGGGCAGTTATCTTTGATAATTTCTTTGAAGATACTGTCAGGGTTTTTTTTTTTCATCGTGGATTTCCGGTAGACCAATAACTCCTAAATTGTCTCTCCTGGATCTATTTTCTAGGTCAGTTGTTTTCCCAATCAGATATTTCACATTTTTTTCTATTTTTTTCATTCTTTACATTTTGTTTTACTACTTCTTGGTGCCTCATAGATCCATTAACTTCCACTTGCTCAACTCTAATTTTTAATGAGTTACTGTGTTCATTTTGCTTTTGAGACTCTTTTTCCAATTGGTTGATTTTACCTCTCAGGGTGTCATTTTCTCTATTTAGATTCTGAATCTCCATAGCCATTTCGCCAGTCTTATTCTTTAGGGACTTGATTTTGTCAGTGGATTTTTTTTTCCATTTTTTCCATTTTTTTTTCCATTTTTTCTTTTACCTCCCTAATTTGGTTTTTCAAATCCTCCTTTAGCTCTTCCAGTAATGCTTTTTGGGCTTGAGATCAGTTCATACTACCTTTTGAGGTATCAGATGTGGGTATAGTGTCATTGCTATCCTCTTCCAAATTGGTATTTTGATCATGCCTGTCTCCATAAAAAGAATCAATGGTTCTCGGTTTTTTTGTGTTCTTCATGTTGGTTAGCCTTTTCCTGGCTTAAAATAAACTTGTGCTTTTGGGGCTCAGGGCTCTCTGTCCCAGCTTTCTTATTATGGGGATTGTCAGTCTAGTTGTTGGCTTTTTGAATTATAGCCTTCAGTTTCCTGAGGTGTGGGGGAGGGGTCTGGCAGCCTGAGGTCTCTTCCCCTAGGGTTTCTCTCCAGCACTGTTGCTCTTCAGCAAAGGTCTCAGCTTTTTTGTTTGAGCTGGTGTCTGGCACTTCCCCTGGGGGAGCAAGATTACATCTGGGCTCCTGGTGTTGACCCCTGCTGGCTCCGCTCCTCTGGGACTCAGGAACTCCCACTACTCGGCCACCGAAGCCCCACTTCTGTCTTCTCTATTCCAGCGTTTTTTTCTGAGGAATTCTCTGGGTGGGGAGGGGAGGGATTCGAGCCATTTACCTGGCCATTATGTCTCCCAGGAGTTCAAGAAGCTGAGTTTCATACCTTTGGGCTGCAAGTTTCAGGAGTTAATGTCTCATGGCTGGTGGCATTGCACTGCCTCTTGTCGCTTCCACAGACTGCTGTCCTGTGTTGGGAGGCCTGGGGATCTCCACTGGTTTCGGGCACGGAGCTTTCTCCCAGCCTGTCTCCCACGTGGGTTTTCCTGGCCGCTTCCGCTTTGGTGCTGTCTGGAACAGCTCCGCACACCGAGCGCTCTCCAAGCCTACAGATTTGTTCCTTCAGCTTTTCAGACTCTCCTGGCTTGGAAATTTGCCCCACTCAGATTGCTCGCGGTTTCTAACTCTCTCAAATCTGCTGAAATTCACTTTTTTGTAGGAATCTGACAGAATGTGTGAGAGAGCTGTGGTAAGATGCTGTTTTAATGTGGCCATCTTGGCTCCACCCCAATCTTTTTCTTTTTTTTAAGAGATCACATACTAAACTTAAGGCTTTACCAATCTTAAAGACATATGTCTGTCTAGAAATGCTTTGGAAATGTTGGTTGGTTGATTGTTTTCCTTTGTGCTCAAAGAAGGCCAAAATGACATCACTGTGTCAGACCAATATCAGCTCAAAAGGCTATACCTCAAGATTGGTAACAAATAGTTCATATGAACATTTGGAGTGGAGATGTCTCTAAATTTGCACCTCTCTTGTATTTTTTTAGCTATTGCAATTCTGCTTTGCTCAGAGCACAGCACCATCTTTGATGCAGGCATGCCGTCCTGGGTGGTCTTGTGCCAGTGTCTCCCATGTCTCACAATTGATTCCAAAGTTCTGAGAGACCTTGAGAGTGTCCTTATATTGCTTCTTCTGACCTCCATGTGAGTGCTTGCCTTGTGTGAGTTCCCTGTAAAATAGTCTTTTAGATAAACATACATTTGGCATTTGAACAGTGTGGTACCCATGAGAATTGTGCTCTCTGCAGTAGTTTGAATGTTTGGCAGCTCAGCTTGAGAAAGGACCTCAGTGTTCTGGTACCTTTCTTTCAAAAGGAAAACGATTCAGTTTCCTGGCATGGAGCTCTCTCATATGCTCTCTAGGCTTCACTGGCATATAACAATGAGGTCAGCAGAGAGTTAGGATTCATGAGTGATCTTCTTATAGGAGGGCCCTAGCATTGAGTGGAAGCACAAGTATGGCTTGGTTTCCTCCTATAATATTTGTTTAATCTCCTTGTTACTATAGTGAGGTGAGCTTATCGGTTTTGGAATATTATTGCCACAGTATAAAATTGAGGATATTGTCCTTGAGTCAGAGCCTTTGGAGTCTAAATAAATGTTATACTTTCTCTGTCTTGTACCTAGAGAATTCCTTATACTTTGAGGTTCTGCATGCCCAGGGTCCTCTCAGAGGTCATGAATTTTGCCTTACTGACATAGTGTATCAAGAACTCTTCATGTCCCTGACCCTTTTTGTACTCGGGCAAGAAGCACCAGCTTTAGTTCCTTAGCCCATTAAATCTTGGGGACAGTTCCAGTGCCTTTTAAGGGAAAACTAGCCTAGTCTTTGACCTGTGTGTCACAGCAGGCCTTACAATTCTTAAGGATCTTCCTTTTTGGCTAATCCTTCTCAGGCTCCTTTACTAGGATATCTATCATCCCATCTCTCTCAGTGACCTTCCCTCCCTCCTTACAATGGATGTATACTAAAACTTTATCTAGTACCATTATCTTCCCTCTCTACCATCTAGGCTGCCTCAACAACTCCCTTGGATTCTTCCAGAGTTATATCCAGCCTTAGTTTTTCTCCTGAATGCTTAATCAACAAGTGGTTCTTGGGTATCTTCAATATGATATCTTATAGTTTCTCACATTCAACACATTCAAAGCAGAATTCATTTCTTTTTCTCCATGACTGAAGGTGACTCCATTATCCTTCCAGTCATCCAGGTTTAAAATCTCAGGGTCCTCTTTAAAATCAGTTGCCAAATCTTTTTGATCATATTTCCATAGCATCATCTTTTTTCTCCACTCATATGGCCATCCTTCGTAGATTATGTTGACCTGAAAGTTTGGTTAAAGGAGGCAAACAGAGTTACGTGATATAAAAATTTGTATAGTTTATTCCCTTTTAGCTAGCAGATACGTACATGTATGGAGCCAGACAAAATCTGACTGCCTGGACAAAGAAATGAGAAGGTTTAAATACATTTTTTAGTCCCAACTCAG
Source organism: Trichosurus vulpecula (assembly GCF_011100635.1). NCBI lineage: Eukaryota > Metazoa > Chordata > Mammalia > Diprotodontia > Phalangeridae > Trichosurus > Trichosurus vulpecula. The sequence continues at coordinate 283,919,081 of NC_050577.1, forward strand.
CATGCCTGTGTTACTCAATTTTATGGTCCCCATGTATGTTTACAAGAATTGAAACTACAACCCAGTGTTTCTGTGTTTAATTTACCATTAACATTCCATAACATAGTATATGCCCATAAAATATTAAGCAAGATAGTTTCTTGGGTTAAGGATCTCATTCTTAATGGCTGATAGAGGAAAGAATGTTCTTAAGTCAGCCTGAGCTGGCCTTGTTGACATAGGAAGAGGCATTCTCTAAGTTTACTCAGAGAACAAAGAAGCTTAGGTCCAGGCTCTTCTTCTAACTGATCATTAGTTCAGGCTCTGGCCCTTACTGAAGTTACAAAAATGATATTAAATGATTATCAATTAGGTCCTTATCACATTTTACCTGAGCTTTGGAATAGCCTCATAATTGTCATCCCTACCTCCATTCTTCCCCCTCTCAAATTCATTTTCTTTGAAGTTTCTACTTTGATATTCCTAAAGCACAGGTCTGATTATGTCTTTCCCTTGCTCAGAAAACTCCAGTGGTTTTCCATGCCTCTGGGATAAGCCACAGACCATTCTGTCTAGCATTTAAAGTTCTTCTCAGTCTGGCTCCAGCATACCTTTCCAGGCTTATTACACATTAATCCTATTCATGCACTATATATTCCAACAAAATTGACCTACTTGCTGTTGTTTTCTCTATGCAGCATTCCATCTCTGTCTTTCTTTGCACATTCTTCCCCCTTTCATGCCTTGAATACTGTCCTTCCTCACCTTTGTCTTTTGAAATTTTTATCCCTTTAAGCCTCAATGCAAGAGTTGCCTACTTTAAGGGCTCATCTTCCATTTTATTTTGTATGTTTTGTTTTAGCATGTTTTGCCCCTTCATCATCCCTCAATATGTCCTTGAGGGAAAAGGCTCTTCTGTTTTTGTGTACAGTGCTTGGCACAGTGCCTTGCATATAGTAAACACTTAAAAGCTTTTTGAATTAAGTCATCTACTAAGGAGTAGCAATGTATGTGGTTGTAAGGGGTGTGCCCACACTGAAATAATGGATTTGGGTGCTGAAGTCACCTGTAGCATTTGAACTTAAGCATGCAGTTTAAAAGAATTATTACTGCTATGTTTTTTCCTCTCTGAACTGGTTACTTATGATTGAAAAAGAAAAGTTATTAGTTTTCACCAGCATTAATGTTATTTAATTGGTAGTGAAACCTATAATCTCTGTTTAGATTGTCTTTTTAACAGATTGGTCTTTTTTTCTCCATTTTTTCTTTTGGTATTTTATATGAAAACTGTTCACATAGAAATGAGAATGACTCCTTTAACTGTTATTTGTGACCATAGTTAAGACCTGAAACCAGATAAGGTAATTCACAGGAAAGGTCAAAGTGCCTTAATCTATTTTTAGACGCTAGGAGGCGGCATGTTCCTGATTATAAAATAATGAAAGCTAAGTCAGAAAAATGTATATTTGATACTCAGTCTTTGTCAAGAAATGCACAGGAAAGTTGGGTTTATTACTGGAGAAGTGAACATGCATGTGGAATGCAAAGAGTTCACAATCCATATAGAAGTTTACATTTTTATAAGGAGAAAGGAAGGAGGAAGAAACAAAATCTCCATCTAAAGGGGTGTGGCATGGGAGGGAGGAAGAAAGGTGCTGTATAGGTGGGAAAAGCACAACCCCAACCCCACCCCCAAGGGCAGGAGGGAAGACTAAGGCAAAGCTTTATGCTTTTTCCTTGGGAACTAGTCTATGAAGATTGGTTGGCCAGGTCCCTGCTGTACAAGCAGTTCCTCAGCCTAGCACAGAGTGACTGACGCCTATCTTGGACTCCCAAGGACACACAGAGAGTTCAGTTTGGTATGCAAACAACAAATTATATCAGCTGCTGGGAGGGGAGGTTGTCCTTGACACATTTAGGGCCTACTACATGCTCTGGGTTCAGTGTTTCTGGAAAATATAGCAACTCTAAAAGTCGAGTTTACTCTTGGTAAAATGGAGATACTTGTCTCTTTCTGTATAGACCCAAGGGAACTTAATAAGGTGTTTTACAAGTGTCTTAAGATCTTGGAATAAAAATGTTTTATACAGAATTCACCAGAAATATTTATAGATGACAAGGAATTGTCAGCCTGCTACCAAAGTAGCAAAAACTAGGATCTTCAACGGGAGCAAAGGAATTGCAATTAGGGGTCATCACATAGCACCAGGGTACAGGAATGCCTAAGAGGGGCAGAGGGAGGCAAGGGTAAATATATTTCAGTAGGGAGAGAGTCTCATGGGAAGCACATCCTGGAGAAGCTTTTAGATAAGTTGTTTTGCGTACCAACTGAAAGTCCACTGAGAGGGCTAGGGAGGATTGGTGTAGTGTGCTGGATGGTGTGGCATATGGTCAGAACAGCAGGCTTGGGCTCCAGGTGCAGCAGCAGGGCAACTGGTTTGGACCTTCCCTATTATATATTATATATATTATATTCCCTATTGTAGAGTCAGTTGAGATCAAAATCAGGTAACCTCTTCTAATGTCTGCATTCAACAGTCTTTTTCTAAAAACTCTTTTTAATAGGCCTCTTTTAACTGGTTTTGATCAACTTCAGGCAATTTGTAGCTTCATTCAACTGAATTAATATTGTGACAAATAGTACTTATTTAATATTCAGTAAGAGTTCTAATATCTGCATATTGCATGTTGTAAGGTCTAGCTCATCTCCCCAGGCTGGAAAGGCTTTGAGTATGGGCATAGTTCTTAGCACATAATGAGCACTAAAATGCTTGCTGTTGACTGAGTGATTGGACTGAGTAACAAACTGCATTTGTGTTGTCATCTCTTCACTAGAGCCTAGCCAAGTTTGGAGAGGCTTAACCAGGTGGTCATAATTGTCTTCCTGTGTCTGAAAAGTATTTGGCAAAGGAATTGTATTAGATTTGTTCTTCTTGTGTGGGGTGAGACCACCCGCCAGCAATTAATTTAAAAATCAGAGGTCTCTCAAATTTAGAAACAGAAAAAACTTTATTATGGTCCCACGAGAAAGAGTGCTTTCCAAACCGTTAGACAATTAGTAGGGAGAGACGTGGCCCAGAGACCTTTTACTCTGATTGGTGGAGTCCAGGCTCACAATTTTGTGAGAAATCTAACCCAGGTGCAAGGGACAAGGAAACACTAATTGAGTCAATAACAATTCTTAAGAACACTTTTATCCTTATTTGGCAAGGACACGGTTCAGGTGATTTTTGTAACTCGAAACTTAGGCCTAGCTGTCAATCAGAAGCCCTGAGCCATGCTGAAAGGTCCCCACCCCCATTCATCCCACTTAACTCACAGTAAGACCGAGATCCAGATTCCATGAGAGGGCTTCACCATCCCACTCATTCTTGACCTTAGAGAGTAGAACTAGTCATGAGTAGGAGTTACAGATAAGTGGATTTCTGTTTGCTATAAGGAAAAACTTCCCAAAATAGAATGGGCTGCCTCAGGAAATAGGGAATTCCCTCATCATCACTGGCGCTCTTTAAGGAAAGGTTGGATGACCACTTTGTAGTTCTGTTGGAGAGCCTGGTATTTAAATCTATTCATTTTTCTGAATATGTCTTTTTTAGTGAGGATAGAATTCTATTTAGTCTCCCCAAATTCAATTCCTTCTGGCTGCTTTGGATGTAAACTGAGTTCTAATGAGAATTTAAAGTAGTCTTGAATACCAAGGTATTTACCAAAGCTGGAGGATTTTTAAAAACTCTTTACCATAATAATGTTCAAAGTACAATTCCTAAGGACACAGGATGCTCACAGTTTTCTCCTTGCTGAATGGCCATAGGCAGATAAGTAACCACAGTCTTTACAGCCATTAACCAAAAGCTCCACCATTAGGGCTCACCCTCCTTTGCACTGCAAACTTCAAAGAGCTTAATATGTTTCCATCCTGCAACACTTCACCAGTTATACTGTTCTGGGCCTACTTCAAGTCATTGCCCTGGTAGTTTTAAGTTCAGTACTAGAACAAAAATGAGACACTTACAGGTGATTCAACCGTTAAAAAGGAGATTTACTTAGCCATAGTAGGAATAGGATATTCAGCAAGGATAGTCAATAAACAAATCAATAAAGCATTTATGAACTGCTTGCTAATGCCAAGTACTGTGCTAAGTGCTGGAAATATAAATACAAGCAAAAAGAAAGACGGCCCCTGTCCTCAAGGACGCTGCATTCTAGTGGGGAAAGATTAACACTGAAGAGTTATTGAAAAAGGGTAGAGGGAAGGCATAGTGGGCATGGGGAATTCTGGAAAGTCCTTGAGCTGGGAGAGGTGTGAAGGAGTGAGTATGGCTCTCCTGGGCACTTCTTTCAAAGTGAAGGTTCTGGAAGGAATAGGCCTTCAGCTCAGAGGGATGTTCCATCATGAAAAGACAAGGAAATAGAGATACTTTCCAGGGGGAAAAGACTTAGGAAACATGTCATGTAGAGGAGGTTCTCATTTATAGGCTAGAATAATTGGTGGCTCAACTTTCAGGTTTCCTGTAATGGTTCAAAAAACATTTCAGAGTCCTCCTTAAATTCCATGTCACATGAACTGTTTGATTTCTCCATGCTTTGAGTTACTGCCTATCATAATTACTGGTGTCTCCTTTAAAAGTTTTCTTCTTAAAATAAGTGTTTATTGATGTCTTCTATTTCTTACATCATAATTGTTTCCAGTATCATCCCTGGACCAAGCCATCCTGTATAACAAATAATATTTTTTAAGGAGGAAAAAAAATTGGCATAGTGTATTGATACATTGAAAAAGTCCAAAAATGTTCAATGTGTAACATCTATAGACCTCCGCATTCATTAAGGGATGTGTTGGTGATGTCTTTTAATGTCTCTTCATTTGAGTCATGCTTGATCCTTATAATCTTGTTACATTTTTTTGTGTGTGTGTGTGAGAATCTGCTTTCCATTAACATTGTAGTTATCATTGACTCTGCTTACTTCATGCTGAGGCAATTCATAGCTTTTTCCTTGTTTCTCTGCATTTATCACACGTTATTTATGTAGTATAGTAATATTCTATTGCATTCATGTACCACAGTTTGTTCAGCCATTCCCAATCAATTGGTTTCTACTTCTTTGTGATAACAAAAGGTGCCATTTAAATATTTTGGTGTATGTGGGGATTTTGTTCTCATTAGTAGCTTCTTTGGGGTATTACTGTAGTAGTGGAGTCTCTAGTTAAAAGGGTATGTATTTTTTTTCTCGGGAATTCCAAATTGCTTTCTAAAGTGGTTGTACTATCTCACAGTATTAGTGTGCCTGTCATTCTACAAATCCTTCCACATTGACTATTGCCATATTTTTTCCAATTTGTGGAGTGTGAGGTGGAACATCAGAGTTATTTTAATTTGCATTTTTCTTGTTATTAGTAATTTGTAGCATTCTTTCATGTGGTTGTGAATACTTCGTGATTCTTCTATTGAGAAATGTTTATTCATATCAATTAGCCACTTTTCTATTGGAGGGTTTCTATTAGTCATATATTTAATAATTGGTTGTTTATATTGGGTATCAAACTATTATTGGGGAACTTGGATACAAAAATTTTTTTTCCTATTCACCTTCTTATCTTGGTGCATTTATATTATGTATACAGACGCTTTTCAGTTCCATGTAATCAAAGTTACCTATTTTATCTTTTATAATTATCTCTAGCTCTTGTTTGTCTAAGAATACATTGATTGCTTATAACTGTGAGGACAGAGGAAAATAAATAGAAAGCTCTCATGTAGAAGGTTGTGCGAGAGCGGAAGTAGGGCATTATAAGGGGTGACGAGGAAGAGAATTCTAGGTATAAGGGACTGACAGACAGCCTATGCAAAGGTGACAGGTGTTTTGTAGGTAAAATGAAGAAGATATGGCAAATAATTGTAGGTAGTAGGCTAGAGAGAGAAGAGTAGAGGATGAGTCTAGGGTTTTAAATCTGGGTGACTAGTAGGATGTTGATAACCTTGTATTTTGTTAGAGACTACTACTGATATAGCCACTTTCACTACTTGGAGCTCACTGGCCTTATTTTGGCCACTGGAAGGAGTTACCTGGTTCAGACCCCAGCCCTGGTGAGGACAAGACTTGTCCCTGAAGGTAGAGCAGCTGGAGGTCCTAGTTTTAAAGCCTTAGTCAACATTCATATAGCTGCGGGGAAAAAAGAGTCTCTTTTTGTTAAAAGTGTGAAGTTGAGAACCCCAGCCCTTGAGATGGAGTCCTGAGTCAGACCTTTCTCATCAGGATTTTGGGGGAGCTGTGAAGGGTCCCAGTCTCAGCCTGCGTCAGTAATTTATGGATCTAAGAGGAGACCATTGAGTGACAAAATTCTTCAGCCATGCCCTTGAATTTGAGTTATTTGAATCCTGAATGACAGTACTGTGCTCTTTGGGATATGGTGATTACTTGGCTAAATGATCCCTGTTTGGAACAATGGTGTGTGGGACAGTTGACAAATTAAAAATCAGAGACCTCTCAAGGTAGGAAGTAGAAAGGATTTTAGTACGATTGCATGGGAAAGGGCCACTCACACTGAAAGGTCTCTCAAGTTCTCGCAGTGTTAGAGGGCGCCAAATACAGAAAATGTAGGTTTTTTATAGGCCCTAACTCCGATTCCCCCTCCCAACCTTCCTTTCCTCTTGGCTCAGAATCAAAAACCTTGAGGGTACAATCTGGAACGTGGTAAATCTACCCCAATGACAGTGACAAAGAACAAAGAGTTTGGTTAACTTGACAAGCGAAAACCAGTTGGCTTGTCACCTCGTCCCCCAAAATTCTCACACTTGTGACAAACTGTCTTTCCCACCATTCTGCAAGGGATGTCTCCACCATTCTCACATCTTAGCGCCCCTCTGACTAGGTTTACATAACAAAGTTCAGACCTGGCTTTCTGGCTTTTATCCTTTCTTTATGCTGATGTGAGCATCCTGTGCCCTATTCTTATTTCCAGGGGATCTCAAGGTCACTAATTTGTCTTCCCAAGGTTACCAACCTGACTTGCAGAAAAACTGAGATTTAGATTCCATAAGAGATTTTACTATCCCACTTACTTTATTTGTCTCTTTTATGAGAAGTCTTCACTTATTCCACTCAGTGGTCCATGAGCTATGGGGAGGGGATATAGAGGTCCCTACCACTAGAGCACAAGGTTCAGTGGCCTGACTCTTGCTCTCTCTAGGAAGTACGGGAAGTAGGGTGAGGCTGCCTTTTCTTCTCCTTGGAGGTGTGGTGATCAGGGCACTTAGTCACAGCTCTGGTCAGTGATTCATGAATTGAAGGGCCGAGGTTTGACCCCATTGCCAATCCCGCTGGTTCATTTGAATTTTGGAAAAAAAAAAAAAGGAATGATTCCAAGGGTCACTTTAGGAGGCTTTATTTGCAGTGTATTGACTTCTCAATGGAGGCAGTTGGTGGGTAGACAGCAGTGGCTCCAGGAAGTTGGTGTGTGGCGTAGCACTGGTGAAACTAATTGGGGAACAGGGAGTGAAACAAGGGCAGAGCTTAGGGCAGCTCTCTGCAGGGGTTTAGGTGATTCCTAAGGGACAGGGATGGAGGTTTCTGGGCATTAGCCAAGAATATGACAAAATCAAGCATTCCAGGGAATGTCTGCTGGCTGGTGTTTCAGTGTAGGGTTTATTTCTGGGATGTTTCCCCTTTTGACTATATGGATGGGAAGTGGGGCATTCCTCCTTGCTTCCAGGTGAGGAGAGGGGCATTTCTCCTCAAAGTAAGGATGAGACATTTTCCTCCTGAACATCTGAGTGACTATCAACCTTATTTCCAGACTCAAGGTAGTGAAAGGCTGCCTAATATCCCAGGGTGGGTAGCCTATCAGAGTACACAAGAGAGGCCAAGGCATGGGGGATGTCAACAAGCCTGCTGGTAAATTTTCACAGCAAGGTTTTTAAAACTGTATCACAAGCCAGAGTTACAATGCAGGTCCCAAATTGTGATATAAGGTTTAGGGGACATTGGAAAACCAGCTAGTTTAAAAGCATCAAGGGATCATATAGGGAAACATCTGTACTGCACCTTGGCAGAGTAAGGAGCGAAGAGGAAAGCCAGGTTTAGGGGGAAAAAGATGAGTCCCATTTTTGACATACTATTTTGATGTCTATAGATCTACATACTGGTAGAGATAGATGTCTAGTAGGAAGTTTTTCTTTTAGCCGCTCACATGTCTATTGCTGTATGGCTCTTAATCTTACATATTTATATGAATTCCCTTTAGATTTTTAGATCATCAGACTTTTTATCGATAATTTTTTTCTTGAGTTCCTGTAGCAACAATCTTGCTAGCAGCTTCTGTGGGGGTGTAAGATCCACCAACAACCAGCACCCAGAAAGCTGCCAACACAGGTTCTTTGATCTGCTTAACTAAGGAAAGTAACTTTAAGGGGTTAACAATCCCAGTTTAATCAAACATACAAATATCATTCACAGTTCAGGGGGAAAGATCAGCCCCCTGAACTTCAAGGCAAATACAAACATAACAGACAGACCTTGTCTGGTTCAAATCACAATACATAGTTACCAGTGCCAACTTCTGGGTTGCAAAGCTGGAGGGCAGTTTGCAGCTTGCCCAGAGTCTCAACACTCCTTCCATGAGTGTGCCCCAAAAGTCAAATGCCAAACTCTCCTCAATTGTATCCTGTTCAGAGCCCTGAGGGCTCTGACCTCACCTAGGTTGACTGTGGGAAAGTTCCCCATCTCCAGTATCACATCATATACAAATCAATGACTCCCAGTTGTCTCAGTGCTGAGAAATACTCCAAGACAAAAAGATCCCACTTTATCTGTCCCATTTAAACAAAGGCCAAAATCATTAAAGGTACTTAAGAGAACAGCAAAAAGTCCCACCTTAATTACTATTACAGTTCCAAATTTTCTCTGGTCCCTACCCCACCCACTGAGAAGTCAAGCAATATGATACCCTTTATGCATGTGATGTCATGTAAAACACATCAGACTTTTATCAGAGCTATTTAATGGGAAGATTTACCTTGATTTTTTTTTTCCCTATTACAATGTTTTTATTTGTGGTGGAAAAAACTTTTTATATTGTCAAGATTTCTCCCCCTTTTTTCTCTGTAATAATCTCCTTAATTTCATGTTTGTTTATTCAGTTTTCTTTTAACCATAATAATGAATGATATATAGTATAAACTTTCAGTGTTCTAAGATGCCCACTTCTTTACAGCTTATTTTTTCCTGAATAAAACAGTCTCTTCTCCAGTGGTTTGTGTTCTTGCATTTATCAGATATTAGACTGTTGGGCACATCCGCTTCTAGGTCTTGCTTATCTAATAGTTCCACTAAAGTATTTGTCAATTTTTTTCATTTATAAATTATTTTAGTAATAAAGGTTCTGTAGTATAGTTTATGCTCTAGTAACACTGAACACCTTTTTCCTTCTATTTTTTTTTTTATGGTAGTACCTCTTTATGTTCTTAATCTTCTCCAAGTTAATGTTGTTATTCTTGAATTTTTAAGTGCATTCTCTTTAGTAATTTGCCAGATAGAACCTAATATCTAAAGCAATTTAGGTATAGGTAATAATGTCTATTGGATAGAGAGACTTGGGTCAGGAACATATGGGTTCAGATGTTGCCTCCGATGCATACTCATTGTGTGACCGTGGGCAAGTCCCAAATGTTGTGAAGCCTCATGGCAATTTATTTTACTACTACTACTGTTAGAAAGGGATAAAATTTGGCCTCCACAAAAAGAAAAGTTCTGGGAGTCACGTGATTAGAAGGGAGTGTTGAGAAAAGAAACAATTCTCAGAAGTAGGTCTGTAATCAAAAGTAGGGCAAAGGGTAAGCTAGACCTGTAGCACACATACTTAATAGCTTCATGCATAGTAGCCAACACACCCCTCATAAAATTAGAGCCTCATTATCTATACATGCCTCACATAATTGGGAGGGAGATCATGTCAAGGAGCAATACATAATGGCAATATATAGGAGATTGTGACCCGGAAGAGCTGGGACCAATTCCAGCTCTGAAGGGATGGACCAGGAATGATTAACCTTATAAAAGCCTTCTTTGTTTCTGTATCTGGGCCCCTGGTGCATTCTAGCCCAGGTGGCTTGCTGATCCAGAATCTCATTAAATCTTTCTTTCACTCAGGCCTGTGTAAAAATTTTATATATGGACATTTCCAACAATACTGATCTGTTAGATTTCTTTATAAAACTACCACAATGATAACTTTTGTCCCCGAAAGCTCCAAATTAAAATTTACATTATATAATTAGAAAATATAAATTTATATTATGTCTATAGTTATAGAAACTCCAAATTTAAAATTATAAAATTCTAATTCGAAATTGTTACAGATATTTTATGGGGGACATTCTGTAAGAGTTTAAAAAAGTAATCTAGTAAGATTAAGTATACTTATAGTATACTTATAAGTATACTATACAGAGTAAGTAAGATACGCTTACCTATCAGTAAGACTTCATATTAAATTTCTTTATTTTTCAGACTTTCAGACTTTGTTGAATATAAATAACATTTTAAATGAAGTATGTTGCACCTTGTCCCAGGCAGTTAAGACTGTACAACTTGAAGTGCAAGTGTTGATCTGCCTTGATGGGGTACAGTTTACCCCCTATGAAATCACAAGTTTGGGGGTCTTACCTCCCCATCTCCCCAAAAGAGCATAGTACTGATAGTTTTGCATGTACATTGAACCCCTCTCTAGTGATTTAGGTCTTTTATTTCTGTAAAAAGTATTTTGTAGCTGCTATTATATAAGCTGCAGGCATCTTAGTAGTTTAGTGTCAGTCTATAATTTATTGATTTCTGATCTGTTTTCAATATTAGCCTTTGTGACTTCTGTGAGTTAGCCTTTGTGACTTCTGTGACACTCATTTTATGTGCAGTGCAGTAACGAAGGGTTTTCAAGTAATTTTTCTAGGATAATACAGCTTACATCTTGAAAAATGTGGCAAGTTCAAGAAGTTTTTACCTGATAAGCTTAGTAGCAGTATTTTTAATCCTTTGTCTGTTTCCCTGTATCCTCCCGTCATTATCTAGTGACCTGATTTCTAGTTTGGGGTAGTTACAGGATGTGGAACTTTGATCCTGTTATTCCAACGAGCTCTGAGCTCTTTTAGCTAACAGGGAAAATTTACATTGTTAGAATATTATATTATCTTCAAACTGAGGTGTCTCTGCTGTTTTGTCTTTCCATTAAGGATTTATTATTCTTTCCTGTCATTTCATTTCTTCTCATATTTAGATTATGAATTGATTAGATATGTATTTTGTCGATTTTCTTCATGTTAATTGACATGGTACTATAGAGAAGGGTTAGAGCTCTTCCATTATATGGATATGGTGGTTATATTTCCTTGCTGAAAATAGCACTTCAGGAATATTTTAACTAGGATTCTATACATCTTTTTTACTCTTGCTATTGCCTAACACCCTTTTCTGCTTTAAGGAGAGTAATTTACTTAAAGTGATTGCCAACATTTTCTTCCTCAAGTGTTGCCTTCAACTAGCTTTTCTTATGTCTGGATAAGCAGTTGTCAGAAAGCTACTGCACAATTCATTTAAAAATTCAGCCCTGTTTTGTTCAGATGTGTTTTTAGATGTTCAGAAAAAGACTGCTCCCTTTGAGACTGATGCAGAGGTTTCCGTTAACTTGAAAAAACTGTTTAATCATGGAAAATTGTTTTAAATGACAAAAAAAACTATACATGTGGTTGCCAGAGTAACCTTTTTCTGATTGGGAGAAAAAAAAAAAGCAGTCCTGGGGAAAGGAAGCAAAGTATATGACACTTCCTGGCCACCAAACACATGAGAAGAGAACACCGGGATTTTTTTCTTTTGAGACAGAAGCATAGTTGTTGTTAGAAGTTGTTTTCTGAACAAGTAAATAATTTTTCAAAGGAATTTATTTAGTCCAGCTTTTCATATTCTTTATACTCCATGCTGTGCCTGTTATTTAGACTTGTCTAAAGAGGTTTTAGAATGAGGAGTTGAGTGGATATAGCCCAGATAAACTCCTGTGTGGGATATTTGACCCTCACCAAATAATGCTAATAAGAAGTCATCTCAGGGTGGGAACAGAAATAAATTTTATTCAGTTCTCACGAGAATAGGGCATCCTCTGCCAGCACAGAACAGAACCAGCAAGGGAGGCAGAGTATAAGGGGCAAAGCACCAACAATTATACCTAAGGGAAGAGAATTCCCACCCACCTCTGACCTTTCTCACCATTGGCTGGGAGGCAGGCTTACAATCTGAGCACGAAAAATTAGACAAAGAACTGGGAAATCAAGGCACAGAAACTCCAGTTCCCATTCCCTTAGTTAATTACAACTGCGGTGACATCTGTAAATCTGAAGAAGGAGAATAGGATAAGGGGAGGGGGAGACCCTCTCCATTCTTCTACAGTACTTTTACAGTAAAGGAAAGCAGGTTACAGTGATCTATTCTTACTGAGCAAATCTTTAAACCAGAACCATAAGAAAGAACAAAAAGTTTCAGGGTAAACTTTCCCAGAGGCTGAGCAATCAGACTCTCACAGCCTCAGCAGAATTTTTCCACTTCCCTATTTCTTGATTTTTAAATGTTTCTAAGTATAGATATGAATAGATATAGATATACATTTATACATATCTTTCCTGTGAAGTCTTCACATTTTATTTACCTCACACACTTCCCCTTAGGTTACAGAGGCAGTTTAGGGAATAAGATTAATATCCTTTAAAAATCAATATATATGATACCTTGACTTAAAAATTATTGTCCACAGTGATACCATAATTAACAAGTCTTCTAGAATCAAAGCTCTCTTGAGAGGAACATTATGTAGTTGTAGAATATAAATTTGTAACCTACTTATAATTATTGAAAGTCTAAATTTAAAATGATAAAATTCATTCTAGAATATTTATAAATATTTTGTGCTTACATTCTGTAACAATGAAAAGAAAGTCCAGCAAAACCTCATGTATTTAATTGTTACCTGCAAGACTTCACATTGTTTCTTTATTTTGCACACTTGAACATAAATAATATTTTAAGTATATTATAACTTGGAAGATGTTTAACCTAATATAATAATCATATATAAACTTAAAAATTTTGGAATTTTTAAAGTTTGTAATATTTGACTCCACACCATGTGTACCACCTTAAATCTGGTTCCACATGGATTTATTTAGATATTTTAATTTAAAATAAGAAAAAAAGTGAAAATGTCCACACAAATATGTAGTGGAGAAATGGCAGAATTTTACAAGTTATTTATTTATTTTTAACCACCTAATCACTTGACAAAAAAAGTGAATAGTTTAAGATATTAAATATTTACTTTTCTATTAGTGACAAGTGCCATATTAAATTATAAATGTTCTTAATGTTCAATTGCATAGATTACTTTTTAAATAAAATTTGTATGTAAACTAGCTTTTATAAGGAGAAATTGTCTTCAAATAAGATTTTCTTTTCTACCCTTTCACGCTATCCACATTTTCCCAGAAGCTTTACTGAGCAGCTGACCAGTGTTACCATTCATTTCATCTGAATATCCACTGGAGTGTTAAGTTTAAATTGGAAAACACTTTAATGAGAATAAAGTTTCTTTTTGCACAACATTTGTATTTGTAATGCCCATGCCTGATTATCATAATTTTCAAACAACCAGGCATTTGTGAGCAAGAACCCAAATGTTCATTGCCTCTTGATCATGTGATCACACAGTTGGTGAGGTACAACTACAGGGCAACCAAGGGAAATGAAGAAGCTACTCTGGTGCAATGTTCAGATTGCAAAGAGGAAATGTGTATGCATATGGTGATCAACTGGGGATTGGTTGAAATTTGAAAATTTAAAATTTTCTTTATTGTTGCTATATGTAAATAAATGAATGAATAAATATTATGAAGTAGTGCGTAGAGAGCTTGTCTACAGTAAGGCAGACCCTTTGTTCAAATCCTCCCAACAACATATCCTGGCTGTATGATCCTTAACTTCTCAGTTGTGTCAGGAAACTGACTTTGAGCTGCAGAATAGGGTGCTGTTCTGCAGAAAACTACTCACTGATTACTCTTTATAATGATGAGATCACAAATCTGCACCAAAAAACCAAAGCTTATTTTGTTTGTTTTTTTAGTGAGAGTAGTTTAATGGAATATGGTTCATTCATGAAAATCTTGATTTTCTATTTTGAGATACAGCAATTTGAAGGTCTGGTTCTAAGTTTAGCATATCAATATTTGTAGCTGAAAAAGATACCTTGCAAAGATTTATAGGTCTAGATAGGAGAAGAATACTACTGGCTGTGCTTATTATATCATGATCCTTAATTTCAAAACTAATCACCTGTTAGGCAAAGGTTTCTGTTGAAATTCAGCTAATAAATTTCCATCTTCCTTGATGTCATTCAGTTGTTTCTGTTAACTAATAGGAAAATTTGTGTTTTATGCTTTTAACAAATTGGTTCCAAATTCACTGAAATCTTCATTTGTAAAATATTTACCAAGTTAGAAATTTTTTAAAATGTATTTTAAAGTGTACAGATGAGAATTTGTTTGACACTTTTTGGCAGGAAGAACTAAGTTTTCAAATCATAATGGCTTCATAGCATTATTGGCTAACCTTTTCAGGCTAACATTTAGGACAAGGTGCATCATTAACACTAGTGGATATAAATCCATATTTTCAGTAATTCTTTTGATAATTTCATTGGGTAGAGGGTGGCAACTTGTCAAATGTGATTATATTGTTGTTACTTTTAGCTTGTAATTTGGCTTTGAAAAACTTATCCTAGTAAAAATGTCAGCTCTGCCATTTTCTTACTATTTCTCTGTTTCTTGCATTATTAGTTATATCTTCAATCTGTGGCTTCTTTGACAGAATCTTTTAAAGCTATTTTTTTACATTTTGTGAGAGTTACTTCTACAAATCCAATTAACCAGCACACACAAACTTCAACAGGATGCATTGTGCTGAAAGTGAATGAATGAGAATTCTACTGTCAAGCTGTGTTGTGGAATTTCCACATTTAGGAAGAATGTAATACTAAATATTAGTAAAGCTTATTTCCTTTTTTTGTTTAGATCTTGGTGTTTTTTTCTTTTGGACTTTATGGAGTACATGTTTAGTATCTCTCTGTGTGGGACAGTAATCCCCCCAAATGATATAACAATCAAAGGTTTCTCAAGGTAAAGACAGAGGCTTTATTTGCAAGTCTCCCGCGAGAATTGGGCATTGCCCACTCCAGAATGGTCTGGGGTGGGGAGCCAAGTTTCAGAAGGCAGACAGTCAGTTTATATACCCCTTAAAGGGTCCCCCAAAACCCCCTTACAAAAACAATTCTAAGAAGCCCCCAAGCCCCCTTACAAAAACAATTCTAAGAAGCCCCAAACCCCCTTACAAAAACAATTCTAAGAAGCCCCAACCCCCCTTACAAAAACAATTCTAACAAGCCCCCAAAACCCCCTGGACCTCTATCCCCATCCGTGGGGGGGTAGTTGGCCTCACATTCTTGAAACAAGGAAAGATTCTTAATCTAATACCTTAACCTCAAACTAGCAGACGACCGTTACAAGCATGCTCACCCTATGTGTATGCAGAGTGTGAATATATGTGGTGTATGTGCAAGTTTAAGCCAGGGAAAGGGGGGGTTTAATTCTTAAACTTAAAGATATAGTTCAGGCGTTGTGGAAGCTAAAATATTAAGTATCCTTTTCCTTAAATGAGAGACTTTCATTCATCCCACTCATCTTGAAACCAAGCCTTGATTTGGTTTCAATGACAAAATATTGGGAGAGGGTACAAGGTAGGTTCTTCAGTCCACAAAGAGAAAGCTAGAGATTTTTTCCCCCTTATATAAGAAAATACGTAGACCGTCTCAATCAACCCTATAAATCTATTTTCCTAACTCTTTAAATTATCACTGTACCAAATACTTTTCATTTAAAGAGATTTTTATGTTTCAAAAAAGTTTCATAGAATATATTGATTCATTGATGTTCTCAAGTTCTTAAAAAATTGATGAGAATAGACATCATTGCTTCACCCTATCTTATTGGAAAGGTTGTAATATTTGCCCATTATATAGAATGCTGACTCTTGGTTTTAGGTAGGTTTTAATTATATTAAGGAAAAACCAATTTTTTCCCTATGCTTTCTAGTAATTTTTAACAGGAATACATAGTGTGTCTTCTCAAGCCTTTTCTGTATCTTCATATTATAATATCATTTGTGTTGTTGGAGCAGCATCTATTTTACATAATCAGGGTTATTCCTTTAAGATGAAAGGGAGGCTGGGGCAGCTAGGTGGCACAGTGAGTAGAGCACCGGCCCTGGAGTCAGGAGGACCTGAGTTTAAATCCAGCCTCAAACACTTGACACACTTACTAGCTGTGTGACATTGGTCAAGTTACTTAACCCCAACTGCCCTGCCTCCCCCCTCCCAAAAAAAAAAAAATGAAAGGGAGGCCATTTTGTTGATGCATGAAGTATAAAAAGCTAACCCCAGGGTAATTGGTATTAAAAGCTTCACCTTGTTCTCTGGGTTATATTTATGTGGTTATACTGATTCTACATCAGGATGTCACACATATCCCCTTAAATCTTTGTCTAATGTGTTTTTAATTGCAATTTTTATCATCCTGGAAAACTCATTAACCAGCTTCAGTAATATCTCCTTAAACAATGGATGTTTTTAATGTAACTTTTGAGAGTGAATGAGATTTTATGGAGTTACAACTTCTCATCAGAGTAAGGCAACCACTATGGAGTGAGTCAGGATGGAAGTGAAAACATTTGATTCTAAGTATAATCAAAGATTTTGTCAGAAATTGGGTAGTAAAAGTATTGCCAAGGTTCAAGTAAGGTGGTGTACTAGATTAATTTTTTTTCCTGTTACATTTGTCCATTTAAAAATTTTTTCGTTCCCAAATTCTCTCTTCCTGCCCCTTTCCCCCTCCCATTGAGAAGAGAAGAAAAACAGTATATTACAAATGTGTATAGTCAGGCAAAGCAAATCTCTGCACTATTCATTTCCAAAAAACAAAAAATAAAGAGAGAAGGAAAAAGAGAATATGTTTCAATCTGTACTCTTATTTGTTCTCTTAACTGGAGATAGGTACCATGATTTATCATAAATCATCAGGAACCGTTGTTGGTCACTGTGTTAATCAGTTACTATTTTCTCAAAGTTAATTATCTTGAAAATATTGCTGTTATTGTATGAATTGTTTTACTAGTTCTAGTCTATTTGCTTTTTATCAGTTCATGTACACTTTCCCAGGTATTTCTGAAACTATCTTCATAATTTCTTAGAGAACAATAGTGTTCTGTTGCTTTCATATACCATCACTTGTTTAGCCATTCCTCAGTTGATGGATTTCTCCTCAGTTTCCAATTCTTTACCACTACAAGAAAAGTTGCTATAAAATTTTTTGTATATATGTGTACATTCTTTTTTCTTTGATTTCTGTGGGGGTACAGACCTAGTACAGTATCAAGTGGTCAAAGGGTATGCTAGTACAGACCTAGTACAGTATCAAATGGTCAAAGGGTATGCAAGTATAGACCTAGTACAGTATCAAGTGGTCAAAGGGTATGCACAGTTTAATAGCCTTTTGGGCATAGTTCCAAATTGCTTTTCAGAATTGTTGAACTAGTTCACAGCTCTACCAACAGAGTATTAATAAACCTGTTGTCCCATGTCCCCTCTAGTATTTGTCATTTTCTTTTTTGACATCTTAACTAATCTGATGGATGTGAGGTGGTTCAGAGTTGTTACAATTTGCTTTTGTCTAATTATTAGTGGTTTAGAGCATTTTTTTTTCCATATGGCTCTTGATTACTTGTATTTCTTCCTCTGAAAATATCACTTGACCATCTCTCAATTGGGGAATTATTCTTATCACTGTTAACTTCTTCTTACAAATTTTACTCAATTCTTGTTTCTTCGAAATGAGAGCTTGCTCAGAGAAATTTGCTGGAAAGAGTTATTCCCAGTGTCCTGATTTCTTCTGATTTTAGCTGTGTTGGTTTTGTTGGTGCAGAATTTTTAAATTGCAGTCAGAATTTTCCATTTACCTCCTATGAAATTCTCTTCCCCTGTGTATCCCAGAGCACAAGGGGTCGAGTGTAACCGGAGTGGCCTTTGTTTTCCTTGAGTGACTCAGCTTACCTCATTGAGCCTCTGGACGCTGTGGCTTGCTCTCCTGGGGCAGGAAGTCCAGCGACCATACCAGGAATCAATTTCCTGTGTGATGAGTCATGGGGCTGGCTGAGGGGAGGTGTTAGCTCCAGAACCCGGTCTACACTAGGGGGAGGGGCCAAGTCAAGAACCAATCGGCCCTGGTCATTCAGGCGGCGCTTGATGATGTCAAAAAACTCTATAAGAGGGGAGAGGACAGCTTGAAGCGCTCTCTTTCCTCTTCCGGTTGGTGTGGGAAGCAGCAGCAAGCAAGCGTGACTCTGGGCCAGCCCTTGCTCTCGGACCGAGCCCAGATGTTGGTAACTATGAATTGTACTGGGTCTGTCTGTTGATATTTGTAATTTGTTTGTATTTTGGTTTTGAGGTTCGAGGTCCTGGTTTGTTTTTTCCCCCCAACTAAATGAATGTTTTGAACCTCAGGGTGCTGGTTTTTCCCCTGAAGTAAGTCAATGAATCTGTATTTGGTCTGTCTCTTGATGCTTGTCTGTATGCTCCCCTGAACTAACTGAATGCTGGCGTTTTCCCCTGAACTAAATGAATGTTGTCTGTATGCTAAGTGAATGCTGGATTAAAGTAAGCTGGTCAACCCCTTCACCGTGCTTTCCTTGTTTAAGCAGATAAAAAGAACCTGTGCTTTCCCGGCAGCCCCTTGGGTGCCGGCTGTGGGGGAGGGATCTTACAGCCCCACTGAAGCTGCTAGCTGGGTTGTTAAGACACCCTGTGCCAGTTTCTGGTAAGCTACTTTACTATTATCACAGCAGTGAGTTCTTACCCCAGTAGCTGATATCTTTGGATTTATTAAACACTAGATTACTATGCTCATTTGCTATTTAATCTGTTGCACTGATCAGACTCTATGAGCCAGATCATATTTTTTTTTTGACAATTACAGCTTTGTGTTTTATTTTGACATCTGGTATTATTAGGCCCCCCCTCCTCTACATTTTTCTTTCTGTTGATTCCCATTGATTCTGACCTTTTGTATGGCCTGATGAATTTCATTGTTTTCCCTAGCCCTGTTAAGTAGTTCGTTGGTAGTTTTATTGGGACAACACTGAATAAATTAATTAAGTAACATTGTAATTTTTATTATATTGGCTTAAACTACCTAAAAGCAATTACTATTTTTCCAGATATAGATCTGTTTTCATTTGTGTGAAGAATGTTTTGTAATTGTGTTCATATAGTTCCAAAGTGTGTTTTGGCAGATATACTGTCTGTGGCCATTTTAAATGCAGTTTCTCTATCTTTTCCTGCTAGATTTTGTTGGTAATATATGAAGATTATGATGATTCGTGTGGATTTATTTTATATCCTGCAACTTTGCCAAAATTGTTACTTATTTAAGTTAACTATCATATCATTTGCAAAAAGGGATGCTTTTTTCTTAATTGCCTATGCTTAATATTTCAATATCTTTATCTTGTCTTATCGCTATAGCTAGCATTTGTTGTTCAATATGGAATAGTAATAGTGAATAGTGGGCATCCTAGATTCATCCCTGATCTTGATAGACAGGGTTCTAGCTTATCCCTATTACAAATAATGCTCATTCTTGCTTTTGGAAAGATACTCTCTATCATTTTAAGGAAAATCTTTTATTCCTAAGCTTTTCATAGTGTTTTTAACATGACTAGTTGTTTTATTTTTCCAAAAACTTTTCCAGCATCTTTTGAAATAATCATGATTTTTGTTGTTTTAAAATTTGTTATTTGTATAGATGATCAATTTTATTTGTAATTTTCTTAGTATTGAATGAGCCCTGTATAAATCCATCCTGGTCATAATATATTTTCTATGCGATACTGCTGTAATCTTCCTAATATTTTTTTTAATTTGCTTCAAAATTCATTAGGAAAATTGGTCAGTAGTTTTCTTTCTCTGTTCTGACTTTCCCTCATTTAAGTGTCAAGATCATTTTTGTGTCATAAAAGAAATTTGGTAGGATTTTTCATTACTCAGTTGTTCTTTACATGTTTGGTGGTATTTACTTGTAAATCTATCTGGATCTGGAGTTCTGGATCATTTATAGCTTGTTAAATTTCAATTTTTAGGGGAGTTATTTAAGTATTTCTCATTCTTTTAAAATGGGCATTTTATATTTAAAGTTTCATATTTTATATTTATATTAAATTTATACAAATTCTATATAATTATTTATTATTTATAATTAAATAAGTTATACTTATATTTATTAAGTATAATGCAATTTTATTTAGATTTCTACTTTGTTCTCTGGTTTAATGGTATCAGGAGAATTTTCTTTTATAATTTTTTGAAATATAAAGTCTAGGTTATTTTGGAAGGGTGGACGGAGTACATGGCTTTCTAGTAGACTGATTCTTAAATTAACTGTCCTGTTCTTCAGGTCAGTTCTTTTTCTAATGAGATATTTCACATTTTTTCCTTCTGTTTTTTCTAGTCTTTTGATTTTGTTTTATTATTTCATAATGTTTCATGGAATCATTAGTTTGTATTTGGCCAATTCTAATTTTCAAGGAGTTATTTTCTTCAGTAAAGTTTTGTACCTCTTTTACCAAGCTGATCTCTTTACATCTCTTTTCTTGCATAACTCTTATTTCTTTCCCCTTTTTCATTTTAAATTTTTTTTTTTGTTCTTAACTCTGTTTAACTCTTGTAGAAATTTATGTTGGACTGGTGTGCAAGCTACTTTTTCCTTTGAGGCTTTGCTTGTAGATGTTTTGAAGTCATTGCCCTTTTTTTTTTTAGTATCTTATTTCTCCCCAGTTATATATAAAAGCAATTTTTAACATTCATTTTTAAAACTTTGAGTTCCAAATTCCCTCCTTTCCTCTCTCCCCACCCTCTCATTGAGCAATTTGATATAGGTTATATGTGTAGTCATGCAAAACATCTATAATAGTCATGTTGTTAAAGAAAAGTTAAAAAAGTATGCTTCAATCAGTATTCAGACACCATCAGTTCTTTCTCTGGAGATGGATAGCATTTTTCAGAAGTCCTTCAGAATTGTCTTGGATTGTTGTATTGCTGAGGGATAGCTAAGTCATTCAAAGCTGATAATTTTACAATATTGCTGGATTACTTTGTGTATAGTACATTTCACTTTGCATCAGCCCATGCAAGTCTTTCCAGTTTTTTCTGAGAGCATCCTGCTCATTATTTTGTATAGTACAATAGTATTCCATCATAATCATATACCTCAACTTGTTTGGCCATCCCCTCAATTTCTAATTCTTTGCCCACAGACAAGAGCTGCTGTAAATACTTTTGTATGTATAGGTCTTTTTCCTTTTTATTTTTTTTTTATCTCTTTTGGGATACAGACCTGCTAGGTTTGATAGCTTGGATCTTTTGGCATAGTTCCAAACTGCTCTAGAGAATGGTTGAATCAGTTCACAACATTGATAGTGCATTAATGTCTGATTTTTCCCACATCCTCTCCAACATTTGTCATTTACCTTTTCTGTCCTATTAGTGAATCTAATGAGTATGAGGTAGTACCTCAGAATTGTTTAAATTTACATTTCTTCAATGATTTAGTGAGTTGGAATATTTTTTCATATGCCTATAAGTGGGGTTGATTATTTCATCTGACAATTGAGCTGCAAGCTCTGGTGTGCTAATCCTGCAGAACTGTGACCCAGATCCAAATATGGGCAAAGCAACAGAGTCCTGCCTCAATGCTAGCAAAGAGACCTCTGTAATCTCCTTCTGAGCAGTTGTTCAACCCCCTTACCATCTGTATGCTGACAGCTCTGGAAGTAGCTGCTGCCACTGCTGCTGGTGATCAGTCACTCACAAGGCCTCCTTTTGGTTTGCCGTGGCCTGGGCTGTGCTGGATTGCACTCCGCTATTAACCAGGTCCAACAGACCTTTCTGCTGACCTTCTAAGTTGTCTTTGGGGTTTGTGGGTTGAGAATTCTGGAAACTGCCACAGCTGCCAGTGATTTAGTTCCCTAAGGCCTGCTCCAGGTTTGCCGTGGTACTGTTGGCCTGTGATGGACTATGTTCCTTTCTCAGTCTGGTGCAACAGACCTTTCCCATCAACCTTCCAGGGCTGGAAATTTGTTTCACTCTGTCTTTTTGTGGGTTCTGTTGCTCTAGAATTTAAACATTTTTTATAGGTGTTTGGGGGACAGCTTAGTCAGGTGAATCCTTTCCTCCACCCTCTTAGTGCCTCCCCCCACCCCTTCTTGACTTTCTTGATTATAATTTTGTCTGGCGCATTTGCTAGGTTATTGTAGAGGAGATGTGCTGGATGGGTTTGGCAGAAATATTTCCTCTCACCTCACTATTCTGACTCTTTTGTACTAGATTGTACTAGATTTTATACTAGATTTATAATCAAAATCAGTGTTACTAAGTATACTAGTAAAAGAAAAAAAAAGAATTTGGTGCTACATAATTAAATTATTTCTAAAAATCTTTTCAAGATTTGTTAACATGATGTGATTATTATTGGTTTAAGGATTGCAAGGAATTGAGAATGATCTGTAAAGAACAAGAATGTGAACATGACTAATGGGGAAATATGGTTAATATGATTGTACATTTATGGCCTATAAAAGGTTGCATGCTGTCAACTCCCCTGTGGGGAGGGGGAGGGGTAAAATTTAGAACTCAGAATCATAAAAAAGTGAATGTTGCAAACCACAAATAAATAAACATATTTATTTAAAATTAAAAAAGAATGAGAATGTGAGCAGGTAAACATTTTAGCAGATATTAGAACTGATTGATACCATGGTTGTTATACTCATCAGCTATAATGTTATGACACTATTGAATGTAGGATAAGATGGTAAACATTTTTAGGTGATAAAATACTTTATAAGTTAAAAGATTTATTGAATCTATTGTTGAATTATAGAATCCATCCAAGAGGCGTTCTTACTAGTTTGAGCAATGATTATGTCTTCAGCAATTATAAAAAAAATTGTTCTTATTTTGTCATTTTTAGCTGTCAAGGAATAATTCTTTATCTCTGTAGTTTACTTGCTTTCCACTCTTCTAGAGCTATCAAGAAAGGCACAACTCTTTCAGTTTCCATAGCAATATTTTTTTAAGCCATTAAGAAGGTAAGGAAAATATGAGCAAATTAAAAGACTTAACTGCTAAGGGATATGGTCTTTTTTTTTTTTTAAGCCCTTTGACCATTTAGGTACTACTGCCTTCCAACTCATCACTGATAACTAAAGCCAAGTTTGTAATGCCATTTTAAGAAAAGAAGAGGTGAGTATAGAAGTACATATAAAAGATTAAAATGGTTAAAAAGATTAAAATACTTAGTTTCCATAGGGTGATTGAGACTATAGGATTCACAGGTGGAAAACTAAATCCTTGCCCTCTTAAAACTTATAATTTAACTAAAAAAAGCCAGAAGGAACCAGAAAACCCCCAGAAAAATAGCTTTAAAAGATACATACATACATTCCTAGAGAAGTGATTGGACAGTAAAAATAAGCAGTAACAGCTGTGGTAGAGTAGAAAGAATGCTGGATTTGACATCGAAAGACCAAGTTCCAAACCAGCCACTTAACTGCCCTTAAGACATTCATGCAATTGCTTTCAAAAGTTGTGTGGCCGCTTGTCTTGTATTCTGAAGAGGAATTTTTGTTCAGGTATAGGAGAGTGATGGATTTGTGTTCTTAGTGGTAAAAGAAATACTCTTGTAGTTATGATCCCAGGTCCACCAAAGTGAGTTACATATATTTCTTGACCCCTCAACTATGGATAAAAGGTTAAACATTTTGTAGAGGCTGTGAAAAACATTTACTGTCAGAGCTTATAGGGGTGGTTCTAATAGAAACTGGTTATTTCCCTTTTTTGGCTTTATCTGAAATTGCATTATCTTCCACCATTATAAACCATGGATTCTCTTGTTGTGTAGACCCACATACTTGAGCACCTTGCAATAAGTAGTAGTTTGTTATTTTCAAATAGCTTCAAAACTCTCCACCAAAATAGAAATCATGTGCAAGAGATGAAGCAATTTCTACTGTCTCCACTCTGTAGGATGCCAAAAATGTAGTTAATGGTCTAACAATGGGCTACTTACTAAACAGAACACATTGGCAACAGGGCTGCACATGCTGATTCCCAGGTTTAAAACAACACAATTCTACATCTTGCCCC
The DNA here is from genome assembly GCF_011100635.1 of Trichosurus vulpecula. NCBI lineage: Eukaryota > Metazoa > Chordata > Mammalia > Diprotodontia > Phalangeridae > Trichosurus > Trichosurus vulpecula. Next base: position 283,943,394 of record NC_050577.1, read on the forward strand.
GCCTTCTCCATGTGCCTAAGAAATCCAAAATGCAGAAACTTTCTTAGGCTGCAATAAGGAATGGCAACACAGCAGCTCTCTGTGCCATAACAAAACCCAGTCAGGTAACTGAGGAATAGAAGGACCTTGGAAAGGACAAGTGTGTGACTGGGGTATGCCACTAAGCGTGAGGGAAAAAACCCTACATCCAGCTAGGGCCATTTCTATTCCCCCAGAAGCCCCTTGGGACAGAAACTGAGACTAGTGAACCATGAATTGCCCTGTGTGGGAGGAGGCTAAGATGGCTTTGATGTCTAGCTGCCGTGGAAACCATACTTAAAGGAGAGGAAGTCGGAAAGTCAGTAATAGGGAAGTATAAGAAAAAAAGAACTGATATCATCCAAGATATCAGGAGGAAGAAAATTCATTTAACCTCAAGCATAAACAGATAAACCAACAGGATTGTTTATTAATAACAAAACAGAATATGATCCCTAGATCAAATTTAAAAGTCCAGACATCTATGAAAGAATATTGCAAGACAAAAGGAGAACAATCAATACCTGATGAGGCAGAAGACCTTGTGGATTATCAAAAAAGTATGGAACCCCACAGTAAGATGGTCCTGAATGGTTTAAAAGAGAAATAAGAACTGTGAGGGCAGAATTGATAACATTTGTAAGCAGAAATAATAAGTAGAATAAATCTCACCAAAGAATCAAAAGACAATAACTGATTGGGAATACAAATACATGGAAGTTAATGAAAATCTGTAAGAGAAGCGAAAAGCAATAACACTAAAAGAAAACATGGTCTTCTAGTGAGCAAAACATTGATTTTATAGAGACAGCTTAAGGACTATAGATCTTCCAGAAGAATATGACAAGTTAAAAATCTAAACCAGATAATTCAAAAAATAAGAGAAAACTGCTTAGAACTTCCAAGTAGATAGAAAATCAAGTACTAGTTAAAGAATCCGTAGGTCACCTCCAGAAAATCCAACAGAACCCTATATTTTTTTTTTTTAACCTTGGAGGCACAAGGAAACCACTGGAGTTCATTGAATAGGGAGCTGACGTGGTCAAATTGGATTTTAGAAAGATCAGTTTGACAGCCGAGCAGCATTGAAAGTTATATAGTGAGCTTATTATAAACTTTCTTTTTTTAAATTTTATCATTTTTGTTTAATATTTTAGTTTTCAACATTGATTTCCACAAGATTTTGAGTTACAAATTTTCTCCCCATTTCTGTCCTCCCCCCCATTCCAAGATGGCATAAACAAACAGAATTCTTTTGGGGAGGTCTCCTTCCACCCAAACTGCCGTTGCAGGCTTCCACTTGGCGCCCAAAGTCCCAGTTCAAAGAAAAAGTCCAAGTAAAGTTCTGTTGTGAGTCTGTTCTCCCATGCTATTCCAGTTACCCCTTCCAAGTCCTGAGGGGTGGCTGGGCAATAAAGCCAACAAGGTGGGGTCCCCTGGGAATCCAAGGCACTTCCCCCACCCCACCATAAAAAAATCTACCTCTCTCTCCTGGGTCCCAAACAGGCCTGGGGGAAGCCACAAAAAAGCACACCTATCTCCTTGCTGCAAAATTTCCATCTTGCCCCAGGGCTGAATTCCAAGCTCCTGGGTTACCTAACTCAGGCTGGCCACTCCTAGCTTCTGCCTGGCCTCTCCTAGCCTCTGCTGTAATGTAGGTGATTCTCCACCTTTTCACTCATCTCACCAAAGTCAGCTCCAAGGCAGCTCAGCGCTTTCAGCTTTCCTAAGTTCCCATGCAAGCAGTCCTCCACTCCATCTGGGTTAATATGTAGATAGCCACGTCAGCTTTTTCTTACAGCAAATCTGCATGAAGGCCATTCTCTGCTTTTTCTCTGAAGTATGTATGAAGGCAGGTGCTTGCTCCTCTTTTAAAACTCCGCATACAATATAGTCTCAAAACATTCACCCTTTCAGCATAGTCCTCCGGCCATCCAACACTCCCCCATGCCTGGGCTTTTTCTCCCACAGGCTTTGCTCCTGCCTGTCTCTTCTGGAGTGCTAGTATCCTGGGGAGAGGGAAGGAGGGATTATCTCCCAGATTATCTCCACTTCCACCGGCATGTTTTGCTTCAGGCTTTTGTTGCTCCTGGGGCTTCATAGAACCATAGCCACCCCAATACCAAGAGCAATCCAAAAACTGGGAAACATTCAGCCACCCCAGTACCCAAAACAACGTACTTTCCTTTTAAGATGCAGATCCTGCCGACTTAGGCCATTTGTTACAACAATTCGGCTAGTAGGAGCTCTGAGCTGCAGCAGTACTGACCCGTGACTCTGAGCCAGCCATTGTCGAGCTCCTGGCTGAACTCAGATGTTGGTAACTATGAAATGTATTTGGTCTGTTTATAAATGTATGTTTGTAATTTGTTTGTATTTGCTCTGAAGTTCAGGGTGCTGGCTTTTTCCCCTGAACTGAGTGAATGATGTTTGTATGCTGGATTAAAGTAAGATTGTCAACCCCTTAATGTTGCTTTCCTTAATAAAGCAGATCAAAAGAACCCGGGCTTGCAGCGTTCTGTGAGGTGGTTGTTGTTGGTTTTACACCCCCCATAGCAGCTGCTAGCTGGATTGTTGAAATAAAAATTCTCTCCCCTCATCCTTCCCAACCACCCTCCCTGGGAAGGGAAGCAATTTAACATAGATCACACATATAAAACACTTCCACAATGCTCATGTTGTGAAAGGCTAACTATATTTCCTTCCATCTTATCCTGTCCCCCTTTATTCACTTTCTCCCTTGAGCCTGTCCCTTTTGAAAAGTGTTTGCTTTTGATTACCTCCTCCCCCTATCTGCCCTCCCTTCTATCATCCCCCCTTTTGTATCCCCTTCCCCTTACTTTTCTGTGGGGTAAGATACACAATTGAGTGTATATGTTATTCCTTCCTCAGGTTGAATCCGATGAGAGCAAGATTTACTCATTCCCCCTCACCTACCCCCCTTCCCTTCTAACAGAACTGCTTTTTCTTGCCACTTTTGTGTGAGATAATTTACCCCATTCTATCTCACCCTTTCTCCTTCTCTCAATATATTCCTCTCTCACCCCTTAAATTTATTTCATTTTTTTTTAGATATCATCCCTTCATATTCAACTCACCCTGTGCCCTCTGTCTATATTCCCTATGCTGAGAAAGGTCTCATGAGTTACAAATATCATCTTTCCATGTAGGAATGTAAACAAAACAGTTCAACTTTAGTAAGTCCCTCATGAATTCTCTTTCTTGTTTACCTTTTCATGCTTCTCTTGATTCTTGTATTTGAAAGTCAAATTTTCTATTCAGATCTGGTCTTTCATTGAGAAAGCTTGAAAATCCTCTATTTTATTGAAAGTCCATATTTTGCCTTGGAGCATTATACTCAGTTTTGCTGGGTGGGTAATTCTTGCTTTTAGTCCTAACTCCTTTGACCTCCAGAATATCATATTCCAAGCCCTTGAGTCCCTTAATGTAGAAGCTGCTAGATCTTGTGTTACTCTGATTGTGTTTCCACAGTATTCAAATTGTTTCTTTGTGGCTGCTTGCATTATTTTCTCTTTGACCTGGAAACTCTGGAATTTGGTGACAATATTCCTAGGAGTTTTCTTTTGGGGATTTTTTCTTTTTAAAATTTATTTATTTAATTTACTTAATATATTTAGTTTTCAGCATTGATTTTCACAAGAGTTTGAATTACAAATTTTCTCCTCATTTCCACCCTCCTGCCTACTCCAAGATGGTGTATATTCTGGTTGCCTGGTTCCCCAGTCAGCCCTCCCTTCTGTCACCCCACTCCCCTCCCATCCCCTTTTCCTTCCTTTCCTGTAGGGCAAGACAAATTTCTATGCTCCGTTGCCTGTGTATCTTACTTCCTAGTTGCATGCAAAAATTTTTATTTTTTGTTTTTGAACAACTGTTTTTAAAACTTCGAGTTCCACCTTCTCTCCACTCTTCCCTCCCCACCCACCCTCCCTAAGAAGGCAAGAAATTCAACAAAGGCCACATGCATATCATTATGTAAAACCCTGCCACAATATTCATGTTGTGAAAGACTAACTATGTTTTGCTCCTTCTTAACCTATCCCCCTTTATTGAATTTTCTCCCTTGACCCTGTCCCTTTTTGAAAGTGTTTGTTTTTGACTACTTCCTCCTCCTATCTGCCCTCCCTTCTATTGTCCCCCTTTTTTTATCTTCTTCCTCCTTCTTTCCTGTGGGGTAAGATACCCAATTGAGTGTGTATGGTATTCCCTCCTCTGGTCAAATCTGATGAGAGCAAGATTCATTCATTCCCACTCACCTGCCCCGTCTTCCCTTCCTAGAGAACTGCTTTTTTTTTGCCACTTTTATGGGAGATAATTTACCCCATTCTATCCTCTCCCTTTCTCCCTCTCTCAATATATTCCTCTCTCATCCCTTAATTTGGTTTTATTCTTTTAGATATCATTCCTTCATATTCAACTCACCCTGTGCCCTCTGTCTATATATATATGTGTGTGTATATATATATATATATACACACATACACACACACACACACACACACACACACATATATATATATATATATACACATACACACACACATATATACATATATATGAAGTCCTCTATTTTGTTGAAAATCCATATTTTGCCTTGGAGCATTGTACTCAGTTTGACTGGGTAGGTGATTCTTGGTTTTATTCCTAGCTCCATTGACCTCCAGAATATTGTATTCTAAGCCCTTTAGTCCCTTAATGTAGACGCTGCTAGATCTTTTGTTATCCTGATTGTGTTTCCACAATACTCAAATTGTTTCTTTTTGGCTGCTTGCAGTATTTTCTCCTTGATCTAGGAGCTCTGGAATTTGGTGACAATATTCCTTGGGGTTTTCTTTTTGGGATCTATTTGAGGAGGCGATCGTTGGATTCTTTCAATTTCTAGTTTATCCTCTGGCTCTAGAATATCAGGGTAATTCCCCTTGATAATTTCTTGAAAGATGATATCTAGGATCTTTTTTTTGATCATGGCTTTCAGGTAGTCCAGTAATTTTTAAATTATCTCTCCTGGATCTATTTTCCAGGTCAGTGGTTTTTCCAATGAGATATTTGACATTGTCTTCCAATTTTCATTCCTTTGGTTCTGTTTTATAATATCTTGATTTCTCATAAAGTCACTAGCTTCCACTTGCTCCAGTCTAATTTTTGAGATAGTATTTTCTTCAGTGATCTTTTGGACCTCCTTTTCCATTTGGCTAATTCTACCTTTCTTCTTTTCATTGGTGTTTTGGACCTCTTTTGCCACTTGAGTTAGTCTATTTTTTAAGGTGTTATTTTCTTCAGTATTGTTTTCCATTTTTGGGGGGTCTCCTTTAGCAAGTCATTGACTTGTTTTTCATGCTTTTCTTGCATCCTTCTCATTTCTCTTCCCAATTTTTCCTCTGCTTCTCTAACTTGCTTTTCCAAATGCTTTTTCAGCTCTTCCATGGCCTGAGACCAGTTCATGTTTTTCTTGGAGGCTTTTGATTTAGGCTCTTTGATTTTGTTGACTTCTTCTTTACGTATGTTTTGGTCTTCTTTGTCACCAAAGAAAGATTCCAAAGTCTGAGAATGAATCTGAGTCCATTTTTGCTGCCTGGCCATGTTCCCAGCCCACCTACTTGACTTGAGCTTTTTGTTGGGGTATGACTGCTTGTAGAGTAAAGAATACTTTGTTCCAAGCTTGAGGGGATGTGCTGTCGTTTTCAGAGCTATTACTGTACAGCCAGCTCTGCCACACCAGCACTTCTCCTTCCGCAAGAACCACCAACCTGGATCTGACTCAAATGTTAGGCAGACTCTGCACTCCTTCTCTGATCCACCACTTAATTCCTCCCACCAGGTGGACCTCGGGCTGGAAGCAACTGCAGCTATAGTTCTGCAGCTCCACCTCCCCCGCTGCCCTGGGGTGGTGGCTTAACCGTGAACTCCTGTCATTCTGTCCCCCGCAGCTTTTCCCACTAACCTTCTCTGTTTTCTTTGGTGTTTGTGGGTTGAGAAGTCTGGTAACTGCCACAGCTCACTGATCAGGGTACCAGGGCTGTTCCGCCCAGTTCCTGGTCTGGTTGGTCCACGCAGCCCACGCTGGGCTCCGCTTCCCTCTGCTCCCAGCTCCATGTGCGATAGACCTGACCCAGCTACCATCTGGGCTGTCCTGGGATGGAGCCCTGCTTCCCTTTGCTATTTTGTGGGTTCTGCAGTTCTAGAATTTGTTCAGAGCCATTTTTCATAGGTTTTTGGAGGGACCTGGAGGGGAGCTCACGCAAGTCCCTGCTTTCCAGCTGCCATCTTGGCTCCACCCCCGGGAATCTTTTTCAAGAGGCGATTAGTAGATTCTTTCTATTTCTGTTTTACCCTCTGGGTCTAGAATATCAGGGAAGTTTTCCTTGATAATTTCTTTAAAGATGATATCTAGGCACATTTTTTGATCATGGCTTTTAGGTAGTCCAGTAATTTTTAAGTTACCTCTCCTGGATCTGTTTTCCAGGTCAGTGGTTTTTCCAGTGTGATATTTCACATTGCCTTCCAAATTTTCATTCCTTTGGTTCTGTTTTATAATATTTTGATTTCTCATCAAGTCACTAGCTTCCACTTGCTCCAATCTAATTTTTAAGGTGGTATTTTCTGCAGTGGTCTTTTGGACCTCCTTTTCCATTTGGCTAATTCTGCCTTTCAAGGCATTCTTTTCCTCATTGGCTTTTTGGAGCTCTTTTGCCATTTGGGTTAGTCTATTCTTTTAAGGTGTAATTTTCTTCAGTATTTTTTTTGGGGTCTCCTTTAGGAAGTCATTGACTTGTTTTTATGGTTTTCTTGCATCTCTCTCATTTCTCTTCTCAATTTTTCCTCTAGTTCTCTTACTTGCTTTTCACAATCCTTTTTGAGTTCTTCCATGGCCTGAGACCAATTCATATTCTTCTCAGAGGCTTTTGATGTAGGCTCTTTGACTTTTTTGACTTCTTCTGGTTGTATGTTTTGGTCTTCTTTGTCACCAGAGAGAGATTCCAAAGTCTGTGTCTGAATCTGAGTCGGTTTTTGTTGCTTGGCCATGTTCCCAGCCAACTACTTGACCCTTGAGCTTTTTGTCAGGATATGACTGCTTGTAGAGAGTACTTTTTCCCAAGCTTTGGGTCCAAGCACTGCTGTTTTCAGAGCTACCTCTTCTCCACTATCACCCCCGGCTCTGTCACTGCAGCAATCCTCCTCCCCCAAGAACCACCAACCAGGACTCCCATACGGATCCAGGTAGGGCACAGCAAGGGAATCTGCATTTGGGCCCACAAAGTGTTCCTTGTACTCTCACTCTGATCCGCTGCTAGATTCCCCCCACTGTGTGAGGCAGGGACTGGGGAAGCTGCTGATGCTGTAGCTCTGGAAGCAGCTGCAGGAGTTTCCTGCTGCTGCCACCACCACTGCTGCACCACCTCCCCCACCCCCAGGGCTGGTAATTGGACCACTCTGAACTCTATTCTGCAATTTCCCCCTAACTTGTTCTTTGGCGTTTATGGGTTGAGAAGTCAGGTAACTGCCCCAAAGCCTGTTCTGGCTGGCTGACTCCAGGTCTGGTCTGTCCCAGCGCAGCCCACACTGGGCTGCCCTGTGCTCTCAGCACAGTGCAATAGACCCTTCTCTGCAGGCTCTCCTGGGCTGGAGGTCTGCTATTTCATGGATTCTGCAGCTCTAGAATTTGTTCAGTGCCACTTTTTACAGGAGTGATCTGGGGGAGAGCTTAAGGAAGTCTCTGCTTTCCAGCCACCATCTTGGTTCCACCCCACTCCCCCAAACCCTATATTGTATTCTCCAAGATATACAGAGGTTAAGGTTAGCAATTGGACTGACAGAAACAAAATAAAATAAATTCTGAAAGTGAATGGGAGAAAGACCTTTAATACAAAGGAAAAGAAATTTGACTAACAGACTGTTCTATAGCTGCCAAAAGCTGAAGGAGGAAATTGAATACGTTCCATAGAGTTACGGAGCTCAAGATGACATGCCTCTGTGAATCTCAGCCTAATCATAGATGAAAAGATGAACTTTCAGTCAGTAAGAGGTCCTGGAAACATTTCTAAAAAGAAAACTAGACCTGAAGAAATTAATTGCTTATTAAATACCCCAGACAACAAGTACAAGACGTATAAAGAAATATAACAACCAAGACCAAAGACAACCAAAATAACATTAGAGACTATTAAAAAACTTTTTTCTAAATGCACCTGTGGAGAAAGGGTGAGAGGAAAAGTTAAATAGAAGGGATTATGGAGAAACGTGGTTGAAACCATAGGCTAAAGCTTAGAAAATCCTGCCTTTAGATAAATCAAAATTTGGTTGTTGTTGTTGCATAGGGGAGAAAGAAGCTAGACATGAGTGTGAGATGTATCCTAATCAAGTCAAAGTGACCCCACAGGAGAATGGTCAGGAAAGCAAAGGAATTGAAAAAGGGGGAAAGAAAGGAGGAAATCTTGGAAACCTTTGGCAAGGGATACCATTGATTAATGTTCCCATGGGAGAAGTGATATAAAATAAAGAGGATTGTAATAATGGGTATTATCTGCAGAGATTTGGTGCTTAGAGAAACCGCTTTTCCTGACTCAGAAGAAAGGGAATCGAGCTCATGGGAACAGAAGAGCGGGTAGACATAAACCCAGAGAAGAGATTTCAAGGGAAAAGGAAAAAAATTATGCACAGTAGGAATTGGTGTTTCTGAAAAAGAAGCACAACAGAAAAATTCAGAGTAGAGGGCAAGACATAGAAGGAAACCAAATAGGAGCAATACTGAAACTAAAAAGGATTATTTATGTATAAGGTCTATGAATCAAATGGTAAAAGAAAAAGGAATTAGTTAATTCTAAAACTAGGCATAAGGCAAAGGGGTAACAAATGAAAGGGGTAGGGAGAGTTGAGAATGAGAAGAAGAGACGGTAGGTAACTTTAAAGAAATTGCCAAAGGAAAAAAACTTTTGATCCTGCTGAGTTCACAGAATTCAGTCAAACTTTTAAGGAACAATTATTAGTATGAATAGATTGTGATTGAATAAAGGAATTTCAGAGTTTATGATTACGGAAGTAGAATATTTGCGAGTGGTAACAAGATCCCAGAATGTAACCACCCTAGCTGAGGTGGGATGTGAGTAAGTTGAGGAATTGGAAAGTTAGGGTATTTTGAGGGAGTTATCAGTACATATGCTGAAAGTCCCCTAGTATGTGGGCAAGAGTCCAAAAGGAGAAAAAGACTGTGTGTGGGCCAGGCACTGAACTTGTTAAATAAAAAAGAGTGTCCTAGAGGTCCATAGATAATGGTAAAAACTATAGTAACAACACCTTGCATTTATTAGCACCTACTATTTGCCAGGCTGAGTCCTTTACAAATATTAACTAAGCAAATGATTCAAGTATTTGCCAAGTGCTTTCTAAAGTGTTATTTAAGACTCACAATGATCCTCTTTGATAGGTGCTATTATCATCTCCTTTTTACAGTTGAGGAAACTGAGGCAGAGAGATTAAGTGATCTGAAGTATCTGAAGCTGGATTTGAACCCAGGTCTTCCTGACTCCAGGCCCAGTCCTGGAGGATATATCTATAAATCTATGTACCTATGATTTAGTTACAGAATTCTGACTGAGGGATAAATGAGTTGAATGAGCTTCAAAGGAGTATAGGTTACTGGATAGTAGTTCTAGAGTGAGAAGGTGGAAGCAGCAGTGGGGAATAAGGAGTACCCCAACTCTCCCACCAGGACCAATGAATCAAGGGCTTAGGGGAGATGGCAGTGAAAGTGTAAACAGTGCCAGAAAGGTTGTCCAGGGAATCTGTGTCATCAGGACAGATCTAGGTCTCAATGAGTGCCAGAAGAAGGCAAAAGTGAGAAAGGAAAAGGTTTACCACACTAGTTTCTTGCCCATTGAGCAGGCATTCCAGAGAGCACAGTGGGGGGTAGGGGAGGAGAGAAGAGTTTTTTAGTGGAATGAGGGGGATTGAGATAAGGGATTGCTCAGTGAAGTACAGTGTAAACTGGTTTAGAATCACTGGGTTATAAAGTGAATGATGATGTGGGAGTATTTTAATCACAAGGAATAGTTTCAGTAAGGTTGTCATTTGCCCTTGGAGCTCTGCCTCTGGGCTGAGTTGTCTTAGGACTTTAAGGAGCAGAGTTGTGTAGCTAGAAAGGGGGGAAGTTTGTGGAGAAGGGAAGGCAACTACTGTATTTCCCCATGTATTACCCTTACCCTTACTTACTTACCCTTTCCCGAAAAATTTGGGGTCTAAAAACTGGGTGGGTCTTATATAGTGGTTATAGATTTTTTTACTTGCATTTCCTGCTTTTTTGGCACTTGTTGTCCTTGCACTCATTGTTTTGCAAGTTTGGTCCTCCTCCAACTGAGAAAACAATCTGAGACTGGCTATGGGAAGAAGAAACCCTACTGAAAACGCCATGCGGCAGAAGAAGCCCATGAGAGGCAAGTCAGCAAAATGGCCTGATTTAGAGAGGGAATTGAAGATATGGATTGAAGAGCACTTGAGGAAGTAGAGGGTCACATGTGGCCTCAAGGCCAGGATTTGTTCTGTGAAGTTTGGATTCAGTCAAAGGGCTATACTTGGGGACCTAGAGGGGCACAGCCATTGAGGCTTCAGATTCCCCACCCCAGGTAGAGAGTGGAGGGAAGTGGTGGCATGTAAAGCTCAAGAAGAGATGAGAAAGTTTGAAACCACTGCAACGTGGTTAGTGTTGTATATTAAATTCATTAAGTAGAAATAGAATGTTTGCCTTGCTGCAATAGCTAGGTGGGACAGTTGGATAGAGTGCTGGCTCTGGAGTCAGGAAGACTTATCTTCATGAGTTTAAATCCTGCCTTGCACAGTTACTAGTTGGTGTGACTTTGGGCAAGTCGCTTAAGGGTTTTTCCCTTGGTTTCCTTATCTGCAAAATGAGCTGGAGAAGGAAATGGCAAACCACTCAAATCTTTGCCAAGAAAACCCCAATTAAGATCACAAAGAGTTGGACACAAGTGAAACAATGACGACTACGAGGATCTAGCAGAGCTATTAAAGAACATAAATTCGTCGCATGCCCAGTCAGTACAGTTTCATTATTTTCTACGGCTTCATTCAGCAGCACATGACCAGAGGAGGGGAGTAGGTACATGGTAGGAGTGATCCAAGTAATTAGGGTTTGGCAAAGTGTCATCAGCAATAGGACAATTAGGCAAGGGATAGTGAGGAAAGAATAGTGTAGAGTTGATACGATTCATTAAGAAGTCAAAAGAGTGATGTAGTGATGATGGTCTGGGAAAGAAGAGAGGTAGAAAGAATATAGGTCAAAGGATGAAGAACAAGACTTAGAGGGCTTAAAACATAGGGAAAGATGGAATGCTAAAACATCAAGTTCTTTTAAGAAAATTTTAGAATTCACAAACAAGGAAGTAGAACAATCAATATATATGTTGAAGACATATGTTGAGGTATGAGGGCAGGATATTAGGAAGGGGGGACAATATGAATTTACTGAGAAAGAAAGAATGTTTTGGGGGCCTGTAATTATCATTACCAGGATCTGGATAGAAATGAATTTCAATAGCCTAAACCTCAGTGAAGGAGAGAGGTTGGTTCCTGAAGGTGGTAGAGGTAGAGTCTGGAAGTGGCAATGGGGAACAATATATTGCCAGTACAATACCCACAGGGGCTACTGTGAATATGCTGGTATATTCCCAAGTTTGAATGGCAAGATAACTCTCTTCATTGAAGATGAAACCAAAACATTTATTCAAACACTAGAAAGCCAAATCCATCATAGTAACAAAGAAATCTATACACATTATCGATACAGGGAGCACTGCCATCCCCAAGCCTTCCCTCTGTCAGGTCTCCCCACAGACAACCTTAAGCAAAATCACTCCCTTCCTCTCTACCTCTGGTCTCTCTCCAAACTTCAACTCACTTCCAACTTCCCCCTCCACTCTTTCTGCAGACTCTTCACACCATAGGCTCCATGTGACTCAAGCTTCCATGTGACTCAGGCAGGCAGCAGGTCACATGGGCCTATTACTGGACTGGAAAGATCTTACCATTTCATTAACATCACAAACAAAGAGTGTTCTGATTTTCCCACTGGGACTATTGAGTCAGGGCGTATAAGAAAAAAAAATAGGCTTAAAGGATGACAAGGGAAATGGTGTCATCAGGAGGGAGCCATATCTTAGTGAGGATCAAAAGATTGGAGGGAGTGAGAATTGAGATTTAAGATGAAAGGCAGTTTATACATTATTGAGTAGGCATTCCAGAGGGCATAGTAGAAGGGTTGGGCAGAAATGGGGTATTTCTGGGTATTACTGAGATACATAGGCATGAGGCAGTTTGTAAGGTGGGAATGATAAACAGGGTTTTTATATTGGCAATTTTCATGGGGCCAGTTTAAGGTTATAGATGTGTGCTAATCATTGAATGTATCCAGACAGAGTATCATTGGTTGGAGATAGTTTTTTTTCAGCTAAGCTTGAAATTAGGCTCCATAGATACTTCCTTGAGGCTCATCTTGGTGTATGTCTTGTGAAACCCTAAGATAGACAGGAACAAGCAACAGCAGGGTGGCCTGGTCAGGAGGCCAGAGTGATTACTTGTCCTTGATGCCAAGATAGGGAATAGATTTTGTTCCCAGGATTCATTGGGGTGCTAGAGATGGCCTATTGCAATGGGAGGTGGGAATGAATTCCTGTGTACTGTCTGACAGATTAGTACTATGTGTATGTAATCTATAAATATATATGTCAGAGGTATAGGTTTAAACCTTTTTTTACTGATAGTGGTAAGCTACTCAAAAATGTGGGGAATGCTGCTCTCTAAAAAATTCTTGGAAACTCTTCTTTCTAGATTGCACCCTCTTTATGACTTATGTCATCTCATAATTTCTCCACAGAGAGTTTTTATATTTGCTAGGGACCTTCCTCTAGATCTCTTGACATTGTGTGGGTACCAGGGAAGTATGTGGCCTATTCATTTATAATCCTTCAGTCTTGCTATTTCATTGACTGACTTCTTAATGAAATATATCTCTTAAGCCATTTTTGGTGTATAATTCTTAGTACTCCTTCATTGTATTCACATGCACCACACATGTCTGGGTTTTTTTTTGTTTTGTTTTTGAGTAACGCACAGATTTGATTCTTCAGAGACTATTTTTTCTATTGCTTGCAGCTATATAGCCTTATAACATCTATGGGGGAACATTGGTGTTAAAAACTTAAGATGGGATCTTTGTTTCAAGGAGAAGTTTGAGATGGCTAAAAACACTATTGTCTGTTGCCCATTTGCATTATATGTATAGGCAAATATTCACTCCACTAAGTACCTCATGCAATTATATGACATAGACTGCACACTGGGCAGGCTTCACTCCTTTGATATTTTCTGATGATAATAGTTCTAGATTTGATGCAATTATTACAGTGTCATTTGCAAACAAAAACATCTGGGAGATCAGACATTTCAGAAGTGGAAAGGACCTCAATAGTCATCTATTCAAACCTGAACCTGAAAAAGAATCACTTTGATACAAAATTTGTAGTATGTTTAATTTGAGAATTTGCTGATCATCCTCTTATCACAGGGCCAGACATCTTTGGTGAGCTACTATTTCCCTGTTTTATGCTTCACTTGATAATAATAACTGGAGGCTTGTGGAACACATTCTTATATTTCAAGGAATCTTGGATGATTTTAACCTCTGAGAAATACTTCATTATAGGAACATTTTTAATAATAATAACAATAGCATATATAGCACACATGTATATTTATACCATGGACTACTATGATTTTAGACTGACTCTTAAAGCTCGACATACTGTTGCTGTTCTTATTTTCTTGTTTTTTTATTCAGATTTACTAAGTTAATTTTAGTTTTTTATCCTCCAAAGAATCCAGTTTTAGAGATTTATCTGAGAGTTGTTCTCTCTCACCCTTACATTTCAGTTTAAAGCCCTCTTGGGCTTTAAAAAGCCTTCGATGCTTATTTTTTGTCATTGTTTGATGCCTTTTGTCTGTGGCTCAGAAAAACAAAACGTGTACTCTGACATCATCTGTGTAGCTGTAGAGAGAGAGTGTGTGTGTGTGTGTGTGTGTGTATGTATAGAGATATCTATCTATATTTGTTTTCTGAAGTTATAACCTTCAACTTGAGGAGATGAAAACACCACCCATCAGTAATTTACCCAGGGTTCAACATTGACTAGAAATACATTCTAAGTATCATTTTACTCTCTAACATGAATCAGTAGACTAGAATAGCAATTGGTGGGTTTGAGTCTTTCCAGGCTTTCCTTTTTTGTTTTTAGAGTTTTTTTTAACTTATCAAACATCAACAGACTGGAGCATTTACTTTACATGAAATTGTGAACTTCTCTTAAAGTACAGTATTTTATAAGGTATATGTTAAATTTAACACAATAACAATTGCCCTATTTGTCTCTTTGTGAACTTTTTTCTACTCTCTTAAGTGTATTTTAAAAATGTTTAATTGGATCTGTTTTTTCCCCCTACCATTCTTGTTACCCATCACTTCCTTTACTTTCCTTTACTTTTAATTTCCTATCCTTATCCTGTCAGGTGGCTATGTGGCTGTCTTCATGCTCCTCAGTAAAGAGTCACTGGGGCATATTTTCCTTTGGGGGTCAGTAAACAGCATTGTTCTTTAATATTAGTGCCAGTATCTGTGTTTAGTGTCTGTTGAGTGTGGGTTGCCACTACTTTTTCGCAGAGGCTGGAATTACTATCCATGGGAAGAACATCTTAATTTTGTAGTTCTGATGGCCTTAACAAGGAGAAAGTTACAATAAGTTGAAGGCAACATTTTTTTTTTTATCCTGGAAAAACCATGTTGGGCCCTACATACTTTGGACTCACTTTGGGCTTGATATTTGATAAATAGAATATTGGGGAAAAGGTGCTTTCTGTGCATTTCCTTAAATCTTGCTCTAATCAGGTTTGCCATAAATGAATAATAATGGGGATTAATTTTTGGACTGAACTCTTTTAATATTCAGTAAGCTCATTTGAAGAGGCAGCCTGAGTAGAGAGAGTATATTATTCCCTTAGTTAAGGAGAAAAGCCAAAAACCTGACCTTCAGAGCAAATACAAACAGGAATTACAAACATACACTATATAAACAGAGCGAATAAACATGAATCAATCTATCCATAGCAATACATAGTTACAAGAGAAATACCAACATCTGGGTCTTCAAAGAGGGGTGGGGGAGGGCTCCTTAACAACAGCTACCCACAGTTTTCTCTGGTCAAATCATACAACACTCCCAAACAAAATGGTAACCTCTGAGTTTATATAACCTGTTCATGGTCACAGGGCATCACAACCATGCAACTAAAAACCATGTAACTTCTTCAGGCCTCACAACCATGTGACTCCAACCTTTGTGAACTGGGCTTTCTCTTGACTTAAGCAGGTCATCAAAGACTCCCAATTTAATCAAAAAAACAAAGGCCAAACTCATAAAAGGCAATTGATTATCTAAGTGCTCCAAAAGAGAAAACGCCTCAATTATCATTACAGAGGGAATGCCCCTGACTGGAGAAATCAATGTGATTGGTGAATAGTTAATGAGGGGGTAGACTTTTAAATGGGCTGAAAGCACCTCTAGCTAAGAAGCTTGATCATGAGACTCAGCTACCTTCTGTGATCTGGACTAAGGAATCTACCTCTACCTCGACTACTCTGGTTCGTCTTCGTCATGAGCAGTGTTACATGAGCTTTTATGCAAGGATATGGGCTTAATGCTTTGGGGCTGGAATTCACCTAGATTATAGAAGTGATATATAGAAGTAACCCTACTGGGGTGGTATGCCGCCCAATGATAAGGCCAATCTTATCAGCCTTGTCCTTCAGAGACTGGTTGACCTGTGGAGGCTAGTCCCTGAATGAGGAAATAAAAACCTGGATCCTAACCAATAATTAGTTATTAATATAGCAGAAAATAATCACTTCTCTTACTTGGGCTCAAGACTGGCCCCTGACCCATATTGGTTGTATGACCCTACTTAATTTTTGTGTACCTCCTTAGGATTATAGATTTGGGTTGCATTATGTCTTCTGTAGAGGGGTATCCCAAACAGGCAAATCCTTACACTGACAAAATGTTAATGATAATAACAATAGCTATATATAACAATATTATATATAACAATAATTTTTCAGTTGTTTTTAAGTCATATCCCACTCTTTGTGACTCCCTTTGGGGTTTTCTTGTCACATTGGTTTTTGCCATTTCCTGCAAAGGTTGGAAAGTGCTAGATTATGAAGGGCTGTGAACACCAGAGTATTTTGTATTTTGACTTGGAGGTGATAGGGAGCCAGTGGAATTTATTGAGTGGGAGGGCGAAATGTTTGGACATGTCCTTTAAGAAAATCACTTTGGCTGCTGAATGGAGGTTGAATTGGAGTGGGGAGCCACTTGAAGCAGCAACCCGACTAGAAGGTTATATTAGAACTCTTTAGAGTTGATAAGGATTATTGCCTATCATGATGCAAAGGTGTAGAGTTCAGAATATTCCAAGATGTGAAGTTTAATTGGATTGATTTATGTATCTATATATACATCCGTATATAAATGTGTATACACACACATACATACACACACACACACTCACACACGGGTGTGTGTTCAGAGAAGCCTAGTACCCTTAGTGTGAGGGCTGCTGAGGCTTTCTCAGGGCTGCTTTCTAGCTTTGGTGTCTACCTTTGGTGTCCACCTGATTCACCTGTAGCACATATAGTGCCCAAACCCCAGTAAATTGTTTCAGCAACCAGGTTGAGGGTAACTGACTGGCTTCCAACTTGTTAGTGAGTTAGGGGGACATCTACCCCAAGCATGTGGAGGCCTCCCCCTGGCAGAATGGGCAGATGAGAACAAATTGTTCAGTGTCCATGAAAATGACTAAAGTAGGTGCTATGTTAGACATCAAATATACCAAGGTTATCCATGACAACCTGAGCCATCACCACTGTTCTTGACTTTGTCTTGTCGCAGACTCTGATGAATCTGGGAGAGTTAGGCATGTGACTTTATGTAACTCTGCCTAACTTAAATCCAATTTACGTGTGAATTAAAAGATATCACCCATACCATTTTTTACATTTTTACCTACCTCAAAGTCCTTTGGCAACAGACAAGTGTGATGAATCAGCAGACGCGGATATACTGGGAGCTGTAGTCAGACCCTGCACACAGGTGGCCCCGGCCATAGGGTTGGTTATCTCCCCACTGGACTGGAGGAGCAGTGGAAGCCCCCTGGATATCTAAGCAGCCCTTGTATTTTTATTTTTTGCACTGAATGTGGTGACTTTTTTGATGGTACACAATACAGGACTTCTCACCCTTACTACAAGGGTTGCTTTGTGACAAGGATGTGAACGGGACATGGGATCACCAGTATAGGAATATAGGCTCCCCAGTGGTCGATCTCCTTTTTTTCTCTGATGATGAAGGCCCATGGCTTTCCACTTTACTCCTCGGAGGCCATGTAGGCCATGAGGTCTATTACACGATTGCTATAACCATACTCAATTGTCATACCAGGAAATGCGCTTGATAAAATGGTCTTTAAGGACAATTCCAGTGCCAGCATCAAAGGTAGAAAAGTGGGTGGTGCTGTGAAAGTCACAGGATACAGCCTGGTCCTCTCTGTAGCCCAAGGTGCCCTCCAGGGTTGCTCTGATGCTTCCTTGCATTTTCTTGATATCATCATATTTGGCAGCTTTCTCCAGGTGGCAGGTCAGAACCACAACAGATAAATTGGGAGTAAGAAGATGGAAGGCCATTCCTGTGAGCTTCCCATTCAGCTCAGTTATGACCTTGTCTACAGCCTTAGCAACACCAGTGGAAGCAGGAATGATATCTTGGGCAGCACCATGCCCATCATGCTACAGCTTACCAGAGGAGCCATCTACTGTCTTCTGGGTAGCAGTAATGGCATGGATTGTAGTCATGAATCGTTCCACAATGCCAAAGTTGTCATGAATGAGCTTGGCCAAGGGAGCCAAGCAGGCAGTGCAGGAGGCATTATTTAAGGGAATTATCATGGTCCACTCCTATCATGAACATTGGGGCATCAGTAGAAGGGGCAGAGATGATGACTCTTTTGCTCCACTCTTCAAGTGAGCCCCAGTTTTTTCCATGGTGGTAAACGCTGTAGTGGACTTTACGACATACTTGGCTCTAGCATCTCACCATTTAATATTGGTGAGTTCCTGCTCCTGGAAGATTGTATTGGCTTCAGTAGCCAGTAGCCAGCTTCCCATTCTCATCCTTGACAGTGAACTTGCCAAGGATGAAATCATATTGAAACATGTAAACTATGTAATTGAGGTAAATGAAGAGGTCATTGATGGCCATGATGTCTACTCCACCGGAGGTGAATGCAGCTCTGGTCACCAGGCACCTGGTGGAGCCAAAGCTGTTTACTCTGGCCTTCACCTTCTTGTTTTAGGGATGCAGTTGAAGCAATAGAACCTGGCACTGAGCTTGGGAGAAAAGCCCCTGAGCAACCTTTTCAAAGGACTGACCTGTTCACCTCCTTACATGAGGAAAAGGCTAGAAAATGTGCCCTAAAAAATGTTAGCTTCATTCAACCCAGGCCTGCTTACTTCAGCAGACATGTATCCCACCCTATGGTCAAAACACAAAAACTTTTGCAAAAAATGATTCCACTTATGCATGGAATGTGCGCATGCTTCTGGACAACACAAAACCCAATAGAACTCAAAGATGGATAGCTCTTGTTACCAGAGAACTTGGGAGGTATTGAATTCTAAAAGCAGCACTGAGTGAAACAAAGCTGGCAAATGAAGGCCAGCTTAGCAGAGTCAGAGCAGGATAAGTGTTTTTCCGGAGTGCACAGAGTGAAGGGGAGTGCTGTGAAGCTGGCATTGGTTTTGATATCAAAATAAATCTAGTCAACAAGCATGTATGTCTGCCAAAAGAAGTGAATGACAGGCTTGTGAAAATGTGATTGCCGCTTGTAGGAAAACACCAGGCTACCATCATCAGTGTAGATGCTACCACCACAATGAAACCCAATGAACCTAGAGACCCTCATTATCAATGTGTAAGAAGTGTTTAAACTTAAAATTCTGGGTGACTTTAAAGAGTAGGCATAGATTACCAGATGTGACAGAGAGTCCGTGGGAGGAATTGAACTGGAAACAGCAACAGCAAGAGTCACTTGCTACTGGACTTGTGCTTCACTTGACCGTCTCATCACCAAAACTGTCTTTAGTTTCCCTAAATGCAATAAAACTTTATGGATGCACCCTTATTGCAAACAGTGACTCTCTCATTTTAAGGAGAAGGTACAGCATGTGAGAATGATGAAGAGAGATGTGTGGCTCTGAGTGCTGCATTGATCATAGACTTATCCTCTCCAAGCTCAATATACTCATTCAACAAAAGTGGTGACCCCAAGGTAAGATGGCTACCAGAAAACAATGTCAACAGATTAGAGCACTTCTCCAAGGGGGAACGGTTTGTTGCTAACTTGGAGGGGGAGTGGGCAACTTGCAGAGATTTGTTGTATAGCACTATGTTTATTCATCTGGGCCAGAACACTCAAGATTGGTTTGATGAAAATGATGGGGAAATTTAGAAGCTTATGCTAAAAGAAAAATAAAAACTCCACAGGGTTTACCAGGAGGGTAGTTTGTCCATCTCTAATTCCATCAAAAGGAAAGTGCAAGCAAAGCTTAGACAGGTATAGGATTCTTGGGTCAGTTAAGAAGGCAGATGAAATTCAGTTTTATGCTGATAGTAATTACCCAAAGCATTTTTATGATGCCCTGAAGGCTATTTATGGGCCAGAGACCTATGGTGCATCTCAACTACTTAATGCTGATGGAGCATTGATTAGCGATGAAGACAGATGGGCTGAACACTTCATAGTGTTCCCAACAGACCATCACCAATCAACACTGAAGCCATTGACTATATACCTCATGTTGAAGCTGATGCCTCTCTAGCCAAACTTCTAACAGAAGAGGTTTTCAACTCCATTAGGTTCCATTCATGTGATAAAGTGCCTGGTGCTGATTGTGTTCCACCTGAGCTTTGCAAGGTAGAGGGTCCACTGCTTATACAAAAAGCAGACTGTAATTTTTCAGATTATATAGCAGGAGGAGCTGTATGCAAGATGTATAGGGAATGCAAGGGAATACAATGCTGTATGCAAGATGAAAAGGGAATAGATTGTCCTTTGATAATCACAGGAGGGTCTCTTTCTTACTAATTGCTGGCAAGATTCTTGCTAGAGTCTTTCTTCATAGGCTAATCCTTCACCTGAAAGATGGTCATCTATCTGAGAGCCAGGGTGGCTTCTGAAAGGGGTGTGGAACAGTCTAGGGTGTTTGCTGTCCAGTAACTTCAAGACAAATTCTTGGAGCAGAAGACATGTTTATTGATCTGACCTAGGCCTTTGATACTGTTGGTTGTGAGGACTTGTGGAAAATCATGTTAAAATGTCCAGAAAAGCTCATCGGTATCGTCTGTCAGTTTCATGATGACGTGCATGCTTTCTTTCTGGATAATGGACAGTGCTCTCAACCATTGCCGCTCACCAATGGAATGTAGCAAGGCTGTGTGCTTGCCCCCATGCTTTCTAACGTGACATTTTCAGCGATCTTGTCAGTGTATGACTATGAACATGGCATCCAGGTGAGCTACTGCACTGATTATAAATCATTCAACTTGAAAAAAACTATAACCCAAGAACAAAGTAGAAAGACAGAGTTGGTGTGCTCCCTTTTCTTCATGGAGGGTTGTGTACTTAATGCAGCCTGTGAGGCTGATCCGCAACAAAGTATGGATCGGTTCTCTGTTGCTTGTGTTAATTTTGGCTTAAGAATTAACATCAAGAAAACACAGGTCTCCAC
The DNA here is from genome assembly GCF_011100635.1 of Trichosurus vulpecula. Taxonomy (NCBI): domain Eukaryota; kingdom Metazoa; phylum Chordata; class Mammalia; order Diprotodontia; family Phalangeridae; genus Trichosurus; species Trichosurus vulpecula. The sequence continues at coordinate 283,964,329 of NC_050577.1, forward strand.
CAGCCAGTACCACACCATCTAAACACGCAACCATGCAACATGGAACAGTAAATGGAGAAGTTTTGAATACTGTGGATAAGTTCACTTACCTTGGCAGCGTACTTTCCAGGGATGTACACATCCTGGATGTGGTATAAGGTTGGTGAACATTGCTGAAGGTAGCTCAGTGTTTGGGAGATTCTGAAGGAAAGTGTGGAAGAGAAGAGTTATTAGGCTGCCTACCAGACTGAAAGTCTACAGAGCAGTTTTCCTGACCTCATTGTTGGCCTGTGAAACCTGGACAGTATAGCCCAGCCATGGCAGAAAAACAGAATTCATTCCATTTGAATTGTCTTAGGGAGATGCTGAACATTGCCTGGCAAGCTGAAGCCCTGGACACTGAGATCGTTTCTGGATCAGAACTGCCAAGCATTCACACTCTACTTCAGAGAATTCAACTCTCATGGGCTGGCTACAGTGTTTGAATGCATAAAAGACTTATTTTTTGGAGATTTCACACAAGGCAAGTGCTTACAGAGAGGTCAGAAGAAGTGATACAGTGACACTCTCAAGGTCTCTCAGAAGAACTTTGGAATTGATTGAATAGGAGACGCTGGCAGAGGACTACCCCGCGTATGTGCCTTCATCAATGATGGGTACACTCTTTGTGAGTGAAGCAAAATTGAAGTAATACAAAAGAAACGTGAGAGGTGCAAATTTAAAGACATCTCCACTGCAGATGTTTATGTATCCCTATGTATCCCTAACCTGTGGTAGAGCCTTCCGAGCCAGTACTGATCTGCTCAGCCACAGTTTGGTGGTCTTTGAGAATGAAGGACAGTGGCCAACAAACTATGCAAACACACAGACACAGACACAAACACACACACACATACATATATACATGCATGTACACATAACAGTATATATATAATATATATATACACACACATATATACACACATATATACATATACACATACACGTATACACACCCCTATTTATGCCTTGTCTGACCCTAAATATTTAATCATTTGGCCACATTTTGTCACTTCTGTCTTTACATTTGTACAAAGTTACTCATTCTCCTATTCATTTGGTATTTTTCCCTCATGGGAAACTATACTTAATTTAGAGATTACACCAGGAAAAGGAAATGAAACTTCTGCTTCAGATTCAAAATAGTAATAAGGTTTTATCCTTACTTGGAAAAGCAGTTGTATTTATGTACACCATCAAGGGATTAAAGGTAAATTCCTAAAATGTCGCTTTTTGACTCCTATGTAGTAGGGAGATGAGAGGAGAAAAAAAAATCAGTGTCAAAGTCATTTAAATATTCTTCATCTCCTATTTTGTCTGCTGTTCCTTAGTTAATACAGCCATTCTAGGTGGCTTTTCTCATTGCTTTAACTTGCTATTGCAAAGGAAATGTTTTCTAGTTATGAGGACTTGGACCAGTAGGTTGACAGGCAGAATTCTATTTCTAGCTCTGAGTGACCTTGAGGAAGTGGTAAGCTTGCTCTTGACAGTTCCTTCTCCCTATAGCATGCAAAGAGAGATAACAAAAGCTTTGAAACATTTCTGAGATGAAGGTGCCTTTAATTTCTTCCAGTATCCTACACATAGAGGTGCATTATATACCAGCAATCTAATTAGAAGAATTAATATAAAACTTGAAGATTGTTAAATACCAAATCATGAGAAGATATGAGGATGTTTAATTTCCTAGTCAGAAGTTTAAAACTAGTTTTGGGGAAAGCTTGAAGAAGTGAACAGAGTATAAAAATTTTTATTTCTTTCATCACTCACTGAGCAGTTAAAGAAAAAAAAAATCCATAGTCTTTTAGGGACTGACTTGATTAGAATATCTTGTTTATAAGCAGTTTAGTCCTGCTGTACATATCTACTCTGCCTTTCTTCAGCTACATCAATTCTAAAGTTTTGCGGTAAGTTCTGGGAACCATATTTTAGGAAGAGGATATTGACAAATGGATTAACTTCTAGTGGTGGGTGATCCAGGGATTAGAAATTGGTCTTCGTGAAGATCAGCTTAATAAGGTCCACTTTTCAAAAAAGGAAAGTTAATGGTTAAAAGAGCTGAGAAGGGTTTTTTTTTTTTTTGTTCTGGTAAAAGGAAAGATTCATACTAAGAATTAAAAGATGTATGAAATTGTCACAGTTACAGAAGGCACTGTTATATTTTAATACCTAGTAACTGTTAATATGTCTGTAGGAAAAACACAACTTCTTTATGAGATTTGAGCAGTTTTAGAGAGAAAATGAATTGTGGTATACATACAAAGTCTGAAATCAACTTGTGCATGATGTGGCATAAGATGCCTCAGTTGTGTGTGGATAATTTCGTATTTTAAGGAGGTAGAGAAAGAACTTTTATTAAAAACTGGAGAAATATGAGTGGAATGAAACAGTTAGATATTGAAAGAAATATAGAACTGTGTTGCAGATTTATAGTTGTAGAGCATTATGGTACTTTGGCTAATTCGTATATAACTTATGACCAAAGAGGATAAAACTAAAAAAAACTTTGATAAGATTTTGAGTTACAAGTTTTTTTCTTCCTCTTTTTTTTCTCCCCCTTCCCAAAGATACTGTGCAATCTGATGTAGGTTATACATGTACAATCATATTAAACATTTCCACATTAGTCATGTTGTGAAAGAAGATTCAGAATAAAAAGGAAGAACTACAAGATAAAAAGACAAAACAAAATAAAATAGCATGCTTCCATCTGCATTCACACTCCATAGTTCTTTCTCTGGGTGAGGATACCATTTTCCATCATGAGTCTTTTGGAAGTGTCGTAGATCATTGTATTGCTGAGAAGAGCTGTATCTTATCAAAGCTGATCATCACAGAATGTTGCTGTTACTGTATATAATGTTCACCTGGTTCTTTTTACTTCACTCATATCAGTTTGTGTAAATCTTTCAAGGTTTTTCTGAAATCCACCTGCTCATCATTTTTTATATCTCTACAGTATTCCATTACATTCATATACCACAAGTTGTTCAGTCATTCCCCAATTGATGGACATCTCGAATTCCACTTCTTTGCCATTTGGTGGAAATCTTTAGAAGATTTATCATTTGACGGGACATTTGTGAAGTTTGAACTTTTAAAGTGAAAAATGACATGCTGGGTATCAAGTAACTCTCATTTAAGCCAGAGTTAAAGTTAGGAACCTGAAGCTGAAACTTGACGTAGAAACCTGAGGAGAATCAACCACAATAAGGGTTAGGAGGGAGTGAAGTAACGCTTCTTTGTTTGAAATCTCAGGGTTAGAAGCAGTCAGCTGACAGAAGGCTTTAGCTGAGAAGTCATTCCTGATTGGTGGATGATGTCTATTGCCTTTCAATGACACCTAAAGTTGGAGCAAGACAATCTCATAATGATCTGTTGCTTTTCTCTGGCCACTTATAACTTGATAAAGAAAACCCTGGGGGCTTGTAGTTTTTCTTTTTCTTTTTTTTTTCCCAGCATCCTGGTAAGCTGGCTAGGTTTGTTTACCCGGTTTCAGGAGTTAACTTTTGAGTTATATTGCTATGAGCTCCATTTTCATTGGACAACCTTCTGTTAGTTAGGTGACTAATTGCCTCATCCCTTCTCTGTAGCCCAGAGACAGTTGAATGAGCTTTGCAGTTCTTTGCTTCATAGAGAACTGTTATTCACATTAAGAGGTAACACTTTTTTTTCCATTCAATTCAGCATTTATTTTTTTATTTATTCAATTTATTTAATATATTTAGTTTTCAGCATTGATTTTCACAAGAGTTTGAATTACAACTTTTCTCCCCATTTCTACCCTCCCACCCACTCCAAGATGGCATATATTCTGGTTACCCCATTCCCCAGTCAGCCTTCCCTTCTGTCACCCCACTCCCCTCTCATCCCGTTTTCCCTTCCTTTCTTGTAGGGCAAGATAAATTTCTATGCCCCATTGCCTGTGTATCATATTTCCTAATTGCATGCAAAAATTTTTATTTTTTTTTTGAACAATTGTTTTTAAAACAATTGTGTGTAAGGTATTCCCTCCTCAGGTCAAATCCAATGAGAGCAAGATTTACTCATTCTTCCTCACCTGCCCCCTCTTCCCTTCCTACATAACTGCTTTTTCTTGCCACTGTTATCTTTTATCTCTCAATATATTCCTCTCTTATATTCATCCCTTAATTTGATTTTTTTAGATATCATCCCTTCATATTAAACTCACCATGTGCCCTCTGTCTATATATACACAATATGTATGCATACACACACACACACACACACACACACACACACACACACACATATATATATATATACACATGTATATTCCCTTCAGCTACTCTAATACTGAGGTCTCATGAATCATACACATCATCTTTCCATGTAGTAAGCCCCTTGTGATTTCTCTTTCTTGTTTACCTTTTCATGCTTCTCTTGATTCTTGTGTTTGAAAGTCAGATTTTCTATTCAGCTCTGGTCTTTTCACTGAGAAAACTTGAAAGTCCTCTATTTTATTAAAAGTCCATATTTTGCCTTGGAGCATGATACTCAGTTTTGCTGGGTAGGTGATTCTTGGTTTTAATCCTACCTCCATGGACCTCCAGAATATTGTATTCCAAGCCCTTTGATCCCTTAATGTAGAAGCTGCTGGATCTTGTATTATCCTGATTATGTTTCCACAACACTCAAATTGTTTCTTTCTGGCTGCTTGCAGTATTTTCTCCTTGATCTGGGAGCTCTGGAATTTGGTGACAATATTCCTAGGGGTTTTCTTTTTGGGATCTATTTGAGGAGGCTATCATTGGATTCTTTCAATTTCTATTTTACCCTCCGGCTCTAGAATATCAGGGTAGTTCCCCTTGATAATTTCTTGAAAGATGATATCTAGGCTCTTTTTTTGATCATGGCTTTCAGGTAGTCCAGTAATTTTTAAATCATTTCTACTGGATCTGTTTTCCAGGTCGGTGGTGTTTCCATTGAGATATTTCACATTGTCTTCCACTTTTTCATTCCTTTGGTTCTGTTCCATAATATCTTGATTTCTCATCAAGTCACTAGCTTCCACTTGCTCCAATCTAATTTTTAAGATAGTATTTTCTTCAGTGGTCTTTTGGACCTCCTTTTCCATTTGGCTAATTCTGCCTTTCAAGGCATTCTTCTCTTCATTGCCTTTTTGGAGCTCTTTTGCCATTTGAGTTGTCTATTTTTTTAAGGTGTTGTTTTCTTCACTATTTTTTGGGTCTCCTTTAGCAAGTCATTGACTTGTTTTTCATGGTTTTTTCACATCCTTCTCATTTCTCTTCCCAATTTTTCCTCTACTTCCCTAACTTGCTTTTCCAAATCCTTTTTGAGCTCTTCCATGGCCTGAGACCAGTTCATGTTTTTCTTGGAGGCTTTTGATGTAGGCTCTTTGACTTTGTTGACTTCTGGCTGTATATTTTGGTCTTCTTTGTCACCAAAAAACGATTCCAAAGTATGAGTCTGAATCTGATTGCATTTTCCCTGCCTGGCCGTGTTCCCAGCCAACTACTTGACCCTTGAGTTTTTCGTTGGGGTGTGACTGCTTGTAGAGTAGAGAGTACTTTGTTCCAAGGTTGAGGGGTTGCGCTGTTGTTTTCAGAGCTATTTCTGTACAGCCAGCTCTGCCCCACCAGCACTCCTCCTCCCCCAACAACCACCAAGCTGGACTGCGACTCAGATCTTAAGCTGGCTCTGGACTCCTGCTCTGATCCGCCACTTAATTCCTCCCACCAGATGGTCCTGGGGCCAGAAACAACTGTAGCTGTAGTTCTGTAGCTGCACCACCCCCGCTTCTCCCAGGGGTGGTGGCCAAACCGGGAACTCCTATCACTCTTCACCCTGCAGCTTTTCCCACTAACCTTCTCTGTTGTCTTTGGTGTTTGTGGGTTTAGAAGTCTGGTAACTGCCACAACTCACTGATTCAGGGCTCTAGGGCCTCTTCTGCCCGGCTCCTGGTCTGGTTGGTCCTGCTGCTGCCCATGCTGGGCTCTGCTCCCCTCCGCTCCCAGCTCCGTGCATGATAAACCTCACCCAGTGACCATCCAGGCTGTCCTGGGCTGGATCCCTGTTTCCCTCTTCTATTTTGTGGGTTCTGCAGTTCTAGAATTTGTTCAGAGCCATTTTTATAGGTTTTTGGAGGGACCTGGAGGGGAGTTTACGCAAGTCCCTGCTTTCCAGCCGCCATCTTGGCTCTGCCCCACATTTGACTCTTTTGTGACTCTATTTGTACTTTTCTTAAAGATAGTGGAGTGGTTTGCCATTTCCTCCAGCTTATTTTATGAACGAGGAAACTGAGGATTCAGTTTGGATGGAGAGAAGTGTGTAGTGTGTGTGTAGGTTAGGTTGGAAGTAATATGAAAGGGGGTGGAGCCAAGATGGTGATGTAAAAGCAGGGACTTGCTTGAGTTCCCCCAACCTCCTACAAATGTAACAATGACTCTAAACAAATTCTGGAGCAGTAGAACCCACAAAATAAGAAGAGTGATACAATTTTCCATTCCAAGACAACCTGGAAGGTCAACAGAAAAGGTTTGTTGCAATCCTTGAAAAGAAGCATAGTCCATTGCAAAATGTGTCAGCGCAGGCTGTGCCGTAGGAAACCTAGAGCAGGCCTCATGGGACTGAATCACTGGCAGCTGTGGGCGTTTCCACACTTCTCAACCCACAAACACCAAAGACAATTTGAATGGATAGTAGGAAAGGTCTGTAAGACCTGTGTGACAGAGGAGCTGGGGCTGGCCCCAGCCCTGGGCTGACAGGGGCAGCTGCTTGCTTGCTTCTGGAGCTCGTAGCCCACAGAAGGTAGGGGATCAAGCGGCTGATCAGAGGGGACTTGGAGGGATCTCTTTGCTGGGGCTGAGGCAGGATTCTCTTGCTTTGCCTATACTTGCATCTGGGTCACAATCCTGGGTGGTGGTCCTGGGGTGAGGACAAGAGCTGGCTTAGTGGAGCTTGTGGTGCCCGAAGAAGGAATCCTTCTCAGAGTTCCAAGTCAGAAAAGAGTGCTTGTGGTCACTCACAGATTAGAGCACAGGCCAGGAGAGTAGTAAACACTTCTCCTTTGATCATATCACCTTGGAAGAACGGAAAATCCCTAGAGCCACACAAAACCCCTGAAGCTTGGGATAGTATACCCTCCACACTGGAAACAGAGCCCTACCTTAACAAAGAGTTAAAAAGTCAAGTAATTGTCTGGGAAAATGAAGAAACAGCAGGAAAAAAAAATCAGACTATAGAATTTTACTTTGGTGACGAAGATCAAAACATATAGCCAGAAGAAGACAACAAAGTCAAAGATCCTACATCAAAAGCTTCCAACAAAAATATGAATTGCTTCTCAGTCCATGGAAGAGATCAAAAAGGATTTGAAAGTCAAGTTAATAGAAGTAGAGCAAAAATTGGGAAGAAAAATGAGTGATGCAAGAAAATCATGAAAGACAGTCACTAGCATGCTAAAGGACACCCAAAAAATACCGAAGAAATTAACACCTTAAAAAATAGACTAACTCAAATGGCAAAAGAGGTCCAAAAAGCAGAGGAGAAGAATGTCTTGAAAAGGAAGTAATATGATAGAAGCTTGGAAAGTTGGTGCCAGTTTTTTCAAAGGTTTTTGAACTTTACTTTGTAGAGAAAAAGGAGCCACTAGAGCTTTTTTTCACTGAGAAGTGGTATGACCAGATCTATGAAGAAGGATGATTATTCTGGCAGTTGTAAGGAATGGAGAGGGTGAGAGGAAAAAGTAGAGGCAGTCAGACTTATTAGTTTCTGTTATAATATTCAAGAAGAATGGTAATAAAATCATGTTCCAGGGTAGTGGAAGTGGAAAGAGAGTAGATGAATGCAAGTGATATTGGGAGAGTAGAAGCAACAGGGCTTGATACCTGATTGAAAAAGACAGGTTAGGGAGCATAGAACTAAAGATAATGAAAAGATTTCAAACATAGAAAGATGAATAAATGGTAGTGGCTCTGATGGTGCAGTGGTGTGTAATAATAGCATTGTTTTGGCCAAGTTTAATTTGAGGTGCTAGTGAGACATTCAGATTGAAATGTCCTGCAGAAAGTTGGAGTTTGAGGTCTGATCCTCAGAAGAAATGTCAGAACTGGAGAAAAAGAATTGAGTATTATCTTCATAGAGGTTTGAGTCATGAAAGTGTAGAGCCAAAGTAATGATAGTGAATAAGGATAACATAGGATAACATGGAATAGTGAATAAGGATAACATAGAAAAGATGAAAAATCTTGGGGAGAATGCATCTCTAGTGGTGGGAAAAAAGTTGAAAAGCCAAAGGGAGAAATTGAAAGGGTAATTAAAGAGACAGAGAGAGAATCAAATTGTGATAGTGTCTTTGAAGTGGTCAACAGTGTCAAATGCTGCAGATAAATCAAAGTAAGGTGATGACTAAAAATGCTAATGGATTTGGTGCTTCATAGTGTTTTAACAACCCAGCTAGCAGCTTTGGTGGGGCTGTAAGATCCCTCCCCCACAGCCGGCACCCAGGAAGCTGCCGGGAAAGCACAGGTTCTTTTTATCTGCTTAAACAAGGAAAGCATGGTGAAGGGGTTGACCAGCTTACTTTAATCCAGCATTCAGTTAGCATACAGACAACAATCGTTTAGTTCAGGGGAAAACGCCAGCATTCAGTTAGCATTCAGTTAGTTCAGGGGAGCATACAGACAAGCATCAAGAGACAGACCAAATACAGATTCATTGACTTACTTCAGGGGAAAAACCAGCACCCTGAGGTTCAAAACATTCATTTAGTTGGGGGGAAAAAACAAACCAGGACCTCGAACCTCAAAACCAAAATACAAACAAATTACAAATATCAACAGACAGACACAATACAATTCATAGTTACCAACATCTGGGCTCGGCCTGAGAGCAAGGGCTGGCCCAGAGTCACGCTTGCTTGCCGCTGCTTCGCACACCAACCAGAAGAGGAAAGAGAGAGCTTCAAGCTGTCCTCTCCCCTCTTATAGGGTTTTTGACATCATCAAGCGCCGCCTGAATGACCAGGGCCGATTGGTTCTTGACTTGGCCCCTCCCCCTAGCGTAGACATTAACACCTCCCCTCAGCCAGCCCCATGACTCATCACACAGGAAGTTTTCTGCTTCCTAACATGCTCTCTAGGCTTCCTGTCCCGGAAGAGCAAGCCACAGCGTCCAGAGGCTCAATGAGGTAAGCTGAGTCATTCAAAGAAAACAAAGGCCATTCTGGTTACACATAGGTCGGCTGTTGATGACTACCATGAAAGTAGTTTCACTAAAATGGTTGAGTGAAAGGCTAGTTCAAAGTCAGTGAGACGAGAATAGAGAATGCATCGTATGACAGAAGCTCAGATATAATTCACATTTTCTGGATGTCTCACAGTGACAGGGAAAGAGGAGATGGGATGGAAGGGTCAAAGAAAGTCTTTGTTAGAATTGGGAAGACATTTTTGAAGGTAGATGGAAAGGAGGCAGTAGAAAAGACGAAAGTGAAAATGCATGAGGGAGAAGGGTTGATTATAACAGCAGATAGTAGAAACTGACACAGATGTGGCTATATAGCCAAGAAGACTTGATTTGTAGAAAGAATTATGGTAGCTGACCTTAGTAATTATGCGTATCATATCTATGAAGAAACTTACTAAAGCCTTTCTTGTTTCAGAAGGACTTGTAAAATTGGAGAAGCAGCATTTAAAGCAACAAATGAATCTGGAAAAGAAAAGCCATTTAGGAATGTGCCAAAGAGAAAGTAGAACAGCTTCAAAAAAGAACTTCTCAATTCTCAATTGAATCAGAGTTCTAATATGAAAACACTAGTCTGAGCCAGCTGCACAGTAGAGGATTTCTTCCCTCTGAAGCCAGGGCATGGTTTATAAAAGGTGTCCCAACAGTCTTAGTGTAGTTTTAAGGTTTACTATCCTAAAACCACACTAAGACCTTTGGCTGGAGCAGTAGAAATAGGGTAGTAGGACCCTTTGACCATTGTGGGTTTGGTGTCATACCTTATACAAGTGTGGGAGTAAACTCGGTCACCTTATCCCACTTAAAGAAACTAATAAGTTGGTCTATTCTGTATTGAATAAAACAATGAAAGGTATTAAGGCAGGTGGAGAAAATCCTTAATCAGTCTGGAAGGAATGAAAGGTATTCCATGAAAGGACTTTGAGAAAGGTTTCTGTAAGATGGAGGAGTAAGTCAGAAAATGCCAAGCCCTTTAGATTTCCCCTGTCAAATAGCATGTCCAGGGGAGCATAGAGTGGTAAAAATCAGTTAAGAGTAGAGGCAGAACAGTGGTCCTCCTGGGACAACTGGATAAGATCTGAGGAAAAACCCTAAGCTGTGGCTTGGTTCCTGTGAAGTGTAAACACCTCCAGGCTAGATCCACTTAAACAACAAGCTTCCAGCCCTGTCCTCACCTGGGTTGGGCAGCTGCCTCCAGGGAGCCTCTAGGACTTTGAGCCCTGTTACAGTGAAGGTTTTTGGATGTCTGAGCTGGGGAAGATGAGGGGAATCTATGCTGAAAAGGAATGCCAGATCTAGCTGCTTTGCAGAGATGTGGCCCTTGGCCAGAAGGAACTGGCACAGGCCTGTTGAGTGTAGAAGCAGTGAGACAGGGACACCTCTGACTGTGTCAGTACTTAGAGGACTCTGGATGTCTTGGTTTTGGTTCCAGGCCAGAGGGGAGAACTGAAGGAAGATCAGAGGCCAGAGGCACCATCCTCTATCCCCTAGGACTAGAACAAAAGCTAAGTTGCTACAAATTTTAAAAATGAACAGGGCAAGAACAATCCAAGAGTATTTACTATAGGAATAGAGAAGACTGGGGTTTATATTCAGAGGGGGATACTGAAGCAAAGAAATCTTCTGCTACCCTAAAGAGTCAAAAGGTCACCTGCCCAAAAAGAATAAAATAAACCCACATAAATCCTCAGCATTCCTGTACGTTACTGACAAAGTCCAACAGCAAGAAATAGAAAGAGAAATTCCATTCAAAGTTACTGCAGACACTATAAAATATTTGGGAGTCTATTTGCCAAGACAAACCCAGGGCCTATATGAACATAACTACGAAACAGTTTTCACGCGAATAAAGTCATATCTGAATAAATGGAAAAATATCAGTTGCTCATGGTTAGGCCAAGCTAATATAATAAAAATGTCAATTTTACCTAAATTAATCTATCTATTCAGTGCCATACCAATCAAACTACCAAAAAATTATTTTACTGAGCTGGACAAAATTATAACAAAATTCATCTGGAAAAACAAGAGGTCTAGAATATCTAGGGTATTAATGAAAAGACATGCTAGAGAAGGTGGCCTAGCCATACCAGATATTAAACTGTACTACAGAGCAGCAGTCATGAAAACTACCTGGTACTGGCTAAGAAACAGAGGTGTGGATCAGTGGAATAGGATAGGAATACAAGATGGAGAAGTCAACAACTATAGCAATCTACTCTTTGATAAACCCAAAGAGGCCAGCTTCTGGGCTAATAATTCACTATTTCACAAAAACTGTTGGGAAAATTGGAAAATGGTAGGACAGAAACTGGGCATAGACCAATATCTTACACCATATACAAAATAAAGTCAAAATGGGTTCATGAATTAGGAGTAAAGGCTGATACTATAAATAATTTGGGAGAGCAAGGAATAGTTTACTTATCAGATTTATGAAAAAGAAAAGAATTCATGACCCAACAAGAGATAGAGAGCATTACAAAATGCAAAATGGATAATTTTGATTATGTTAAATTGAAATGTTTTTGTACAAAATGCCAATGCAACAAAAATTAGGAGGGAAGCAGAAAATTGGGAGAAAATCTTTACAACTAGTATCTCTGATAAAGAATTCACAGAACTTTAAAAGACTTTAAAAATCAAATTAGAGAGACTGAGGAAAAACTTAAAACAAATGAGAAGAAAAATCCAAGAAAAATAAGAAGATTCTGAAAAGAAAGTCAACCAATTAACAAAGGAGATCCAGAATATCAAGGAAGAAAACTTCTCCTTGAAAATCAGAATTGGGCAAGGGGAAGCTGGCAAAGTCATCAGAGATCAAGAAGCAATAAAACAAAATATAAAGAATGAAAAAATAGAAGAGAATGTGAAACATCTCATAAGGGAAAAAAAAAACTTCTGGAGAAAGATCAAGAAGAGGAAAACATAATAATTGGACTACTTGAAAGCTATGATCAAAAAAGCATCTTGATACGATAATACAAGAAATAATGAAATTCGGTTGTCCTGAAGCATTATTAGAACCAGAGAGGAAAATAGAAATAGAAAAAAATCCAACGATCAGCACCTGAAAGAGATCCTACAAGAGAAAACCTACTAGAATATCATAGTCAAATTCTGAAACCCCCAGATAAATTATTACGAGCAACAAGGGAAAAAAACAATTTAAATATGGTGGTATCACAACTATAATTACAGAAATCCTAACAGTGATATCTTCTTACATAGATGCATATAAGTATATATGTCTATATATGACTGGGATTATTGATATCTAAGTGCACGTATACAACTAGGTATATGTATGTATGGGCATATATGCATATGTGTGTATGTATTTTATATATATATATACACACACATATACACACACACACACACACACACACACACACACACACATATATATATATACACATACACACATCTATATCTATAAAATCTGCACTTAATTGTAGCCTTGGGGCAGAAGGAGGTGGAGAAAAGAATAAAGTAAAAACTACACAGTAAAGAACAAAAGAAAACTCACAATGAAACAAAGAAAACATGAATAGCTCTCAATGCAGTGTGTAGTATTTATTATATAGGATTTCTTGAAATGGCAATTTATTGCTGTGTATTTTGAAACCTCACGTTCTGCTGTGGACATGGCAATGCTTTTTTTTTTCTTATTCTGTATTTTAGTTTTAGTATTTAAAAAAGAAATGAAATGATGTTAAATAGGAAATGTATTTGGATACGCTTAAGAGACTTTGTAACATCCTCTGAGTCGTGGATAAAATAGCAAGCCATTTCAAAACCCAGCCTTTCACTTTAAAGATTTTTAATTAAACCTCGAGTTTGAGTTTAAAACATTTGAATGTGGAGCATTTCCAGTGGTAGAAGCTGCTTCAGCCAGATCCTTGAAAGGCAATTGCTTGGTGGGGACCAAGGTGGAGGCAGGTAGAAGGAAAGAAGTGTATCTGTTTCTTTCAACTTCTACCCCTGACTTAGGCTGACCATAAGAACTTTTAAAAGATCAGATTTTGGATTTCCCATTGGCATTCCAGCAGTGTCTCCCAAACAATCATGTCTGATAGCAGTGTCTATGTTGTCAGCCCAAGGACAAACAAGGCAGCTTCAGGACTCTACAAGAACACCAGTAGAAAACTATGTTTCATAGCTAAGGGGACCTTCATGAGGACCACACAAAGGAGAGAGAATTTTCTAGCGCCCAGGATTTGTAAGTTGTCCCTTTCACATGTGTAGTCTTTAAACTTGAGCCCACTTTCCCCCTTGGCTCTGTATGTACTTGTGGGAGAGAGGAACTAAATATTTTTACTACATTCAGACTCATTTCTCAATGAAGCCTGCCTGTCCAAATGAGGTCAATTGACAATCAATGTTGGAAGCATGCTAGTAGATTTCATAGTACTAGAAAAGTATCCATGACAGGGAGCAGTAGTCAGTTGTCCGTCTGCCATCAGACGACACAGACTGCTAGGGTTCTGAACTTACGTGTAGTTAGCCTGAGAGCATGTGGTATACTTACATGAAAGATAGAGGACCTGGTTTGAAATTTGGGCTCTACTGTTTAACCAAATGTGTGACCTTGAGCAAATCAGTTAACCTCCCTGTACTTCATTACTTTAATCTGTAATATGACACTAGGTAAGAATTCCTTTATATAGCACTTTAAAGTTGGGAAAATATTTGGGTACATAGTTGTTTAAGGCTCCTTCTAGCTCTAAGACCACTGATTGTGACTAACTGCATCCATATCACAGGTATTTTTTCCTCAACACTCCATACCCACCCACAGCTTTCTAGATACTTCACTTCAATTTCAAATATCTTAATTGAGTTTAGAAATGTGTTGCGTAGTTCCTTTGAGCTGCACCAGCGCTAGAAGTGCTGTTATGAAACATACTTCCTAATTTTTTAGTTCTTTTTATTTAGTGATTTTAAGATGCTTCTTTATTTGGTGTCCAAGTCATGAATGTTCGTAGTTTTTTTTTCCTACTAATTTGACTCTAAATCCTTTGTCTCCTGGTGAAAATTCAGTTTAAGTAACAAGGAATAAAGATAACATTGGATATTATTTGGAAGGAATAATTCATGGGAGGAGGTAAGTATTTTTGTGTTGTCTTACAGTTTCATCTTAGTGCCAGTTTCTAAGAGTACATGACATCTCATTTTTGAAATGAAGTGATATTATTGTCAGCAGAAATTATATGTCTTTTTTAAAAAAAAAATCACTGTATCTTGTGGGTCATCAGTTTGGAAAAATTACTATTGTTGGGGGAAGTTTACACAAAAGATTTTTTTCCAGCATGAAATACATTTAAGATGTATGCATTTCTTGGTATGTCTTCTGAATATCTTAAGTCTTCACCAAGATTATTACTCAGACTTAATCTGATTTTCTCTCTTTTTCCTTTCATTCAGCTGCATTAGGTAAAAATCATTAGTTAAACCTCTTGATAATTGTGTTTTATTTGTGTGCAAGATATACTACAAAAATGTTTAATGTTCTACTTTGATTTTGAAAAAAATGGCAAAACCTTGTAAAATTACACTTCATGATTTATCTAAAAATATTTATAGTTGTGTTTTAATAGTGCATTTCTATATTTATTTTGATTATTATTTTGATCTCATAATACTTTCCTAAGTTTGGCATGTATAGGTTTTACAAGTTTATTGCTACAGCTTCCTAGTTGTGTGTTGGAATTTAAAAATTTCACAAAAAGCTTGATTAAACTTAGATTGATAGTTTAACAAATGTAGATTTAGTTCAACTTTGGTAACTAAGGATATCAAAACAAAACAAAGAAAAGCAAGTCATTGGAGAATGCTTTATAGTCTTAGATTTGTATTTTTTGAAATCAGAACAAAGTACTGAAACTTAAGCACCTTCTCTGCCTCTTTATAGTCTTAGAGAGTTTCCTAGAACAAGTAGTTAAGTGATTTGCCCAGTGCCACATAGCAGCAAGCAACTTGATCCCAGGTCAACCTGTTGCTGAAGCCAGCTTTCTACCATCCCTTGTTGTTTCCCGTTACTATGCATGGGACATAACATTGATATTGACATCACATTTACATAAATATAGTTATGTAGTCAAATCAGCTGAATTACATAAAACACTTTGCAAACCTTAAAGTACTATAGAGATTTTACCTTTTATTGTTTTTGTTGTTGCTCTGTTGTCTATGTCAATGAATTTTAGTCTTTTAAAAAGAATTATTCTTTGTTAGTAGAATTACTTTATAGATAGCAAACTCAAGGCTTTCTCCAGATCAGTAAAATGGGCATGGGAAAGAAAACAAGAGTACAGGAAGATCCAGTTATTTGTTATGATTACATCATAAAAGGACATGGAATCATGAATAGTGGGATAGGAATGATATTTTCTTTTCCTAGAGTTGGACAGAAAGAATGCATCTCTTACTTCAGGTCATAAAGTAGTCATCTTCTTTCTCTGGGCAGAATTAGGAATCACAAATGAATGAAATTTAAAAAAAGCAAACCCAAGGTAATAATTGGAGTCCTAAAGACTCCTGCATTCTATTCAGCATTGTCTTAAAAAATATTTGGTCATTAGTGCTGGCCACTGGCTGCCACAAATAACATGGAACATTAAGGAAACTTGGAAAAGCTGTTACATGAAAGCCTGAAATTTAGAAAGAATATGGAAAATATACCTGACCTAAATGCGGTAAGGAAGTAGAAATATGGAGCTAGTAAATTCATAAGTATTTTGATAAGAGTTAAAGTTAAGTGGATTAGATATGACCCAATGAAAGGCACGTAATAGGTACTGAATGAATGAATGAATGAAAAAGCATTTATTAAGCATTTACTGTGCCAGACTTTGTCAATTTCCAGGCCTGTGTCTAGTCAGAATTATGATGGTATTTCTTAAAGATACTCTACCTATATTGTTTTGTAATTACATTAATACTGAACTTTTCATTTTATACAGCATTCATCTTACAAGACTCAAACATGAAAGGTATAGGCATCATCATTTCTATTTTATAGATGTAGCACCCCTTCTAGGGATAACTGTCCAACTCCCTCTAGCATTGGTAGGCCCTGTCCTATGAGGGCAGTTATTACTACTAGTCTCAGGCTTCTAGGGGCTAGGTTTCTAGTACTATTTCTCCCAAAACTCTACTGGAGTGCTTTGCATTAACAGTCCTGCAGCCATACTTAATTAGCTTTTATAAAAGATATTTACTAAAGTTATACAGTAAGAGTAGTTGATAGAAATATTTTCTCCCCAAACCTGGAGCGCATTCTCCCACAAATACACATGGGCCAATAAGAAGAGTGGGCTGTAACTTAAGAGTTATGGTGGTAGTGAGGCATATCTGTAGGAATTGAGTATCTCCAATAATTTGGTCATTGTGGGGTCGGGCAATGAGTTTCCTCCAGTCATTGTAGAGTTCTCCAACTCACTCCTTTACTGTGCTTAGAAATAGGTCAGTTATTTTTAAGCACCTCCTATGGACCTGGCACTGTGCTAAGCTCTGGGGATAGAAAGAAAGATGAAACTAGCTGCTGGTCTCAAGGAGTTCACAGTCTGATGGACTGGCTGCCATTTTATACATAGGTCAAATAGTGACCCTTTCACACAATCACATTACTTTTTCTTGACCACATCAAATATAAGAGATCATTTTGTTTACACATTTAAAACTTTATGACATCTGCTGATTGTTGGAGTAAAGGTTAAAAGACACTCTTACACAGATAAGGAAACTGAAGATCACAGAGATTTGATCATGGAATTACATTGACTAAGCTTGGCCCCCTAAAAAGATGTGTGAAATCACTTCTATTCCATTGAATCAATCCATTGACCAAGAATGTGGATAATATCAGACTTTAAAAAACATTTCGTTTAGTTTTACAGAACTTGTTTTTTCTTCCTTTTTCATATTTAATTATAAAGAATGATTCTGCAGGCTAGGGTAGAAGAGGAATGCAGTGAAAAATATAGCTGATAATAAAAAGACAAGATATATATCTTGAAAAACTTGACCAATGCCACATAATGAGTAAATTTGCAAATTCAGGAATAGAACCCTGGTATTATAATTCTAAGTACAAGGATCTTTATGTTATAACATGCTTCCTTCCACATGCTTCAGCATTGCCCTCTCATGAATGATCTTGAGTTTATACTATTTACAATTACTGTGTAAGATATGACCAAAATATATGCGTATTTTTCAGTTTAAAATTCTAACAATATAAAAAGGTATTTACAGAACAAAAGAAGCCAGCCAACTTTGGAGTTAAGTATACTATTCAGAATACCCAGTAATCTGGCATCTCCATTCTGATTTCATGCAATTCTTCCTGAAGATAAATAATAATAAGGTGTTCAGTGGGTCAAATTATCAGGGGCTACAAACTTTAGGAAATTTTGTTTCCTTCTTTTCTTGAGATCTTTTAGGCATTTTAATGAAACTTCTTTTAAATTGTATGTCTCTTTTCGACTAC
Organism: Trichosurus vulpecula; assembly: GCF_011100635.1. NCBI lineage: Eukaryota > Metazoa > Chordata > Mammalia > Diprotodontia > Phalangeridae > Trichosurus > Trichosurus vulpecula. The sequence continues at coordinate 283,982,066 of NC_050577.1, forward strand.
AAGAATGGATAGATTAGGTTGTACCAAATCACTCTATTGAGACCTTTATATTTTACTATAACTTCTAAAATCAACATTTTTTTGCAGCTTCTTTTAAGGTTTTTTTCTCTTTCGAGAAATTCATTACTGAATGAAAATGCTTTCATTTGGTGATAGTAGATAGTTTAAAAAATGTTGCTTTGTAAGTAATGGTTTTCAAATTTATTTTGCTCATGGCAAAGTATTCTTCATAGTGAGTAATTTCATCATTTGGAACATTTAAGTTGGCAACAAAGAAGAGTTCCCAGCAGTTTGGCATCTGGACACATTACTCAAGGCTTGAGATTTCTTGAACTCTCATTTCCTAACCTTTTGTACTTCCTTCAGATAAACCTGATATTATGACCTTCCTAACATCAAGACTTGTACAGGAGGATGCAAACTAAAGTTGGGGGCCAAATCTGGGGCAAATGGAAATCTCTTGGCTTGGAGAGTATTTTGTGAGAAACCTAACAACATCTTTTGAGAACCACTGATTTATAAGTATGAGAAGAGCACTAGTTACGTTCAGAAGACTTGGATTCAAATTTTAGTTCTGCTACTTAGTAGTGGTATGAATTTGTACAAATCATTTTATTTTTCTGAGCCTTAATTTTATTAATCTGTAAAAATAAGGTTATTCAGTTAGTCAATAAGCATTAACAAATTAAATGCTTAATATATATGAAGAACTATAGTAAGATCTGGTGATGCAAAGAAAGGGAAATATTATCCCTGCTCTGTACTGCTTACATTCTAGCAGGGAAAACAACATGAAAATAAATAGGGCATATAAGAGATGTATTCTGAGTAGCTAGAAGATAATCTGAGAGGGGCAGGAACTAGCAGCCAATATAATTTGAAAGGGCCTTAAGCAGAAGATAAGATTTAAGCTATGCCTTGAAGGAATCCAGGGAAACTGAGGTGATGTGGTGGGGGCATTCCAAGCATGGGGAGGCATGGAAGGGGGAGAAGGCAGCTAGTGCAAAAGAATGTAGATAGAGCTTCATATGTGAGAAACAGCAAGTAGGCCAACATGTGGAGGGGAGAAAAGTGTACGAAGACTGGCAAGGTAGGAAGGGGCCAGGTTCTGGTGAGCATTAAACTCCACATAGAGTTTATATTTCATGCAGGACATAATAGAGAGCTACTGGAGCTCATTGGGGTTGGGGGAGAGGAGGATACATAGTCAAACATTGCAGGTGAATGAAGGATAAATTAGAGTCAACAAGAGACTTGGGACAGGGATACCAGTTAGAAGGCTGTTTGTAATAGTACATGTGAGAACTGATGGGGACTTGAGCTTGGGTGGTGGCTGTTTTGGTGGAGAGAAGGGGGTCTGTACAAGATATGTTGTAAAAGTACACACAATAAGATTTGACAATGAACTAGATAATATAGAGTTGAAGATTTCACTGAGGTTTCAAGACAGAATAGGATGGTAGTGCCCTCAACAATGAGAGAAATTTGAATTAAAGAAGGGAGAAGAGTTTTGGGGGAAAGATAATGATTTCTGTTTTGAATTATTGAATTTGAGTTGTCTAAGGCACAGTTGGTGATGAATGACTGTAGGTCGAGAGAGACTAGGTCTGGTTACATAGATCTGGGATTCTTCTAGGAGATAGTGGGGGCAGAGAGAAGTAAGCCCAGGATAGAACTTTGGGGGGGAATACCCATGATTAATGAGCATGACATAGATGAAGATACAGCAAAATAGACTGAGAAGGAGAAGTTGGATAACACCATGAAAAATGAAAGAGAAAAGTATCCAGGAATTGAAGGTGATAAAGTGTCAGATACTTCAGAAGAGTGAAGAACTATTAGGATTGAGATATAGTATATCTGGATTTGTATATGAATATTTATGTGTACGCACACACATACACAGCCATAGGCAGTTAAGTAATAAGTGGCAGCTTTGGAGAGGACCGTTTCAGTTAAATGATGAGATCAGGAGATAGAGTAGAACAGGACTGGGAACCTGTGGCCAAGAGGCCACATGTTGCCCTCCAGGTACTCAGGTTTGGCCCTTCGACTGAATCCAAACTTCACAGAAAAAAAATCCCCTTAATAAAAGGATTCTTCTGTAAAACTTAGATTCAGTCAAAAGGCTGCACCCAAGGACATGGAAGGCACCAGCCCCGGAGTCAGGAGGACCTGAGTTCAAATAAGGGCTCAGACCCTTGCCACATTTATTAGCTGTGTGACCTTGGGCAAGTCACTTAACCCCAATTGCCCTGCCCACCCCCCCCCCCCCAAAAAAAAACAAACTTGAATATTAGAGGGACTATCCTTGGAGAGAAGGGATACCTCTTCATATGAAACTGGAGTAAAGGAGGAGGTAATGGTGGAAGATACCTGAATAATACGAGATGTCCAGAAGTGATAATATTTATGCAAAAAAGACTTTTCCTCTAATAAAAGCTATCATTATCAAAATAATAATAAAAGATATCATTTATCATTAAGGGCATGGTAAAAGGGATATTTAGTAACATTATGGTGGTATCTGTATGCATTCTTTCATTAAACATTCAGAAACATTGTTCAAATGCAAGATTTTTTTATAACTTTCCTATAACAGAGCGTATAACAATGGGTTTTAGTGATGTACAGGTATGTTGGTTTCAGAAATCAATCTTCAGACAAGTACTAATATTGTATAAATGTTAGTTATATTTCAGATAAGCATATATTGTGTTTTGGATTGAAATGAAAGCCATTTGCATTAGATACAAGCTTATGAGGTTGTGGCAAAGGTCAGTTTTGACTTGGTGTCAGGAAAAACTTCCTAACTATTAAAGCTATCCAAAAGTGGAATGGTTTCTTTTGATGGATTCCTTTTCCTTGCAAGTCTTGAGAGTCTTCAAGCAAAAGCTGCATACCACTTGTTAGATATGTTATAGTTAAGGCATCCTTTTTGTATAGGTTAGATTAGATGCCTGTTGAGGTTCCTTCTAAATTCAAAATTCTTTTGTTTAATGACTGGACTTGTATTCTTTTCGTATAGAAACCCAATAGAAATGACTTTAAGTTGACTGGCATTCTCTTAAAGTTAGCCTAAAGTTAAAGGCAGAGATTGGAGAAAAGATCCTGTCTTAAAATTAGTAGTATTTTAGTAGTGAACTAAGTTTACTTCTTCAGTTACCATATATTCAAGTTGGAGTTTCTATATTAATAAAATTATCTACCCAATATAAACAATTGCTCAGTTGATAAATCGTCTTCTGAAAGTTTATTTGAAAGTTAGTTGTTGATTTTTGGCCAATATGCCTACATTTAGGAAGCACATTGTCCTGCTCCCATGTATTAATTTCAATGGTCCTACCACCTCTGCAGAAACAGTTAATATCAGGTCCCACCCTCTGCAGAAATCTGCTGGTGGCTCAACTTACGTTTAAGTCTTGAATCCTTCTATGTTTCTTTTTTCTTTGCATTTGATTTTAGAAGTTATAGGGAGCTACTAGATTTGATTGAAGATGAAAGTGAAATGGTCCAACTTGTGGTTTAGTTATGTCACTTTGACAGCTTTGTGGAGGATGGATTGATTAGAGATGGGAGAGACTTGAAGCAGTGAGTCTTAATTAGAAGCTTGTTGCAGTAGTTCAGGAGATAAGGGCCTGACCTGGTATACTGGTTGTGTGAGTAGTAAAAAGGTGATGGATTTTGGAGATGTGTGGACAACATTGCCTAGACTTGGCAACTGATTGGATGTAAAGGGATGAGGGAAATTAAGGAGTTGAGGATGACTTTAAGGTAACATACCAGGTAGTCAGTACTGTCAAAAGCTTTTGAGAGAGGATAGGATTCGGGGGAAATGGCTTAATAAGGCAGGAAATTACCTGGCTATCCTAAATCTCCCCCCGCCACCACCCCCACCCCCCCAAATTAAAATCATGCCTCAAAAGTGAATTGTAGTGGCAGAAATAATTAAAAGTTGGGGTAAAGCTGTTGTCGAGCCTAAGATAACTCCAGGGATGATGGGCTGGCCTCATTGAAGTGCAGATACCTCCAGCAGATACTGCTAAGTCAATAAACAATAAGCCCTGAAGGAGCATTGTAGGAGGCAGCCTTAACTTTACAAACTTTTACCCCAGGACAGTTTGGACCTCAGGCAGCTGATGAAGGGAAAATTACAGGACCCTCTGTTGACTGGCACTAGACTTGGGGCCCAGACATAGTCTAGGCTGTGGCTGTGGGCTAGAAGAAGCAAATACATGCCGGTTAGTGTGGTCACAGAGAGGTGGAGGCCCTGTAGGAAAGCAGAGTCCATGGTTTGCAGCCATAGGAGAGATGATAGCAGAGCATTTGTATAACAACTTGCTAGGTGCTCTGGTCAAGGCTCAGCGGTGGGGAGGAGTACCTGAGGTGAGGCCTCCATATAGAGTTTAGAAAACAACAGCAAGAAAAACCTGAAGCCTGTCCCACCTCGAGACTAGAGCTCTATTCTAACATAAATTTAGCAGACAGGAAATACACTGCTAAAAAAATGAGCAAGCAAAAGAGAAAGATCTCACCATGTATAGCTACTATGTTGGTAAAAGTCAGAGATCAAAATCAGGAGACAGTGAAGTCAAAACGCATTCTTCTAAAAGCTTCAAAGAAAAATGCAAATTAGTCACAAGCTGAAAAGTAATCTTGGAAGAGCTTAAAACTGACTTTATTTTTTTTAAGTTAGCACTATCCTTTTAATGCCTACTACTCAAGCGTGTCTGCTCCCTTGCCCACTTCATTACTGGCAGTGCCACAGGTATGTCTGAATAGAGTATGCAGGTGCCAAGGTCTGCATGAAGCCCCTAGCAAGATCAGCAATGGTAAGAGATTTGTCCTGGAAAGAGCTGTTGAGTACTATTAAGACAACAGCACCACTGTCTCCAGGCTGGTGTTCTGGTTGGCATCCATTCCTATCCTCTGGAAACCCTCAGGAATGAACTTGCTGAAGTGTCCAAGATGGTAGAACATAGGCTGTTTGTAAAATCTGTCCTTGCCTATATCCACAGTGATGGGACTGTCAACAAAGTTGTGCACCCAGTTGGGCTCCCCCGTCAGGATTCAGGGCAAGGTTCTAGTCTGTCCATTCTACCACATGGTGGATAAGATTAGTGATAATGCTATGGATGTATTGTGTCTCTCGGCTCCAGGAACGTAGCTGCACACTCTGTTCCCAAAACTTGGAACCCACACAGGCCTCAAAAGCAAAGAGCATCATATCAGGAACACCCGGTGTATTTTCCCCAGCATGGCACTGTCTGGGGCCAAGAAGTCCAGGTAACAGTGCACAGCTATCCCAGAAACATACTGAGCTACCGTAGGGTTCTTCAGCACCACCTGTTCCTAGGGGGCAGTAGAAGGTGTTGCTCATCCAGTATTAGTAGTTTGGTGTCATGGTAAGCACTTTGACCAAGGGCAGGGCCTAGGTCAAGGGCAGCAAAATCTCACTGGAGTTCTGCCCAGGTATTGGAAAGGATACTCACTTATCATTCCTGCTGAGGGTTCATTCTCTGCTGTCACTGCCCAAAACCTCAACTTATGTTTTGGGTAAGCATCCAGGAACTTGCTAAAGTAGTTGGTTCAAGTTTGATGAAACTTGTCCCCTGGTTTTCCATCGAGTGATCCTTTCCCATTCACTGACCTATTGGTCTTAAGCTAAGTAGGTGATGTCCAGGGGCTGGCAAAGAGTGAGGTAGGCCATTGGGCTAGGGCCAGAGCTTGGTGAATAAGGGTAATTTTGAGATTGGTTTCCTCCTTAAAGAGGCTGAAATTGCTCAACTGGAAGTCTTCAGGATGGTCGGCATAGTTATAGACATGGATAGAGAAGTCATAGCTCACCATGGGCACTTGGATGATGTTATATTCAATGCCTTCTGAAGAAAAGTATGACTTCAGAAGCAAGTCCTAGGCAGGAGGTGACAGGGCTAGAATGTTGAGGGCAGTAGCATCAGTCATAGCCCTTCTAAAGCCTGTTATCTTTTGGAACTATTGGTCTGGTCAGAGGATTGGAAGCCTGTCTGGTTGCTCCGGATGGACTCAGTGCTCATTTCTAACCTCTGGACACTTCGGGTACTCTCCTAGCAGCTAAAAGTACCAGATTTAGGAGGTGTTACAGGATCAAGTGAGTTACAGCATTGCAGACACAGATGACAGAGCTATAGCTGAAGCTTTGGGGGATACAGGGACTGGCACTCAATGTGTAGAAGATCATCTGAAGATGTTCCTCTCTCCAGCACTTCAGTGGTCCCATCTTCGGTGGGGGCTCAGGAGGCCATTCTGGCTCCCCAGCTCCTGGGAGGGAGGGTGTGCAGGTTGCCAGAGAGCACCCAGCATTCTGCTAGTGCTGGGACACTGTTAAAAGAACTTTAAAAATCAAATGAGAGAGGTTGAAAATAATTAGGAAAAAAAATAAGAGTAATGCAGGAAAATCAAGAAAATTATGGAAAGAAAGTAACCAATTGGAAAGAAAAGATCCAAAGATTTACAGAAGAAAATAGCTCCTTAAAAATTAGAATTGGGCAAGAGGAAGCTAATGACTTTATAAGTCACCAAAAATAACAAATCTAAATGAAAAAATAGAAGAGATTGTGAAATATCTCATTATAAAAACAACTGACCTGGAAAACAGAATGAGCAAAGATAATATAAGAATTGTTGGCCTGCCTGAAGTTATGATTAAAAAAAGTATAGATAAGAAATTATTAAGGAATTGCCCTGAAGTTTTAGAACTAGAGGGTAAAATAAAAATTGTAAAAATCCACCCATTACCACATGAAAGATCCCAAAATCAAAATTCAGAGGCAAAGTATAACTAAGTTTCAGAGTTCTAAGGTCAAGGAGAGAATACTACAAGCAACTAGAATGAAACAATTTAAACATTGTGGAGCTATAGTAAAGATAACCCAAGACTTAGCAGCTTCTATATTGAAAGACTTAATATGATATTGAGAAGAACAAAGGAGCTGGATTGGTAACTAAGAGAAGTTTGCCCACCAAAGCTGAATGTAATTCTGAAATGAAAAGGTCAATATTTAATGAAATAAAGGACTTTTAGGTATTCTTGAGGATAAGACCAGAAATGAACAGAAAATTTGATCTATAAGAATCAGGAGAAACATAAGAAGGTAAACATGAAAGGCTAATTATAAGGGACTTAATAAGGTCAAGCTGTTTATTTCTTGTATCTGAAAATGTTATCTGTTAAGTCTTTAAGAGTGTTATCATTACTAGGGGAATTTGAAAGAGCAAGCACACTTACAAAGAAGATTTGGGGTTGAATTAAGTGTGATGGGATGATTATAAAAAATAAAATTGGGTAGGGAGAAGTAAAATGGAGCAGTTATCTCATAAACAAGGTATAGATGGAAGAACTGTTAAAGTGGAGGGCCAGAGTGAGTGGAGAGCTGGTAGTTCTAGAAACTATTTTTCTCTTCAGAACTATGTTAAAGAGAGAATAACATATACATTTAGAAAGGTATAAAACTTCTTAACTTACAGAGAAATAGGAGGACAAGGGGATAGGACAAGGGAGAGACTCTTAGAAGGGTGTGGGGATCAACAAATACCAGGGCAAAGGGTAAGGATAAGGGAGGGATTCTTAGAAGGCGTGTGGATTAGGGAGGCAGTGGTTAGAAGTAAATTACACCTGTGAATTGAGAGAGGGTGAAGGAGACAAGGGAGACAAGTATAAACAGTGAGGAAAAATAGGTTGGAGGGGAATACACAACTCATAATTGTTTCTGAGTATGAATGGGATGAACTCACCCATCAAATGGAACTAATAAAATGGATTAAGAAGAGAATCCAACAACATGGATAAGAAACACATTTAAAATTGAGACATATACTTTATAAAAATAAAGTGCTGGAGTAGAATTTATTATGATTCAGCTGATGCAAAGAAAAGGCAGAGGTAGCAATCAATCTCATTTGATCATTGGACAGTGTTGCTGTTACTGTGTACAGTGTTCTCGTGGTTCTGCTCACACTTCACTCAGCATCAATTCCTGTAAGTCTTTACAGTATTAAGTATATTTATATACCTCAACCTTTCCTTAATTGATGGGTATCCCCTCAAATTCCAGTTCTTTGCCACCACAAAAAGAGTGGCTATAAACATTTTTGTCCATATATGTCCTTTTTCCTTTTTTATGATCTCTTTGGTATAAAGATCTAATTGCTGGATGAAAGGATATGCACAGTTGCCCTTTGGGCATAGCTCTAAATTGCTCTCCAGGATCAATTCACAACTCCACACAATGCATTAGTGTCTCAATTTTCTCACATCTTATCTAACATTTATCATTTTCCTTTTCTGTCATATTAGCCAATCTGATGAGGTAGTACAGCAGAGTTGTTTTAATTTGCATTTCTCTAATCAGCAGTGATTTAGAACATTTTTTTCATGTGGCTATAGATAGTTTAGTTTCTTCATCTGAAAGCTGCCTGTTCATATCCTTTTACCCTTTATCAGTTGGGAGATGACTTGTATATATAGATTTGACTCAGTTTTCTATATATTTGAGAAATGAGACCTTCATCAGAAGTAGTGGCTGTAAAAATTGTTTTCCATCTTTCTGCTTTCCTTCTAGTTTTGGTTGCATTGGTTTTGTTTATGCAGAACTTTTTTAATTTAATGCAATTGTGTAGTGGTAATCAGGGCAGGGCTTTTTTCTGTTCTTCTCTTAAGTGCCTTTAATGAATGATTCTGGCCTTTGTTTGAATGGGTCTGGTAAAGTGGGATCTTGTCCTTGGACTGTTTCTCAGCACTAAGACAATGTAATGCAGGACTTTTTGTTGTCTTTCCCTTTGGAATGCTGAGGTAATTAAGTATCTTTGATGTGTCTTGCCTTTCAAATGTAATGGTCAGCAAAATGGGATTTTTCACTGTTCTTTGTTTGAGTGTTTCTCAGCACTCAAGTGCCCCAGGGCCCTGAGCCCTTATATATCCAGAGGTATATAAGATCCAAGGTTGATGTTTGACTTTTGGGGCTCACTCATGGAAGGAGTGTTGAGACTCTGGTCAAGCTGTTGTAACTGCTTTGCTAACCCAGACCCATTGGTTCTTCTGTGGTAACTGAATTGTGATTTGATCTGTTTATATGGTCTCTGTTTGTAATTTATTTGTATTTGCTCTGAAGTTCAGATTGCTGGCTTTTCCTCCTGAACTAGGTGAGATATATATGTATGTTTGATTAAAGTGAGATTGTTAACCCCTTACAGTTGCTTTCCTTAGTAAAGCAGATCAAAGAACATGTGCTGGCAGCTTTTGTTGCTGGTCTTACACCTCAATGGCTCCTGCTAGCCACATTGTTACTACAAATTGAAATTATCCATTTATCATTTCATAATGTTCTCTATCCCTCATTTGGCCATAAATTCTTCCCTTCTCCATAGATCTGACAGGAAAACTAGATAACGAAGTAATATCAATACTAAACCTCTATAGACCAAGTGCTTTATCATCCAAAAATTTTAAGGAAAAGGTAAATAAATTACAAGTAGCAATAGATAATAATGGGGGGACAGTGATGACGCCAACCTTCCTTTCTCAGAACTAGATAGATAAATCTAACCAAAAATAAATAAGAAAGTCAAGGAGATGAATAAAATCTTTGATAAGCTACATGTAGTAGATACTTGGATAGAATTGAATGGGAATAGAAAGGTATATACCTTTTTCTTAGCAGTACATGATTGAGGGAAGTATAGAAAGAATAAGGAGTAGGTTAAGGACCCCAGCAATTTTCCTAACCCTTTCTTAAATTGCTCCTTCTCATTGATTGTAGTAGCAAAAGGAAATTTAGAGGACCAGAGAAAAGGAAATAAGAATTAATGCCCATCTTCCTCTTATCTTCTTTCTTTATGAACTTGACATGGATTTTTGGAATCTGGAAAGATGAAAAAAGGATGGATGGAAGAGGAGCAAAGAATTGGTGTGGCACCTCCATTAGTTTTATAAATACAAAAAAAAATGGGTTATGATATTTTATGTCTTTTAGTATAGTACTTGACCCATAACAATGTATATCAACTATCCACCTGGTATCCTTTGAGAGATTATAGGTTCCTTATCCCTGGAAGTTGAATGATGATGATGATAAAGATCATTATCATCCTCATAACTACCATTTATATAGTACTTTTAAGATTGTAAAAAGCTTTATAAATGACTGATTAGTAATGTTGTTGAAGCAGATTCCAGGTACAGCAAGGACTAGTTGAGGTATGAGGCCCTTTCCAACTATGTGGTTTTATAAATCTGGATGAAACTCAGCACTTTTCTTTTCATCCTAGAAATACGAATCAGTCTCTTGCATTTTTCCTCCACAAAATCAGTTAACTCTAATATTGTATTCCATTAGAGTCAGTTCTGACTTGACAGATGAAAAAGCAGATCCACTGAATGAGTAAAAAAAAATTTTTTAAGTGATTAGTAGTTTGTAGTAGACCATTTGGGTTGATGGGCCTCAGTGGACTTTTGCCTCACTTCTATTTTAGTAGAATTGCTAGCATGTTCATTTAGTTCAGTGAACAAAATGGTTCTTTCATCTCTTCTCTCCACCCCACCCCACCCAATCTCATTCCCCCATGCCGTCTTCCAGGGTGGCATGCGTGGTACTTATTTGGTAGGTTCCACCTAGACTAGATTATTGAATGTCACAGACCCAGCCACATTAGAAGGAACATTTGTTCAAACAATGTATGCAGACAATGATAGCCACTCAATACTTCAGCCCCATAGGGTATAATACAAAAGATATCAGTTCTTATTTTTGAGAAGTTTAAAACCTTTGACCTTTAAAAGTACCCTCTCACCTCACCTCCAATCTGCTGTGGTAGTTTATTTTTGAAATTCAGGTGTCGAACTTTGCATTTATTCTGATTAAATTTCATCTTATTGTTGTGATCCGTTATTCTAGCTTGTCAGGATCTTTTTTGGATCCCAGTGATAGTATCTAAAATGTTAGTAGCTACTCATCTAGCATTTGTTGTGTGCTAATGTAGTCAGCAATCTATTTATACCTTTGTCCATATGATTAAGAAAAGTGCTACAAATAACACAGCCGAGGACAGAACCCTAAGGTACACCTCTGAAGACCTCTCAAATGGATGATAAAATGTCAGACTGTAGTTCTCTTCCTGCCAACAGCATTTTCTCATGAGATTTTTTTTTAAATTAAGATTTTTATTTTTAGTGTACAACACTTAATTCCACATGATTTTGAGTTCCAGATTTTCTTCCTCCCCCAGATGGCATGTAATCTGATATAGTTTCTACATATACCTTTGCATTAAACTTATTTACACAATAGTCAAGTTGTAAAGAAGAATTATGACCAATGGAATGAATCATGAGAAAGAAGAAACAAAAGCAAAAAAAAAAAAAGAGAAAGGAAAAAAAAGAAAAAAAAGGAGAGCAAATAGTTTGCCTCAATCTGTTTTCAGACTCCATAGTTCTTTCTCTGCATGTAGATAGCTCTCTCCATCTAGTTGTCTTTGAACCTTGTATTGCTGAGAAGAACGAATTCTATCAAGGTTAGTCATCACACAATTAATCTATCTGTGGTTGTGTATAATGTTCTCCTGGTTCTGCTCTGCTCACTCAGCATTATATCATGTAGGTTTTTTCTGGTTATTATGAAGTCTGTATCTTCCCCATTTCTTATTACATTCATATACCACAACTTGTTCAGCCATTCCCTTGATTTCCAATTCTTTGCTACTACAAAAAGAACTGCTATCAATATTTCTGTACATACGGGTTCTTTTCCCACTTGTGTGATCTCTTTGGGATACAGCCCTAGAAGTGGTATTGCTGGGTCAAAGGGTATGAACATTTTTATAGCCCTTTGGGCTTCTCATGAGATTTTTGTGGTGTATAAGTTATAACGAGCACTCTTAAGCTACCCTGCCTTTTATGGTAAAGTATTATTGCCATAACTAGGTGTGAAAGTCTAAAAGTATTATTTTATAGTAAAGTACTATTGCAAAAACCAGGTGCCAAGTTTGGACTAATATTAGAAAATAGAAAATTATATCTGGGCCAGAATCAGGGTTTTGGTGAGACATTAAGTACCCAACTTTAGAAATGAATCTGATTCCATTAGTCATGCATTCAAAGCAATTTCATTAGTTTATAGTTCTACCCAGTGGTTTTTCTTTTTCCTTAGTTCAAAAAATTGAATACTTTAGTATTTACTCATTAATATTCCTAACTGGTATGGCTCGAGCTCACTTGCAATTGGCAGATCTGCTGTGGTGTATCTGAGTTTAAGCTATTTTATCATTTTAAAAGATTTTCTGGCTCCTGGGTCAATGTACAACAATGTGCATTCATCCCTAGACAATACATTTAACCTTCATGGATGCAAAAACAGATTAAATCTAGAAGACATACTTAGAAAATCAGAGATGAAGTTCCTAAGTCTTAGCCCAAGAAAAGTTAATAAATGTAGTTAAAAATCTGAATCTTTAAATGTTTTCCTCATAACCTGTTTATTTTGTAAAAATGGCTTAACTTGATTTTAAAACTTGAATATAATTTGGGAAACAAAATCCTGTTCTTTAATATTTTTAGTTTGGATTTCTCTTTCAGTGTAGCAAGAAATCTGTAATTTCATCTATGTGAATTGATCACTTAATTATTGCAAATCACAATCCAATCATGTCTTTTTTCCTGTTAACACAGGGTCATAGATTTAAAGCTAGAGCATATTTTACGTCCTCTAGAGATCAGCCTTATTGTTTTACGGGTGAGAAAATTGAGGCCAGCAAAGGCGGTCTTGGTCTTGTAGTGTTCCAAAAGAGGATATAATCAATTAACAAAAAATATTGCCATCAAACCAAAAGAAAGCTTAAAAAAAAAACCCTGCCGCAATTAATAAAAGCAGTATCATTGCTTGTTGGTTGTCTAACAGTGACTCTATGACAGATATATGGAACCCCTCAAGGTGAATGTTACCAGCAAGACACAATTATGTTCATGCAAGAGTTAAAAAAAAAAAAGAGATAATTTACTTTGTATCCACCAAGTTAAGTTTTTGTGACCTTCTTCCTGCCTGAGTGAGCACTGTGTCATACTATTTGAAATACTAGGACTTTGTACTTAAATAAGTTCCTTCCACCGGAAGAATTTTGCTTGTAGTACATTGCCTTGTTTAAATAGTAAAACACCTGCTAGGCACGCCATAGTACTTATGAGTGCCTGGCTATATGTGCCTGTATTTAAGGATTTATGGGACTGAAGTACAAAGAGCCATTGTTACCCAATAAGCAGTAGTCACACAGTTCTACCAATAGCCTCTGGAGGCCTGGTTACCATGGAATCCACCATCTGTTCACTCCTCACTGGAATGTGATTATCCTTGCTGTGTTGGGAACTGGGGAAAGCAGGATATAGTGTGCTGTGTGAAATTATCTGCAATGGTGTGTGTTAATGAAAGATTCATTTTGGCTTACTGGAGGAACAAATGAAGGGATTTTTACCTCATTTATTTGTGATTCTTAACCAAGAGGAGCAAATGCAGCTTTTATAAGGCAAGTAGCAGGAGCACAACATATCTAGATTTTTTACTATATTGATCGGCTATATTTATATTGCCTTATGTTCCAAGGCAAATAAATAGACACCATTCTAACAATGCTTTAAGTCAGCAAGCTTGGGGAACAGGGGAAGATTCCCCTTTATTGTTCATTTTAAGGGGTTAAAATATATTTGAATACTTATATGTTTAGATCTGTACTATATATTAGATTTAATTTTGATTATTGGCGGTTTTTCTACCCTTATTAAATATCTAGGTAAGTCAAGACAAACATTGTTGCTCAGTTTCAGTTATGATAATTTTCTTCCTTGGAGTGGATCATGTCAGTATTCTTTGAAGTAACTTAACTGTTTTATATTTCATAATTATTTCATTAAATGGAAATCTTATATTAAGAATCCACAGGCTTTCTCTTCTGCTTGACTAATTCTTAGTTTTTACCTTCTATTTTGAAATGTGCTGTTTATGAAGTTGTATTTTGCAATGCTTTTGCACAAGTTTCAGAGGTCTGAGCATGTGGAAACAATGTGACTGTGCTGTAACTGCAAGCAGAAAGGCTTTCTGATAAAGGAAGAGGAAAATTAGGAAGATTTGTTTCTATTTCAAGGGCTTCCTTTGTTTTTTTATGTCTCAGCAGCCCTTTAAAATGTGTTTTATATTGTAGGAGGTGGTAGGAGATTTTGGTTTAACAAATGGATGACTAACATTTTTCTGTGTTGTTAAGGCTGCTGGTTGATTTAACAAGGGACTTTTATGCCCTTTGTAAAGCAGCATTGTATCTTCCACAAAACAATGCCCTTGAAATATAATAATGATCATAATAATGCATATTTTTAAAATGTTCCATGTATATTTCTTTTCTGTACATTGTTTGTTTCCTTTAAACATAGCTCCAAGGGCATCTGTGTCTGAGTCTGCCATTTTTATGTGATAGTAAAGGGAAGGTGGTAAAGGAAGGGTTTGCTTAGTGCAACCTTAGTCTTCCTAATTGTATTGGTCTGCTGTCATCTTGTGAAATCCTGTCATTAGGCCAGAGATTATAGAATAATCCATGGACAAATAAGGCTCCATGTTGTAAATTTTTAAAAAATCTCAAAATTTGTCATGAATTTAATAAAATGCTTGCATGCCTCTAAGAGCAGATCTTAGGACACAACTTCTAGCTATGTTTTCTTAGCCTTTATTATTTAGTAGATTTTGAAGAAAAATTCCTTTAAAGGCAGCATGGGAATCTACATATAGTTATTTGAAAGGTTTTTGTTTGTACTGGGAAAAAAAAATAAGGTTGTATGGTGCCATTAAAGGTTAGAGTTAAGATACCCCTTTGAAATAAAAATTGGATCATCACAGAAAAGCTACTTCTTTGTCATTGCACCTCAGTGGTCTCTTGAAAAACAATTAAAGTTTATCATTTACTACTGAATGTGAGTCCTGGTAATTCAGAATATTCTTAAACTTGTAACTAATATTTTCTTTGTCTTTGAAGTATTGAAAAGCTGGTGAGAACAGGGTGTGAGTTTAATTTGGAGGTGCCCTCTGGATTCTCAGAGAGGATACAGTGGAACTGGAAAATGGCTATTTGTGATGTATTTATCTGTCTGATTAATTTGTATTCTCTAAGCCCTCCAAATATTGTTATGTTGATTTTTATCTTGTTATTGAGTGATAGGATTAGTAATTTAATTTTTAAAATGGGTTTTCTGGTCATACAATCATCACAGTTAATTGTATCAGCACTGACTCTTGATTATTTATATGTCTTCTTGGGAGTCACTTAATATGTTCCTGATTTTAATCTCGAGAAGTCTCACTAAGTAATAAAGCTAAGATGACTTTCTAAAATATATTGAAAATAGTTGTTATCCATCAACTGTAGACATGAAATTTTATTTAAGCTTTGCATTGAATTTGAGGGGAGTTTGGAGTAGCTTCAGTGGTACAGTTGGCCTTCCAATACGTCCTCTTATAGTTTCTGGAACCATTGTGGAGTCCGCTATTGAGGTACAAGACTGCACAATGGCATGTTATATATGCATCCTAATCTCAGTGAGGTGATTGGGTCCATTATTACTTTTTAATGACAATTAACAGTTTCTTGATATAGTCTATTAAAGTAACATACCTTATCAGAAAAAGACATGTCTACAGCTTCCTCCAATAATAAAATTTAAGATAAATTGAACCTTTATGCCATATAATGAAGGGTTGCTCTCTGAACCTCAGTTTCTTTGTCTGAAAAATAAGGGTTTGGTGGTAGGGGATGGGGGCCAGTAAGATGATCTCTAGGTTCTTTCCAATTCTAAAATGGTATAACTATGATCATATGTTAATTGTCAGAAAAATTATTTGATGTACACTTATACAAGTACTTGTTTCTGTGTTGGAATATGTTTACTCAGACTAAGAATTGTTTCATTCTTTGAATTTGTTATCTCCCAGCGCCTAGCATGATGGGGGGCTTAATAAAAGCTTATTGATTGTTTACTATAAGTTGAGTGAAAATGTATCCCAAATAATATCCCTCAAGATTCCATTCAGAATTTTCCTGATATAATTTTTAGAGAAAAATAGCATCTTATCTGACATGTTTTATTGTTTGTATTGAGTATTTTAATATGAATATTTATGATTAATCTTTAGTAATTCAAGTTCCAAGTTAATTATAAAAAAATGTTGCGTGTGATTCAAGTCCTTAAGAGTCTGAGTGGATAACAAATAAACCCAGCAATTGTTCAGCATAAACAGTCAATTCTTTCTGCTTTTTGACTTTGACACATTATTCTGGAATGCTTTCTGACTTGACTCTTGCCTGATGCATTTAGTCAACTGGGATTCAGAACTTGTACATAGATAATGACTTTTGTTATGTTTTTTTCCCTATTTCTGGACACATTCTGAAATGAGAAAGATTTATATGCAACGTTTTACTGGTGCTCCTTGGTTTAGGGAGTTAAAATTGTTAATCTTCTTTTCAGAAGTTTAGTTCAATTTGCAAGTGTTATTCTCAGAGTTCATTGAATACTGGGCATATGAATGTGGGAGGAAAACCTGCTGATAGTGTTGTTCCTCATGTTCATATATTTGCAAGTCTCTGCTTTTGGATTTTGCTTGCATTTTTCATGCTGTTTAAAAATGAAAATGTTTAAGCTTTCCTTTTGCTTACTCTCACAATCCTATTTTGTTATGGCTTTTGAAATAGCTTACTTCCATATGGCAATGAAATTTTGTGTAATCATAAATAATATCTAAATATCATGAATAGTCTTCTAAATGTACAATATAAATTGTTAAGAACTGTGTGAAAACTGTGATTAGTCAAGTATTTGTCAGGTGCTTATTAATGTGCTTAATGTCGGGCATTATGCTAAGCAGTGAGGATATAGAACGTAAAGGAAAAATAATCCTGGGTACATGTAAGATGTAATTAGAATAGATGGAAAGTAATCTCAGAAGGGTGAAGGAAGGAAAGGGAATAGGCTACTATGTGCCAGGTTCTATGTTAAGCCATTTTACAAATATTATTTCATTTAATCCTCAAAATAATCCTGGTAGGTGCTACCATTAAGTCCATTTTACACTTGAAAAAACTGAGGCAAACAGAAGTTAAATGAGGGTCATGCAGCTCAGACACATGTCTGATATTTGAACTGAGGTCTTCTTGACTCCAGGCCTTTGCTTCTGTCCACTGGAAAACCTAAGCCACTAGGAGTTGGGGTAACTGGGAAAAGCTTCTTGTATGAGGTGGAATTTTAACTGAATCTTGAAGCCATGAAATCTAAGAAGTATGGTTGAAGAGCTTCCTCTTCAACATTCTAGCTGTGAGGACAACCAATTGAAAGCATGGAGTTGGGAGGGAGGGAGGGAGGGAGAGAGAGAGAGAGGGAGAGAGAGAGAGAGAGAGAGAGAGAGAAGCAGCAAATGGACGAGTATAATTTGGATTGTGGTGTCTGAGTGACAGTGACAACAGTAGTGTCCTTGACCGTAAGGAAGGATAGAAGGATGTGGCTAATGATAAACTTCCTGTCTCAGAGTTGTAAAAAAAAAAGTGTTTTTTTTTTTAAATTTTAGAGTAGTAGTAAAAAGATAATGTTAATATATGTGTGATATTCAGCTTTCAGAGCTGATGCTTTTTATGAGTCGCATGTTCTTTTAAAAATAACAGTGATTTCTCCTTGGGCTAGTTGTCTAAAGAGTTCCTGAGTCTGGCATTAACTATTTTCTTTTTAACTTGGACAAATCACTTAATTTCTCTGAGCCTCAGTTTCCTCATCTGTTAAACAAAATAAGGATTATAATGCACTATTTTCCTCAGGATTGTTATGAGGAAAGCACTCTGTAAACTTTAAACAGATAATGCAACATCCTTTCCTTGTCTCTTTGTCATTCTGAATTCCCACTGCTTTGGTGGGATGTATGTGGGTTAGACACCACTACTCACATTAAAAATGTACAGAGATCGTTCTTGAGAAAAGGTGAAACGGAGTTTATTACTTTCTCATAAGAAAGGACACACCCCAGCATGGCCCAAGATGATGCCAGCACATGTGTTTGTGTGGCATACAGCTCAGAGCAAGTTATATAGACCCTAAGGCAGAGTTCCCCCACCCCCTACTGGCTCCTCTTCCCATTGACTGGATTTGGAACTCATATTCTAAACGCAGACTCTTTTCCCAGGAACAGAGAACAAGGAACAACAACAAAAAAAAACCCAAAAAACCAAAACAGGCGTGAGACCAGGGAAAAGGGAATAAAAGCTAGGTAAAACAGGACCTTGCAGGTATCTGTCTACTGATATAATTTCTTATCTCTGCTTTCTCAGCAGAGCAGTTTCTAAAAATATAGCAGGGGTGCAGGGTCAGGGGTGGTGGTAGGTGAGACAAGGTCTTTTCCCATGCTGGGGGGAGGGGTCCTTCACTATTTCATTGTTCCATTCAATACCATACTGAGGGGCCGTCACTATTTCAGTATTCCACTCAGATGTGAGACCACATTTAATTTAATTTAATTTAACCACCTGTTGTTTTTTTTCCCCATTGTATTCATTTCTGGGTATCCCCAGTCTACCTGCAGAACTGAACCTTTCCCTTGAAACAACAAAATAAAAGAAAAATTTTAGATAGAAATAACCAGTCAACAATCCGGCTAGCAGCTGCTGTGGGGGTGTAAAACCAACAACAACCAGCTCACAGAACGCCGCAAGCCCAGGTTATTTTGACCTGCTTTACTAAGGAAAGCAACATTAAGGGGTTAACAAGCTCACTTTAATCCAGCATACAAATATCATTCACTCAGTTTGGGGGAAAAAGCCAGCACCCTGAACTTCAGAGTAAATACAATCAAATTGCAGACAGACCCAATACATAGTTACCAGAGAGTTTAACAAAGTCCCAACATTCAGGTTACTAGCTGGAGGGCTCTTAGCTACAGCTGCCCAGTCTCCACATCAGCTTGCCACCAAGAGTGAGAGCCCTCAGCAAATAGCTGTGTCTTCCCTTTTTATACAGTTTCAGACTCAACCATCATCTGAGCGACCAGAACTTAGGCTCCTTCGATTGGCTCTGGTGTTAGCACCTCCCTTCATTGGCCCCACCTGGGGCCCCACCTTAGTTATCAATTCACACATGTAATAGATAGGGGTTCGGGCCTGGGGCTTAGCATCTAATAAGACTCAATCAAAGACACTGAATTAATCAAAGGAAACAAAGGCCAAACTCTTCAAGGATCCCCAATACACCAGTTGAGTGACAATGTAGTCAAATTCTGCCCTTATAGTCTTCCACATATGCTAGGAGGAGGGAAATTATGTTGCATTATCTGTTTTCTGGGATCAAGATAGTTTATTACAGTTATTCAGAGTTTGACTTCCTTTTTCTTTACCTTCTTTCCTTTTTTTTTTTTGAGGATTTTATCTTTTATTTATTTATTTTATTTATTTATTTTACCTTTTCATTTACATTATGGTAGTCATGTATATTGTTGTGGTTGTGCTTACTTTGCTTATCATTTTTACATCATTTCACAAATCTTCCTGTTTTTTTGAATTCCTCATATGTGTTCTCTTTACCACACAGTAATATTATATTACATGAAAGTATCCCACTTCATGTATTTCCGGTTTTTTGCTAGCCCTAGATGGTATCATTAGGGATATTTTGATATATGTCACATTTTGTCTCTGCTGTTGACATCTTGGGGTAAACGTCTTTATTCTTAGGAATGTTTCAAATTGCCCAGCCAGGGGTGGGAACCTGAGGCTATGAGGCCACATGTGGCTTTCTAGGGCCTTGAGTGTGGCCTTTTGACTGAATCAGTACTTCATAGAAATCCTCTTAAAAGGAATTCTTCTGTGAAGTTTGGATTCAGTCAAAGGGCTGTACTTGAGGGCCTGGAGGGTCACATGTGGCCTGAGGCTGCAAGTTCCCTACTCCTGACCCAGACCATGAAGCAAGATGTTTAACTTTTGTATTGCATTATTAGTTTACCGTACAGATACTATCATTCAGTGACAGTGTCATGTTTTCAATATTGCTCTTTGTTGCCTTTGGGGGTAGAATTGTTAATGAAACTAGAAAGTTGGATAAGGAAGGACAGTGTTTAACATAAGTATATCTAACTTCCCTCCTTTGTTTCTGTTTTCTTACTTTAGGTTTTTTTTTTTTTTTTTGTTAAGGTTGGTAGTTGATTGAATTGATCAGGTTGTTCAGATTTGTGAATTTGCTTTTTAAAAATATTTCAACTATATTTCAATATTATTTGCAGATTTTGTATTTTATTTTATGCAATTAAAAATCTTATTCCAAATAAGGGTCCAAAAGCTTTATCAGACTGCCAAAGAATTGCATGACACAAAAGAGGTTAAGCACCCCATTCTGTATTCTGATGCCTTTGCCTCAGGAATCCTAGTAGTTTTTTCAGAATAGCAGTGGCATATTTGAGAGCTATAAACAAACTAGACACACTAAAGGAATGCAGCTTCAAGACTTTACAGTGAACCTAACAAAAAATTGTACCATACCCAGCAGAGTCTAGACAGGGCTCCCGCCAAAGGCCTTCCCTCAACCAGAAGCTATAATTTAACTCTTTGACATGTGTACTTTCTAAACTTGAACCCACTTTTGTATGAGCTCTGTATATTTTTCTAATAAAGTGGGTCCCAGACTTGGAGGGAATGTTTTATGCAAATTGTTCTTATTCTACCTCTTTAGTAAATGCTCTTTTCTAAAAGCTATTTGTCTGGCTTGCTAATTTATGTTAGCTGTTAGTTGAAAATACATTAATGGGGGCTTATGCATAATAGCTTGAAAAAGAAACCCTCAGCCCTTCAGTTTTTCCCATAACACATTGAGTGGAGAAGTAGCCAGCTATCTTATAGCATTTGAGAGAGTGAGTCTAGAACCTGTGGTTTTTTTTCATAGAATTTTAAGGTGCAAGGAAATCATCTAGACCAGCATTTTAGTGTTATAGAGGAGACAGAGCTTTGACCTTGGAATCAAAATGACATGGCTTGAAGTTTTGCCCCTGACATTTACTAGCTATGCGACCATCTCTCCCAGTTTCTATTTTATCACGTGTAAAAGAGGGTAATTATACCACCTTATTGGTCTATTGTCAGGATCCAATGAGGTAATTAATATACAGTGCTTTGCAAACTTTAAAGTTCTATATAAATGTCAATTGTTATAAGAATGAACTGAGACCCAGAGTAGTTAAGTCCTTCCAGCTAGTCATTGGCAGAACTAAGACCACAGCTGAGATATCTCTCAGTCTTCTATATTTTTCATTATGTAAAATCATGACTATAGAAATATGTTATTTGTTATAGAAAACCATGCTGCCAGATACCTTCAAATTAGTCAGTGTGACATTGGGACTCTGTAATACTCTTTTAATCATTCTAGGCTAGGATTTTTATGGCTAGTGCTGTTATTTCAAGGTTTAATCCTGGATACTTTCTTTTTCACAAGGTCAGATTCTGACACCATAACATAAGAGGTATCAGCCTTGAAAATCTGGACCACTCTTGTTTAGGGTAATTGATACCAAGGCAGGTCTACCCTGGTAGGGCCCCTTAGCTTTGGTCATTGCATTATAGACATTATAGTATTCTTTTTAATTGTTATATTCTCTCCCCATACCCATGTCTTCCTTTTTACCTATTCTAATCCCACTTTTCCTTCAAGATTCAGTTCAAATACCACTTTTTCTATGAATTATTCACTGATCATCCTTGTGATTAATCTCTTCCTGATGTTTAATAGTGTTGGTTTCCTGATTTTAATCATATACGATTCGGAACTATAGTAATTATATAATTATTGTGTAGTATTGCATATCTGTATATGCATGATATTCTTCTTGTTAGCTAGTAAATTTATGCACGGACCATATTTTAATTATTATTGTAATATACTATTAAGATATTTTGATCATATTAAATCCTTCATACAGGATGATTGAATGAATGAATGCTGTCTTTGTAAGATTATCACTACCTAGTACAGGGAAGTACCTGTAGTAGCAATTTAGATTTGAAGATCTTTCCTACCCATTAATAGGCCAGTTGAACTGCTTACATCACAGGAAGCCTAAGTCACATGTGGTAGGAGGAACTTCCTGATACGAAAAGGATGTTATGTCACAGAAAATGTAGAGAGAGAGAGACAGAGAGAGAGAGAGAGAGAGAGAGAGAGAGCGCGCAAGCGAGCAGTTATAGCTGCTAATGGCCACCCTCGTGATTGTTAGAACTGAACGGGCTGACTTAGCTGTACTCTGAGTTTGTTTTGGGGAAGACCCCAGCAGGGGGTTGGAGAGGTTTGGGGATGGCGAGGTTCTAGGCTGTTATATGGTGTTCTCAGTTCCTTGCTCTTATGATAAAGTGGGCTGACTGGGTGTGGGAGCTGAATATTTTGTTATAGGATATGATTTTCTGGTGTCTTAAAAAATGTTATACTTCTTTTACCTTCTTTATGGAGAGTCTCTCATACCTTATGATACAGAACTACATAGGCATATTCACGATTATTGTTGAAGTTGTGTTTATTGCCTTACTATTACAGTACCTCAATGGTAGTTGAATGGATGAATGAATTCTGGCAGGAGTAAAGGAGGGTAGGATTTGCTAGTGAGAGGTTTGATCTAAATTTGGCAGTTCCTGTGACCTAAGAGGATGAAAACTAAGTACCTGAAATAAAAACTCTGTCCATTTGTCTTCATGGTATGGCAACCCTAAAGCTTGGTTTTAGGATTATTATATCAGATTTAAGTCTGAAAGGGATCTTTATTTATTTTAGCTTTTATTTAGTATTTTATTTTTCCCCAGTTACGTGCAAAGACAATCTTCAACATTCTCCCCCTCTTCCTTCCCCTCCTCATTCAGAAGGCAAGCAATTTGATATAGGTTATACATGTACAATACTCCTGTTGTGAAAGAAAAAGACAAACTTAAGAAAAATATCTGTATTCAGACACCATTAATTTTTTCTCTGTAGATGAATACCATTTATCACAAAAGACACTTTTAGAAGCCATTAAGTCTAACCTCCTCCTTTTACAGATGATGAAACCAAGTCATAGAAATTAAAGTGACTTACCAAGGTTCATATAGCTGGTTACTTTTGGAGATTTGAACTCAGATCTTCCTGATTCAAGTACCTTATTTGCTGCACTGTGTTGCCTCTTATGATCATCTACATTGTTTCTGCCTTTTTAGCAGTTCAGGGATAATTATCCTTAGCTTTAGGTACCAACTTTTTTGTACATCAGGAGCCTGTCACCCAAAAAAACTTCTACTGTTACTTCAGAAGGATTTTTGTTTGTTCAGTCAATCAATTGGTTGAAGGTTAGGTTAGAATTGGTGTCTGACAAAGATGTCATTCATTTATCTCTCTGATCATTAAGTTAGAACTGATAGCAATATATTGGTAAGGTTATAGCCTAATCTGAAGTTAGACTGTGAATCTGAGCGTAAGCCCCCTTGGATGATTGAGTCTGATTAGTTAAGCCTTACAAAATACTTACTGTATTGAATTCTGTATTAGTTTGAAAGGAATAAAGCAGGAACCTCTCCTTAAAAAATATCGTGGGAAGATACAACATACATATATGAAATGTCCTGGGATCAATTGCAAAGCAGTCATTTGATGCAAACAATATATGCTATAGTGAAATTGACATTGGAATTTGGAGGAGGGAAAGTCATCAGACTGGAGAAATTCTATGTGTTTAAACTAGAAGAGGTCAGATAAAATTTGAGCCAGGTTTTGAAAGAGGTATTATAACTTAGGTTTAAGGAAAGAAGGAAGACGGCATTCCAAAAAGAGCAAAACTGCATTTGTAAAGGCTCAGTGAGGAATTAGCAAGTTGTGTGTGGAAGAAAGCACCAAGTAGGTTGTTTTATCAGATGGTCGTGCTGTGACATTAACAAGAAATGTGAGGTTGGAGGTAGACACCAAGCTGAGAGGATTTTGGATTGAATCCAGTAGATAGTAGGCAACTGATATCCCAACATTAAGCTATGTGGTTTAGTACATTTCAGAATATTCTTTGCAAAGAAAACCTTATATTGATCTAGGATTTTTAAATGTTTTATATAAATAGCTATATAGGTGTGTGTGTGTGTGTGTGTGTGTGTGTGTGTGTGTGTGTGTATAAGTATATATGCATGTGTATACACATACATGTATTTTTTAATTAGCAGAAATTCATTTTCTTCTCCTTAAGCCTCTCCCAATTCAGAATGAATGAAAAACAAAAAACTTTGTTATAATAGTTATGGTCAAGCAAAACACATTCCACATTGGTTGCGTCCAAAAATATATATTATTCTGTACTGGGTTCACTTTTGAAGAGGTGGGTAGCATTTTTGATCATTAGTCCTCTGGAATCATGGTTGGTCATTACATTGATCAGAGTTCTTATTTATCTTTACCATATTTTTTTAAAAAATTATTTTCCTGGTTTTGTTTACTTCACTCTAAATCAGTTTATACAGATCTTTCCAGTTTTCTCTAAAATCATCCCTTCATCATTTCTTATAGCACAATCTATCTACTATAGCAATCTATATATTTATAGCATCTATATACTATAACTTGTTTAACCTTTCCCCAGTGGATGGGTACCTTCTCAGATTCTTATTCTTTGATACCTCAAAAAAGAGCCAAAAATTATTTTTGTACATCCTTATATTTCCCTATTAAGTGAAATGTATTTTTGTACCCAACTTTTGTGTGTGTATTCTTACCTTGTTTGACCAGCGCACGTAAGTTTGAGATTCAAGTGTCCACCGTTTCCCTTCCTCCTTCTTATTTGTATTGATATCTACTTGCACATCCTAATTTTGATGTAATTTTTTAAATAAACTTCCTTTCCCTTCTCCCTACCTTCAGTGTATTGCTCTTTTCCTTTTTCTTTTTTTCTCTTAAGATTGTCTAGGCATAATGGACCCACTCCCAGGACTTGTCTAATTAGATTCCCTCCATAACCCTTGATGATGATAGGGTTCAGAGGGGATATAAATATATTGTCTCCATATGGAAACATATCTAGTCAGCAGTGCAGGATGTGGTGACTGAAATATTCACCAAGTTGGAGAGTCCCCAATTTCATCTGAATGGGACATTTTATTCCCTGAAGTAACTAGAAAGCTGTGTCAAGGGAGATAGGGGCCGATCAGGTATTGGAGACAGCTTTGTTGTCTTTTAGGAAGAACTAATCCTGTCGCATCTCTTGTTTCCTGAAGAGGGATGGAAATTAGTCCTCTTACACCTTCTTTGCAGAGATGGTGAATATGATTGTGGAACACTGTATATAGTGGTGTTTAGTTTGGTAGCACTGCTTTCTCCCCCTACCCATTTTTTTTCCTGTTAGAAAGGATAGCTTTCTGATGAAGGAAGGAAAAGGGATAGGGAATTTTTAAATTAATCATTGGGCATGTGTATGTATATATACATGACAGCCAGATTTTATAGTGGTTAGAGTACTGGGCCTGGACCTGAGAGGACCTGAGTTCAAATCCAGCCTTAGGTGCTTGGGAGTTATGTGTAATCCTGGGCAAGTTATAACCCTATTTGCCTCAGTTTCCTCATCCTTAAAATGAGCTGGAGAAGGAAATGGCAAGCCATTATAGTATCTTTGCCAAGTAAACCCCAAATGAGATCACAAAGAGTTGGATATAACTGAACAACAACAAAATGTATTTGTGTGTGTATGCTACATATTCATAAATACATACATATATAAGCATGCAGAAAAGATGAAGGAATATAGGGAGGAAGAACTCCTTTTACCTATGTAGGGTGAAAAAGGAAGGTGCCTATCTTTCATTGGAGTAGTAGAGAGACTTTGTGTGTGAAATATCACATGTGTTGTCAGACTGTGTTTATGTTTGGGTTGGTTTTGCCTAATTGTTTTTCATAGTTATAAGTGAAAGTTATCTAGGGGAAGAGCAATAGGGAATTATATAAATAAATAGACAGCAGTGTATTTAAAATACACACACACACCAACACACATCCATGAGATAGGGGCTATAACCAGAGATAAAGAGGAAATTCTAGTTTTACTTTATTTACATACCCCAATATCCAACCTGTCCACAATTTAAAATCAATTAGTGAGTTCAACAACATGGTCCATGTTGTGTTTTTGTTGTAAAAAGATACCAGAGAAATAAGAAAAGATTGCTGCCCTTATAAATGAAAAATCAAACAGATTACTGAAAATGTATACATGAAAAATATTAAATGTTTTCCCAAGGATGAAGGTTAAGGCTTCTACCACCAGTCTAATATAAGCCCCAGTTACTTGATTGAATAAATTAATAAAAAATGTAAACTAGATATATAAAAAAGCCCCAATAAGTTTGAGAGGAATGAAATATTTTGATCATTGGATAAAGACAGGTGATACCACATAGCAAATATACTGTAATTTTTTGAAAGAATCACATACACCGCTCTGAGATTGTGTATAAAATATCAAACTAATTCAGAACATGAAGCCAGCAGCAGGCCAGTTTAATGATGAAAGCACTTCAGCTGAGCCCTTGGGAGAAAATCACTTGTTGGGGGAGAGAGTAATTCAGGGGAGTTTCTCTTTCCTCCCCTCCCCAAAAAGATCATAGGAGTTTGAGAGATCATAAAATTCTATCAGAATTCCCACCATTAACCAGAGATAGTAACAGAGCCAAATGGAGGTTGTAGTGGTGACTGGAGGAGTCTGGATGTGATGAAGCAGAGGCAGTTGGTAGTGCAGTGGATAAAGCCCTGGTCCTGGAGTCAGAAAGACTTGAGTACAAATCTTGCTTGAAACACTGACCAGTTATATGACCCTAGGCAAATCACTTAATCTATGTTTGTCTCAGTTTCCTCAACTAAAAATGGGGGTAATAACAGTAGCTACCTCTTAGGGTTCTTGTGAGGATCAGATGAGTTATTTGCAGAGTGCTTATCTTGGTGCCTGGATACCAGTTGGTGCTGTTGGTTCTTCATTTTTGTAGACATCACAATGTTGGGGTCAGGGTACAGGGTCCTCAGCTGTGGCTGATCAGTCTCATATGAGTTTTGAAGGCATCACCACAGATTGGACACAAGTGGTCCATTAGAACATTTAGGATCCAAGTGACTCTGGAATTGTGCAGCTTGTGCTTCCTTTCTGCTTTTACAGTTCTGCTTTGCTTATGGAGTACCATGCCTTCTTTGGTTTGGGCAAGCCATGCTTGGCAGCCTGTGCCAGTTTCCCATTTCCCACAGTCATTTTATTTTTAATTTAATTTTATTATATAATATAATTTCATAATAATATAATTTAATTTTAATTTATGAAATAAAACAGCATTTCCATGACTTAGTAGAAAAATGTAGCTTTTGGTCTGAGCTGTAGCAAGCAGCTGTGCAAGCAGCGACGAGGGTTCCCCAGCTTTTGGCCCTCTCTCACCAGCTTTCCTCCTCCTGCTCCAATACCTTCCCCCTGTGTAACCATGACAGAACAGGCCATCTCCTTCTCCAAGGACTTCCTGGCTGGGGGCATCGCCGCTGCCATCTCCAAGACTGCAGTGGCCGCCGTCCAGAGAGTTAAGCTACTATTGCAGGTGCAGCATGCAAGTAAACAAATTGCTGCAGATAAGCAGTACAAAGGCATAGTGGATTGTATAATCCGAATTCCAGAGGAACAAGGGGTACTTTCCTTCTGGCAGGTTAACTTAGCAAATGTCATCAGGTATTTCCCCACCCAGGCTCTTAACTTTGTCTTTAAGTATAAGTATAAGCAGGTGTCTTTGGGAGGAGTGGACAAGCACACACAGTTTTGGAGGTATTTTGCTGGCAATCTTGCCTCTGGTGGTGCATCTGGAGCCACCTGCTTTGTCTTCCCTCTTGGATTTTGCGAGACCTGGCTTGGCAGCTGATGTTGGGAAATCTGGCACTGAGAATTCAAAGGCCTGGGAGACTGCCTTGTGAAAATGACCAAGTTTGAAGGAATTCGTGGCTTGTGTCAAGTTTTCAGTGTCTCAGTGCAGCTTACTTTGGAATCTATGATAGAGCAAAAGGCATGCTCCCAGATCTGAAGAACACTCAGGTGGTCTCCTATCCTTTTGATACAGTAAGGAGGCAAATGAGGCAAATGATGATGCAGTCTGGGCACAAAGGAGCTGATATCATGTACACTGGGACAATTGGCTGCTGGAAGAAGATTGCTAAAGATGAGGGTAGCAGAGCTTTCTTCAGGGCTGCCTGGTCCAATGTTCTTAGAGGCATGGGTGGAGCTTTCCTGCTTGTCCTGTATGATGAATTGAAGAAATTGAAGCAAGTCATCTGAGTACATCCTAACTAAAAAAGGAACCAGTGAGTGTAGATCATGTAGAATTTTAGACCATTGACCTTCAAGAAATTCCTGTTGTCTTTTTATGCAGGTCAGATCATGTATGGGAACCAGGAAAAGCTCTTAGAAAAAAGAACTCATTTATTGTGATCCATTATTCGCACAGTGGAACTGATGATGATTCTGCATATTGATTCCATATATTGAGGAGGTGGGCTGGAAGTCTTTAGCTCCTCCTGCTGAGAATATGACTTGAATATAAGACTCAGTAGGATGAGCAATCTGGACTACAGGAATCCATTCCCCCCAGATCATTCTGTTGGTTTTCTTCTTCAGGATTTGGGTCATCCTAAATTCTAATGGAGTGTTACAAGGGTAGGAGCTCATTTCCTCAGGGCAAGGAACCCACCCAGACTGATTTGTTTACATTGTAAACTGAAGCATGGTCTTGTAGTTGAGTGGTGTCCTGCCCAAGATGGATGAGTATGTTCCCTGAAGGTTAGGGACATCTCATCAATCAGCCATGTCCTTCAGAGACTGAACTGACCTTCTACAGGGGCTGGGGCCTAAATGAGGAAATAAAACGGCTGGATCTTACTTTAACAATGGGTTATCAACATAATAGAAAATAATAATTTCAGCCACGGGATGCTGTGTGAGAAACAGCAAAGAAAGCACTGAATCCAAGAATACATAAAAAGGAGTAAGGTGTACGTACTTAGAAAAGGAGGAAGAACACAGGATTAAAAGCCAAACAAGAGGATTTTATATTTGATTATGGAACCAATAGAGGCCCAGTGTATTTTATTGAATGAGGGAGGTGTGATCTTTTAAGACAAAATCAAATTCAGTACACTTTTATTACACACTTGCTGTGTGTAACACATTGTGCTAGACACCAGAGGAGACATAAGGTTGAGTTAAAATACTATGTCCCAATTCCTAATCAGACCAACATCCAGTAAGCACATTTATTGCTGCATGGGCAAGCATTGTATTTATTAAGTACCATGTACTAGGCATTATGCTAAGTCTTCAGAAACATAGAAAAACAAAAGCACAAAAATAATTGGGCTTCTCAAGAACATTACATTCTAACAAGGGAGAGTAGTGATTGAGATAGTGATTGAGCCTGTGATTTGGGTGATACAGGGAACTCAACTTGGAAACTCTCTCTACCAGTGTAGTTTTTAGTTTTGCTTTTATTTAGCAATAGGCATTTCAAAGGATGCAGTGCAAGGGGTAGGCAAACTTGGAGTGGATCATGGGTAGTATCTGGTTGAGGGTGATAGGATTATTGAGCATGAGGCAATTCCTTAATAATCAAAGATAGGGAGAGAAACAGGGGAAGCTGCAGAGATAATAGTGAATGGCAGATGGGAAAAGAAACTTACAGTCTCCAACTGATTTTGTTGAGAGTTGAGTTGGTCGTGGGTCTATTCCTATATGGTTTCTACTATAGGAATATTAGTTATTGTTACTGAGTTATTATAAGTGAACCGAATGTACAAAGATTGCCACAGCCCCATTCAGCAAGATAAGGGTCTCCCAGATTACTTTGTTATAGAGGAGGAATGAGAGTGATTGATTCTCTCTGGACTACTAATGGCAGTATATCCTCACCTGCAACCCATTTATATAGAAATCTTCTGTTTTATATTTATTTTGCTTTTTTTTTTATCATTAATATATATGGGTTGTGAAAGGAAAAGAAAATGCAAAAAAGACATCACAAAATTAAATTGTATAACAGCAAAGTTGGTGAGGAAATAATTTTGGATCAGAGCAAGCCTTAGTAATAGATCATTGGAATACAGTCATAATTTATATCTATATATCTTTCTAATCTTATCTAATAGGGACCAAATCTGTGATTTCATTGGCAAGCCAATACCATCTCAACAACTTAGTTTCCTGGAACACTATGTGTCCGATTCACGCTTGAATTCATGTCTTTCTGGCTCCACTATATGTTCTTTTCTCAGTATACTGATGAGGTTCAGATTGTGGGAGTCCCCTTAAAATCATCTTGAATCTTCCCACTAGATGAGGCATTTGCCTGAGGCTATAAGCCTTTCATTATTGCTAGGCCCAAATCTTTAGATTTAAGAGTTACCTAGCCTACCCCTACATTGTCTGGCTAGTTTCCACCCTTGAACTTGTCAAAGTGTCTATGCCCAAATCTGTTACCCTTAAACTAGCCTAGCCCTACATTGTCTGTTATCTCCAGGTAGCTGTCAGCTACTTTCCACCCTAAATCCATTCTGGTTCCTTTAGTCTGACCTCATCCCAGTCCCGTCAAGATCCTCCTTAGACTCCTCCTCAAGACCCTCCCTAAACTCCTCCTCCCATCACCCCAGGACCACCCTAGATTCCTCCCACAATCTTCCTGTATATAAGTTTCATTTTGCCTCCATGAAGGTGCTCAGATTCCAAGATGGAATCTGGCTTACTTGTGAAAACAAGCATCACAAAGGGTGAGATTTCTTAAGACAACCCAATATGGCGAATCTTTAATAAACTTTGTTTCTCTTTGGCTGTGAGAAGGCTTGAGTAAAATTCATTCGAGCAGGATCCGGCATGTTGGTATTTTGGGGTCTCGAGCACCCCTAAAAACATATAGTCCCTTGACCTCTTCAATACCACAGTACCTTTTGTGTATGTATATAAGAAAAAAGTCAGAATGAAATGATATTAGTCTAATTCCTGTATTTTGCAGATGAGTTAACCAAGGTCCTAAGAAGTTAAGTGATTTGCCTAAGGTCACACAGTGACAGTTAATTAAATTAAAATCCAAGTCTGTTAACTCCCAGCTGAGTCCCCTTTTTGCTATAACATGTTTAATGATTATGTATTTTATTGAGAAACATTTAAGAGGAATGCTAAAAATGACAATCTGATGTAGTAACTTCAGTTTGTGGCAAATTAAATTAATCTCTTCCAGCCTCTGATTGTTTTATAGATCTCTCAAACTCTCCCCTACAGAGATTTTTAAACTTTCTTCATGGACTTTTGTTCATTATACAAAACAACTTACTTTGTGAAACTGAGATTCCTAACCTCTCTTACCTACAGCCTCATCATTCCTTCTGCCTTATTACCTATATAAACCCTGTTCCCAGCCCTCTACTGGGGTACCCTGGTACTTCCTATGTGGTATCCTGAGCTGCAACTCCCATGCCCTGATTAAAGGCCTCAATTTTGTTGTGTTGACCATTTTCATTTAAAAGTCACGTTGACAGAAGTTATAGAGCATTTCAGTTCAGATTTTCTCCAATGGGGACGAAATTCTGCTCATACCTTCTCTTTTACTACTTAGATCTAATAGGCAAAATTTTTGTAGGAGCTAAAGAAGGAGTGATATTTGAGAAAATAAAATTCATCAACATTTCAAAAGAAAAGCATAACTAGAGTAGTCTAGTTCGAAAGTCTAGAGTAGACTTTCCCCCTTGTACCTTGACCTGTATCTCCTCCCAGTGCCTCAGGAGTAAAAATTCCTTGTTATGGCTAGTCAGAGCCATAACTAGATTAGTCAAGAATATGTTTTGGACAATATTGTTATGTGTGTGGGCCAAAAATCGGCCCCCCCCCCAAACCAGGACTATATTTGTGACTGATTGTATAACAGGTTATTTTAGTTTTATGTTCTGTGGAAATTGTAATGCATTCCAAAAAAGGACTTTAATGAACAAAGGGTTCCACAGGGAACCCTTTCGGGAAAAGCTGAAAGAGGTTTTTCTTAGATTTCCGGGGGGAGGAAACTCTCCCTAGGACAACATGAAGTTTTTATGTTTCTGAAAGACTAGATGCTGCTAGAGCAAGGTGAGAAGAAATAGAAGTAAGACTGTATCCCAAAGGAATTTCCGTTCTACTGGGGACAGTGTGTACATATATATGTAAATCCAAGACTGAGCAATAATATAAAGTGGCTACCAACAAGTTGGGAAATTGGGAAAGGTCTCTTGAAGGTGATGGCACTTGAATGACCTAGGGAGAGGCATTCTAAGCATGAAGTACAGACTGAAAAGTCATGGTGACTGGAGATGGAATGTGCTCTATTCCTATGTGAAGAGGCAGTTATGTACAAGCATCTTGGAAAAACAGGATACCAAAGAGAGAAGCAGCAACAGTTAAGCAAGATTCCCACAGGATTAAAGGTCTCTAGGGAAAAGAAAGAATAGCTCTATTTATACTGGAGTACATGGCTAATTAGACTCTTGTCAACCTCAGGTGTCTTCTCTCATTAAATAACTATTGTCCAAAGGTTCTGTTCATCTAGAAGTACTTGGGTGTTGGGGGTAAGAAGGGAATGGGCTTCATTCCCTTTTGTCTAAAGTCTCATGATACCCATTAGGTTTTATGGGGCCAACAGGCTGCTGAGTTTCTGTCCATCACAGGAACTAGATAGATAGTTTGTTCCTCTTAAGGTAGGATTTCTCTGTAGTTTCCTGAGGATCCTACTTGTGATATAGAACTGCAAAGGGATACAGCACAATGGCTGCACCTTCTGCGGGGGTGACAGGGAAATTTTGGTCTTTTGAATACATATCCTTTTTCCTGCTCTTCAGTTTCCCCAGGCAGTGGCAGGTCAGGAGAGAGTGACTTGGGGAAGATATCATCCAGGTACGAATTAGTGTGACTTAAAATATCAACATATTTTAGTCTTCTAGAAAAGCATGTTGTGTTCAGGAAAGCAAGAGTGGCCAAGTTATGGGCAATGTTGATTGATGTGGAACAAGTTGTCCTGCTTCTCTGACCCCTGTTTTAAAAATTTGATCTTTTTCCTTTTTCTTTGGTTTGTTTCAGGGAATAGGTCTATTAGTGGTGATGGGGTGCTTGTGCTTGGACCCTAATTCTAACAGCCTCTGCTTGGGTACCCATGCCAGAATCCCAATTCCAAAACACATCCAGTTCTCAAAACATATTCTCTCTCAGGCAGTCTCTCTCTAGCTAAAGGGCAGCATCCCCCAACTAACTTATCTCTGCTTCTTCCTCAGTAAGCAGCTATGCCCAATTATAGATTGATTTCCAGATGCTGATAATTGACTGTACACTGAGTCATAACCATATTTACTATTCACTGACCTTTCTAACATGTATCTTAGACATAGTATTTTGTTTAACAAGACACTAGATGAGAAACTATATAGAGATTCCCTTTGGCCCCTACCAGTAGTGAACTCAGTGAAGTTTCACAGTAAAAACCACACCCCTAGTAACCCCACTGTGAGTAATATACCTGCGCAGTAGATACTAAATGTGCATGTTCCTTTAAGAACCAACCACTCCCTAACCACACCTTAACCACTCCCTAATCCCACCCCCAAACACCTAACTGACATTTCCCCCCCCTTTAGTCCCCTAGAAGCTTCTATAAAAATTCCCCCTGCACCTCTTTAGGGTTGCAGATTCCCTAAGAACCCTTGTCCACTGTAAAGCATAATAAATCTTTGCCTCATTGACTTAAAGAATGTTTGGATCCATGAATTCATTCCAGGCAGCCTCACCCTGGGAACTTTGGTTTGGGATCCCTGCATCCCTGGGTTTCTTTTCCCCCTCAACAGTGGTATAGCTGTGTCAAAGGGTGTGCAATGTTTGATAGTTTTCTGGGCATAATATCAAATTGCTTCCCAGAATGGCTGGGCCAAGTTATAGCTGTTTTATCAGTTCATAGTGTGCCTGTTTTCCCACAGATTTGCCAACATTATCATTTTCCTTTTCAATCATCTCTCCCGGTCAAATAGGTAAGAGGTTGAACGTCAAAGTTGCTTTAATTTGTATTTTTCTAATTATTAGTGATTTAGAGCATTTCCATGTGATTGTTGGCAGCTTTGATTTCTTCCTTTGAAAAATACTTGATCATATCCTTGACCGTTTATCTATTGGAGAATGACTCTTAATCTTATAATTTAAATCAGTTCCATATGTATCTTGGACTGAAGGGAAGAGAGAGTTGGTGCATGATTTTTTTCTTTGTAGATGATTGTGCACTCAGTGCAGCCTCTGAAGGTGAGATGCAACCAAGTGTGGATTGATTTTTTGCTGCAAGTCCTAATTTTGGCCTGACAGTTAACACCAAGCAAACACAGATGTTCCACCAGCAACACCATGCCATCCATACATGGAACCATCAGTTATAGCAAATGGAAAAGTTTTGAATACTGTGAATAAGTTCACTTGCGTTGGCAGTATCTTTTCCAGAGATGTATAAATCGATAATGAGTTGATGCACACATTGCTAGAGCTAGCTCAGTGTTTGGGAGGCTCCGAAGGAAGGTGTGGGAGAGGAATAAAACGTGACTACCTTCCTGATTGACTGCCACACTGATGGTCTATATACTTGTTGTGCTGTCTTTATTGTTTTATGCCAGTGAAGCCTAGGGCCATCTCAGGAAACTAAATTGCTTTTATTTAATTGTGTTGGGAAGATTGTGTCGATGACCTGACAGGATAAGGTACTAGATACTGAGATCCTTTCTTGACCTAAACTGCTGAACATTCAAACTTTGCTGAAGAGAGTACAACTCTCGTGGGCCAGCCATGATGTTTGAATGCCAAATGTATACTCACCTAAAAGATTATTTTATGGAGAACTCTCACAAGACAAGTGCTCACATGATGGACAGAAGAAATGATACAAGGACACTCTCAAGATCTCTATGAAGAACTTTGAAATTGATTGCGTGACATGGAAGACACTGGTAAAGGGGACTGCCCAGCATACATACCCACATAGGTGTTGTGTTCTATGCACAAAGCACAATTGCAGTAGCTCAAAATAAGTATAAGACACTCAAATTTAGAGAATCTACCTCAAATGTTCACATAGACTATTTGTGCCCTAACTGTGCTAGAGACTTCTAAGCTCGTCTGATGAGCCACAGTTAAAACACACTGTAACTTGAATATAACATGGTGATGTCATTTTGGTCCTCTTTGAGAACAAAGCTATGTATCTTTTAAATGAGATCTTTATTAGAATAATTTGTTGCAAAGATTTATTTTCCCAAGTTATCTCTAATCATTCCTTCAGCTACTAAAGTGATTTTCCTGAATGCTCAGATCTGATCATATCACCCTGTAATTCAGTAAACACCAGTGGCTTCCTGGTCATATATACATTTTGACCATATCTTGGTATTTTAAAATTTTGGTCTATTCCTAGTTTCTGCCAAATGGCTTTTTAGTTTTCCCGGTAGTTTTTGTCAAATAGTGAGTTTTTATCCTGGAAGCTGAAGTCTTTGAGTTTATCAAGCATTAGATTACTATGGTTATTTAGTACTGTGTATTGTGAACCTAATACATTCCCCTGATCCACCTCTCTGTTTCTTAGCCGATGCCAGATTGTTTTGATGATTAACGCTGTATAATATAGTTTGACAACTGGTGTGGCTAGGCCACCTTCTTTCACATTTGTTTTCATTAATTCCCTTGAATAGTCCTGACCTTTTGTTCTTGCAGATGAATTTTATTATTTTTTCTAGCTCTATAAAGTAAATTTTTGGTAGTTTGGTTGGCATAGCACTGAATAAGCAAATTAATTTAGGTTGAATTGTCATTTTTATTATTTCGGCTTTGCCATAAGTATATGATATTTTTTCCAGATGTTTAGATCAGACTTTATGTCTGTTTTGTAATTGTGTTTGTATAGTTCCATGGTTTATCTTGGCAGGTAGATTCTGAAGTATTTTATATTGTCTACAGTTATTTTAAATGGAATTTCTGTTTTCATCTCTTGTTGGTGGACTTTGTTAGTAATATGTAGAAATGCTGATGCTTTATGTGGTTTTATTTTATATCTCTCAACTTTGCTATAGTTGTTAATTATTTCAACTAGTTTTGTCTGGCCTTAGACACTTTGTAGCTATGTCACCTGGGAAGTCACTTAATCCTGTTTGCTTCAGTTCTTCTTTTATAAAATGAGCTGGAGAAGGAAATGGCAGACTACTCCAGTATCTTTGCCAGGAAAACCCTAAATGGGGTCATAAAGAGTCAGACACGACTGAAACGACTGAACAACACCAACACGTATATATCTATCTACATTATTAATGTATATATTTGCATTCATGAGCATATGCACATACATAATGGTTCTTTATGTTTGCATTTTGTTTATTTTTGCTTCTAGAGAAGTCAGAGTAGTAGTGTTGTAAGTAGTCATGAACCAACCTTCTAAGTAAATTTCTTCTCATGGAAGTTGCCTGAGAGAATGCCAGACACATTGGTGTGTTGATCAGAATAGAGCAGGTATTCATCTTAATCTTTTTGTTCCTAATTAAAATCAATATGTGTGCATTAAGCGTCGAAAAACAAAAAACATAGTCTAGTGCAGTGGAAAATGTACTAGGTTTGGAGTCATAGACTTGGCCCTGAATCCTGGCTCTGTCACTTATTTCCTTCGTGACACTGGGCAAATGAAATGACCACATGCCTGTCAGTTTCTTTATGTGTAAAAGGAGAAGACTGGATTAGATAAGTGATGTCAAACTCAAATCTAACCATCAGCTCCATCTTAAAATTTATTTGTTTCGTTAAACATTTCCCAGTTATGTTTTATTTTGGTTCTGGTTGGGAGTTTGATACATCTTGATTAGATAATCTCTAAGTTCTCTTC
Organism: Trichosurus vulpecula; assembly: GCF_011100635.1. Taxonomy (NCBI): domain Eukaryota; kingdom Metazoa; phylum Chordata; class Mammalia; order Diprotodontia; family Phalangeridae; genus Trichosurus; species Trichosurus vulpecula. Next base: position 284,019,056 of record NC_050577.1, read on the forward strand.
CAGGCTGGATATAATATTCTCTGATTGAAGGTAGTTATGAGAGGCAGTGTGAAAATGAAAATGAATGAAAATTACAATGAAAAAGAGTTCTTATCTGGAGTTGAGGATATTGGTTCAAATCTGCCGGTTATTCCCTGTATTATGGTGGGCAGTTTATTTAAACAGGTCTGTGCCTCAGGTTCCTCATCTATAAAATGATGGGGTCAGACTGGATAGCTTCAAAGTCCCTCCTAGATCTATAACTGAAATACTATCTGAATAATAAAATGTTTTTCAAAACTAAGGTAACATTGTGTCAATTCTTGATATCCACACATAGATCAAAAATTCTGCATTATTATGAAGCAGTAATGTTCCTCAGAACACCAAATGTTTAAAAAAAATTTTAGGATGAAAAGTAACTCTCATGGGCAACATGTGCAAAGCTCATCAGACTGTGGCACATTTCTAAGAAATATGTTCTTGGGAAGTTGTGAGTAATAACAGTAGAATTTTATTATCCTGCTTTTTGCCACGAGGAGAAATCAACTAAGGAATTACTGAGTATATTACCAGAGAAGAAGAAAAAACCTTTTTTGCCATGAAATATAATCATTACTACATTTCTGCTGTCAACTGGACAAAGAATCTCTTGGCCTGGAGAGGCTGGAGCCAAACAGACAGAGTAGGCAAGAATAACTTTGCAGACACTAAGACAGAAGTTTATTTTCTATGGTGAGCGAAACGGCTTGCAAGCAAGGAGGGAAACTGGACACATTTGCCAGCCTCCCCTATGGGGGTAACCCAAAGCAGTAGGGGTAAATCTCGGTACTTAAGCAGATGACTATGCAGTGAGATGTAAATCCTGACAATGTAATATCAACAATGAAACAAGTTTCACGAAGCCAGGCTTCATGGCTGGAACATGGATGCAGGAGGTGCTTGTCCGCGGTCAGAGAATACCTGGTGTTGGTCAAAGCAATACAGTGATTCTATGAAACAATGTTGGGATTTTGCTATCCCTGAGATCATCCAGAGGGTAAGCAAAAAGGATTGTTGTTATGCCAAGCTCATGGCCCACCTTGCTGGGAGCCTTAGCTCTAGAAAACAGGATGTCTCATGATAATATCTTGACACTACCATGGCTATATGATTATTTTTATTTTGGTTGGAATAGAAGAAAAGTACTGTAAGAATGAGGTATGTTGCTGAAATGATTTACAACCCATTTTTTCTGTACTTCCTCAGCCAGCAGTTCCTGTCCAAGGATCATTATAGTTTCATCACCTTGCCCATCCAGCAAGACAGACATACCAGTTAATCAGAATGTATGTGATGAGGCTCAGGGAATAAATGGAAAAGCACCAATCAAAGTGTTCCCATATTCAGCTGCAAGTCCAAAGCCACAAGGTAAGTTCACGTATGGGTTGCACTTGGGTTAGGTAAGTTTGTTTTGGGATCTGAACCTATTTCTCATTTAATATGGGTAACTCCCAGTGAAGAAACTCCCTCTACCAATGTAAACTGGAAACTTATCTATAACTTTCAGCCTTTTTCTTTTAGTAGACTATTTTATTTTTTCCCCAGTTACGTGTAAAGACAATTTTTAACATCAGTTTTTTATATAAAATTTTGAGTTCTAGATTTTCTCTCTACTTCCTTTTTCCCTAAGGCTGTAAGCAATTTGATATAGTACACACATACACACACAATCATGTTAAACATATATCCATATTAGTCATGTTGTGAAAGAAGAAACAGAATAAAAGGCAAAAAAAGTGAAAATAGTGTGATTTGATCTATATTCAGACTCCATCAGTTCTTTCTCTGGATGTGGATAGCATTTTCCATCATGAGTCTTTTAGACTTGTCTTGGTTTGTATTTCTGAGAAAAACTAAGTCAATCTTAATTGATTGTTGTAGAGAATTGTTGTTACTATGTACAATGTTCTCCTGGTTCTGTTCACTTCACTTTGCATCAGTGCATATGTTTCAACAGTCCGGCTAGCAGCTTCTGTGGGGGTGTAAGATCCACCAACAACCAGCACCCAGAAAGCTGCCAACATGCTGTAAAAGCACAGGTTCTTTTGATCTGCTTCACTAAGGAAAGCAACGTTAAGGGGTTGACAAGCTTAGTTTAATCCAGCATACAAATATCATTCACTTAGTTCGGGGGAAAAAACCAGCACCCTGAACTTCAGAGCAAAATACAAACAAAGTACAAACATCGACAGACAGACCTTGTCTGATTCAAATCCCAATACATAGTTACCAGAGTTCAACAAAGTCTCAGTGTCTGGCTTACAATCTGGAGGGCTCTTTGCTACAGCTGCCTGGAGTCTCTGCATCAGCACCACCGAGAGTGAGAGCCCTGCGCAAATGACTCTGTCTTCTCTTCTTAAAGCATTTCAGACAGCATCAAACTTCATCTGAATGACCAGAACTTAGGCTCCTCTGATTGGTGCTGGAGTTAGCACTTCCCCTCAGTTAGCCCCACCTTGGGCCCCACCGCAGTTACCAATCCATACCCACATAGGTTTTACACCTCATAGGGGTTTGGGCCTGGGGCTTAGCACCTAGTAAGATGCAATGAAATACACTGAATTACTCAAAGGAAACAAAAGCCAAACTCTTCAAGGGCACTTGGTTGAACTAAGTGCTAAGAGCCCATTTTGCTTACCAACACACATGCCCATGCTTCAGGGTACTGGGAAAAAGCCTGCAATGGCAGGGTGATGCTCAAGAAGTACTTTATGAGCTAAAGAGGTTAACTTGCTTTGACCTAGGGGTGGACATTTGAATTTTAAACAAGTATTTTGGGAATGATTGATTGAAGAGATTATCTTGCTGGGACCTAGGGGTGGGTCATGTTTGTATTGTAAACAAATATTTGGGAATGTCACTGAATGATATGTTTTGCTTTGTTGTGAATATGTTTTAGTTTCCTGCATAATTGGATCACAGTGTATATTCCAGGATACATGGCTGATTAGATTATGTATCCTGGAACAAGGGGTGGAGTGTGTTGGTAAGCAAAATGGGCTCTTAGCACTTAGTTCAAGTGCTTAGCCCTTGAAGAGTTTGGCCTTTGTTTCCTTGATTAGATTTGGGAGTCCTTGGTGGCCTCCTTGCCTCAGGGGAGGGCCTAATTTACACATGAGTTTGAGTGATATGTTTGGGACATCAGAGGCTTTTAGACCACGTGGGTTTAAGTCGCCTCTTTGTGACAATTCTAGGTCATGTGGGTGAGTCACACATTTGGACCCTGAAAAAGATATAAAACCAGGGGTTGACTTTCTCGTTTTTGGAGCTCTTACCCACAGCAGTGGTGGCGAGAGTGATTCTGGGCCAGCCCTCGTTATGAGCTCCTGGGCTGTACCTAGATGTTGGTAACTATAAATCTGTATTTGGTCTGTCTGTTGATGTTTGTAATTTGTTTAGGGGCTCTCATTTGTGGTGGTGCTGATGCAGAGACTCCAGGCAGCTGTAGCAAAGAGCCCTCCAGATTGTAACCCGGATGCTGAGACTTTGTTAAATTCTGGTAACTATGTATTGGGATTTGAATCAGACAAGGTCTGTCTGTCGATGTTTGTACTTTGTTTGTATTTTGCTCTGAAGTTCAGGGTGCTGGTTTTTTCCCTTAAATAAGTGAATGATATTTGTATGCTGGATTAAAGTAAGCTTGTCAACCTCTTAATGTTGCTTTCCTTAGTGAAGCAGATCAAAAGAACCTGTGCTTTTACAGCATGTTGGCAGCTTTCTGGGTGCTGGTTGTTGATGGATCTTACACCCCCACAGAAGCTGCTAGCCAGATTGTTGAAACAGCATACAAGTTTAGATTTTTCTGAGATCGTCCTGCTTGTTATTTCTTATAGCCCAATTCCATCACAATCATAGCCCAAAACTTCTTCAGCCATTCCACGGTTGATGAACATTCACTCAATTTCCAATTCTTTGCCACCACAGAAAGAGTTGCTGTTAGTATTTTTGTACGTGAAGGTCCTTTTCCCTTTTTTATATTGTTTTTGGGGATATAGACCTAGTCTAGTAGTGGTATGGTTGGATCATAGGGTATGTACAGTTTGATTGCTCTTTCGGTACAATTCCAAATTGCTCTCCAACAGTGCATCAGTGTCCCAATTTTCCCATATCTTCTCCAGCATTCATCATTTGCCTTTTCTGTCATATTAGCCAATCTGATAAGTATGAGGTGGTACACACAGGGTTGTTCTCATTAGCATTTCTCAGTGATTTAGAGCATTTTTTCATAGGACTATAGATATATTTGATTGCTTCAGCTCAAAACTGACTATTCATAACTTTTGGCCATTTATCAATTGGAGAACGACTAGTATTCTTTTAAATTTGACTCATTTCTCTATGTATTTGAGAAATGAGACCTTTATTGGAGACACTTGCTGTAAAAATTGTTTCCTAGCTTTCTGTTTTCCTTCTATCTTGATTGCATTGGGTTTTTTTGGTGCAAAACCTTTTTAAATTTAATTTGGAAATATCACTGAATAATTCATTTTATATTTTGTAATGCTTTCTCTGTCTCTTGTTTGGAGGAAAATTATTCCTTGCTTTCCTAATTTGCTTATGTGATACCACCCTATATGTGTAAATAATGTACCTATCATGGTATAGGGTGTAAGATATACAACTTATAGTCTTAAACAGCTGCCTGGGGCACTAAGACTAAGTCACATACCCAGTATTTGTTAGACTTAAACCCAGGTCTTACAAACTCTTAGGCTGGTTCTCTACTATACCATACTGCCTAGGCAGACTTACTTGGTAAAAAGAGATAGAAGCACTGCTACAGAAATGAAGTTCATTGAATTGTAAAATAGTTTTTTAAGTATTTTGTAAGGTAGGAAAGAGATGTCTGTGTTTAGCATATATCAGTTTTTGTGTTACAGAGTTTTGATTTGCAAGTCCTTAGGTGGTCTATAAAAATGATCATTCTGAGAAAGCCTAAGTAGGTCTGTTTATTAGATCTATTAACTTTGTATGGGGTCTCTCTTTTGGGGGGATGAAAGACAATGAAAGGATAATAGATATTTTTGTTGTCTAAAGTTCAGAGAGAGGAGAGTGTGTGTGTGTATGTGTGCACATGTGTGTATGTTTGTGTTTTTTAGATTAATATCAAGTACCATGGAGCTTTAAGTACAAACCTAAGAAGTACAAAATTAGTATTGATTTAAATATTTAGAATTTGAGGTGAGGAGGGTAGTAAGAAAATAGTTAATCTTTTTTGAAATTATAACACAGAAATAAATCTGGCTTTGTTTAGTTTACTCTTTGCAAGAAAATATTTTTATTTCTAGTAATGTTGACTATCAAAGATTAAACTACTGTGCATTCTCAGAATTTCTTGTTAGTGTTAGAAAAATCAAATTCTGATTATTTTGCTTTGGATTTATTCTTATTTTTCTCCTAATCCTTTAAAGTCAAAGAAAACAGTCAAGAGCAAGTAATATTAGAGTATTATATTAATAACTAATTGTTAATGTATGATTTTCATTTTTCTTTTTATTTCTCTTAAAACCCAACTCCTTGAAAAGGTCAATTAGTCTCTGAAGGACATGGCTGAGTGGTGAGATTTTCCTAGACCTTAAGGCATCTGCTCTTAAGGTAGGCTGGACATTCACTGCTCCCCGAAAAAATCTGAGAGACCTAATTTCTGTTTTATAGTATAAACAGAATCCAATCTAGTTGAGCATTTGCCCCCATCCTTGATCCCCTCCATTAGAGAGTGGGGCATCCCAGCTCATGAAGGAGAAAAGTAGCTGGAGAGGTCTGGATGGAAATGGCACCCGCTGCCCAGATGCCTTGAGGCTGCTGAGTCTCATGATCAAGCCACTCTCTCAGCACAAGATAAGAAGTTTAGCCCACCTCCTCCTTAAATGTCTACTAATCAGGGTTGATTTTCAGTTGTCAGGGGAGTTCTATTTCAGAAGAGATTTAATGCATTTAAGGGACTCCCTTGGCATTTTTGGTTACTGACCATCAATTTATTGATTGTTATCTATCCTAAATTGATTATTTATTATGCAGAAATGCTGTCCCTTAGGGTTTTCTTTCATCTCAACAATTTGTTACACTTTTCAAAATTTTAGAATTTGAAGGTCTCTGGAAGGAAGGTTTAAAATAAAATACTCTCAGTTATGTGAATTATGAAGCCATTTTCTTTTTTTTCTATTAACATTTTCCCAATTATATGTAAAAACAATTTTTAACATTCTTTTTTTAGTTTTGAGGTCCAAATTCTCTCCCACCATGTTAGTCACATTGTAAAAGAAAACACAGAATCCCACCTTACCCTCAAAATAAAAAAAATAAAGTTTAAAAAAGTATTTTTCAATCTATATTCAGACTCCATTAGCTCTTTCTCTGAAAGTGGATAGCATTTTTCATCATTAGTCCTTCTGCATTGTCTTGGATCATTGTCTTGCCGAAAATAGCTGTTATTTGAAGTCAATCATTGTACAACATTGCTGTTTCTGTGTACGATGTTTTCCTGGTTTTGCTCATTTCATTTCACACTAAGTTCATGTATGTCTTTCCTGGTTTCTTAGTAGCACAATGGTATTCTATCACAATCATTTGGCGATTCCCCAATTGATGGGCATCCCCTCAATTTCCAATTCTTTGCCATGACAAAAAGAGTTGCTAAAAATATTTTTTACATATAAGACCACTTCCTTTTTTTTTTAAATCTCTTTGGATTACAGATCTAGTAGTGGTATTGCTGTGTCAGAGGGTTTGCTTGGGTTTATAGCCCTTTGGCATTAGTTCCAAATTACTTTCCAGAGTGGTTGGATCAGTTCACAATTCCATCAACAATGCATTAGTGTCCCAGTTTTCCCACATCCTCTCCAACATTTGTCATTTTCCTTTTCTGTTATGTTAATCAATCTGATCAGTTGTCTTGATCTGTGTCTTGCCATTGGACCCAGATGGCTCTGGAGCAGAGTGAGGCTGGTGACTGTGAATAGCCTTGTAAGTAGTCTAATTTACTTACAAGTCAAGACATCACTGATGTCATTGATCCTCTTTGAGAACAAAGGACAAACAATAAGTCAGTTTGATAAGTGTGGGATGATACCTCAGTGTTCTTTTAGTTTGCATTTCTCTAATGAATAGTGATTTAGAGCATTTTTTCTTATGATTATAGACAGCTTTGATGTGTTTGTCTGAAAACTGCTTGTTGATAGCCTTTGACCCCTGTCTGCTATTATTTAAATGCAAAATATGTACAAAGTAATTCACTCTGATTTCAGGGATTGAATGTTACCAGCTGGAGAAAATTGGAAAGGCTTTATATAGGAGGTGACCTTTGAACTGATCTTTGAAGGAAACTAGAGATTCTAATTCTAAGGAAGTATGTCTAAAAGTTGCATGTGACATATATTTGTACGAACTTAACAATTATCAATAAAATGTCTTTTAAGACTTAGATTTTTAAGGATTTCTTTTTTTATTAACATTTTAAAACTTAAACACACAATGAGAAAAAAGAAACATATTACAAACTTAAATATTAAAACTTAAATACAAAATAAGAAAAAAAGCATTGCTACTATGTGCACAACAGGATGTAAGAGAGGATTCAAAATATATGGCAATAAACTTCCATTTCAGGAAAGCCTATATAACAAATACTACACATTGTGTTCAGAGCTATCCATCTTTGCTTCCTTATAAGTTTTCTTTTGGTCTCTGCTGTGCACTTTTCACTTTGTTCTTTCTGCCCCTTCCCTGCCCAAGAAGGCTACAATTAATCATGGACACACATACACACACGCACACACAAACACACACTCACACATACCCACCCACACCCCTATGTTCACATACAAACAAGCCTATATACACAGACATATAAAGATATATACATGCATATACACATACATATATACTTGCCAACCTATACATAGATATCTATAAACATACTCATATATAGACATACACATTCATATGTATTCTATATGCTTCTATAAAAGATTATACTATTCTTATTTGTCATCTGGTTCTTTGAGGGTAGATAACCTCTTCCTTCCTAAGTCCAAGTCTTTTCATGTTTTTTGAAGTCTACCAGCTTATCATAGCATAGCAATATTCCGGCCTTATATTGTCTAGTTATTTTAAATAATCTAAAACAATATTGATTAATATGGCTGACATATAATGTAGTTTCTCTAATTTTCTCTTTTGATTAAATCTATTTTAACTTTAATTTTGCCTGAGATCATGATTGCTACCCCTGCTTTTTTTTCCTCTAATAATACTCCTGAACTTAATTTTTGTTTGTGTGTGTATCTCTTATTTCCTATTCCTCTGGACTCCTCTACTTTACTTCTGTTTGCTACCTTGACTCCCTCCTATTACATAACCTACCCCGCCTCCAAGGATCCCTCTCTTATCCTCCCATTCCTGTTAATATCTTAACACTCTTCTATTACCTCCCCCCGCATCCTTGCCTTCTATTACCTCCCCTCTAAAAATCTCTCTCTTATCCTCTCTGTCTCCCTTAGCCTTTTATTTCTTTCTCAATTTAGAAGGTTTTTATACCTTTCCAGATCTGTATGGATTGTTCCCTCTTAAACCCCTTCCTGATTAAAGTAGTGTTCCAGAACTACCAGCCTTCTTTCCCCATCTAATTCCTCTATATCAGTTCTTGCTCTTGCACTGCATTTGTTCAAAATAATGTTCTTAACCTGTTCTAAATGGTGTCACTTTTTAAGATCGTATTCTACTCAGTTTTACCACAATCTTATGAACTACTCAGCTACTAATAACAATCTTAGACATACAACTAACATTTCCTCATATAAAAGTTAAAGATTCTGTCTTTGAGTACCTTGTAATTAGTCATTCATATGTATCTTATATTTCCCTTGGATTTTATATGTTAAATCCACTAAATTCAGGTGTTTTGTTTGTTTTTTGTTCTCACAAAATCCTGAAAGTCTGGCAGTTCATTAAATGCGAATTTTTTTTTCATTCAGGATTTTGCTTAACTTTGCTGCGTATGATAGTTTTTTTTTTTTTGCCATAACCCCAGTCATTTTTGGCTCTTTGTTATATAGTGTTCTAAGATATGCAGTCTTTTAATGTTGCTGCTTGTAGGTCAATGTGATTCTAATTCTGACACTGCCATATTTAAATAGTTTTTTTTTGGTTGCTTGTAATATTTTATCCTTGAGCTGGAAATTTCAGAATTTTAACACGATATGCCTATTGGTTTTCCTCATAGAATCTCATTCAGGAAGTGATCCGTGGATTTTTTTTTTAATTTCTTTATTTATTTTTAGTTTACCACACACGGTTCTACATAGTTTTGAGTTCCAGTTTTTCTCCCCTCCCTCCCCAAGACAGCCTGGAATCTCATATAACTGTCATGTATAACTTCGCATTGAATTAATTTATGCACTAGTCAAGTCGTGAAGAAGAATTTTGACCAATGGAATGAATCATGAGAAAGAAGAAACAGAACCAAAAAAAAAAAAACCCAAAAACAAAAACAAAAAAGAAGCAAAAAAGGTTAGCATGTAGTGCGCCTCGATCTATATTCAAATTTCACAGTTCTTTCTCTGGATGAAGATAGCATTCTCCATCGTGAGTCCCCTGGAGTTATCCTTGCCCCTTAGGTTGCTGAGAAAAGCGCAGTATGTCAGGGTTGGTCCTCACGGAATCCGTATATCTGTGGCTGTGCACAACGTTCTCCTGGCTCTGCTCCGCTCACTCAGCATTATGTCATGTAGGTTTTTCCAGGTTGTTATGAAGTCTGCATCATCCCATTTCTTATGGCACAATAGTATTCCATCACCTTCATATACCACAGCTTGTTCAGCCATTCCCCAATTGATGGGCATCCCTTTGATTTCCAATTCTTAGCTACCACAAAAAGAGCTGCTATAAATATTTTTGTACATATGGGTCCTTTTCCCGCTTGCGTGATTTCTTTGGGATACAACCCTAGAAGTGGTATTGCTGGGTCAAAGGGTATGAACATTTCTATAGCCCTTTGGGCATAGTTCCAAACTGCTCTCCAAAATGACTGGATCAGCTCACAACTCCACCAGCAATGCAACAATGTTCCAATTTCCCCACATCCTTTCCAGCATTTATCATTTTCCTGTTTTGTTATATTAGCCAATCTGACAGGAGAGATGTGGTATCTAAGAGTTGTTTTGATTTGCATTTCTCTAATCAGTAGTGATCCAGAGCATTTTTTGATATGCCTATAGATAGCTTTAATTTCTTCCTCTGAAAACTGCCTGTTCATATCCTTTGACCATTTCTCAATTGGGGAATGGCTTGTGTTCCTATATATTTGGCTCACTGATGAAATCAAGTCCCTAAAGAATAAGATTGGCGAAAAGGATACGGAGATTCAGAATCTAGAGAGAGAAAAGGACACCCTGAGAGGCGAAATCAACCAATGGAAAATGGAGACTCAAAAGCAAAATGTAAACACTAACTCATTCAAAATTAGACTTGAGCAAGTGGAAGCTAATGAATCTATGAGGCATCAAGAAGTAATAAAACAAAACGTAAAGAATGAAAAAATAGAAAAAAAATGTGAAATATCTGATTGGCAAAACAACTGACCTGGAAAATAGATCCAGGAGAGACAATTTGAGAGTTATTGGTCTACCAGAAATCCACGATGAAAAAAGGAGCCTTGACAGTATCTTCGAAGAAATTATCAAAGACAACTGCCCAGAGGTCCTAGAACCAGAGGGCAAAATAGTCATTGAAAGAATTCACCGATCACCCCCTGAAAGAGATCCCAAACTGAAAACACCAAGAAATATTATAGCCAAATTTCAGAGCTATAAACTCAAGGAGAAAGTACTGCAAGCAGCCAAAAAGAAGCAATTCAAATATCGTGGAACTACAGTCAGGATCACGCAGGATCTCTCAGCTTCCACATTAAAAGACAGGAGAAATTGGAATATGATATTCCGAAGGGCAAAGGAGCTGGAACTACAACCAAGGATCAACTACCCAGCAAAACTAAGCATAATTTTCCAGGCAAGGCGATGGACATTCAGTGAAATAAGGGAATTCCAGACCTTCCTGATGAAAAGGCCAGAACTCAATGGAAAATTTGATCTCCAAATACAAAACTCAAGAGAGACATAAAAAGGTAACCAGGGGGAAAAACCCCACAAACCTTATTAACCAATAAGGGCAGGTTGTTTACATCTTTATGTGGGATTATATCAGCTTATGTATGTTTTTTATGTACATATGTATGTATATATATATGTATGTGTACATATATATATATACACACACACATATACATATATAAGTCATTCTTGTGAATGGTACAACTATTATGACAAATGAAAGGGATATACATAGGTTTTGAATGCCTGTATAAATTAACTGATGTAAAGATATAAAATATAAATAAGAGATATAAAGGGAGGGCTATGAGGGAAGTGGTAAGGAGGTAGTAGAAAAGGTTAAATTACACCAAAGGAAGTGGCACAAAAACATATTATAGTAAAGGGAAAGAAGGGAGGGAGAAGAGCAGTATTTGAGCTTTACTGTCATCTGATCTAGTTCAAGAAGGGAATAACATACTCTGATAAGTTTAGAAATCTAACTTGTCCTACGGGAAGTGGGAGGGTAAGGGGGGAAAAAGGGAGGGGGGTGAGCAGAAGGGGGAGGAGAAGTAGCAAGTGGGTAACGGTAAGACAAGGGAGGGGAATAAAGAGGGAGGGTTAACTGAGGAAAGTGGTGGTCAAAAGCAAAACTTTGTTGAGGAGGAGAAGGGGAAAGAGAGAAATAAAAGCATAAACAGGGGGAATTAGGATGGAGAAAAAGACACAGATAGAAATCATAACCCTGAACGTGCAGGGGATGAACATCCTCACAAAACAGAAGCAGATAGCAGAATGGATTAAAAACCATAATCCTACAATATGCTGTTTACAAGAAACGCATCTGAAACAGGGGGATACACATAGGGTTAAGGTAAAAGGCTGGAGTAAAATATATTGTGCCTCAGCTAAAGTAAAAAAAGCAGGTGTAGCAATCCTAATCTCAGACAAAGCAAAAGTAAAGATAGATCTAATTAAAAGAGATAAGGAAGGACATTATATCCTGCTAAAAGGCACCATAAACAATGAAGCAATATCATTGCTTAACATATATGCACCAAGTGGTAAGGCATACAAATTCTTAGAGGAGAGGTTAAGCGAGTTACAGGAAGAAATAGACAGGATTTTTTTTTTCTACTTTCCCCTCTTGTTCTAATGCCTCAGGACAATTTTCTTTAATTATGTCCCATATTATTCTATCAATATTCTTTTTTTGATCATAGCTTTTAGGTGGTCCTGATTATTCTTATGTTTTCTCTTCTTGACTCTCCATATCAGTTTTTCTTCTGACATGTTTTATTTTCTTTTCTATTTTTTCTTTCTTTATAATTTGTTTTGTTATTTCTTGGTTTCTTATAACTTTGCTGGCTTCCTCCTTGCCCAATTCTAATTTTGAAGGTGTCATTTTCTTAAGATTCTGGATCTCCTTTTCTAATGGTTGAGTTTCTTTTCATAATCTTCTTGTTTTTCTTCGATTGTTTTTTTTTTTAATTTTTCCTTGTCTTTTTTAAGTTCTTCTATGAATTCTTTTTGGGCAGGTGACCATTTGACATTACTCTTTAGAGTAGGAGAGACTTTTTCTTGCTTCACTTTCCTCTGAAATAAACCTCAGTCTTCTGTGTTTCCATAGTAACTTTCTGTGGTTGGATTCTTTCTCATTTGCCTGTTCTTTTTCTTTTTTTTCTTTTTTATTATTATTAATTTAATATTTTTAGTTTTCAGCATTGATTTCCCCAAGAGTTTGAATCACAAATTTTCTCCCCATTTCTACCCTCCCCCTCACTCCAAGATGGCATATATTCTGATTGCCCCATTCCCCGGTCAGCCCTCCCTTCTGTCACCCCACTCCCTCCCCCATCCCCTTTTTCCTTACTTTCTTGTAGGGCAACACAGATTTCTATGCCCCATTGCTTGTATGTCTTATTTCACAGTTGCATGCAAAAACTATTTTTTTTTGAACATCTGCTTTAAAACTTTGAGTTTCAAATTCTCTCCCCTCTACCCTCCCCACCCACCCTCCCTAATATGGCAAACAATTAAACATAGGCCACACATGTATCATTATGTAAAACCCTTCCACAATACTCATGTTGTAAAAGACTAACTATATTTTGCTCCTTCCTGTCATTCCCCCCTTTATTCAATTTTCTCCCTTGACCCTGTCCCTTTTTGAAAGTGTTTGCTATTCATCACCTCCTCCCCCATCTGCCCTCCTTTCTATCATCCCCTCTTTTTTTATACCCTTCCTCCTTCTTTCCTGTGGAGTAAGATACCAAATTGAGTGTGTATGTTATGCCCTCCTTAAATCAAATCCGATGAGAGCAAGATTCACTCATTCCTCCCCACCTGCCCGCTCTTCCTTCCAAAGAACTGCTTTTTCTTGCCATTTTTATGTGAGATAATTTACAGCATTCTGTCTCTCCCTCGATATATTCCTCTCTCATCCCTTCATTTTATTTTTTTTAGATGTCATCCCTTCATATTCAAATCACATTGTGGCCTATCTATCTATCTATATCTATCTGTCTATGTGTATGTATGTTCCCTTAAGCTACCCTAATGCTGAGGTCTCATGAATTACACACATCATCTTTCCATGTAGGAATGTAAACAAAACAGTTCCACTTTAGTAAGTCCCTTGTGATTTCTTTTTCTTGTTTACCTTTTCATGTTTTTCTTGATTCTTGTGTTTGAAAGTCAGATTTTCTATTCAACTCTGGTCCTTTCATTGAGAAAACTTGAAAAGCCTCTATTTTATTGAAAGTCCATATTTTGCCTTGGAGCATGATACTCAGTTTTGCTGGGTAGGTGATTCTTGGTTTTAACCCAGCTCCATGGACCTCCAGAATATCATATTCCAAGTCCTTCGGTCCCGTCATGTAGAAGCTGCTAGATCTTGTGTTATCCTGATTGTGTTGCCACAGTATTGAAATTGATTCTTTCTGGCTGCTTGCTACAGAATTTTCTCCTTGATCTATGCTGTTGCCTCTGTTGTCTTTGGTGAGAAGTCTGGTAACTGCCACAGCTCACTGATTCAGGGCACTACACCTGTTCCGCCCGACTCCCGGTCTGGTCGGCTTGGGTGCGGCCCACACTGGGCTGTGCTCCACTCTGCTCCTGGCTCCATGCAATAGACCCTTCCCAGCAACCATCCAGGCTGTGCTGGGCTGAAGCCCTGCTTCCCTTTGCTATTTCATGGGTTCTGTAGCTCTATAATTTGTTCAGAGCCATTTTTTATAGGTGTTTGTAGGGACCGGGAGGGGGGGGGAGGTTAAGCAAGTCCCTGCTTTCCAGCTGCCATCTTGGCCTTGCCTGTTCATTTTAAAAGAAAATTGTAGGAGCTTATTTTTTGTAATGACCTCTCATTCTGGGGTATCAGGAATAGTGCTCCTGGCCTCATATCTTCCTTCAGTTCTTCCCTCTAGACTAGACCATAAATGAAGAACTCTACCATCCTGTAAGTGCCCACAGCCAGTGGTGTTCCTGCCCCATTGCATTTGTATTCACCGGGTGTGTATTGGTTTCTTCTCACCCAGGACCTTGCCCCTCTTGTTAGCATGTCTGGATCAGTTGTTCCTTGTCAGCAGAGGTTCAGTCGATCTTTCCTGATTCAGGGCTCCAGGTAGCTGACTTCCCATGCAGTCCAGGAGGTGAAAGTTTCTGTGTTGGGGTGGAGGGAGCCTCCCGACCTAGGTAACCCCAGAGCTTGCTGGCTTGTTCTTTCAGCAGAACTATCCTAGGGGTGTTTACTCTTCACAGGGACCAAATCTCTGTACTGAGATTTTTCTTCAGATCTGTGATTGTTCTGTCCCAACTCTTGTTTTTTTATATTGCTCTGTGTTCACTGTGAGAGATTGGTAAAAGTTAGGGAAAGTTAGGTTTCCACAAAAGAGTTAATTAAGTTCCGCAGAATAATTAATGAAGTGTCAGGTTGAAGAAAGAAGGGTATAAAAATTAACTAAGGTAGATGGACTCAGCCAATGTTAGAATAGGTAATGGCTTTCTGAAAACCACAAACTCAGGATATAAGCAAAACTGCTCTACACTGGCCAGATAACATTCAGGGTTAAAGAGAAAACTGGGTCAAATGGATACCACGCATGCTTAATTGGCTAATTGAATATTACCTTACACACCCACCTGGAGGAGTTTTCTGCCATTTTTCTTTTTCTTTCTTTCTTTCTTTCTTCTTTTCTTTCTTCTTTCTTCTTTTCTTTTCTTTATTTTTAGTTTGCAACACACGGTTCTACATAATTTTGAGTTCCAGATTTTCTTCCCTCCCTCCCCCACTCCTTCCCCAAGACAGCATGGAATCCCCTACAACTTCCATGTATAACTTCGCATTGAATTAATTTGCACACTAGTCAAGTTGTGGAGAAGAATTATGACCAATGGAATGAGTCATGAGAAAGAAGAAACAGAACCAAAAAAAAAAAACAAAAGCAAAAACACAACCCAACAACAAATACAAAAGAGAGAAAAAGAAGGGGGGGAGGGGAGAAAAAGGCAAGCATGAAGTGTGCCTTGATCTGCATTCATACTTCATAGTTCTTTCTCTGGATGTAGATAGCACTCTCCATCGTGAGTCCTTTGGAACTGTCTCTGCATATTGTGTTGCTGAGAACAGCAAAGTCTGTCAGGGTTAGTCATCACAGAATACATATATCTGTGGTTGTGTATAATGTTCTCCTGGCTCTGGTCTGCTCACTCAACATTATGTTGTGTAGGTTTTTCCAGGTTGTTCTGAAGTCCGTATCATCTCCATTTCTTATAGCACAATAGTATTCCATTACCTTCATATAGCACAGCTTGTTCAGCCATTCCCCAATTGATGGGCATCCCTTTGATTTCCAGTTCTTAGCTACCACAAAAAGAGCCGCTATAAATATTTTTGTACATATGGGTCCTTTTCCCGCTTGTGTGATCTCTTTGGGATACAACCCTAGAAGTGGTATTGCTGGGTCAGAGGGTATGAACATTTTTATAGCCCTTTGGGCATAGTTCCAAATTGCTCTCCAAAATGGCTGGATCAGTTCACAACCCCACCAGCAATGTAACAATGTTCCAATTTTCCCACATCCTCTCCAGCATTTATCATTTTCCTGAATTGTCATTTTAGCCAATCTGACAAGAGAGATGTGGTACCTAAGAGTTGTTTTGACTTGCATTTCTCTAATCAGTAGTGACTTTGAGCATTTTTTCATATGCCTATAGATATCTTTAATTTCTTCCTCTGAAAACTATCTGTTCATATCCTTTGACCATTTCTCAATTGGGGAATGACTTGTCTTCCTATATATTTGGCTCAGTTCCCTGTATATTTTAGAAATGAGGCCTTTATCAGAGACACTAGTTGTAAAGATTTTCTCCCAATTTTCTGCTTCCCTCCTAATCTTTGTTGCATTGGCTCTTTTTGTACAAAAACATTTCGATTTAACATAATCAAAATTATCCATTTTGCATTTTGTAATGCTCTCTATCTCTCGTTTTCTGCCAGTTTTTCAACATGAGATGTTTGATGAGGGGAGGGGGACATGCTTACACATATCAAAGAGAAAATATGTGAAGAGGTATATCAGGAAGGGTGGAGCAGACCAATCTGTTCTCTGAGGGTAGGTACTGAATTGATGGTTCATCAGTCTGTGTCAGTCTAATACTATAGAGCTGATCTCATTTTTGTAAGCAGCACTCCCTCTTCCTAAAGAAGGGTGGATTCCGCTCCTGGCCAGGAATGTTTACCAACTCCTTTCAATTCCTCAATAATAATAAATTGCCCTTGATGCCTTAATTTCAGTGTCAAGTGTATTTCTAACATTCACCCTAACAGTTAATTTAAAAATTACTGCATAAAACCTTTTGCATAGAATTTTTTAATATATTTTCTGATTTCCTGCGGTATTAGAAGGAAACACAAAAAGCTGCCTAAACTATTAAAACTGTTGTATTATTTTTTTCTTTTTCATATTTTTATTTTTAAAGAGACCCACATTTCATAGTTATGTACTGTGTTTTATTAAAGTTCATGTCCTATTGTGGTACTGGAAAAATCAGTTATTGCTAAGGAGACCCCTGAGAAACCCCAGTTTGTATAATAAAGAATGGACTCAGACCTTTTGAGGGTTAGCAAATGTCCCTGGGGCTCCGTGACTCCACCAAGGAATGTCAATAAGATTATCCTACTTAACAATAACCTATCAGAATCTTTGATCTGTCAGGACCTTTGTTCCTGTTCCCCCAGACCACCCTGTGACCTGGCCCGTAAATTTCAAGAGATAATTAACCACTGCCACTGCACCCTGTATTTTCTATAAATATTATGTCTTCACCCCAGGGCCATTTGATTTGGGTGGAACACCGAATGGACACCGCCTAATAAATTTTCCACTTAAAACTTATACTCTGTGGCGTGTCTCACTCGCTCTTGGTATAACATTTTGGAGGCCCCAGCGAGATGAGGCGGTATTTCATGTTACCACCTCGGAGACACACATAGGATTTTGGACCTCATCAGGGAGTCTCTGCTCCGATCCACCTTCTCTCACTTCGGAGGGCCGGCTCCTGGGGATTTCTTTTCCTAGGACTCTGATGTGGGGTGACGGTCTCGGAGAATGGGCTCTTTGCTGACTTGTACCTTTTTGGCCTATGGAGAATTCCGGTTTTCAGACATCTAGAGGTAAGATTTCTTTTCTGGGCTAGCCATCTGGTCTCTGTTAACACGATAACCTAGACGCAGGGATGTGTACAGAGTGGGGAAAGTACAGGAGGCTGTCTTCTCCCTGTTGGGGTGTGGAAAGATTGGAGGTCGTTATCCCTAAGGAGGAAATCTGGTGTATTTTTTCTTTCCTCTGAGGGGACTTGGTTTAGCTTTCAATTCGACTCACACTGTGGTTCTGTTATGTTTTGAGTTTGTCTGTGTTCGTGTGTCTGTGTCAAAATTGTGAAATGTCTATATTTTGTTTAAAATCTGAAATGCAGGCAGCTAGAGATTTCAGGCTGCAAGTAGGGAAACAAAGATTCTTTTTCTTGTGGTTCCTTGTCTGGTCAACTTGGAATTACAACGGAAATAGGGTTAAAATTTTGGCAAATTCTGGGTTTTCAATTGTTAAAGGTTTGGAAATTGGTTAATTGGATTTTGGGAGACTCCTGAAACTGTAAGATCACTCCAGGAGCTTACTCTTGCTGAAACACCTCCTCCCAATGAATGCCTTCTGGCTAAAAAACCTCTGTTTATCCGTAAATACGGAGTCTGGTAAAAGGTTTTCAGTTGGACTCTTGCATTTGTCTTTGTCCCCAAAGTTAGGAGGGAATCTTTTCCCTTAGATTTAAATGCAAAAAGGTTTTTAAGGAGTGAGCAAAAGGTGAAGTTTGCTTGAATTACAATCATTGAGATCTTTCACCATTGTTGTCCTGTCTTTGACAGAGCCAGGGCTGCAGTAAAAGTTAGAGCAGATAAAACAAACTCCTCTCCTCCCAGATCAGATTAGAAGAAAATGCAGGGGAACTGTAGGGAAAACTTAAATCACCCTTCCCCATCTGGCAAAAGGAGGAGAAGGACAGAAATTTACAGACTGACAGTCAGTCCTGTGCCCCTGGGTACCTTTGTAGCCCATCCTTTTTGGCAAAGTTTGGAAAAGACACCCTGGTCCTATGCATTCTGCCCACCCTGTCCCCAGCAGCTGCAAACTGCCCTAGGCTCAGTAACTTCTGCAGTTGTGGGGGAAGGGAAAGATGAATGGATTGGGCCTGTGAATAGCATTTTCCTGATTTGTAAAGGGAAATAATAATGATGGTTGTTTATATTTTTGACACAACATTATTACTATGTCTCTGATTTAATGTAATTGTTAACCTTTGAAGTGGTTTTTGAATGCCAAAAATAATAAGTTGAATAATTTCTATATGTGATAAAATTTGGAACTGTTATTTGTGGTTGTAACAAGTGAATAATTAATAATACTGATATTTAACCATGAGAACAGACTTTCCATGTGAAAAAGTTTTTATTATGAGAATAGCCTTTGAGTTTTAAGGTAAAAAGAAAGCAGCTGGGTGAGTATGTAATTATTCACTTAAAAGTTTGAGTCATTTTGGGTCAAGATTAGGGAAGAAAGATTCAAATTGGAATGCAGAGGCTAAAAGTTAAAGTAAATTTGGGAAAGAAAGAGAAACTTGTATAAAGGAATTTAGGTGGGGGGGGGATGCTGCTCTTAGCTGCCATGTGCTCCTGGCCACAGCCTTCCCCTACCCTCCACATTGAAAGACTATGGGAAGCTGAAGCTAAAAGAAACTTGTAACTTGATTGGGAAATAGGACTGATTAGTTAGTGATGAAAGGTTTTATTGAATCTGGGTACTGAAGAATATACAGCTAAATAAATACAGTGTATTAAAGAGATTAATGTATTGATATATGTTTTGCATGTATTTCTATATTAATGTGTTAATATAGAAATACCAGAAGTAATAGGATCAACAATTCCCATATGTGATAATCTGGAAAAGCAATTGATGTCATCTGAAATCTATTGTTTCTGTGTTTCTAAAATTATATTGTATTTCTGAAATTCTCTTAGATTGTGTAATTTGAGAAGACCATTATGTGATTTTAATCTGAGTTCGATGTATGTGAATTGGATGCTTTTAAAGGATGTGATGAAAATTTGGTAATTTTAAACTGTCATATTTGGTTGAGACATGTATTTACCTAGACTGAAATGAGTAGTTCAAATTTTACATACATAATAATGTTTAGGACATTATTACATTTCTATAGTATAAATATTGTTAGAGTTGCATTACATTAAGAAGTTGGACAATTGCTGTAACCTAAGCAATTATGACTTCCAAGTTTTGTCTGAAAGTTCAATTGAAATTGTTTTTGCTATAAGTCAGGTATTTGTGCAGAGGCCTTTTTGGGTTCTCTTGTGATCTCTGTCAGTTCAGGATACATTGCGAACTGTTAAAATGTGGTTTTGTAGACAATGATCAGTTCTTTTACAATGCTAAGTTTTGGGCCTTAGAAATTAAAAGAAACTAGACAGAGAACTAGGAAAAACCAGGTAGATTTGGTCAGTTCATGCTTTCCTCAAGTGGTGTCCAAAAGTCTAGGGGGAGGCTTGGAGAGAGGAGGAAGGGGCCAATTCTTTCATCCTTGTTAAATGCAAATCACGGCGATCCTTCCCTTGAGTTATCATGCTAATTCTGAGGAGGCTGCAGGAAGGAGACTGGTAGTAATTTGGCCCTTACATTTCACACAGATCCCAATATCTTATCTATAATCCCTTAGCCTTTTCAAATTCATTTGGGAAGGGAAGAAATTATTGATGTGTTTCTTCCTTTCTGCTAAGTCTTCACCTACCATCTCTCATCTGTCCTATTCAAGAGGAATTCCTATGAAAAAGTTTTTTTTTTTTAAAGTCCTGGTAAACTTTGTTATTGTGATAAAGCTAATTTAATTGGGTATGTAATGTATAGAAACTAAGTGTTATCCCCATTACAACACCTTTTTGACTAAAGAATTTTGTGATATCTAGAAATTCTGTAATAATAAAGAATTGAGTTGTTATAATACTTTGGAAAATATAGGGGTATGATTTTCAAGCCTGTATCATCTAGAGATGTATTTATGTATGTTAATATGGAGGTTTATGGACTAATTTGTGATGGCACTTTGGGAATTTGTGAATGAATCCCAATGTTTAAAGGTTATTTTGCTTTAAGAAGGAGAGAGATATCTCATTTTAGAGCTGTCCAAATAATTTTCCTTCAGAAAACTACATCTTCACCCCAATCCAGGGCCATTTGATTTGGGTGGAACCCCGAATGGACGCCGGCTTATAAATTCTCCACTTAAAACTTATACTCTGTGGTGTGTCTCACTTGCTCTTGCTATAACACTATCATTTGTCAAAATTTTTTCCCCATTTAAGGAATTTTCTTATTTTAAAGAGCAAGTAATTGGAATTGAACAATATATTCACATACATGTATATCTTATGCCAAAGGTAAACAGTATTTTATTCTTAAAGCATTCTACTTATTGAAATTTTAATGTGGAGTTTATTACAAGTATAATTTTAAGAGAGGATTCTGGGAAGATGGTGGAGTAGTTTAGACAATTCCAAGGTCTCAAGGTTTTCCCTCACAAAAGCATTAAAATAGCACCTTAGGGCAAACAAAGTGTGGGTGGAGACAAAAAAAAAAGAATAGGGGCAGAACCAGGATCTTCCTTGGACAGTTTGAGAAGATGTGAAGAAAAGCCCCAGGACCAGGTTTGGTCTCTGTCAGGAAGTGGCAAGCCGCTTAAATAACTAGCAGCAAGCCCCAGGGTTAGTTGGTTTGAGAGGCTGCCTTGGCCCCAGCCACTGCAGCTTTTCACCCCGGAATGGTAGGGATGGTAAGGAGAGTCGTGTGTTTGAGCCCAGGAAGATTGTGGGAACATCTGCTGACGCAGAATGCCAGACACAGCTGTGCTCTGAAGAGCAGTGAGGGTGAGAAGGAACCAGCATATGCCCAGTGTAGCAGGTAGAAGTAAAGTGGAGGAGGCAGGAGGGATAGGAAACAAAAGTTATGTACAGATATAAAAAAAACAACAAAGAGCCAAGTAGAGCATGTTTGGGAAAGTATATGTCTATATATGTATGTATATGTCTGTATGTGTATGTATATATCAAGAAACATATCTAAATTATATTGTAGCCACCTGGGGGTAGGGGGGAGGGGAAAAAAGAACAAAGTTAAAAAGTGCACAGCAGAGAACAAAAGAAAACACAAGGAAGCAAAGAAAAGATGGACAAATCTCAACACAAGTTGTATTTATCATACAGGTTTTCTTGAAATGAAAATTTATTGTTACATATTTTGAATCCCCTCCTATGTTCTGCTATGCACATGACATGCTTTTTTTTCTTTCTTACTTCATATTTAAGTTTTAATATTTAAGTTTATGATATGTTTTTGTCTCTTTTTTCTATTTTGTATTTGTGTTCTGATAATATAAAAAACTGTCAAAAAAAAGTAATTCAGATTAATTTTCAATATTCATTTATGGTCACAACCTATAATTAAAATTCACTGATGATCCTTAGCCTAACCTGGCCATTTAATTTCTTACATAAGATGTAAAAAGTTGATGGTATGGTGTGAAAAGAGGCACAATGCTATAGGGGAAAGAACACACTGGATGTAATCAGAAAATATGTTCATATTCTTGGTTTTGCACTAGCTTATATGGGCAAATCTTCATCTCTAAAATAGGAATAGTAATGCTTAAACTCCTCAGGGTTTTGTGAATAAAATGCTATACAAATAAGAGATGACAGTATGACAGTCTTTTAACTTACATTATGATTTAGCAAACCTCACAGTTTCTTTTTGTGTGTGTGTGTTTACTATCTGAAATGATTTATAACCATGGAGTTGTAAATGCTAGCAATTGTAAGGTAAAAGGATAATCTAACAAGTTGGCAATAATAAAGTACATTTTATCATAGCAAGATTTAATCTAGTGTATTTTTTTAAGGTTTACAAAATTCTTTACAAATTTTATCTCATTTTGTACTCACAACAGCTTTGGGAGGTAGGTATAAAATCACTAGTTTACAGATGAGGAAACTGAGACTGAAATGGGATAAGTGACTATCTCCAGCAACTCATATGAAAGAGGGTTTATATTTCTTTTGCTGGGCCCCAGAGGTAAAAATTAGGTGCAAATGGTAAAAAGCATAAAGGCAGATTTAGACTTGGCATACTGGAAAAAATTCTAAGCCATTATGACTTTCCCAAGTGAAATGGGGGTAGAATGGGTGGCAAGGTACCTTGGGAGAAATTAGCTTCTTCCTGACTGGAAGTTTTAAAACAAATCCTAAGTAAAGATTTGTTGGGAATGTTGTAAAAGACTTTCTTGTTTAAGTAGAGTTGTACTAGGTAGCATCTTAGCTCTCATCCTGCTAAGAATCTTTGAATAGAAGCAACTGGACACCACAGTTGTTAGTGTATGGGACCTGGAATTAGGCAGATCAGAGTTTATATTTTGCTTCAGACACTTACTAGCTATGTGACCTTGGACAAGTCACTTGATCTTTTTCAGCCTTAGTTTCTTCATCTACAAAATGAGGATAATAATAGCACTTACCTCATTGGATTGTTAGGAGCACCAAATGAGTTAATATATAAGAAGCACTTTGCAAACTTTAAAATGCTATGCAGATATAACTATGATTATTATAGGAAGTAATAGTGCTATTATATTGTGCCTTATTCAGACCACATCTAATGTTTCATTTACCTGAGTTTCTTCCGCGCACCACATTTGAAGAAAAATAGAAACTGGAGTGCATCCAAAAGACAGTAAAAGGATGATGAAAGGACTAGAGAAAGTGCCATTTAAGTTTTAAGAAATGGAAGAATTTATGTGGAAGAAAAGTCTGGGAAACATAATGTCTTTCAGTATTCCAGACGTCCTCAGGGAAGGGAATAAAACCTGCTATGTGCAAAGCACCTTACTAAGCTCTTAACAAGTGCTTGACAAATATTATATAATTTGAGCCTCACAATAACTCTGTAATATAGTTGCAGTTATTATCCCTACATTATAGTTAACGGTGTAACAACAGTCCCACCTTTATTACTGGTACATATGGTAACTGAGGCAGGCAACCAACTTGCCCATGGTCACATACCTAGTAAATATTTGAGGTGAGATTTGAACTCTGGTCTGACTCCAGCCTACTGTGTCACCTAGCTGCCTCTACCTAACTACTTACGTAGCAGAAAAATCATATTTATTCTACTTGACCGTAATATGGTGGTAGGGAGAAGGTCTGGGATAAATTGTTGGAAGTTTAAAGAGAAGATTTAGGCTTTGTATAAGGGAAACCTAATTGAAATTAGAGCTATATCAAAGTTGAATAGACTGCTTCAGGAGGTATAGTTTTATAATCTTAAAAAAAAAAGATTGAGCGCTTGTCAGGATGTTGTAGAAGAGATTTTGGTCAGAGCTGGATGGGTTAGAGAGTGGATGTCATTTAAGAACCTTCCTACTGTTTTGGATTATGAGATAATGTAGCCTATAACTGTTCAAATATGGCCTCAGACATTAGCTGTGTAACACTGGGCAATTCACCTTCCTTTGCCTTAATTCACTGGAGAAGAAAATGGCAAACCGCTGCAGCATCTTTTCTAAGAAAGCTCCATTTCAGTATGGTACACAGGGTCATGAAGAGTTGGTCATGATCGAATGACTGAACAAACAAAACACCTGATTGTATTACCTTATTTTTTGGTCACCATAATAACATTCTGTTGTCCCAATGTTGAGGTTTCAATATATTAAAAACCCCAGATTTTATCCACATGAATTGTTTTCTAGTGACATCTTATTTATCCTTATCTTTCATAATTTATCTACATATTATCCCTTTCTGCTTCCTTCAAAAAAAAGCAAACTTAAGAACAAGCATCTATTTTCTCTCCCTCACACCTGCATTTCTCTGTTGATAAAAGATAAAACCAAAATATAATTCCTCCATCAAGATCTAGGAAATTCACCAGACCCAATTCTGAGTCGATGTTTAAAGAAAAAAATTCAGTGAGTCATTTTTTCAGCCCAGATAAGAATAGAGAAACAGACAAGATTCTGGGGTCTGGCCAGGAGTATTCTCACGCTCAAGGACTGAAAAAGGACCAGATTTTGCACTAGGTAGGAGGTACCCGAGGAAGAAAATTTCCCAGGGGGTTCCTGAACTAGTACAGTATGTGGGAATGGGTGCCATCTGTCACCTGGCAGGTCTGTCATTCACTAAGCAATTCTAGGTCCAGGTCCATGGTGGACTGAGGAGAGAACCTACACCAAGGGATGGCAGAAAGGAGTAGTCTGGGGACCTTAGCTATGTGATGAGTGAGGAATAAGTTCAGAGTCAAACAACAGTCATGTAACTTTGATCCTAGGAGCAAAACAGGGACTCAGTTTTAACCACTAGTCTAGGATGAAGCCTGCAATAGAATAACTAGGAAAGAAATCTCAGACTAAAGGAGAGACTGCAGTTCAGGCACTGTGAACTTGCAGAGCCTCCCATATAGTTCCTGGCTGTGTTGTGGTAGATAGACTCCCAAATTTTTTATAATGTCTACGTTAACTTTAAATGGAATTTCTCTTTCTATCTCTTGCTGCTGGGCTTTGTAAGTAATATATAGAAATGCTGATGACTTATGTGGTGTTGTTTTATATCTTGCAACTTTGCTAAAGTTTATTTTTTCAAGTAGTCTTTTAGTTGCTTCTCTAGGATTCTGTAAGGTATACCATCATATTATCTGAAGAGCTTTGTTTCTTCTTTGCCTGTTCTAATTCCTTCAATTGCTTTTTCTTTCCTTATTACTAAAGCTAATATCTCTAGTACCATATTGAATAACATTGGTGATAATGGATATCTTTGTTTCACCCCCGACCTTATTGGAAATGCATCTAGCTTATCCCTATTACATATAAAACTTCTTGATGTTTTTTAGATAGAAGTTACTTACCATTTTAGGGAAGACTATTCTTATGCTCTCTAATGTTTTTAATAGGAATGGGTGTCGTATTTTGTCAAAAGCTTTTTCTGCATCTACTGACATAATCATGATTTCTGTTAGTTTTTTGGTTGATATGGTCAATTATGCCAATAGTTTTCTTAATGTGGAACCATCCCTTAATTTCTAGTATAAATCTCACCTGGTCATAGTATATTATCTTCATGATAAGTTGCTGTAATCTTTTTGCTTAACATTTTATTTAAAATGTTTTCATCTATGTTCATTAGGGAAATTGGTCTATAATTTTCTTTCTCTGTTTTGGCTCTTCCCAGTTTTAAGTTTCAGCACCATATTTGTACCATAAAAAGAATTTGGTAGAACTCCTTCTTTGCCTTTTTTCCCAAATAATTTATACAATATTGGAATTAATTGTTCTTTAAATTTTTGGTAGAACTCAGTTGTAAATCCATCTTGCCCTGAAGGTTTTTTTCTTGGGGAGTTCATTGATGGTTTGTTCAATTTCTTTTTCTAAAATGGGGTGATTTAAATATTTTATTTCCTCTTCAGCCGAAGCATGAAATATTCTCCTCCAGCCTTTTATACTCTTTGTGTATCCTTCTGCTTCAAATGTGTATCCTGTAAACAACATATTCTAGTATTTTCCTTTTTTAGTTTTTGATCCATTCTGCTGTCTCCTTCTGTTTTATGGGAGAGTTCATCACATTCACAGTAATGAGTACTATCTATCTTTCTCTCCATCCTATCTCCTCTCCCCGCCTTCCCCTACTTTACACTTTTGACTCTCTTTTGTCCCTTTCCCTCCTCACTAGAGTTTTGGTTTTTACCACTTGACTCCCTCAATCTGCCCTCCCTTCTATCAACCCCCTTCCTTTTCTTTTCTTTTTCCCCTACTACTTCTTCCTTCCCTTTCATTTACCCTCTTCCCTTTTCTTTCCCCTTTCCCCTCCTACTTCCTATAGGATAAGTTAGATTTCTATACCTGAGTATAGTATTCCCTTTTTTTGCCCCACCTCTGCTGCCCCTGGGGTGGTGGCTGAACCGCAAACTCCAACCCCCTATCCCCAGCAGCTTTTCCCACTAACCTTCTCTGTTGTCTTTGGTGTTTGTGGGTTGAGAAGTCTGGTAACTGCTGTAGCTCACTGATTCAGTGCGCTAGGGCCCGCTCTGCCCAGATCCTGGTCTGGTTGTCCGCGCCGCCCACACTGGGCTCTGCTCTGCTCCGCTCCCAGCTCTGTGAGGGATAGACCTTACCCAGAGACCATCCAGGCTGTCCTGGGCTAGAGCCCTGCTTCCCTCCACCATTTTGTGGGTTCTTGCAGTTCTTCTCTGTTGTCTTTGGTGTTTGTGGGTTGAGAAGTCTGGCAACTGCCACAGCTCACTGATTCAGGGTGCTAGGGCCCGCTCCTCTGCTCCGCTCTGCTCTGTGCTCGAAAGACCTCACCCAGCAACCATCTAGGCTGACCTGGGCTGGAGCCCTGCTTCCCTCTGCTATTTTGTGGGTTCTGCAGTTCTGGAATTTGTTCAGAGCCATTTTTTATAGGTTTTTGGAGGGACTTGGCAGGGAGCTCATGCTAGTCCATGCTTTGCAGCTGCCAACTTCACTCCGACCCCACTCAAATTGTTTCTTTCTGGCTGCTTGCAATATTTTCTCCTTGACCTGGGAACTCTGGAATTTGGCTACAATATTACTAAGAATTTTCTTATTGGGATCTTTTTCAAGAGGCAATCAGTAGATTCTGATTGTGTTTCCACAATACTCAAATTGCTTCTTTCTGGCTGCTTGCAGTATTTTCTCCTTGATCTGGGAGCTCTGGAATTTGGCAACAGTATTCCTAAGAGTTTTCTTTTTGGGATCTTTTTCAGGAGGTGATTGTTGGATTCTTTCAATTTCTATTTTACCCTCTGGCTCTAGAATATCAGGGCAGTTTTCCTTGATAATTTCTTGAAAGATGATGTTGAGGCTCTTTTTTTGATCATTGCTTTTAGGTAGTCCAGTAATTTTCAGATTTTCTCTCCTGGATCTATTTTTCCAGGTCAGTGGTTTTTCCAATGAGATATTTCACATCGTCTTCCATTTTTCATTCTTTTGGTTCTGTTTTATAATATCTTGATTTCTCATAAAGTTATCAGCTTCCAATTGCTCCATTCTACTTTTTAAGGAATTATTTTCTTTAGTGAGCTTTTGGACTTCTTTTCCATTTGGCCAATTCTGCTTTTTATGGCATTCTACTCCTCATTGGCTTTTTGGACTTCATTTGCCCTTTGTGTTAGTCTATCTGTTAAGGTGTTATTCAGTATTTTTTTGGGTCTCCTATAGCAAGGTGTTGACTCTTTTTTCATGATTTTCTTGCATCACTCTCATTTCCCTTCCCAATTTTTCCTCTACTTCTCTTACTTGATTTTCCATATCCTTTGTGAGCTCTGAGACCATGGCCTGAGACCAATTCATATTTTTCTTGGAGGCTTTAGATGTTGGAGCTTTGACTATTGTCTTCTTCTGATTGTATGTTTTGATCTTCTCTGTCACCAAAGCAAGATTCTATAGTCTTGAATGTTTTTTAGCTATTTGTGCATTTTCCCTGCCAATTACTTGACTTTTGAGCTCTTTAGCAAGGTATGACTCTGTTTCCAGAGTGGAAAGTGCTCTGTCCCAGGCTTCAGGAGTTTTGTGCAGCTGTTTTCAGAGCTACTTGTAGGTACCTGTACATTTTCAGTTCTTCTAAGGTGGTGTTATCCAAGAAGAGGGTGTTTACTCCTCTCCTGGCCTATACTCTGGTCTGTGAGTGACATCAAGCACTGTTTTCTACCTTGGAATTGTAAGGAGGATTCCCTGTCTAAAGTTGCCACAAGCCGTGCCTCAGCAATGCTCCTCCTTAGCCCAGGCCTGCCACCCACGACTGCGACCCAAATCCAAGCAGGGCCAAGCAAGAAAATCCTGCCTCTCCACCAGCAGAGAGATCCCTGCAATCCCCTTCTGATCAACTGCTCAATCCCCTCCACAGGTTGTTGGTACTGTAGCTCTGGAAGAAAATGCCAATCCCACTGTTATAGCCACTTCCTCTGTTGTCCCGGGACTAGGACATGACCACACTGTTCTCTCATCCAGTTCTGACAGAGTTTTCCCCCAACCTTCTACGTTGTCTTTGTCGTTGGTGGGTTGAGAAGTCTGGAAAGCGGCACAGCTGCCAGTGATTCAGTACCTGAGAACTGCTCCAGCCCTGTCTGTGCTGGCACTGCCCAGGCTGGACTGTGCTCCGCTCCCAGCCTAGTGTGATAGACATTTCCTGTCCATCTTCGAGGTTGTCTTGGGCTGGTGATTTGTTTCACTATGTCATTTTGTGGGTTATGTAGGTCTAGAATTTGTTTAAAGTCATTTTTTACAGATATTTGGAGAGTTTTGGGGGGAGAAGTCAAGCAAGTCACTCCTTTTACTCTGCCATCTTGGCCCTGTCCCCCTGATTATCCTCTTCTTAAACATATCTGATGTGTTAGAGCCCCAGTATAAAATAACCTACCAGCATGAAATCAGATACTTTAATCTGTCTTTCTAATGAACTCATTACTATAAGCACCAGAAAAACCACTTTATTGTTATGGCTTCACCCAAAGCCCTGGGTGTTTAATCAAAGTAAAGGCCCAGACATATTAAAAAAGACATTTTCTACACTAAATTCATGGTCATATTAGGTGCAGTTGTCCAGCTGAAAAAATTGCTGATAAAAGTCTGAGTACCTGCCTTTGACTGCCACTTTTCTGTTTACTACCTTCTGACTTAGGGCAAATAATTTAAATTTTCTGGGTACTACTCCTCATATTTAACGTAAGTTCTCGTTGCAGCTCTGAAACTATGATCCTGTGATCTATAGATTTAGATTTTCTTGTCAACTCATTTGACTTCTGCAGCAATCTACTGAAGTAGTTGGCACTTGTATTTCACAACATAGCAAAAAATCATCTATAAAGTTTTGTGTGTTGTTCTATGGGCCATAAGATCATAGACTTGGAGCTAGAGGTTGTTTTATTACCACAAAAACATAAAGGAAAACAAAGACCACAATTCAATATGCCATTTTTTGGGAATCCTTATTTCAATATAGTATCATATAAAATGCTTATATCCTTATAAAGGTTGTCAAAATTTTTCATGTTTTGGTAATGCAAATGATTAGTTACCACATAGTTCCTGGTTCTTTCTCCTCTTTTAATTTAGTGCATGCTTTTTGATAAGCTAATTACTAACAATGCATTAATTTAAGCACTGCCCTTAAATATTATAATTATAGTTCGAATTGTGGTTGCATTTGTTAGTATTTGTGTGTACATGTACACATACTCTTAAGAGTCCTTCCATTTGCTTAGAGAGTTATGCTAACACCCTCATCATAGAAAATCTGTTTATAAAAGAGTTAGTAGCAAAAGGTTGTGCCTTTCACTTACTAATGATAGTAGTTTACAGGGCTTACAAGGAGTTTCTTACAACACCTCCCAAAGCTAAAACACATTCTATAAATAACAAACTTATGATTCATCCTGGATCTCTTCTTACATTCCAATGTCTTGAGCTTACAATAATCTAGCTCTCTCTACAAGACCCTGTATTTCTACCCTCTTTAGTACCAAGGGTACCTTCTCTCACGCCCATTACACTAGTTTATGAGAAGTATGTATAGTCTTGTTCTTCCCTATGACATCTAGAATTTCACTCTGCCACCATTGCTCAACAGCTTCTCTCTTTAAGCTTCACGTTGTCCACCTATATCATCAAGTCTAGATCCTTGTTGCAGTATTCCAGCTCAGGCACAACTTCCTATATGATGCCTTTCCAGAACCCTCTTTATCTTCCTCCCGGCAACTGTCTGTCTCCTGAAATTACCTTATAAATGTTAGTTCCTTGAGATCAGGAACTGCTTTGTTTGTCTCTGTATCCTCAGCACTCAGGATGGTAGGTGCTTAATAAATTTTGGAGGAATTGAATTGTATCCCCAGAACATTTTTAACTGAATGAATGAATAAGCTAGCATTGCAAGTGTTATGCTGTTTTGTAATGAAAGAAATCTACTATCATTTAAGATCATTCTTCCTCTTTCCTCAAGGAGCTCACTGCCTAGGTCACAGTCTTCCTTTCCACAGTGCCTGCCACCACATTAATTGATATTCCTTCAAATACCCTGATGTCTCAGTTCATTATGCTTCTCACTCCCGTGACTTTTATCTTTATTCCACATTAATCACCCAGAAGGATAGCCATACCTTTGTCTTACAATCACTCGTTACTGTGCTACCTCCAGGATCCTAAACTCAGAAATCCTTTTCTGATATTATTTTCCCATACTTAAGTTTCCCCTATATGTCTCATACCTTTTAACCGAGCAATTCATTTTGTTTCCCCTTCTTCTCCTAGCCTCCTGCTTTAGTCTTACTTTCCTGTTAACAGTCTTAGCTCAATGGATAACTCATTAAAATTGTTTTTTACATTCAAATCCTTTTATGCTGTGCATTGCATGTCTATGCAATTTCCTTTTCAGTTGTTTGTTAAATCTTACTGATTCAATCTTCTATAACTTATTTTTCCTTCATTCTCCTCTTTCTACTTGCATGACCACAGTAATAATCCAAGCACTACTCTGCTGGATAGTCTCAGTTGATCTCTTTGATTCCAGGAACTTCCCTCTCCATGCTCTTGTCTTTTTTTTTTTTCATTATGTGTCCAGGTTTTTTAAGTTACCTTCTGAAAGGCCAATAATTTTAAATTTTCTTCTCACAGGCCAGTAATCTGTAAATTGTCTGTTTTGCTTATTATAGAGATCCCTTTAATGTTAGTAATCTTTGTAATCTTTGTTTTACTTCAGTGTATTTGTAGTCCTATTCTTTTCTCTCTTTAAATACATGTTGCAAAACAAAGGATATTGAAACAACACTTCATGAAAGAGGGAAACCTGTTCCTGCGAGAGCATAGAACTGCCATAAGATGTTCCAGAAAGGTTCAAGAGTGAAATTAAAATCTTGAGAGAGAACAGATAGTAGAATTTGTGACCTGCTTAGCAGAAATCAGCAGAATAAAAAAACTTGACTCCATGGTGACATTTCTCAAACGAGAGAACAGAATGGGATCCTGAAGGTTGCCTTTGGCTGGAATTTATTCCCTACTTACCTGGTCCTCTCAAAAGTCTTAGCTTCCTTCAGGGTTCAGGTCACAATTACTATTATTTGAAGCCTTCCCTGATTGCCCCAATTGATGCTATCTCCTTCATATTATCTTGTATTTAATTATTGCTTATGTCTCCTTATCCTCTAAGTAGTATATAAGTTCCTTGTGTGGTAAGACCGTTTGAGTTTTGTCTTTGTATCATGTACGTAAGTGCTTTGTTCTGTGCTGTGTGCAAGAATTTATATATGGTAGGCAGTTGACCATTTTTTGTTGAATTGAATGAGTTTGGCAGTACAAGTATTATGCCCATTGTACAAAGAAGGGACACTATATTCCCAACAACATATTGCCATGTACAAACCAATTTAAATCCTGATTATTAGCTTCTGAGTTCAGAAACGGTCATATATATTGTAGGTAGAATGACTATGGTCAACAGTTATGAAAATTTTATACTTATGGTACAGATCTCTAACAATGAAATTTAAATTTACAGTACTGTATTTTGAATAAATTAATATCTACCAAGCCACTTAAAAATTATTATTGGATATCTCCATTAACAAAAAGTAGAAGTTTAAAGTCCATTTGTCAAGGTCTCACACAAGGGAGAAAGCAAATACTAATGTTCGAAGAATCTAAAAGTTCTCATTCTTTGTCCTTGGATTCACTGCTGTTCTTAAAAGAGCAAGTCATTGAAATAGTGTAATTCTTTCATTTTTTTCTACAGTGCCTCCAAAACCATTACATCTGCAGAACTCACCTTCATCCAATAAATACCAGACACCCAAGCATAAATCTATACCTAGTATAAAACCAAGGATGGAGGAAGTTAAGCCTGCCCCTGCTTCTTTTATCTCAAAAGAAAAACCCAGTAAGGTATCAGATCTCATCAGTCACTTTGAAGGAGGCAGGTAAGTAATTTATATTCGAAAGCAGAGGGGAGGGAAAAAGAAATCTGATACTTAAAAAGATATCATAGACATGTATTTACAAATCTAATAAAGTTATCATACCACTAGGTGATATAGACCTGTAGAAGTAGTCACTTATGTTTTTCAATGCTTAAGCTTAGCCTCATTCTTGTATTGTTGGCATTCTAAGACATTGCCCATCTATAGTACATTATTATAGTATATTTTTGTCTAATATCCTTTACAGTTGATAATTCTGGTTTCTTTGAAATCACTTATGACTGAGTTTATATTGTGGGCATAATTGTATTAGTAAGATATCCCTTACAGATCTGTTTTTGGTATTTAGTAGGGTTTCAGTGGGTCTCATTAGGTAGTCTATGTACGTGTCAATCATATAACAACTACACCAACTCCCCACCCTCTCAGACTACTATTTGACTCATTACCTTATTCATTCTCTCCAGATTCTAAAACAAGGTATATATTCTGATAAAGGCTGATAAATTACTTAAATTATAATAGCTGTTATTGTTAGTAAAATAATATCTCTTATATAGCTTTAAAAATAGTAAGTAACCTTGAGCAACCCCTTTCCCTATAAGCTTTTATTCATGTTGCTCTTTATATAGCAAACTTTTAATCTATTTGGCTTAAACAAAGTGGCTATCCACTTTATTAACAGTGCAACAAACGATAAAACAGAGATATGGCTATTTACAATATATCAGCAGTGAAAAAGATCATAGGCAGAGTATCCTCTAACTCTGGAAACACAATCCGACCATTCATCTCTCTTACAATGGTAGGCAAAATTTCTCTTCATGCTGTTTCTTCATGATATATGAGTCCAACTTATCCTTTTCAGGAAATGCTTCTTCAGACTCTTTCTTATGAACAGTTATTCAATCTTTCTGAAGAGTTCTCTTTGTCCTTTATCTCTTTGCTTGACCTAGTTTCCCAATTAACAGCTTTCTGATTGATAGCTAAACTGTAACTCCCCAAAGAATCCATTCCTTCTTAAAGATATAGTAATATTAGCAGTGAAAAACACTGTTCAAGCTGAACTTTCACTTCAATTTTTTTGTGTTTTAAAAATTCTAAATTTAAAATTTTCCAGCAATGTGATTCCCACTGTTTTTTAAAAGAAGATTTATTTTTATTCAATAAATTTAAATCTGTCTTTTCTCACACTCAACCATTTGAGAAAGAAAGGGGGGAAAAGCCCTTGTGATGAATATGGCCATCAAGCTAAACAAATTGCCACATTGGCCAAATAATTCTATCACCACCCCTACCACCCACAAATCTAAAGCCACACTCTTGAGTCTATCACTTCTCTATAATGGGGTCTGTAGCATATTTTGGCATGAGTCTTCTGGAATCATAGGTGGTCATTTTTTTGCTCAGAGTTCTTAAACCTTTCAAAGTTGGGTTTTTTTAAATAATACTGTTATTATATAAATTGTTCTGGTTCTCCCCACTTCACTGTGTACCAGTTAACATAAGTCTTCCTAAGTTTCTCTGAAACCATCCCTTTCATAATTTCCTACAGTGTTCCATCACATTCATATAGCATTAATTGGTTCAAGACAGTCCCCTTCAGTTCTTTTTCTTGGCCACCAAATAAAATTGCTACATGTGTGGGTTTTTTACTTCTTTATTGATCTCTTTGGGATAGAGACCTAGTAAGTAGTATTGCTGAATAAAAAGGCAATGCACAATTTAAAAATTTTGGGGGGCATAGTTCCCACTTACTTTAAAGAATTTCTAGACTAGCTCACAGCTCCACCAGAAATAGTGCATTTCTGTACCTGTTTTCCCTCAGGTAGGAGCCACAGTTGCCTTTTTTTTTAACTTTGACAATGTGATAGATATGAGATAGCACCTCAGAGTTGTTTTAATTTCCATTTCTCTCATTATTGACTTACAATGTTTTTTAATGTGTCTTCTGATAGTTTGTTTTTCTTCCTTATAAAACCGCCCGTTTTTGTATCTTTTGACCATTCATCAGTTGGGCAATGGCTCTTCTTATTATAAGTTTAAATGTATTCCCCATATATCTTAGAAATGAAACCATTGTCAGAGAAATTTATTACAAAGTTTACATCCCATTTGCTTGTTTCTCTTATTTTTTACTACATTGGTTTTCTTTGCCTAAAAACTTTTAGAACTTATTAGTTATCCCCTTTTTTTCTTATGTTTCTTTGTGAACTCCTCGCCCCATCCATGGACCTGTCAGGGATTTTTTTTCCTTGATCCTGTGATTTGTTTGTGAAGTCACCTTTTATTTCTAAGTCATGTTCCCATTTGTAGCTTATCATGAAAAACAATGTGAGATCATGGTCCCTACCAGTCTATCAAATTATAAGTATCTCAAGACCAGAAACTGTCTTTTTTGTGTCTTTGTCTTCCCAGAGTTTAGCAAAGAATAAAAAGTGTTGTGCTGTATACCATAGTTCCTTCTTCCATTCCCAGTTGATGGACATCCACTCAATTTCCAATTGTTAACCATCACAAAAAGAGCTGTTATAAATATTTTTGTGTAAAAAGGTCTGTTTCCTTTTTCCTTCATCTTTTTGGGATACAAACCTAGTAGTGGTATATTGGGTCAAAGAGAATGCACAGTTTTGCAGCCAGCATATTTACAAATTCTTCTCCAGAATGGTTATACTATTTTCACTGCTCCACATGTCATGAATTAGTGTATCAATTTTTTTCATATCCCCTCCAGCATTTATCATTTTCCTTTTCTGTCTTGTTAGCCAATCTAGCATTTCTCTAATCATTAGCATTTTAGAGAATTTTTATGTGACCGTAGTAAGCTTGATATCTTAATCTGAAAACTGCCTTGTTCACATTCTTTGACCATTACTCAATTGGGGAATGACTCCTATTTTTAAAACTTAGACTCAGTTCTATACATATTTAAGAAAATAGAGGATTCTGGTTAGATTGTGGAGTAGGTCAGAAAACTCCAGTCTCCCCAAATTTTCCCCCCAAAAACCACAGAACATCACCTCAAAGTGAATGCAGACTGGCAGAAATAATTCTAAGTTGGGGTAAAATAGTGGTCCTTCTAAGACAATTTGAGAGGACCTCAGGAAAGAATTGACATTCAGATGCAGAGGTTCTCCTCCAGTGAAGATTAAATGTCTCCAGGTAGACTCCTGAAACAACAAATAAGCCCTAGGCAGAATCAAGATGACAGCTGGAAAGTGGGACTTGCCTAAAGCTCACCCCCAGGATAACACAAGGTCTAGCAGCTTCTACACGACGGGATTGAAGGGCTTGGAATATGATATTCCAGAGGTCCTTGGAGCTAGGATTAAAACCAAGAATCATCTACCCAGCAAAACTAAGTATTATGCTCCAAGGAAAAATATGGATTTTCAATTAAATAGAGGATTTTCAAGCTTTTTCAGAGAAAGGACCAGAGCTGAATAGAAAATTTAACTTTCAAACACAAGCATCAAGAGAAGCATGAAAAAGTAAACAAGAAAGAGAAATCGCAAGGGACTTACTAAAGTAGAACTGTTTTGTTTACAATCCTACATGGAAAGACAATGTGTGTAATTCATGAGACCTCAGCATTAGGGTAGTTTAAGGGAATATACATACATATAGATGGATAGATAGATAATAGATAGAGGGCACAGTGTGAGTTGAATATGAAGGGATGATATCTAAAAAAAATGAAATTAAGGGATAAGAGAGGAATATATTGAGAGAGGGAGAAAGGGAGAGATATAACAGGATAAACTATCTCACATAAAAGTGACAAGAAAAAGCAGTTTTGTTGGAAGGGAAGAGGGGGCAGGTGAGGGGGAGTGAGTGAATCTTGCTCTCATCGGATTTGACTTGAGGAAATAACATACACACTCAATTGGGTATCTTACCCCATAAGAAGGAAGAAAAAAGGGGGGAAGATAGAAGGGAGGGCAGATAGGAGGAGGAGGTAATCAAAAGCAAACAGTTGCGTAAAGGGACAGGGTCAAGAGAGAAAATTGAATAAAGCGGGACAGGATACGAAGGAGCAAAATATAGTTAGTTTTTCACAACATGAGTATTGTGGAAGGGTTTTGCATAATAATACACATGTTGCCTATGTTGATTTGCTTGCCTTCTTAGGGAGGGTGGGTGGGGAGGGAAGAGGAGAGAGAATTTGGAACTCAAAGTTTTAAAGGCAGATGTTCAAAAAAATAGTTGTCTTTGCATGCAACTGGGAAATAAGATATACAGGCAATGGGGCATAGAAATCTGTCTTGCCCTACAAGAGAGTAAGGGAAAAGGGGATGGGGGGGAGTGGGGTGACAGAAGGGAGGGCTGATTGGGAAATGAGGCAATCAGAATATATGCCATCTTGGAGTGGGGGGGAGGGTAGAAATGGGGAGAAAATTTGCAACTCAAAATCTTGTGGAAATTAATACTGAAAACTGAAAAAAATTTTAATAAAATATGGATTTTGGAAAGCCCTGCTGCATACCAAGATATCCTCAAAATGAGTACATGCTTTAGAAGTAGAGGGTGATACCATAAGCAAATAAGGAGAGCAGGATTAATTTAGCTGTCATGTCTATGGTGAAGGGAAAAATTTGTAACCAAGATATAGAGAATATTATGAAATGCAAAATGGATAATTTTGATTACATTAAACTTAAAAAGTCTTACACAAAGAAAACCAATGCAACCAAGATTAGAAGGAAAGTATAAAGTAGAAAACATCTTTTACAGCCAGTTTTTCTAATAAATGCCTCATTCTCCATTTGATAAATCGTCAAAGGGTATGAATAGGCATTTTTCGGAGGTAGAAAATTAAAGCTATCTAAAATATGAAAAAATGCTCTAAATCACTCCTCATTAGAGAAATGTCCATGAAAATAACTCTGAGGTCCCCCCTCACACCTACTAGATTGGCTAATATGACAAAAAAAGAAAAAAGAAAAATATTGGAGGGGATTTGAGAAAACTGAGACTGTTAGTTAAGTTGTGAACTGATCCAGTCATTCTGGAGAATAATTTACAACTATCCCATAAGGTCTATAAAATTGTGCATACAGGGCATCTAGGTAGCACAGTGAGTGCTGACCCTGGAGTCAGGAGAACCTGAGTTCAAATCCATCCTCAGACACTTGACACACTTACTAGCTGTGGGACCATGGGCAAGTCACTTAACCCCACAATAACCTGCCTTCCCCCCTCCAAAAAAAAAAAAAGAAAAAAAGAAATAGCAATTTGAGGCAGCTAGTTGGTGCAGTGAGTAGAGCACCCACCTTGGTGTCAGGAATGAACTCAGGAGGACCTGAGTTCAAATCTGGCCTCAGTCACTTGACATACTTACTAGCTGTGTGACCTTGGGCAAGTCACTTAACCCCAATTGCCCTACCTTCCCCCCTCCAAAAAACAAAACAATCCAAAAAACCCTTGCATACCCTTTGATCCAGAAATATCAGTGCTACTCCTGTATCCCAAAGATATCCAAAAAATGCAGAAATGACCTATTTATACAAAAATATTTATAGCATCTCTCTTTGTGGTGGTAAAGAATTGGAAATTATTGGGATGTCCATCAATTGGGGAATGACTTAAGAAGCTGTGGTTTATGGTTGTAGTGGTATATTATTGTGGTATTAGAAATGGCAAGAAAAAAAAGAAATGGCAAGCAGGATGATTTCAGAAAAAACCTGGTAAGATTTATATGAACTGGGGGGCAGAGCCAAGATGGCGGCTGGAAAGCAGGGTGAGCTCCTGCCAAGTCCCTCCAAAAACCTATAAAAAATGGCTCTGAACAAATTCTAAAACTGCAGAACCCACAGAATAGCAGAGGGAAGCAGGACTACATCCCAGGACATCCTGGATGGTTGCTGGATAAGGTCTATCGCGCATGGAGCTGGGAGGAGAGAGGAGTGGAGCAGAGCCCAGCATTGGCCACGTGGACCAACCAGACCAGGAGCCAGATGGAGTGGGCCTAGCGCCCTGAATCAGTGAGCTGTGGCAGTTGCCAGACTTCTCAAACCACAAACACCAAAGACAACAGAGAACTGCAGAACCCATGAAATAGCAGAGAGAAGCAGGGCTCCAGCCCAGGACAACCTGGATGGTCTCTGGGTAAGGTCTATCCCGCACTGAGCTGGGAGTAGAGTGGAGTGGAGCAGAGCCCAGTGTGGGCCGCATGGACCAACCAGACAAGGGGCTGGGCGGAGCAGCCCCTAGCACCCTGAATCAGTGAGCTGTGGCAGTTGGCAGACTTCTCAACCCACAAACACCAAAGACAATAGAGAAGGTTAGTGGGAAAAACTGCTGGGGGCAGAGCGAAAGAAGGAGTTTGCGGTTCAGGGGCAGTGGAGGTAGGGCAGCTACAGAAGTACAGCTGCAATTGCTTCTGGCCCCAGGCCCACCTGGTGGGAGGAATTAAGTGGCAGATCAGAGCAGGAGTGCAGAGCCTGCTGAAGATCAGGGTCCAGTCTGGGATGGGGGTTCTTGGGGAGGGAGGAGTGCTGGTGCGGCAGAGCTGGCTATAATAGCTCTGAAAACAACAGCACATCCCCTCAAGCTTGGAACACAGGACTCTTTACAAGCTGTCATACCCTGCTGAAAAACTCAAGGGTCAAGTAAGATGGCTGGGAACATGGCTAGGCAGCGAAAATGCACCAAGATTCAGTCTCAGACGTTGGAATCCTTCTTTGGTGACAAACAAGACCATAACATACAGCCAGAAGAAGTCAACAAAGTCAAAGAGCCTACAACAAAAGCCTCCAAGAAAAACGTGAACTGGTCTCAGGCCATGGAAGAGCTCAAAAAGGATTTGGAAAAGCAAGTTAGAAAAGTAGAGGACAAATTGGGAAGAGAAATGAGAATGATGCAAGAAAACCATGAAAAACAAGTCAATGACTTGCTAAAGGAGACCCCAAAAAATACTGAGGAAAACAACACCTTAAAAAATGTACTAAGTCAAATGGCAAAAGAGCTCCAAAAAGCCAATGAAGAGAAGAATGCCTTGAAAGGCAGAATTACCCAAATGGAAAAGGAGGTCCAAAAGACCACTGAAGAAAATACTACCTTAAAAATTAGATTGGAGCAAGTGGAAGCTAGTGACTTTTAAAAACAGATGTTCAAAAGCAGAAACAAAAAAATTTTGCATGCAACTAGAATATATGGGGCATAAAATGGGGCATAGAAATTTATCTTGCCCTACAAGAAAGGAAGGGAAAAGGGGATGGGAGGGGAGTGGGGTGACAGAAGGGAGGGCTGACTGGGGAATGGGGCAACCAGAATATATGCCATCTTGGAGTGGGGGGGGGAGGGTAGAAATGGGGAGAAAATTTGTAATTCAAACTCTTCTGAAAATCAATGCTGAAAACTAAATATATTTAATAAATTAAATTATATTTTAAAAAAAAAAAAAAGATTTTTGTGACCTGATGCATAGTGAAGTGAACAGAGAAGCAGCAGAACTTTGTACACAGTAACCGCAATATTGGTCATTGAAGACCTGTGATTGACTTAGCAGTTCTCAGTGATACAATGATCCAAGTCAATCCCAGGGGTGTAATGATGAAGTAGAGTCTCTGTCTCCCCAGAGATAACCGATATTGTTTGAATACAGACTGATGCATTCTATTTTTCACTTTCTTTTTTTGAGTCTTTTTGTATAAAATGACTAATATGGAAATGTTTTTCCCAATTGCACATGTACAACTTATATCTGATTGCTTACCATCTTGGGGAGGGGAGGAGGGAAGGGAATGGATGGAGGGATAAAATTTAGAACTCAAAACGTTAAATAAAAATTTTGCAGTGTAGAGTTTTCTATCTCTATGGGTACCTCTGTGCATTGATTTCTCTGAGAACCTGTATTGTGTCGCTCTGTGTTTATAAGAGAAAAAAACAGAGATAAAAGAGAAGAATTTGTTGCTATCATAAGTGATATTTTTTCTTTTAATGTATGTTCCTTTATGTGATTTTTGGCTATGATGTTCCTAGAAATTTTTGTTCTGTGTTTTCTTTTAGGAAGTGATGATGGATTCTTTCTATTTTCACTTTGCTTTCTGATTCTGGAAGACCTAGACAGTTTTCTTTTATGATTATTTGGAATATAAGGTCTAGAATCATTTGAAGTCATGACTTTCTCCTAGTTCAATGATAGGTCAATTTGTTTTAATAAAAAGTATCTAATGCTTTTTTCTATTTTTTTTAAAGTCTTATACTTTGTTTTAATATGTCTCATTGTCTCAAGTCATTAACTTCTATTTGGTCCATTCTAATTTTCCAGAAATGTGTTGCTTTGGCAAAGTTTTTAAAGTTTTGTTCCAAGCTTTTTCCAGTTTTTTGTTCCTTGGTTCTCATTTTTTTTCCAGTTGTTTCTTTTTGTGCTCTTTTTCATTTAATTATTTTTAGCTTTTTCTTTAATCTTCATTTTTCCCCAGGAATTCTAGTTGAACTTACATCCAAGCTTTGTTTTCTTTTCTTCTTTACTTGTAGATGTTTTGTTCTCTTCGAGTTTGTATTTGTGTCACCAGTTGAGTTTGGTGAAGGAAATGGAATTGTCTTTGCCAAGAAAACCCTGAATCAGATCAGAAAGAGTGAGACATGACTGAAACATGTGAACGCTACCATCATAATCTCTTTTTATGGTGGGATTCTTTTTTGTTTGCTTGCTTGCTTTCTCATTTTTCCAGCCTTTCTTCCTGGTTTTTGACTCTGTATCAAGGCTAGTATCAGGGTCAGTGCAAGAGCCACACAGCCGCTGCTTGCTTTGGAACTTCCTCCATCCTTGGTATACAACCAAGGGCCCATGAGCATTCCTAAAATGTAATACTAGATCAGAATACAGTAAAATGATCACTTTATTTACTGTCAAACCAATATTTCTATTAATTTATCCTAAGAATACCTTAACTTTTTTGGCTACCACATCATGGTTCTGATGCATAGTGTATGAAAAGCCTGCAAAAATTTCACATAAACTACTTTCTGTCTGTATCTTACCTCTTCTTGAGCTGTTGATTTTTTAACCCAACTGCAGTGCTTTATATTTATTCATATTTAATTGTATTATACAACTTTAGAGGCAGCTAGGTAGTCCAGTGAAATGAGTATTGGGCATGGACATAGGGAACCTGATTTCCTTTTTTGGGCAAGTCA
This sequence comes from Trichosurus vulpecula, assembly GCF_011100635.1. Taxonomy (NCBI): domain Eukaryota; kingdom Metazoa; phylum Chordata; class Mammalia; order Diprotodontia; family Phalangeridae; genus Trichosurus; species Trichosurus vulpecula. Next base: position 284,060,898 of record NC_050577.1, read on the forward strand.
CTTTAACCCTCTATCTGCCACAGTTTTCTCCACTATAAAATCAGGATAATAATAGCAACTACCTCATAGGGTTCTGGAATCAAATAAAATATTTCTAAAGTTATTTGCATAGTACCTGACATGTAGTAGACTCTTAGTAAATGCTTGTTCCCTTTTCTTTTCCCCATTTCAGCCCAGTCTTGTAGATTTTCATGGCTGTTTATAGATTCATTAAGTGAATTAATGACTTCATCCAGGGTATTTTTATTTATTTATTTTGATATATCTCCTAGCACTGTGTCTTGCATTTGGTGGTAATAAACATTAATAAATGTTTATTGACTAGTTGATTGGTTAAATATGCATGTATTATATACACGCACAGGTACATACATACATATTTTTCATTCATATATGTATTTAGCATTTAGTATATACAAAACTGTGTAAGTACTGAATAAATATGAATCAAATTTAATCCTAGACCTTAATCACTTAAATTGTCAAGAGCTTTTAGGTAACTTTGGAGAAAGCAATTTCAGTTGAGTGATGAAGAGTGAAGCTAGAATACAAAGGGCTAAGGAATGAGTGAGTGAAAAGGAAATGCAGGCGATGAGTGCAGACATTTTTTTAGGAGTTTGACTAAGGAAGGGATGAGAGACATAGACCAGTGGCTTGAAGGGATGGCAAAATCTAGTGAAGGTTTATTAAGGATAGGTAAGACTAGAACAGGGCCCACCTAGGTGGTGCAGTCCATAAAAGAGCACCAGGCCTGGAATCAGGGAGATATGAGTTCAATGCCAGACTCAGACACTTGATAGTGACTCTTGAGCAAGTCATGTAAAACCTATTTTTGCCTCAGTTCCTCTTCTGTGAGATGGAGATACATTGTAGAAGGAAATGGTATATTACTCCAGGGTCTTTAGCAAGAAAACTCCACAAATTTGTCCATGGGTGACACAGAGTCAATCACAACTGAACAACAGTGTAGCAACAGTGTGACTGGCAGCTACTATAGCTGTGTAAGACCAACAACAACCAGCACAGAAAGGGCTGCCAACAAGAGAAGAACAGCAAAAAGCCCCACCATGATTACCACTACAAACAACAAAGACTAAAGCATCTTTAATACAAGATGGAAAGAACCAGGAGATAGGGAGAGATGGAAGATTAAAAGGGAAAGCGGGCAAATTACTGGAACAGTAGGAGTGGATAGAATTAAGGACATGTAGAGGTATTGGCCTTGCCAAGGAGAAATGCTTCCCTGTCAGAAACTGAGAATGGGGGATGATATCAGGAGGTTTTGAGATAAAGAGGAAGGGAGGAATCCAGATTGAATGACCTCAGTTTTCACAGTAAAGTGAGAGATCCTCAACTGAAAGAGAAAGGGGAGAGAGAGATATGAGAGGCTTGAACAGAGAAGAGTTTTAGAATAACTTCTCTGAGGAGTAAGATAGGGAACTAAATGTGTTTTTTAAATTTATTTTTAGTTTAGAACACTCAGTTCCATAAGTTTTTGAGTTCCAAATTTTCTTCCCCTCCTTATCCTCCCCCCTCCTCCCCAAAACAGCATGTAATCTGATATAGGTTCTACATATACCTTCACATTGAACTTATTGACATAATAGTCAATTTGTAAAGAAGAATTAGAACCAATGGAATGGACCATAAGAAAGAAGAAACAAAACCAAAAAAAGAAGGAAAAAAAAACAGAGCAAATATTTTGCCTCAATCTGCATTCAGACTTTATAATTCTTTTTCTGTATGTGGATGGCTTTTTCCATGAGTCTTTTGGAGCTGTCTTAGAACCTTGTATTGCTGAGAAGATCCAAGTCTATTTAGTTATCACAGATACGGTGTGTCTGTAAACTGTATTATAAAGCAGCAATCATCAAAACTACTTGGTACTGGCGATGAAATAGAGTGGTGGATCAGTGGAATACATTAGGCACACAGGATGTAGTAGTCAATGGCTATAGTAATCTACTCTTTGATAAACCCAGAGAGTGTAGCTTCTGGGTTAAAAATTCACTGTTTCAGAAAAACTGTTGGGAAAACTGTAAAATTGTATGGTAGAAACTGGGCATAGACCAATATTTTACACCATATACCAAAATAAAGTCAAAATGGTTTCACAATTTAGAAAAAAAAAAACTGTGAGCAGTTTGAAAGAGCAAGGAATAGTTTACCTGTCAGAGTTATGGAAAGTTTTGTACAAACAAAGCCAATGCAACCAACATTAGGAGGGAAGCAGAAAATTGGGTAAGGATTTTTATAACCAGTGTCCCTGTAACCAGAATGGCCTTTGTTTTCTTTGAATGACTCAGCTTACCTCATTGAGCCTCTGGACACTGTGGCTTGCTCTTCCGGGGCAGGAGGCCCGGGGAGCATGCCGGGAAGCAGACAACTTCCTGTGTGATGAGTCATGGGGCTGGCTGAGGGGAGGTGTTAACCTCTACCCTAGGGGGAGGGGCCAACTCGGGAACCAATCAGCCCTGGTCATTCAGGCGGAGCTTGATGATGTCAAAAGCCCTATAAGAGGGGAGAGGACAGCTTGAAGAGCTCTCTTTCCTTTTTCGGTTGGAGCCAGCGACAGTTACATCGTCAGTTACAGCGACAGTTACATCGTCAGTTACAGTTGCAGCTTCAGTTACAGACACAGACACAGCTGAGGCAGGAGCTGCCAGTAGCAGAGCTGATCTACGGGAGGAAGCTGAACAAAGACTTCAGGCCAGTGGGTAATCTTATTACCATCGAGGGGGAAGCATGATTTTGCTTTACGCAATCATGCTTCTCTGTAGCCTCCTGGTTACTCTTGCAAGGCGTACTTATTGGGCCTGGAAGCTTTTGATCAACATATCAAAATGGGGCTTCTGGTTCATGGGTTGGTTACTGTGGAGCCTAAATAAATGTTTTGATTCTTCTGCCTTCTACTTTGAGAGTTTCTTATATCCGGCGGTTCCGAACCTTTCAGACATGTTTATGATCCTCTTTGAGATTATAAACTCTGCCCTCCTGATACAGTCCCTGATAAAGGTCTCATCTCTAAAATATACAGGGAACTGAGTCAAATTTATAGGAATACCAATCATTCCCCAGTTGATAAATGGTCAATGGATATGAACAGGCAGTTTTTTAATTAAAGAAATTAAATAAATCTGTAGTCACATGAAAAAGTGCTCTAAATCACTATTGACTAGAGAAATGCAAATCAGAACAACTTTTAGGTACCACATCTCTCCTGTCAGATTGGCTAACATGACAAAATGGGAAAATGGTGTTCTTTAAAAATACTCAAAAGACAGGTCCAATAACAAGGAATTGTATGTAATTTTGCTAAATAGCTCCCTAGAAACCAGCATTGATGCATCAAGCCGTATACTCCTTTGGTCTGCTTGGTCATAGGTTAAAAATACACCTAAGTGTAATATCATCTAATTCACACCTCTTTACTTTGCTCAGAAATCATGAGATCTATTGTCTTGCTGAATTCCAGATATACTATGCGTTTAGCATTTTCTTTATCTATGAATACTCTCTCTCCCCAATACACATACACCCTCTGGATAATGTGATAGACCATGATTACCAGTGTGAGTTATACTTTCACCTGTGTAAACTGAATCCCTTCCATCCCACCTTAGTATTGTATCATTCTGGTCTCTTAAATATTTCTAAAAATTGTACTGTGACTCATAGCACTGCCTGCCACTACCATGCCTTTTTCTAATACTCCACCATCAGTAGTATCCAAGTATTCTAAGGACCTTTTTGTATTTTCATCCAATTAATTGGTCAGTGTGGACAAAAAACTTAATTGATTGCTGCTCAGCCTTTCTATGAGAAACATTACCTCTCTGTACTTATTTACATCACCAGTAGGAAAAAATATCTGTCACTATTCCATCTTGTGTAACCTACAAGGACTTATACTGAATTAGTGTAAGCTTCATTAATTTTAAGTTGCTTCCTCAGTGTAATGAAATATCAAGATTAGGCCTTTTGGACATAGTCATGCACATTTGAAAATTTATATAGATATATCTACAGAGAGTACAGGAACTTCCTCTGAAAACTCTGGGCTGATTAGGTGAATGTTTGATGAAGTAAACATGAAAGAGTTGTATAAGCACCTTACTAAATGAGAAACAGATCCTTCATATGTTTTGTTGTATAAATTTCAGCTTTTTAATGGTGTCATGGGAGCTAACAATAGCCACTTGTAGTGTTTGTTGGAGGAGGTAAGCCAGACCATGTCTTACCACGGAAAGTTGGACAAGAAGAACTTCCCCTCAAAACTGCATACATCATTCTTAGATTTTTCTCTCCAGTTTGGGAGATGGTCTCTACCAGTTTGTGTCAAGATATCTTTTATGATTTTACATTGTTGTTTCCTTTGTATTTTTCAAGGTAGCTAGGTGGTATGTAAGTGGATAGAGCACTGGACCTGGAGTCAGTAAGATGTCAATTCATATCCAACCTCAGATATTTAATAGTTGTGTGAGTCTGGGCAATCCATTTAAAACTATCTGCCTCTATCTCATCATCTGTAAAAATAGGGATTATAAATTGCACCTATTTTCCAAGATTGTTGTGAGGATCAAATAAAATAGTGTTTTTTAGTGTAAAGTGTTTTACTGACTATATAGCGCTATATAAATGCTAGCTATTGCTGTTCTTATATATAAATGTTGAAGTGAGGGAATTTATTTTTAAAACTATGCCTGTTTCTTATCATTATGAGACTGACACTATAGTGTCAGTGGTTTTTAGATTTGGCTATTAGATTTTTCCAGTAGAGATAGGGGCTACTTTTTTTCATAGTTTCAAACTCAGGCTGCAGGGTGCTATATATTTCCTGCCCATGGGCAGCAGTATCTATGGTAGAAAGACTACTTAACTTGGGTGTCAAAAGACTGGAAGTAGACTGTACCACTTGAGTAAGGTCCTCTAATAGCTAGGACCAACCACTTGCCTTCCCTGACCCTCAGTTCATAGGTAAAATACATAAATACTTGTTCTGCCTTCTTCAGAGTTCTTTAAGAATCATATTACTTACATTTCTGAAGTTAAAAACCTTCCTGGACTTACAATAGACTTCATTAACTCAGGGTTCTTTCTGTTCGAGAATAAAGTCCTTAAGTCCTTTTTGACATATGTATAGTTGTAGGCAGCTTACTAAAACAGGAAACTAACATGAAATTTATTCCCTTCCCCCTGCCAATGTGTTCAGCTTTTTATAGTAGTCATGGTACCTAAAAAAATATAGCTGAGGAGGTAAGTCAGTAAACTTTTTTTTAAGGGACTCTGATATGCTAGGCAGTGTGTTAAGCTCCAGGCTAATGAGAGGGAAAATATGTGAACAATAATGTAAAAAAAGCTATATCTTGGATAAATTGAAAGTAATCAACAGAGGGAAAGCTCTAGAATTAAGGGAGACCAGGAAAGGTTTTCTGTTTGAGATGTGATATGAAGGAAACTAGAGAAATTAGAAGGAAGAGGAGTATTCTAGTCATGGTGGACAGCCAGTGAAAATGCCCAGTGGTCAACCAGGCCCCATGTTACCATTAGGATTTGGGTAGGAAGTATCACCTTCCCATCAGTACTGAAAAGCTGCCCGAATCATATGCAGAATTACTTTAAAAATTCTAAGATACTATGTAAATATAAAGTATTGGTATAGTAGCAATTATTATAGGACATAGCCTACCCTCAACTCAGAACACAGAGGTATCTTCCCCAAAACCTAATGTGTTCTTAGAACTTGACCAGAGAAGCCTTTGAATAACACAGAAGAGAGAAGGTAGTTTGGTTCAAATTTCCAGGAACTACCTAAGAGCTTGTATAGCCCCAAGGAGTAACCACTGAAACAGTCAAGTGCCAAACCTGGTTCTCTAGGCCAGTTCTTAATCTAGTTTTGAGATAAACCAAGAGCTTTCTACGATGAGCTAGAGCTCTTTAGGGTGTGATAATGAATAGAATTGATGAAGAACTGTGGCCTGGGTAGTCTGTAAGGAGGCACACTTTTGTTAGATTACGGGTCTATCTGCATGAAATTTTTTCTATTTCTTATTGATTGAAGGGGAAAAAAAGGAAGTCCCTATTTAAATAAATCACATTTATTCATGTAGACCTTAATTTATGCCACAGGTGTATGCACCAGAGTAATTCCGTTTTCTCTATGTCTTACACACACAACTGTTGCTTAACACCATTGCCACCCTCAACCCCTAGCCATGGTTCTTTTTTTCACTTTATCCTATTTCTGAAATTGGACCTAAGCAGTGGCAGGGCAGATCTTGTCTTGTCCATATCACTAAATCTATGGGTCCCTCCTCACTCACTCACTCCCTTACTCCCTTTATCCTTTTTGTTTCCCCATCCTTCCCAGGTTCCCATCCCAGGATGCGCCTCATCTCTTCATTTCCTTTAGACTTCCCCTAATCCTGCCCCTTTTATCCATTCTGGGTTATTAAACTCACCACTACTGGTTTGAATTATGAGATTTAAAAATTTGAGAGACATAATTTCTGGGTAATTAATCATTTTATTAATCATGCTAGCATATAATTAATAAAAGGAGATCAGTGACACTCTTGAATGCCAAAGACCCCTCATAAAACCCAATCAGTGCTTATGTGCCCTTGGAAAAGTAGGTGTTCCTAAAGGTGGCAATGACTTTTTTGGTTAACAAGTAATAAAAAGAATGAATCTTATGATGAGAGGTGGACCTCTCCTAATGATGGGGATATGGGATGTGACATTAATCTGGTCATTTACTTCCCAATCACCTCTAGCTTGGGCAATCTAATCAATGAATATATCCCCACTGAAACCTGAGTAAAACACAGTGGACTTAGCTCTTACCTGGGTAAGGTCTGAAAAGATTGATCCAGTGTCATTATCTGAAATGTCTTACAAATGGTGGCTTGGCCTAGTAGAGAATAAGGTTTCAGAAAGGGATAAATGCTGTGTCTCCCCAATATTAACAATCAGTTATTTAATAATCATTTCTCAGAATTTGGGACCTTTCTTTGCTGCCAGTTGTGAAAATTATCACATAGTAAGAGTTGACATTCACATAGTACTGTAGAATTGTGAATGCACATAGGAACATTGTTACACGTGCTGCAACATGATGCTTGGAATTGATAAATTCTATAGTACAGTATTACATTCAAGGACATTATGGGTTAAATATGTTTTGTGGTCTGGCCTGGGAAGCTTAATTATCATGTATAAGGTTGTTTTAGATGAGAGAATGGGTTCTGAGTTCCAAAGTAACTCAAAAAGAAATTTCTGGGACACAGTATCTGAGAATTGGGGATTAACTGCTCTGTTCCATAGTCTTGAAGTAAAGAAATGTTATCTTTTCTAATTACTTTTATACTTAAACTTTATATATTTTTTTCTCATTTAGATTTCATTTCACTTCACTAGAAGATTTTACTAATTAGAACTGGAATTTACAATTCAAAGAAATGGTTCCTAGTTCATTTTTAGGGAATCATTCTGGACATATGTTAGATGCACAGCCACGCCAGGTGTTCTAGCACAGATAGGAACAGTCATAGTGAGGTGTTAAATAAGCTTTCTTTATTCTAATCTAGTCTTCTCAAAGTGAGTTTGTTGATAATGGGAGCACCAGCTCTTACAGAATTCCCTATAATTCTTCTCACAGGGGCGAGTGAAAGTATAGTAGGAGCTACAATTCCTACCGATCCCCTAAGCCTCAGTGGGGGCCTATTAAGGCAGGTACATGCATTCCTCTATGTAATACCCAAATTACCCCAAGTCTTCATGGGGACCAATCAAGGTAACCACAGCATTATACTGTGATATTCCCCTGCGGGTTCCACTGTAGCCTTAAGGGGGGCCAGTTGAGGCAGGTACATGCATTAGTCCGTGCATTCCCCAAATCCCCACTGACTGACCATTGCCCACTTGATTCGTAGGGTAAAAGAAGACATTTTGGCAGCAATAGCCTCACGAGTTTACTTTAACTCATTGTTATATCTCACTGCACATTTGCAGTGGGTATTTGCTAGCTAATCTCAAATGTTTTTATTATTTATTATTATATAATACTGTGCAAGCATGGTAGAAATGTTGACAAGTCATGAGCCTTGGAACTAGAGATTGTTATGGCCATGGATCCTGGGAACTAGTATCTTTGAAAGAATAACAAAAATCCACCTTACACACACTAAAAAATCCGCCTTACATACACTCAAATACACATACAACTGAGAAGTTTAAGTGTTTATTTAAGTATGGCATGAGGCTTTGGTACTCTGTCAATTTGCTCTGATTAATGTGTGAGATTAGAAAGAACAAAAAAAAATGTTCTCATGAAGGAAGGTTGTATAAATATCCATTTGTAACTAAAACAAGCATTCATTTATGCTAGAGTTTTCCCATTCCCAAGTTTTCATGCCTCCCTTTTATTCTGTCTTTTAGCACATCATCCATTTCTACTGATTTGAAGAAAGAACCTTCTGTTAGTCAAACTGTTTCTAGAGCTCAAGGAAGACATGGGTTGACAACAGCCCTTCAGCCCAAACTCCTATCTCAACATCCACTACAGAAACTGGAAACCGATGCAGACCAAACTCAGGATGTACAGAAACACACAGCCAATGGTGTGATTGGAGCACAAAAACAGATGGAATGTGAAGACAATAAATTCCCCACTGTCAGACCCGATGCTGCTAATCAGACTTTGGAACCAGCATCCTCTTTACCCAAAACAAATATCCGCAGAGAAAGTACTGTAAATAGTTGTTGCAGGACTTCAAGTAGGAACCCCTTGCTTTTGTTGGAAGAAGAACATATAGAAATGAAAGCCACTCTGGAAGAGAAAAAAGATGAAGAAATCTCACTTGAACTTGAGAAGCAGAATCAATCCATAGAAACCAAGGTAATTAGCATTGTACACACGGGGAACATCCTACTAAAGAATGATTTCAAGATTCTTTTTAAAAAGGTTTATTTCAGTGTATCCAATATAATTGTCATTACTATATTCACTAATGAATATTAATCAAAGTAGGATTGCCAGTGAATGCCTAACATATGTAAACTTCTGTCCCTTAAAGAGAAATTAAAATTCTCAGCTTATGAAACTGACCCTGCTAGTTTCCACTTTGATTCCGGGAACTAGAACTTTGAGCTAGGCTGTGCTGCCTGAAGGTTATACATAGCAGACAAGAAGAAAATGTGATTGTTTGGCCTAGATGTTGATTTAATAGGTAGGACTTCTTGAGTACTCATTCCGCGTGCAATAAGGTGATAAGCACTTAGGAGTTATATGATTTCTTCTGTCAAAGAATTTATAATGCATTGAGGGGAGACAGCATTGATGAAAAAAAAATCAAATACCACTATTAGACTCTGCTCATGTCCAGTTCCAATGCCTCCTGTCATCAAAGTAATCCATATGTGTTCTTAAGGATTGGGCTAGAGGAACATAAGGTGTATTAAAACTGAAAGTTTGTGTACCAACTGAAAAGGCTTTATTTGTGGACTTCGTAACTAATTGTACCCCTGCTATCTGAGGAACAGAATAACTCAGGAAGAGTTATTACTCAGTTGGCCATGGGATTTTTATACATAGTAATTAATATACTGAGTCTGTTAAGGCATAGAAAGTTTTAGTACAGATTTACCTTGGAGATAGTGCAGATTCAATTCAAGACCACTGCAATAAAGCAAATGTTGCAATAAAGCAAGTCACATGAATTTTTTGGTTTCTGTGCATATAAAATTATGTTTATACCGTATTGTAATCTGTTAAGTGTTCAGTAGTATTATGTCTAAAAAAATGTACCTACCTTAGTGAGAAATAGTTTATTGCTAAAAAAAAAAAAATAGCCATCATCTGAGCCTTCAGGTAGTCATAATCTTTTTGCTATTGGAGGGGCTTGCCTTGAGGTTGATGACTGCTGTCTAATCAGGAGGATGGCTTATCAGTAAGGCAATAAACACAACATAAATGATAATCATGAATATGCCTATGTATTTCTGTATCGCAAAGTATGAGAGACTCTCCATATAGAAGGTAGAAGAAATAAAACACATATTCATACACCAGATAACCATATCCCATAACCAAACGTTCAGCTCCCACAACCAGTTAGCCCACTTTATCATAACAGCAAGGAACTTAAAACACAATATCACAACATGGAGCCTCGCCATCCCAAAACTCCTCCAACCCCCTGCTTGGGATCTTCCCAAAAACAAACTCACTGTACAGCTATCACAGTCTGCTCAGCTATCATAGATGGACTTTCTTTACCTCAGCTTTAACTATCACTATGGCGATTAACAGTTGCCATAAAAGCTCTCTGTCAGCATTTCCTATGACACAATTTCCTTTTCCTCTCAGCAGGCTCCTCCCACCACATGTGACTTAGGTGTCCTGTGATGTAAGCAGGTCACATGGCCTATTAATAGGTGGAAAAGATCTTCAAATCTAAATTGCTATTACAGACGGCTGTGGCAATTTCCTAAAATAAGACAACAATGAAGTTTGCCACATCTTTTATCTATGCCATTGTAAGGTTATTAACTGTCCTAATTTCAATATTGTTTTCTCTCAGGGATTTGGGAGGCCCAAGGAGAGAAGGGAGAGTGGCTGTGGGTGGAATTGTCAGAACACATACTACATTTATCAAAGTTCACTCTCTTATATGGGTGTAGTTTTGGTGCCCCAAACAATTACAATCATAATATCAAAGATCACTGATCACAGATTACTATATGGATGTAATAATAATGAACAAGTTTCAAATATTGTGAGAATTACCAAAATGTGACACAAAGACATGAAGTGAGCACATTGCTTTTGGGAAAATGGCATTGACTGACTTGCTTCGATGCAAGGATTTGCCCCAAATATTCAATTTGAAAAGAAAAGAAAACAATGTAGTTTCTGTGAAGTGCAGTAAAGTGAAGGGCAACAAAATGAGGTATGCTTGTATTTTTCAATGAAAATACTTACCCTGATGAAATCACAAATCTTTGAAATACTCTTGTGGGTATGTGTCCAACATTTTAATGTATAAAAAAAATCTTTTTTTTTTTTTTGCTTAATATTTAAATTTTTAAATTTTTTTTATTAAATAAATTTTTTATTTTTAGTTTACAACACTGAGTTCCACAAGTTTTTGAGTTCCAAATTTTCTCCTCCCCTCCCGCCTGAGATGGCATGGAACCTGAAATATGTTCTACGTATACTTTTGCGTTAAACTTATTTACACAATTGTCAAGTTGTAAAGAAGAATTATAACCAATGGAATGAATCATCAGAAAGAAGAAACAAAACCAAAAAAGAGGAGAAAAAAAAAAGAGAGCAAATAGTTTGCCTCAATCTGCATTCAGATTCTGTAATTTTTTCTCTGGATATGGATAGCTCTTTCCGTCATGAGTCCTTTGAAGCTGTCTTTGAACCTTGTATTGCTGAGAAGAGCAAAGTCTATTAAAGTTGGTCCTTACAGATACCATGTGTCTGTAATTTTGTATAGTGATCTTCTGGTTCTGCTCCCCTCACTCAGCATCAGATCATGCAGGCCTTTCCAGGTTATTATGAAGTCCATATCTTCCTTATTTATTACAGCACAATAGTATTCCATTACATTCATATACCACAACTTGTTTGGCCATTCCCCAAATGATAGGCATCCCTTTGATTTCCAATTCTTTGCTACCACAAAAAGAGCTGCTACAAATATTTTTGTATATATTGGTCCCTTTCTCGCTTTTGTGGTCTCTTTGGGATACAGCCCTAGAAGTGGTATTGCTGGGTCAAAGGGTATGCACATTTTTATAGCCCTTTGGGCATAGTTCCAAATTGCTCTCGAGAATGGCTGGATCAGTTCACAACTTCACCAGCTAGTGTAACAATGTTCCAATTTTCTCACATCCTCTCCAGCATATATCATTTTCCTGTTTTCATGTTAACCAATCTGACATGAGAGATATGATACCTAAGAGTTGTTTTGATTTGCATTTCTCTAATCAATAGCGATTTCCAGCTTTTTTTCATATGCCTATATATATCTTTAATTTCTTCCTCTGAAAACTGCCTGTTCATATCCTTTGACCATTTTTCAGTTGAGAAATGACTTGTATTCCTGTAAATTTGGCTCAGTTCCCTGTATATTTTAGAGATGAGGCCTTTATCAGAGATACTGATTGTAAAGATTTTCTCCCAGTTTTCTGCTTCCCTTGTAACCTTTGTTGCATTGGCTTTGTTTATACAAAAACTTTTCAGTGTAACATAATCAAAAGTATCCATTTTGCATTTTGTAATACTCTCTATCTCTTGTTGTGTCATGAATTCTTCCCTTTCTTATAAACTATTCCTTGCTCTCCCAAATTCCTTATAGTATCAGCCTGTATTCCTAAATCATGAACCCATTTTGATTTTATTTTAGTATATGGTGTAAGATATTGGTCTATGCCCAGTTTCTGCCATACCATTTTCCAATTTTCCCAGCAATTCTTGTGGAATAATGAATTTTTAGCCCAGAAGCTGGATTCTTTGGGTTTATCAAAGAGTAGATTGTTATAGTTGTTGACTACTGCGTCTTATGTACCTAACCTATTCCACTGATCCACCACTCTGTTTCTTAGCCAGTACCAAGTAGTTTTGATGACTGCTGCTTTATAGTACAGTTTAGTATCTGGTATGGCTAGGCCACCTTCCCTAGCACTTCTTTTCATTAATTCCCTTGATATTCTGGACCTTTTGTTCTTCCAGATGAATTTGGTTATTATTTTATCCAGTTATGTAAAATAATTTTTTGGTAGTTTGATTGGTATGGCACTGAATAAATAAATTAATTTAGGTAAAATTGTCATTTTTATTATATTAGCTTGGCCTAACTACAAGCAACTGATGTTTTGCCATTTATTTAGATCTGACTTTATTTGTGTGAAAAGTATTTTGTAATTGTGTTCATATAAGGCCCTGGGTTTGTCTTGGCAGGTAGACTCCCAAATATTTTATAGTGTCTACAGTAACTTTAAATGGAATTTCTCTTTCTGTCTCTTGCTGGTGGGCTTTGTTAGTGCTGAGGATTTATGTGGGTTTATTTTATATCCTGCAACTTTGCTAAAGTTGTTTATTATTTCAAGTAGTTTTTTACTTGATTCTCTAGGATTCTCTAAGTAAATCATCATATCATCTGCAAAAAGTGAAAACTTAGTTTCTTCTTCCCCTGTTCTAATTCCTTCAATTTCTTTTTCTTCTCTTATTGCTAAAGCTAACATTTCTAGTACCAAATTGAATAGTAGGGGTGATAATGGACATCCTTGTTTCACCCCTGGTCTTATTGGAAATGGATCTAGCTTATCCCCGTTATACATAATGCTTGCTGTTGGTTTTACTTAGATGCTACTTATAATTTTAAGGAAGACTCCATTTATTCCTTTGCTTTCTAGTATTTTTAATGGGAATGGGTGTTGTATTTTGTCAAAGGCTTTTTCTGTATCTATTGAGATGATCATGATTTTTCTAGTTTTGTTGTTGATATGATAGATTATGCTGTTAGTTTTCCTAATATTGAATCAGCCTTGCATTACTGGAATAAATCCTACTTGGTCAAAATGTATTATTCTTGTGATAAGTTGTTGCAGTCTTTTTGCCAATATTTTTTAAAAATTTTGCATCAATATTCATTAGGGAAATTGGTCTATAATTTTCTTTTTCTGTTTTGACTCTTCCTGGTTTAGCCATTAGTACCCTAAAAAGAATTTCCCAAATAGTCTATAAAGTATGGGAATTTTTTGTTCTTTAAATGTTTGATAGAATTCACATGTAAAACCATCTGGACCTGGAGATTTTTTTCCTAGGGAGTTCATCGATGGCTTGCTCAATTTCTTTTCCTGAGATAGGGTTATTTAGGTATTTTACTTCCTGTTCTGTTGATCTGGGCAGTTTATATTTTTGTGAATATTCTTCCATTTCCCTCAGGTTGTCACATTTATGGGCATAGAATTGGGCAAAATAATTCCTAATTATTATTTTAATTTCTTCATCCTTGGAGGTGAATTCGCCTTTTTCATTTTCGATACTGGGAATTTGATTTTCTTCTTTTTTTTAATCAAATTGACCAAAGGTTTATCAATTTTATTGTTTTTTGTTTCATAAAACTAGCTCTTATTTTTAGTTACTAATTCAATAGTTTTCCTGATTTAAATTTTATTAATCTCTCCTTTGGTTTTCAGTATTTCTAATTTGGTATTTAATTGAGGATTTTCAATTTGTTCTTTTTCTAGCTTTTTCAGTTGCATGTCCAATTCATTGATCTCCATTTTCTCTATTTTATTCATGTAAGCATTTAGAGATAGAAAACTTCCGCTAAGAACTGCCTTTCCTGCATCGCATTAAGTTTTGGTATGTTGTCTCATTATTGTCATTCTTTTGAATGAGATTATTAATTGTTTTTATAATTTCTTATTTGACCCACTTATCCTTTAGGATTAGATTATCTAGTTTCTAAATTAATTTTTAGTTTATCTTTCCATAGTACTTTATTACAAATAAGTTTAATTGCATCATGATCTGAGAAGGATGCATTGACTACTTCTGCCTTTCTGCACTGGATTGAGAGATTTTTATGCCCTAGTACATGGTCAGTTTTTGAGTATGTGCCATGTACCACTGAGAAAAAGGTATATTCCTTTTTATCTCTTTTCAGTTTTCTGCAGAGGTCTATCATATCTATCTTTTCTAAAATTCTATTCACCTCTTTAACTTCTTTCTTGTTTATTTTGAGGTTATGTTTATCAAGTTCAGAGAGGGTGAGGTTGAAGTGCCCTACTAGTATAGTTTTGATGTCTAGTTCTTCTTGTAACTCCCTTAAGTACTCCTCTAAAAATGTGGATGCTATACTACTTGGGGCATATATGTTAAACAATGATATTGCTTCATTGTCAATGGTGCCTTTTAGCAGGATATAGTGTCCTTCCTTATCTCTTTTAATTAGATCTATCTTTGCTTTGGCTTTGGCTGAGATTAGGATTGCTACCCCTGTTCTTTTTACTTTAGCTGAAGCATAATATATTCTATTTCAGCCTTTTACCTTTACTCCATTTGTATCCTTCTATTTCAGATGTATTTCTTGTAAACAACATACTGTAGGATTATGATTTTTAATCCATTCTGCTATCTGCCTCTGTTTATCAGAGAATCCATCCCATTCGTATTCACAGTTATGATTACTATCTCTTTTTCTCCATGCTATTTCCCCTCCTGTGCTTTTATTTTCCCTTCTCCCTTCCACTCCTCAAAAGAATTTTTCTTTTGACCACCATCTTCCTCAATTTTCCCTCCCTAATGACACCCCTCCCTCCCTTATCTTACCCTTTTCCCCTTGCTACTTCTTCCCTCCCTTCTATCCCTCCCACCTTTTCTCTCCCCTTTCCCCTTCTACTGCCTGTAGGACAAATTTGATTTCTGTACTTACCAGAGTATGTTATTCCTTCCTAGAACCAAATCCAATTAAAGTAAAGCTGAAACACTGCTTGTCTCCCTCCCTTCTTTCCCTCTATGTTTTTGTGCCTTTTCATGTGGCATAATTTAACCTTTTCTACCTCCTCCTTACCTCTTCTCCCAGAACAATTCCTTTGCACCCCTTAATTATGTTTTTTATCATCACATCATTTACTTTATACTGACACCCTCAGTCTCTCTCTCTCTCTCTCTCTCTCTCTCTCTCTCTCTCTCTCTCTGTGTATATATATATATATATATATATATATATATATATATATATACACACATATATATATATACACACACACCTTTCAATTGTCATAACAGTACCATTCTCAAGATTGACATATTGTTGTATATATATGTATTATATATATATATGTATGTGTGTATATAATATATACAAACATATATATTATATATATAGTATATACATATATATAAATCAATGTAATCCTATATAAGTATATAAACAGTTTTCTTTTACTGAATAACAGGTTTTTTCCCATGTTTACCTTTTTATGTCTCTCTTTGGTTTTGTATTTGAAGATCACATTTTCCATTCAGCTCTGGTCTTTTCATCTGGAGGGTGTGGAATTCCCTTATTTCATTGAACATCCATCTCCTTGCCTGAAAAATTATGCTCAGTTTGCCTGGATAGTTGATCCAAGTTCTTTTGCCTTTCAGAGTATCATATTCCAATTCCTCCTTTCTTTTGTTGTAGAAGCTGCAAGATCCTGCATGATGCTGACTGTAGTTCCGTGATTTTGAATTATTTTGTACTGGCTACCTGCAGTACTTTCTCCTTGACCTGATAATTCTGGAATTTGGCCACAGTATTCCTTGGAGTTTTCCATTTGGGATCTTTTTTAGGGGGTGATTGGTGGATTCTTTCGATGACTATTTTACCCTTTGGTTCTAGGACCTTGCATCAGTTTTCCTTGAGGATTTCTTAGAAGATACTGTCCAGGTGCTTTTTTTCATCATGGCTTTCTGGTAGACCAGTGATTTCTTAGATTATCTTCTGGATCTACATTCCAGGACAGTTGTTTTTTTCAATCAGATATTTCACATTATCTACTACTACTATCTCATTCTTTAGATTTTATTTGAATCTTGATGTCTCATAGAGTCATTAGCTCCTACTTGCTCAATTTTTATTGCCTAATTTTTAATGAATTGTTGTCTTCATTTAGCTCCTATACCTCCTTTTTCATTTGGTTAATTTTACTTTTCAATGAGACATTCTCTCCATTTATATTCTGAACCATTTCGCCAATTTTACTTATTAAAGATTTGTTCTCATCCGTGAATTTTTTTTTCCATTTTTTTTCTTTTACCTCTCTAATTTGATTTTTAAAGTCCTCCTTGAGTTCTTCCAGGAATGCTTTTTGGGATGGAGACCAGTTTACATTCCCTTTTTGGTTTTCAGATGTGGGTGTAGTATTAGTGCTGTCCTCTTCTGAATTGGTGTTTTGATCTTCTCTGTCTCCATAATAGGAATCAATATTCTTTGGTTTTCTGGTCTGTTTTTTCATGGTGTTTGTTTTTGTTTTTTTTCCCGGCATCTAAAATGGATCTGTGCTTCTGGGGCTCAGGGAGCTCTGTACCAAGTTTCTTGTGCTGAGAACTGTGGGCCTGCTTACAGGCTTTGTGTGCTATGGTGTTTGGTTTGGTGAGGTGTGGAGGAGGGGTGGTCTGGCTGCTGGAAGTCTCCTCTTCCTCTAGGGCTGGCTATAGCATCGGTGGTGTTCACTTTTGCCTGTGCTGGTGTCTGCCACTTCCCTGGCTGTGCAAAGGCACATCTGGGGTACTGGGGCTGCCATTTACTGGCTCCACTCCCATGGGGCTCAAGAGCTCCTGCTATTGTGCTGAGGTGGGGCCTGCTGGGACACCTCTATCCCTGCATTTGTCTCCTTCCGCCACCACAAGAAGGGCCTTCTCCCCAACTTCCTGAGCTAAAAGGCTACTGAAGCCCCACTTCTGGCTCCTCTGTTTCAGGGTTTCTCCCCAGGGAGAATTAAGTGGGTAAGGAAGGGAGGGATGAGAGCCGTTTTACCTGGTCACCATGCCTCCCGGGAGTTCAAGAAGACGAGTTTCAAACCTTTAGATGGTGGGCTGGTGCATTGGTCAATAAGAAGCGTTTTTAGTACTTATTCAGTCAATTGCCCTTGAAGAGTCTGGCCTGTGTTTCCTTTATTAAATTAGGAGTCCTTGATGACCCCTTTGCCTCAAGGGAAAGCCTAGTTTACATGGGTTCGAGTGCCATGTTTGTGACATCAGGGGCTTTTAGACCACGTGGGTTTAAGTCCCATTTTTGTGATGCTTTTAGGTCAAGTGGGTGAGTTGCATGTGTGCCTCATCTTTCACCCTGAACAAGATATATAAACCCAGATGTTGGCAATCTCCCTTGGGGCTCTCACTCATTGGAAGAGTGTTCATGTGGAGATTCTGTGTAGCTGTCAAAGAGCCCCCCGACTATGAAAACCCAGATGTTAGGGTTTCTCTGGTAACTACGTATATTGGGATTTGGTTAGACAGAAATGTTGATGTGTTTATATTGTCTATAATTTCTGTCTGTATTTGCTCTGAAGTTCAGGGTACTCATTTTCATCCCCTCAACTAAGCGAATGATTATTTATATGTTGGATTGAAATATGATTGTTAACCCCTTAATGTTCCTTTCCTTAGTAAAGCAGATCAAAAGAATCTGTGCTCATAGCATTCTTGTTGTTGGGCTTGTGTTGGTCTTTCACCCCCATAAGAGCTGCTAGCCAAATTGTTGCAACAGCTGGAGACCTCACGAGTAGCTAGACATGGGGCTGCTCTAACAGACTTGCATCATAGGCTGAGAGGCCTGGGGGTCACTGCCACAGCCGTACTTTACCCTGGGACTGTTGCTGCTCCTGCATTTCACATGCACAGCATTCTTCCAGCCCTGCTTGCTGGCTGGGTTCTTCTGCTGCTCCTGTTTGATGTGATCTGTTACTGTTTTGCATGCACGGCATTCCTGCCCCATTCTGTCTGCTAGTGGCTTCTAACTCTCTCAAATATGCTCAGATCCACTTTTTTTTTTAGAGGTTTCTGACAGGATTTGTGAGAGAGCTCCAGTAGTTCTGTCCTTCCACATTACCATCCCCTTTATTAAAAATCTTAGAGGAGGGCGGGGTAGAACCAAGATGGTGGCTTAAAAACAGAGACTCACTTAAAGCTGTCCCCCACACCCTTCCAAACACCTGTAAAAAATGACTCCAAGGAGGTGGAGCCAAGATGGCAGCTGGAAAGCAGGGACTTGCCTAAATCTCTCCCCCAGGTCCCTCCAAACACCTATAAAAATGGCTCTGAACAAATTCTAGAACTGCAGAAGCCACAAAATAGTAGAGGGAATCAGGGCTCTAGCCCAGGACAGCCTGGATGGTTGCTGGGTAAGGTCTATCGCGCACAGAGTTGGGAGAAAAGTGGAGCAGAGCCCAGCATGGGTTGTGCCCGGACCAACCAGATGTAGAGCCGGGCTGAAGAGGCCCTGGTGCACTGAATCAGTGAGCTGTGGGAGTTACCAGACTTCTCAACCCACAAACACCAAAGGCAACAGAAAAGGTTAATGGGAAAAGCTACTGGGACAGAATGAAAGGAGTTTGCAGAGGTGGTGCAGCTACAGAAGTACAGCTGCAGTTGCTTCTGGCCCCAGGGCCACCTGGTAGGAGGAATGAAGTGGCAGATCAGAGCAGGAGTGCAGAGCCTGCTTAGATCTGTGCCGTGGTCTGGGTTGGCGGTTCTTGGGGGAGGAGGAGCACTGGTGTGGCAGAGCTTGCTGTGTAGAAATAGCTCTGAAAACAACAGCACATCCTCTCAAGCATGGGAGAAAGTACTCTCTACTCAACAAGCAGTCATACCCCAACAAAAAACTCAGGGGTCAAGTAGTTGACTGGGAACATGGCCAGGCAGCAAAAATGGACTCAGATTCAGACTCAGACTTTGGAATCTTTTCTTTGGTGACAAAGAAGACCAAAACATACAGCCAGAAGAAGTCAACAAAGTGAAAGAGTCTACATCAAAAGCCTCCAAGAAAAACATGAACTGGTCTCAGGCCATGGAAGAGCTCAAAAAGGATTTGGAAAAGCAAGTTAGAGAAGTAGAGGAAAAAACTGGGAAGAGAAATGAGAGTGATGCAAGAAAATCATGAAAAACAAGTCAATGACTTGCTAAAGGAGACCCAAAAAAATACTAAAGAAAATGACCCCTGACAAAATAGACTCACTCAAATGGCAAAAGAGCTCCAAAAAGCCAATGAGGAGAAGAATGCCTTGAAAGGCAGAATTAGCCAAATGGAAAAGGAGGTCCAAAAGACCACTGAAGAAAATACTACCTTAAAAATTAGATTAGAAACAGTTGAAGCTAATGACCTTATGAGAAATCAAGATATTATAAAACAGAACCAAAGGAATGAAAAAATGAAAGACAATGTGAAATATCTCATTGGAAAAACCCCTGACCTGGAAAATAGATCTGGGAGAGATAATTTAAAAATTATTGGACTACCTGAAAGTCATGATCAAAAAAAGAGCCTATGGGTTTATCAAAGAGAAGCCAGTTTCTGGGCTAATAATTCACTATTTCACAAAAACTGTTGGGAAAATTGGAAAAAGGTAGGGCAAAAACTGGGCATAGACCAATATCTTACACCATATACCAAAATAAAGTCAAAATGGGTTCATGATTTAGGAGTAAAAGTTGATACTCTAAGTAATTTGGGAAAGCAAGGAATAGTTTACTTATCAGATTTGTGGAAAAGTAAAGAATTCATGACCCAACAAGAGATAGAGAGCATTACAAAATGCAAAATGGATAATTTTGATTATGTCAAATTGAAATGTTTTTGTACAAAAAAAGCCAATGCAACAAGAATTAGGAGGGAAGCAGAAAATTGGGAGAAAATCTTTGCAACTAGTATCTCTGATAAAGGCCTCATCTCTAAAATATACAGGGAGCTAAGCCAAATATATAGGAATACAAGCCATTCCCCAATTGAGAAATGGTCAAAGGATATGAACAGGCAGTTTTCAGAGGAAGAAATTAAAGCTATCTACAGGCATATGGAAAAATGCTCTGGATCGCTGCTGATTAGAGAAATGCAAATCAAAACAACTCTTAGATACCACATCTCTCCTGTCAGATTGGCTAAAATAACAAATCAGGAGAATGATAAATGCTGGAAAGGATGTGGGGAAATTGGAACATTGTTGCATTGCTGGTGGAGTTGTGAGCTGATCCAGCCATTTTGGAGGGCGGTGTGGAACTATGCCCAAAGGGCTATAGAAATGTTCATACCCTTTGACCCAGTAATACCACTTCTAGGGTTGTATCCCAAAGAAATCACGCAAGCGGGAAAAGGACCCATATGTACAAGAATATTTATAGCAGCTCTCTTTGTGGTAGCCAAGAACTGGAAAGCAAAGGGATGCCCATCAATTGGGGAATGGCTGAACAAGCTGTGGTATATTAAGGTGATGGAATACTATTGTGCCATAAGAAATGGGGATGATGCAGACTACATAACAACCTGGAAAAACCTACACGACATAATGCTGAGTGAGCGGAGCAGAGCCAGGAGAACGTTGTGCACAGCCACAGATATGTGGATTCCGTGAGGACCAACCCTGACATACTGCGCTTTTCTCAGCAACCTAAAGGGCAAGGACAACTCCAGGGGACTCACGATGGAGAATGCTATCTTCATTCAGAGAAAGAACTGCGAAGTTTGAATACAGACTGAGGCACACTACATGCTCGCCTTTTCTGCTTCTCTTTTGTTTTTGTTTTTGGGTTTTTTTTTTTTTTTGGTTCTGTTTCTTCTTTCTCATGATTCATTCCATTGGTCAAAATTCTTCTCCACGACCTGACTAGAGCATAAATTAATTCAATGCGAAGTTATACATGACAGTTATATGGGACTTCATGCCGTCTTGGGGAGGGAGGGGGGAGGGAGGGGAGAAAAAGTGGAACTCAAAACTATGTAGAACCGTGTGTGGTAAACTAAAAATAAATAAAGAAATTAAAAAAAAAAAAGAGCCTAGATATCATCCTTCAAGAAATTATCAAGGAAAACTTCCCTGATATTCTAGAGCCAGAGGGTGAAATAGAAATTGAAAGACTCCACCAATCGCCTCCTGAAAAAGATCCCCAAAAGAAGGCTCTTAGGAACATTGTTGCCAAATTCCAGAGCTCCCAGATCAAGGAGAAAATCACCTACCCAGCAAAACTGAGTATCATGCTCCAAAGCAAAATATGGATTTGCAATAAAATAGAAGACTTTCAAGCTTTCTCAGTGAAAAGATCAGAGCTTAATAGAAAATTTGACTTTCAAACACAAGAATCAAGAGAAGCATGAAACGGTAAGCAAGAAAGAGAACTCAGAAGGGAATTAACTAAAATTGAACTGTTTTGTTTACATACCTACTTAGAAAGATGATGTGTATAATTCGTGAGACCTCAGTGTTAGGGTAGCTGAAGGGAAACATATAGACAGAGGGCATAGGGTGAGTTGAATATGAAGGGATGATATCTAAAAAATAAAATCAAATTAAGGGATGAGAGAGGAATATATTGAGAAGGAGAAAATAGAATGGGGTAAATTATGTCACATAAAAGTGGCAAGAAAAAGTAGTTCTGTAGGAAGGGAAGAGGGGGCAGGTGAGGGGGAATGAGTGAATCTTGTTCTCATTGGATTTGGCCTGAGGAGGGAATAACATACACACTCAATTGAGCATCAGGAAAGAAGGAGGAAGGAGATAAAAAAGGGAGGGCAGATAGGGGAAGGAGGTAATCAAAAGCAAACACTTCTGAAAAGGGACAGGGTCAAGGGAGCAAATTCAATAAAGGGGGATAGGATAGGAAGGAGCAAAATATAGTTAGTCTTTTACAACATGAGTATTATGGAAGGGTTTTGCATAATGATACACATGTGGTCTATGTTGAATTGCTTGCCTTCTTAGGGAGTGTGGATGGGGAGGGAAGAGGGGACAGAATTTGGAACTCAAAGTTTTAAAAGCAGAAGTTCAAAAAAAGTTCTTGCATGCAAGTAGGAAATAAGATATACAGGCAATGGGGCATAGAAATCTATCTTGCCCTACAAGAAAGTTAGGGAAAAGGGGATGGGGGAGGAGTGGGGTGACAGAAGGGAGGGCTGACTGGGGAATGGGGCAATCAGAATATATACCATCTTGGAGTAGGGGGGTAGAAATGGGGAGAAAATTTGTAATTCAAACTCTTGTGAAAATCAATGCCGAAAACTAAAAATATTAAGTAAATGAGCAAAATTTGCCTTTGGAAAAAAAAGAAAAATAAGAATTGGAAATTGAAGGAATGCTCATCATTTGAGGAATGGCTGAACAAGTTGTTGTATCTCATTTTAACAGAATACTTTTGTGCTATAAGAAATAATGAGTAGGCAAATTTTAGAAAAACCTGGAAAGACTTACATGAACTGATGCTAATTGAAATGAGCAGAAAGAAGAGAACACTATATATAGTAAGAGCCACATTGTGTGTAAGTTTGATAGTCTTATCTCTTCTCAGCAGGGCAAGGATCTAAGATAACTCCAAGTGACTAATGGTGGAAAATGCTATCCACATCCAGAGAAGGAACTATGGAGTCTGAATGCAGATTGAAGCATACTACTTGCTCTTTTTTTGTTTGCTTTTTCTTTATTTTGGCTCCTCCCATTCATTCTACTACTTCTTTATAACATGACTAATATGTTTAATAAGAATATATATGTAGTGCCTTTATCAGATTGCACAGTCTTGGGAAGGGAGGAGGGGAAGGAAGTGGAGAAAATTTAAAACTCACAAGCTTATGGAAGTGAATATTGAAAAATTAAATAAATTAATTTAAAGGAAAAAAAAATAAAAAGGTTCAGGTTTCAGAAACCTTGTTAAGGGAGTACTAGTTGAATTTAGTGACTAATTAGATGGAGGATAAAAAGAGGAAGCTTAAGAATACTCTCAGACTTCAAGCTTACATGACTCAGAAAATGAAGGGAGCAATAACAAAAATTGGGAATTCTATCAGAAGAAATTGGTTTGTTGGCTTCAGGGTAAAGATAACTTTTAAACTCAATTGCATTTAGACCTGTTACTGGCAATATATGTAGGACTGAAGTTCAGGATGTGGCTAGAGATATTAGCTATGTATTTGTGTGTGTGGACTTACATATGTGTATAAAGTACTTTAAATTTGCAAAGCTTTGTTATCTCATATGATCCTCATGACAACACTGTGTCATAGGTATTATTATTCCATTTTACACATGATAAAACTGAGGCACAGAGAGGTTAAGTTGGTTGGCCAGGATTACACAGTTTTACAAATTGTAAGATGCAAGTATTGGAGGCAAGATTTGAAATGCTCTTCTTTCCCCTTCCCACCTTTCCTGTCTTCTCATAAATTTCACTCTTCTCTGTACTCTAAAATCCTGTGATACTTGTTATACCTCTCATACCTCAGCACCTTCTTACTGGCTCTCTCCTATGCCTAGAATACACTACCTCCTCACCTCTACTTCTGACTTCTTTTGAAACTCAACTGAGACTTCACTTGTAGGAGGCCTTCCTCATTCCAAATCCAGCACTCCTTCCTCGGTGCCACATATCTATGGAATGGGATTGCTTTCTCCAACTCAGTTGATTTGGTCAGATGGCCCAGAATTGTATTGCAAGATGCTAATGAAGTGTTATATTGACTCTAGTTGAATAGATGCCCTGAGTCCTTTATGAGCACAAACACCCTTCTAATTTAAGAAAGTAAGTCAATTCAGTAGGTGGAGAACACAAATTATTAGCCACTGGTCTAGGAACCTAAAATATCTCAAGCCCTGAGGCACTTAAGGCTCTCCACAGTAAAAGCTGCTTCAAAAGGAGATGGCTGCAGGGGGTGTTAAGGGAATTTCTCTGACCCTCCCTTCCCATCCACCATGCAGTTATGAAGGGGAGTTCCTGGAACCAGAATCAGAGACATATTTCAGTCATATACAAATAGGTGGAAACATCCAGTAAAAAAGTTGATTTAAGGACCGTGACCACTGACAGTAGGGCTGTGAAGAGGAGCAGATCCCAAAAATTCTTCATAAAAGGCTTTACAAAGTGAGAAAGGCCATTCAGGTCCTGTAGTATGAGGAGTTGTGAGCCTCACTGTCCTTGTATTCCTAAGTTTGAGTGCATTCTTCCACAGACACTGTGTATATATGTGAGAGCATGTAAGATGTTTTGCAACTACTCTTCTTTTTTTGTAAAGAGCTAATTGTCTGTTTGCCCATTGTTAATGGGAAGCATTTTGATAAGGGTCTCATTGAGACTAAAGTGTTTTGAGTTCAGATTCACAGGGTAGCCCTCTAACCTAAGGTAAAAGATAGCCTTCAGGGGAATATGTGTGTGTATATATATATATATATATTTATATATTTATATATGTGTGTGTGTTTATGTGAATGTGTATGTATGTGTATATGTATATGTGTATGTATGTATATGTATATACATATATAGATATAGATATACACAGAGAGAGAGAGAGAGGACACAGGGTGAGTTGAAGATGAAGGGAAGGTATCTAAAAGAAATAAAATCAAATTAAGGGATGAGAGAGGAATATATTGAGAGAGGGAGATAGGGAGAGAATGGGGTGGATTATCTCCCATAAAGGTGGTAAGAGGAAGCACTTCTGTGGGAGGAGGGGAGAGGGCAGGTGAGGGGGGGAATGAGTGAACCTTGCTCTCATCAAATTTGGCCTGAGGAGGGAATACCATACATACTCAATTGGGTATCTTACCCCACAGGGAAGAAGAGGGAAGAAGATAAAAAAAGGGGGGGGGGATGATGGAGGGGAGGGCAGATGGGGGTGCAGGTAATCAAAAACAAACACTTTGGAAAGGGGACAGGGTCAAGGGAGAAAATTCAATAAAGGGGGATGGGTTAGGAAGGAGCAAAATATAGTTAGTCTTTCACAACATGAGTATTGTGGAAGGATTATACATAATGATACACATGTGGCCTATGTTGAATTGCGTGACTTCTTGGGGGGGTGGGTGGGAAGGGAAGAGGGGAGAGAATTTGGAACTCAAAGTTTTAAAAACAGATGTTCAAAAACAAAAAAAAAAGTTTTTGCATGCAACTAGAAAATAAGATACACAGGCAATGGGGCGTAGAAATTTATCTTGCCCTACAAGAAAGGAAGGGAAAAGGGGATGGGAGGAGAGTGGGGTGACAGAAGGGAGGGCTGACTGGGGAACAGGGCAACCAGAATATATGCCATCTTGGAGTGGGGGGGAGGGTAGAAATGGGGAGAAAATTTGTAATTCAAACTCTTGTGAAAATCAATGCTGAAAACTAAATATGTTAAATAAATAAGTTTAAAAGAAAAAAAAAAGATAGCCTTCAGGAACCCAACCTACACACTAAAATGCAAGTTGAAGGAGTATTCTGTAGCGGTAGCTATGTACACATATACGTGTGTGTGTATGTGTGTGTGTGCGTGTGTGGTTTTTGTGTGAGCATACACATGGGAATGTGTATATATACTATACATACACACATGCATATAAAATTTGGGAGCCTTCATATCTATAGAGGTGAGAAAATGTAGAACTGGGGAAAGCCTGGGGTTAGACTACAAATATTCCCTCATTTAGGGAATCAAGAGGAAGAATTATAGCCAGTGATAGAGACAAGGCAGTGGTGACATCAAAAATAATAAGAATCAGGACATGTCACTTAAGCCAAGGGAGGGGGAAGGGGGGGTAGAGTCAATTTTATCTGATAGTGAAGAGAGATCAAGGAGAAGAATTATTTGAATTTGACAAACTCGTCATCTTTATATTTGGCTTTATTCAGATTTCTGATCAAATTTTCCTTGATGATTAAAAAGAATTTGATATGTAGCTAAAAAATAACAAGTTGTTTTTATGGGATAGACACTTTTCTTGATTATTCAGTGAGAAAAAGTATGAATGTTTAAGCCGATATAAATATTTTCCATACTGATCTATTCTTTAGGAGACAGATGAGCAGAAACTTCACAAAATTGCCACTGAACTCTTGCTTACAGAAAGAGCCTATGTTAATCGACTTGACCTTTTAGACAAGGTAAGGTTTTCCTTTTCTGGAAAAAATTTGTTTTTTGTTATCTGTGTTATTTGTATTCTGTTATTTGACATTGTAAATAATGTAAAATTCAGAATATTAAGCTTTTTTTCTGTTACTAATAATTGCCTCAAATAAATGTTTAATACAGTCTTTTTTGTGTGTGGACTTGCTAGGTTTAAATATTTCTTCTTGACAAACATAGAAGTAATAAGGTCCTGGAGCTAATCATAGCAAAACAAGTGACACTGTAAACTGTTTGCTTCAGTTTTTCATCTAGTGGCAGTAGGTAGAAGAAACAAAACTTCAGCTAAAGACTAAAAGTTTAGTTGAAACATCCAAAAGAGGAAGGACAGGTCACGATAGTATAAGGGATAGAAAGTGTTGCCTATGTTTGCAAACGTACATCTAAGAAACAATAACCATTAAGATCTCTAAGAGAGTGAAAGAAGCAACCACCAAGGTGAAGAAAAAAGCCTGAAGCCCAAGGTGTTCAGATGCCAAGTAAGAATGGTCTTCATCTACTCTCATAGTGAGAAGGTAAGAATGTCAACAGGCTCATAGCCAGATTAAGACCATGTACACTTAGATACAGCACTAGATTACCAATTTTCATTTGTTGGATATTTAATGCTCTGATTCACAACCTTTCCCATTCCTACCTTTCCTAACTTCTCATATTTTACTCTTCTCTGCATACTCTAAGACCCAGTTATACTTCCTATTCCTCCCATCTCTGTATCTTCTTACTGGCCTTCTCATGTGTCTAGTATATTTTACCTCTTTATATTTCTGGCTTCTTTCAAAACTTAGTTAAGACCTCACCTTCTGTATGAAGCCTTCCTGCTTTTTCTCCCCAATCTCCCAACCACTTGAGCCTTCCTTTCTAAGTTATCTTCCATCTGCTCTTTACCTTGTACATATCTTTTAATTTATGTGTTTTCTTCCATATTAATATGTAAGCTTCTTGAAGGCAGGAACTTTTTCCATTTTTTCTTTTTGTATCTTCAGCATATAGCACTGTGTCTGGCGCGTGGTAACCATTTAATGAATGTTTGTTGCTTCATGGGTTTTTTCCCAATGTATTATTTTAATCCTCAAATAGTAGACACTAAAAAAAAAAACCTTAAAAAAGGTCGTATTAACGTTTCAAGAAGAAAACTAGAGAAAGCCAAAATTCTCTCTCATTGGTAAAGATTGGCAAGGAACCCAAGCCAAGAGATGGGGTACTAGCATCTTGAAAAATATATTTTGATAATAAACCAAACCTTGGTGGTTGCTAGTAATGAAAAGTGGGAATTGTAAGGTTCGGTGGACCTATAGCTTCATGTATTTCTGATGTCTGTCTGCTTTCAAAGTAGCTTTTTCAGATAGAAATTAAAGTATTTCAATAAGTAAAACAAGAATATCAAAAAATTTTCAGGGTACTTTGAAGATTTTTTTGATGATAAATGTCAGCATAGAATCCTAGATTTAGGCTTAGAGAAAACCTTTAAAACACATCTCCACTAACTCCCTCATTTCGCATATAAGGAAACTGAGGCTCAAAGCAGTTTAGTGAGTTACCTCAGAACTTTGATAGTAGAAAAGAATATTGTTATTTCTATATTCACTGTCCTCTGGAAACTAACATCTCTGGAGATGTGTAGATAAATCTCATTTCCTTAATATGTCTTTTTTCCTTGAAGTAAGCCATATTTCTGTTAGACTGGCAAGATAAAGACTTTTTAAAATTATCTCTCCTGGATCTATTTTCCAGGTCAGTGGTTTTTCCAATGAGATATTTCATATTATCTTCCATTTTTTCATTCCTTTGGTTCTGTTTTATAATATCTTGATTTCTCATAAAGTCACTAGCTTCTACTTGCTCCAATCTACTTTTTAAGTTAGTATTTTCTTCAGTGGTCTTTTGGATCTCCTTGTCCATTTGGCTAATTCTGACTTTCAAAGCATTCCCTCATTGACTTTTTGGAGCTCTTTTGCCATTTGAGTTAGTCAATTTTTTAAGGTGTTATTTTCTTCAGTATTTTTTGGGTCTCCTTTAGCAAGTCATTACTTATTTTTCATGGTTTTCTCACATCACTCTTATTTCTCTTCCAAATTTTTCTTCTACTTCTGTTCCTTGGTATTCCAAATCCTTTTTGAGCTCTTCCATGACCTGAGACTAATTCATATTTTTCTTGGAGGCTTTTGATGTAGGCTCTTTGAGGTTTTTTTTTTTTTTTTTAAATAAACCATTATTTATTTATTTAACATATTTAGTTTTCAGCATTGATTTTCACAAGAGTTTGAATTACAAATTTTCTCCCCATTTCTACCCTCCCCACCTCCAAGATGGCATATATTCTGATTGCCTCATTCGCCAATCAACGCTCCCTTCTTTCACCCCACTCTCCGCCCCCCTCCCCACCATCCCCTTCTCCCTTACTTTCTTTTAAGGGCAAGATAGATTTCTATGCCCCATTGCCTGTATATCTTATTTCCTACTTGCATGCAAAAACTTTTTTTTTGAACATCTCCTTTTAAAACTTTGAGTTCCAAATTCTCTCCACTCTTCTCTTCCCACCCACCCTCCCTAAGAAAACAAACAATTCAACATAGGCCACATGTATATCATTATAAAAAACCCTTCCACAATACTCATGTTGTGAAAGACTAACTATATTTTGCTCCTTCCTATCCTATCCCCCTTTATCCAAATTTTTCCCTTGACCCTGTCCCTTTTCAAAAGTGTTTACTTTTGATTACCTCCTCCTATCTGCCCTCCCTTCCATTGTCCCCCCTTTTTTATCTCCTTCCTCCTTCTTTCCTGTGGGGTAAGATACCCAGTGGAGTGTGTATGTTATTCCTTCCTCAGGCCAAATCCAATGAGAGCAAGATTAACTCATTCCCCTTCACCTGCCCCCTCTTCCCGTCCTACAGAACTGCTTTTTCTTTCCATTTCTATGTGAGATAACTTAGCCCATTCTATCTCTCCCTTTCTTCCTCTGTCAATATATTCCTTTCTCGTCCCTTAATTTGATTTCATTTGTTTTAGATATCATCCCTTCATATTCAACTCACCCTGTGCTCGCTCTCTCTCTCTCTCCCTCTCTCTCTCTCTCTCCCTCTCTCTCTCTATATATATATGTATATATACATATATATTTATATGTATGTGTATGTATATGTGTGTATATATATACATAAATGTATATATATACATGCATGCACACATGTATGTATATATATACATGCATGCACACATGTATGTATATTCCCTTCAGCTACACTAATACTGATGTCTCATGAATACACATCATCTTTCTATGTAGGAATGTGAACAAAACAGTTCAACTTTAGTAAAGCCCTTATGATTTCTCTTTCTTCTTTACCTTTTCATGCTTCTCTTGATTCTTGTGTTTGAAAGTCAGATTTTCTATTCAGCTCTGGTCTTTTCACTGAGAAAGCTTGAAAGGCCTCTATTTTATTGAAAGTCCATATTTTGTCTTGGAGCATTATACTCAGTTTTGCTTGGTAGGTAATTCTTGGTTTTAATCTTAGTTCCAATGACCTCCAAAATGTCATATTCCAAGACTTTTGATCCCTTAACGTAGAACCTGCTAGATCTTGTGTTATCCTAGTTATGTTTCCACAATACTCAAATTGTTTCTTTCTGGCTGCTTGTAGTATTTTCTCCTTGATCTGCAAACTCTGGAATTTGGCAACAATGTTCCTAGGAGTCTTCTTTTTGGGATCTTTTTCAGGAGGCATTCAGTGTCACCAAAGAAAGATTCCAAAGTCTGAGTCTGAATCTGAGATCATTTTCGCTGCCTGGCCATGTTCCCAGCCAACTACTTGACCCTTGAGTTTTTTGGGGGGTATGACTGCTTGTAGAGTAGAGAGTAATTTGTTCAAAGCTTGAGGGGCTGTGCGGTTGTTTTCAGAGCTGTTTCTACACAGCTAGCTCTGCCACACCAGCACTCCTCCCCCTCCCCCAAGAACCGCCAACCTGGACTGCGACTCAGATCTATAGCTCTGGAAGCAGCCTCAGAGCTGCACCATCTCTGCTGCCCCCAGGTGGTGGTCAAATGTGAACTCTTTGTACTCTCTCCCAGCAGTTTTTCCCACTTACCTTCTCTGTTGTCTTTGGTGTTTGTGGCTTGAGAAGTCTGGTAACTGCCACAGCTCAATGATTTAGGACCCTACCCCCTGTTCCGCCCAGCTCCTTGTGTGGTTGGTCCTGGTGCAGCCCATGCTGGGCTCTGCTCCACTCTACTCCCACCTTCATGTGATAGACCCTTCCTAGAGGCCATCCAGGCTTTCCTGGGCTGGAGCCCTGCTTTTCTCTGCTCTTTTGTGGGTTCTGCAGCTCTAGAATTTTTTCAGATCCATTTTTATAGGTGTTTGGAGGGCCCTGGGGGAGAGCTTAAGCAAGTCCTGATTTCCAGCCGCCATCTTGGCTCTGCCCCTGATAAGGGCTTTTTTATGATTATGGTCCTCAAATAGCATTGCCTTGTACATAGCAGAACATAGGAGAAGATTCCAAACATACAACAATGAAGTTCTGTTTCATGAAAGCCTATATAACAAATACTGTGCATTGTGTTCAGATCTGTCCCATCTTTTCTTTGCTTCCTTGTAAGTTTTCTTTTGTTCTCTGCTATGCCCTTTTTCCTTTTATTCCCCCTTCCTCCTGCCCCCTCATCAAAGAACGCTACTATTAAGCACAGATATATTATTATATATATATATATATATATATATATATATATATATATATATATATATATATATATGTCTCTGTCGTGTGTGTGTATTTGTGTGTACACATATATACAAATGTACACACATATACAAAGATATATATTTATATGCACACATACTTAGACATCTATAATTATACATATATCTATACACATTCATTGCATCTTTGTAAGACCGTGCTATACTTAATTGTCCTCTGTTTCTCTGAAGGTAGATACCCTTTTCCTTTTGCTCATGGTTTTTGCCTATTTCCTGGGAAGTTGAGCTCTCCTGCTGGAGCACAGGGGGCACTGACCCAAGCTTCTTGTGCTGGGAGCCCAGGACCTGGTCATTGGCTTTGTGTGTTGGAGCCTTAGGTGCTGGCAGTTGTGGCTGTGGTGATCTGGCAGCTTAGCTGTTGATGGACTGATATCAGCAACACTGGAGCTCTTGGGATGGGGGTAGGGGCCTGGCCCCTGGAGAATGCCTGCTCACCCAGACTTTTGCCCACTGGCACTTGGTAGTTTTCTAAGCTGTTATCTACAGGTTCTCCTGCCTGTGCTGAGGCAGGTCCTGGTGTGGGCATTTGTGTGCTTCACCACCCTAGAGCTCAAGAACTCCCCTGGTTTGCTGACTTGGAGGTTGCCACTGGCTTGCTGGGACACCTCCTGCCCTGTACTGCTCCCACTGCCCCAGAGTGAGAGAGGCCTTTCTGGTTAATCCCCTAGGCTCTTAAGCTACAAGGCTGATGCACCCTGTCTTTCTGCTGGCTCAGCTGTTCGAGGATTTTTCCTAGAGCAATATTTTCTAGGTTTTCAGAAGTCAATAAGGTAGAGTGAGAGCCACTTACTTCTTACTCCACCATTTTGGCTTCCGGAAGGCCTTGGATAACCTCTTCCTTTATAAGTCCGAGTCTTTCCATATTTTTCTAAATCCACTTACTCATCATTTTCCTACACCATAGCAGTAGTCCAATCTTATACT
This sequence comes from Trichosurus vulpecula, assembly GCF_011100635.1. Taxonomy (NCBI): domain Eukaryota; kingdom Metazoa; phylum Chordata; class Mammalia; order Diprotodontia; family Phalangeridae; genus Trichosurus; species Trichosurus vulpecula. Next base: position 284,093,227 of record NC_050577.1, read on the forward strand.
GCCTAGTTATTTTAAATAGTCTAAAATGATATTGATTAATATAGCTGACAAGTAGTGTAGTTTTCTTATTTTTTCTCTTTTGATTAAATCTATTTTAGCTTTAACTGTGTCTTAGACCATGATCACTACCCCTGCTTTTTGTCCCTAACAAATTTTAACTCCTCATCATTATTTTATGATTTTATGTATCTATTATTTCCTATCCCACCTGATTCCTCTAATTTACTTCTACCGGGTACTTTGCCCTCTTTTATTACTTAACCTACCCTCCCACCGTGCATATCTCCTGTATCCTCTCATTCCCATTAATCTAAATACCTTTCTATTACCCTTGTCCTTATCCTATTTCCTCCCCCTCTCCTCAAAAAATCCCTTCTTTATCCTCTCTCCCCTCCCTTTCCCCTTAGCCTTTTATTTCTTTCTAAATTTAGAAGACTTTTATATCTATATATATGTTATATGTATATATATGTACATATATATGTATCATATATGTGTGTATATATACATATATATGTATCATATTTATGTATATATGTATTGTTCTTTCTTAAACTCATTCCTAATGAAAGTAGGGTTCCAGAACTACCAGCCCTCCTCCTCCATCTAATTCCTCAGTGTCAGTTCTTCCTTTGCACCTCATTTATATAAGATAATTACTATTTTTACCTTTTCCTAGATGGTTTTACTTTCTAGAATTATATACTCAGGTCTATCCCCATCTTTCTTTCAAACTACCCAATCACTAATAGCAATCTTAGGCATGCATATTACATTTCCTCATATAAAAAGTAAATAGTTTGTCCATACTGATTCCTGTGTAATTAGGCCGTGATATGTAACTTATATTTTTCTTAGATATTATATGTCAAATCTTCTCTGAAGTTCAGTTGTTTGGTTTTTTTTGTTTTAACAAAATCCTGAAAGTCTGGCAATTCATTAAATGTCTATTTTTTTTTCCATTCAGGATTATGCTTAACTTTGCTGGGTACGATATTTTCGGCCACAACCCCTGTTCTTTTGCTCTTTGCTATTTAATGTTCTAAGACCTGCAGTCTTTTAGTATCACTGCTACTAGGTCTTTTGTGATTCCAATTGTGACATTTAATTTTCTTTCTTGTTTTTCATATTTTGCCTTGAACTGTGATTTTGGAATATTCCTGTAGATTTTCCTCACAGTGTCTCTTCCAGGTGGTTATCAGTGGATCTTTTGTATTTCTACTTTCTCTTCTTGTTCTAACATTTCTGTACAGTTTCCTTTAATTATTTCTTGTATTATTGTATCAATATTCTTTTTTTTATTGTAGATTTCAGGTAGTCCAGTTATTCTTATCTTTTCTCTTCTTGGTCTGTTCTACCAATGTTTTTCTTATGAGATGTTTCACATTGACTTCTATTTTTTTCATTCTTTATATTTTGTTTTATTAGTTCTTGGTCTCTTATACCTTCACTGGCTTCCTCTTGCCCATTTCAAATTTTTAAGGAATCATTTTCTTCCTTAAGGTTATGAATTTCTTTTTCCAGTTGGTTGACTTTCTTTTCATAATCTTACTGTTTTTCTTATATTGTTGTTATTTTTAAGAAAAATTTTTCCTCAATCTCTCTCATTTGAAGTCTTTTCTAAGTTCTTTTATGAAATTTTTTGCAACAGGTGACCATTTGGCATTACTCTTTTGAGCAGAGGAGACTTTTTGCTTCAATGTCTTCCTCTGAAGACTAACCCCAGCCTTCTTTTCCCATAGTAACTTTCTGTAGTTGGATTCTTTCTCCTTTGTCTGCTCATTTTTAAAAACTTGTAGCGTCTTTTTTTTTTGTAATCACCTCTAGTCCTAGGATATGGGGGATGGTGTCCCTGGCCCAGGTCCTCCTTCAGTTCTCCCCTCTGGCCTGGAACTGAAACCAAGAACTCTTCCCTCCTGTAAGTGCCCACAACCAGTAGAGTCCCTGCCTCACTGCTTCTGCATTCACTCGGCAAGTGCTGGTTCCTTCTTGCCCAGAGCTGTGTCTCAGCAGCACAGCTAGGTCTGTCATTCCTTATTAGCAGAGGTTCCTTCAGTCTTCCCTGGCTCAGAAGCCCAACTCTCCACACTGCCTGGGAGGTTAATGTTCCTGTGGCTGGGGCCAAGGCTACCTCCTAACCCAGCTAGCTCCTGGGCTTGCCTATTGCTGTTTCAGTGGAAGGAGCCTGGAGTTGTTTACACTTCACAGGGACCAACTCTAGGTCCTGGGATTTTCCTTGAGATCTTATCTGGTTTTCCCAATAGGACTGCTCTGTGTTCACTCTCAAGTGCTATTTTATCTTGTTTGTGAGGGAAATCTAGAGAGCTTGGAATTTTCTGACCTACTTCACCACCTTCCCAGAATCCTCTCTTTATATGCCATTTACTTGAAGAATTTTAACCAAAAAAAAAATCGTTCTTTGGATAGCATTTAAAAATCATTTTCACTCAGTTTACTCTCAAGTGTTCTTTGACATTTGGACTTTTCCCCTGTGACTACAAATTGCATATTTAGATACTTAGCTATAATAATGAGCCTGATTTTGTTGCTGTCTTTATTATTTTTTTGATTTTTTTTTTATGTCTGTCCTGCTAATACCTACTACGAAGCTTTTTGCCATACATTTCCCTTCCTTTGAACTAGAAAGTCCTAATTGCTATATTATCCAACTGCTACCTATGTGTTAGAATAATCATTTTTTGTCTCCCTAGAAAATGCAAAGGTGGTGAATTTACATATTTAGCAACCATCTGGATACTTGTCAATGAATAGATCTCCTATGTATATTCATCATAATAAATAATTATGAAATTCAATAACCTTAGTGAAGCACATCAATGATTGTTCATTTTTAAAATACAGTTATTACCTGTATATATGTAGGAATATTTTTATCTTATATTACCTTGTTAGATTGTCCATTAATTGGATATTATTTGTTACTGAGCATTTAAAATTCCAAGTACTGAAAATTCATTATAAAAGTATTAACACTGTCTCTGTAAAAGACATTGTGCAGAATACAAAGATATGTAAAATATGTTCTCTTCCCTAAGAGAATTTATAACCCAGTAGGAGAGCAGAACAGATGTACAAATTATTACATTAAAAAAGTATGCAGTAAGCTCCATATTAGGACATATAGTGTTCTATAGGAAAAGTGAATGGAAAAAGACTCATAAGTACAATTCAGTTAATCAAGCATTTATTAAGTTCCCACTGTGGACAAGGCACTGTTTTGAGACTGAGGTAGGTTAAGTGATTGCCCAAGGTCATCCAGATTTTTAGTCATTCATAACAAGTTTGATCCCATATCTTTTCACTACTAAGCATGGACTATCCCCATTATAGTAGACCAAAGTATATACTCCTAAACATAAAATCATAATGAATTTCTTTAATCATGTTTTTAAAGTTTTTTTATCATTCAAAAATACTCATTCTGTTCTTTTGCTTCAGGTATTTTATTGCAAACTATTGGAAGAAGCTAATCGAGGCTCATTTCCAGCAGAGATGGTGAACAAGATATTTTCTAATATTTCATCAATAAATGCATTCCACAGTAAATTCCTTTTGCCTGAGCTGGAGAAACGAATGCAGGAATGGTAAGAAAAAATGATTTTTAAATGATGGGTTTAAGTGATAAGAATACTGCCTATGCTACTAAGATATAGGTTGCTTGGTTGTTGTTGTTATTGTTGTGTTTGTTTGTTTTTTTAACCAAATCTCAGACACCAAAACCAGCCAATAGTGTGTATTTTATGGGGCAAGGTTCTAGGGCCTGCTATCCTTATTTATAGGTCAGTCTCTCTCAGTCTGCCACTTGATTCATTCCCATATTTAATTATCTCAAATTCTAGGGTGATTTAGGAATATGTTTGCATTTTTCCTTATTGATAAAATTTCAACAGATCTCTCATGTTGCCTAAGATCAGACTCCCAACTCGGTTCAGCAAAAATTATTTGATAAACTAGAGAAATCTCTTTCTCCTTTAACAGATGCTCATACCTATCTCTGTTACATCTCCCCACCCCCACCACCCATTGAATCTCCTAGTATTGATTACTTACTGGATGTATTAACAATATAATCAGTCATGTCACAAATGCATCAATAATTCTTTACACTTCTTTAAATGTGAAGAAAAAAAATCACACCCAGAGTCACCTGAAACCATCACTGTTGATTGCTGGTGGTTTTTTCTTTTGAAAACCCAGCCCCACCACTTAACTCTCAAGATTAAGAACCTTCAAGATTCACAGATGTCTCATCCCAGTTATTCTCTTCAACTTCCCTGCTAGATAAAGGTCAAAGCAGTCTGTAAAGAAGGAATCCTGGTTTTCTCAGTCTCTCTCTAGCCAAGAAGTCCATTGCACTTCTATTACCTCTCGTACCACTTCTATTACCTCTTCTGTTATCACTCTTAACAGTCTCTTCAGATTTATAAGTGTTTCTTTGTCTTTCCATAGAACAACTTTTTTGATCGTTAGAACAAGAAAGAACTTTTGCCTATTCTTCATTTTTGTCTTTTCCCCTAGTTTATGTTATACAGCCTTATGGATCAGAGTTATGTTACTAAATGTTTAACAACCAGCTACCACCCCCTCCCCCAAAAAAGAATGCACAAGACATACTTTTAAGTTTCATGTGCATTATTAGCATTTTTTTCATCACTTTAAGTTATAGATAATTAACAAGATGATAAATCAAGCCCTGATTTGTAGGGTTTGCTGATTTCCTAGGGATAGCTGAAGGAAAAGGGAAGGGAACAAGCATTTACATAGTGCCTACTAGCTGGCTCCAACATACTCCTGTTTATGGTTCAGCAATAAAAATACACGCTACCCTTGACTCCATAGTGAGTTTGTAAGCACCTCAGACTAAAGGTTAGAATTGTGCCTCATGGCACCGATGATCTTAAAAAGACAGTAATAGTTTCTATAGCCTCTGTGGGAGGGACCTTTGAAATAAGGCATTACAGATATGTATTTTTACCCAGAAAGTACTGGTAAATAACATACTGCATTTGTACCCTAAAAAATTATAATTGGGGTATTTATTGAAGGTGCTGCTGCCTCTAGTCTCCAGCTGCTTTTAGATGTGAAGAGACAAGGCTGATCAGGATTTTAAGCTCTAGGGGAGAACTTTATACCTTTGACTCATGGGCACAGGACTTTCTACTCCCTAAGATTCAATAGTTTTGATATGGAGAAGACAAGGTTGACTTCTCTATAATTTTGTTAATTTACTCAAAGTATAAGAGACCTTAACAATCTATTTACTTGCTTTATTCTACAGGGAAACAACTCCTAGAATTGGAGACATCCTACAGAAGTTGGCTCCTTTCCTCAAAATGTATGGAGAATATGTGAAAGGCTTTGATAATGCAATGGAATTAGTTAAAACCATGACTGAACGCATAGCTCAATTTAAATCGGTGATTGAAGAAATTCAGGTAATAGGACTGTCACATCTATAAATATTTTTCTTTGTAATAGTGGGTTGTTAAAAAATGAAAGATCTCTTTTATAAGCCTTTTCCCATTCTCTGAAGGGTATGGGGTCCAAAATTGTCCAATCTGCAAGCAAAACCACTGAGGTAAAGCTCTAAGCCAGTAGAGTTTTAGTCCATGGCTCTCTCTAATGAAGTGGACCTCAGGTCTTCCTCATGATCTGCGATGCCTCCTTTCCCCAGAGCCTGCAAAAGACGCATGAATGAGCCTCTAGAAGTATCTTCTTAAGTCTGTTCCTGAAGTTGAAATAATAAAAGTTTGAGCCTAACACTGCTCAGGGACAGTAGGAGAAAGGAAGGGATGAGAGACTTGGAATCTGTATTGTAAAGAAATAGTGGCCATAGGCAAGAAAGAAGGGAAATCTTAGATGTAAATATATTTTTAAAATCTTTATTACATGTCCCAAAAAGTACTTTGTTAACGAATGGATGAATGAAAAAAACACTTATTAAATTTTTACTAAGTGCAAAGCACTTTGCTAAGTACTAAGGAATACTAAGAAATATAAGATAGTTTTGATCTCTAGGAGTTCATATTCCAAAGGGGGAGACAATATGTACATAGCAATACTTATGTATTGAATGTGTTATATATGTGTGTGTGTGTGTGTGTGTGTGTGTGTGTGTGTGTGTGTGTATACTTGGTTTACATTAACCTGACTTTACTTATGTGCACTGAAATTCCTTTCTGTTTTACCTTAGAAACACCATTGTGAATACCAGCAACATCCTTATGTATATCCAAGAATGATTAAGAATACTTTCTCTTGTTGACTCTTAGTACACATTTCTACTAGGCACAAGTAGTTAAATAGAATCTACAACCAAATTAATAGAACTAATTCTTAATATAATTTACCGGTTGTAATAATCCTAAATTTTTATATCATCTTAAATCTTTTGTGCCATTTAAACTTTTAAAAAATTTCCACTAGTAGTAAAAGTGAAAAAAATAAATTAAAAAGCATTGATTGGTATTCCAAGGAGCTAGTTACAAATCCTATCTCCTCCCCTTATTTACCTGACTCACTTTGGGCAAGTCATTTAAACTTCTTTGTTACTCACTTTCCTCAGTTGTATAATGAGAAGCTTGGATTAAATAATCTCTAAAATCCCTCCTAGTCTACAATCTTATGACCTCCTTTGTTGTTCATGTGGATGTGGGAAAACTTTGGGATTATCTGAGGGAAATCTTTTTCTTCATTGCTAACTACAAACTGGAAAAAAAAAAGATATTGTCAACATTGTTCTTCCTTAAAAAAGGGTAATAAATTTTCATCTTTTAGTTTCTAGGAAGCATAAAGGGCTTATCTAAAATAAGTATCTTGTCAAATGATTTTTGTATTCATATGTAACAGTACAGGTATTGAGAGAATGGTTTAAGTTCAAAGGCACTGACATTGGAGTAATTGTAAAATTGTTTCTCCTCAGTTCAACAGAAAAAGAGTTAGCGTGAAGGTATACTATGACTCTCATGAATGAGATGTTCCTTGCTAAAAAGATCTAGAAAATTATTTAATGATTTGCCTTTACCAAGCCTTTGAGCTGAAGTAGTGAATGGTTCGTACTCACCAGGAATTCTAATGTTGCAAATCCCACTTTGTCTTCCCTTCTGCCTATGTTAGTGCTGTTACTCCAAATAAAAACCTTTCGTATGGTGGCTTACTTTACATTAAATGAATAAAAATAAATGTTTTCTTTAAAATATTTTTTCTCCCTCCAGAAACAAAAGATCTGTGGGAATTTAACACTGCAGCATCACATGCTAGAGCCTGTGCAGCGAATACCTCGATATGAGATGCTCCTTAAAGACTATCTAAGGAAATTGCCTCCTGATTCCTTAGACTGGAATGATGCTAAAAGTTAGTAACTTTTTGTTTTTTGCATGGTAGGATGACCATTTAGCCCAATCTAACAATAGCCTCCAATATATAACATTTAGATAGCAGAGAACAGGATCAATGGAAATTATTTCACCAAAACTTGAATTAAAATATAATTTTTTGCTAAGATCACAAGCTTGAGAAGAGGAAAAACTGTACAGTTTGTGCTAATTTCATAGTTTATGATTCACTATAAATCTAAAACCATAAGTCCTCCCCCACTCCCATTTTTAAAGAAATTACTATTAGAACTTGATTCCCAATTAAGTAAAGCCTGTGATCTAGTAACTTTAAACCAGGGAACTTCATATTTGAATTTTATCCCAAATTTCTAACTTTTTCTGTTGGATTTTATGTACTAGTCAGCAATGTAACCAGAGGAAGAACAAAACGTTTATTTGCTTTTCTGATTTTCTTTCCACATAGAATCGCTAGAAATTATCTCTACTGCAGCAAGTCATTCCAATAGTGCAATACGGAAAATGGTAGGTGGTTTTGAGAAGAGAGAGAAAGCCTGGTTAGTGAATTACTTGTACTTTAGCTATCAGTAGGGTTAGGACGTTGTTATCCAGCCCCCGCAAAATTAACGCAGTTTATCAAACAAATAGAAAAACATTGGCCACATTTCTCATTATTGCATTCTGCTATATGTTTTGTCATAGATAAATTTAATTCTTCTTTTTTTTGGATAATAGAACTTGAGCTGGAAGGAATCTCAGAGGCTAATTTCCTTATTTTTAAGATGAGGAAACTGAGCCCCTGGGGGGGTTAAATGACGTGTACCAAGGTCCTCTGACTCCAGAGCTAGTATACTTTTTTATTGTACCCAACCAGCTCTCCCCATCCTCCCAAGGTTAAACTCTAGGTTTTGTTTGTTTGCTTGTTTCTCAGTCTTTTATTTACCTAAAAATATTCTTGAGTTATTTGAATACCAGCTAAACTAAATAATGAATTGTGATTTTTTTTAAAGCTTTCATTTGTTCTTTGACTTCACTAGGAGAATCTTAAAAAGCTGTTAGAGGTTTATGAGATGTTGGGAGAAGAGGAAGACATTGTTAATCCCTCAAATGAGCTCATACGTGAAGGACAAATCCTTAAGCTTGCTGCTCGAAACACATCAGCTCAAGAACGTTATCTTTTCCTTGTAAGTATCATGATGTTTATGGAGCATTAAGGAGCACCAAAATTCTCAGGCACATATTGGGAAATTAGAATTCTTACTTTCAAAAAATATATATATTAATATGTTCCTTGTATTACATTTTGGGGAAATCAAGTGGTCTAAATAAGAACTTTGCTAGGAAACTGGAGCCCCTTTATCATAGAAACTTTACCAAAACTTTGCTTCTTTTTTTTTTAAGCATTTTTTATGACAAATCTTTCTAAAATGGATGATTCACTTCCTTGTTTGACAACCTACTGAAAATAATTTAACCTTCACTTGAGGATTCATTTGCATGATTATAAATATCAGTTATATGTATGGGCTGCCTTCTGATTTTGGTTTTAATAATTTTATTTGTGTAAAAGATTTTAAAATTTTAAGTATTATCTTTTATAATGTCATCTATCCATTGTCTGGATATGAATTTTTTCTACCCAAAATTATGTTTACATTTATATTTAGTTTTTTAATGCATTTTGAATTTGTGGTAGAATATATAAATTTCTAATCTCTGAACCTATTTTTCACCAAACTTCATCTGAATTTTTCCAGCAGTCCTTTTCAAATAAATACTCCTTTCCCCAGTAGTTTGCGATATTGAGCTTATCAAATGCTAGGCTTTTATGTGCATTTATTTCTAAGTCTTATTTAATCTATTCCATTGATTTGTTTCTGACAATTGCTGATTTCTTAGTTTGAGATATAGCAGTCTGAGTCTACTTTTCCTTCCTTTCCAGTTTTTTCTTTAATATCTCCTGTATTCTGGACCATATATAGCTATAGCTTAGGCCAATCCATTAACTCCTGCTCAGCATTAGAATACCATGAGACACTCATGGATCATAAAATTCAATTAAAACAACTTTACTTAAGTAAGGAAAGATAAGTTATGTAAAGAAGATCAAGTTAAGAAGGAAGTCATTTAAGTAAAACAACTTCTCTCTGCCTGTAGCACCCATTAGGGCTGTGGAAATTCCATTCAGACTTCCAGCATTAACTCACCATTGTTGTTGTTTAGTTGTGTCCAACTCTTTGTGACCCCATGTAACATACTGTCCATAGAGTTTTCTTGGCAAAGATAATGGAATGGTTTGTCATTTTTTTTCTCTAGTAAATTAAGGTAAACAGAAGTTAAGTGACTTGCCCAAGGTCATACAGCTAGTAAGTATCTGAGACCAGACTTGAACTCAGGTCTTCCTAATTCCTGGCCCAGCTCTCTATCCACTTAGCCACCTAGCTACCTCCTAGGCAAACAGAGGTAAGTGACTTACCCAAAGTCACACAGCTAGTAAATATCTGAGGCCAGATTTTAAATCATGTCTTCCTGACTCCACACCAACATTCTGTCCACTGAGTGAAACAGCTGCCTCTTCAACTCACAATAGGCTGAGCCTTTTATTCCCAAGGTAGCAATGAAGCCAAACTAGTGATAATCCAGTAATGGCCTTCTTATCTCCTTATAGTGAGACTGGATAAGCTTACTTCTGCCATACTTTGATATTCTTGACCTTTTATTCCTTAGTGTGATATAATTTTTGTCTAAATCTATGCAGCTTCCTTTTAGTCATTTGATCAGTAGAGCAGTGTAGATTATACTGTCATTTTTACTACATTGATAATATTCAGCCATGAACATTGATTATCTCTCTAATTATTTACGGCTTACATTTTCATAAAAATTTTGTTTTATGTATGTCCTTATATACATGTGTCTTGATAGGTTAAGAAATAGAGGTTGGGTTGGATCTTTGATTTCATTGATATTCCTGAATGAGGCAAATTCTCAGGTGGTCAATGCATTTTATTACTTTAAATGGATTTTCTCTACCTCTTTTGTTACTAGTATTCAAAAAGGCTGATAATTTGGGGAGACTTTATTTTGTATCCTGCTACTTTACTAAAACTCCTAATTATCTTAATTTTTTCCTTGATTCTCTAAGTAAAACTTCACATTGTTAGTTGACTTTTATCTCCTCTCACTATATTTAGTAGTATCAGTAATAATAATAGTTACATTTAGACACTATTTTCTATGTACCAGACACTTCGCTAAATCCCTTGAATTTATCTCATTTTATTCTTACCATAACCCAGGGTAGGAGGGGCTGTGATGAAACTCATCAGACAGAGGTTAAGTGACTTGCCCAGGGTAATACAGCTAATAAGTGTCTAATTTGAACTCAGCAATTCCTGACTCCCTGCTTGGCACTCTATCCACCCTCCAGCTAGCTGCCTATTTATTTCTTCAACTTCTTTTACTATTATTGCCATAGGTTATATTTCTAGCACAGTCAAACAGTAACAAAGATAGGAATCTAAGACCCCAGTTTGTTTCAAATACTGCTCATTCCTAGTTTTAGATACATTTTAAGGAAAGGTCATCCTTTTATGTTTCTACTTTTAAACTTGTTTTAAGAGGGCAGCATGCTCTCCCGCCCCCCGCCCCAGTAGAGCAGAGCCAAGATGGTGGAGAAAACGCAGGGACTCACCTGACATCTCCAAATTCCCCTCCAAACAATGCCTCAGAACAAATTCTGGAGCTGCAAAACCCATAAAAGGATGGGATGAAACATTTTTCCAGCTGAAGACCACTTAGAAGGCTGGCAAGAAAGGTCTAGTGCACCAGGGTAAGGGTAGAGTTCAGACTGCACCAGCTCAGGCCAAGCCCCAGAGAACCAGCAGCAGGCCTCCAAACTGTTCAAGGATCCCCAATACAATATTATAGCCAAATTCCACAGTTCCCTCATTTAGAAGGCAAGCAATTTGATAAAAGTTATAAATTTGCAGTTATGCACAGTATATTTCCATATTAGTCATGTTCTGAAAGGAAACAGTTTAAAGAAAACCAAGAAAAATAAAGTTTTTTAAAAAGCATTCTTCTGTCTGCATTCAAATTCCATCAATTCTTTCTCTGGAGATGGATTTTTCATCATAAGTCCTTCAAAATTGTCTTAGATCATTGTATTGGTGGGAAGTTATTATCATACTATATTGCTGTTACTGTGACACTGTTCCATTGGTTCTATTCACTTCACCTTGCATCAGTTCATGTAAATCTTTCCAGATTTTCCTGAGAGTAACCTGCTAATAATTTCTTTTTTTTTAAATAGTTTTTTATTTTGTTTTACTGAAACACAAATACAAAATAGAGAAAAGAAACAAAAACATATTATAAACTTAAATAAAGTAAGAAAGGAAAAAAGCATGTCACGTGCATAGCTGAACATAGGAGAGGATTCAAAATATGTAAAAATAAGTTTTCATTTCAAGAAAGCCTGTATGATAAATAATACACCTTGTGTTTGAGAATTGTTCATCTTTTCTTTGCTTCCTTGTGTTTTGTTCTCTGCTGTGTACTTTTTAACTTTGTTCTTTTTCCCCCACCCCCACCCCCACCTCCCAAAGGCTATAATATAACTTAGCTATTTCTTGACATATGCATACACTTATACGTATATACATGCATATATAGACATATACTTTCCCAGACATATTCTATTCCTGATCTTTGTTTTTTATGTTTGTTCATATTTTTGTTTCCTATCCTTTCTCCTGCCTCCACTTGACTTCTACCCGCTACATCACCTTCCTATTACTTGCCTACCCCACTCCTCCACCAACCACCCTGCCCTCCTGTTACTTGCCAAGGATCCCTCCCCTATCCTCCAATTCCTGTTAATCTGAACACCTTTTACCTGTTCCCTCATTCTCACCTCTAAAAATCCCTCCCCTGTCCTAATCCCTCCCTTGTCCTCTCCCCCCACACTAAACCCCTACCATTTTATTTCTTCTAAATTTAGAAGATTTTTATACGCTTCTAAATATGTATGTATTGTTGCTTCTTAAACCCATTCCTGATGAAAGTAGGTTACCAGAACTACCAGCCCTCCTCCCCCATCTAAATCCTTTGTATCCTTTCTTCTTCTTGCACCTCTTTTGTATAAAATAGTTACTGGTTTTAGTTGTTTCTAAATGGTTTTACTTTTTAAATTCATATCATAGTCAGGTTTATCCCCCTCTTTCTTATGAGCTCGACAATTATTAATAAGAACGTTAGACATACATTTTACATTTTATGTTATATGAAAGGTAAGCAGTCTGTTCTTATGAATCCCTTATAGTCAGTCTTTGGTGTGTACCTTATGTTTCTCTTGGTTCTTGTATGTCGAATCTTCTATTAAGTTGAGGATTTTTTTTAACAAAGTTTTGAATTTCTTTGAATTTCAAAGTTTAATTTCTTATAATAGCACAACACTATGCCATCATGATCATATACCATAACTTGATAAGTAATTCCCCAGTTGATGGGCATCCCTATAACAACAGTGTTGCTTGCAGCTGCTGTGGAGCTATAAGGCCAATAACACCAGCACACAGGAAGGCTGCTAGGATAGGTTCTTTGATCTGCTTTTCTGAGGAAAACGACTTTAAAACCTCACTTTAATTAAACATACTTATGCCATTCACTTAGTTCATGGGGGAAAACCAGCACCCTGAACTTCAGAGAGAATGCAAACAGAAATTACAAGCAGAAATTATAGAAACAGCAAATGACACAAACCAGTCTATCCATAGCAATATATACATATTTAACAGATAGAGAAGCAAAATCTAGGTTTTTAAAAGCCAGGGCTCAGTGACAGCTACCCAGAGTCTCATCTGGTCAAATCACAAGACACTGTTCCAGTGAGTGAGAGCCCCCAAACAAAAGGCCAACCTCAGATCATATGTACCCTTCTCAGGGTCCTGCGGCTTATAACCTACTTAGCCAAAGGGTCTAGGGCCTGGGGCTTTTCTTGTTTCTTAAGCCGATCATCAAAGACTCTTGATTCAGTCAAAGACTCTGATTGCAACAAAGGCAAGACTCATAAAAGGCACTTGAGTACCTCATTGTTGAGAAGGTCTCAAACAAAAAACAGCAAATGCCCCACTTTGCTTGCCATTCCATGTGAAAGGCAAGACTCATCAAAGGTACTTGATTGCCTTAGCATTCCAAAAGAGAAAACAGTTAAAAAAAAAAAAAGTCCCACCCTGCTTAACATAATAATCCCCTCAGTTTCCTATCTTTTGCCACCCCTAATAAAGCTGCTACTTACTAAACAAGACTTTTTAGATCTTTGTATTCCACCCATGTCCTCCCAATCCCTACTTATTTTTTCTCTCTTAAAATAATATTACTTTTTAGATATTTTTGACTTATTAATTCAATTCAATTAAGTACTTAATATGTGTCAGGCACTATGTTAAGTACTAGGGATACAAAGACAAAAAATGAAATATAGTCCCTAATCTGAAGGAGCTAAATTCTCTTAGTCTAGATAGTATGTACATATATAAAATATTCAAAATAAAAATCACTTGAAGAGGGCGTTAGAAGCCTGGGGTACCAGAAACCCTTAATGTAGGAGGAGTATTTGAGCAGAATTTTGAAGGAAACAAGGTATTCTGAGACATTGGTGTCAAACTCCAAATAGAAATGGATCATCCTTGTGGACTGACTTAAAAAAACAGAGATTAACATTATATTGTATTTTATTTGTATTAATTAAACATTTTCCAATGTGGTTCAGGTTGTACTTGTTAGTTTTCTAGTTACTAGCAGCTAGCAAGTGTGATACCTTTGTTCTAAGAAACTAAGGTGAGAAGTGAGTGCATTCTAGGCATGGAGGAAAGGCTGTGTATAGGTACAAAGTGCTTTATATAAAGTATCTTACGTGAAGAATAGCAATGAGGGCAGTTTAGCTGGAGTAACAAGGGTAGAAAAGTTGGTTGGGAGCAGGTCATGAAGGGGAAAGGGAGGGGAGGCTCCCTAACCTCCATATCAAATCTATGATGAGAGTCTGATAGCCAGGATTGTTATGGAGCAAACAGTTCTCAAAAGCATTTACGCGATTAACCAAATGAAAGAATTTTCTATATTGGTGTATCAGTAAGGCAATAAACACAACATCAATGATAATCATGAATTATGCCTATGTAGTTCTGTATCGCAAAGTATTAGAGACTCTCCATAAAGAAGACAAAAGAAATACATTTATTCAGACACCAGACAATCATATCCTATAACCCAATATTCAGCTCCCACAGCCAGTGAGCCCAGTTTATCATAACAGCAAGGAACTTAAAACACCATATTATGGCATTGAGCCTTATCATCCCAAAACCTCTGACTCCCTGCTGGGATCTTCCCCAAAACAAACTCACAGTACAGCTTAGTCAGCCTGTTCAATTCTAACCATCACGAGAGCAGCCAGTAGCAGCCATAACTGCTTTCTTTCTTTCTCTCTCTCCCTCTCTCAATTCTCTCTCTCTCTCTGCATTTCCTGTGACATAACTACCTTTTCCTGTCAGGAAGCTCCTCCTACCACATGTGACTTAGGCTTCCCGTGATGTAAGCAGGTCACGTGCCTGTTGATGGGAGGAAATGATCTTCAGCAACATAACAGGGATAACACAAGAAGTATATAAAACAATGTCATCGTTCCCCCTCTAATGGGGCTCAAAATCTTAGGGTAAGGAACGGAGGTCTCATCCTCCAAAGTTTCTTCCTGCTGTAACTTGATGTAGAGCTGACCCTACTCCAAGAGGTAAAGAGTCCTATTTGAGAGGTCAGTTCTTTAGCAAGCTGGCATCTGGAACTCACTTGACGCCAGGTCGTGGACAGGTCCAGAGGTGACATTTGAACACATCAGAGGGTGACATCTGACTTAAGTGATCAGGCATCTGCAGGTGGATGGTACTAAACCTGCAGGAAACAAATCTCACCAATAAATTTAGCAGACAGAAGCCAAAAATAAACAAAAGAGACTGTCATAGCCTCATTCATGGTAGAATACATGAGTCAAGGGTACAATTTCATAATTATTTTCTGTTGGGTAAACTACTGTTACAGTATAGTCTTTCTCCTGTGCTATGATTTCTGCAGACCTTTGAAACATCATCCAGCTTCCATTTTACCCATACTTTAGCTCCCAATTTTATTCTTTCAGTAGAACCAAATCCTTCCTTCCCTCTGATAATTATTTTGGAAGGAGGGTCAGTTTTCACGAGAGGTACTGTTTCACAAAGAATAATTCTCAATTGAACTATACTATCATTTTTACACAACTGTATAGGTTCTTCACCCAAATTCCTGGAGTGTCACAATAATTTCTCCTTGATAACTGGAATTTATCACTCCATCCAATATACGTATTCCCTGGTTTAGGTAACATCGATCCAAAATGATTCTTAGGGATTCTCATACAATATCCCAGTAGAGATTTTTCTTATCTCTAAACAACGTAAATCATATCCTGCCAAACTAGGTATTCCTGGATACAGTGGTGGGACATCTTCCCTCACAGTCCAGTTTTCAATATTTTGAATCTTATGTGCCTGATGTTTTCTAATTTGCAGATTTGGCGTCATCATTCTTGGCTAGAGGTGTACTTTCTCCTAATGGTCTATTATTCAAATTACATAAAGCAGTGAACAAATTATCCTTCCAATGTTGATACAAATTATTAGAACTTAACTTTCTTAACTGTTCTTTTAACAATCCATTCATTCTTTCTGTCACTCCAGATGCTTGTGGATAATATGGAATATGATATATCCACTCTACATTGTACAATACACAATATCTCTTCATCTCATTACCCTTGAAATGTGACCCATTGTCACTTTGAATCTGCATTGGGGTTCTATAATATAGACTTATAATATCTAGAGTTTTACGGGTGTTTTTCTGGGTTGCATTTTTATAAGGACAAGCCATTAATACACCTGAATAGGTATCAACACATGTATATTTAAATTTGCATCCTTTATCTTGGGGTAGTGGTCCAATATAATCTATCTACCAGATCTGGGCTAGAACTTTTCCCCTTGCTATTTCCCCAAGTACTACCCGAGGAACAGTTCATTCCTTTTACAATTGACATATGTGACATTCCTCTGCTATTTGCTTTAACAGTGATTGAGAGATACTAATACCTCAGTCTTGTGCTTACCGGTGTGTGGCCTGGACCCCTAAATGGCTGGCTGTTGGGTGGACCCATTCTGCTAGTACTGGATCATCAGTTGGTGTCAAAGTAGGGACAGTATGTTCAGTAGCAATCTTTGCTAGTTGATCAGCATGTGCATTGTACTCACATTCTGGCGTAGTCAGGGGCACATGAGCATCTACATGAAAAACTGACAAATTAGTAACCAAACATGCGCCATACATCTTCCAATAGTTCTTTGCCCCAAACCTGTTTACCATGAATTTCCCAATTTTGGTTTTTCTGCTTTAGCATCCATGTATCTAACCCATTAGCCCACAAATCAGTGAATATATGACCCTCTCCTTCTTTCTCTGTTTTAATAGCTTGATGTATTGCCGTAAGTTCAGTATATTGATCTCTTCCAGCTATCCCAGCACTTTCTAAAGTTCTCTTAGTGCATGGGTTATAGGCTACTGCTTTCCAATGTCATTTATGGCCCAAATATTTTGCTGTCCCATCAGTAAACCATGCATGTTTCTTCTGTTCTTCAGTCAATCCATCATATCTGTCACTCTATTTTACCAAGGATTGTACCAACTTTTGCTTTGGTTTAGAGGGTTTGTTATTCCCATCAATGTCAGTGCTTGTAATAGATTCATGTAGAGCAGAAACTCCACTTTTGCCTGTTTTTGATCTATTCTGAATATAGCATTTCCATTTAATTATGCCGGCCTCTTGCGCATGTCCACTGTCAATTACCCAAGTCATAATCAGAATTCCAGGCCTCAATATCACTTTATGGCCCAGAGTCAGTTGTTCAGTCTCTACCAAAGGCCAATATTCAGCTAAGAACTGCCTTTCATTAGGTGTATATTGTAATACGGATGAAGGTAGTTTCTTCAACCAAAATCCTAACATACATGGCCTATTAATGGGTGGGAAAGATCTCCAAATGTAAAAAGCTATTACAATTGGAAATAATGAAAAGCAAATTAGAACAACTAAATTTTCATTTTGCCTAGAAAATTGGCAAAAATGACAAAAGATAGAAATAATTGGTGTTGGGGGGAGTACAGCAAGATAATCATACTGTTGATGGGCATATGAGTTGGTCTGACTACTCTGGAAAGCATTTTAGAGTTTTACTTAGAACATGACTAAAATGCCTATATCCTTTGACCTGAACATTCCACTTACTAACCATATACCCCAAGAAGATCAGTGAAAAACAAAAGCCTCATGTACACCAATTTATATATAATTGCACTCATTTTTGAGTAGCAAAGAACTAGAAACAGAGCCCATCAGCTCGTGAATGACCAAGCAAGTTGTGGTATATGGATATAATGGAATATTACTATGGTTTAGAAACATGGGAAAACTTATGTTAACTGATGCAGAGTGAAGTAATCCATGCCAGGAAAACAATATCCACAGTAACTACAAGAATGCAAATAGAGCATAATCAAAACATTTGAAACCGAATGCTCTGATATGGCTAATATGGGAATATAATTTTTACATAACTTCACATGTATAATTGATGCCATAGTGCTTGCCTTTTCAGTGGGTGGGAAGGGGCTGGAGAAGGGGAGAGAGTCTGGGAACTCAACATTTTTAGAAATAGAATCATAAATAAATTTTCAAAAGGAAATCAAATGCTGTGAGTTATTGTCAAGTTTTATTCCAGAGAAGACCCTACCCCCACATCCTTGTTTGCAAAAGAGAATTTTTGCTTAGAAAGCAATATATAATGTCAGAATTTTTCAATATGTTGTATACCTTTATGAATTGTCTCTTTTTGTATTCTTTGTTATAAGTGATTGCTCTGTGGGAGGAGGGATACCTTGTTAGGTTATATAAAAATAAAAAGGAAAATACATAGGTTATATAAAAACAAAAAAATATCAATTCAAATTTCATATTTTCAAAAAAAATGCTATTAGAATAGGCTAGGTGGTGAACACGGTGAGGCCTGAATTTGGTGATGGCCATGGGAATGGAGAAAAGAAAAGAAATGTTAGAGTACGACTTAGAAACTTAATGATTTTCTGGAGAGAAAGTAGGTTCCCTTTCCTAGGAAGTCTTCAGTTTGTTTCTTTGCAAATTCTACCCATTGTTCCTGATTGTGACCTCTAGGGAGAAACAGAACAAATTTCATTCTTCTTTCACATGACAACTCTTCATAACTAAAGTAGCCCTCCTGCTTCAAGAGGTGAGGGAAAGAACCTCATTATAATAAGAGGTGAGGGAAAGGAAAGATTTGAAAGTGATGCTGAAGTTTTATTACTCAGAAAAAGATGGGGTGTTTTCAAAGTCTTGAGTCATATTTAGTGAGTTTGTCTATGTGGCAAAGTATCATATTCTCTGTGGGTTTTGCCCAAGTATAGTTTTTTAAATCAGTCTTGGAGTTAATACTATGTTTTTACTAATATGTTTCTCTCATTTATTTCTCTATACTTCAACGTTTTACAGTTTAACAACATGTTGCTGTACTGTGTACCAAAATTCAGCTTGGTGGGATCTAAATACTCAGTTCGAACTAGAGTTGGTATTGATGGGATGAAAATTGTAGAAACACACAATGAAGAATATCCACACACATTTCAGGTTTCTGGAAAAGAACGAACACTGGAATTACAGGCCAGGTAAATCAACTATTCCTTTTTGGCAAAAGTCAAAACGTGCCTGCATAAATCACAAGATTGAATGGTTGAAGAAAATATTTCCCAAGTACATTCTACAGATCTTTTGGAGTCTGCTGGAATGCCCATAGCAAATTCTCCAGGGTTAGAAGATTTTTAAAGAACAACAAATTTAGCGGATAAGCTAGAAAATTAATGATTGATTGAGGGTAGCAGTAAACTTAAGCAACTTTGCAAACTATTCTAAAAGGAAGAGTCAGAGTTGCTTAAAGAATGATAAGGTAATATTACATTCCAACTGTGTGATGAGAGAGGAAACATGATTCATACATGAACATGATTCAGATCAATCTGTAAATCTTAAGTCAAGATGCAAATAGATCAGTATTACAGATATGAAATTATGTAGTCAGTACATTTCTGAGGAAGATTTTAAGAATTGTGGGTCTGGGATGTCCTACCTGGAAGGAAAAAAAATGGATTTTTACTCTACAATTTTGAGTGTAGAACAAGATCTTACTCAATTTGGTAAGGACTTCCAAGGAGGTATTGTCCCATTAGCTACATTTTTTGTTATTTTCTAACTTAGGGAACAAAGAAATAAATCTTCCTTCCCTTACTGTTTATTTAAATATAGGTATTTGTGTTTTTCTTTGGTTATCAACTTTATGTTGAAAGCAAGATAAGAACTAAATTTAAAATATTTTTGGAGTCAGAAAATAAGTTGTTGAAAGGCTTTTTAAAAAAGGGATGTTTTTGCCTCAATCAGAGCAGACTTGAAAGAATTTATAATGGGCTTCCAATGTAGGCATTTTCTTATATCTCAGCAATTAGAATAAGATAGATCTGAAGTGGCCCATATGGAATTCAGGTTAGATTCAAAGAGGATTTGCCTGAAGTAATTATTATTTTATGTTTGAATCATCTGATTTAATATCTCCTTTCTGGAAGCACTTAACAATAGCAAACATTTTCATTTCTTCATGTTAGTCTTGATGTTTGCCTTAAAAACAGAATATTAGTTACATATTCCAACAAAGGAAATATTATAAAGAGCTCCCTAAAATGCCTGTATAAATAAACTATGGCTTTATTTTATGTTTTCCTTGAGAATTTTTTTTCAATAAATGTTCTTGGGCTGGTTTGTCACTGTAGACTTTATCATTCCCAGTATTGAATGGGTAGATGGATCTTGGTTTCTTAGATTTAGAGCTACTCTTATATACCATGTATATAAGGGCACTTAGGGGAGATTATTTGATGGCAATTTCATTTTGTAGGAGTGTTGCGAGTCCCCAGCCTTGCAACAAACTTGGGGATCCCCCCAAGACCCAGGCCTTTGCTTAACAAAAGGCCTGATCTCTCGGACAATGTATGGGGCGGGAGCCGAAAGGTGGTGAATGACTCTGTTTATTATTTCAGCAAGCAGCATTTTTATATCTTTAGTGACATAGGTACATTCTTTGATTACGTGGGTGAAAGAAAGGTAAAATCAAGACACCTGGGTACTAGGACCGCCCTGACTCCACCTACTCTCCTCCCCTTCTCTTCCCGAGCTAACCTGAAGCTCCCTGGGGTCAGGCAGTCCAGGCAACGAACCGGAAGTTCCATGTGCTCTAGCAAGCCCAGACAGAGAGCCGGAAGTTCTATGTGCTCAAGCAGGTGCTCAAGCAGGTCCCGGCAAAGACCTGGAATTGCTAGGGAGGCAACAAAGGCGAGACCCCTCCTCCTGGCTCCACCCATAACTCAGAGCCCTGAGTTTATCTCAGCCGGCCCCTGGGCCTGGAGGTCCAAGGAGGGCAGGGCTTGGCTCTAACTTGGCCCGTAACATAGGAGTAGAAGCCAGACAAAAATTCACTGTACAATCCCCTTCCTCCCACCCTCAGGACTATCCATACTAAGTGAGTAGGTTGAAATTCTTTTAAAAATTTTTCTTTGTTGAATCACAAGAGATATGTTAAATTTTTATTATGACTCTTTGCCATGCGTCACTAAATTTTCCGGAAATTTGGGAATAGGATCAATGTATCTCAGTATGTTTAGTTGCATTCACCAGTTGTAACTCATTTATATGTAATGCATTTATTTTAAACTTTGCCGATTTATTTTTTAGTTCTGAGCAAGACAAAGAGGAATGGATCAAGGTAAACATAATTCCTTATCTTCATTTTGCTTTTTATATATTCACTATATATGTCTAGGTAATAAATATTTATTATGTATGATTTGGCCATTGGAAATAATTCATTTAATGGTGGGGGGGGAGGGCATTACTATACCAGATTTTGTTGTTATCGTCTTTTCATCAGCATTGCATAATATTCATAATGTCCATTTTGAATTTTTTACATTTTTAGGCACTTCAAAACACTATTGAAGCTTTCCATCAAAGGCATGAAACTTTTAGAAATGCTATAGCAAAAGATAATGATATGCACTTGGAGGTTTCCGTAAGTTCTTAACATGTTTTTTTTTTGTTGGTGCTATTGCAAATGATTATTGTTAAGGGCTAGCTTCATATGCTTTCTTTGGATTCCTAGGGCATTGGAATTATGAAGTAAGGTGGGTTTTTTTTATTTTTAATTTTTTTTTTTAGCGAATTCTTTTCCTATACAGTGTCAGAAGAGGCTTTTGTTCAGGATCTAATTTTTAAATAATTGCTATAATGAGTGATCTTCCCATATATTTTTTAGCTGAAGTCTTTAGAATATCTCTTTACATAGGATTTCAGAACTGTGGTGTGAACAGTGCAACAGTGTTGTTAATGGAACTGTCCTTTGGGAGGGCATAGTAATTTTCTCCACTAAAATATTGCACATTTGGGTCCCTTGACTTTTTAGACTGCTGAACTTGGGAAAAGGGCCCCAAGATGGATTCGAGACAATGAAGTAACAATGTGTATGAAATGCAAAGAATCTTTTAATGCACTGACAAGGAGGAGACATCATTGCCGAGCATGTGGACATGTAAGTATCAGTTTGTCACTTGATTGTCATCTTATTACTGGTAATCTCCAATCATTCTGGACCCAGATGGTTCTAGAGGAAAGAGATGGAACCAATAAGTCTACTTTATCATAACAGCAAGGAATCTAAAACACAGCATGGAGCCAAGCCATCCCATAACTGTCCTACCTCCTGCTGGGGCCTTGCCACCAATAGTCACTCACAGTATAGCTACCACACAAATGCTCTGTCCCCCACCTCTGACTGCTCTCTCTGCATTTCCTGTGACACCCTTTCCTTTTCCTCTCAGCAAGCTTCTCCCACCACACATGTGACTTAGGCTTCCTGTGATGGAAGCAGGTCACATGACCTATTAATGGGTGGGAAAAATCTTCAAATATAAATTGTTGTTACACTTGGTGACAGGTGTATCTGTTCCCTTCACCAAAACTCAAATATTTCCTGTGCAACATCATTGATTTTCATGGAATGATCAGAGCACATCATTCCTCTCAAATTGATTAAGAATTTTTTTGCACTAATTTATATCTCTTTATTGATTCAATACAGCTATCCAGGGATTGGGTCAAAACCCCGACCTTTATTATAAAAATAAAAATTTTTTTTGATTGAGTAGAACAAATTTTAATCTTAAAGGCTGTCTATCAAGGTGTCTCTTATGCATGTGTTAAGAACATGCAAGATTTCCTACTAAATATAACAACCGAACTTTTAACAATAATCCCCTGATCCTTGGTCTAAAAGAGATGGCCAAATGACCATCCTTTTATCAAAATGCTGGCCTTATTAATAAAATGATTAAGTTATAGAGAAAAAAGTAATACGCTAATTATCAGTATCAACTAAGGCAAAAGACAGGGAAACAGAAGTTTAACAAAACTGTTTAGAGGATATGTTAATGTAATGTGAAGTGGAATTCTTAATGGTTATGAGGTCCTCCATATGTTCTTGTTTGTAGATGGCATTCTATTAATTGTAATAAAGTCTGGAATACTATACAGCCACTCCAATTTGGCTCAGTAGTCTACACAAGAAAAACCAGCTGGGTGAAGAAAAGCCATTGTCCATTTCCATATTAACTGTGCTAAAACAGTTAGGTAACAAACACTGCAGATAATCAGTGAGCTAGAGGTGTATAATTGAACAGGAGAAGATAGACTAGATAACTTTGTGGAAATTAGGTAGCACTTTCAGCAATACCAGCCTCCTTTTTGAAACCAAAACCTGTGTTTTGAAAAAATACCAGTTTTGTTTCAACCAAGATTTCTAAAACACCATAGTCTCAAGAATCAAAATTTCAGGTGGCCGAAGAGAGACATATATAGAGTGTATTAAATTTTTATAAAATTTGGATATATTGTGTCATTTTGTCCTCACCACAGTCCTGTGAAGTAGATATTGCAGAAAATATTATCCCCATTCCATAGGAAACTGAGGGTTGAAATTTCTCACACAACTCTTAAGCTAGATTTGAACCCAGGTGTTTCCTGAACCCAAGCATAGTACCTTTTCCACTAAAGCATTTGGTGTCAGCCAATATGGTTCTTGTTTTCCTTCGATGTGGACCTTCACCCTCCCCATTGTCCTAGTGTTGAGTTGTTGTTGTTGAGGCATCATTTTCAGTCATATCTGAAACTCCATTTGGAGTTTTCTTGGCAAAAATAATGGACCTGCTTGCCATTTCCTTCTTGAGATTTCTTTGCCAAAACTTAGGGTCAAAAGAAAGATAATCCTTCTTCCTTTAATGAGCCCTGTCCCAAGAATTGTTAAAATTATCCAGTACAATTCTCACTGGATCTCCCAGAGAGGGGAGAAAATAAGGTCAGTAGAAATTTGAAGCTTTTTCCCAGTTTCTTGAGATTTCCCATAATTCACAGTGCCAGTAAAGACAAATTCTGGGCTTTTTCTTCCACTTTTTGGGTCACTTTTTTGCTATTTGATTACTCTCTTTCCCCTACTATTTCCATCTCCTACCCCTCCACCTTAGTATCCAGAGTTCCAGCTACTGCTTGGTCCTGGAAATTGGCATGTTGAGGATCTCTTCTCCTTGATTCTGTCAACCTTTCTGCTATTCTATCTCAAGAGCACATATATTTACTTCCAGCTTTACCACTGTGGCTTCCTAAAAGAAGAACGCATTTGAGACCATTATCCAAGAAATCATCTATAATACTCCACTGCTATATCTCAGACCATTTAATTCCCTCCTCTCTTCTGGGCTACATGGTTCCTTGGAAGTTCTTTGGAGGTTCAGTGTGATGCACTAATTCAAGCTTCTGTGCATGTTCAATTTTTCAGTTCCAGTTCTTTGTGACCTTATTTGAAATTTTCTTGGCAAAGATACTGGAGTGGTTTGCTGTTTCCTTCTCCAGCTCATTTTACAGATGAGGAAACTGAGGCAAAGAGACTTGCCCAGGGTCACATAAGTGTCTGGGGCCAGATTTGAATTTAAGAAGATGAGCCTCCTTACTCCAGGTCTAGTGCTCTGTCCTGTGTGCCACCTAGTTGCCTAAGCTCTGGTTCTTTCCATCTCTGGCTGTGTCTGTTCTCCCTGTTAAAGTTCAAGTCCTACAGCATAGATCAGGTATAAGACTAGTTATGACTCCATCAGTCCTCCTCTGGTGTCAATGGGTATTCTTCTACCTTGTATAGGATGACATGTTTAGTACTAGAAGAAAGGTTTCATTATGGATGGCATTGAGTACTCAGGAAAATGTCTGGGTGCATACCTCTGATACTATATATGGACATACAAGGTGTTCATGAATAATGATTGATTATATTCAGTTTTCATTAAACAAATAGCACTACAAAATATTTTAAGGTCAATTCTTATATGTATAATGTAAAAAAAAAAAAGGTAGTCGATCATTGCCCACCTTTTTCAAGAAATGCTCAATACAGCAGAATTCTAGTGCAGCAAATAGATTTGGCCTGTTGAAGTTAATTATAATAGGATATCATGAACAAAACCCTAGTCTCTATGTTAATGTTAATTTAAAGACATTTAGTTAAAGAATAGCATTTAGCTGTAATTACAAAGTTTAAAAAAATAAAAAATAAAAAAGTCCACTATCAAAGTTTCTTCCAAATTGATCTCCATCAATCTCATATAGTAAATGCTTAATAAATGCTTGTTGACTGACTGACAGATCATAATCTTTCAAGCAACAAATATTTATGGATTATTTGAGAAATTTATGTGATAGATTTCTTTTTCCTGTCTACATACCAAGCTTTAGTTTTGACTCAACTTGTAAATGTTATGGTAATTAGGGTGGGAATTTTTACTGTTTTCTCTTTTGGAATGCTGAGGTAATCAAGTACCTTTGATGAGTTTTGCTTTTCAAATGTAATGGCAAGCAAAGTGGACTTTTGTTGTCTTTGTTTTGGAATGCTTCTAAGCACTAAGGAATCATTGATTGAATAGGGAGTCTTTGATGACCTACTTATGTCAAGGGAAGGCCTAGTTCTCCCCTCTGACCCTCCCCGTTTCTACCGTTCCCCCCACTCCAAGATGGCATATATTCTGGTTGCCCTGTTCCCCAGTCAGCCCTCCCTTCTGTCACCCCACTCCCCTCCCATCTCCTTTTCCCTTTCTTTCCTGTAGGGCAAGATTAATTTCTATGTCCCATTGCCTGTGTATCTTAGTTTCTAGTTGCATGCAAAAACTTTTTTTTGTTGTTTTTGAACATCTGTTTTTAAAACTTTGAGTTCCAAATTCTCTTCCCTCTTCCCTTCCCACCAATCCTCCCTAAGAAGTCAAGCAATTCAACATAGGCCACATGTGTATCATTATGTATAACCCTTCCACAATATTCATGTTGTGAAAGACTAACTATATTTTGCTCCTTCCTAACCTATCCCCTTTATCCAATTTTCTCCCTTGACCCTGTCCCTTTTCGAAAGTGTTTGTTTTTGATTACTTCCTCCCCCATCTCCCCTCCCTTCTATCATCCCCCCTTTTTTATCTTCTTCCTCTTTCTTTCCTGTGGGGTAAGATACTCAACTGAGTGTGTATGGTATTCCCTCCTCAGGTCAAATCTGATGAGAGCAAGATTCACTCATTCCCCCCTCACCTGCCTTCTCTTCTCTTCCTACAGAACTGCTTTTTCTTGCCACTTTTATGCAAGATAATTTACCCCATTCTATCTCTCCCTTTCTCCCTCTCTCAATATATTCCTCTCTCATCCCTTAATTTGATTTTATTTCTTTTAGATATTATCCCTTCATCTTCAACTCACCCTGTGCTTGATCTCTCTCTCTCTCTATACACACACACACACACACACACACATATACACACATACATCCACATATATACATACACACACACACACACACACACACATATGCATATTCCCTTCAGCTACTCTAATACTGAGGTCTCATGAATCATACACATCATCTTTCCATGTAGGAATGTAAACAAAACAGTTCAACTTTAGTAAGTCCCTTGTGATTTCTTTTTCTTGATTACCTTTTCATGCTTCTCTTGATTCTTGTGTTTGAAAGTCAAATTTTCTGTTCAGCTCTGGTCTTTTCACTGAGAAAACTTGAAAGTCCTCTATTTTATTGAAAGTCCGTATTTTGCCTTGGAGCATGATACTCAGTTTTGCTGGGTAGGTGATTCTTGGTTTTAATCCTAGCTCCATTGACCTCCAGAATATCGTATTCCAAGCCCTTCGATATCTTAATGTAGAAGCTGCTAGATCTTGAATTATTCTGATTGTGTTTCCACAATACTCAAATTGTTTCTTTCTGGCTGCTTGCAGTATTTTCTCCTTGATCTGGGAGCTCTGGAATTTGGCGACAATATTCCTAGGAGATTTATTTTTGGGATCTATTTGAGGAGGCGATCAGTGGATTCTTTCAATTTCTATTTTGCCCTGTGGCTCTAGAATATCAAGGCAGCCTCCTTAATAATTTCTTGAAAGATGATATCTAAGCTCTTTTTTTGATCATGGCTTTCAGGTAGTCCAATAATTTTTAAATTATCTCTCCTGGATCTATTTTCCAGGTCAGTGGTTTTTCCAGTGAGATATTTCACATTGTCTTCCACTTTTTCATTCCTTTGGTTCTGTTTTTATAATATCTTGATTTCTCAAAAAGTTAGTAGCTTCCACTTGCTCCAATCTAATTTTTAAGGTAGTATTTTCTTCAGTGGTCTTTTGGACCTCCTTTTCCATTTGGCTAATTCTGCCTTTCAGGGCATTCTTCTCCTCATTGGCTTTTTGGAGCTCTTTTGCCATTTGAGTTAGTCTATTTTTTAAGGTGTTGTTTTCTTCAGTATATTTTTCAGTATTTTTTTGGGTCTCCTTTAGCAAGTCATTGACTTGTTTTTCATGGTTTTCTCTCATCCTTCTCATTTCTCTTCCCAATTTTTCCTCTACTTCTCTAACTTGCTTTTCCAAATCCTTTTTGAGGTCTTCCATGGCCTGAGACCAGTTCATGTTTTTCTTGGAGGCTTTTGTTGTAGGCTCTTTGATTTTGTTGACTTCTTTTGGCTGTATGTTTTGGTCTTCTTTGTTCCCACAGAAAGATTCCAAAGTCTGAGACTGAATCTGGGTGTGTTTTCGCTGCCTGGCCATGTTCCCAGCCAACTTACTTGACCCTTGAGTTTTTCAGTGGGGTATGACTGCTTGTAGAGTAAAGAGTATGATGTTCCAAGCTCTAGGGTATGTGCTGCAACACCAGCACTCCTTCCCCAAGAACCCCGAATCCGGACTGGACTTAGATCTTCAGCACGCTCTTCACTCCTGCTCTAATCTGCCACTTAATTCTTCCCACCAGGTGGGCCTGGGGCCTGAAGCAACTGCAGGTGCAGTTCTGTAGCTGCCCCACCTCCGCTGCCCCTGGGGCGGTGGCCAAACTGCGAGCTCCTTCTTTCATTCTGTCCCCAGCAGCTTTTCCCACTAACCTTCTCTGTTGTCTTTGGTGTTTGTGTGTTGAGAAGTATGGTAACTGCCGCAGCTCACTGATTCAGGGCGCTAGGGCCTGCTTCACCCGGCTCCTGATCTGGTTGGTCCACGTGGCCCACGCTGGGCTCTGCTCTGCTCCAGTCCCAGCTCCATGCGTGATAGACCTTACCCAGAGACCATCCAGGCTGTCCTGGGCTAGAGCCCTGCTTTCCTCTGCTATTTCGTGGGTTCTGCAGTTCTAGAATTGGTTCAGAGTCTTTTTTTATAGGTTTTTGGAGGGACTGAGTGTGGAGCTCACACTAGTCCCTGCTTTCCTGCTGCCATCTTGGCTCTGCCCCCCCGTAAAGGAAGTTTTGTTAGGAAAATGTTGGCCCTATCACAAAAGCCATCTTACCTGTCTGATCGTGCCAGGTAGAAACTGCATTTCAAGAAACATATAGTTCCATTACTCAATACTTGGGGTATTCAGGGAGAACTAGCACCTCTAGTGTGAGGGCTTGCTAAGGCTTTTTCAGGGTTGCTCATCCACTTTTGGGTGTTTGCCTTTCACCTGTGGCTCCAAGAAGTTGGAGCGTGCACAGCAGCCACACCCCAGCAAAACTGTCTCAGCAGACAGGCTAAAGTTAAGGTTAACCAGGTTGAGAGTAACTGTTAGGCCCCAAACCTATCAGAGTTGGGGCATGTCTACCCCAAGCATATGAAGACTTCACCTGGCAGAATGGGCAGATGAGAACAGTTTGTTCCAACAGCCACAAAGGCAGCTGAAGCAGGTACTGTGAAGTGCTTAGGGTTGGTCTGACATCAAAGACACCAAGGTAGTCCACTGCATCCCAGGCCACTGCCAGTCATCTTGACTTTTGTCTTGCCACTGGACTTCGACGACTCTGAGAGAGTGGGTGAAACTGATGACTTGGTGCAACTCTGTCCTCATTTAAATCCACTTCTGTTGGTTCAACTCTGTCCTCTTTTAAATCCACTTCTATTGCAAGTCAAGACATCACCCTGTGATGTTATTGGTCCTCTTAGAAAAAGAAGGATGAACAACAAGATCCATTGCTGAAGTAATAGGATTTTGTTATAATTTTTCTTATAAACTGTAAGAGAAGCAATACCTTTTACACAGAGTAAGCACTTGGAATATATTAATCTATCTTTGCTTAAGTTAGATGAACTTTCATTAGAAAATTAGGGTATCTGTCACATAAAAACTAATTTTTCACATTATGAAACAAAATCAATTGGTTTTTCAATGAGGATTGTTTTGCAGCAAATATTTATATTTTTCTTCACGGCTACTATTAGATGTAGTGGAATTCTGCTTAAGAAATAGCAGTAGTCTGTGAATATGATTGCTATTCCTTTTTTTCCTTGTTTTTAAGGTGGTCTGTTGGAAATGTTCTGACTATAAAGCTCAACTTGAATATGATGGTGGTAAATGGAGCAAGGTTTGTAAAGACTGCTATCAAATAATAACTGGATGCACAGACAGTGAAGAAAAGAAAAGGAGGGGAATCTTAGAGGTATGATAAAAAAATGGGAGTCTTGTCCTTATATATTATTTAAACTTTTTAATGACAAGTAGTATTTTATTCCATCACAATCATATACTACAATTTGGTCAGACATTCCCCAGTTGATGGGTGTCTCCTCAATTTCCAGTTGTATGTCTCCGCAAAAAGAGCTACTACAAATATTTTTGTACAAATAGGCCCTTTTCCATTTTCCTTGATCTCTTTGGGATACAGACCTAGTAGTGGTATTGTTAGGTCATTTACCTTTTCTAAGACTCAGGCAACAGTTTAAGCAACTTAACTACTAAATTATAGTTATGTCAATGGAAAGAGTCACTTCCAACTTAATCACTGATAACTTACCTTATTGATGCGTATTTGGGTGTTTAGAAGAATTGCTTTCATTTGGGGATAGGTATAGAGAAGTTTTAAAATAATTTCATTCATTAGCAGATTTATTTTGTAAGTTATTAATTTTCTAAGGATTTTAATTTATATTTTTTCAAGTTGTTTCTCTATGGTAGTGTCTTTATCTGTAATTAAAGGATAATACGTCTCTATCTCCTTTTGTTGTCTTTGCTACATATTCACAGATTGAATCAGCAGAGGTTTCTGGAAATAGTGTAATATGCAGCTTTCTTCAGTATATGGAAAAGTCCAAGCCCTGGCAAAAAGCTTGGTGTGTGATCCCTAAACAAGAAGCTCTTGTACTCTACATGTATGGTGCCCCACAGGTACATCATAATATTTGCCTTCTATTGAGCATGCTAGTCAGGAATAAATGGAGAGGACAAGGGAAGTAATTCTAGAAACCCTCAGTCCCTTTTCTTTAAAATCAAGCATTCAATAACTTAAGCTTCGGCTCACTAAAATTACAAATATCCATCATGTATCCCCCAAATTCCCGAGTTTTCTTACTCTAAAATGTTTCGTTCTTTTTTATTTACCTTGAAAATTTTTCCCTCCCCTACATGAATAAGATTTTCCTATTTTTATCTTTTTTCCTATCAAATGAGTTTGACAAAGATTGAGTTGAATTTGGGATTAAAATAGGGCATTAAAGAAATTTAGCAAGGGGGGCATCAAGGAAAATAATTGCTTCCTTTAGATGTAAAAATAAATGTACCTAGATGTACATAAATATACTTTAGATGTCAAAATAAATGTTCACCAAAGTGAACATCTGAAATTTTGAGGGAAAAGACATTTAAATAAATCTAATTTAACATCATTATATAACAGCCATTGAGAAGAAGATATAGGTGTGTTTTGAACTACTTTGGAAAGTCAACCCCTTGACTTCTAAGTGCCAAATTTCTAGATATGAGATGTCCACAGATGCATTGCTTCCAACAAATCAGAAATGCATTTTTTAAAATAAATTGAGGGGGAGAAGGCATCTCCTTTAAAAATATACATATAAAATATATTTGTAATATTGGTTATTAAAATGCTTTAGTGAGGTGACACCAACCAAAATACTAGAATAACAGGAAGTAATACAGCCCACCTCCCACAGAGTGGTGATTGAAAGATCAGTGATTGAAAAATCTGTGGAAAGTCCTAGTAGGATATCTTTCCAGCCCAACATCACAAGTTTGACCCACCAGCAAGTAACTAGAATAGGACCTGTGAAACAAGGGTGGGCCAAGATCAATATCTCAATTCCTAGGGCACCAAACAGGTAGTGGGGTAGTATCTCTCAGAACAAATTGCATACTCAGCCCCATGCCTAGGCCAGCAAGTAATAAGGTCCCCAAAAGAGGCCAAAATGAGTACTTGAGTCCCAGGGCTCTAAATAGGAGCCAGCAGTGCAGCAAAAGTCACCCTAATGTGGGTTGTTGACTTTACCTTTTACCCAGGCCAACAAAAAAGGGTCTCCCAGAAAGGCCCAATCCAAGATTCAGCAGACTGAGGTCTTCCAGAGTATATCACAAATTTTTTCCAGGATGCAGAACAGGGATAGGCCAGCAATCCAGTCACTCTGAGCCTGCTGAGTCTGATGGAAGCTGAGGTAAATTACTATTTATCGGAGCACTGCCCTGGGACAAGTCTGTAGCTGCCTTGCCTGGACATGAACCAGAGTCTGGAACTAAAAAAGCCCAGGAGGGAAGCAGTCATGCCATGCTCTTGATCTGACCACATAGCGCTCACTGAAAGGCTGCAGCTTCCCACTTCAAACAGTTTCTATTATCCTTCAAGAACACTGCACTCAGTAATCAAGGAACACAGTGACAGGACCCCAGGAAAGAGAGGCCAAGATCATTCAATGTCATAACAGTCCTGACAGAAGCTCAGTGAACCTGATTCTAATACATAGACCTAATAAAAGAAGTAAAGAAGTTGGAAGAAAGAATAAACAACAACAAAAGATAAAGAACTGACTTCTAACAGAATATATCCAAAACACTTACAAGTAAAGCATTTAATAAAAACACAGCTTGATCCCAAGATAAATTAGGATGTCTACAAGAAATGAAGCAAGAGGGAGTTTTTTTTAAGTTTAGAAATTATATTATAAATGAAATTTGTGTGATAGAGGAAAGAACTGGGAGAAAAGACAGCTTTGGAAGACTGACTAAAAAGAGAATTAATAACTGAGCACAAGAGTTACAAAACCTTATCAAATTCATTGAAAGTATAACAAACAAAACAAAACTTAATGGAATTAAAGGAAAATAAAAGATGTCTCATATTTTTTTAAAAAAACTAACCTACAAAACAGATAAGGAATTTAAGAATTTAAGAATCATTTGATGAGCAGCATGGGTACCCATCAACTGGGGAACAGTTAATCATAGTACATGAATATAATGGAATATTACTATGCATAAGGAACCGTGAATATGATGAATATAGAGAGTAATGGAAAAATTTGTATGATCTGATGCTGAACTGAGTAAATAGAACCAAGAGAACTACAAATACACACACATACATGTGTAGTTTTCTTGGCTCTGCTTACTCAGTATATATGTGTGTGTATGTGCATGTATACATGTGTGTATATGCATACATACACATTCATGCAGTGGCTACAGCCACATAAATGGAAAGAAAAACTGTAAGATAAACAAAATTAAATTTTACAATAATTATAAAAAGCAAAGATGACTTCAAAGAAATGCTGTGAGAAGACATCCCCACCTCTCTTTGCAGAGGTGAGAGGTCCATAGGTGTGATACAAACTTTTTCAATGTATCTATCAGTTTGGGGGGGAGGTTCTTTTAAAAATATGAGTTATATTGGGTACCTCTCGGGGAGGAAGAAGAGGAAAGATACTGGGGAAAAATCTGGTAATTTATCAATAAATATTTATTTTAAAAATAGGGAAAACAATATTGGATTACCTGAAAGCCATGACCAAAATAAGAGCCTAGATATCACATTTCACGAAAGAAAGATGCTAACATATCTTGGAATGAGAAGGGATAGTGACAGAATCCATCACTCTCCTCCTGAAAGAAACCCCCATTAGGAATGTTATAGGCAAAATATAGAGCTTCCACATCCAAGAAAAATACTGAAAACTGCCAAAAAGAAAGAGTTTGAGTACATCGGTACCATATTCAGGATCATACAAGATTTAGCAGCCACAACTTTCAAGGTGTGGAGAGTTTAGATTATGCTATTCCAGAAGACAAAGGACTTAGGTTTATAACTAAGAATAACTTAGTGAAATTGAATATAATCAATCAAAAGGAGAGGGGGGATGGACCTTTATTGAAATGAAGGACTATTAAGCCTTCCTGATGAAAATATTAGAGTTGAGTAGAAACTTTGAAACATAAACATGGGAATAAAGAAAAATGTAGAAAATTAAATATAACCAATCAATCTGAAGTGACTTCATAAAGATAAAGTGCTTATATTCAATAGAAGGGATGAAATAAGTATACCCTCAGAGGCTTAATGTCATCAGGGGACATAGAAGGAATCAAAGAAGGCAGAAGGCCTTGAAGCTGTTTTGTAATGTTTTGATGATTGTTTTAAAAAATTTTTTTTTAAAGGAAAGGAAAAAGCAAGGGGAAATAATACACCAGAAGATAAAAAAGGAGGGAGTGGGGGGAGGGGAGACTTAGTATCTCATATAATTAGATTCTGCTGGTAGAAGTCTATACAGAGGCATGCAAGAAATTTCATTTGTCATTAAAATCTCACTTTCATCTGAACTGGACAAAGGAAGATAAAACACTGACATACATACAAAGTTTGGTGTAACAATACATTTAACTCAACAGGAAAAAAGATGAGAACAGCAGAGACTGGGGAAAGGAACAATTAAGAAGGGTATGTTTAGAGAAGGAGCTTGAAAGGAAAAAAAAGAAAGGGTAAGAACCTGAAATGGGTTTTTGCATAAGTGGAGAAAAGGGGTAGGGAGGAAAGAAACTGGTTGGTTTAAGTCCACTGATGTGGACCATGTTCCTCCTGTTCCACAACCCTCTCCTTCTTTGTAAAGAAGGAGCAGGAAATAAAGAGAGAGAAAAGTATAAGAAAATAACAGAGGGAAATGCAAAATTAATTATTATAACTGTTTGTGGAAATGGAACGAACTTTCCCATAAAATGGAAGAGGATGGTAAAATGGTTTAGAAATTAGAGTCAAATAATATGATGTTTATAAGAAACACAACTGAAACATAAAGATTAATAAGAGGCTGAAGCAAAATCTACTGTGCTTCAGCTGACTCAAAATAAAGATAGTCAATCAGACAAGGCAACACCAAAAATAGATTTATGTAAGAGATAAACAGGTAAATTACAATTTGCTGAAAGGTACCATAGACAATTAATTTCAGTACTTTACATATGTATCCCTAATGACATAACATCTAAATATTTAGAGGAGTTTAGTGAATTACAGGGAGAACTAGACAATAAAAATATGAGTGCAGGGGTTGGCGGGACCAGCTATGGTGTTTGACCCTTAGTCAAATCTATTATCAACAATAGTAAAAACAAGAAAGAAGTTAAAGACCTGAATAGTATTTTAGAAATATTAAATAAGATCGATCTTAGGCAGTGGGGGTGTGTGTGTGTGTGTGTGTGTGTGTTCGTGTACTCATACATACATATACATGTATAATATACACACACACACACACACACACACATATATATATATATATATATACATAGAGCATATAGAAATGTGTGTGTGTGTGTGTATGCCTGTATATAAACATATGGATGTTTGTGTGTTTTAATGGCATCTTTACAAAAACTGACAAAACATTATGGTATAAACACCCCAAAACAAATGCAAAAACACAGAAATATTAAACACATCCCTTATTCACCATAAAACAATAAGAATTATAGTCAATGAAATGCCACTGAAGAAAGTTTAAAAATTAATTGGAGACTCAGTCAATAAACATTAAACATTTACTGTATACCAGGCACTGTGTTAAGTGCTAGAGATACAAAAAGAGGCAAAAGATAATTCCTGCCCTCAAGGAGCCCACATTCTAACGGAGGAAACAAGCAAATATATTTGTACAAACAAGCTATATTCAGTATGTATAGAAAATGATTAACAGAGGGAAGGCATTAAAAGTAAAAGGCATTGGGAAAATGCTTCCTATAGAAGATGGGATTGTAGTTGGGACTTAAAGGAATTCAGAAGAAAGCATTTAGAAGGGAAAGCCTTCCAGGCATGGGGAAAGCCAGAGAAAATGCCTAGACCTGAGAGGTGGAGTGGCTTGTTCATGGAGCAGTAAGAAAAACAGTGTCAATGATAGAGTACATGGTAGAGTATAATATATAAGAAGACTGGAAAGGTAGGAAGGGGCCAGATCCTGAAGGGCTTTAAGTGCCAAACAGAGGATTCTGGAATTAATCCTGGAAGTAATAGGAAGCCACTGGAGTTTATTGAGTAAGAGGGTGCCATAGTTGTACTGTCAGGAAAATCACTTTGGCATTTAAGTGGCAGTGAAAAGAAACTGAAGGTAGGCAGACCTACCAGCAGGCTTTTGCAGTAATTCAAATGAGAGCTGATGAGGGCCTGCATCAGAATGATGGCAGTATCATGAAAGAAGGGGGTGTATTTGGTAAATGTTGCACAGGTGAAGTTGACAGTCCTTGGCTACAGATTGGATGTGAGGCTGGAGTGGGTGAAAAATATTGAGGAGTTAAGGATGACACTGAGGTTATGAGCCTAAGGTTTTGGGAGGATATTGTTGCCCTTTACAGTAATAGAGAAGGTAGGAGTGGAGGGATTTGCTTAGAAGGAAAGATAATGAATTCTGTTTGGGGCATGTTGAGTTTGAGATGTTTAAGATGTCTACTGGACATCCATCCATGAAAGTAGTGGATAGCTTGAGTAATCTGTGGCTGAAGCTTGCTGCAGGGCTTTATTAGATATATAAGGGGGTCAAGAATAGGATAGTATAGAATTCAACTGGTTCATCAAGTGTTGTGTGGTTTGTCCTTTGTTCTTGAAGAGGACCATGTCATCAGGAAGATGATGATATGACTTAGAATTGACTTTGATATGAGTGAGGGAGGGCTGTGTGAAGTCACCAGCCTTACTTTCTCCTCCTGAGCCATCTGGGTCCAGTGGCCAGATATTGATCAGGGCGACTGGAGGTGGCCCAGGATGTAGTGTAAGACCTTTGTCCTTTTAAGCCAAGGTCTTTTCACGTCCTCACTTTGAGTGAGGCAACACTCATTCAATTGGTGAATAGTGCCTCTTTAAGAAGTGATTCAAGGGATGGCCCCTTTAATAAAAAAAAAAATCAAACTGGGAGGGGAAGACCCGGGATCAAGATGGAGAAAGGAAGATTAAATGATTAGTGTAAGAGAGATGACTTGGGGGACAAGGGATTGGAGTTTATAATGTGGACAATGAGAAGCATTAAGGGAAGGCAGAAGGAGGGATGGTAAACCAATAGATACTCATCAGATAAAAAGATTAGTTGAACATGGACATGGTGCATTTATGGGTGATGGCAAGATCAAGGGAATGACCATCTTTGTGAGTGGCTGAGGTGGGGTAGAGGAGTAAGTCATGGAAAGTGAGTAGGTTGAAAGCCTGAGTGGTTAGGGTATTTGAGGGAGAGTCAGTATGAATGTTGAAGTCCTTTAGTTATAAGGGCAGAAGCTGGGGAAGAGAAAAGTTGTGAACTCATTGAGGTATTGAAGTCATTGGGGAAGGAAGGAGAGTGAACCAGAAGTCTGTAGACAGCAGCTACCAGAAATTTGATTGAATGGAAGATGGCTCTCAAAGGAGAGGTGATAAAGGTGAGGAGAAAACTTGGAAGTGACAATAGAGAGCAAAGAGTTTTCCAACTCCCTCTTCTTGACAGTAGCCAAGGGTAATGAGTGACAGTGCAGCCAGTACTTCAAAGGGTGGCACCAAGAAAGCTGTGCTATCTTGGGAGAGATAGGTTTTAGTGATTTCTAGAAGACAGAAGGAGTAGGAGAGAGAAAGAATTAGGACAAAAGGATATTTAATTCTAAAAAATTGGTGGGTCAGAAAACAAATTATGGAAACAATAGATAATTTCATTAAAGTTGATGACAACATAAAATTTGAGGATGCACCTAAAGCAGTCTGTAGGGGAAATTTTATGTCTCTTTACTCTTTCATCAAGCAAAAAAAAAAAAAATCAGACCAATGAATTGGGAACATAATAAAAAATCTCGAAAACCAACAACTTTTGAAATCCTAAATTAAACAACAAAATAGAAATTCCAAATAATGAAGACATTCACAAAAATAAAAGGTTGTAAATAAATGAATTGATAAATCTAGGAGCTTTTTAAAAACAATAAACATAAATGTTAGGTTATTTAATTATAAGAGAGAGGAAAATTAAATCACCAAAATAAAAAGTGATGAAAAGGTACAAATTACAACAAATGATAAATTGTATCATTAGAAACTACTTTGTTATACTAAATCCTAACAAAACTAACAGCTTAACTGAAATGGATATTTACAAAAATGTAACATATACACATTAACAGAACAAGAAATAGATAATTTAAATAAACCAGTCTTAGAAAAAAAGTGAACAAACCATAAATGAACTTCCAAAGAACATAAATTCCAAGACCATATTCATAAGCATAAACAGGGGGAATTAGGATGGAGACCATATTCATTTTCAGGTGAATTCTACTTAAATATTCAAAGAACAATTCTAATATAAACTGTTAGGGAAAATAGGAGAAGCAATCTTAAAAAATCCATTTTATGATACATACAAAAATAGAGAAGGAAGCTCTGTCCTGAGTCCTCTTCTCTTCTTTTCTCTTTACTAATTTCTTTGGTGATTTAGCTTAGCTCCCATGTATTCAATTACCATTTCTATGGAGATGATTCTCAGATCTAAATATCTAACCTTAAAGTTTGCCTGAGCCCCAGTCCCATATCAACAACTGATTTTGGATACTTCAAAATCAACATCTCATAGGCATCTTTAAGTAAATATGACCCTAACAAAATTAATCTTTCCCCTAATACTGTTTGATTACTCTGTCATCCAGACTTTGGATCTTTGAAATCATCTTTGATTCCTTTCATGTACCACAGATATCCAATCTGTTGTCACATTTTGTCATTTCTACCTTCTCTCCAGTCTTATAGTCACCTCCCTATTATATTATCACCTCATGCTTGGACTACTGTAATAGCCTAATTGGACTCCCTCTTTCAAGTTATCTTCCCATCTAATCCAGACAAAAATTTATTTTCTTTCCCTCCTATTCCTATCGTTAAAAGTAAAAAAACATAATAACAAATATTCATAGACAGGCAAATTCCCATAGTGGTCATGTCCAAAAAATATATGCCTTGCGTCCTGAGGCTATCCCTACTTTGTCTGGAGATACTGCTTCATCATTTGTCCCTGGGAATCATGTTCGATCATTGTGTTGATCAGAGTTTTTATGGTTTGTTTTTGTTTTTAACTGTGTCATTGTTATTGTATAAACTGTTCCCCTAGTTTTTTTCACCTAAATTTATATCTGTCCATACAAGTCTTTCCCAGGTTTCTCAAATCTTTCTATTTTAAAATTCTTAAAGCATAATAGTATTTCAGTAAATGCATATGCCATACTTATTCAACCATTCTGTTAGTACTTCGTGGGTACTGCAAAAAAAGCTGCTATAAAAATTTTTTAATGTATATTGGGTCTTATTCCTCATCTCTTTGGGTTGTAGACTTAATAGTTGCTCTACAGTGATAAGGATATAGTTTATCAGTTTTTTAAAGCATGGTTTCAAATTTGTTTTCAGAATGGCTGGACCAAATCTCAGCTCTAACAACAATGTTAAAGAGTATTTGAGGACTATCAATATGTACATATGTTTAAAGTCCTCTAGTATGAGGGCAAGAGAGAAAGACTTCTGAACCAGGCACTGAATTCAATGAGGAAGGAAGGAGAGTGTCCTGAAGGTCTGTAGAAAGTAGCCACCAGAATTTTGATTGGGTGATAGATAATAGATAGAGGAGGAGAGATTACTGAGAGACGGCAGCAAAGGGTACATCCAAAAGTGTCAACAGTTACATGATTATATATGTATGCATATTGCATATCACATGTTACACAAACACATATTAAATGTATATATTGCATTTTCTTTCCATTCATAAAACAGATCTGTTGAGGGGGTAGGATTTGGCTCTTTTCTTTATGATATTCTCTTCTAAATCATAATGGCATTTTGTTCTTAGGATGTCAGAGCTCAAGCAACCATTCCACTCCTAGGATACACAGTGGATGACACACCAGGGAGTGCTGATCCTCCTCACAGTTTCAAACTGACCCAGTCTAAGTCTGTGCACAGCTTTTCTGCAGATAGTGAGGAACTGAAACAGAAATGGTTGAAAATCATCCACTTAGCTGTCAAAGGTGAGACGCCAGAGTATCCAAATGAACTACAAGTGACAGTAAATGATCATCCTGGACTAAAAAGAAAGCCAGAGTGCTGAGTTACAG
Source organism: Trichosurus vulpecula (assembly GCF_011100635.1). Taxonomy (NCBI): domain Eukaryota; kingdom Metazoa; phylum Chordata; class Mammalia; order Diprotodontia; family Phalangeridae; genus Trichosurus; species Trichosurus vulpecula. The sequence goes on from NC_050577.1 coordinate 284,132,750, forward strand.
TTGTCCTATTGTTGTGGGTGTAAGGGGAAGGTGGGGTGAAGCTATGCGATGAAGCAAATGAAGGAAAAAAAACCCCAGAAAATAAGACATTCCCAAAAACCCTACACCTTTTAGCACTTTATGTTAAAAATACAGGTTCATAAGCAAATTTTGGGGTGGGAGAGGAGGGGTGCAGTAAAAACAGACTATTTTCTTAAACTTATATATCATTAATGAAGTTGCTGTATAGTCATTTCGCTGATAATTTTTTTTTAAATGTGAACAGTGAAACATCTTTAAGAACTTTGCCTTGAGCATTTACTACTTGTGTTTGTCTTAAAGAAAATGGCATTTGATTCTCTTGCTATTAGCTTAAAACGCGCACAGAGTCTTTGTTATATTCTTTGCTTATGTAGGACTTCTGACAATTTGAAAGATATACCTCCATATTGCCAAAATAGATATGTAGTGAAAAATACAGGGAAAGTTTAGTTTAATGCATTCACTTTATTGAAGTTAGTATCTAAAGCTATTTACACACGTTGTGTATGTTATAATGTATTTTCTTATAGAAAAAAATCAAAAAGACAAATTACATTGACTTTTAGACTTCCAGTTTACCAAGAATAAAGGTAATTGTTTTTCTTTTTAAAAAAAAGTATTATTCAAATAAGAAAAAGAAACAGAAGTATAAGGATTTATGTATATATTATATCAAATAGATTGTACTTTGACTCCATGGTTCTAGGATCATGTTTGTCTATTATTTATATTAAAAAGAAAAAAACAAAGCATGTTTTATCTTGGTATTAAGCAAAGTATTCTAAGATTGTTTTTGACAGTTTAATAAGTTGATACCTAATGGTCTTGATATTTTTGTAAGCTTAAAAATATAGCAGTTTATATGGCATGTAACAAATTAGTGAATTCCAACTCTATTTTAAGATCATTAATTTTTCTTTTATGTCTGAGCCTATTTAAAATAGTACCTCTATTTGAAGGTGCTCATATTACATATTTAAATATAAGGTGTAGATTTGATTAGTAATGTTTTTGTCTTCGTTATTTTGAGATGAGATAAATTAACATTTTGATCACTGGGACACTCAGAGCATTTAGAATATTTCATTTTTATAATCATATAAATGTTGAAGTAAGTAATAACATCAGTTATTTGTAAGGATTCGCTTTCCTTTCACTGATATCTGAAAACATTCTCTGTGTTGGAAACCTGAGTTAAGACTTGGGGACACTACTTGGTAAACTTTATCTTTGTAGAAAAAAATTTTCAATAAGATTTTTCACTTATTTCCTATAGGCACATTTAAATGTAGAATATATGATACATAGATATGATATATTCATGTATCAATCTATTTATCCCATCTCAACTACTATTTACTAAGTACCTATTATGTATAAATCACTGTGTATGGTAGCACAATTTGACTTGAATTTCCTAGTGTTAAATAAGTTTTAGACAACTAATACAGTTTCAATTATCAGGAAAAGTAGTTTTTTAAATTAAATTAAAACCTATATTAAAATATGTCAATGAAAACCTTTATTGTCCAAAATCTATAAAGCTAATTTCTTGCTGAGATCAATATTCCAAGAAAGAAAGAGAAAACTTCATTTTTGAAAAGATTTTATTTTAGTTTACAGATTTGGGGAAGGTTAGAAAGGGATATGACACAATCTTTTGGTGGCTTTTTTTTTTTAATGGAGATTTTAATTTTTTAAAATCATGTCTCTGCTTAGACACTGCTCTTTTGTTTGTCTTCCTCAAAAGACAAAAAACTCAGCTCTCACTTTTTGACTCAATATAATTCTTGTGACTAAAATGTCATTATCGGGGCAGCTACGTGGCACATTGAGTAGAGCACTGGCCCTGGAGTCAGGAGGACCTGAGTTCAGAACTGGCCTCAGACATTTGACACACTTACTAGCTGTGTGACCTTGGGTAAGTCACTTAACCCCAATTGCCCTGCCTTCCCCCCTCCAAAAAACAAACAAACATCTCATTATCTTCTCAAGTTGAGCCATTTCTCAAGTTATATTTATTTCCTTGATTGTCTGTTTATTCCTAATATGTGACTGCTGAAAGACTTATAGGCCTGCCTAGACTTAATATAACCATGGATGATTACAAATGAAGAGGATGACAAAACCTTTATTCAAAATTTTTAGACAATTAGAGCTGGAATTCAGGCCCATTTTATTAGGACATTTAGCCTATCCTATTTATTTCTCCAAAAAGGAGCAGGCAGATATTATGATTCTGAAACATGAGTGTCAGAGTTGTTTTTTTTTTCCTTTTGACATGTAATGCAAACCAGCCATGAAAATCAAATACTCAGGGCCAAAAAGCATCACAGGAAATCATCAAACCCTATAAAAATCAGAGAGCAAACTGAAGAAAAATTTGACGTTGCCTTTCTATTGTGGTACCTTTTTAAATGTTTTTTGTAGGCAAGAATGATATGAGCAGTAAGAAATATTTAGTGCTGATGAATTTTTGTCTCAAAATGAAGGAAATGATATAAAAAATGGGAATGGTTCTAAGAGGGGAGGTAAGATGGTATGTGTGTGGGTCCCTGAAGATTCTGTGGTTCAAATACAACTCTATGGACTTGATGGATTTTGAAAAGTATTTGAAAGGCACTTCTATAATATTATTTCTTCCAAAGACAAAACCAAAAGCCCAACTGTCTCACTTTTTGACTCAGTACCTTGGTAGTAGAAAAAATAAAACATCTTTTTTAAAAATAAGTGTTATTTATACAGTATGCTACGCATTTTAAAAGTATGATGCTATTTTCATTTTTATAAATCAGAAGTGACCTTGTGTGTAAGAATTACTTCCTTCTCCCTCCTCTGTCTTTAGAAAAGAAAGCACCATTATCTGTTTCTTTCTCCTTTTAGGAAAGAATACATCAACCATCTTATTTAATCAATGAATCTGAGCTCTTTTAGATAGTTTTATATGTAGCAAAGCCTCTACAATTGTGTTGCGTTTTAAGTATTATTACTGACTTCTGGTGTTTATATAAACTAGCAGTGATCAATGGCTGTCCTTTTAGAAGCAGTATCCTGTCTCAGGCTTAATCAAATCCTTTCTCTTCCTTGTTGCTTTCTAAATTATCTCTGTCTTTTAAGTCCGTTATCTCCCAGAAACCAAAAAAAAATGACTGAAATCTACTCTTCACAACAGTAAAACATTCCAGTTCCTTTTTTTTTTTTTCTACTTTTGGTTTTCTTCTTGAGATTTATTTGAAGTTTTAAACATAGTATGTAGTGCACATTTTTATATTCAGCTTTTTAACAGAGCTTACTCATGGACATGCCAGCAGTCACTTTCAACACCACAGGTATGGTTTGCAAGTAATCTCATTCTTCAGACAAGGCATTTACAGTGAAGACTTAAATATGAAAGTATCTGCCCAAAAGGGGTGTGTGTATCTCCATTCTCTCTTGAGCTTAGAGTTAATGTGGCACTTCAAATTACTGTTTTTATATTCCATTAATGAAATAAATTATTCAAACAATTTTAAAGGCTACAGATAATTAGATGCTTTATTTTTTAAAATATGTCTTGCTATTGTTTCTAATCATATTTCTTAATTTGAAAATTAGAATGGGAAAAAGATGTAAACTTCTTATAGAAGCAAAGCATTAAAAGAAATCCTATCTGCCCCTAAGTAGATTAGTTCAAAGATACATATAAGGTGATAAAGAATACCTGTTTATTTACATATTTTAAAGAAACTACAGACTTTCTGGTACTGCAGGGTTTTTGAAGAATCATTGATGCCTTTTGAAAAACTTTTAAATGTTAAAATAATTCTGCCAATACAATATTCTGTTGTTTTCTTGCTGCTGTCTTGGTCTGAGAATTTATGTAGAAAAGTGGTTTGTTTTTTTAACCTTAGGATGTTCAGTTCCTTCTATTTTGCATATTCTCAGCTTGCTCTCTGGTAGTCTTCATGAATTCTTTTACAATGTTACTGTCTAGATTTTATCTTATGTTGGGGATAGGCAGAACTGAAGATAAGTATTTAGGTGGAGGCAAGACCCTGGTTTCTATAAAAATTCTTGCTTATATAACACTGAAGAAAATAAATGGAAACAAAAGTTGTTACATGAGGCATTTTCATGACATGTTAACAGATCTGAGATTATACATAAATATTATATATAAAGTATAAATATGCAATGACATGTATAGTCAGTTAAAATGAATTAAGAGAATGTCTAAATTTTTCCTAATTTTTGTATTCTTCATGACTGTATTCAAATTAGTAAGGGTAATTTGACATATATTCTTATCCTTGGGTCTTTGATGGATGGCAATGTGTAATGTTTCTTCTTCATTTTTGCTCCATAGAATCATTTCATGAACTCAAGTTAATTTTTATCTTTCAGAATGTTTATATCAATTCTACACTAATATAAGTATTTTTAAAATTCCTTAAGTGAATTTATTTTTGTGTGTATTAAAACATTCATGCTATCTTCCACAGATGAAAATTAATTTATTTACCATGGGAACATTTCTCTCACACTGTTAAACATGCTGCATAATTGTTTACATGAATTTTTAAAATAACTCATTCTTTTGTATTCATTTTACATCTATAGTGTCAATATCATTTTGCACTCGATAACAAAATGGTCGGAGAGAACAGGGAGACTGAGAGAGATAAGAATAGATCAGAATATGGACAGAGGAAAAGTGCTCATCCCAAGATCAAAGCAATCTTTAGCTTTATATTATTGCTACAAAATTTGGGTCAATGGGTAATACACAAAGTATTAAAGTGGAAAAATGTAAATGCATATACTTACCAAAGGAACAAAGTCTGGGTGCTTTTGGTAAGATCAGCATGCAAATTCTTAACACACACACACACACACACACACACACCACAGTTTACACTAGGTGTCTTCTTTTTATGCTATTTTTTAATTGATGTTCTCCTGAAGAATTTCACCCCCTTGGGACATTCTGTTCACCTTACTGTGATGGAAGTCAACTAACATCAGTACATTTCCATTATTTTCCTTGACTAAAGGTTTGGTGAAGTAAACCATTCTCATAAACTCTCTTGTGCACTTGCTTTCTCTCACCTCATGCACAGAATGGCACAGTTTCTATGAAGTATTTTTTATTTATTAGTAAACAATAATTGTAGTCTTGTTTGTAAAATGTGAAATTAGCAAATGCCATGATTGCATCATTTAAATAATGATACCAAAAAATACATGTTTGGGGATGGGAGGAATCAGAATCTCCTCATCTGCAAAGGATCATTTACTGTGAAGGAATTGTAGCTATCATATACATTATACAAGTATACAAAAAGGTATCATTTGGGAACCACCATTCATTGTCAAAACAATCGTGTCTTTAGATAAATCACCTTTTTACCAAATTAGCATTTCATGCTTTGTGTGAGTAAGGTATTGATCGATACTCTTGAAAAAGGTATGTTCTCAAATTCCACATTTAATTCAGATGTTTCAAAGTGTATGTGAAAAATAAATTTTAAGATCTATGAATGTAAAATACTGGCAAATATTGTATATAATCTGTAACATATGTATATTTGGTCATAAATAATGAGAATTAGAAACATTGTAAAATTAAGCACTTTAATTCCTGTTCAATATTAAAAGTTTATATCCTGTAAATAAAGTCATCATTTAATCACTACTGCTGAGTATAATGTAATTTCATCCTTGATTTTATATTCTTTTTTTTTGTTGTTTCCCCATAAAGTAGTATGGTAATGAAACTCAGGTACAGATGGTTTTCGTTATTCTTGTACTTAGGAAAACTGAATGTTTTCTGTAAACACCATTACCTCTAGTCCCTTCTTCACAGCAAGTATCTGAGAGTCCAGAGATCCAGGTTTTGCTGTTGTATACTTTGTGGAGTTCCTGGGCTTCCACACAATGTGTGCTTATCTTAAACACAGCAACCTTTTTGGAATATTTTATCCTGAAGCCTTAGCAATTTTAGGTATGTATTCTAAAATTTAAAGAAGATTATAGTATAGAGTATGGTGACTTTCAGGATGATTTCATGAGTAGTATTTGATTATCAGGCCTTTTGGAAATGTATTAACTTTCTCAGACCATAGGGTGCTAATTATTAATTTACTATTTGATAACTATATCTAAGTTGAATCCCACAGGATAAGCAGGCACCATAATTGACTGTCATCTTGGCTGTCATTTTGACACTGGCAATATGACTTGTTTGGCTATACCTAAAGGGAATGTTCTTTAGTTCTATTTCCTTTCACACCAAAGTATAAATGCGTTTGAAAATATTTGTGATATCACTAATGTTTGCCTCTCACTTAGATGATGCTTGATCTAATAATTCATTTTTACAGTGCCTTTAAACCATTTTTCTTAGAATTTTTATGATATATTTAGTACATAGATTATTAACCCCATTTTGCAGAATTCAGCAAACCAAAGTTTATTAAGTATATACTATGTTCTAGGCACTAGAAATACAAAAGATGAAATGTTACCACTCTCAAGGACCTCATATTCTATTGGAAACATACATTTATACCAAAACAAATCTGGGGAAAACACTAACATATCAGGAAAGGCCTTTTGTAGAAGGTGGAACTTAACCTGAGCCTTAGAGGGAGCTGGAGTTCCAAAAGAAGCAAGAAAGCAGAAAATTCCAGGCATGAGCAAAAGCACAATGGTAAAAAAAAAAAAAATGCAGTGTCATGTTGAATAGTTTTTATTTGATCCTAAAGGCAATGGAAAACCACCAAAGCTTTCCAAAGGAGAGTGCCTTTGTCAATCTTTTGCTTTAGGAATGTCAATTTGGCAGTTGTATGTAGAGAGCTGATTAAAATGGAGGGAAGCTGGATGCAGGGAGATCAGTTGCTAAGCTCTTGTAGTAGCCTATAGAAGAGCCTGGATGAGGATGGGTTGTGGTGTTAGTAGAGAGAAGAGGACAAATGTAAAAAATCTTATGGAGATAGAATCACCAAGTTGGAAATCGGTTAGATACGGAGTGTGAGTGAGAATCAAGGATCAAGGATGAGTGGATTGTGAACCTGGCTTAACAATGGTAGAACTCTCAACAGAAATAAGGAAATTAGGAAGATTTTTTTAAGGGAAAAATTAATGAAGTCTGTTTTAGACTTGTTGAGTTTGCTATATCTATGGGATATCCAGATGGAAATGTCTAGCAGGCAGTTAAAGATGTGGCACTGCAGCTAAGGAGAAATTTGAGGTAGCTATGTAGAGTCAGAAGTCATCTGCATTCATGTACTAGTTCAACTTGTGAGAGTGCAGTGAGAGAAAAGAAGGCCTGGATAAGATCCCTTCTGTATCCACACATAGTGAGCGGGACATGGATGATGATCCTGGAAAGAACACTAAGAAGGCTTGGTCAGGCAAGAAGGAGGCAAACAAGAATGAAGAGTATCACAGAAAAACAGGAAAGAAGTCTAGAAAGTATCAAGAAGTGTCTAGAAGGAAAAAAGTGATCAACAGTGTCGTGGTGCAAAGGTAAAGAATGATGAAGCCCTTTAGATTCAGTAATTTAGAAATCACTGGTGACTTTAGAATAGTTTCACAAATTACGAGAGGCTGACAAATGAGTAGGAGGTAAGAAAGAAGAGAAAGCAAATGCAAACAGCTTTTTCTAGTAGCCTAGCTCTGAAAGAGGGGACAATATCAAATATGAGATAATATCGCTAATAAGATAATATCTAATCTTTGTTTTCAAAGTTTTAACAAATGTATTTTGTTTTTGTTTTTATAAAGGATATTGTTAGATCGGGCCATATTGCTAAGTAGCAGGAAAGGAGCCAGAGCATTTAAGAGAGATTGAAAATTGTGAGAGGGGAAGGAGAGAAGAACTGATTGAAAGAGTAATCTGTCAAAGCACTGGGAAGAAGTAATACCTCTTCAATATTGGAGCCATCCAAGAGGGGAATAAAGGAGGATTTGCAAGAAGATACAGTGCAATAGGAAGGGATGTAATATGAAAGTCTATTTAAATTATAGAAGCCCCCACTCTAATCACATGGATCACATAGATCACAATAGAAGGCAAGGGGAAGAGAGGAGGGAGTGGAGGACAGGATAAGGACCCTGGAGGTATAACAATGAGATGGATATATGTGAGTACAGAACAACAGCACAAGAAGGAAGTTTTGGTTTAGGCAGCCCAAACAGCAATTCCGAGTAGAGGAGAAAGTTTGCTAGATAGTAGATTATTATATTCTCTCCAATAGTATTGAAAATCCCTCAAAAAAAAAGTTGAAAAGGAAAGAAAGATGGTATACATGGGCAGCCCTAGGGCAAATGATTAGATAACTATGTCATTTCAACCTGTCAGAAGTCCTGGCCTTGTCACAGGCAGTGGCCAAAGACTTGGTGAGAAGAAGGCTGAATTTGTCATTTGCCTGGTTATAGAGGGCCAAGTCAAGGGTTTATTTACTCCCCAGTCATGAAACTATCAGAACCAGATTTTGAATCCAGGTTTCCAAACCAGGGTTCTCTCCACAGTACCTCTATAGAGATCTGATGTTCCTCATCTGTATTACTGGTAGCTAGGGCCAGAAAAACAGGAAATAAATAAAGGTGAAAAAATATAATCAGAAATTTAAAGCTGAAAGGGATTATAGAAATAACCTAGTACAACTTTGTCATTTTACACATGAGAAAATGCAGTCTCAGAGAAGTTAAGTGGCTTAATTGCCCAAGAGCACACAGGAAGTGGCAGAAGTGATATTCATACCCAGATGTTCTGTTTACAGATTCACTGCTGTTGCTTCCCAGGCAGGGTTGGAAAAGGAAGAATGTACTTTTATTTTCTCCTAATGTAGTGTATATTCTTTCCCAATATGAGAGGCTAGTAAATAGTGTCACAATACAAATATTTCTGCTTGCCTATTCTTGCCTTAAAAACCATGACTGTCATTGATTCATTTACATATTTGTCCAGGGGAAGCTTTTTTAAAACTCAGAAAACAAATGTTTTCTTTAATTGCTGACATTACTGCTGATTGATGGTTCAAAAGTTATGCAACCTGTATCAAAAAAAGTTTTATGTATGTTCAGCCACTGGTTACAGTGGAATCTTGGTTTAAGGGGAAAAAAAATACTACACAGATAAATATATAATACCTGAGGTCTCGGGGAACTTAGAGACCTTTGGCCCCTACTGTCTTTATTGCAGAAAAGTAATGAATTCTGCTATAGTCTTCAACAGGTCTCAAAAACTCATGTTTTGAGGAATGGAGACCAAGTCAAGTGTGACATAAATCCAGGAAATTGGACTTAATCTAGAGATATTCTATAGCCCAGGATCTGATTTCAGTGAGTTGTTTTAGTTGTTAGTTTAGCAAATAGGAAGGGTTTTTTTTTTTAATTGCTTATAGAACAGAGATGAACTACAATATTCCTTTGAGGGTGAGATATTTTAGAATAATAAGTAAAACTTAAATATGTTATCATTATTATAACATTTAGTTAAGTAACAAGAATAATATACTGTAATGTCCTGTGAAATGTGTATATTTGAAATTCTCTGTTTCCAGATTATACATACTTAGGTCTCAATGACCTTTGCCTGATTGTCATCCATAATCTTCCCCCAATTGTGGGTGTTACCCCAAGGCTGTGTCCTGAATCCTCTTCTATCCTCTCTTTACATTCTCCCTGACCTCATCAGCTCCCACAGGTTTAAATTCCACCTCTATATACACAGCTGCTAAAACTACATATGTAACTCTTTTTTCTCTGGAGTTCAAATCTCATATTAGAAATTACCTGTTGGACATTTTAAACTAAATGTCCCAAAGGCATGTTAAATACATTCAAAACAATATCCAGTGTCCCTGGGAGTTCCTACCAAAAAAAATCAGTCTTTATCACATTCACCAGGGTCTTTGGGTTTCTCAAACACTATGCTATTGTATTTTATTTTGTTTCTGTATGTTTTGTACCTAATCTCTCATTGGGCCATCTCCAGTCGTCTTGACTTTTGTCTTCCCACTGGATGCCAATCACTCTGGAGGAGAAAGTGAGACTGATGACTTTGCCAGCTCTGCTGTCCTTAAATCTAATTCACTTGCAAGTGAAGACATCACTCTTGTGATATCATTGGTCCTCTTCAAGAAGGAACAAGCAAAAATCTGTAAGTAGTAGTAGCTGCCCTCTGGAGAGTTTTTGATTGATTTTATAATTGATTTGAGCAATGCTGCTTCTTTCTCCCTCTTCCTCCTTCCCCCTTCCCCTCCCCTTTTCCCCCCTTCTTCTTCATCCTTCTTCTTCCTCCTCATCCTCTTGCTGCTCCTCCTGACCTCCTTGTCCTCCTCCTCCTCCTTCTCCTCTCCTTCTTCTCTTCCTCCTTCTAATTTTTCTTTCCCTCTGTCCATGTGGTAAGTCATACCCTTATATGTGGGTACTCTGTTCAAAGGAACATAATTTTTGATACCTTATATTTTGTAAGATATCTTGGGGTTAAAGGGCTAGATAATTTTTTTCCAATTTCCCACTAATTTATTTTATATTTTTTGTTCAAAAAGCTGGGAAAATTAACTCTTTGTCTTGCACAATTTTCATTTTTGATTTCTCAAAATATAGCTCTGGAAAAACAGGCATGGAAGAAGCCCATTATGATTCAAATGGAGCTAGTTAAACCCAAATCGCTGTGGCTTCCATTGAATGATCAATAATAGGTCCTAGCCCAAGCCTCTCTTACTCATTGTTTGAGTTTTCATGGCTCAGAGTGAGTGTAAATAGCACTTGTTTTCTGTTCTGGCCTGAAAGTCTAAGGGTCTTACCCTTCCAATGATGATAAAGTAGGCCATCTTTTGTCTCAGTTCTTACCTAGCCCTTAATCTTGAATGGGTGTTGCCTCAGACAAACTGAGACCTGGCAAAGACCTTAATTTTAAAAGGCCAAGGTCATCCACTCCATCCTGGGCCATTGCCAATCATCTTGACTTTTGTCTTACCAATGGACTTAGATCACTCTGGAGGAGAGAGTGAGGCTAATGACTTTTCACAACTCTGCCTCACTTAAATCCAGTTCACACACAAGCCAAGACATCACCCTTGGGATATCATTGATCTTCTTTGAGAATAAAGGATGAACAATAGCAACAACCACCACCACCTAATCTGTTCCACTTACTGACCTCGGTTTTAACCAGTAACAAATCATTTTAATGATTACTCTTTTGTAATAAAATTAGGGATGTAGTATTGCTATGTTTCTTTATTTCCTACTTTTTAAAGTTTATGTTGGTTTGACCTACTCATGATTAATATTTCTTCGCTCTATTAGGACCATCTCTATTTCAGTAGAGTATTTTATAGTTGGAGTCATTTAGTTCCTACATGTGATTTGGTAGGTATGTTCCAAATATTTTATAATTTCTGTAGTTATTTTAAATGGATTTTCTCTTTCTAGCTCTTACTCCTGGGATTTGTTGGTAGTATACAGAAATGCTGATAATTTATGTGGATTTATTTTGTATCCTACAACTTTGCTGAACTTGTTTCAATTAATTCTTGGTTGGCTCTTTAGGGTTTTCTAAATAAACCATCCTATTATTTGCAGTAGGAGATCATTTTGTTTCCTCTTTCCCTATATGTATCCCCTTGATTTCTTTCTTGTGTTATTGTGATAGGTAGCATTTATACGATTTTATTAAACAAATAGGCAGCCTGTTCTTACTGTAGTCTTCTAACTTATCTCCATTACGTATAATGTTTGTTCCTATATTTGGCTAGATATTATTTACTCTGTCTATAAAGGATAGTTCCATTTTTTCTCATGCTTCTTTGCTAACAGGTAGGGGGAGATGGATTTTGTTAAAAAAAAACCTTTTCTGTATCTATTGATATCATGTAGTTTTAAAAATTATTCATATAATTAATTTGATTTATAAAAAAATATTTATAGTCTTCCTTATGTGGAACCAACTCTGAAGTTTTGGTTCAAATCCAACCTTGTTATAGATTGTAATTTTTCTCTGACTTTGTAGCCTGTTCGCTAATATTTTATGTAAAATTTTCAGGTCAATATTGATTAGGGATACTAAGCAATGGTTTGTATTTTTCAAAGGTTTACCTCATTTCCTCTAATCAATTTTGCTAATGCATGATTGGGGAAAATAATTTCTAATAATTTCCTTTTTTTCCTTTTCAAGTGCTATAAATTTGTTTTTATTTTTTTTTCCCGTGTGAACAATCTAAAGACAGATTGAGAACAAAAGAAAAACAAACCCCTTGTTACAAACATGTATTGTCAGGCTTTACAAATAGCTGAAGAAAGACAGAAAGAAAAAGGGAAAGGAGAAAGGAAAAGATATACCCAACTGAATACAGAATTCCAGAGAATAGCAAGGAGAGAAAGAAAGGTTTTCTCAAATGAGCAATACAAAGAAAAAGAATAAAACCATAGAATGGGAAAAGATGAGATCTCTTCAAGAAAATTAGAGGTATCAAAGGAAGGTTTCATGCAAAAAATGGGCATGATAAAAGACCCATGATAAAAATCCCTAGCATTTTTGGTACTGATTCAGCAGAAGCAGAAAAGATTAAGAAAGAGGTGGCAAGAATACACAAAAGAAAGATCTTAACATCACAAATAACCACTATGGTGTGAGCTAGAGCAGACATTCTAGAGAATGAAGTCAAATGGGCTTTAGGAAGCATTGCTAACAATAAGGCCAGTGGAAGTGATGGGATTGTAGCTGAGCTATTTAAAGCCCTAAAAGATGATGCAAAATTGGAAAACACAACAGTAGGCACTGGATTGGAAAAGATCAGTTTATGTTCTAGCCCTTAAGAAGGGCAAGGCCAAGGAATGTTTAAATTACTAAACAATTGCATTCATTTTACATGCCAGCAATGTTATACTTAAGATTCTGCAAGCTAGGCTTCAGCAATATGTGAACTAAGAATTATCAGAAGAGCAGGCTGGTTTTCAAAGAGGCAAAGGAACTTGGCACCAAATTGGCAACATTCACTGGATTATGGATAAACCAAGGGAGTTTCAGGGGAAAAAAAAATCTGCTTCATTGACTATACCAGGGGTGGGCAACCGGCAGCCTTGAGGCCACATGTGGCCCTCTAGGTCCTCAAGTGCAGCCCTTTGACTGAATCTAAACTTCATAAAACAAATCCTGTTCTGTGAAGTTTGGATTCAAAGGGTCGCACTTGAGGACCTAGAGGGCCACATGTGGCCTCAAAGCAATAAGTTCCCCACCCCTGGACCACACTAAAGCCTTTGACTGTGTGGATCAAAACAAAATGTGTCAGTTCTTCAAAGAGATGGGAGTACCAGATCATCTTGTCTCCTGAGGAATCTGTATGCAGACCAAGAAGCAACAGTTAGCACTGAACGCAGAACAACTGATTGGTTCAAGATTGGAAAAGGAGTATGACGACGATGTGTATTGTCACCTTGTTTATTTAACTCAGGGCTTCTTAAACTTTTTCCACTCATGACCCCCTTTAACCGGAAAAATTTTTACATGACCCTGGACATATAGGTATATAAAATAGGCATATAAATCAAACATTTACTGATAATAAATCATAAAGAAATTTATTTTAAAACATTTCTTTGGTATGCTTTTAGTTTTATCATTTATTAAATATTAAGGTAAATTTGGATACTAATGAGATGGATATGCTTGTTTATTTTTACATAAAGAATTAAATCTTGGTGGAACATTTGATACTGCAGGATGTAGAGCATCCTCAATGTTTTTCAGATTTCATCAATATTTTGATTTTATAATTGTCAGTGCTGAAAATGCCACTTCACATAAATACGTAGTAAAACACATGTAAGGCCATTTCAGAAATTGTTGGAAATTCTGTCCTAAACTCAAATTTTAAACCTGTATCACTTGATAACTTGCCAAATTCATTTTTGAACTTTTAATGGCAGATGACTAATGTTTTTATTTCAATTGAGTATGGTTTATGAACCCAACTTAGTTTTTTAGAATCAAAATTTGAAGGGAAGTATTTCTGAAACTGTGTCTCCAGGCATTTCAGATGATCATAACTCTTACAATTAAATCTTTGGGAAGGTTATTTTCAATTATAAAATCATCTGTATTGTAAACATTTCTAAAGAACCATTTTCCAACCTATTCTTTCATATATTAACATTTTTAGTAAAGCTTTCAATTTTATCTTTTAACATAAATTTTGTTAAGATTTTTTCCTTGAAGCAACATGTTTAAATAATTGTTTTTTTAAATTATTTATTTTTAGTTTTCAGCATTCATTTTCACAAGATTTAGAGTTACAAATTTTCTCCCCATCTCTACCCTCTCCCCCACCCAAGGTGGCATGTATTCTGATTGCCGCTTTCTCCAGTCTGCCCTCCCTCCTATCACCCCACTCCCCCCTATCCACTTCTCCCTTTTTTGTGGAGCCAGATAGATTTCTATACCCTATTGCCTGCATATCTTATTGCCCAGTTACATGTAAAAACAATATTTTTTAACATTTGCTTTTAAAACTTTGAGTTCCAAATTCTCTCCCTTCTTCACTCCCCGCCTTGAGAAGGCAAGTAATTCAGTATAGGTTATACATGTATTGTTAGGCAAAATGCTTCCATAATAGTCATGTTGTGAAAGACTAACTATATTTCCCTCCATCCTATCCTGTCCCCCATTTATTCATTTTTCTCCTTTGACCCTTTTCAAAAGTGTTTGCTTTTGACTACCTTCCCCACTCTGTCCTCCCTTCTTTCCCCCTCCCTCCACCCTTATATCCCCTTTCCCTTTACTTTCCTGTAGGGTAAGATACCCAATTGAGTGTGTATGTTATTTCCTCCTAAAGCCAAATCTGATGAGAATAAGGTTCACTCATTCCCTTTCATCTCCCATCCATTATCACTGCTTTTTCTTGCCACTTTTCTGTGAGACAATTTACCCCATTCTATCTCTGCCTTTCTCCTTTGTCCAATATATTCCTCTCACCCCTTAATTTTATTTTTTAAGGTATCATCCCTTCATATTCTACTCACCCTGTGCCCTCATCTTTCCATGTAGGAATGTAAACAGTTAAACTAAAATAAGTCCCTTATAATTTCTCTTTTCCGTTTACCTTTTCATGCTTCTTTTGAGTCTTGTATTTGAAAGTCAAAATTTCTGTTCAGCTCTGGTCTTTTCATTGAAAATGCTTGAAAGTCCTCTATTTTATTGAAAGTACATATTTTGCTCTGAAGTGTTATACTGAGTTTTGCTGGGTAGGTGATTCTTGGTTTTAATCCTAGTTCCTTTGACCTCTGCAATATCATATTCCAAGCCCTTCAGTCCCTTAATGTAGAAGCTGCTAGATCCTGTGGGATGCTGATTGTATTTCCACAATACTCAAATTGCTTTTTTCTGGCTGCTTGCAATATTTTCTCCTTGACCTGGGAACTATGGAATTTGGCTACAATATTCTTAGTTTACCTTTTGGGATCCTTTTTAAGAGGTGATCAGTGGATTCTTTCAATTTCTATTTTACCCTCTGGTGCTAGAATATCAGGGCAGTTTTCCTTGATAGTATTTTGAAAGATGATGTCTAGGTTCTTTTTTTGATCATGGCTTTCAGGTAGTCCAATAATTTTTAAGTTCTCTCTCCTGGATCTGTTCTCCAGATTAGTGGTTTTTCCAATGAGATATTTCACATTGTCTTCCATTTTTTCATTCTCTTGGTCCTGTTTTATAATTTCTTGATTTCTGATAAAGTCATTAGCTTACATTTTCTCCACTCTAAATTTTAAGGCATTATTTTCTTCAGTGATCTTTTGGACCTCCTTTCCCATTTTGCCAATTCTGCTTTTTTACAGCGTTGTTCTCCTCATTGACTTTTTGGACCTCTTTTGACATTTGGGTTAGTCTATTTTTTAAGGTATTATTTTCTTCAGCATTGTTTAGGGTCTCCTTTAGCAAGCTGTTGACTCTTTTTTCATGATTTTCGTGCATGACTCTCATTTATCTTCCCAATTTTTCTTCTGCTTCTCTTATTGATTTTCCAAATTCTTTTTGAGCTCTTCCATGGCCTGAGATTAATTCATATTTTTCTTGGAAGCTTTTGATGTAGGATCTTTAACTTTGTTGTCTTCTGGCTGTGTATTTTGATCTTCTTTGTCACCAAAGTGAGATTTTATAGTCTGAGTTTTTTTCACTGTCTGCTCATTTTCCCAGCCAGTTACTTGACTTTTGAGCTCTTTGTACAGGTATGATTGCTTCCAGAGTGGAGAGTGCTCTGTTCCAAGCTTCAGGGCTTTTGTGCTGCTGTTTCAAGAGCTACTTCTAGGCACCTGTAAAATTTTCAGTTTTTCTCAGACAGTATGATCCAATGAGAGGTGTTTACTCGTCTCCTGGCCTATGCTCTGGTCTGTGAGTGACTTCAAGCACTCTTTTCTGCCTTGTAACTGCCAGGAGGACTCCCTCTCCACAGTCACCACCAGCTCTGCCACACCAGCATTCCTCCTCCCCCCAGGACCACCAACCACAACTGCAACCCCAATCTAAGCAGAGTGAAGCAAGAGACTCAGCGCCAGCAAAGAGATCCCTGCACTCCTGCTCTGATCAGCTGCTTGCTTCCCCCTACTCTCTGTGGGCCTGGGGCTGGGAAGCAGCCACTGCTGCTGTGCTGCAGCACAGAGGGGCCACCTCTGCCCCTGTGGGGTTGGGGCCAGACAGCGCCCTTTTCTCACTCAGGACCAATAGAGTTTTCCCACTGACCTGCTAAGTTGTCTTTGGCATTTGTGGGTTGAGAAGTTTGAAACTGCCATAGCTCAGTGATTCAGTGCCCTGAAGCCTGCTCTACCCAGTCTTCTGCAGCCTGGTCTGTGCCAGCACGCTGAGCTGCGCTCTGTTCCCTGCATGGTGTGACAGATCCAGCTCCAGTCTGGCGTGGTCTGGAGACTCTGTCATTTTATGGGTTCTGTAGCTCTAAAATTTGTTTTGAGTCATTTTTTACAGGTGTTTGGCAGGATTTGGGGGCGTGCTTAAGCAGGTCCCTGCTTTCACTTGGCCATCTTGACTCCACCCCCAGTAATTGAGTTTTTAAAAAATATCTGCCAAGTCACATAGTTTTGAAAGCAATAAGTCATTATGAAAAAAAATTAACAAAATCGGATTTCTCCTCAGTCAAAAATATAACAACCTCATCTTTCAATTTCAATAATCTGTTAAAACTTCACCCTCTTGAGAGCCACCTTACCTCTGCTTGTAGTTGGTTGGTTGGTTGTTGTCCTTCATTCTAGAAGAGGACCAACATGGCATCACAGTGCTTGAGTCAACACTCACCATGTCTGACTGTGGCTGATCAGGCCAATACAAGCTTGGAATGCTCTACCACAGGTCTGGCACAAATAGTCCATGTGAACATTTGGGGTGGATACTCCAAACTTGCGCATCCTGCATTTCCTTTGAGCTGTTTCAATTCTGCTTTGCTCATAGAGCATAGCACCTTCTCTGATATGGGAATGCCATGCTGAACATTCCAGTGACAATGTCTCCCATGTCACACAGTCAATTCCAAAGTTCTTGAGAGAGACTTTGAGAGTGTCCTTGTATTGTTTCTTCTGACCACCATGTAAACGTTTTGTGAGTTCTCTGTAAAATAGTCTTTTTGGCAAGTGTACATTTTGCATTCGATCAACATGGCCAGCCCATTGGAGTTGCACTCTCTGAAGCAGAGTTTGAATGCTTGGCAGTTTAGTTCAAGTAAGGATCTCAGTGTCTCCAAGATCACTGCAGATGGTTACTTCAGCCATGAAACTAAAAGACACTTGCTCCTTGAAAGGAAAGCTATGACAAGTCTGGACAGCATACTGAAAAGCAGAGACATCTCCTTGCCAACAAAGGTCTGTATAGGGAAAGCTATGTTTTTCCCAGTAGCAATGTATAGCTATGAGAGTTGGAATATAAGGAAAGCTGAGTGCCACAGAATTGATGCTTTTGAATTGTATTGCTGGGGAAGACTTTTGAGTCCCTTGGACAGCAAAGAGATTAAATCAATCAATACTTAAAGAAATTAATTCAGGCTATTCACTGGAAAGTCAAATACTGAACCTTCAGCTTAAATGCTTTGGCCACATAATGAGAAGATGGGACTCATTGGAAAAGACTCTGATGTTCAAAAAGAGTGAAGGCAAAAGAAAAAGGAGATGACAGATTGATAGATAGTATCATGAAAACAATGAACATGAACTTGTACAGACTTTGAGAGGTAATGGAGAATAGAAGGGCCTGGCATGCTATAGTACATGGGGTCATGAAGAGTCAGACCTGACTGAACAACAACAACATAGGCAAATCAAATGTCTACATTGGCCGTGTACAAACACACACACACATACATACATATATATGTTTGTGTGTATGCATATATGTAGTGTGTGTATATACATACATATATATGTATGTGTGTATATACATACATATATATGTATGTGTGTATACACCTACATATATGATTCTGCACAATATTCCTTCACCTCTCTATCAAGAGGCAGGTAGCATATTTTGTCATTAATCCTCTGGAATTGTGATCAGTCATTATGCTAATTAGAGTTCCTAATTATTTCAAAGTTGTTTGTTTTGCCATATTGTTACAATTATATAAAATTTTCCTCCTAGTTCTATTCACTTCACTCTATATCAGTTCATTAAAAGTCTTCCCAGGTTTCTTTATAATCATACCTTTCTTTTCTTACATTACAATAGTATTCCATTACAGTTACATATCATAATTGTTTGTCCACTTATCAGTTTATGGATATCTTCTCCGATTCCCATTCTTTGCTACCTCAAAAAGTGCTATATTTTTGCACATTGTTAGTAAGAATTTACTTTCTTTTGACTAATTCCTCAATCTATCCTTCCTCTAAGTCTCCATCTCTCCTCCCCCTTCTCTCCTATTTCCCTGTTAAGTAACAGTGTATATTTGTACCCAACTTTGTGTGTGTATGTGTGTGTGTGTGTGTGTATTTTTTCCTTCTTTGACATGTTTAGAAGTGGATGAGGCTGAAGGGTAAGCTGCTTCCCCACCTCTTCTTTGTTTATATAGATAGATGTCTACTTGTGTACTGTGATGAGATGATTTCTTCCATAATTGCTTTCCTTTCTTCCCCAGTGTATTCCTCTTCAACTCTCTTTATAATCATCATTTAAGATCATCGAGAAATAACAGTAATACTGCCAGGCTTTATCTAATTAGTCTCCCTTTGTGACTCCTGATGATGATAGGATTCAGAATTGACAGGTGACATGTAAGTACTTTATCCTTGTGTAGTCCCTTATTGTGGATGATTCATGTTTATCTTTTTATAAAATTTTCCTAAACTTCTGTGTATGAACCTCAAAGTTTCTATGCAGCTTTGGGTTTTTTTTTAAATCAGGAATACTGGGAAGTCCTCTGTTTCATTAATATCAATTTTTCTATAAGTATTTTGATACTCAATTTTGCTAGGTAAGTTATTCTTTCTCTAGAAATTTGCTCAGTTCTATATGTTACTTTTTTGCGTTTCATCTTTGTTAGACTTATCCAAAACTAAAAAGGGAATATTGAAATTTCCTGTCATTATTGTAAAATCTATATATTTTTGTGGTTCAGTTAATATTTCCTTTATGAATTTGGATGGAAAGGCATTAGGAGCACATAAGTATAATATAATATAATATAATATAATATAATATAATATAATATAATATAATATAATATAATATAATATAATATATATAATTGGTTTGTTGTCTGTGGTTCCTTTCAGAATAACGTAGGTTCCATGTTTGCCTATTAGAGGCAGTTGGTAGTACATGTTGGCCTGTACTCAGGAAGACCTGAGTTTAAATTTGGCCTTAAAAATTTACTAGCTATGTGACCTTGGGCAAATCACTTAACCTATGCTTGCCTTAGTGTCCTTAACTGTAAAATGAGAATAATAATACCAAATAACTCTCAGGGTAGTTGTAAGGATCAAATGAGATATAATATTTGTTAAAAAATGTTTGACACAGTACCTGGCACAGAGTAGGTGCTATATAAATGTTTGTTCCTTCCATTTCCTCTTGCTATTTATCCTTTTTTTTATTTTTTGAATCTTTGATTTTGCTTTGTGGGATAATATGATTGCAAATTATTGTAAATGATTTTTTGGATTCATCACATAAATAAATTTTTTATCTCCTCAGTTTTATTTTGTATGTCTGTTTTTTGCTTCTCTTCTTCAAGACTGAATTTCACCTTCTTTGTTTGCATTCCCAGTCTTTCTCTCCTTTGTTTCTTTGGTGAGACTTGCCCTGGCACATTCCAGTTTTTCTATTCTGCTAATTGTTCTTGCTGTGTAAGATATACATTCTGCTCTCCTAATTCTCATTTCTCTTTTAAACTACTTAGGGATAGCATGTTTTGTTTCCATGATCTCAGCAAAATCCACAAGGGTCCTCTACCTCGTTTCATTGCTGAATCATTTTCTTTGTTTTGCGGTATTTATTCCTAGTTCCTGAACTCATTTACTAGATCTGGAAGCCATATTTCCTTCTGCTTTTAAATTTTTTTTGTGGCTTTATCTGCTTATGCTCAAAGTTTTTTCATTTTCTTCCTCCCAAGATCTTTGGTAATTTCAGCTTGTTTTCCCCCAATTTTCTCCTAATGCTCACTTTAAAAAAAAAAAAAGGAATAGGTCATTTTATTCTTTTTAACGTTTTTATTCAAAGTTTTGAGTTCCAGATTCTATCCCTCCCCACCTCCTGTCTCCCTGAGACAGTAAGCAATCAGATATAGGCTATACATGTGTAATTATGTAAAACATTTCTTTGTTAGTCATTTTGTACAAGAAGATTCAGATAAAAGTTAAAAAAATGAAAGAAAGTGAAAATAGC
Source organism: Trichosurus vulpecula (assembly GCF_011100635.1). Lineage (NCBI taxonomy): Eukaryota > Metazoa > Chordata > Mammalia > Diprotodontia > Phalangeridae > Trichosurus > Trichosurus vulpecula. Next base: position 284,153,640 of record NC_050577.1, read on the forward strand.
ATTTTTCAGTCTGTATTCAAACAATATCAGTTCTTTGGGGAGGGATAGTATGCTTCAGCATTAGTTCTTTGGGATTGTCTTGCTGAGAATAGCTAAATCATTCACAGTTCTTCATCAAATAATATTGGTACTACTCTGTACAACATTCTTCTGGTTCTATTCATGTTACTATGTGCTAGTTCATGTAAATCTTTCCAGGTTTTCTGAAACCCCCTTGATTGTCATCTGTTTTTTTGTTTGTTTGTTTGTTTGTTTTGGAGAGGGGAAGGCAGGGTAATTGGGGTTAAGCGACTTGCCCAAGGTCACACAGCTAAGAAGTGTGTCAAGTGTCTGAGGTCAGATTTGAACTCAGGTCCTCCTGACTCCAGGGCAGTGCTGTATTCACTGTGCCACCTAGCTGCCCCTGCTTATCATTTCTTATACCATAATAGTATTGTATCATAATCATATCCACAACTTGTTTAGCCATTCCTCAAATGATGAACATGCCCTTAATTTCCAATTCTTAGCAAACACAAAAAGAGGTGCTATAAATATTTTTATACCAATAGGTCTTTCCTTTTTTTTTTTACTTTATATCTTTGGAATATAGACTTAGCATTGGAATTGCTGGATCCTCTTTAGGGATAGTTCCAAATTGCTTCAAATTATGATCAGTTCACATCTCTATCACCAGTATTTACTGCTCACTTTCTAACAACTTTCCTCTCAGCTTTTTCCCACCCTGGATAATTCCTGGTTCACTAGGCTAGGATTCTGCCCCAAATAACTTTGGGAAATAGAACTTGCCCCCACCTAGATGGACTCTTCCTCAAGCTTATTATAGTGCCACACACGTATACCCCATTTCCTTCCCCATTTCCCCTGTTCCTTAGTTTTCCAGCCCAATGGTACAGAGCATTGCCATCCTGCTATTATTGAAGCCTAGGCAGATTCTTGCCATTTGGGGTTTGGATCTCTGTGGGACTGACTAGAAGGAGGTAGGAGGTAGAGTATAGAATTGAGCAAGCCCAGACATATGTCAGTTTCCTTCCATTCCTTTTCTCTCCTGCAGAGTTCTGTGGCTTTTGCAACCTCAGAAAATTTCTGCAGTTTAGAGTTTGGATTTCATGACATTGCAAAGGGGGTGAGGGGGAGGTTGCCATAAGGGTGTGGAGAGCTACATTCTTTTGTAAGCCTATGGATCAGGTCAGTTTGTGGAACCCTGCTTCTGGGAGGGGAGGCAGGAGTGGCAAATGGGAGGCTAAGGGAGTGTGAGTTTGGCATTAATTCATGGAGTTTTTATCTTTGGGTTCTTGGTTACGTAGACCATCTGGTGCACAATTTCTGTTGTGGGTAAGGTTGAAAGCTCATCAGGATCAGAGCAAACATTTAGTCCTCCATCTTTGTCATATGGCCCAGCTCACATTATCTTCATTTTCAAATGTTTGGTAAGTTATTCTTAGTTTGTAAACCTATATTGTTTGCTTCTGTAACGCTGTATTCTAAGCTCTCTATTCTAGTATAGTGGTGGCTGCTAAATCATGTGTGATTCTGACTGTGGTGTCCCAGCACTTAAATTCTTTCTCTTTGACTGCTTGTAGTATTTTTTCTTTGTCTCAGAAGCTATACCTTTTGTCTATGATACTCTGTTTTTTGGTTTCTTTCAGGAGATTATTGATAAGATTCTTTGTATTTCCACTCTAACCTCTGGTTATAAGAGATATGTGAAGTTTTCTTTTATGATTTCTTGAAATATGATATCTGGGTTCTTTTTTTCATTATAGACTTCAAGTAGTTCAAGGATTCTTAAATTATTTCACTTTCATATGTTTTCTAGGACAGCTATTTTTGCTATGAGACATCTTACCTTTTTTACTATTTTTTCAGTCCTTTGATTTTGCTTTAATATTTCTTACTGTCTCATAGAGTCATTGGCTTCTATTTGGTCCATTCTAATTTTCAGAAAGTTTGTTGCTTGAACAAGGTTTTGTACCTCTTGTGCCAGGTTATTAATTCTTTTCTAATTCTGTCTTCCATCACTCTCATTTATTTTCCATTTTTTTTCTAGTGTTGTCATTTTGTTTATAAAACATTGTTAACTCCTTAAAAACAATCTCTTCCTTCATCTTTTCCAAGAATTCTAGTTGCATCAGTGTCCAAGCTCTGGTTTTCTTTGAAGTTTTGCTTGTAAGTGTTTGGCATCATATTATTCCTCTTGATTTGTTTCTTGAGGATCCCTATCACCATAAAAGCTCTTTTTGTTTGCTCATTCTTCCAGCCTATTCCAGACTTTGGAATTTAGGTCTAGTTTTTGTGCACTTCTGGAGGGAATGTCTGCATTAGTCCTGCTGCTGGGTTGGTTTTTTTTTGGGGGGGGGGGCGAATATCAAGTGATGTGTTATTCTAGGCTATTAGGGATAGTTCACACTTGGGACTCAAAGATTTCAGTGCTCCCCAAGGGGTCTGATCCAGAGTAAAGTCTTACTATTGCCCTCTAGTCTGAGTATTGCAATCCCTGACCTATATTTGGGTCTGAGAAACAGTATACTGCTGCTGGATTCAGCCCCTGTCAGTCAGCTTGGAAGCTCTTTCCTTCAGCCTAGGATTCCTGCCATGATTATTCCTCCACAGACTTCAGACTGGTCTAGATTCTAGAACCCAGACCTGCTTTTTGTATCTGTGCCACAGTGCTGCTCCTTGCCTCTGAACTTGCTTCTCTTTCCATACAATACAGTCCCCCCTGAATCTGTGACCTAGAATTAGGTTGTTGTTGCACTGTCATTTCAGTCACATTGGACTCTTTGTGACCCCGTTTGGGGTTTTCTTGGCAAAGATACCAGAGTGGTTTTCCATTTCTTTCTCCAGCTCATTTTACAAACGAGGAAACTGAGACAAACAGGATTAAGTGACTTGTCTAGGGTCACACAGCTAGTAAGGCCAGATTTGAACTTAAGTTTTCCTGACTCCAGGCCTGACACTCTATCCCCTGTGCCACTTAGCTGCCCAGTAAAATTAGGTAGTGAGCATAAAGTTGCTAGTTGTCACCTTTTCCTGCACCTAATATATGATACTGTGAGAGATTAGTAAAAGTTAGGGAAAGTTAGGTTTCCACAGAAAAATTGTCAGTTTGAACAAAAAAGAGAATAAAAATTAACTAGGGCAAGTGGCCCAAGCAATCTGAATAAAGCTAGTGGTTTTGCAAAAACTAGAAACCCAGAATGTTAGGAAAACTGGCTTAAACCAGTCAGATAATAGTCAGGGTTGAACAGAGAACTGGGTCAATTTGCTATTAAGCATGCCTAATTGGCTAATTGAATATTACCTTACACACCCTCAGGGAGGAGTTTTCCACCAGTTTTGAACATGGGACATATGTTGGGGGGAGTAATATACCAAGGAGTAGCATGTAAGGGGGCATATAGGGAAGATTGTAACCAGAAGAGGAATGGACCAATCCATTCTCTAAAGGGAGGTACTGAGTTGATGCTGCATCAGTCTGCATCAGTCTAACAGAATAAAGCTGGTCTTGCTCCTGTATTCCCCACTTCTTCCTCCCAGAGAAGAGTGAAGCCTACTCCTGGCCAGGAATGTAAGCCCAACTCCCTCGGATTCCTCAATAATTATTGTTGCCCTTGATACCTAAATCTCTGTGCCAAGCGTATTTCTAACAATACCACAGTATGAGTCAAGGATCTCATTTGGCTTTGGGGCACTCTCGTGGGACACTGAGGTGGTCCATCTGGGCTCTAGGCTTCTGGTCAGCCCTATCCCCAGTGTCCCTAGATCTCTTTGTTTCCTTATGCCAACCTGGGCTAGAAAATTACTCATTTTGACTTTTTCAAGGTCTTTGTGGCAAAGTCTTTGAAAAAGTCACAGTGAGTTATTGTCCAGCCACTGGGCTAGGGCTCTCCCACTAACCTTTGCCCTCTCACATACTGAGTTCCATTTGAAAGCCCACTCTAGTCATGCTGGGGCTGCTTTGAGCCACATTCGACACCTAATTCTAGCTTCTCTATTTCAGTCTTCCAGCAGACTTTTTGTGCCTCCTTGTGCTGGGTGGAAGAGTTTACAGGTTAGTCTCCTTTTTCTGAGCTTGTACATTCTTAAGTTTTAATGGGGTATTTGCAGGAAATCTGAGTTCTTCTACGTCCTAGAATACTACCCTCTTAATCTTGAACTCATCATCTTTCCCCAAAAACCCATTCTTCTTCTCAGCTTCCTTATCTCTGTCAAGGGCTCCACCATTCTTTTGGTCACCTAAGTTTATAACCTCAAAATTATCCTCAACTTTTCACCCCAAAATGGAAAATCATAGCAAAAATCCAGAGCTTTCAGGACAAAGAAAAAATACTATAAGCAGTAGAAAAGAATTCAATTACTGGGAAACAGAATCATACATGATTTAGAGAGCTTGGAATACAGTGTTCCAGAAGCAAATTATAGAGGTTGACAGCTAAGAATAACTTGCCAAATATTTGAAAATGAAAGTAATATGAGCTAGGTTGTATAACAAAGATGAAATTTAGACGTTTTCTCTGATCCTGATGTCTTAATGATCTTAAAAGAATAAAAAGAGAAAAGAAGATTACACGGTGAGGGGGAGTGAAAGGAAAGCTAGGGAAAATTATCTCAAATCAGGGTATGCAATTAAAAGTTTGTTACAAATAAGGATGGATACTTGAGAGAAACAGCTATCACTTAAACTCCACTCCCATCTGAACTAGTCGAAGGAGAGAAGAATGTACATACAGTTGGGTAGAGAATTGCAACAGGAAAATAAGTGGGAAAGGGGAGAAAGAAGAGGGAATATGAGGAATGGTATATTAAGGGATGAATTGGTCGTAGGCAAAACAAACTCTAAGGACATACAAAAATATAGCACTTTTTTAGGTGGCTAAGAACTTGATTCTCAGAGTGTGTCCATCAATTGGGAAATAGCTGAACAGACAGGTTATGGTATATAAATGTAGTGTAATATTATTGTGCTGTAAAAAAAATGATAGTTTCAGAGAAACCTATGAAGACTTATATGAACTGATACAAAATGAAGCAAGCTGAATTGGAAAAATTTATATGACAACAATATTGTAAAGACAAACAACTTTAAAAACACTTAGGAACTCTGACCAGTCAACCACAACTCCAGGGGACTATTGATGAAATATGCAATCTACTTCCTGACATAGACATATATTGTTATATATTTATTATTTGATATATACACGTGTGATTTAATATATATTATTTATATGTTAAAAATCTCACTCAGCATTTTTCACACCTATGTATGTACATATGTATGTATGTATATATAGACAAGTCTTGAGAGATTTTTCATTATGGGTTGGATACATGGCTGGGGATAGAAGATCTTTCAGTTGTTGTCTGCAGAGGTAATAGCTGCTTCTGTGCCCAAGGAAGGCACCATTACCTTTCTACTTTTCCTCTGACCCTTACAGTATGATTTCAATCAGATACTTCCTTTTTAGCATTTCTTCCCCTCCTTCTCCTCTCTCTGTCTGTGTCTCTCTCTCCACGCATACATACGTATTTATGTATGATGTATGTATGATGTATGTGTCTGTGTGTTGTGTGTGTATATACTTTCTGGTATTTGAACTCTTTCTTTCTGATTACTTGCATGGAGGATGGAAGTATAGTTAGAGACTTGAGGGAGAAGCTTCTTTCTTTTTGAAACAAGATTTTATTTTTATCAACCAGCAAAAATCCATCCAATTGCAAATGAATGAAAAACAAAACTCCCGTTACAAAATTGGTCATGTCCAAATAACATGTACATACATGTGCATACATACATAGTCCTACAATATATGTATAGGAATATACGTACATGTATATTCCTATATATGCCTTTCTTTATACATACACACATGCGTATATATGTACATATATAGGGAGAGATGCATATCTCTATACATATAAGAATGAAAGAGGAAAGGAAGGAAGGAAGGAATTATATTGAGGCAATTAGAACTGAGATGATTTTAGCTCTGCAAAAGTTAATGCTTCTCTCTCTCATCTCTAACTACCATCCCTGTGCAAGCATCCAGAAAGAGTTCAACTACCAGCAAGCCACAGTCAGGATCATATAAGACTTGGCAGCTAGCACTACAAATAAAGTGAAATTTTGCAATATAGTATTCTGGAAGGCAAAAGGCTTACAACTAAAAATATTTTACCTGGCAAAGCTGAGTATTATACTTAGAGTTTTTAAAAAAAGTTCTTTTGATGAAACTTCCTGGTCTCATTCATTGTAATGCAGGGGAGTTCAAATGAAGAGTGACAGTGTCACACAGAAATAGCTTTTAACAAAAACTATATTGCTGTTTAAAAGGGAAGGAAGAGGACAGATGCCAGAAGGGACAATTTGACTGTGCAACCTCCATGCCCACAACACTACATGGAGGAGGAAAAGGAGAAGAGAGGGATGTCCACACTCTGGTTGAAGGCCCAGAGTCTCTCAAAGTTCTGTGGAGTTTTAGGCAAATACCAACAGGAAACTGCACTGTTATCCTGTTCAATAAAATGAGGGTATTTTTTTAATTGCCTAATAAGGAGTAAGGAATGAAAAACAGAGTCATAGGGAATTTAAAGGTGCCAATCCAGCAAGAGTTTGGGGAGTGGGAATAATGTCCAAACTCGAGGCTTATGATTTCAAGAGTCATTGAAGGAGTAAATAAACATTTATTAAGCACCTACTATGTGCCAGGCACTGTGCTAAGTGCTGGGAAAACAAGGCAGATGATCTGGAAGAAATTTTATTATGTGTTAAAGATCTTAAAAGAGAAGGGAAAAGGAAGAAGTTGGAATTTACCTGACATAATCAATGTGCTCCAGAAATAGGCTATGCAAACAAGGAGGAAAGATAGGAGAAGTGGACTTTAACATAGCTTAAATACAGCCTCACCTGCCAAGGCAGCTAGGTGGCTGCAGTAGATAAAGTGTTTGGCCTGTGGTCAGGAAGGTCTGTATTTATACTTACTAGCTATTTGATCCTGGCAAGTCATTTAATTTCTGTTTGCTCCAGTTGGTTCCTCTGTAAAAGGTAAAATAGAAATTGAAAGAATCCACCGATCGCCTCCTGAAAAAGATTCCAAGAAGAAAACTCCTAGGAATATTGTCACCAAATTCCAGAATTCCCAGGTCAAGGAGAATATACTGCAAGCAGCCAAAAAGAAACAATTTGAGTATTGTGGAAACACAATCGGGATAACGCAAGATCTAGCAGCTTCCACATTAAGGGATTGAAGGGCTTGGAATATGATATTCCAGAGGACAGAGGAGTTAGAATTAGAACGAAGAATCACCTACCCAGCAAAACTGAGTATAATCCTCCAAGGCAAAATGTGGATTTTCAATAAAATAGAGGACTTTCAAGCTTTCTCAGTGAAAAGACCAGAGCTGAATAGAAAATTTGGCTTTCAGACACAAGAATCAAGAGAAGCATGAAAAGGTAAACAAGAAAGAGAAATCATAAGGGACTTAATAAAGTGGAACTGTTTTGCTTACATTCCTACATGGAAAAATGATGTGTGTAATTCATAAGACCTTTCTCATTATTAGGGTAGTTAAAGGGAATATACATAGACAGAGGGCACAGGATGAGTTAAATATGAAAGGATGATATTTAAAAAAGATAAAATTAAGGGATGAGAGAGGAATATATTGAGAAAGGGAGAGATAGAGTGGTGTAAATTATCTCACATAAAAGTGGCAAGAAAAAGCAGTTCTGTTAGAAGGAAAGAGAAGGCAGGTGAGGGGGAATGAGTGGATCTTGTTCTCATTGTCTTTGACTTGAGGAGGGAATAACATACACACTCAAATGGGTATCTTACCACATGAAAATAGGGGGAATGGGATAAAAAAAAGGGGACAATAGAAGGGAGGGCAGATGGGGGAAGAAGTAATCAAAGGCAAACTCTTTTGTAAAGGAACAGGATCAAGGGAGAAAATTGAATAAAGGGGGACAGGATAGGATGGAGGGAAATATAACTAGTCTTTCACAACATGAGGATTTATGGGAGTGATTTGCATAATGATACATGTGTGGCCTATGTTGAATTGCTTGCCCTCTTAGGGAGAGTGAGTGGAGTGGGAAGAGGGGAGAGAATTTGGAACTCAAAGTTTTAAAAGCAGATGCTCAAAAAAAAGTTGTTTTTGCATGCAACTGGGAAATAAGATATTACAGGCAATGGGGCATAGAAATCTGTCTTGCCCTACAAGAATGTAAGGCGAAAAGGGATGGGGGTAGGGGGAGTGGGGTGATAGGAGGAGGGCTGACTGGGGAACAGGGCAATCAGAATATATGCCATCTCGGAGTGGGGGGGAGGGTAGAAATAGGGAGAAAATTTGTAACTCAAAATCTTGTGGGAATCAATGCTAAAAACAAAAAATATAAAAAAATCATTAAATCTAAAAAAACCCAATAATTAGTAACTATTTTACCTTACTGTATGCCAATGAATTTGATAATCTTAGTGAAATGGATGAATATTTACAAAAATACAAATTGCCCAGATTAATGGAAGAGGAAGTAAAATGCTTAAATAATCTCATTTCAGAAAAAGAAATTGAAGAAGCCATCGATGAACTCCCTAAGAAAAAATCTCCAGGGCCAGATGGATTTACAAGTGAATTCTACCAAATATTTAAAGAACAATTAATTGCGTTACTATATTGACCATTTGGGAAAATAGGCTGTAAAGTTAATGGAATATGAAGATCTTCCCTGTACGGACTTCATAATAACCTAGAAAAACCTACATGATCTGATGCTAAGAGAAGGGAGCCGAACCAGGAGAACATTGTACACAATCACTGTTATATTGCTTCTGTGATGACTAACTTTGGTAGACTTGACTCTTCTCAGCAATAGACAGCTCCAAAGGACTCATGATGGAAAGAGATATCTACATCCAGAGAAAGAACTATGGAGTCTGAAGGCAGATTGAGGCAAACTATTTGGTCTCTTTGTTTTCCTCCTCTTTTTTGGTTTTGTTTCTTCTTTCTCATGATTCATTCCATTGGTCATAATTCTTTACAACTTGACTATTGTGTAAATAAGTTTAATGCGAAGGTGTATATAGAACATATATTGGATTCCATTCCATCTTGCGGGGCAGGAGGGAGAAGAGGGAGGGGGAGAAAATTTGGAACTAAAAAATTTATGGAACTGAGTGTTGTAAACTAAAGATAAAAAAACTAATAAAAAAAATACTTGAAAAAAAAAGATCTTCCCTGTACATTTATAGGCCTATGTGACTACATATGTTCCATTTTTCTCCTTGGAACAGGATCCTAGGACTCAAAAGGTAAGAGCATATATCACTGGTTCCTCTTCCTTGAAATGTTGGCCACCCTTCTAGGAACATACAGAATTAGTTCTGTGTCCTTTACAACACAAGACATTTTTGCCTTATCAATCACTGATGCCTTACTCCTTTGAACTCTGGCCCAGTTCACAACTGTAATACATCCTGCACTGAGTCACATAGAGACTTGGTGCTGAGCCAATCACATAGGCTTTCATACCTTTCAGCACTAAGCCAATTAGCTTTCACACTTTTTTGCACTGAGCCAATCAGGTGCTGAGTCTTTGTTTGAAACCTGTATACATTCTGGGAAATTGATATTTTGCCTGGGGGCTCACTCATGGAAAGGTTGATTTCCCAGAAGGGACTCTGAGTTATTAAGGGGCCCCTTGCTACTCAGATGTAAGTGTTCTCCTCATCTGGTGATATATGTAAATATTTCTATTACTCTGTTAAGCTTTATCTTATATTGTCTTTATGTGCAGAATAAATGTTACACTGATTTAGTTTTGAGTGAAGAGTCCTTATACTATGTGATTTGATCCTTAAAATATCTCATTAATGCTACATAGGCAAAGAACGTGTCCTACCAAATTCTTTTTATGATACAGATATGGTACTGAAAACTAAACTGGAAAGAGTCAAAACAGAGAAAGAAAATTAATAGGCCAATTTCTCTAATGAATATAGATACAAAAATTTCAAATAAAATATCAGCAAAAAGATTACAGCAATTTACCATGAGAATTATATATTATGACTGGGTAGGATTTATACCAGGAATGCAGGGATGGTTTAATATTAGGAAAACTATCAGCATAATTGACCATATCAACAAGACTAACACAAAATGATATGACTATCTCAATAGATGCAGAAAAAGCTTTTGACAAAATACAACATCCATCCCTATTAAAAACACTAGGGCACATAGGAATAAATGGAGTCTTTCTTAAAATGATAAGTAGCATCTACCTAAAACCATCAGCAATGCAGATAAACTAGAAACATTTCCAATAAGATCCTGGTTGAAACAAGGATATCCGCTATCACCACTGTTATTCAATATGGTACAAGAAATGTTAGCTTTAGCAATAAGAGAAGAAAAATAAATTGAAGGAATTAGAATAGGTAAAGAAGAAACAAAGCGAGAATACTTGAGAATCAAGTAAAAAATTACTTGAAATAATTTTATGGCTTTAGCAAAGTTGCAAGATATAAAACAAACCCACATGTATCATCAGCATTTCTATATATTATTGACAAAGCCCAATAGAAAGACATAGAAAGAGAAATTTCATTTAAAGTTACTGTAGATATAAAATATTTGGGAGTCTACCTTCTACCTGCCAAGACAAACCCAGGAACTATATGAACACGATTACAAAACACTTTTGATACAAAGTCAGATCTAAATGGAAAAATATCAGTTGCTCACGGGTAGGCTGAGCTAATATAATAAAAAATGACAATTATCCCTAAATTAATGTACTTAAATTCAGTGCCATACCAATTAAACTACCAAAAAAATATGGAGCTAGAAAAAATAACAACAAAATTCATCTGGAAGAACAAAAGGTCCAGAATTTCAAGGTAATTAATGAAAAGAAATGCAAGAAAAGGTGGCCTAGGCATACCACATCATAAATTGTATTATAAAGAACTAGAATATATCACTTCAGCCAATACATGTATTCCCTGAGCTGCTAATCCAGATTTAGGTAATATCCATCCAAAATGATTCTTAGGGGTTCTCATACATATCCCAGTAGAGATTTTTCTTATCTCTTTTCTATCCAACCAGAAGTTCTCTAAACCATGTAAATCATATCCTGCCAAAGCAGGTGTTCCTGGATGTGGTGGGACATCTTCCCTCACCGTCCAATGCTCAATATTTTGGATCTTATTTGTTTGCTATTTTATAATTTGCATAATTTGGGATCATCTTTCTGGCTTCCTCCTACTGATCTATTATTCAAATTACATAAAGCAGTGAACAAATTATCCTTCTAATGTTGGTACTAATTATTAGAACTTAACTTTCTTAACTGTTCTTTTAACAATCCATTCATTCTTTCTATCACTCCAGATGCTTGTGGATAATGTGGAATATGATGTATCCACTCTATGTTGTTCAATACACAATATCTCTTAATCTCATTACCAAATGTGACTCTGTCACTTTGAATCTGCATTGGGATTCCATAACATAGACTCATAATATCTAGGGTTTTACAGGTGTTTTTCTGGGTTGCATTCTTATAAAGATGAGCCACTAGTACACCTGAATAGGTGTCAACAGAAGTACATATAAATTTGCATCCTTTATCTTGGGGTAGTGGTCCAATATAATCTATCTGCCAGATCTGGGCTGGAACTTTTCCCCTTGCTATTTCTCCAGTTATTACTCAAGGAACAGTTCGTTCTTTTTCCAGTTGACATATATGACATTCCTCTGTTACTTGCTTTAACATTGAATAAGAGATTCTGATAGCTCAATCTTGTGCCCACCAGTGTTTGGCCTGGACCCATAAATGGCTGGCTGTTTGGTGGACCCATTTTGCTCGTACTGGATCATCAGTTGGCGTCGAAGTAGGGACAGTATGTTCAGTAGCAATCTTTGCTAGTCAATCAGCATATGCATTGTACTCACATTCTGGCGTAGTCAGGGGCACATGAGCATCTACATGAAAAACTGACAAATTAGTAACCAAAGACATGTCCCATATTTCTTCCCATAATTCTTTGCCCCAAACATGTTTACCATGAATTTCCCAATTTTGATTTTTCCACATTGGCATCCATGTATCTAACCCATTGGCTACTACCCATGAATCAGTGAATATATGACACTGTCCTGCTTTCTCTGTTTTAATAGCTTGATGTACTCCCATAAGTTCAGCATATTGACTACTTCCACCTATCCCAGTAATTTCCAACGTCCTCTTAGTACATGGTTTATAGGCTACTGCTTTCCAATGTCTTTTATGGCCCAAATATTTTGCTGTCCCATCAGTAAACCATGCATGTTTCTTCTGTTCTTCAGTCAGTCCATTATATCTGTCACTCCATTTTACCAAGGATTGTACCAACTGTTACCTTGATTCAGAAGGTTTGTCATTTCCATCAATGTCGATGCTTGCAATACATTCATGTAGAGCAGAAACTCCACTTTTGCCTGTTTTTGATCTATTCTGAATATACCATTTCCATTTAATTATGCTAGCCTCTTGTGGATGTCCAATTCTGTGAGATGCTGGGGTACTCATTACTCAAGTCATAATCGGGATTCCAGGCCTTAATATCACTTCATGGCCCAAAGTCAGTCTTTCAATCTCTACCAAAGGCCAATATGCAGCTAATAACTGCTTTTCAGGGGCAGCTAGGTGGCACAGTGAGTAGAGCACCGGCCCTGGACCCAGGAGGACCTGAGTTCAAATCCAGCCCCAGACACGACACAATTACTAGCTGTGTGACCTTGGGCAAGTCACTTAACCCCAATTGCCCTACCTTCCTCTCTCAAAAAACAAACAAAAAAAAAAACACAACTGCTTTTCAAAAGGTGTATATTATAATCCAGATGAAGGTAGTTTCCTTGACCAAAATCCTAAGGCTACATTACTGCTTTGTTGTTTCTACCATAAACTCCAATTCACATAGTCAGCTTGTGCAGACACTTGTAATTCCACTGGTCCATTTTGCATAGGCCATAAATCCAGAGCCAGTTGTATAGCAGCTTTAGCTTCTTCATTACTCTGTTCAAGTCCCCAGTCAAATTCATATTTTTTTCCTGGTAACTTTATATAAGGGTTTCAAAATCTGTCCAAGATGTGGAATGTGGTGCCTCCAATATCCAAACAGTCCTATGAACTTTTGCGCCTCCTTATTAGTGGGGATAGTAAAATCTTGAATCTTCTGTTGAGCTTGTGGGAGAATTTCTCACAGTCTACTCTATACCCAAAAACTTTACAATTTCAGCTGGTCCTTGAATCTTTGCAGGGTTATTTCCCATCCTTTGCTTTTCATATGCTCAATTAAAAGTATCAAACTCTTCTCCATTTCTTTTACATTTTCTCCCTGTATCATAATATCATCTATGTAGTAGGTAAGCTGTACACCAGGTAGCTTCAATTCATCCAAATATTCAGCCACAATTCTATAACAAATAGTTGGCCTATGCAGATATCCTTGTGGCAATTGGGTAAAAGTACATTGTTGGCCCTGCCATGTGAAAGCAAATTGGTCCTATTGTTTGGAGTCTATTGGAATTGTAAAGAAAGCATTGGCTAAATCAATAACTGTGTACCAAGTCCCATCATATTTATGGATCCCTTCTATTAAAGTAATAGTATCTGGAACAGCAGCATGCAAGGGTGGAGTCGCTTTATTCAATTGTCTACAATCCGCTGTCATTCTCCAAGTTCCATCTGACTTTCGTACTGGCTGTACAGGATTATTTCAATGAGTGGTTGTAGGGACTACCACTCCTGCTTCAACATATTCCTTTATAGCACTGGCAATTTCATCTTGCCCACCTGGCACACAATACTACTTCAAAGTCATTATTTAGAAAGTTCAGGTAAAGTGTTTGGATCCATCTTTACTTCTCCTACTAAAACTGTATTAATTCCTGTCTTCCTTACTGCAAATTGATATCTCCCCTCAGGCAAATTCAAAGTCTTGCCTTTCAATATATCTGTTCCAATGATGTATTCAGGAATGGGTACAATGACCACAGTATATTCTTTCTTAGGCAGTTGTCCAATGTTCATCATCAGTTTGGCTGATATTTCAGCTCCTCCTAGTCCTGTGATGGTAATGGGGGTTCCATGCTTAAATTTGTCAGGGTTTCCATAAATCAAGCTGGCTTCTGCCCCAGTGTCTATCAATGCCCTACTTACAGTATTTGATCCATTTTTCCAATATACAGTCAGATTAACATGGGGTCTGTAATCCTGTCTGTGTGTTTCTTTAATCTAAGTTGGGGCTTGGCCTATTCCTTAGTCTCCTTGAAGGTGTGACTCACTTGGATACAAAGGTTCAAGATCTGTAGGATTTGTAGGAGCAGTTCTTACTTCTCTATTCTGTTTGCTATTAAGCCCCTTGGCACATTTTGTATAGCTTATCAGTTGGAATACCACCTATTCTTCTAAAATCTAGCCCTGCTTTTAATAGAGCAGTAAACTTTTGTCTTCTTGTCACTCCATGCTGAATCTGCTGGCTATGTACCATCTTCTCCTGAAGAAATTTATCTCTTCCCCAGTCTCCTAAGTCACTTAACTGTGAAATGCTTATCCAGCACCTCTCAAAGAGGGTTACCTATTTCTACAATCAGCAGAGTCAGAATTACATGTTTATAAGTGGGGGTGCTGTCTTAATTATCAAATTCCTATAAGAGACTCCCAAGGGAGTTTCATAATAAACTTAGACATTCCCTAACATAATAGCAGTCTTTATCACCTCCTCCTTCAACTTTCCCATACAGTCCCTAATTGAATACCAGGGTCTATCTGCAGTGGGCCACATAGAATCAGCAGGGTGTTCTGCATTACAACCTGTTGCAGCCAAAGCCAACAAATTGGTCATTTGGTTAGCTCTTTGCAAATGATAATCCCTAAAAGCTTGCTGTACAAAAGAATTCTGACTAATACTTATGAATCTCATACAATCAACAGTATCTACAGATACTCATGTGGCCCCTTCATCACTGATTCTCACCACCCAATATATTAATGATTCTCCTGTTCTCTGGGTGAACCTACTCAAGATATCTGTGATTTACTGCTGTGTAAAATGTTCTGAAATCTCCCTGAAACACAGTATTGTGATCCTGTGTTTCTTAGTCTGGCGTGATACTGTAACACTCAATGGTGGCTCAAAAGTAGTATCATAGAATGTATCATCTTGTGCCTCAGCTTCTCACATTGTATCCTCCTGTCTAGATTCTCTTCCCCTGTTACCATGGTAACCAGACTGACTGCTAGGCTCGACATGGGCTGAGCTAAGATGCATTCTTGAACTTCTTGGCTCCCTCTGCCTTCTAGCTGAATTTACAACAAAGCTGTTAGGTTCCTGTTGTTCTACCACCTGAGGTTCTCCATCTTGCTGTGGTATAGACTGAATCTGAGTTCTCTCGTGATGGTCTGTCCCTGTTTTCACATACAATATGATAGGCTGTGAGTGAAATCCAGCCTTGTCTAGGGATCTGTGTTGGCACAGAAGTTCCTGGCTCAACATAGCTCCAAATCTCTAGGTCCTCCACTGCGTAGCTTATGTTTCCAGTCTTCATAGAGACCAGGCCTTTAGACCATTCCCTTGCTAGGGAGCAATAAGTTATATCCTCCCATCCTGGGACAACCATTTCTATCTCTAGAGATTTTATATCTTACAATCCCATCCTCGATGCCAAATAATGTATCAGCAAAGCAATAATAGCAATGTAGATGATAATCATCAAAATGCCTATGTAGTTCTGTATCACAAAGTATATGAGACTCTCCTCATAGAAGGGAAAAGTAAAACATTTATTCAGACACCAAAGAATCATATCCCATAACCAAATGTTCAGCTCCCACAGCCAGTTAGCCCACTTTATCATAACAGCAAGGAACCTAAAACATGATATCCCCACATGGAGCCTCACCATCCCAAAACCTCTCCAACCCCCTGCAGTGGTCTTCCCCAAAAACAAACTCACAGTACAGCCAAGTCAGCCTGTTCAGTCCTAACCATCAGCATTGCCAGCCATTAGCAGCCATAACTGTGTGCTTTCCCTCCCTCCTCCTGCCCCTTTCTCTCTCTCTCTCTCTCTCTCTCTCTGCATTTCCTGTGACATAACTTCCTTTTCCTGTCAGGAAGCTCCTCCTACTACATGTGACTTAAGCTTCCTGTGATGTAAGCAGGTCACATGGCCTATTGATGGGTGGGAAAGATCTTCAAATCTAAATTGCTGCTACAGATAAGAACTCACTACTTGACAAAAACTGCTGGGAAAACTGGAATATACTATGGGAGAAACTAGGTGTAGACCAACATCTTACACCCTATACCAAGATAAAGTCAAAATGGGTACATGATTTAGATTATGCTATAAGCAATGTGGGAGATCAAGGAATAGTTTACCTGTTATATTTATGGAGAATGGAAGAATTTATGACCAAACAAGAGATAGAGAACATTATGAAATGCACAATTGATCATTTTGATTACATTAAATTGAAAAGTTTTTGCTCAAACAAAGCCAATGCAACCAAGATTAGGAGGGAAGCAGAAAAGTGGGAAAGAATTTTTAGAAACCGTGTCTCTGATAAAGGCCTCATTTCTAAAATGTATAGAGAACTGAGTCAAATATATAAGAATACAAGTCATTCCCCGACTGATAAATAGTCAAAGGACATGAACAGGCAGTTTTCAGAGGAAGAAATTAAAGATATATATAGTCATATGAAAAACTGATCTAAATCACTATTGATTAAACAAATGCAAATCAAAACAACTCTGAGGTACCACATCACACCTATCAGATTGGCTAACATGACAAAACAGGAAAACGATAAATGTTGAAGAAGATATGGGAAAATTGGAACAATAATTCATAGACAAAATAAAACCACTTCTAGGCCCTCTGTCTTATTAGACTCCTGCTGTCACCCCTGATAATGACAGAGGTCTGACGGGATACATGTATCATCACCCTAAATTTAAATGTAAGGAATTTATCCTTGCTTAGTTTCTTTATTTTTGCTTACTCATGTTTGCCTTTTTATGTTTCTCTTGACTCAACTCTTACATTTGAACTTAGCTCTGGTCTTTTTATCAGGAATACTTAGAAGTCCTCTATTTCATTAAAGTTCCATTCTCTCTATCCCCAACCCCTTCATCCCCTGTTATTATGCTTAGTTTTGCTGGGTAAGTTATAGGCCATAAGTGTATATCTTTTGTCTTCTGATCATTTCAGGGACTCCACTCCTTTATAGTAGTGGCAGCTAAATCAGGTGTCATCCTGACTATGACTCCTCAGTATTGGAATTCTTGGCTGCTTATAGTATTATTTTTTAAGCAGGAAATTCTAGATTTTGGCTATGATGTTTTGGCTATTTTTTATTTTGGAGTTATTTTATGAGATGAGCAATGTACTATTTCTGTTTTTACTTTGCCTTCTGGTTCTAACAGATTAAGGTAGTTTTATGATTTCTTGAAATATGATGTGTAGGCTCCTTTTTAAAATTCATAGCTTTCAAGTACTGTGATTATTTCTCCTCAGTTGGTCTTCCAGGTCAGTTGTTTTAATTATGAAATACTTTGCATTTTCTTCTTTCTTTTAGGTTTTTTTTTAACTTTTTAAATATTTCTTGTTGCCTAATTGAGTCTTTAGCTTCTATTTGGTCCATTCTAATTTTCATTTAGTTGTGGGGGTTTTTCTGCTTTGAAAAAGTTTGTACCTCTTGTGCCAAATTGTTTATTATATTTCCAATTTTTCTTCCATAGCTTCATTTCTATTCCCATTTTTCTCTAGCCCTCTCATTTTATTTATAAAAACATTTGTTAACTCTTTTTAAAAGTTTTTTTCATCACTGCCAAGACTTGTAGTTGAACTTATACACAAGCTGTAGTTTTTTTGAGCCTTTGCCTATAGATCTTTTGCAATCATTCTTTCCACTTTTTCTAGAAATGCAAGATTTCACCTTTTATGTGAATGAATGAATGAACAAAATATTTGTTAAGCACTAACAATGTGTGAAGCACTGTGCTAATTGCTGGAGATATAAAAACATTAGTAAGATGTTTCCTGCTCTCAAAGAGCTCATATTCCAATACAGAAATTACCACATATGCATGAAGTTTCAGCTAAAAGTCAGATGGAAAGTCCATCTAGTCATTTAAAAAAATATTTTTTTTTCCAATTAAGAAACTTTTTTCTTCCCTTCCACCAGTACCCCTTCTATTGGGGGGGAAAGTAAACCAATACCTTCCTAATAAATATACATTATGAAATAAAACTAATTCCTACATTAGCCATGAGTTTTAGAAAAAGGTATAGGAAAATTTAAAAACCTAAGAAGTAAAATATTTTGAAGGTGAGGAAAGGAAGGAGGGGTTTTACTTTACTACTTACCTGAGAGAGAAAAAAGAGGGGAATATTTAGATAATTAGTTCAGAGAAAGATGAAAGAAGAAGTTAAAATAATCCCCAAACTAGGGAAAGGTGTAAGAAATGGTACGGGTAAAGATAAGTTAGGGGAAGAGATCTGTAGCAATATGGTTGCCTTAAACTAGATTTAGTCAGGTTGAAGCAAGATGGCGGATTAGAGGCAGTAACCTTGGTTAAGTCTCTCAACATTCCCCTGCAAACAACTTTAAAATAATGCCTCCAATCAAATTTTGAAGTTGTAGAACCAACAAAAGGTCAGGGTGAGACTTTTTCCTGATTTAAGAAGCCTTAGGAGGTCCAAAAAAGAAGTCTGTGACACCAGGGTGGAGGCCTCTGTTGAGTGCACACACAGAATGGCAGTAACAGCAGCTACAGCAGTAGCACCTTTGGGAGCTCTCAGCCCAGAAATGGTAAGGGGCTTTGACAACTTCTCAGAAACAGATTACAGGGGACCTGTTGCTGCCCTAGGTATGGCTGGCTCTGAGTGGCAACTAAATTGCCCATACATAGTTCTGGGGCACAGTTGCAGGTCAGTCATAAGGGAGCAGGGACCCTGGTCGTAGTTCCAGGGCCAAGAGGAGTGTTAGTACTTGCAACTGCAGGGGGAACATAGGCCCTTTCTGGGTAGACACCAGAATGCAGACAGGGAGAGCCGTGATTATATCTCTTCCCAAATCATGCCACCTTGGAAGGACTAAAAACTTGCAGACTCCTAGAACTATCCCTGAAAATAGCAGCAAAACTTGAATATTGGCACAACCCCAGATGAGCAGAACCCAACTTTAACATAAAATTCAAGAAACAGGATGGAAAAATGAGCAAACAGGTTAAAAAAAAAGAGAGAGAACTTAACCATATAAAGCTATTATAGTAGAAGGGAAGACCAAGACAGAAATTCAGAGGAAGACAGTAATGCAAAAACAGTTACAACCAAAGCCTCAAAGACAATGCTAATTGGTCAACAAGAATTCCTGGAAGAGTTAAAGAGAGATATGTGTGGGTAAAGGAAAAACTGGAAAAAGAAATGAGTGTGATGCAAGAAAATGATGAAAAGAGAATTAACAGCTTGGCAAAAGAGGCACAAAAACTACTGAAGAAAGTAACACCTTGGAGTTGTGAACTGATCCAGCCATTCTGGAGAGCAGTTTGGAACTATGCCCAAAGGGCTATTAAAAATTGCCTACTTTTGACCCAGCAATACCACTTCTAGGGCTGTATCCCAAAGAGATCATATAAGTGGGAAAAGGACTCGTACATACAAAAATATTTATAGCAGCTCTGTTTGTGGTGGCAAAGAATTGGAACTCAAGGGGATGCCCATCAATTGGGCAATGGTTAAACAAGTTGTGGTATATGAATGTAATGGAATACCATTGTGCTATAAGAAATGAAGAGCAGACCGACTTCATAATCACCTGGAAAGACTTACACGATCTGATGCTCAGTGAGGGGAGCAGAACCAGGAAACATTATACTTATACTCTCCACATGCCTTAGCATTCAAATTCATAAAGGAGACATTATCTGAGCTTCAAAAAGACACAGAGTAAAACAATAGTGATAAAAGACTTCATTATTCCTCTAACAGTTTTAGATAAGTTTAACAGGAAGATAAACAAAAGGGAAAATAAAATATTGAGCAAATTTCTGGAGAAATTAGAATTAAAATGTCATCTTTTAAATAGTGTGTTGGTAAGCAAAATGGCCTTTATTTTCTTTGAGTAACTCAGTGTATTTCATTAAGCCTTATTAGGTTCTGGGCCCTAGGCCCAGAGTCCTATTAGGTGTGGAACCTATGCAGGTGCGGATTGGTGACTGGGGTGGGGCCCAAGATGGGGCTGGCTAAGGGGAGGTGTTAATTCCAGAGCCATGCCCTATTGGGTGTTAACCTAATCTATGTGGATGTGAACTTCCCAGGGTCCTAAGGGGAGGGGCCAACTCAAGAACCAATCACCAGAGCCTGGGCTCTGGTCATTCAGATGATGCTTGATGATGTCAAAAACTCTATAAGAGGAGAGACGACAGCTTGAAGATCCTTTTCTGTTGGAGCTCTACCTGCAGCACTGGTGGCGGGCGTGACACTGGGCCAGCCCTTGTTCTGAGCTCCTGGGCTGAACCTAGATGTTGGTAACTATGAATTGTATTGGGTCTGTCTGTTGATGTTTGTAATTTGTTTGTATTTTGTTCTGAAGTTCAGGGTGCTGGCTTTTTCCCCTGAACTAAGTGAATGATATTTGTATGCTGAATTAAGGTAAGCTTGTCATTGGAGCTCCTCCTTACAGCAGTTGTGGCACGTGACTCTGGGTCAGACCTTGTTCTGAGCTCCCGGGCTGAACCTAGATGTTGGTAACTATGAATTGTATTGGGTCTGTCTGTTGATATTTGTAATTTGTTTGTATTGTGTTCTGAAGTTCAGGGTGCTGGCTTTTTCCCCTGAACTAAGTGAATGCTGTCTGTATGCTGGATTAAAGTAAACTTGTCAACCCCTTCACCTTGCTTTCCTTAGTTAAAGCAGATCAAAAGAACCTGTGCTTTTCCAGTGTGCCAGCAGCTTTCTGGGTGCTGGCTGTGGGTGGATCTTACACCCCCACAGAAGCTGCTAGCCAGATTGTTGAAACAATGGACACCAAAAATTATACATATTTCACTGCACCAGTGATACTTTTATAAAAATTGACCATATCCTATGGCTCAGAGACATTGCAAACAAATGTAAAATGGTAGAAATAGTTACTACAGTACTTACAGATCATAATGGAATAAAAATAAAAATTGGTTCAGGGATCACAAAAAAAAGATACAGATCAAAATGACAGTTAACATTGAAATCTTAAATAATGAGTGGGTCAAGGAACAAATCATAAAACAATAACTATGTAAAATAAAATATCAATGATTAAACAACATATCGAAATGTCTGGGATGTAATTAAAGAAAGGCTCATACATTTACAATCATACTTTACCAAAACAGAAAAAGAACAGGTTAGTGAACTGAATGTGCACTTTAAAATTAGAAAATCAACACAAACACCTAAAATAAGCACGAAAGAGAAGATATTAGAGGGGAAATAGATAAACCAGAAACTAGAAAAAATAGAAATGATAACTAAAACTAAAAACTAGTTATTTGAAAAGACTAATGAAATTGACAAACTTAGTTAATTAAACTGATTTAAATGATTAAAGAGAAGAGAGCAGAAAATTAAATCAGTAAAATGGCAAATGATTAAGGTGAAGTCACAGTAAACCCAGAAGAAATAAAAGTATAATCAGAACGCAATATATAGTTACATGCTATGAGCACAAAATAAATGCTGAAAACATAAAAGATATACAAGAATACCATTAAAATTATGAAATATCCAAACTCTCTTAAGTTGATTACAAAAAAGGAAATAGATCAAGCCGGAAAAGAACTACCAAAGAGGTGGAGAGAGGGGAAACTCCTGGTCTTAATGGATTCAAAAGAGAAATTCTACCAAATTTTTAAAGAACAATTAGCAGACATACTTCACAAATTATTTTCTAAAGTTAAGAAAGCATTCTATATAATCCTTTTATGAAACAAATATTGTCCTAAGCCTACAAAAGGGAATGATAAAATAGGGAAAGAAAACTATAGGCCAATATCATTAATGAATACTGACTCAAAAATTTCAAACAAAATCCTATCAAATAGTCTACAGTAGTAGTCTAAGAAAGAATGAGTTATCTTTTTTGAAAACGTGAAATTGATGGTCTGGATTTCTCTGTCTCTCTCTCATCTGAGAAATTATTCATTATGATCAAGTAGAATTTATACCAGGGATGCAAGAATGGTTTAACATTAGGAAAACAGTATAATTAGTATTACTAAGCACCAAAACATGTAAAACCACAGCGTCATCTCAGTAGATGCAGAAAAAGCCTTTGACATGGTACAACACTCTTTTATGCTAAAAACCCTGGAAAGCATAAGCATAAAGAGACATTTTTTTTAATATCACTGAATGCTTTTCTCTAAAATCAAAAGCAAGCATCATAGATAATGGGGAACCTTTTCCAATAAATATAGGAGGGAAGCAAGGATGCCTGCTTTCCACCCTATTATTTGACATAATTCTGGAGACTCTAAATAGCAATAATACAAAAGAAAGGAACTGATAGAATAAAGATAGTTAAAGAGGAGATAAAACTGTCTCAGTTTGCTGATGATATGATGGTTTACTTGGAAAATTCTAGGAAATCAGCAAAGATAGTAGTTGGGAAAAATAATAGCTTCAGTAACGTTGCAAGCGACAAAACAAATCCTCAAAAACCAAAAATATTTTTATATAATAACAACAAAATGCAAAAGGCAATAATAGGTAAATCATATTCTTAATAACTACAAAATGCATAAAATTTCTAGGAATTCACCTACCAAAGCATAATAAAGAGTTGTATAGATTCAATTACAAAATGTTCCTTAAAAAAATAAAGAAGAACTTAAATAGTTGGAGGAATATTCAGTGCTCATGGCAAGATAGTGCAAGATAGTGCCAATTTAGTAAAAATGACAAAACTACAAAGCTAATTCTTACTTTTAACACTAATTTACCAAAGGGAGACTTTATAGAGCTTGATAAAATAATAGCAACCATGGACTGCATGTAACATAACTCTGTTTGCCTCAGTTTCCTCATCTGTAAAATGACCTGGAGAAAGAAATGACAAACTACTCAAACATCTTTGCCAAGAAAACCACTGCTGGGGTCCCAAAGGCACAACTGACTGAACAACAGTGAAATTAAGTTTAACAAAAATGACAAAAAAGAAAGATGACAATTGAAGGAGAAGTCGCAGGGGAACTGCTATACTGATGCACTGTTGGTGGAGCTGTTAAGTATTCCAGCCATTCCATAAAACAAACAAACAAACAAAAAAAAAACAACCCTGGAACTATTCCCCCAAATCACTAAACTGTTTATACTCTTTGACCTAGTGATCATTAAGGAGTATTGAAACACCTCTGTACAATCCCAGTCACTCCCTTTCTTGTACTCCCTTCCCTTGAGTCAAGAGGGGATCAAAAAGTCCAGGGTTTTCCTGTTAACCTGAGCAGATCAAGGGAAGAGAGTGCTGGTAAGGAATTTAGGTTGCCTTCAAATTCACCCTCCCCCACCAGAAAAGGAAGGAGGGGGGAGGGGCAGTAGCTATAGTGGGGTCCCACTAGCACTGTCCCTGGCCCCTGGGTATCCTGTAGCCCACCCAGAAAGCCTGGAAGTATCATTCAGGTTCTGTGAATCCTGCTCACTGAGCCCCCCACACCCCCAAAAGCTGTGGGGAGAGAGTAAAGTGTCATGGCTCAAGGTAGAGTGAGGTAAGAAGTCAGCTAGCCTATGCACTAACCCACTCTTTTAAAGTTGTGGTTTTAACATGTTAATGATGAGATGCTGATTCTCTGTGTAAAGTAATTTGGAAATGCATTCAACAAGACTGAAGTCACCTTATTGGTAATAGGTTTGTTTCAAGTTTCAAACTGGTAAGCTTTTGTACGTCAGGCAACTTTTCATAACTTGGATGTTTTAGAGTATGAAATGAAAGAAACTAAAAAAAACTAAAAAATGGAAAAAATTGTTTCCCTGCTAATCCTGTCTAATTATGTTTTGTAACTGCCACTTAGAGAGCAGTCTTCAGGGTAGTCAAAAGCCTCAGCCCACAGCAGCTCTAAGGGTAGATGGGATGATTAGGAAGGGGTCCCTGTCAATCCCCCTCATTTTGTAAACTGCAAAAAAGAGTTTGTTTGAGTGATGGAGTTCCTAAACAAGGAACTTGGCTTGTTGAGAACTTGTAAGTATATAAAAATGATCTCTAACGATTAGCTTTTACACCAGGACAAATTTTAAATTTGAGATGTAAGTCCTGGTAAATTTTTCCCCAAGCTGTGATTAGTGAAACTTGCTGTTTGAGGTAAAAGCCCTTGGGACCATAACTAATTTTGAGTTGTCTGATAGATCATTGTAATACAAGGAAAATTAGGAACCCCTGAGAAACCCCTAGCTACTGACAAGCACCCTCAGAAAGAATGGACTCAGATATCTTTGGCATTTAGCAAATCCCCTGGGACTCCATGACTCCACCAAGGAATCTCAATAGATAGGACCATCCCACTGTAGGATAACCTGGCAGACCCTTTCTAGCAGATATCCCTGGGGCTCCGTGACTCCACCAAGGAATGTAAATGAGATTATCATAACCTGACTGAATCTTTTGATCAGTCAGGACCTTTGTTCCTGTTCCCCCCTGCCCTGTACCCCCATATCCTATATAAGCCAAGCCATCACCCCAACACATTTGCCATTAATTTGTGGTGCCGTACCCCAATGGCCGCCGGCTAATAAATTCTCCACTTAAAACTTATACTCTGTGGTGTGTCTTGCTCGCTTCTGGTACAACATCATAATAATCCATCCATAAGGAACAGACAAGCTACTCAGAGAGAATGTGATACAGGTGGATGTCTACATCTGGAAAAGCTGAGAGGACAATTTTAGCCTCAGTCTAAGATGAGATCTCCTGGCTCAGTTTCCCCATTGTGTTCCTTTGAAAAGGAATGTTACCCACCTGGTTATTCCTGAGTCTGGCTATGAAGTGGATGTGATGAATCATGCCCCTGCTTTATCCTTTCATAGCAAATTTCTATAATCAGAGCAAATGGTTAGTAAAAGATAATGAGCATATATATCAGTAAGGCAAGATTCATGACTTGGAGGATGACCATGAACATGCCTGTATGGTTCAGAATTGTAAAGTATGAAAAACTCTCTAGGTAGAAGGCAGAGGAAGTATAACATTTATTTAGGCACCAAACAATCAAATCCCAGAACCAGTAATTCCCATTCGACACAGTAGTAATTGTATTCCAGAACCAGAAAGCCCATGTCAATGTAAAACACAGTATTATAGCAAAGAGCCAAGTCATCCTGTAACCTTCCCCCCCGCCCCCAGGGCCTTCCCATAAACAATCACTCACGAATCCTGTTTACTTGCTTGTGTCCTCTCCCCCTTCAGTCCTCTGGTCTGCAGCATTCTGGTCTCCACTCTCACCTCAGCACTCTCTTCTGCAGCTTTGTGAACTCAGAGGAGGAATCCTTGGGCTGAATTCTAAAGTCTGGTTTCTCTTTTGACTTCTGAATTCTCAGTTCTCAATAGCTACTTTCTGGGTGTATATGTTCTTTTTAGGGCCAGAGGGCTTCGTGCCCAATAGGCATAAAAGTGTGGGAAAGATCTTTAATCTCTGTTTGGCATCATAAAGGTATGCCCCCCCCCTTAACTGGCCCCACCTGAGGCCTATTGAATGGGTGGCGTGTGAGGTAGTGAGAAAATAAAATGTGAAGACTTCGCAGGGAATATATATGTATAAATATATATCTATATCTATTCATATCTATACTTAGAAATGTTTAAAAATCAAGAAATAGGGAAATAGGGAGGTGGAAAATTCTGAAGCTGTGAGAGCCTGATTACTCAGCCTCTGGGAAAGTTTCTTTTTTTTTTCCACTCCTGAAACTTTTTCTTCTTTCTTCTGGTTCTGGTTTAAAGATTTACTAAGTAAGAATAGGGTCACTGTGACCTGTTTTCCTTTACTGTAAATGTACTGTAAAAGAATGGAGAGGGTCTCCACCTCCCCTTATCTTATTCTCCATCTTTAGATTTATAGATGTCACCTCAGTTGTAATCATTAACTAAGGGAATGGGAATTGGAATTTCTGTGTCTTGATTTCCCAGTTCTTTGTCTAGTTTTTCGTGCTCAGATTGTAAGCCCCGCTCCCAGCCAATGGTGAGAAGGGTCAGAGGTATAATTATTGGTGCTTTGTTCCTTGTGCTTTTGCCTCCCTTGCTAGATCTGTTCTGGCAGAGGACGCCCTATTCTCGAGAGAATCAAATAAAATTTATTTGTTTCCACCCTGAGATGTCTCCTTATTAGAAAATAATTTTCATTATTTGGTGAGGGTCTTTCATCCCACATAGGTGGGAAAGATCTTCAATCATATTATTGCCACAGCATAATGCAAGTATCTTGCAGTTTTGACCTGTATCTTCAGTTTGTTTTAGGTAAGAGAATTTCAAAGCAATCAATTTTCTTGGAGGTAACTTATTTGGCCTAGCCATTACTTTAGCATCCTCTCAAGTCTTTTGTTAAAATTGGAGTAAAAGTCAGTCTCTGGCAAATTGATTTTTGTAACTATTGAATCCAGCAATGGAAAACTTCTACCTACAAAAGTGATGTTAAATTTTCCTATATAGGACTGAATCACAATAACATTTGATCTTCCTAAAGGAACAGAATCAGATAACACTGTATGTCAAATATAAATGATTCTATTGAGGCTCTTGCTTTCTTTCTTTGTTTTCCCCCATTCTGACATCACTTTTAATTCTCTCTATATTGGGGCCCTGTGTATTGAACTTATCAGATTTGTGTCTTCCAGACTATAGGAATTCACCTACAGTTGGTAGCAAACAGTGGTTACCAGCTCATGTCCACCCATTATTCCCTCCATGCAAGGTTCCAGTCAACCCCCTTCCCTGGGAACTTGCTGGCAGGAAGCAGTTTCAGAAGCTGAGATCTTCACCCCTTACCCCAAAAGATTTTGGATCCCATTTGTTTGAGAGGAGAATGATGGGGTGATGGGACCTGGACTCCGAATTTTCACATACATTTCAGCAACTCAGTCCCTGGATTTTCCCACACAACCTATTCCCTGGTGTCTCCACCCAAGGCAACTGGCCTAGCCCAGTCCACCTAGATACTCAATAATCCTTTTAACAGCCCTTTCACTGTGGTTCTGTGACCATTTAACTCCTTTCATTGTCTGCACCTGGCCCACCCCAGGCTACTTACTTAATCCCATCAAGATCTTTTCACTGACTCCTTTCCCTTTTTTCTGTATAAAAGTATCATTCTCATCTTCATCAAGAGGCAGATTTACTAGGAATCTGCCTGCCATACTGCTGTTATAATAAACCTTGCTACTCTGACTGAAAGAAGGCTTGAGTGGTTGAATTCTTTCCAGGTAGATGGATGCAGTGGGATACCCTGGCTCTTTTAATGTAAGGTTCTTCCCAGTCCTCAGTTTGTCTGAGGCAACAAGCATTCAGTGATTAAAGGCTAGGTAAGAAATGAGGCAAAAAAAGAAGGCGGCTGGAAAGCAGGGACTAGCGTGAGCTCCCTGCAAAGTCCCTCCAAAAACCTATAAAAAGTGGCTCTGAACCAATTCTAGAACTGCAGAACCCACGAAATAGCAGAGGGAAGCAGGGCTGCAGCCCAGGACAGCCTGGATGGTTGCTGGGTGAGGTCTTTCGTGCATGGAGCTGGGAGGGGAGCGGAGCCGAGCGGAGCCCAGCGTGGGTGGCACAGACCAACTAGACCAGGAGCCAGGCTGAGCGTGCCCTAGCGCCCTGAATCAGTGAGCTGTGGCAGTTGCCAGACTTCTCAACCCACAAACACCAAAGACAACAGAGAAGAACTGCAGAACCCACAAAATAGTGGAGGGAAGCAGGGCTCTAGCCCAGGACAGCCTGGATGGTCTCTGGGTAAGGTCTATCCTGCAGGGAGCTAGGAGGGGAGCGGAGCAGAGCAGAGCCCAGCATGGGCGGCGGAGACCAACCAGACCAGGAGGCAGGCTGAGCATGCCCTAGCGCCCTGAATCAGTGAGCTGCAGCAGTTACCAGACTTCTCAACCCACAAACACAAAAGACAACAGAGAAGGTTAATGGGAAAAGCTGCTGGGGATAGGGGGATAGAGTTTGCGGTTCAGCCACCACCCTGGGGCAGTGGAGGTGGAGCAGCTACAGAACTACAGCTGCATTTGCTTCAGGCCCCAGGCCCACCTGGTGGGAGGAATTAAGTGGCTGATCAGAGCAGGAGTAAAGAGCCTGCTGAAGATCTAAGTCCAGTCCGGGTTGGGGGTTCTTGGGGAAGGAGGAGTGCTGGTGTGGCAGAGCTGGCGCATCCCCCCAAACTTGGAACATAGAACTCTTTACTCTACAAGCAGTCATACCACACTGAAAAACTCAAGGGTCAAGTAGGTTGGCTGGGAACATGGCCAGGCATTTTCCATTAGCCAAATGGAAAAGGAGCTGCAAAAGACCACTGAAGAAAATACTACCTTAAAAATTAGATTGGAGCAAGTGGAAGCTAGTGACCTTCAGTATTTCTGGCCGGAGTGGAAACAATTGCTATTTACACTCACTCTGAGCCATCAAAACTCAAACAATGAGCATGTGAGGCTTGGGTTGGGACCTACTATTGGCCAATCAGTAAAAGCCAGAGTGATTTGGGTTTAAAGGTATAGTCAAGTAGCTCCATTTAAATCCCAATGGGCTTTATCAAAGCCTGGTTTACCAGAGCTATATTTCAAGAAATCATAAATGAAAATGTGAGAGATGAGTAAAAGTTAGGGAAAGTTAGGTTTCCATAGGAGAGTTAATTGAGTTCCACAGAATAATTAATTACCTGTCAGTTGAAACAAAGAAGGAGTAAAGATTAACCAGGATGAGAGTCCTCAACCAATCCAAATCAACCTTGTGGTTTTGGTAGATGCCTCAGACCCAGGAGGTAAGGGAACTGGTCTAAACTGGCCAGATAACAATCAGGGTGAAGAGAGGACTGGGTCAAATGGCTACCACACATGCTTAATTGGCTAATTGAATATTGCCTCACATGCCCATAGGGAGGAGTTTTCTGCAATTTTTGAACATGGGACGTATGTTGAGGAGTTGCATGTTGGGAGCATATAGAGAAGATTGTGACCTAGAAGGGAGCAGACCAATCTGTTCTCTGAAGGGAGGTACTGAGCTGATGGTGCATCAATCTATGTTAGTCTAACAGAATAAAGTTGGTCTCACTCCTCTACATTCCACTCCCTCTTCCTAAAGAAAGGTGGGGTCTGCTCCTGTACAGGAATGTTTAGCAATTCCTTTGAATTCCTTGATAATAATAAATTGCCTTTGATACCTGAATTTCAGTGTCAAGCATATTTCTAACAAAAACTGCATGAGGCAAAAGAGTTAATTGTCCCAGTTTTTTGAAAAACAAAAAACAACAATAACATAAATAGGGAAGAAAAAAAAATCTAGCCACCAAACCCCAAAATATTTTCTGAAGTATAAATAATTAAAATTTATATTCTTTTGGACAGAGCACCCACATGTAAGGGTATGACTGCATATATGAGCAGAGCGAGAAAAAGAGGAGAAAGAGGAGTATGAAAAAGACTAGGAGAGGAGAGAAGGAGGAGGAGGAAGAGGAGGATATAGCAGCATTGATCAACTGGAACTGATCTGCACTACTGCTCACAGATTGTTGTTCATCCTTTGTTCTCAAAGAGGCTCAATGACATCAAGAAGGTGATACCGTGACTTGCAAGTGAATTGGATTTAGGTGAGATAGGGTTTGCAAAGTCACCGGTCTCACACTCTCCTGCAAAGTCAATGGAGTCCAGTGGCAAGACATAAGTCAGGACTTGGGAGCTAGAGGGCCACATGTGGCCTTGTGGCCACAGGTTCCCCACCATTGTAAATCTTGCCTCATATTTTAGAGCAAAAATTGAGATTATTCACTATAAGTGTCCTCTTCTCTTCCATATCTTATATTATTCAGATGACTTCTGCTCCTATCTTCTCCTTTATCTGTCTCAGATGATGAAGTAGCCTTTCTCCTCATGAAGGCTAAGTCCTCTACCTGTTCAAGCAATCCCATTCTATCCTTTCTACTCCAACAGATTGCTTCCTCTGCCATTCCTGCTCTTATCATTTATTTTTAACCTTTCCCTTTCTACTGGCTCATTTCTTACTGCCTACAAACATACCCATGTCTCCCCTTCCTCAAAAAAACTCATTTGATCCTTCATCCACACTAACTGTAATCTAATATCTCTTCTGTCTTTTATAGCTAAACTCCTTAAAAAGGCCATCTACAATAGGTGCCTCCGCTTTATCTCCTCTAACTTTCTTCTTAACCTCTTACAATATAGCTTCTGACCTTATCATTCCACCAGAAGTGCTCTCTCAAAGGTTACCAGTGATCTCATAATTGCCAGATCCAATGGCCTTTTTTCAGTCCTCATTCTCCTTGATCTCTCTGCAGTCTCTGAGACTGAGGATCACCTTCTCCTCTTTTCTCTAGGTTTTTAGAACACTACATTCTCTTGATTTTCCTCTTTCCTATCTGGCAGTTTCTTTTCATTCTCCTTCGCTGGATTCTCCTCCAGATCATGTCTTCTATCCATAGATGTCCCTTAGGGTTCTGTCCTGTGTCCTCTTCTCTCCTTCCGTACTACTTCACTTGGCAATCTCATCAGTTCCCATGGATTTAATTACCATCTCTATGTTTGATTCTCAAATCTCCTTATTCTGAATCAACCTCTCTTCTGACTTTCAACCTTTCATTTCCCACTGCCTTTCAGATATCTCAAAGTGGATGTCCAAGTAGACATCAACTAAACATATCCAAAACAGAACTCATTATCCCCTCTACCCCCTTCCCTATAACTGTAGAGGGCAATACCATTCTCTCTGCCCCTCAGGCTCACATCCAAAGAGTTAGCCCACAACTTCTATATCTCACACTCTCTATATCCATGCTATTGCCAAGGCTTATCAATTTCACTTCTTCAACATTTCTTGCACACATCCCTTCTCTCCTCTAATACTGCCATCACTATAGTATAGGCCCTCATCACCTCACACTTATATGATTACAATAGCCTGCTGGTGGACCTGTCACCAAAGACTTGTGATATATAAAAAGTTCAAGAGACATAGTTTTGGGTGATTATTTTATTAATCATGCTAACAATAATTGCTTAGGTGCATTCTTGAATGCCAAAGACCTCTCATGGAACCTACTTAATGCTTATGCTCTGGGTCTACCTGAGGGTAGCAAACAATTCTGATTTGTTAACAATATACAAAGAATGAATATTATAATGAGAGATGAATCTATTCTAATGAGCAGCTGGGACATGACTCTGATCACTCAGTCATGGACAAAGAACCTTAGATTTAGTTGGGTGGGGCAACAGCTCCAAGATTTCGTCTCATCATCAGCTCTTCCCTTCAGAGAACTAAGCTTTGACCCGTGCAAGGTAAATAAAATGTGAAGACTTCACAGGGAAGATATGTATAAATATATAAATCAAGAAATAGGGAAATAGGGAAGTGGAAAAATTCGGAGGCCGTGAGAGTTTGATGGCTCAGCCTCTGGGAAAGTTTACTCTGAAACTTTTTCTTCTTTCTTCTGGTTCTGGCTTAAAGATTTGCTTAGTAAGAATAGGGTCACTGCGACCTGCTTTCCTTTACTGTAAAAGTACTGTAGAAGAACGGAGAGGGTCTCCCCCTCCCCTTATCCTATTCTCCTTCTTCTTCTTTTTTTTTTTTTTTTACTAAGGAACATTTTTTAATTATGGTTACAGGCACAGGATTTCTTTTTACTATTACAGTGGGCATAAAAATGTGCATAATTTTTAAATTCTTATTTTTCTGAAAACTACAAAAATCATAATGTATTATTAATTACCAGCATTTTCCTGTTATCTAATTAAGTAGTAGGGTACAGTTATTGTGAATATATACATAGGTATGACTGGAACAAAATACCGGACGTGTTATTCAGAGTTCCTAGCATTTGTCTAGCATGAGGATACCTTTTTAATATAAAAAGCATTGCAGACCCCGTGTCATATGAGTTATATTATGACTATCCATTGATTTAAAAAATGCATGGTGTGAAATACTATGATGACCTAAATAGTCTTCATGAATTTGCATTTTATTAATTACGATAGCATCTATATATACTTTTGAAAATAGTAATTCATACTATCAGGCTATAAAAGGTGTTTCAGTTTTTTATATTTTTGTTGGAGCTAAATAAAGACTGACATGATAATGCTTGATAAACATATGGATATATAGAACCTTTGTAATAAAGGGTAACTTTTGGAAGTACGTCATCCTCTACTTAGTAAACTCCAATGACTCCCTGTCAAATTAAAGGCTTTTGTTTGGCATTGGATCACAATTCGGTCCATTCCTTCATAGTCTTCTTTTTTTTTTTTGCCTTTTTTTTGTTTAATTTATTTTATTTAACATGTTTAGTTTTCAGCATTGATTTTCACAAGAGTCTGAGTTACAAATTTTCTCCCCATTTCTACCCTCCCCCGACTCCAAGATGGCGTATATTCTGGTTGCCCTGTTCCCCATTCAGCCCTCCCTTCTGTCACCCCACTCACCTCCCAGCCCCTTTTCCTTCCTTTCTTATAGGGCAAGATAAATTTCAATGCCCCATTGCCTGTATATCTTATTTCCTACTTGCATGCAAAATTTTTTTTTTTGTTTTTGAATATCTGTTTTTAAAACTTGGAGTTCCAAATTCTCTCCCCTCTTCCCTTCCCACCCACCCTCCCTAAGAAGTCAAGCAATTCAACATAGGCCACATGTGTATCATTATGCATAACCCTTCCACAATACTCATGCTGTGAAAGACTAACTATATTTTGCTCCTTCCTAACCTATCCCCCTTTATCCAATTTTCTCCCTTGACCCTGTCCCTTTTCGAAAGTGTTTGTTTTTGATTACCTCCTCCCCCATCTGCCCTTCCTTCTATCATTCCCCCTTTCTTATCTTCTTCCTCCTTCTTTCCTGTGGGGTAAGATACCCAATTAAGTGTGTATGGTATTCCCTCCTCAGGTCAAATCTAATGAGAGCAAGATTCACTCATTCCGCCTCACCTGCCTTCTCTTCTCTTCCTACAGAACTGCTTTTTCTTGCCACTCTTATGCGAGATAATTTACCCCATTCTATCTCTCCCTTTCTCTCTCTCTCAATATATTTCTTTCTCATCCCTTAATTTGATTTTATTTCTTTTAGATATCTTCCCTTCATCTTCAACTCACCCTGTGCCCTCTCTCTCTCTCTCTCTCTCTCTGTATATATATATATGCATATTCCCTTCAGCTACCCTAATACTGAGGTCTCATGAATCAAACACATCATCTTTCCATGTAGGAATGTAAACAAAACAGTTCAACTTTAGTAAGTCCCTTGCAATTTCTTTTTCTTGTTCTTTTTCTTGATTACCTTTTCATGCTTCTCTTGATTCTTGTGTTTGAAAGTCAAATTTTCTATTCAGCTCTGGTCTTTTCACTGAGAAAGCTTGAAAGTCCTCTATTTTATTGAAAATCCGTATTTTGCCTTGGAGCATGATACTCAGTTTTGCTGGGTAGGTGATTCTTGGTTTTAATCCTAGCTCCACTGACCTCTGGGATATTGTATTCCAAGACCTTCGATCTCTTAATGTAGAAGCTGCTAGATCTTGTATTATCCTGATTGTGTTTCCACAATACTCAAATTGTTTCTTTCTGGCTGCTTGCAATATTTTCTCCTTGATCTGGGAGCTCTGGAATTTGGCGACAATATTCCTAGGAGATTTCTTTTTGGGATCTATTCGAGGAGGCAATCTGTGGGTTCTTTCAATTTCTATTTTGCCCTGTGGCTATCGAATATCAGGGCAGTTCTCCTTGATAATTTCTTGAAAGATGATATCTAGGCTCTTTTTCTGATCATGGCTTTCAGGTAGTCCAATAATTTTTAAACTATCTCTCCTGGATCTATTTTCCAGGTCAGTGGTTTTTCCAATGACATATTTCACATTGTCTTCCAGTTTTTCATTCCTTTGGTTCTGTTTTATAATATCTTGATTTCTCATAAAGTCACTAGCTTCCACTTGTTCCAATCTAATTTTTAAGGTAATATTTTCTTCAGTGGTCTTTTGGACCTCCTTTTCCATTTGGCTAATTCTGCCTTTCAGGGCATTCTTCTCCTCATTGGCTTTTTGGAGCTCTTTTGCCATTTGAGTTAGTCTATTTTTTAAGGTGTTGTTTTCTTCAGTGTATTTTTCAGTATTTTTTGGGGTCTCCTTTAGCAAGTGATTGACTTGTTTTTCATGGTTTTTTCACATCCTTCTCATTTCTCTTCCCAATTTTTCCTCTACTTCCCTAACTTGCTTTTCCAAATCCTTTTTGAGCTCTTCCATGGCCTGAGACCAGTTCATGTTTTTCTTGGAGGCTTTTGTTGTAGGCTCTTTGACTTTGTTGACTTCTTCTGGCTGTATGTTTTGGTTTTCTTTGTCAGCAAAGAAAGAATGCAAAGTCTGAGACTGAATCTGGGTGCGTTTTCACTGCCTGGCCATGTTCCCAGCCAACTTACTTGACCCTTGAGTTTGTCAGTGGGGTATGACTGCTTGTAGAGTAAAGAGTACTATGTTCCAAGCTTGGGGGGATGCGCTGTTGATTTCAGATCTATTATAGCCAGCTCTGCCACACCAGCTCTGCCTCCTTCCCCAAGAACCCACAACCTGAACTGGACTTAGATCTTCGGCAGTCTCTGCACTCCAGCCACTTAATTCCTCCCACCAGGTGGGCCTGGGACCGGAAGCAACTGCAGCTGTAGTTCTGTAGCTGCCCCACCTCCACTGCCCCGGGCCAATGGCTGAACCGAGAACTCCTTCCACTCCCTGCAGCTTTTCCCACTAGCCTTCTCTGTTGTCTTTGGTGTTTGTGGGTTGAGAAGTCTGGTAACTGCTGCAGCTCACTGATTCAGGGTGCTAGGGCCTACTCCGCCTCGCTCCTGGTCTAGTTGGTCCGCGAGGCCCATGCTGGGCTCTGCTCCGCTCCCAGCTCTGTGCACAAAAGACCTCACCCAGCAACCATCCAGGCTGTCCTGGGCTGGAGCCCTGCTTCTCTTTGCTATTTTGTGGGTTCTGCAGTTCTAGAATTGGTTTAGAGCCATTTTTATAGGTTTTTGGAGGGACTTGGTGGGGAGCTCAAGCTAGTCCCTGCTTTCCAGCTGTCATCTTGGCTCTGCCCCCCATTCTCCTTCTGATGTCACCTTAGTTGTAATCATTAACTAAGGGAATGGGATTTGGAGTTTCTGTGCCTTGATTTCCCAGTTCTTTGTCTAGCTTTTCACACTCAGATTGTAAGCCTGCCTCTCAGTCAATGGTGAGAAGGGTCAGAGGTGGGCAGGAATTCTCTCGTCTTAGGTATAATCATTGTTGCTTTGCCTTTTGTACTTGGCCTCCCCTGCTAGATCTGTTCTAGCAGAGGATGCCCTACTGTTGAGAACTGAATAAAATTTATTTCTGTTCCCACCCTGAGATGGCTCCTTATTATAAATTAACTTTTTTAATTCTGGAAGGTATCTCATCCCACACAGACCTAATCTTCAAATGAGGATTGGAAAAATCCAGGGTTTCCCCAATATTTGGTTATTTAATAATCATTTCTCTCAGACTTGAGGTCTTTCTCTAATCCAATTCATCCTTTCAGCCATCAAAGTGATTTTCCTCAAGCACTGTTCTGACCATGTCTCTCCCCTTCTCAAGAAACTCAGTGGCTACTGATAACCATTAGGATCAGATAAAAAATGCCTTGTATAACATACCTGCTCCTACCTTTCCAGACTTCTTATGCCGTATTCCCTGCCATGTACTCTTTGATACAGTGATACTAGCCTCTTGGCTCTTCGAAGAATAAGACACATCTCTTGGCTAAGGGTATTTTCTCTGGCTGTCCTCCATGCCTGGTATGCTTTCTGTCTTCAGCTCTACCTACTGACCTTCCTGGTTTCTTTTAAATCTCAACTAAAATTCCATCTTTCACAAGAAACCTTCTCTAACTCTCTTAACTCTAGTACCTTCCCTCTGTTAACTATTTCCTGTTTTTTCTCTATATATTTGTTTGCATGGCATCTTCCCTATTATATTGTAAATTCCCTGAGGGTAGGGATTGTCATTTCCCTCTTTTTGTATCTCCAGCACTAAGGCTAGTGACACAATAAGCACTTAATAAATGATTATTGATTGATTGCAGCTGGCTTCAAACGAGAGACTCAGAAACTCTTTTTAACTCTCAAAATTATTAGGTTGCCTCCAAAGAGGGAAACATCCATCTCAGGATTCCTCTTGAATAACTTTACACAGGAAAAGAGAAACAAACCAGAAGAGGCAGCTAGGGTCTGAGGCCTAAACTTAGACTTAGATACAGGTAATCAGTGCGAGTCCTGCTGTGTGCTGTCATATGTTCTGGAGGTTGTAGGGGGTGCGGTGAAAGTACTTCTAGCAGGTGGGGAAAAGAGCCTCTCTCCTCTCTCTTCACCAGAAGTTCCAGACACATGAGTGTAGGATTATAGGATTATGTAGAGTCATATACCTTCCTTTTACAGATGAGGAAAATGAGACAGAAAGAGCTGAAGCGATTAGCATGGCTATTAAGTGGCAGAACTGGGATTTGAAACCATGTCCTCTGTTTCCAAATTCTGCATTTTTTTTTCACTTTTCCTATGGTCACAACTGTAGAGGACGCATCTGGAGCAGAAATTCCCTCTGCCTGTAACTGACTATGTTCTTCCTGACTCACTGGTCATTTTTCTTTGAAACAAGCACCCTCTGCAGACCGAAGAAACCAACAAAGTTAATGCTTTGGCATTCCAAAGCCATGAAGTCTCTCAGTTCTGTGCCAAATGGGTCCCAGGCAGGAGGCAGAGGAGCCCCATTAACAGCATGATCCTCCAGTGGGTATGTTTTAGCCTGAGACGATCAGGGGGCCCTCTCTTTAAAGCAGTAACACAAATATGTATTACATATAAATATATATGTGTGTATAAACACGTCTATACACAATACATAAGTCATGTATATATATATGCACATACATCCTCAACCTCTAAAACAATCTGAAGTAGTCTTTATTAGTAAATTAAAGGTACTGAAATACTTCATCAGTTTCCTTGTGCTGAAAACGGATCTCCCAGCTCTTCAGACGAACCCCAAGAACCGGTATTTGTGCTCCGTCACTTCAACATGCAAACTCGTAAAGCACCCAGCACGACTAGTAGTTTCTCTCCTCCTGCACGCTCTTTCTTCCAGGACTACTATTCCCGTCAGGCTTTGTGACTCTCTTCTCCATTCTCTGCCCACACCCCTTTTTGGCGCACAGCTTGTTGGGAGAGAGTAAGGGGCGGACCAAGTCCAATGGGTGCTGGGTGTAGAGGAGGAGGAGCTAGAGGGGGAGGAGGAAAGGGACTAGAAGGTGGAGGTGAACTCCAAGCCAGGCCTCATTCATTGCCTCTGCCTGGCGGGCCCGGGGCCTTGTGTTCCAGGAGCCATGGAGGCGCTGATTCCAGTTATCAACAAGCTCCAAGACGTTTTTAACACCGTGGGCGCCGACATCATACAGCTACCCCAGATCGTCGTAGTTGGAACCCAGGTGAATACTGGGGCCTGTGGTGGCTGGGCCGCTCGACCAAACCAAGCCTGGCCGCCCCTAGGCATCCAGGCAGGGCTAGGCGGGGCCGGGTGGGATTGGGTGGGGCTGGAGGGCCTGGCCTTTGGCACCCTGCAGCTACTCTTTCATCGTGTTGTTTGGGCTTCACTGGGAACTGGGAGGGATCCTGGTAGGCGGAGTCGCCTCTGTTCGGGCGTGGCGCTAGCCTGGGGTGCTATGGTGGTGCGGGAGAAGAAGCGAAGGTGCCCCGGTGAGGGCTTTCGGCTTCCAAGGGCAACTGAGGGACAAGCGGAGTGCATCGAAGGGGAAGCAGTCCTAGAGCTCCCAATTGGTACCTGGGTTAGTTCGATAGTCTGAGGTGCTAGGTTTTCCTTTTCTCACCTCTCAGTGTATCCCCTGGGCTGCAAAGCGAATTAAGGATCGGTGGAGCGAAATGTGAGAGGGCTTTAGGTATCATCCGAGTTTTGTGAAGTTTCACCTTCCGGGATTCTTGACAAGCTTAGCAATTACGCGCACGCGCACGGACATATTTTCCCCCTCCCCCCACCTCCACTGCTTCGCTCGCGCGCACGCAGGGGACCCTTCCCCATTCCCCTTACATTCCCCCTACATTCCCCCTACACACCCCCTACACCGCCTTACCCTCTTCTTGTAGTGCTTCCGAGTATCACCCGGGATCGCCTCTGTAAGGGCGTGGTTTTTACCTTTGATAGAACACTTGACTGCCATAAATGTTCTTTCCACTGTGAAACTGGGCAATTATTTACCCTTTTTAATCTACACTGGCCTGTTTGCAAAATTGTGGAAGCAATGCTTCAGACTATTGAAGGTCACATTCCCTAGTTTGCACTAGTGAAGTGGGGACACTGGAAAGATGTAAACTAGTCTCTGTTTTGTTTTGCTTTGTTTTTCCTTAGTAGTTTCCTGGAATAAGGGATGAAGTAGAGTCATATGTTGGTTTTTGTAATAAACTGGAAGAGAATTTAGAAATTATCTACATGTTCATTTCCTAATAACGGTTCATGGTACATAGAGAGTAATTTCGGTTTTTTTGCCATTTTCATGGATTTGATTTACCCCAATCAGGAGTCAGCTTAAGAGCCATAGCTTTTAGGAAGACCTTCCCTGCTGTTCCCTCTCCCCTCTTCTGAAGGTACCTTGAGTTTGTTTGGTGTGTACCAATCTCCCAGAATTTATTTTGTGCCAGGCACTGTGCCTTAGAAGTGGGATAGACAAAAATGAATCATCCCCTGTCTTCAAGGAGCTTACATTAATGCTAGCAATCAATGCTTGTTGACTGATACTATATAGGAGGGAACACTGTGATCATGTTTGGAGATGGGGCAGCTAGGTCGAGCAGTGAGTAGAGCACAGGCCCTGGAGTCAGGAGAACCTGAGTTCAAATTCTGCTTCAGACACTTGACACACTTACCTGTTTGACCTTGGGCAAGTCACTTAGCCCAAATTGCCCTGCCTTCCCCCCTCCAAAAAAAAAGGAGAGAATATTTGGAGTTGGATTTGATACAAAGAGAAAATACACATATTTTTGAGACAATATTGCTTCAAAATCGTAACCACAGTAAGCATAACTGATTTTTCCCCCCTCTAATCTGCAAAGGGATTTTTAAACAACCTGTAGGCTAAATTGTAGAGTTTGACTAGAAAGGGACCTTAGAGCCTAGTTGTGCAAGTTGCTTCATTTTACTCATAAAGAAACAAGCTCAGAGAGGTTAAATGACTTGCTAAAGACATTTATTATAGTGGTAGTACCTTGAATAGAAACCTTGCCTCCTAGTTTTAAACACTGTTCTTTCAACCCTATTATCATAGAATTAGTAGTCATAATATTCCCGTCAGTGAGGCCAACTTTGGGATCAAGAAAAGCTGATTTTCAAGTCCTACTTCTGACACATACTGGCTTGACTATATGAACCAGGGCATGTCATTAAACTTTCTGTGCCTCTGTCCAAGTAGTCTAACATTTGCAAAGTTATCTTGATGGGAACGAGTTTCCTCCCTCCTTTTGTAAGAACTCCTGTTCCCTACAAAAATAAAATCCGTGGGTCAGGTAAATACAAAAAAAGTTCAATTTTGCATATGTAGAGTGAGATACATAATAATTGAGGCAGCTAGGTGGTACAGAGGATAGAGTGCTGGGTCTGGAATCAGGAAGACTCATCTTTGTAAGTTCAAATCTGGCCTCAGACCACTTAGTAGATGTGTGATCCTGGACAAGTCACTTAATCCTGTTTGCCTCGGTTTCTTTATTTGTAAATGAACTGGAGAGGGAAATGACAAACCACTTCAGTGTCTTTGCCAAGAAAACCCCAAACAGGGTCATGAAGAGTCAGAAATAAGTGAACAACGACATGTAATAATGCTTGTATTGATAATTCTGAGAAACTGAGTTCTTAAAGTATCTTTTGAAATATTAAAGGAGTAAGTCATCTTCACGTTTCAGTAAATTATATTGTTTACCATTGTTTCTTAAAGTCAGGATTTTAAGGATCCTTGTATTCTATAGTTTATATTTAAGAATCTTTATTGTTATATAGTATCATAGGGAACAATATTAATTGGGAACTGTTTCCTGGCTGCAAAAGGCCTCTGCTAACCAGAAACTTTCCATCAACTTTAAAGCTCTGTGTTTATAGGAGAAATATCAACTTAAGAAGTCAAAGAATCAGGCATATAATGTGTCAACATAAATAGTTCAAGAAGAAGAAGGATTTATCTTACACCTAATGGAGTTTATTTCTCCTAGTATACCTGATGAATCGATTCATGAACTAGTCATTAAGTTGGGAGGAGCTATGAGAGAAGGGGAAAAAATAACCTTTGTGAAAACCAGTGACTTCTTGAAAAAGTCTATAATTGATGCTTCCATTTCATAGATCATACATTTAGAGCTGGAAGGGTCATGTATTCCAACAATTTTCATTTTAGATATGAAACTGAGGGCCATAGAGGTTTAGTGACTTACCCAAGGTTACACAGCCAGTATTGAGGTGAGACTTAAACCTGGGTCTACTTGGCTTGGAGCCAGCTATATGCTACGTCTCATAAAAATGATTTATTATAAAATTGATATTAAATGCCAATGCAGTTGATTAAAATTGCTTTGCAGCTATTTACATTTTAAATACATGAATTTTAGTGCATGAAATGTCACACTTTTATTTTTACATATTTTATGTGGCTGAGTATTTTGGGATTTACTACTTGTAGCTTACATCCAGAGTCACCATTAATTACTAAATTGCAACATCTCTCATTAATCATTTAAGTTCTGATCCCTGAATATTTTAATAAGCTGGAGAAACCTCTTTGTATAAGCAGAGGCTCATTTCTCTATATTATGAGAACTACTGATCTGCTCAATTAATTACTGCCTATATTTAATTTTTTCATATTGCCAGTAATGACACAGACATAGATAAATATTTACAGTGTTTTAGCTGTGAGAATATCACAGCTAGAGTCACCTCAAACCATTGCTCTAACTGCTTCTTTGCTTCTAAAAACATGACTTTCTTTAAGGATATCAATTAAATTCTTTTCTCAAGAATTCTCTTTGCAAGATATAGAGTTCCATAAATAAAAAGGTCTCTTCATTCTCTTTTCTCTGCCTTATTACATTAGCTTTCAAACTTCTTTTGATGGACTTTTTGTCTATTCATAGCATGACCATTGAACTGTTATTGTACTTCACTCCATTTCTCGTCAGTCATTACAGTCAACTAAGAGCAGAATGGCAATGTACACTTGCTGTTATGTCAAGATTCTGTCTGTCTTTCATAATAGTAACAGTAGTTACAGCTTTTGTAGAAGAGGCTACAAGAGCTGGGATTATACTTATATTTTTATTCATCTTCATTTCCAAAGATATTACTTCTCTTCCCTACCTTTTAATAAAGACTTAAAAAAGGTAGGGCAAAAAAGCATTTAGGGCAAACCAGGGGAAGGAGGTCACATTTTCTTAGTTCTTTTCTGTTGTAAATTCTTCATCCTTCCCACCCCAGACATATCGTGAAGGATAAAATATCGTTGTCTTATAATTGTTTTAATGGCATGACCATTTATATTCATTTTATCTGTTTTAAGCTAATTTTGGTATATGATATAAGTCTGAGAAATCCTTTTATTAAGGGAATTTGTTCTGTAAATTCGGATTCCATTAAAGGGCTGTACTTGAGGACCTAGAGGGCCACATGTGGCCTCAAGGCCGCAGGTTTCCCACCCCTGGTATAAGAGGTTGGTCTAGATCTAGTTTTTGCCAAACTGCTTTCTAAATTTCTTAGAAATTCTTGTCAGAAAAGTGAGTCCTGCCACTCCCCACCCCAGTAACTTCTTATTGTGTTTATCAAACACCCAGCTACAATTTATGTTTTAAAAGCAATGTTTACATTATACTGTAGTCTATTAAGTGTACAATAGTATTATGCCTAGAAAATGTACATCCCTTATTTTAAAAATACTTTAAAGTTGCTAAAAAAAAATGCTAACGATCATCTGAGCCTTCACCAAATTGTTTTTTCTGCTGGTGGAGGATCTTACCTCATTGTTGATGGAGGCTGACTGATCAGGATGGTGGTTGCAAAGATTGAGGTGGCTGTGGCAATTTCTTACAGTAAGTCATAAATGAAGTTTGCTATATCTATTGACTCTTCCTTTCACTTGAACATTTAGAGACCCTTGTAGGATTATGGTTCTTAATTGGTCTAATTTTAATATTGTAGCGTTTCAGGGAAGAGGGAGGTCAGAGGAGAGGGAGAGAGACTGGGGCTGGCCAGTCAATGGAGCAGTCAGAACACACACAACATTTATGAATTAAGTTCGCCGTTTTATATGGGTATGGTTCATGGCACCCTGAAATAATTATAAAAGTAATGTCACTGATCACAGATAACTATCAAGATATAATAATAATGAA
This sequence comes from Trichosurus vulpecula, assembly GCF_011100635.1. Lineage (NCBI taxonomy): Eukaryota > Metazoa > Chordata > Mammalia > Diprotodontia > Phalangeridae > Trichosurus > Trichosurus vulpecula. The sequence goes on from NC_050577.1 coordinate 284,196,349, forward strand.
AAAGTTTGAAATATTGCGAGAATTACCAAAATGTGACATAGAGATACCATGTGAGCATGTGCTCTTGGAAAAATGGCACTAATAAATTTACTCAACATAGGGTTACCACAAACCTTCAGTTTTTAAAAAACTCAGTATTTGTGAAGCACAATGAAGTGAAGTGCAATAAAATGAGATATGCCTATATAGTTTCCTGGGGATATAAACCCTATAATAAAGTTATTGATTCAAAATGTGTGGATATTTTAGTCACTTTATTTGCATAATTCCAATTTACTTTTCAAAATGGTTTTACAAAATGGTTTACAGCTCCTCCAACAAATATTAGTGTGCATATCGTTCCATAATCCCTCCAACACTGTTGTCATTTTTTGGTCATTTCTGCCAATTTACAAGGTATGCGTTGAAACTTCAGGGTTATTCTGATTTGTACTTCTCTTATCACTAGTGATTTGAAACATTTTTTCCATGTGGTTGTGATTACCTTGCAGTTCTTTTGAGTTGTTCATATCCTTTGACCACTTTTCTACTGGGGAATGGCTATTAGTCTTATACATATTTATTCATTGTTTACATGTCTTAGATACAGAGAAAAATCAAATTTATATGCTGTAATAGCAATTTAGATTTGAAGACCTTTCACACCCATTTGTAGGCCATGTGACCTGCTTACATCGCAGGAAGCCTAGGTCACTTGTGGTGGGAGGAGTGAGAGGAAAAGGAAGCTGTGTCACAGGAAATGCTGAGAGAGCAGTTAGGGAAGTTAATGACATAGCTGAGGGAAAGAGAACTGACCTGTGATAGCTGTACTGTAAGTTTTGATTGTTTTGTAGGAAGGCCCCAGCAGAGGGTGGAGAGGTTTTGGGATGGTGAGGCTCCATGCTGTGCTATTATGTATCGAATTCTTTGCCGCTGTGATGGATCGGGCAGATGGCTTACGGCATGGGGTTCTCCGGTGTCTGAATAGATGGATTACTTCTACCTGATGTGTGGAGAGTATATTTTGAGATACAGAACCACATAGGCATTTTGACAATTATCATCTATATTGTTATTATTGCCCCTCTGATACATAGGCTCTCCATTTTTGTAATTGATTTTATTTTGTTATGGATTTGATTCTGTATCACTGCTGACATTTTTTGTAACTGCATAAGTTGTGTTTCATTTGTCTCAGAGTTAAGTTTGGAAGTTCAGCTTTCCTGTAAATCTCATTGTGTCCGAGTTAAGTTTAGAAGTTCAGTACTTGTGCTAATCACTGTTGTAATCTTGCCTTAAGGAGGTCTATTCTTTTTTTTTAACTTGATTTTTGATTTTTTTCCCCCAAGTACGTGTAAAGATAGTTTTCAGCATTCATCTTTGTAACATTTTGAGCTCCAAATTTTCTTCCTTCCTCTACTCTTTCCTCCCCAAGACAGCAAGCAATCTGATGTGGGTTGTATATGCACAGTCATGTTAAACATATTTCCACCTTAGTCATGTTGTAAAACAAGACTCAGAACAAAAGAGAAAAACCATGAGAAAGAAAAAAAAAACCCAAAATAGTGAAAATAGTATGCTTTGATCTGCGTTCAGATCTCATAGTTCTTTTTCTGGATGTGGTCAGCATCACGAGTCCCTTAGAATTGTCTTGGATCATTGCATTGCTGAGAAGAACTAACTAAATCTATCATAGTTGATCATCACACAATGTTTCTGTTACTGTGTACAATGTTCTGGTTCTGCTCACTTCACTCAGCATCAGTTCATGTAAGTCTTTCCAGGTTTTTCTGAAATCCACTTGCTCATCATTTCTTATAGAACATAATATAGAACGTATTCCATTACATTCATATATCACAATTTGTTCCCCCATTCCCCAACTGATGGGCATCCTTTCAATTTCCATTTCTTTGCCACCACAAAAAAGAGCTGCTATAAATATTTTTACACATGAGTTATTTCTCCTTATTTATGATCTGTTTGGGATGCAGACCTTGTAGTGGTGTTGCTGGATTAAAGGGTATGCATAGTTTTATAGCCCTTTGATCTTAGTTCCAAATTGCTCTTCAGGATAAGTTCACAACTCCACCAGCAAAGCATTAGGGTTTCAATTTTTCCACATCTTCTCCAACATTTATTTTCCTTTTTGCTAGCCAATCTGATAGGTGTGATGTGGTACCTCAGAGTTCTTTTAATTTTCATTTCTCTAATCAGTAATGATTTAGAGCATTTTTTCATATGACTATAGATAACTTTAATTTGGAAATCTTATTCTTTTTTTAATTTAAATGTAATGTAATTTTTAAAAATCATTATTTATTTATTTAATATTTTTTGTTTTCAGCATTGATTTCCACAAGAGTTTGAATTACAAATTTTCTCCCCATTTCTACCCTTAGCCCCCACTCCAAGATGGCATATATTCTGATTGCCCCTTTCCCTAGTCAGCCTTCCTTTCTGTCACCCCACTCCCCTCACCCCCCATTCCTTTTTCCCTTACTTTCTTGTAGGGCAAGATAGATTTCTATGTCCCATTGCCTGTATATCTTATTTCCTACTTGCATGCAAAAACTTTTTTTTTTGAACTTCTGCTTTTAACACTTTGAGTTCCAAATTCTCTCCCCTCTTCCCTCCCCACCCACCCTCTCTAAGAAGGCAAGCAATTCAACACAGGTCACATGTGTATCATTATGCGAAACCCTTCCACAATACTCATGTTGTAAAAGACTAACTATATTTTGCTCCTTCCTATCCTGTCCCCCTTTATTCAGTTTTCTCCCTTGACCCTGTCCCTTTTCAAAAGTGTTTGTTTTTGATTACCTGCTCCCCCTATCTGCCCTCCCTTCTATTATCCTCCCTTTTTTTATTTCCTTCCTTCTTCTTTCCTGTGGGGTAAGATACCCAATTGAGTGTGTATGGTATTCCCTCCTCAAGTCAAATCCGATGAGAGCAAGATTCACTCATTTCCCCTCACCTGCCCCCTCTTCCCTTCCTACAGAACTGCTTTTCCTTGACACTTTTATGTGAGATAATTTACCCCATTCTATCTCTCCCTTTCTCCCTCTCTCAATATGTTCCTCTCTCATCCCTTAATTTGATTTCATTTTTTTAGATCTCATCCCTTCATATTCAACTCATCCTGTGCCATATATATATATATATATATATATATATATATATGTATATATACATATATATATATATGTATTCCCTTCAACTACCCTAATACTGAGGTCTCACGAATTATATACATCATCTTTCCTTGTAGGAATGTAAACAAAACAGTTCAACTTTAGTAAGTCCTTTATGATTTCTCTTTCTTCTTTACCTTTTCATGCTTCTCTTGATTCTTGTGTTTGAAAGTCATATTTTGTATTCAGCTTTGGTCTTTTCACTGAGAAAGCCTGAAAGTCTTCTATTTTATTCCAAGTCCATATTTTGCCTTGGAGCATTATACTCAGTTTTGCTGGGTAGGTGATTTTTGGTTTTAATCCTAGCTCCGGTGACCTCTGGAATATCATATTCCAAGCCCTTCAACCCCTTAATGTAGAAAGTTATCCTAATTGTGTTTCCACAATGCTCAGATTGTTTCTTTTTGGCTGCTTGGAGTATTTTCTCCTTGACCTGGGAATTCTGGAATTTGTCGACAATATTCCTAGGAGTTTTCTTTTTGGGATCTTTTTCAGGAGGCGATCGATGGATTCTTTCGATTTCTATTTTACCCTCTGGCTCTAGAATATTAGGGCAGTTTTCCTTGATAATTTCTTGCAAGATGATATCTAGGCTCTCTTTTTGATCATGGCTTTCAGGTAGTCCAATGATTTTTAAATTATCTCTCCTGGATCTATTTTCCAGGTCAGTGGTTTTTCCAATAAGATATTTCACATTGTCTTCCAGTTTTTCATTCCTTTGGTTCTGTTTTATAATATCTGAATTTCTCATAAAGTCACTAGCTTCCACTTGCTCCAATCTCATTTTTAAGGTAGTATTTTCTTCAGTGGCCTTTTGGACCTCTGTAAGTAAGGTGAATTTTAGTGTAGGTAAGGTGGATTTTAGTGTATACAAAGTGGATTTCTGTTATTATTTCTTAGAGTTCAGTTTCCCAGGATCTATGGCCATAACAACTTCAGTTTCCCAGGAATTAGATATGAGTTCCCAGGCTGATGGTTCAAAACATCTCCACCATGCTTGCGCAGCATTATATAAAGATAAATAATATAAACATGTGTGCTGAAACTGTAAACATCCCCTGCGACTGCTCAGTGAGATATAGGGATGAGGTGATGTAAACTTGTGAGGCTATTGCTGGCAATATGCCTTCTTTGTCTGATACCCTATAAAATAAGTGGTCAGTGGTCAAGTGAGTTGGGGAACCTTTGTGGTTGAATGCACAAGCTGGGATGCTGTGCACCTTGATGGGGCCCCATCAAGGATCAGGAGGGGGGAATCTGTGTTTGTTCCACCGGCCCCCATTGTGGCTTGAGGGGATTTAGGGGAACCCTTTAGGGTTGAATACACAAGTTGTGCCTGTCTCAATTGTCCCCATCAAGACATAGGGGTAGTTGCCCCCCCACCACCTTCACTGGCCTGTGCGAGAAGGATGATTAGGGAATACTGTAGGAGTTTGTAGTGCTTCCGTTATCAGCCATACTGTTAGAGAAAACTAGACTAGAATAAAGCTTATTATTAAGCCCTTTGAAGCTGTCTTTGCTGTCTGACTAAATCAAGAGCCAACCTGTTAGAGGCTGGAGTCCAAGCCTCCAGTGCCTCCTGTCTGTTATCTAAAAACCTCCTTTTCCATTTGACTTATTCTGACTTTCAAAGCATTCTTCTCCTCATTGGCTTTTTGGAGCTCTTTTGCCATTTGAGTTAGTGTTTTTTTGGGTCTCCTTTAGAAAGTCATTGACTTGTTTTTTTATGGTTTTCTCACATCACTCTCATTTCTCTTCCCAATTTTTCCTCTACTTTTCTAACTTGCTTTTCCAAGTCCTTTTTGAGCTCTTTCATGGCCTGAGACCAGTTCATCTTTTTCTTGGGGGCTTTTGATGTAGGCTCTTTGACTTTGTTGACTTCTTCTGGCTGTATGTTTTGGTCTTCTTTGTCACCAAAGAAAGATTCCAAAGTCTGAGTCTGAGTCTGAGAGTGTTTTTGCTGCCTGTTCATGTTCCCAGCCAACTTACTTGACGCTTGAGTTTTTTGTTGGGGTATGACTGCTTGTAGAGTAGAGAGTACTTTGTTCCAGCCTTGAGGGGCTGTGCTGTTGTTTTCAGAGGCATTTCTCACAGCAAGCTCTGCCACACCAGTGCTCCTCCTCCCCCAAGAACTGGCAGTCTGGACCATGAATCAGATCTTAAGCAGGCTCTGCACTCCTGCTCTGATCTGCCACTTCATTCCTCCCACCAGGTGGGCCTGGGGCCAGAAGCAACTGCACCTGTAGTTCTCTAGCTGCACCACCTTCGCTGGCCCTGGGGCGGTGGCCAAACCACGAACTCCTTTCACTCTGTGCCTTGCAGTTTTTCCCACTAACATTCTGTGTTGTCTTTGGTGTTTGTGGATTGAGAAATCTGGTAACTTCCACAGCTCACTGATTCAGGGCGCTAGAGCCTGTTCTGCCCAGATCCCGGTCTGGTTGGTCTGGGCACTGCTCACGCTGGGCTCTGCTCCGCTCCCAGCTCCATGGGATAGACCTTACCCAGCAACCATCCAGGCTGCCCTGGGGTGCAGCCTTGCTTCCCTCTGCTATTTTGTGGGTTTTGCGGCTCTAGAATTTGTTCAGAGCCATTTTTTATAGGTGTTTGGAGGGACCTGGAGGGGAGTTCACGCAAGCCCTTGCTTTCCAGCTGCCATCCTGGCTCCGCCTCTAGTTTTATTTTTTTTTTAGAGCAAGTAAAGGAATACTTGAACATAGAAACAAAATATATCTTTATGATATTTACAGTAATTTCCAAATCAATGTTCAAATCAAATGATTTTACTTACAACATTTCTTTATGTGCTGTATTGTAATTAGTTTTATAGCATTGTAAAGAATTTTTTTAAGAAGCTCACAGCTATTCTTACATGTTTTATTTTCAGAGCAGTGGAAAAAGCTCAGTACTAGAAAGCCTTGTAGGGAGGGACCTACTTCCAAGAGGTACTGGCGTTGTTACCAGGAGACCCCTTATCCTGCAGTTGGTCCATGTTTCACAAGAAGATAGAGGAAAAACATCTGGAGATGAAAATGGTAAGTATTAATCATTTGTAACATTTGAATTATTCTAGGATTTCACCTTTGTAGTTTTGTCCTTAAAAGGAAATAGATTGAAGATAATGTTATTTATTACTGATTAATGGTAACTAGAAATTAATGACTGCACCAAAGATCCAGGAAAGTAATCATAATAACTGACACTTAGGGTGTTAAGATTTGCAAAGTAATTTTCTTTTTTAACCATAACTCCATGATGGAAATAATGCAAGTATTATTGTCTTCTGTCTTACAGATGAGGGAAATTAGCCTCAGTGAGGTGAAGTGACTAGTCTGTAATCACATCACATCTGAAGCAGAATCTCAATCTGAGTCTCTTGACTCTAGTGCCCTGTCTCTATCCTATACTCTCTTTTTTATTTAGTTTTATTAATTTTTGTTCCATACTATTCTGCCAAGAGTTTTGGGTCTTGAGTTTGTCATCCATAGTAGGGGCATAGATTGAGAGCTGAAAGTGCCCTTGAAGTTGTCTAGTCCAACTCTTTTACTTTACGGATGAAGAAGCTAAGGTCTGCTGAAGTTAAACTTGTTCAAGGTCAAGTGGCAGAGTTGTGATTCAAATCCAAATCCAGCCATCTTTCCACTACATCATGTTGCTTCAGTCTATTAGCTATCTTTTTCAGTTTTGTGTGTCCCTACAAATTTTCTAAGTATGTCATCTCTGCCTTCATTCAAGCCACTGGCAAAAAAAAAAAATTGTGCAACAGAGCCATTGGAGTAGGACTGATACTGTGGTCACTGACCCTGATGTAGGCAACTTCTTATCAGGTTAACGTTGCTCCATTAATCAGTACTCTGATTCTAGTCATCCTGCCAGGTGGATTTCACTTATTATCATCCATGGGTTCCCAAAATGGATGATACTGCCCTGTGGGAGTTGCTAGAACAATCCAGGGGGGTGGTGGTTTGAAATGAAACAAATTTTTTAAAAAAACAAACCATTAAAAAGTTAAAGAAAGTAGATTTCTAGGGGGCACTGAATAATTTTTTTTAAAGGGGGCAGTAGGCCAAAAAGTTTGGGAACCTATTATTCTAGCCTAGTTTTAACAATGCAGCATATAAAGAAATGTTCTTTTAAAGTAAAATCATTTGATTTGAATCTTGATCTGGTTTTCAGGGCTCTTATTAAATAGGCCTTTGCTAAATGCTTCACTGAAGTTCGTGTATATACTGTTTATATGATATTAATTCAAGTAATCTTGTGAAAAAAAGTAAATAAGATTAGCCTGGCATGACTTAAATTCAGCCACCATTTGTTAACCAGCAATTATGTGGAAGACAAATAGCTGAGATACAAAGTAGCAAAGAACAATAGAATTATTGTCTTGTCACGTTTGTTTTGTTTTGTTCTCTGATAGATCCCTTGCTGGCTCAGGTGATCATCACTTTTTTCCAAGTACTTACAGAACCATACCTCTGATACCATATCATTATCATATTTTGCTAGGATTGAAATTTAAACTCAGTCGCTGACAGTTTGAAGAAATTCACCTTATTTCCCCTTTTAAAAATCTGAATATCATAGAACTATCTCCAGTCCTGCGGCGCCTCTGCTGGTTTTCAGATAACTGAACATGGCCGATCTGTCACATCCTTAGGTTCTTATTGTACCCTGGGATGAACTTCACCCAAGTCTTGTAATTGGAAGAGCTAAGGTCTTTTGCCACCTCCTTATCTTGTGGTTTTGTCCAGTCATTCTGTATTTTGATCATTTATTTTACTGAAATAGTTGAATGATTCAATGATAATTTTGATCTGAGAATTCCTTCAAATGCCATTTCATCCTGTGTGGCTCTTCTCCGTGGCTTTCCATATATTCTCCCCCGGGGTCCAGTCCACTTTCTGGGCCGTAGGTCTCTGGATATTATATGGTATGGTATGATTATAACATTTGGATAGTTCATCTGTTTTCATGTTTCCAATATAATTGGCACACTTCTTTTTCCGTCTTCAATATCTTTATTTACTACCTTGATGATAATATTCTGTAGCCTCTATATGCCCATCTTTCTGTTTTCTTTTGGGTAACCCATGTTTTTGTTTTCTCATAGTTTAAAAGTACTCCAAGATTTGTAGTCATGTGGGCTAAGTATAAGAATATTGGAATTAAAGAGATGGGTTTTTATTTCAGGTTTCTGTTTGACGTTTTTGAAAAAACAGCTCTGTTTCTTGAACCCATTTTAAACTCTTCTCTTATTCCTATTTAATTCTGGGCCCAGTTTGTTCTAAGTTAGTATCTTTGGACAGTGTCCAAGATATATGTACTGATGGACTGGTTCTGTATACTTTCTATACAACTGTTCATCATATTCTGAATAATACACATTTTTCATACACTTATTTTTTCCTGTCTGGGTAATGAGGGTAAACTCCTGATTAATTTTGGATCCTATTTAGGAGTCTCTTTAGTACTTTGGAGGCGTGTAGTGATTAGAATGTTGTTGACAGGATTAACTGGAGGACCCCACTATCTCTAGTGAATCCCTCTTCCATCTATTTTTGATGTCTTCTAGTGACAAATATCTTATTTTATGCCTCAATTATTAAAAAAATAATTTTGGTTTAAAAAGGGTAAAGTAATAGAGTAATCTTGTATATCAGGAGGATATATTTATGTGAGGAAAATATGTATACTGTAGGGGGAAAAACATGATGGGTGAAGATTATTGGAGGAAGAAACTCAAATTATTGTGGTGGACATGTCATATAGACCACTTGGCTAGAAGAAAGAAATGAATGATGAATTCTCGAAGTAGATGACATACCAGAGGTGTGTTATAGTAATGAGAGCCTAACTGGATATGTGCTCAGGTACTCTGCTAAAAGGTAAGTAACTGATTAATCCTTCTATTTATTTATTTATTCATTCATTCAATCAGGTGGCAAGAATTTATTAAGTGGGGTAGCTAGGTCACGCAGTGAGTAGAGTACTGGCCCTGGAGTCAGAAGGACCTGAGTTCAAATCTAGCTTCAGACCCTTGATGCTTACTAGCTGTGTGACCTTGGGCAAGGCACTTAACCCCAATTACCTTGCCTCTCCCCCTCCAAAAAGAAAAAAGAATTTATTAAGTACTTACTGTGTACCAGGCAATAAGCTAAGAGCTGGAGAAGCAAGAGCAAAACCAGATATTACTCTCATTTCACTTTGCCTTAGTTCATACAAATCTTTCTAGGTTTTTCTGAGATCATCCCTTTCATCAGTTTTTACAGCATAATAGTATTTCATCACATTTATATAACCTTACTTGTTCAGCCATTTCCAGTTAATGGACATCCATCAGTTGTTTTCAATTCTTTCCAACCACTAGCTGTTTTTTGTACGTAGGGGATTTTTCCTTCTCTTGTAGCAGTATCACCAGGTCAAATGGTATGTGCAGTTTAATGAACTTTTAGGGTGTAGTTCTAAATTGTTTTTCAGAATGGTTGAGCTAGTTCGCAGCTCTACCAACTATGTGTTCCTGTTTTCATTAGCGTACTTATTTTCCTATATCTCCTCCAGCATTTGTCATTTTCCTTTTTTGTTGTCTTAGCCAATCCAATGGGTGTGAGCTACCTCAGAGTTTTTTAAATTTGCATTTCTCTAATTATTAGTGATTTAGAGCATTTTTCTTATGACTACTGATAACTTGGATTTCTTTTTCTAAAAACTGCTTTTTCATATCCCTTAACCATTTATCAACTGGGAAATGGCTCTTATTGTAAATTTCTTTTTTTTTTTTTTGCAGGGGGGAAGGCAGGGCAATTGGGGTTAAGTGACTTGCTCAAGGTCACACAGCTAGTAAATGTGTCAAGTGTCTGAGGCTGGATTTTAACTCAGCTACTCCTGACTCCAGGGTTGGTGCTCTACTCACTTCGCTACCTAGTTGCCCCCCCACCCATTGTAAATTTCACTCAGTTGCAGATGTTTTAGAAATGAGACCTTTATAAAAGACATTTGCTGGAAAGATTTTTTTCCTAGTTTCCTGCTTATTTTCTAATTTTAGCTACATTGGTTTTGTTTATACAAAAATTTTTAAATTTGATGTAATCAAAATTATCCATTTTACTACCTGTTAACTGCTGTATCTCTTTTTTGTTCATGAACTTTTCACCCTATCCATAGATCTGACAGGTAATTTCATCCATGGTCCACCAATTTGCTTATGTGATCACCTCTTATGTCTAAATTGTGGGCCCATTTGAGTTTATACTCTGTGAGATGTGGATCTGTGCCTAGTTTCTGCCAAACTACTTTCTAGTTTTCCAAGCAGTTTTTTTTTTTGTCAAATAGTGAATTCTTGCTCCAGTAGTTCGGGTCTTTGGGTTCATTTGTTTCTGTATATTATGTACCTAATCATTGATCAACCTCTCTATTTCTTACCCAGTACCAAATCGTTTTGATGATTATTACAGCTTTGTAGTATAGTTTGAGATCTGTTACTACTTCTGTAACTTCCTTCTATTTTTTCTTTTCCATTGATTCCCTTCATATTCTCAACCTTTTGTTCCTCCAGATGAATTTTGTTATTTTTTTCTAGCTCTAGAAATTAGTTCTTTGTTACTTGGATTGGTTGTAGTAGCAGTTAGATTTGAAGATCTTTCCCACCCATTAATAGGGCATGTGACCTGCTTTTGTCACAGGAAGCCTAAGCCGCATGTGTTAGGAGGAGTTTCCTGACAGGAAAAGGAAGTTATGTCACAGGAAATGCAGAGAGAGAGACAGAGAGAGAGACATAGACATGGAGAGAGATGTTGTGGCTGCTAATGGCCTCCCTCGTGATTGTTAGAACTGAACAAGCTGACTTAGGTGTACTGTGAGTTTGTTGGGGAAAACCCCAGCAGGGGGTTGGAGAGGTTTTGGGATGGAGTCACCAGGTTGTTATATTGTGTGTGGAATGCATTACTGCTGGATAAATGGCTTGTGGGATATGGTTCTTTGGTGTCTGAATAAATGGTTTACCTCTTCTACCTTCTATGTGGAGAGTCTTATGTACTTTGTGATACAGAACTACATAGGCATTTTGACAATTATCATCTACATTGTTATTATTGCCTCACTCTTACATTGGTATAGTTCTGAATAAGTAAATTAATTTAGGTTACATTGTCTTTTTTTTGTGTATGTTTGCCTATGCTTGAGCAATTTATATTACTCCCATTATTTAGATCTGTCTTTATTTGTGTGAAAAGAGTGTTTTGTAATTGTGTTCACGCAGTTCCTATGTGTGTCTTGGAAAGTAGAATCCCAATTATATTATATGTCCTGTAGTTATTTTAAATGTAATTTCTCATTCTGTCTCTTCTGGGTTTTGTTGGTAATTTAAAGAAAAGCAAATTTTTGTATGAGTTTATTTTGTATTCTGCTATTTTTCAGAAGCTGTTAATTATTTGGACTAGTTTTTTATAACAATGTATAAAGAGTGATAATTTTGTTTCCTTGTTGTCTATGCTTATTCTTTCAATATCTTTGTTTTGTGTTATTGCTCTAGTGTATTTCTCGTACAATACCAAGTAATAATGGTGATAATTATTCACCTCTCATCTTATTGGAGAGTGTTCTATCTTATCTTCATTACAGATAATGCTTGCGCTCTTGATTTTAAATACTGCTAACAGGAATATATGTTCTTATTTTGTCGAAAACTTTATTATATCTACTGGAAAATATATATATGTGTGTGTGTGTTCATACACATACATATATATATACACATACATATATACACACACATATATTATATATATATATAAATTTTAGTAAATATGCTTGTAGTTGTTCTAATATTGAACCAGCTCTGTATTCCTGATAGTCCAACCTGGTCATAGTATATGATCTTTGTGACATGTTGCTGTGATCTCTTTGCTAGTATTCTTCATTCAGCCACTAAAGTGAATTTCATAAAAGCAAGTCAGATCATGTCATCCCCCTCTGTCAGTAGGGAGGATTTTGTTATCCTTTTAGAGTTTAGTTTCTCAGGATACATGGCCATGGGACTATCTAGTTTCCAGGTGTTAGGTAATAACTCCCAGAATAGTCTCAAGGATCCTATATAGTAATTCTTAAAATCATAGTGACAGACAGTCCTACTGAGGCTATGCCGTGAGATGTAAGGGGTGACATAATTGATATTTACTATACTTGTGCAGAATGACAATATTGCTAAAGTTAACTTGTGAACTTAATGTCAGCAAGATGCCTTCTTTGTGCAGTGCCCTATATGGTCAATGAGTTGGGGAATTCATGGGGAAGTCATGGGTAGTGCATAGGGGAATGCATGTACCTCCCTCAACCAGCCCCCATTGCAGCTTGAGGGGATTTAGGGGAGTGCATGAGCTGTGCTTGTCTAGATTGACTTAGTTGAGACGTAGGGGTTGCCCCGCTTCTTGCTGGTCTCTGTGAGAAGGGTGATTAGGGAATGCTGTAGGAGTTGATTCTCAGCAACCTTCTGAGAAGACTAGATTAGAATAAAGCTTATTATTAACCCCTTTGAAGCTGTCCTGCCTCTGACCAGATCGAGTGAACCTGTTAGAGGCTGGAGTCTGAAACCTCCAATGCCTCCTTGTGTTATCAGTCTAACACTCTCCTACAAAATGTTCTGTTCTGCATTCAAAGCCCTTAACAACTTAGCTTCCCTCCTACCTTTAAACCTTACTCCTTAACATGTATTCTTTAATCTAGTGACACAACTCCTGGCTGTTCCATGAACAAGAACTCCATCTCTCAGCTCTGGGCATTCTCTCTGGCTTTCTCTCATGCCTGGAATGCCTCCTCCACTTTGACTACTGAGTTCCCCCACTTCCTCTAAGTCTAAGCTAAAATCCTGCCTGTTATAGGAAGCTTCCCCCAACTTGTCTTAATTCTGTTGCCTGTTAATTATTTCCTATTTATCCTGTATATAGTTTGCTTTGTATATATTTTTTGAATGTTGTGTCCACCATTAGATTGTAAGCTCTGTGGTGGCAGAGACTGTCTTTTGCCTTTTTGTATTCCCAACATTGGGCAGTCCTGGCATATAGCACACGTTTAATAAATGTTTTTTTAAGTGAATTAAATTTTTTATTCAAATTTTATTGCATAAATATTATTAGGTAAATTGGTCTGTAATGCTCTTTTTAAGTTTTGACTCCCTGGTTTAGATATAAAGACCACATTAGTGGCCAAGGAGGAATTTGGTAAGATTCTTTAACTATTTTTTAAACAATTTTTGTAGTATTGGAATTAATTGTTCTTTAAATGTTTAATAGTAACATGTAAATATATCTCGCCCTGGATTTTTTCCTGTCTTCCTTCAATCTAGGCAATTCATCTTTTTTGCAAATATTCATTTCATTTAGATTTATCATTTTTATTGGCAGAGAATTGGATAAAGTAGTTCCCAGTAATTGCTTTTATTCCCTCTTCTTTGGTTTTGAATTCGTCACTTTCATTTTTAATACTGATCATTTGGTTTTCTTCTTTCTTTTTTTAAGATCAAATTAGTATCTATTTTGTTAGTTTTTCCCTAGTTTTATTGAAAATTTTAAAAAAACTTTCATCTCATTTGATTTTTAGGATTTCCATTTTGGTGTTTAGTTGGAGGCTTTTTTAAAAAATTGCATGCCCAATTTGTGGATTTACTCTTTCACAACTATGTTTTCTTTGTCAAATCTATAAGAATATGAGTCATTCCCCAGTTAATAAATGGTCAAAGGACATAAACAGGTAGTATTCCAATGAAGAAATTAAAACAATTTATAGTCATATGGAAAAATGCTCTAGATTATTGAAGGAGAAAGTGACAAATATTGGAGGGGATGTGGAAAAATTGGGACACTAATGCATTGTTGGTGGAATTGTGAACTGATCCAACCATTTTGGAGAGCAATCTGGAATTATGCTCAAAGAGTTATTAAACTGCCTATACCCTTTGACCTACTAGCAAGACCACTTATTAGATCAATTTCCAAAGATGATTAGGGAAAAAGGAAAAGTACCTATACATTCTAAAACCTTTGTAGCTGTTCTCTTTGTGGTAGCAAAGAGCTGGAAATTACAGGGGGGCTCATCAATTAGAGAATGGCTGAAAAAGTTGTGGTATTTGATTGTGATGGAATACTACTCTGCTATTAGAAATGATAAACCCAGTGATCTTAGAAAAACATGGAAAAATGTGTGTGAAATAATGAAGGGCAAAATATATAGAACCAAGAGAACACTGTGTATAGTAACAGTATTGTTTTTTTTTTGTTTGTTCATTTTTTGGTCAGGGCAGTTGGGGTTAAGTGACTTGCCCAAGGCCACACAGCTAGTACATGTGTCAAGTGTCTGAGGCCAGATTTGAACTCAGGTCTTCCTGAGTCCAGGGCCAGTGCTCTACTCACTGCACCACCTAGATGCCCCATCATCAATATTGTTTTACGAATGACTTTGAGCAACTAAGTCATTATAAATACCCAAATCAACTCTAATGACCTATGAAGAAAGATGCTTATCTGCATCTGGAGAAAAGAACTGATAAGTAGAAGTATGTATAGAATAATTTTACATACATATATACATACTTATATCTATATCTATATATATCTAATGGTAGCTGTTTCTGAGGTTGAGGGAGGGAGGAGGAAAAAGAAAAAAAAATTATGTGATAACTATTATATATTTAACAGGAATGGGAAGTTGTACATAATAGATTTGTAGTTTCATGTGCAATCATCTTTTTTATTGTGTTATGGAAATGCTTGTTTTATTCTATAAATTAAAAATAAATTTAAAAACTATGCTTCAGAGGCCCTTTACTAATGATAATTTTTATTGCATGATGGTCAGAAAAATATGCATTTAATGTTTATGCTTTTCTGCAGTTGTTCATAAGTTTTTTTAATGCCCCAATATATGGCCAATTTTTTGTAAAGATGTCATGCATACTAAGAATAGATATACTCTTTTCTATTGATCTATATT
Source organism: Trichosurus vulpecula (assembly GCF_011100635.1). Taxonomy (NCBI): domain Eukaryota; kingdom Metazoa; phylum Chordata; class Mammalia; order Diprotodontia; family Phalangeridae; genus Trichosurus; species Trichosurus vulpecula. The sequence continues at coordinate 284,211,498 of NC_050577.1, forward strand.
TCTATTCAATATTCACTAGAGGTCTTTTCTGAGATTCTGTTCATCTCTCTAACTTCGTTCTTGTTTATCTTATGGCTTGATTTATGTACATCTGAGAATAGTGTATTGAGGTCCACCACTATTATAACTTTGATGTTTATTTCCTTCTACAAATTATTTAACTTTTCCTTTAATAATTTAGATGCTATGCCACTTGGTGTATGTATGTTCAGCATTGATACTAATTTATTGTCTATGGTACCTTTTAGTAAAATGTGTTTTACTAGTAAAATGTGTTTAGTAAAATGTAAAATCTCTTTTCACTAACTCTATTTTTGATTTTGCAATGTCTCAGATAATGATTTTGCTCAAGCCCCTTATGTGTGTCTATTTCAAGTGTGTTTCTTGAACGATTTTTGGATTATGATTTCTGTTTTCCTATCCTTTTGCATTTTATGGGTGAGTTCGTCTCATTCACATTCGTAGTTATGATTGTTAACTATGTATTTCCCTCCGTCTTATTCCGTTATACTTATCCTTCTCTTTTTTATCCTCTCCTCTCTTTAAGATACTGTTTTGCTTCTGACTATTGCTTCTTGTAATTATCCTACCTCTTGTTCTCCTGCTCCCCTTTCTCTTAACCCCTTTCCTTCCTACTTTCCTGTTGGGTAATTTCTGTACCCAACTATTTGTGTGTGTTTATTCTTCCCTTCTTGAACCACTTCAGTTGAAAGTAAGATTGAAGTGTTGCCTGCTCTCCTTTTCTCCCCACTACTGCCCACTCTGTTGTGTTAACTTTTTCTTGCACACCCCATTTATGGGAGATGATTTAACCCATTATTTCCCTCTTTTCCTCACACTTCCATTCTTCCTTTGAGACCATCTAAACAATGCTCTCTGTCTAGACTCCCTCTAAGATCCCTGGTGATAATAAAGTTTTTAGAGTTTATGTGTAAATATGTTATACTCCACATGAGCACCTCAACAATTTGACCTTGTTTATTCCCTTACTATTTATCAACCATGTTTACCTTTTTGTGTTTCTCTTGACTCCTGTGTTTGTATATCAAACTTGGTTTAAAGTTAAACTAAGTTAAAATTAAACTTGGTTCAAAATTTTCTCCCTGTAGGAGTTAAACTTAGTTAAAATTTTTCTTCCTGTAGGATTATATTTAGTTTTGCTGGGTAGGTTATTCTTGATTGTAATCCTACTTCCTTTGCCTACCAGAATTTAATATATCATGCCCTCTGTTTCTTTATATGGGTTTATAAATTTATAAATCTTGTATGAATCTTGACAGTAGCTACTTAGCATTTGAATTCTTTCTGAGTTCTTGTAGTATTTGTTCCTTCACCTAGGAATTTTGGATTTTGGCTAATAATCCTGAGATGTTTCATTTTGGAGATTTCTTTCAAAAGGTAACCAGTGTATTCTTTGTTTCTATTTTGCCCTCTGGTTCTAAGATATCTGGGCAATTTTCCTTTATGATTTTTTGAAGTATAATTTCTAGGCTTTTTGTTTATGGATTTCAGGTAGACTAGTGATTCTTAAATTATCTTTGCTTTATCTGTTTTCCAGGTCAGTTGTTTTTCCTGTGAGATAGTTTGTATTTTCTTCTATTTTTTTTCTTTGTACTTTGTTTTATTATTTCTTGGTGTCACATGCTTCCACTTGCCCAATTTTAATTTTTAAGGAGTTATTTTCATCAGTAAGGTTTTATACATCTTTTCCCAAGCTGTCAGTTCTCTTTACATAACTTTTTTGGATAACCATCATTTCCTTTTCCAGTTCTTTCCTTGATCACTCTTACTTGGTTGAAAAAAATTTTTTTAATCTCTTTATCACTTGCTTTATTTAACTCTCCTAGGAATTCTTATTGGGCTTGTGTCCAGTTTGCATCCTTCTTTGAGGTTTTTGCTGTAGGTGTTTTCAAGTCATTGTCTTTTTTGTGTCTTCAGCTTCTCTGTCACTATAGTAGCATGGGTTCTTTTTTTGTTTGTTCATTTTCCCAGCTTCTTGATTTTATGTTAGTTTTGGGCTCTGCTCAGTTCTGGGGAGGATATCTGGCCTGAGTTTTTGCCATTTCAAAGCTCATTCTGAGTGCCTGCAAGTTTTCTGTGCTTGCAAAAGTGGTATGATCTGGGTTTGGGTCTATTCACAGCCTTCCTTGAATGAGCTCTGCAAGTTCTTGAACCAAGTTTTGGCCTATTCACTTGTGTGGGGTTGAGTTTTAGTAGACTTATTTCTAGTCTGTTAGCCTTCTGGGATATTTTGCAGGTTCAGAGAAACTGAACTGCTGGATCCTCTTTGATCTTGGTCTCCTGCCTTGGTTTTTCCATTGCAGGTTTATGTGCTGGGCTGAAGGTTAAAACTCAGGCACTGCTCTGCTATTGTTCTAAGAGCCACACAGCTGAATTTCTTGAATTTGTTTTGTGCTCAGTACTCAGCAATAACCCAGGCTGGATATTAGCTATTCCTTTCCGCCCTGAATCTTTTGGGTGACAGAACTGTGAGATAGAGACATTTCTGTTCCTAAGCCTCATTCAGGGGTGCCCTGCTATTTCTTTCTGCTCAAGTGTTTCCTGCCCTTGTGCTCTACCTCATTTTTCTTTCTGTCCTTGTGTGCTGGAATGCTCCTGGCCCATTGCTGAATTATATGCTGGTCTAAAGATTAGAACTCCTGCGCTTAGAGCCATATAGCTATGTTTCTGGAATTTTTACTTAGTATTCAATTAGGATGGCTGCTTCTCTCTAATCTGGATCCTTGACCTAGAACTGCATAAGGGGGTGACAGAGCTTCCAGATAGTACCTGTTCCTGCTCCCAGCACCAGTCCTGGGGTCCTCTGAGATCTCTTGTCCCAAAGCTTCCTGCCTGGTGCTTAGTTCCTGTTCTGTCCCTGAGGGCTAGAGTATTTCAGATTTCACTGCTTTTGTTGCTTTTGGCTAGAAAAATGACCCATTGTGACTTTGTCTTGACTTTCTTAATCAGAATTCAGTTTGGTATGTTTTCAGTCTTATTGTGGGGGAAGTATGCTAGCAAACTAAGGCAAAAATGCCACCTCTCTCACTCTGCCATCTTGACTCTGCCTCCCTGATCAATTCTTGACTTTCATTAGTGATTCTTTTAATTTTTCAAAAAATGGAGAAAGTGATAAGGTCTGTTTTAGTTCTTGCAGGTTCAGAGAAACTGAACTGCTGGATCCCCCTTTGGTCCTGGTCTCAGAGTTAGAACTAGAAACCATTTCCAGGCATTAAATCCAACTCCCCTCATTTTAAAGATATCTTGAAGCTTAGAGGTTGTGACTTGCTTATGGTCACACAGCTAAAATGGGTCAGAGATAAATATCTATGAATCTCTGTTCAATTCTCCTGAACTATATAGTAGTGCTTATGCTCCTAGAATTGTTGCTTCAGGACTTGGCCTCTCCATCCAGATTCCAGTTTGTGTCTTAAAGCTCTCCACTTATCTCCACTTTTCCCCTTCCCTTGTTAGTGCCCTTAATTAATTATCCCCAAATATTGATCTGACCTAAAATCAGGAATGAGATTTACTATTTTTCTCAAGCAATCAGGTTGATATTCCTGGTTCTTTAATATCCCCCAGGTGCATATAGGTGCAAGGCTGTCTCCACAGTATTCCCACAACCCAATCCATCAGTAAGTAGAAGTTATCATTCTTTTCCTTTGCTACCTGAGATTGACTCGAAATGTTGGAGACCTTCCTCACTTTCCTATATTTTATGCTTTGCTAGCATAGCCTTTGAAAACCTGAGGTCACCTCCAGTCTGTGACAGGACAGAGTATTTTGTGGAAAAGTTCAAAATTTTCATTAAAGAAGCAAAAAATGATGAAAGATTTATGAAACATGATCAGTGACGTTGTATAGTACAGTGGAGAAAGAATTGGAGGACCCAAGTTCAAATGTGAACTTTGCTACTGCTTGCTATCTGTTTTAAGATTGAATCAAGTATTCTTAGAGAATCCTAGAGAATCAAGTAAAAAAAATGCTTGAAATAATAAACAATTTTAGCAAAGCTGCAGGATATAGAATAAACCCAGATAAATCATCGGCATTTCTATATATTGCTAACAAAGACTATTTTATGGAGAACTCACATAGGGCAGGTATTCACATGGTGGTCAGGAGAAGATGCTGTGCTCTATGAGCAAAGCAGAATTGAAACGGCTCAAAGGAAATGCAGGATGCTCAAGTTTGGAGTATCCACCCCAAGTGTTCACATAGACTATTTGTGCCAGACCTATGGTAGAGCATCCCGAGCTCGTATTGGTCTGATCAGTCACAGTCAGACACATTAAAACTTGACTCTAGCATAGGGATGTCATAGTGATTTGTCCTCTTCTAGAATGAAGTACAGCAGCTAACCAACGAACAAAGCCCAACAGCAAGAGATAGAAAGAGAAATTCCATTTAAAGTTACTGTAGACATTATAAAATATTTGGGAGTCTACCTGCCAAAACAAATCCAGGAACTATATGAACACAATTACAAAACACTTTTCACACAAATAAAGTCAGATCTGAGTAATTGGAAAAACAGCAGTTGCTCATGGGTAGGCTGAGCTCATATAATAAAAATGAGAATTCTACCTAAATTAACTGACTTATTCAGTGCCATTCAGTACCAAACAAACTACCCAAAACATTTTATGGAGCTAGAAAAAATAACAGAATTCATCTGGAAGAACAAAAGGTCCAGAATATCAAGGGAATTAATGAAAAGAAATGCAAGTTAAGGTAGCCTAGGCATACCAGATCTTCAATTGAATTATAAAGATTAAATCAAGTTATGTCTTTGGACCTCAGTTTCCTTACCTCTAAAATAAAATTGGGAGCTGGCTAGCTGACCTCTTAAAGGTCCCTTCTAGCTCTAAATTTGCGATCATTTGAGGCTAGGGGTTGTGATATACTAACAGGTTTGCCAACCCATTCTTCTTTCTGAAAGTAGAGGTAATTTAACCCTTGCTTTCCGGTGGGAAGAGATTTTTCACACAAATATATCCTGATGCGTAAATTTACCAACTTCATACAGCTCTCAACTATAATATGGGCGCTGAAACAGAGGATCTTGTCCTGGTTAAGCTTAAGAAGATAGATAAGTTGAAACTTTATAATCGTGTGCGTGCATACTTGCATGCATACATGCATGCATAGACATGTATATATACACATGTGTATAGAATATATGAACATATAATAAAATGAGTCCTTAATTTCAAAATTCAGAGGACCATGAATCCCTGATTCCCATGGGGGGGGGGGTACTACAGTCCCCCAAAACACAATTCTTTCCCAAAACCAAATTAGTTAGTCCCTGACAGCACACCATTGTGTCGACCGTTATAAAGAGAAGATCCATACAACCATGCATAAACACATTTAACTTGAATCTAACTTTGCCATTCTCCCAACATAAGGTAGAAGTCATACATTTCAGTACACTCTTTTTCCATTGGGAAGTGTGCTGCCTCAGGAAATATTTCGTTTCTTGGAGAATGACACTCCAAATACTTTCCCGTAGGACTCACCTCCCTATATCTCTTCGTTTCTTTGCACCTCCTGTGTGACTTCCTATGTACTTGAAGTACCACTATATAGTTTTATTTGGGCTTTGACCAGTAAGACAGCTTTCTAGTTCTAGTAGATAGCATATTTATAACAAGAACAAGCAACTCATTAAGCAAAATTTATAACTTTAAGCTTCTGGAAATCCCAGTGGTCTGTTCTTCTTTCTATGTCTTTTTCAGCCTCATAAGTCCCTGAATACCACTCTGTAGACTCTCACCTTCCTTTGAAAGAGGAGTTTCTCAACTATTTCCTGTCTTATGACCCTGTTCAGCACTAGGGGCTCTTACCTCGGGGAGAATTTGCCACCCTGTTTTTGAGGATGCAGGGAAATGATTTTCCCCTGGAGACTTGCTTATATTTGCTAGTTTTAAGTTTCAGCTCAAACAGGCTCTGAAGAGACATCTGAATGAACTGCAAAGTAAACAAGATAATTGACTATTCTTTCAGACTTCAATAAAAGCAACAGCCATATTCATACGGCAATATTTTGCCATATACCTGTAATACCTAGTGCTTAGTTTGTAATTGCAGATATTCACTGTTGGATACCTTAAATTCTGTTCTCAACTTTGGTTTTAATTCTTGTGCATTGTTTAATTATCTTGCTTTAAAAATGTATTTTCTTTTTCAAGGTTACTTGCTGCTTTCTGTGGCCTATACAGTTCTTGATCCAATTTGTTCTTTTCTGCTGTTAGGTGTCCATCTGCCAATAGTTTGGGTGATACATTTTTAAGGTCTGCCAGACAGATCATCCTAAAACATTTTTGTTCTAAATTTTCCCCCTACCTCCCCTAGCCCTCATTGAGAAGGCAGTTTGATATAGGTTGTACATATGTAGTGATGCAAAACATACTTGTCACGTTTTGAAAGAAAATTTTTAAAAAGAGTAAAAAATAGTATCTGTCGATCTGTATTCAGACTCCATCAGTTCTTTCTCTTATAGGTGGAAAGCATTTTTCATCTTAAGTCTGTCAGAATAGTCTTAGATCCTTGTATTGTTGTCATTCACAGTTGATCATCATGCGATATTTCTGTAACTTGTACAGTGTTCTCCTTGGTCTGCTAATTTCACTTTGCATCAGTTCGTGTAAATCTTTCCAGGTTTTTCTGAATGCATCCTGATCATCATTTCCTGTAACACAATGGTATTCCATCACAGTCATATACCACAACTTGTTCAGCCATTACCCAATTCTTTGCCACCCCAAAAAGAGCTGCTTTAAATATTTTTGCACGTAGGGGTTCTCCTCCACCCCCTTTTTAAAAATCTCTTTGGTGTTGATGGGATGTGCAGATTTATAGCCCTTTGGGCATAGTTCCAAATTGCTCTCCAGAATGATTGGATTTATTTACAATTCCACCAGCAATTCATTAGTGTCCCGATTTTCCCACCTCCTATCCGTTATTTGTCATTTTACTTTTCTTTCATATTAGCCAATCTGATATATATGAGGTGGCACCTCAGAGTTGTTTTCATTGGACAACACTTCTTAAACTGTAGGTCACAGCCCCATGTGGGTCTGAACGAGGGGGTCCTGAAAAATTTGTCATTAATTGTTTCTGAACACACAACAACTAAAAATTAATTAAAAAATCAAACGTGTAATGAATCTGAGGTGTTTTTGGCATTGCTTGCCCATGTTGTATTGCACAACTTCACCACAGTCATGGTTCTGAACTTACATGTACACTTTGCTCTGAGCATGCTGTCATGCCATGTGATGCCAACGAACACTATCAGAAACACCTTGTCTCAGAATCGAGACTATTGTGTGTTATGAATTGCAGTGTTTTTACTTTACGTAGAAACCCATTAAGTGAATTTTGGTTTGGAATTTAGGACAGAATTTCCAACAATTTCTGAAATGGCCCTAAACATACTTCTGCCATTTTGTACTATGTATTTATTTATTTATTTTTATTTTAATGCAATTTATTTATTTAACATATTTGGTTTTCAGCATTGATTTTCACAACATTTTGAATTACAAATTTTCTCCCCATTTCCACCCTCCCCCCCACTCCAAGATGGCTTATATTCTGGTTGCCCTGTTCCCCAGTCAGCCCTCCCCTCTATCACCCCCCTCCCCTCTCATCCCCTTTTCCCTTCCTTTCTTGTAGGGCAAGATAAATTTCTACGCCCCATTGCCTGTGTATCTTATTTTTTAGTTGCATACAAAAACTTTTTTTGTTTTTGAACATCTGATTTTAAAACTTTGAGTTCCAAATTCTCTTCCCTCTTCCCTTCCCACCCACCCTCTCTAAGAAGTTGAGCAATTCAACCTAGGCCACACATGTATTATTATGTATAACCCTTCCACAATACTCATGTTGTGAAAGGCTAACTACATTTTGCTCCTTCCCAACCCATCCCGCTTTATTGAATTTTCTCCCTTGACCCTGTCCCCTTTCCAAAGTGTTTGTTTTGATTATCTCCACCCCCATCTGCCCTCCCCTCCATCATCCCCCTACCATTTATTTTTTTTTTTTGTCTTCCTCCCTCTTCTTTCCTGTGGGGTAAGATACCCAACTGAGTATGTATGGTATTCCCCCTCAGGCCAAATCTGATGAGAGCAAGGTTCACTCATTCCCCCCTCACCTGCCCTATCCCCTCCTCCCATAGAACTGCTTCCTCTTGCCACCTTTATGCGAGATAATCCACCCCATTCTATCTCTCCCTATCTCCCTCTCTCAGTATGTTACTCTCTCATCCCTTAATTTCATTTTATTTCTTTTAGATATCTTCCCTTCATCTTCAACTCACCCTGTGTCTGCTCTCTCTCTTTTACATATATATATACATATATACACACATAAACACATATATATATATACACATATACATACATATGCACATAGATATATACATACACACACATTCACTTATATATACATTAACATATATACATATATACATATACATATATACATATACATACATACATATACATATATATATACATATATATATATATATATGGATATTCCCTTCAACTACCCTAATACTGAGGTCTCATGAATCATACTCATCATCTTTCCATGTAGGAATGTAAACAAAACAGTTCAACTTTAGTAAGTCCCTTGCAATTTCCGTTTCTTGATTACCTTTTCATGCTTCTCTTGATTCTTGTGTTTGAAAGTCAGATTTTCTATTCAGTTCTGGTCTTTTCACTGAGAAAGCTTGAAAGTCCTCTATTTTATTGAAACTCCATATTTTGCCTTGGAGCATGATACTCAGTTTTGCTGGGTAGGTGATTCTAGGTTTTAATCCTAGCTCCATTGACCTCCGGAATATCATATTCCAAGCCCTTCGATCTCTTAATGTAGAAGCTGCCAGATCTTGGGTTATTCTGATTGTGTTTCCACAATACTCAAATTGTTTCTTTCTGGGTGCTTGCAGTATTTTCTCCTTGATCTGGGAGCTCTGGAATTTGGCAACAATATTCCTAGGAGATTTCTTTTTGGGATCTATTTGAGGAGGCGGTCGATGGATTCTTTCAATTTCTATTTTGCCCTGTGGCTCTAGAATATCAGGGCAGTTCTCCTTGATAATTTCCTGAAAGATGGTATCTAGGCTCTTTTTTTGATCATGGCTTTCAGGTAGTCCAATAATTTTTAAATTATCTCTCCTGGATCTATTTTCCAGGTCAGTGGTTTTTCCAAGGAGATATTTCACATTGTCTTCCATTTTTTCATTCCTCTGGTTCTGTTTTATAATATCCTGATTTCTCATCAAGTCACTAGCTTCCACTTTCTCCAATCTAATTTTTAAAGTAGTATTTTCTTCAGTGGTCTTTTGGACCTCCTTTTCCATTTGGCTAATTCTGCCTTTCAAGGCATTCTTCTCCTCATTGGCTTTTTGGAGCTCTTTTGCCTTGTACTTGTACTTGTACTTGCCTATTTATGTGAAGCAGCATTGTCAGCATTGATGATTATAAAATCAACAACTCTGAAAAACATTGAAGATGTTCTGTGTCATGCAGTATCAAATATTCTGCCAAAATTTAATTCTTTATGTAAAAATAAACAAGCACATCCATCTCACTAATGCAAATATGCTTTCATCTTTAGTAAATGGCAAAATTATGTGTATACCAAAGAATTGTTTTAAAATAAATTTCTTTATGATTTATAGTTAGTAAATTTTGATTTGTATGCATATTTAATATACCTATCTACCTGAGATCACATAAAAATTTGGTGAGAAAGGGTTGTGAGGGAAAAAAGTTTAAGAAACCCTGTTCTAATAAATAGTGATTTAGACTGGTTTTTCATATCACTATAGATAGCTTTGATTTCATCTGAACACTGCCTGTTTATATCTTTTGACAATTTATCAATTGGGGAATGACTTGTAGTCTTATAAATTTCACTCAAATCTCTATATATTTGATAAGTGAGGCCTTTATCAGAGAAACTTTTTGTAACTCCCCCCCCCCCCCCCCCCCCCATTTTCTGCTTTCCTTCTCTTCTTGGCTGCATTTGCTTTGTTTGTGTAAACCTTTTTGAATTGAATATAATCAAAATTATCCATTTTACATTTCGTAATGCTCTGTTTATCTTGATTGGTCATAAATTCTTCCCTTATCCATAGATCAGACAGGTAAACTGTTCTAGCTCCCCTAATTGGCTTATGGTATCACCCTTTATGTGTAAATCATGTACCTATTTCAGCGTTATCTTAGTATACAATGTGAGATATTGGTCTGTACATAGTTTCTGCAAAACTATTTTCCAGTTTTCCCAGCAGTTTTTGTCAAATAGTGAGTTCTTGTTGTCCACAAAGCTTGGATCTTTGGATTTATTAAACACTAGATTACTATGGGCTTTCCTACTGTATATTGTGTACCCAATCTGTTCCACTGATCTACCACTCTCTCTTTCTTAGTTAGTACCTGATTATTTTGATGATTACTGCATTGTAATACAGTTTGAGATCTGTTATGGCTAAGCTACCTTCCTTCACTTTTTTTCCCTATGAATTCCTTTGATATTCTTGACCTTTGGTTCTTGCAAATGAATTTTTTTTATTGATTTTTCTTGCTTTGTAAAATAGTTTTTGAGACTTTAATATTGTACCAAATAAATTAAGGTAAAAATTTCATTCTGATTTTATTATATTGGCTTAGACTGCCCATGAGCGATTAATATTTTTCCAGTTGTTGAGATCTGACTTTATTTGTGTGAAAAGTGTTTTATAATTATGTTCATATAATTCCTGGGTTTGTCTTGGCAGGTAGACCTCCAAGTGTGGGGTCCAAAATTATCCACTCTTCAAGAAAAACCACTGAGGCAGAAATCTAAGCTAGTGTAAAGGTAACGGACGCCTTCAATGAACAGGACCTCAGATCTTCCTTATGATCTGAGACGCCCCCTTTTCCTAGGACCTTACTTTTATAGGGTTTGATACCCACACTCACACAGAAGAGGCAAAGTAAAATACAGAATCTTACTGGTTGATAGACCTTGATTTTGATCCCACAGAAGGGCCAGAAATAATGAATCAGCCTGGATGTTCACCGGATTAGCAAGGCAAAGGTCATCTCCAGTGACAAAGTGGTCATAGATGGCCTCCTCCTCAATCTGGGCAAGACAAAGTGGTCGGAGGTCCAAAAACAATTTGTGGAACTTTCCATATTATATATCAAGACATCCCACCCATGCTTGTTTTCGTCATCAGCATTCTTGTGGTTAGGCAAGTAAACTTTATAACTAGTAAATAAGTGGTGAACAGTGAATTTATAAAAGTCTTAAAGTTTGAAGTCTACTATATGAAAGAATCCATCTTATCAAATTATCTCTATATTTTATGTGTTAAATATGCATTAATACATGTTATTCTTGTATTATTGTTAGATGACTAAATTGACTAAATATTTATTACTAGAAGAGTGTATCACTAATAATTGTCAACAATCATTACCCCTGTGGAATCACACTGAATACTGATTGGAATAAAATAGGGGGTCCAAAATAAGTCATTTCTCTTGCAAGTATTTTATACTGTCTATGATTATTTTAAATGTAGTTTCTCTTTCTATTTCTTGTTGCTGGAGTTTGCTGGTAATATATAGAAATACTGATAATTTATGTGGGTTTATTTTTTATATCCTCGATTTTGCTAAAGTTGTTAATTTTTTCAAGTAGTTTTTTAGTTGATTCTTGAGGATACTCTCATATCATCTGTATAAAGAGTGATAGTTTAGTTTCTTCCTTGCCTATTCTAATTCTATTTTTTTCTTCTCTTACCGCTATAGCTGACATTTCTAGTATAATATTGAATAATAGTGGTGATAATGGGCATCCTTGCTTCACCACTTATCTCATTGAAAAGGCTTCAAGCTTATCCCCATTACAGATAGTGCTTGTTGATGATTTTAGATAGCTCAATTTATTCCTTTGTTTTCTGGTGTTTTAATAGGAACGAATATTGTATTTTGTCAGTAGTTTTTTCTGCACTTATTGAGATAATGTGATTTTTGTTGGTTTTGTTTTCGTTAGGGTCAATTGTGCTGATGGTTTTCCTAATGAACTACATTTCTGTTATAAATCCTACCTAGTCATAATGTATAATCTTTATGATATATTGCTGTAATCTCCTTGCTATTTTATTTAAATTTTTTTCATCAATATTGATTAGGGAAATTGGCCTATAGTTTTCTTCCTCTGTTTTTACTCTTCCTGGTTTAACTATGAGCACCATATTTGTGTCATAAAAGGAATTTGGTAGGATTCCTTCTTGGCCTAGTTTTCCAAATAGTTTATATTGTATTGGAATTAATTGTTCTTTAAATGTTTGGTAGATTTATCATCTAGTCCTGGGAATTTTTTCGTTGATGGTTTATTCAATTTTCATTGATGGCTTATTTAAATTCTTTTTCCAAGATGGAGTTATTTAAGTATTCTATTTTCTCTTCTGTTAATCTGGGCAATTTATATTTTTGTAACTATCCAATTCAGTTAGATTGTGAGATTTATTGGCATATAATAGGGCAAAAAACTAATAGTTGTTTTTATTTCCTCTTCATTGGTGGTGAATTCACCCTTTTCATTTTTTGAACTGGTAATTTGGTTTTCTTCCCTTTTTTAAAAATTTTTTTTCACCAATTTTTTTATTGTTTTTTTTTTTTAAATAAAACCAGCTCTTAGTTTTACATATTAGTTCAATGGCTTTCTTTCAATTTTATTAATCTTTCATTTGATTTCCAATTTGGTGTTTAATTGGGGATTTTTAATTTGTTCTTTTTCTATTTTTTTTAGTTGTATTCCCAATTCATTGATCTACCCTTTCTCAGTTTTACTGATGTAAGCATTTAGTGATATATAAAATTTCTCCTAAGTACTACTTTGGCTGCATTCCATAAATTTTGGTATGTTATCTCATCCTCTTTAATGAAATTATTGATTGTTTCTATGATTTGCTGCTTGACCCATCCATTCTTTATTTAATTTTCAATTGATTTTTAATCTATCTTTCCATGGCCCTTTATTAAATGTAATTTTTATTGTATTATGATCTGAAAAGATGCATTTAATATTTCTGCTTTTCTGCATTTGATTGTGAGCATATATGGCATATATTTGAGTATTGTCTGAACCTAGAAGACAGCAGTGGAGTCTTAACAATAGGATAACCAGCTTGATACAGTAAAATAGTCAGATATTTCATTCTTCCCCCCCCCCACCCGAAAACTCATTTTAATGGGATGACCTTGGTCCCACCCACCTTATGAAAATGTGATTTTATTTTGTTTTTTATTTTATTTTTAATTTATGGAATAAAACAAGTATTTCTATAACACAGTACAATAAAAAAGCTTATTATACATGAAACTGCAAATCTGTTATGCACAATGAACAATATAAATAAATGAGATAGCAAAATTAGGTGTAAAATGGAAAAAAACCAATGAAACATCTGACCATTTTATTATATAAAGCTGGTTATCCTATTGTTAAGACACACAGCTGTCTTCTAAGGCTCAGTTAATTCCCAGATACATTTCGATTACATCAAATTAAAAAGGTTTTGTACAGATAAAACAAATATAGCAAAGATTAGAAGGAAAATGGATAGTTCACTCTTCTCGGCTTCTGCTTTTGCTGTAGAGTATTAGTAGAATAGTCAGCATTTTATTAATAATAGAATAGTCAGCATTTATCTCCAAGTGTTTCTTGGCTGATATCTAATCTTTGATGAGCAGCACCTGAACCTTCATAATTCTTTACAATTACAGATCATTTGTCAAGTACACATGTACTTGTGCAGCATGAAAAAATGACCTGTCATTTCTGACACAACTACCTTTCAAAAATAGGGAGCTTCACAAATTTTAGTATATTCTTGTGTAAGGGCCATACCAGTCTACTCAGTTGCTGAAGTGAGCATGACTTCTATTTTTCTTTTTTTTCTATTTTTTGAGCTAGTATCAAATTCTTTTGTGTATTGCTTCTTTACTAGTAGGTCCCCTTCTTGCCAAGTTTTTTTTTAGTATAATTTTCCTTAAGATTCTTGACATTCCTTCCAAGTGAATTTTGTTTTTTTTTTTAGTTCTTTTTTTAAAAATTCTATTATTATTTAATATTTTTTAGTTTTCAGCATTGGTTTCCACAAGATTTTGAGTTACAAATTTTCTCCCCATTTCTACCCTCCCCCCACCCACTCCAAGATGGCATATATTCAGATTGCCCCATTCCCCAGTCAACCCACCCTTCTATCACCCTGCTACCAACCCCTATCCCCTTTCCCCTTACTATCTTGTAGGGCAAGATAGATTTCTATGCCCCATTGCCTGTATATCTTATTTCCCAGTTGCATGCAAAAGCAACTTTTTTTTGAACATCTGCTTTTAAAACTTTGAGTTCCAAATTCTCTCCCCTCTTCCCCTCCCACCCACCCTCCCTAAGAAGGCAAGTAGTTCAACATAGGCCACACATGTATCGTTATGCAAAGCACTTCCATAAGAGTCATGTTGTGAAAGACTAACTATATTTCCCTCCATCCTATCCTGTCCCCCTTTATTCAGTTTTCTCCCTTGACCCTGTCCCTTTTCAAAAGTATTTACCTTTGATTACTTCCTCCCCCTTCTGCCCTCCCTTCTATCATCCCCACTTTTTTATCCCCTTCCCCCTACTTTCCAGTGGGGTAAGACACCCAATTGAGTGTGTATGTTATTCCCTCCTCAAGTCAAATACGACGAGAACAAGATTCACTCATTCCCTCTCACCTGCCCCCTCTTTCCTTCTAACAGAACTACTTTTTCTTGCCACTTTTATGTGAGATAATTTACCCCATTCTATCTTTCCCTTTCTCACTCTCTCAATATATTCCTCTCTCATCCCTTAATTTGATTTGATTATTTAGATATCATCCCTTCATATTCGACTCTCCCTGTGCCCTCTGTCTATATATAAATATATATATATACACACATATATATATATATACACGTATATACACACACACACACATATATATATTCACTTCAACTACCCTAATTCCGAGAAGGGTCTCCTGAATTACACACATCATCTTTCCATGTAGGAATGTAAACAAAACAGTTCAACTTCAGTAAGTCCCTTACGATTTCTCTTTCTTTTTTACCTTTACATGCTTCTCTTGATTCTTGTGTTTGAAAGTCAGACTTTCTATTCAACTCTGGTTTTTTATTTGAGAAAACTCGAAAGTCCTCTATTTTATTGAAAGTCTGTATTTTGCCTTGGAGCATGATACTCAGTTTTGCTGGGTAGGTGATTCTTGGTTTTAATCCTAGCTCCTGTGACCTCTGGAATATCATATTCCAAGCCCTTCAATTGCTTAATGTGGAAGCAGCTAGGTCTTATGTTATCCTGATTGTGTTTCCACAATACTCAAATTATTTCTTTCTGGCTGCTTGCAGTATTTTCTCCTTGACCTGGGAACTCTGGAATTTGGTGACAATATTCCTTGGAGTTTTCTTTTTGGGATCTTTTTCAGGAGGAGATTGGTAGATTCTTTCAATTTCTATTTTACCCTCTGGCTCTAGATTATCAGGACAGTTTTCCTTGATAATTTCTTGAAAGATGATGTCTAGGCTCTTTTTTTTGATCATGGCTTTGAGGTAGTCTAATAATTTTTAAATTCTCTCTCCTGGATCTATTCTCCAGATCAGTGGTTTTTCCAATGAGATATTTCACATTGTCTTCCATTTTTTTCATGCTTTTTGGTTCTGTTTTATAATATCTTGATTTCTCATAAAGTCACTAGCTTTCACTTGCTCCAATCTAGTTTTTAAGGTGGTATTTTCTTCAGTGGTCTTTTGGACCTCCTTTTCCATTTGGGTAATTTCCATTTGGGTAATTCTGCCTTACCCATTCTTCTCCTCATTGGGCTTTTTGGAGCTCTTTTGCCATTTGAGTTAGTCTATTTTTTAAGGTGGTATTTTCTTCAGTATTTTTTTGGGTCTCCTTTAGCAAGTCATTGACTTGCTTTTCATGATTTTCTTGCATCACTCTCATTTCTCTTCCCAGTTTTTCCTCTACTTCTCTAACTTGCTTTTCCAAATCCTTTTTGAGCTCTTCCATGGCCTGAGACCAATTCCTGTTTTTCTTGGAGGCTTTTGATGTAGGCTCTTTGACTTTGTTGACTTCTTCTGGCTGTATGTTTTGATCTTCTTTGTCACCAAAAAAAGATTCCAAAGTCTGAGTCTGAGAGCGTTTTTGCTGCCTATTCATGTTCCCAGCCAACTACTTGACCTTTGAGCTTTTTGTCAGGGTATGACTCCTTGTAGGGTAGAGAGTGCTTTGTCCCAAGCCTTAAGGGCTGCGCTGCTGTTTTCAGAGCTACTTCTACACAGCAAGCTCTGCCATGCCAGTTCTCCACCTCCCCCAAGAACCCAGGACTGCCACTCAGATCCAAGCAGGCTCTTCACTCCCACTCTGATATGCCACTTCATTCCTCCCACCAGGTGGGCCTGGGGCGGGAAGCAACCACAGCTGGAGCTCTGGAAGCAACCCCCGAGTTGCCCCACCTCCACCACCCCTGGGGCTAGGGCCCACCACCTTCTTTCACTCTGTCCTCGTAGCTTTTCCCACTAACCTGCTCTGTTGTGTTTGGTGTTTGTGTATTGAGAAGTCCAGTAACTGCCACAACTCAATGATTCAGGGCCTTATAGCCCATTCCACCTGGCTTCTGGTCTTGTTGGTCCTGGCACCCCACTCTGGGCTGCGCTCTGTTCCCAGCACCTTGTGATAGGCCTTCTTGGGCTGGAGCCTTGCTTCCCTCTGCTATTTCATGGGTTCTGCAGCTCTAGAATTTGTTGAGAGCCATTTTTTACAGGTGTTTGGAGGGATTGGGGGGAGAGCTTAAGCAAGTCCCTGCTTTCCAGCCGCCATCTTGGCTCCAGCCCCCCTTTTTTATTTCTTTAAGTAATCCTTTGGTGGTTTGATTTGTATGACACTGAATAAGTAAATTAATTTGTGTAGTATTGTCATATTTTAATTATTGGCTTAGCTTACCAATAAGCAATTAATATTTCTCCATTTATTTAGGCCTGCCATTATTTCCTTGAAGTGTTTTGTAGTCGTAGTTATCTGGCTTTATGTATATGTCTTGGGCGGTAGACACCCAAGTATTTTATATATTCTCAGTTATCTTATATGGAATTTCTCTCTTTATCTCTTCCTGTCTACTTTTACTGGTTTTTGTGTCATTATCTTGAAATATCAATGATTTAATATGGATTTCTTTTATATCTTGCAACTCTGTTGAAGTTACTGTTTTAATTAAAATTTTACTTGACCCTCTAGGGTTAAAATAGTAAGGCATCATATTGTCTGCAAAAAAAAAAAATCTGTTTCTCTTTGCCTATGCTTATTCATAACCTCAGTTTCTCTTATTGCTGTAGCAATAATACTTTATCAAACATTTTATCAATAATTTTATCAAATAATAGTGGTAATAATAGTGATGCTTGCTTTATTCCTTATCTCACTGTAAAATCCTTAGTTTATCCCAGTTGTACATAATATAACTTTTGGTTTTAAATAGATATTACTTATATTAAGGAAAGGTCCTTATTTCTATATTTTCTAGTGATTTTTAACAGGAATGGCTATTGAATCATGTTAAAAACTTTTTTTGAACTTGATGGTATGTGAGTCTTGTTCTTATTATCAGTTTGGTCTAGTGTGTTGATAGTTTTTGTAATGTTGAAACAACCCTGTATTTCTGATATAAAACTAACCTAGTTATAGTATAGATAGTTCCTTTGTGACATGTTACTGTGATCTTTATGCTAATATTTTATTTAAAATTTTTGCATCTGTGTTCATTAGGGATATTTGTCATTAGTTTTCTTTATCTGTTTTTACTTTCTTGGTTTAGATATCAAGATCATATTTGTATCAGATTCAGTTTATCATAATATTGAAATTGTTCTTTGAATGTTTGATAGAATTTGCTTGTAAAAATTCCTTTGGTCAGTATTTTTTGGGGGGAGATCACTTATTGTTCATTGTTTTTTTTTTCTGAAATTCGGTTAGTTAAGTACTTTAATTCTTCTTCTCTTATTCTGGTTATTTATGTTTTTGTAAATATTCTTCCCTTTCATTTAGGCTATCATTTTTTATTGGCATAAAATTAAGCAAAATAGTTTCTCCTAATTTCCTCTATTCATTTATTGTGAATTCCATTTTTTCCTTTTTGACAACTGTTAATTTAGTTTTCCTGTTTTAAAAAATCAAATTAGGTTAATCTTTTTTGATTTTCAGAAATTCTATTTTGTTATTAAATTGATTTTTTTAAAATGTCTTGGTTTTCCAATTTTTTTAGTTGAATGCTCAGCTAGTTGAGCTATCCTTTCTCTTTTTTTGATGAAAGTGTTTAGAGATACAAATTTTCTGATAAGGACTACTTAGCCATCTCCCCTCAATTTTCATTATGTTGTCTCATTGTAACAATTGTCTGTTATTTTTAAGGTTTGTTGGTTGACCTACTGATTCTTTAGTATTAATTTATTAGTATCAATTTATTTAATCTGTAATTAGGTTTTAATCCATTCCTTATTGAATACAGTTTTATTGTGTTATAGTGATAATACTTAACATTTCTCTTTTTTTGCATTAATTTGTGAAGTTTTTATGGTCTGATACATGGTCAGTTTTTGTTAATGTGCTGTACCCATTGGATACTCTATAATGCAAACATCTGTAATGCCTACTTGGGCAGCCCATTAAGGGAATGAGTTGGTGTGTGCCACTTAACTCATCCTTATGAGAACTGTG
Source organism: Trichosurus vulpecula (assembly GCF_011100635.1). Classification (NCBI taxonomy): domain Eukaryota; kingdom Metazoa; phylum Chordata; class Mammalia; order Diprotodontia; family Phalangeridae; genus Trichosurus; species Trichosurus vulpecula. The sequence continues at coordinate 284,230,329 of NC_050577.1, forward strand.
TTTTGAATTCTGAAGACATCCTCCAAACATATACAGTTCTTCCATTATTTTTTTTCTCCCCCTGTCTCCTTTGTCTTAGCCTCATCTAGAACCAGTTATTTGTACTAGTGGATCCATTATTTTCCCACAAAAATGCACCTTCCTGGCAAATCGGTGCATACTGCTAATAATATGACACTTTTACTCTGTCTAAAGAGAAACATTCTTATAATTCAATTAAAATAGAAATGTTTATTGCCTTTGTTGAACATATATATATATATACACATATATATGTATGTATGTATATTCGGTTAGCAAAAATCTGCCTTTTCCTCTCCCCTTTGCTTTTCAAAGCAAATAAATAAAGGCTGTTTCCCTTTTTTTTAAATAAATTTATTTTTTATTTTTAGTTTACAATATTCAGTTCCACAAGTTTTTGGGTTCCAGATTTTCTCTCCCTCCCACCCCAACCCCCAAGACAGCATGTAACCCAGTGTAGGTACTACATGCACCTTCACATTGAACTTATTTACATAATAGTCCAGTTGTAATGAAGAATGGAATGGAATGAATCATGAGAAAGGAGAAATGAAACCAAAAAAGAAGGAAGCAAAAAAAAAAAGAGAGAACAAAAAGTTTCCCTCAATCTGCATTCAGACTCCATAATTCTTTCTCTGGATGTGCATAGCTTTTTTCATCATGAGTCTTTTGGAGCTGCCTTTGAACCTTTCACTGATGAGAGGAGTCAGGTCTATCAAAGTTAGTCCTTACAGATAACTGTGTGTCTGTAATCGTGTATGATGATCTCCTGGTTTTGCTCCCCTCACTCAGCATCAGTTTGTATAAGTCATTCCAGGTTATAATGAAGTTCATCTGCTCCTCATTTCTTATAGCCCAGTAGTATTCCATTACATTCATATATCACAATTTGTTTAGCCATTCCCCAATTGATGGGCATCCCCTTGATTTCCATTTCTTTGCCACCACAAAAAGAGCTGCTATAAATATTTTTGTGCATATAGGTACATTTCCCCCTTGTGTGATCTCTTTGTGATACAGCCCTAGAAGTGGTATTGCTGGGTCAAAGGGTATGCACATTATTTTATAGTCTTTTAAGCATAGTTCCAAATTGCTCTCCAGAATGGCTGGATCAGTTCACAACTCTACCAACAATGTAACAATGTTCCAATTTTCCCACATCTTCTCCAGCATTTATCATTTTCCTGTTTTGTCATGTTAGCCAATCTGACAGGAGAGATGTGGTACCTAAGAGTTGCTTTGATTTGCATTTCTCTAATCAATAGTGATTTAGAGCATTTTTTCATATGCCTAAATGTTATACCGAGAGTGAGTGAGACATGCCACAGAGTATAAGTTTTAAATGGAGAATTTATTAGCCGGTGACCATTCAGGGTTTTCACCCAAATCAAAATGGCCCTGAATTGGGGTGAAGGAGTAGCTTATATAGAAAATACAGGGTACAGTGGTTAATTATCTCTCGAAATTTACAGGCCAGGTCACAGAGTGGTGGGTGGTTCCGGGGAACAGGAACAAAGGTCCTGACAGATCAAAAGATTCTGACAGGTTAAGTGGGATAACCTTATCTATTGACATTCCTTGGAGGAGTCATGGAGCCCCAGGGATGTTTGCTAGACTCCAAAAGGTCTGAGTCATTGTTTATTATGCAAACTGAGGTTTTAGTTAGGGGCTGGGGGCAGGGCTCTCCTTAGCAATAACTGATTTTTCCAGTAGCACATTCCCCACTTCTCTTTATGGAGCTATTCAAACCTTTGAAAGAGGAAGGACCTGATCTGGACAGGGACAGAATTTGCATGAGAACGAATTAGGTTTGAGATATGATAAAGTAATCAGGGACCTATAGTTACGGCCAGGATCAATAAAATGAGGGGGCCAGCCAAATTGCTAGCTGGGTGGTGAGCCAGGGGGACATTGGTCCCCTGAAAATCACTCAGTGTTAGCTTAGGCTGGTCCCAGGTGCATAGGTCTGCAGTAAAAATTCCCTAAACGCATCTTGTAAAGCAGGGGTTTGGGAAGTAACTGAAGGCATGCATATAGTAACAATAGAGGACAGGGTTCAGGTAGAAATTCAGAAGCGTCTTCAGTTAGAGTGGCTGTAGCAGCCATGGAGTCTGATTGTTTTGAAAACAGGCAACTGGCTTGGGGTCAGGTTCTAAGGAATGTGTTAGGACTCCCAAAGCCTGTGCTCTCCCTTCATCAACATACCAAGTGAAAAGTTTGTAAAGACAAGAGAGTTGACAAGGGTCAGTTAAAGTATATACCTGTAAAATATTAAGTGAGATGCTCCTCTCAGGATTAGGGTCTCATCCCTTAATGGCTAACAGGTGAAAAATCTCCTTAGGTAAGTCTGATCTGGCCTTGTTGACAGAGGTAAGGGTATTTCCTGAGCAAACTTTAGGGAACAAAGAAGCCCAGGTCCTGGATCTTCTTCCAGTTACTCATTAATTCAGGCTCTGGGTCTGGTTGAAATAAAAAATGATACAAAATGGTATAAAACGTTCCACATTTCCCCCTTTTGGTCAAAGGCAAACTGAAAGTTTCGCCTAAAGACCAGTTAAGGTATGGAAAAACCTCTATCTTCCTCAGGGGTGAAGTTCTAAAATCCTTATCTAGGTGGAGTCAGGTTTTTTTCCTTTTTCTGTGTTTGGACATCCCCAGGGATGGGCAGAAATTGTAAACCAATTGCAAACAAGCAGAGGGAGCATAATAGCTAAAAATACAGGAAAACAGTCTTGGGAACGCAAGGACTCAGAAAGGGAAAAAGCAGGTCCTTGCTTAGGTTCTGGATCCTGTGAGAAAGCTGTCTGCATCTGATGCTGTGCCTTTCAGGCTCTTTAACCACAGGGCAAGGTCTCCTATAGGCTCAGATGTCCACTTGGGAGCAGGGGCAGTACTCAGATGTGACAGAAGGATTGAGGAGTTGATATCCACCTAACAGGAGCTCCCAGAACACATATGATTTGATGATTGAGAGAAAAAAGTACAACATAGGTCCCAGCCATGCAGGGCTAAGTTCAAACAAATACAATAAATGGTATCCCAGCCACACAGGGCTTAGTTTAAACAATTACAATGAAGTTTTTCCCGTAATTCACAGAACTGCACAATTACATTGAGTCAGGTACAGATCATTTGTGAACCAGGTTCACAATAGAGGGGGAAATTTGCATGTCACATGTTTTACGTTCACACATTAGATAACCAAGAAAACTTAAACATGAACCATAGAAAATAATGCAATCATTGTTAACAATTCCTTGTATCCCAGTAGCACAGTACAAATAACATCATAAACTTTTAGCCATGCCATGTCTCTTTGATGGCATTTTCAAAATAATCCACAAACCATTCTTAACAAAGCTAAAAATGTTTCTGATTTAATGCCAGGACTCAATTGCACATTTTGTATACAAAGTAACTTTAGATTACAGTTACATATTCACAATGTCCATTCAAAGCAGCACTTTTAAACCCCAGATGCCTGATTGTAGTTATCTGGTCCCTTGATAGTAAAAGAGGGTTCTGCTTTTCTGGTTCAGACCTAGAAATTCTCAATTCTAAATTAATATAACTCACTACAGTCACTTGAATTTGGCTCTCCTTTTTTGAAACTTCAGAGTATTTCAGTTTATATATCATCTGCTGTTTCTATCCTAAATTTTGTACCTAGTATAAGAATCCTTTAAAATATGAAGGTCCAATCATGAATTGAACTCATCTTCCTTTAAAATTATCAGACAGATACTTTAAAAAGGAGATATAATTTCACTTGTTCTACTATCTTATACAATTTACTTATGCTAACATCCAAATTTAAGATCTTATTACCAAAACACACTTATCAGCCTGAATTTCCAGGATTGATAAATTTTGGAGCCAATCATACACATCTGTATATAATTCTTAGGGGAATCAATCTAATCCTATTGCCTTTTTCAAAATTCACTATCCCTTTTTCCTTTTATTAGACATTTATCACATTACATCTTTGCCTTATTGCTTTTTCTAATTATTTCCCCCTTTTGGAGGATGTTATCTCTGTATTATTTCAATGTTTTATTTGGCCATGAACATAGATTAAAATTGTAAGCTATTCATTCCTGTATCCTATTATAATAACTCAGAGATATTTCAGTATTCATCTATTACCTAACAGATTTAGCATTGTGCTTACAAAACTTCTTGATAACATAAATTTGCTATGAAAGAAAAGAGGGACAATGTCATATATCATAACAGAAGGAAAGAACTTCCTTAGCTCTGTTTGATTCCAAGCATGAGTCATATCTGATAGCCAATCATATAGTCACTGAAAGCAGGGCTTAGGAGTAATCAGGTGGGGATTTTCCTTTTCAGAAAGGAAATAGCAGAATTGGGAAATAGAGTCAGGAAGATCCTACCTAGGCCGTGTCCAAGGTCGTCTTCAAAACTGTTTCCCAGGCACAGACATCCACCTTTAAAGTTCTCAGCTTGTAATGCCTGCCATTCTACTACTGGCTTCATGTGACCTATTCCTGTAATCAGAGCTTAAAACAACATTAAATTGTAGTCCCATAAAATCTTAAATAGCAAATAAATATCCTTCAGATAAGACTGTCCAAATTTCATTGAGCTAATAGTTATCAAATCAAGCTACATAACTTTTCCATCTTCTAAATACTTCCTCACACTCTTTCTCAACTTACTTAAACCATCTGAAACTAGTATTCTCTTTGGACAGGAGAGGCTTAGCTAACTCCCATTTGTCCCCAAACTTTCTTATCTTCCTTTCGTATTTCCAATCAAACCTTTATTTACCTTTCCAATCTCTCAAACCCTTTATTCAGTCTTCCTTTACATTTCAACCATAAGATAAGACAGCTCATAAGTTAATAATTTTTACTGACATAACTGTCTATACTGGAATCCATTCCAACTTAAACAACGCGAAGAGGTTAATGACCAACCTCACAGGTTGAGGAAAAGAGACACTTCAGGAATCAAATCTTATACACATTGATAAGCTCTAACTTTTGCTCAGAATCACAAAAACCTTTTTCAAAACATTTCTAGAATTATTTCCCTTCTTTAAAAACAGTTTAAAATTTATCCTGATGTTAAAAGGAATACTCACTAAACTTTTCTGTAGACAATTATTTAGAAGGTTTTAGAATGATGGACTTCTCCTTCTCTGTCCTGAAAGCAAATTAACCCTTAAGAACTGGAATTTGTTAACTAAGTTGGTGGAAAATGTCCCCATTCTCAAGTATAGCACAGAATTCCTAGACATAACGAAGTTCCCTAGTCAAAAGGTGTTGTGATGTAGAGGACACGTAATTTCTATAATTACATACCCAATTAAATTTACCTTATCACTATAATAAAGTTTACCAGAACCTTAAAAATTTTTCATAGGAATTCCTCTACACAGAAAGCTTTACATAAGATTGATAAGAATTTATAACTAGATGGTTAACAACCTCAGTTTCTTAATTAAGTACAATTCTTAATCTAACAACATCCAGATTATAAGAGGAATTATTTTCTAACAGCATAGGTAATGCAATGTTAACCAATTTGCATAATATAACAAATTTAGAAATATAAGCACATCACAAGTAATTATCATGTATTTAAAACTTGAAACAGAATCTAATTAATTACCAATCTAGTGATCATAACTGAGTTGGATAAGCAAATCAAATCTGGTTCATAACCACTAGTGGTAACATTTTAATTTCTAAGGTCCAAAACTTAGCATTGTAAACGATTATTACCTATGAAACCACACTTTAACAGTTCACAATGTATCCTGAACTGGCAGAGATCAGAAGAGAACTCAAAAAGGCCTCTGCACAAATACCTGACTTATAGCAAAAACAATTTCAATTGAACTTTCAGACAAAACTTGGAAGCCATAATTTCTTAGGTTACAGCAATTGTCCAACTTCTTATCCTAATGCAACTTTAACAAAATTTATACTATAGAAATGTAATAATGCCCTAAACATTATTATGTATGTAAAATTTGAACTACTCATTTCAGTCTAGGTAAATACATTTCTAAACCAAACATGACAGTTTAAAATTACCAAATTTTCATCACACCCTTTAAAGGCACCCAATTCACATATATCTAACTCAGATTAAAATCACATAAAGGTCTTCTCAAATTACACAATCTAAGAGAATTTTAGAAATACAATATAATTTTAGAAATACAGAAGCAATAAATTTCAGATGACACATTTGCATTTCCAGGTTATCACATATAGGAGTTGTTGATCCTATTACTTCTGGTATTTCTGTATTAATACATTAATATATAAATACATGCATAACATATATTAATACACTTTATTTATTTAGCTGTATATTCTTCAGCACCCACTACCTCTGGCCCAAGTATTAGGAATATTTGCCTGGCCATGAATGAACTTATAAAAGAAAGAAAAACTTTATTTCTTATCATTATCTGCTTTTATGAACCATGCAGGTTTGAATTTGGCACCCCGCTTTCTCCAAGCTTCATCTTATGCATTCTAATCCCTGACTCTAATACTTCAGTTTTTACAAAAGGGTTTGATTAACAAAAGGCCTAAGGAATTCAAAAAAGGTGAGGCACTTCCCTTTCAAGCAAAAGGACCAAGCTAAAACAATTTTAGTTTCCCCTCCCTTCTGTCTACCTCAGCATGAGAGGGGGATCCTTTTCACTTGCTGAGGAGGACTGACAAAGGTGAGTTAAAGAGGAACTTAAGATTATCCATAACAAAGATTTCAGCCATAGGTAAATTACTTTGGGCCTGGCAGCCTTTCTAAGAACAAAGGAGCAAATTAGATATGCTAATTTTCCTATTCCTATTCATTAGCATATGGCTTCAAATCATGATTTTACATAATCTCCGGGAAAACAAAATTCAGTAATACCTTATGTGGGCAAAGCTTAATGATCATACAAATCAAAAGCTTTCGTATAGTAAATACCCAGAGATTCAACTTATTATTTTTGGTATTCAAAAAAAGCACTTCAAAGGTTAACAATTACATTAAATCAGAGAGATAATAATGTTGCGTCTAAAATATAAACAACCATCATTATTATTTCCCTTTACAAATCAGGAAACAGGTCAAACAGATGAAAATATAGTTTTGCAATTGGAACTAAGAAATGTGAAGTTACCTAGAGCAGAAGCTGGTATCCCAGTGGTGACAATTCTGGGAGGCAGAAAGTCCAAATCCATCTACCTCGCCCTTCCACCACAACTGCAGAAGTTACTGAGCCTAGGGCAGTTTGCAGCTGCTGGGGACAGAGTGGGCAGGATGCATAGGACCTAGATGACATTTCCAAGCTTTGCCAAAAGGATGGGCTATGAAGGTGCCCAGGGGCACAGGACTGACTTTCAGTCTGTGAATTTCTGTCCTTCTCCTCCTTTTTTCCAGGTGGGGAAGGGTGATTTAAGTTTTCCCCACAGTTCTCCTGCATTCTCTTCTAATCTGATCTGGGAGGAGAGGAGTTTGTTTTATCTGCTCTAACTTTTACTGCAGCTCTGGCTCAGTCAGAGACAGGACAACAATGGTGAAAGATCTCAATGACTGTAATTCAAGCAAACTTCACCTTTTGCTCACTCCTTAAAAACCTTTTTGGACTTAAATCTAAGGGAAAAGATTCCCCCCTAACTGTGATCAGGGACAAAGACAAACGTGAGAGTCCAACTGAAACTTTAACCAGATTCCGTATTTAGGGATAAACAGAGGTTTTTTTAGCCAGAAGGCATTCATTGGGAGGAGGTGTTTCAGCAAGAGTAAGCTCCTGGAATGAATTTACAGTTTCAGGAATCCTTTCTCCCAAAATCAAACTTACCAATTTCCAAACTTTTAACAATTAAAACCCAGAATTTGCCAAAATTTTAACCCTATTTCCATTGTAATTCCAAGTTTGGCCAGACGAGGAACTACAAGGAAAAAAGTATTTGTGTTTCCCTAGTTGCAGCCTGAAATCTCTGGTTGCCTGCATTTCAGATTTTTAACAAAATATAGACATTTCATTATTTTGACATAGACACACAAACAGACACAAACTTAAAATGTAACAGAACCACAGTGTAGGTCGAATTGGAAGCTAAACCAAGTCCCCTCAGAGGAAAGAAAAAATAAACCAGATTTCCTCCTTAGGGATAATGGCCCCCAATCTTTCCCACACCCCAACAGGAAGAATACAGCATCCTGTCCCCCCCCCCCCCACTCTGCACACATCCCTGCGTCTAGGTTATTGTGTTAGCAGAGACCAGATGGCTAGCCCAGAACAGAAACCTTACCTCTAGAGGTCGGAAAACCAGAATTCTCCATAGACCAAAAAGGGACAATTCAGCAAAGAGCCCATTCTCTGAGACCATCACCCCACACCAGAGTCCTAGGAAAAGAAATCCCCAGGAGCTGGCCCTCTGAAACAAGAGAAGGTGGATCGGGGCAGAGACTCTGCTGAGGTCCAAAATCCTGTGTGTGTCTCCGGGGCGGTAACACGAAATACCGCCTCATCTTGCTTAGGCTTCCAAAATGTTATATGGAGAACGAGTGAGACACGCCACAGAGTATAAGTTTTAAATGGAGAATTTATTAGCCGGTGACCATTTGGGCTTTTCACCCAAATCAAAATGGCCCCGAATTGGGGTTAAGGAGTAGCTTATATAGAAAATATAGAGTACAGTGGTTAATTATCTCTTGAAATTTACAGGCCAGGTCACAGGGTGGTGGGTGGTTCCAGGGAACAGGAACAAAGGTCCTAACAGATCAAAAGATTCTGACAGGTTATGATTAAGTGGGATAACCTTATCTATTGACATTCCTTGGAGGAGTCATGGAGCCCCAGGGAGTTTGCTAGACTCCAAAAGGTCTGAGTCCATTCTTTATTATGCAAACTGAGATTTTAGTTAGGGGCTGGGGGCAGGGTTCTCCTTAGCAGTAACTGATTTTTCCAGTACCACATATAGATATCTTTAATTTCTTCCTCTGAAAACTGCCTGTTCATATCCTCAAAGGCTGTTTCTTAATGTTAAGTGTACAGCAAAATTCTTTCTTTTACCAGAAAGGTTTTAGATATTTCCTAATATTTAACCAATGTTGAGCAAGCAGTTTGTGAAAACAGCTCTGATTAGTAAAATAATGAATTTTATAAACTTCTTAAATAGTGGATTTCAGCTGTTGACTTCTTACTAGGTATAATGTAAAATCAATCTACCTACCTCAGATTTGACTTCAGTTTTATTCTAAAAATAGTATCAAACTCATTTACTCTATCTTTAGTTCTGTTTACAATGAAATATGTCTTCCTCAAGACCAGCTAACACCAGGTTAACTGTCATTGAAGCTTAACTATAACATTTACTACTGAAAAGCCTTTGTTATTCTGGTGTGAGTTAAGATTAGGTAAGAACTCCAGTGGGTTCTATTTTCTTGATATACAGGCCTGACCAAGGAAGTGGGGTCGGGTGGTGGGAGGAAGGAGGAGAGAGAAAAATATGAAGGTAAACCACTTACCATTCTATTTCAGGTAGCCTCTGGAAGAAGTGAATCTATTCTTTCCTCAACTGGTGCTTCTCTTGTAGTGTCAGCAACGACCTTGACTTAGATTTTCACCGTAGGCCTCATTGTGACTCATCCTCAGCTTGAGCATTCCCCTGTTAGGTATTGGGTCCAAAGTTAGACACCCCTCTCATTATACAATAGCACATTTTCTCACCCCACCCCCCCACCTGTAAGAGTGCCAGCAATCAATCAAGAAATATTAAACACCTGTTATGTGCCAGGTATTATGCTAGGCACTGGGGATAGAACCTAGAATGCATTCCCTTTTTCAACCCTGGTTCTTAAAATCTCTAGCTTTCATTTTAAGGTCAAGTGTCAGGTGGTCTTTCCTAATCCTCAGTTGTTAGGTCCCTTCCCTTCCTGTTACTTTGTGTTGAATACACATACACACAGTTTCCCTTGATGGAATATAAGTTCCTTGAGGTGGCAGGAAATATTTTGTTCATGTTTTCATACCTCCAGCACAGTGCCTGGCTGCGCTGGAGTAGGTGCTTAGTGTTTATTAAATTATTTTCATTAATGGAGGGATCAGACTGGTTCTTAATGACAGTATGGTAATAATGGAAGACGCTAGGCAGATGTGCCTTCTGTTTTCTATTTAGGCACCTATATGGCATAGTAGATGGAATGTTGGACTTGTGTTCAAGAAAACCTGAACCATAGCTGCTTGACTAGCCTAGTGTGTGGGGGAGGCAAAGGCATTTAATATTTGCCTACTTCAGTTTCTTCATCGAGAAAATGGAGATAAGAATAGCCCCAACCTCCAAGGATTGTTGAGATGTAATATGTAGAGCGCTTTGCAAATATTAGCTGTTAATAAAGAAAATGACTTTTGGACTGGAAAGGCTCGCAACAAAGTAGATAATAAGGAGTTGAAGTAAAAGATAGGTGGAGGGGATGATAAAGTAATAAAGGTACTGAAATAATTGGTAGATGGATTACCTGTGTTCTAGGGATGGGACTGAAGAGATGAGCAGATTCTTGATTTTCAAAAAAGGAAGGGTATATATTCTGTAAGCTTGAGGTTGATTCTTGGCAAAGTTTTAGAGTATAGCATATATTATTCGTGGATATTTATAAAGGGAAACATTGCTCTCTTGAAGACAGCATGTCAAATTAGCTTGATCTCTCTCTCTCTCTCTCTCTCTCTCTCTCTCTGTCTCTGTCTCTCTGAGATCAGAGGACAATGTACATACACATGTCAAACCTGTATGGCCACAGTGTTTGGAGAAGTTTCATGGCAACGTTGTGCTTAAAAAAGAAAGATGTAGGCCAGATGATAGTGTGGTTTAATGAATTCAGACATGGTAGTTAATGACTCACAATTGACTTGGAGGGAATTGTCACTAGTGGAGTATTCCCAGGGCTCCGTTCTTGTTCCTGTACCACTTTACATTTTTATTGATAATGTCAGTAAAGGTATAAATGGCATGTTTGTCAAATTTGTAAATGATATGAAATTGAGAGGTGATAGTGATTTTGATGTTGAGATTTAAGATCCAGAGAGATTTCAGCAGTCCAAAATACATCTAATAATGACATTTAATGTAATCTAATATAAATGTAATGACTTGGTTTCAGGTAATAATCTTTATAAGTACACTCCAGGGAAAGAATTATTAGGCAAAGTTCCCATGAAAATGATTTGGGGATTTTGGTTGACTTGAAGGATTAAAATCAGTCAGTTGTGTCATATGGCAGCCAAAGAAACTAGTGCAGTCAGCTTGTATTGAGAGTCTTGTCCAAATTACATTGCATTTTTATTTTATCCTAGGTTGACCAGATATGAAACATTATATTTAGTTTTTAGTGCTGCATTTTGTGAAAGAAGCAGTCTGAAACATATACAGAGGAGGTGAGGAAACTGGAGAATGTTCTATGAGGGTCATTTAAAGGAATTAAAGGGTGTTCAGCCTGGACAAAGAGAAGTATTTGAAGGGCTGTCATATGGAAGGAATTGCTAGATTATTTTTCTTGACCTCTGAAGCAGAGTGAACAAGGGGCAGTGGTTAGAAGGTGAAGAGAAACCCATCTTGGTTTGCTGTCAGGAAAAAACTTGCCAAAGTGGAATTAGAGGGCATGCCTGTTCAGTTACATACAACTTGGAGTAGGTGGCCTCTGAGGTTCTTTCCAATTCTGAGATTGTGATTTTGTGTGTGTGTGTGTGTGTGTGTGTGTGTGTTTGTAGTGTGTGTGTATGTGTATGTTGGGGTGGATAGGCAGTGGGACTTAATAGACCTCTCTTGAGAAGTTCGGCAAGGTCGATACCTTTGTTATTGTACTATTTAATTCTTTTCATCCTTGTCCCAAGAAGTTAAAAGAACATTCTTTTTAAAAAATTTAAATATGATTGAGATTTATATTTCAGCACAATATTTGTTGGTAAGAGGGAAACTTTTGTGTCTTTTACCAGAATTCTCCATTAGAAGAAAAAAAAGTTAGGGAGAGGGATGCTGGCTAAAAGAAAAAAAAATCCAATTTCACAAGTGCTGAATTTTATATAAGAAAAAACTTATTTTTGAAAAGTTCACATAAGAGGAAAAACTTCATAGTTATTGGTATGGGGCCAAGCATGTTCATAATTCCACTGCAATCCATTTTAATTATTGTTACTATTTATATTGTTGCAGTCATTGCATATAGTGTTCTCCTAGTTCTGCTTACTTCACTTTCATTAGTTTTTATAGTTACTTATCATAGTCATCATATTCATTGTTTCTTGTAGAGCAATAATATTTTAATACATGCACATACAACACTTTTCTTCCTTAAAGACTGGGTTACTGCTTTGTTTCTACTTCATTGCTACTACAAAAAAAATGCTCCAATATATAGTTTGGTGAATATGAAACTTTTCTTCTTGTCATTGTCCTCCTTCATGCTAAGCATATGCTTAGTGATGGAATCTCTGTGTCAAAAGATATGAATATTTTAGTTGCTCTCAGTATAATTCTAAATTACTTTTCAGGATAGTTGGACCAATTTATAGCTTGACCAGCAGTTTATTAGTATGTGTCTCTTTCCATAATCTCTCTATTTTGTCATGTTTGGCAGTTTACAGGGTATGAGAATCAGACATTTAAATTTAGAACAGTGATCTCCTGTGCTCCACAGACTTTTTGTAAAAATGGAGACAGAAGGCATTTTATCAGATTCCATCCATGGTCCTCATACACAAATCTAGGAGAAAGCAGAAAAAAGAAAACTATGAAGCAATACCATTTATGAATATTGATGTATTAGCGGAAATATTTGTAACAAGGCATCAGCAACATATTAAGAATATTAAAAAAGCAATTTTGTGGTTATATCATCACAAAGGACCTTCACTGATTGTGTGTGTGTGTGTGTGTGTGTGTGTGTGTGTGTTTGTACACACATACACATGTATACCACCCTAACACTAAGATGTCTTGAAATAAAGGGGCCATTCATTAATATATAGCTACAATGAACAGCTACCATTATTTATAATGGAGAGAAACAATAGAAGCTTTGCTGGTGAAATTTGAATAAAACAGAGTAGCATAATGCTGTAAGTGTTACTTATACCGGTAAGATGAGTAAAGAATTTGATGGAATAAGTATAGACAGAGAAATCAAAAATTTCTCTTCACCCACCTCTCCCAGCTACAAATCCTGCCTCCTTTATCTACTTGCCTGCCAGCCCCAACTATATTCCAATATCACCCATATCTTCTATTTATGTATCCTGTCTCCCCTAACTAGTTCCTCTTCAGTTTTCACTATTTCCCACAGTTTCCAGCGTATGCTTCAAGTTCCCTGCAGCTATAGACATAGTTCTCCTGTCTCACTGAAGTATACCTTAGTCAGTACAAATGGGGCCAATCAGCACCACTTACCAACTCCACTCTGAAATATTCACCTACCTCGCTACCTACTTGCTAACCTCAATTGTCTATACTCCAACTTTATCTACCTGCCATATTTATTCCCCTGTACCTCCCCCAAGTATTCACCTACCAGCTCAAGTTATTCACCTTTCCCAACACCTACTGTCTCACCCCACCAATATTCTCCCCAACAAGCCCCAACTATAGCCTTACAAGTCCAGCGCTCAGCCCAGATGACAGTGAAGAAGAAAACTGAAAAACAATATGATATGTTCCTTAAGAAACAGCCGTAATGATTCAATGAAAAAATTAATTGAAATGATTTTAGAATAGTAGTAGTATACAAAACAAACCCACAAATCATTAGCATTTCTGTATATGACTAATAAGGAGAAAAAGAGAAATTTCACTCAAAATAATTAACTATTGTATAAAATACTTGGGAGTTAGCATATGTAGACATACTTAGGATTTGCATAAATATAATTACAAAGCACTCTTTGCTGTGCTCAGAGAGCACATACAATTGGAGAATTTCATTATACAAGGCTTTATGACTATAAAAATGACAATAGAACTTAAATTTATTTTTAGATTTAATGGTATAAAAATCATATTATTTCAGGACCCTTTTATGTAGAACAAGACAAAATAACAAAATTCATCTGGAAAGAATAAAAGTCAAGACTCGAGAAATAATGAAAAAATTAAGAATAAAGACAACCTATCGTTACCCAATTTCAAATTGTATTTTTAAGCAGCATTAAATGATAATGATCAAACCAATTATTTAACCAAAAGAATAGAACAAGAGATTAGTGGAATAGAAGAAGCAAGCAAACGAATATAGTAGCCCTTGTCAATAAACTCAAGAACATAACCTTCGGAGGAAAGGAATCCATTCAATTAACTGCTAGGAAAATTGGAAAGCAGCTTGGCAGAAAGTAGAGTGCAAAACATTAAATGCCAAGTGTATACTTCACTTAAATATAGTCACATCAGAAAATTTTTTTTGGAGAATGGAAGTAACCACCTTCCACAGGCGAGGAGGAAAATTCTTAACCTAATGAGATAAACGTTATAGAAGATAAAAGAGGCAATTTTGATTATATAACATTTTAAATCCTTAGTATAAATGACATAAGTTTGGTTGGAAGAAGAGAAGTTGTAAAATAGGGAAAAATATATTAATCAAATCTGATTTCTAAGACATACAGAGAATTGACACATATAAAACCAAGAATTGTTTCTGTATAGTACACTGTAGGTGGAGCTGTGAATTGGAATTCTGGGAAATAATTTGTAATTATGCAACAAATGCTATCCTTTGATTCAGCAATCCCAGTCTTAGTTATATACACTAAAGAAGTCAAGAAAAGACAAAAGGTCCCATGGATACCAAAATATTTATAAAATAGAAATAAAGTTAGTATCTATCAGGGACTGTTTGAACAAAGTGTGCCATATAAGCATCATATTATTATGTCATAAGGAATGATAAAATAGAACAATAGAATAAATAGAATAAAATAATAGAACAGAGTAAAATAGAATAAAATAAAATAGAAAGAATTTAGAAAAACATGAGAACACTTGGGTAACTGGTACTCATCTAAGTAAGTAGAACTGGGAGGACAATATACATAATGATAAAAAAATACAAAATAAAAATAACACAAAGGCAACTGAACTCAATAACTGAGGATGGAATGTGGTAAATATATTCCAAAAGAGTTGCTCTATCTTTTTTCTATTATGAGGGAGAGTTGTTGGTGAAGAAAGTGATTATAATATTAGAAAATAAGACTAATAAGTTAAAATTTTTAAATATCTTTTGTAGATTCTTTAAATTCTGGAAATTCTCTTTTATATATTTCCCTTCCATTGCCGAATACATACCAACTAGGGTATCAAGGCTCTGATAGAAAATTTAATGTATAAATTACAGCACACCTATAATCTAAATTTAAATCAACAAGCTGTGGATTTTTAATGTCTTCATTATGATAGTTAGCCATGCGTGAAATAGCCTAATGGCCACTGAACCCTGATATCCTGGGTTCTAAAGCTCTCTCTGCTGTTATCTAAATAATATGATGTTTAGACAAAGTCAACTTTAAGTTGACTTACTTGCTCAATGAAATGAGGATGTTAAACCAGTGTTTTCCACCTCTAAAATTCTATAATTTTGTCTATTAAATTTAAAAGTTGACTAAGTTACATAACAGAAAATACTTGGTTATTATCAATCAGCAAGTGTTTGTTATTGCCTATGTGTCAAACACTGGAGATAAAAGTACGTCACAATGTCTGCTCTCAAGGAGGTAGTAGTGTAGTGGTATACACAAGTACATAAAGTTGTCAGTAAGCATTTATTATATATCTTCTATGTGCCAGGCACTATCCTAAGCACTAAGAATATGAAAAGTCAAAGGACAGTCCCTTGCCTCAAGGAGCTCACACTCTAACAAGGGGAGTGGGGGAGTGGGAGACAACAAACAAACAAATATGAACGAATAAGGTGTATACAAGATAAATAGGAAATAATTAAGAGAGAAAAGGTGTCAAAATTAAAAGGAGTTGGGAAAAAGGCTTCCTATAAAAGATGAAATTTTAGTCGGGACTTAAATGAAGCCAGGGAAGCCAGAAAGCAGAGATGAGGAGGGAGAGCATTTCACACATGAGAGAAAGCCAGAGAAAATGCCCAGAACTGAGCGATGGGAGTGACTTGTATATATGTATATGTGATGTATGCATGTGCTTATGTATGTATGTGTATTATATACACACGTCTGTTTTTTTCTCTCTGTTAAAACATTCTACTTGAGTGTACTTATGAATGACTGAACAATATGCACATTTTAAATGTGTTATGCTTTTTTGTACAGCTGATAAAATGATAAAAATTTCAGCAATAAGTGCTAAACTTACCATTCTGTGCTATTTCTTTTTAACTGCAGACCCTGCAACATGGAAAAATCCAAGACACCTTTCTAAAGGTTTCTTTTATCCACTTGCTTTTGTCCCTTCTTTTTCCATTATAAACCTGCATGTGTGCTTAAATATTCTTACAGCCTGTATGCATTCCTAGTCGTTTTTTCCCCTACTTTATCAGTTTAAGGTTTTAGTGGTTCTTATAACTTGGGCTTTGCATCAGCCTCTAAGAATTTTTTTTTATCTTGAATGTAATGTTTAATGTGTTAAAAAATAAACCTAGGGCTTTGTTATTATAAAGTAAATTAATATGTTCCTTTCCTGAGGTGGAAGTAGCCATCTATTTGAAGTTCTCTAGTGTGACTTTATAGGAAAGGGACTATCCTTTGTGCTTCAAATAGTTAAAAACTTCACTTATGAGAGGAGCATGTTTTTTCCCCTACTATTCTTTGCTTTTCCTACCAAAGAAAATCTTAATTATTATTTATTATTTTATGTGACTTTACTGTGATGAATTTGTTTTTTGGTTTTAGGTATACTATAAAAAGACCTCTTTAAAGTTCATGCTTGTAGTGTATTAAATTCTGTTTGTATGTTTGCATTAACATGTAGCATTTTAAAGCAATCTTAAGTTGGAAAAATTAAGACTGTTTATCACTTCCAACTCTGTAAGAGTTCAACAGTGTCACTTTCCAGAATATCATCTCCAAGGTATTGCCTAGTATGTTTTGGAAAATGCCGGAAAAACAGAATCTCTGAATTCAGGAGATGACATAGGAAGAATTTTCAGAGTAATAACAGTTCTTTTTTCTATATACTATGTAACATAATGAATCTGTGAAGTGGACCAGTTGTCCATTCCTTGCCTCTTGTTTTCTGCTTCTACTAAATTTCTACCCTACCCTCAATCTCTGTGTATCTACACCCCTGGCTTTCTGTCAGACATATTTAAAATGGGGAAAATTTGTTTTAGAGGTAATTTTGTTTTGGCATGGAGATTGGTAGGTGGGGTGGAGACTAGGGAAGCTTTCAGAATGTCAAGAATTTCACTTAAAAAGATACAATGAAGCAGAACTTTGAGTGACTAACAGAAACCAGAGTTGTATATGTGGATGAAAAATATACATGTTCATGCACTTCAGTTGTTGAGATTTTGCTTTATTAACTATGTGTTTATTATATACTCTTTGCTTAGTTGAATCTTTACTTTTTTCAACTTTTAACTAAATTAAATATTTTTATGGGAGAAAGTATTTAAAGATTTTTTTAAAAAAAACTGATATTTTCCTATCAGTGTCTTTAAAAAGAGAAGGAAAGTAATTTTTTTAATCAGATGCAGATTTCAAAAGACAAGAAGGCCTGTGTTTATTTTTTATATCTTCTTTATCTACAGTTTCTAATTTTGAAATAAAAGACAGGTCTTTTAACTTTCAAAAGGCATATTTTATCAGGGTTGTATGACATGGTAGATAGAGAGCAAACTTCATAATTAGGAAGATAATAGGTTTAAGTTCTCAGTTCTTCTGGAGATGTCACATACTGACTATAGGAAAGTCATTTAACCTCTCAATAAACCAGGCAACTTTCCAAGACTCTTAAGTTGCAGAACAATTACTGATCATCATTTTTCTCATTGGGACTTTTCTCACTGGGAATGCCTTATAGCAATGAGATCATAGGTTCAGACTAAAACAGTATTAAAAAAAAACCCCAAAAAACAAAACCTAGTTAGTAGTACTCAAAAACAGTTTTGTTATAGGAAAAAACAGCAGGCTAATTTATCTCAAACCTTGAACAAATTTTATTTTTAATTAAGTGCTGTAATATATACTTACATGTGTAGATGGATATAATTACATATGAATTTAGCTCTTTTGAATATTTAACTGAAGCTAAAGAAGAACGTTTTTAGTAGTGTCTAAAGTACTGGTTATTTGCTTTCAGGTATTCAAGCTGAAGAGTGGGGTAAATTTCTGCACACCAAAAATAAGGTAATTACATAAAATACAAATATGTTTTGGGGAACAATTTTATTAATACTTGAAACATTTTTATTTTTATAGTGAAAAAAGAGACCAGTTGAGCTCCTACTGTTGGTTATTTGGCATATAATTTTGAATTAACTTTTTTAAAGCCACTAAACAAAAGGAATAATTATCTCCTACATAATCTTGTTTGCCAAATTAATTGGTTTCTGTACCTCAAAATTTTGCCTAATATCCCAGTTCATAGTTTGTCTTTTATCCAAGTGTAAAGATTTAAATTTTTTAATTTTAGTACTTTATTTTAGCTGTACACTGATTTTGATGAAATTCGACAAGAAATTGAAAATGAAACAGAGAGGATTTCAGGAAATAATAAGGTATGGATTTTTGGGGCTGAAATATTCTTTAGAGATGGATAGTATCAACAGAAGTAATGAAAACAAGTATTTATTGAACCCCCCACAATGTATACATGGGGAATGTATTCCATTTTCTTCAAGTGCTTATACCTTGATAGATATACAAAAAATTCATAAACAAATTTCAGCTATATTTTTTTCTATGGGCCCATATAACATCGAAAATTTTACTTTTTCAAATGATGTATTTCTGATATTGCAATGCATATATCACTATCACTTTGCTTTAGCTGCTTTATTCAGTACTATCACAATAGATTAGGCTTCTCAAACTAGATGCCTAAATACAACTTGTTTAAAATAGAGCTCATTATCATTCCCCCGAAACTCACCTCTCTTGCAAAGTTCCCTGTTTCTGTCGAAGGTATCACCAATCTTCCATTCTTCCAGGTTCCTAACCATTGTGTTATCCTTGACTGGTTACTTTCCTTACTTTACATACCCAATCAGTTGTCAACTCTTGCCATTTCTACTTCCCGAGCATTTCTCATATCCAAACCCTTCTCTCTACTCATACAGTCACCACTTTAGTTCAGGCCATCACTTCCTGCTTGGATTTTGCAACAGCCTACTTAATTATACTTTCTGCCTCGAATCTCTCCTCACTCCTATTTTTCCTCTACACTGCTGCCAGAATGATTTCCTTAATGCAGATCTGACTATGCCATTCCCCTGATCAATATACCCTAGTGGCCTTTAGAATCAAATATAAAGTCTTCTGTTTTGCTTTTAAAGCCCTTCACAACTTGACCCTAGTTTGTCTTTCTAGCTTGCCTGTAAGTTATTCTTCCTCCTGCACTCTCCAGGCTGAACTTATCTCTGTTCCTCACACAGGATACTGCAGTTCTTGCCTCCATGCCTTTGAATTAGCTATCTTCTATACCATTTAAAAAATAGCAAAATATAAATACAAGTTAAAATAGATTCATATATTTAGAGGTAGGAAGAACCTTACAGATAGGAATTCCAGTGAAGAGGTTGTTCAGGAAATGCTTCACAGACAAGAGTTTTTGGAACAGGTTAGGAAAAAGAAGATAGGGAAGGGAAGGCATTTTAGGGTAATGAAAATGGCATGTGCAAAGGCAAGAATGAGCAGTTGGTCCCTTATTCATGACGACCCAAATCAAAACATTTGGTGAGTTGGGGAGAGGAAGGCAGGGAGTGGGGAAGACATGGTTTCAACAAAAATCTGTTGGTGGCGGAGAGGAATCACTATCTCTGTACAGCAGCAAATAATTTGCATTGATTTACATAAGTTGATAACTAGCTTTTAAGAATCAGAAAAGAAAAGGTTTTCAAATTGAGATGAAGAAAGTGGAGTATTAAAAACGATAGTAGTGCTTTATAAGTCCTTTATTACACAGTTTTTATACAACGGGACCTTTAAACTATTATAATATTTTATCAGACTGTTGCTATTTGTAGTTATGCTTCAGGGAACATGATTTATTCACAGTGTCCATATTCATGGAATAATTAGTTTCAAATCATTCTCAATATTGTTAATTTGATAGATTTTGTATAACTTTAATTAATGGTAATATTTTAAACAACTTGTTTCTAGGGGGTCAGTCCTGAACCTATTCATCTTAAAATTTTTTCACCTAATGTTGTAAACCTGACTCTTGTGGATTTGCCAGGCATGACAAAGGTAAGGAAAAATTTTGCTTACTTCATTGTGGGTAGGGTGTTACCTATTAATTGGCACTTTTACCTTGTAAAAAATACAGTGGTCTTGTTGATTAACCCCATAAACAGTGTTCACATTCTGCATCCTTTAGCTGTATTTTTTAATACATGGCCAAGAATGGCATAGGCTAGTCTGTTAGAATCTCCATTATTAGAATTTGGTATTCATGCTTATGATATTGATTTTTGTTACATATTTAGGTACCTGTAGGTGATCAACCGAAGGATATTGAACTTCAAATCAGAGAACTCATCCTTCGTTTCATTAGTAACCCTAATTCCATTATTCTGGCTGTCACTGCTGCTAATACAGATATGGCAACATCAGAGGCTCTCAAAATTTCAAGAGAGGTAGATCCAGATGGTAAGGAATAAAAGTTTATAATTGGTTGATGGGAAAAGGGAATAGATATATTCTATCCGAAAATCTGCCTTTAAAGAGGAGGGGGAAAAGGATTTTTTGTGTTCTTGCCTAATGCTAGTGATACTCATTATAAATTTGGTAGTATATTTAAATGAAAATGCTTTCTATTTGTTATTTTTAAAGAAGAATACTAATGCAGAATATAATTTTTAACTTTTGGGGTTTTTTCTACTTATTTCTTTGAGGTAAATTTGATAACCATCACATTGGATTATCAGTCATATAATTTCTAACATTCTCTGAGAACTGCTCTGAGGAATGCACAGAGAAAACATTTAGACTTTGGTGTGCTTTGAAATACATTAAACTTCTATTTTCGAGTGCCTTGATATGTCATGGATTTTTAAAATGTTATCAGTCATATTATGTCCTTATAGTAGTGTTGTATCTCTTACTATGGTATAGAATGACTGTAAGGCAAATGGTAGCCTTACCTTCTTTTGCTAAGGCTAATATGGAGTTCTACTGTATTTGTATCCCTAAGTGTATCTAAGCAGAGATTTTCCCCTCTGAAGGTCAGTAGCAAATTTTTTTTAATGTGTATTCTTTTTTCGCAATTTTAAATGCTGGTATCAATATCCTAGTATCAGAAAATAAGCCATTTCATTTTTAGTAGGTTTTTAATAACTGATATAACACGAGAAGAGAATTTAGAGAAAATTTTGAAAGGGAAAGATATGCGATATGTCATACTATGGTTTGATGAAAATGAAAATCTTTGTATACACAGAATCTTAATGTGTGTTAGAAATAAAGGGACTTAATGAATAGCACTTTGATTCCTAAATGTAATTTTAAAAAATTTAGATTTTAAAATTTAATTTTAAATTAAATTTAAAAAATTTTATATCTTTAACTTCATTGAATGTAAACAAAATTATCTCATATGCTTAAGATACTCTTTAGTGATTGTAGCTGCATTATACCTGTTTTGAAAGAATGTTGTTATTGAATGTGATACTTTCCATGGCTCACTTTTTTAAAATTTTATTTTATTTTATTCCATTTATTTATTTATTTATTTATTTTGTTTTTTGGCAGGGCAATTGGGGTTAAGTGACTTGCCCAAGGTCACATAGCTAGTAAGTGTGTCAAGTGTCTGAGGCCGGATTTGAACTCAGGTCCTCCTGACTCCAGGGCCGGTGCTCTACTCATTGTACCACCTAGCTGCCCCTCCATGGCTCACTTTTAACAAGAAACTCATTTTGGAATTGTGTATAGAAATGCATGTGCTTTTGAATCCTGTTTTTTTAAGACTGAGTTTTGAACTGACATATCAACCTTTGGTGATTGTTTCTTATTAATGGATTTCTGATTTACATTTGTTAGGTCGTAGAACACTTGCTGTAATTACTAAACTAGATCTCATGGATGCTGG
The DNA here is from genome assembly GCF_011100635.1 of Trichosurus vulpecula. NCBI lineage: Eukaryota > Metazoa > Chordata > Mammalia > Diprotodontia > Phalangeridae > Trichosurus > Trichosurus vulpecula. The sequence goes on from NC_050577.1 coordinate 284,252,594, forward strand.
TACTGATGCAATGGATGTGTTGATGGGAAGGGTCATTCCAGTTAAACTTGGCATAATTGGAGTGGTAAACAGGTAAGCTAGCAGCGAAGGAGATTGAAAATCTTTATTTCTGAAACCTATTTGAGATACATTTAAAAATCCAACTCTCTTCATTCCCACTTTAATGTTATTTGTTCAATTTAAAATCTCTCCATAATCTTTTTATTCCTACATTTATAGGGTTCTTTATGTTCTTATATAGTCATTCTTTATTTAAAGCAAGAACAGAAAGCTTTAGTGAAGTATCTTGGTTTTCTCCCACACCCAACAAGACTCAAGCATATGAGATAATCTTGTTTATATTCAATGAAGTTAAAGCTACAGAGTTTTTTAAAATTACATTTAAGAATCAAAGTGCTGTGTGATATTGGGCCAGTTATTTAACTCCTAGGCCTCATTTTGTTTCATAAAGTAACATGAGAGGGTTGGACTAGTTGTCTTTTAAGGTCCTTTCAAATCACAGCTATCTATAGTTCTTCCTAACTTTTGTCTTCTCTCTACTACTTACTGCTCCTCTCCCTCCTCTCCTCCCCTCCAGTCTCTAATCTGCATCACAACAGCCCCATCTAAATACTGCTATGTTTTTTTCCCAACCAGATGACATAAGGTTGATGTAGGTTAGAGTTGCATGTTATACTTTGTAGGTAATTGGTATTTAATAAAGAGTAGTTTTCAACAAACAGGTTCATGGGGCAGTCATATGTATATAGCACATATTTTGGTGAACTTATTTTTATTCTACTCATGTTGTGGCTTGGGGGAGGGAAGGAAACTATGGTAAAGTTGAGAAGAACAAGGGAGAATGATTTGCTCCTATATTCAATTATGGTAGATAAAAGACTAATTTAATTTGACAACACTTTATTGTAATAATTTTGTTACTTTCAACCCCTAGGAGCCAGCTGGATATTAACAATAAGAAGAGTGTATCTGATTCTATCCGTGATGAATATGCTTTTCTTCAAAAGAAATATCCATCATTAGCCAATAGAAATGGAACAAAATATCTTGCTAGGACACTGAATAGGTAACGTTTCCTACTTTAAATATGAAACATTCTCTTTCCTTTTCCAGAAATTTTAGCAATTGAGACTTAAAACAGTGATTTAGTAAGTATTAAGTGTCAATTACATGCAATTTTATAGTTTTATTACTTTGCAATTAATTTTACTTATGCATTAGCATAGTTGGAATTTTAATTTTGTTGATAATGTAACTCTAAACTTACATTATGAACAAAAGTGAGCGAATGAAAAACGATTTTTTTAATCACTTATGTGAAAAGCATCATATTAAGTACTGAAGATAAAAAAGGTAAAGACAGTCACTGGTCTCAAGTAGCTCACATTTTAATAAAGGGAAATAATACATAAGTTTCAGCTGTAAGTTAAATAAAAAGGCCTAGTGGTCCTTCGGGTGTAGTGGCAAAATAGGCATCTTCTTTAATGTCCATTATAAAACCATATTGGGGAGAGCTCATTGGTAAGGGGATTGGCACGTCTGCTTGCTAGCCTTTCCTCCAGGTGGTGGTTGAAAGCAGTGGGAGCCAGTGCATCTGAGCTCTTGCCCTCCAGAGGGCGTGTTCTGGGATGGTGAATCCCTCTGTTGCTCCCAAAACCTTGAGGAAACCGCTAGATGCTGGGCCACTGCAGTGTCCTCTTTCCATTGGCCCAGGGACCGTTTTTTTTAAATATTCAAGGGCATACATCAGCCTCCCTTATGATTTCATGTCTGTATATTTCCCGATTCACTGCCCTGATAATCTGTGATCAGCCGACATGACTGAGATGATGATGAGCACCCCATCTATGGATAAGATTGGGCTGAATGCCGGGGAGGATGGCATCTCCTATTGGATCTTAACTGATCCTTCAGGCTTTGATTGCTACTGCAAACTGAAAGACTGCCTGCCTTCCACAATGGTAGAGCTCATAAAGGGAGAAGTGGAAAGTGGGGAGCTAAGATGGCCCCCAGAGGAGTTCTCAGTCCAAGAAAATGAGCAAGAAACCAGTAAAGAAACAGAATGAGAAGAAGGAACAGCAAATCTATTGAGGGTACCCAAAGGGGTCAAAAAAAAATACATCTGTTTCTGTTTTTTTTTCCCATGACGGTGAAAAATGAGTGAGTCACAGTAGTTTTGAAAATGTCTGATGACAGCTTCAGTTTTGCACCTATGAGAACACTGGCTTGGTTTTCTTTTTTTCTTTTTTGATATGTATATATATTTTTTCCCAAAAGAAATGTATCCAGCAGCTGAGTCCTCAATGCAAAGATCAACAAGGCCTTCTGAGAAAGGAAGTCACCTAACTGGGGTTGGGGAAGTGTCTGCTGCTTTGAGATCACTATCTGAACTCTGCATAGTCTTGAGGAGTTGTGATATTCCAGAGGGAGTTGGTAAAAGGCAGAGCAAGTAATGATCATTCTGAAGCAAGAAAACAAATTGACAGAAATAAGAGAAAATAGAGGTTTTAAGAGAACAGTTAGCAAAAGATCTACAGCCAGAAAGCATTCAGAGGGGACTAGTACTGGTCAGAAGTACAGCTCTAGATATACTTGTCATCTCTCTCCCTTTTTTTTTCTCTTTTCCTCCTTTTGTGTCAGTTCAGAGTGTCTTTTAGGAGTTAACAAGGGAAAAGGGGAAACAGACCACACTGGGAGCTCTCTAATGGCAAGGGCAAAAAGAGTTGTGAGGCAAGCATATGTGCAAGTCCCTTGATCACCTCCCCTCTCTCCTCCTTTCCCCTCCCCCCCCCACTATTGATCTCTGTCTTCCTCTGATAGAGGACTTCTCCAGTGTTTATCTGTTTTTTGTTTTGTGGATGTGGTGGATAGGACTTTCTAGGCCCATTTCCCAAAGTATCCATCCCTTTTTGTTCCAGGTCCCCTGGCATCCCATGTCCCTTTGTGGGGGATGGGGAGGATAAGAGAGCTATAGGATGAGTCTCTTGCCCTTCTCAGGATGAAAGGCACATGACAGTGTTCCTCTCATCTCTTATCATTCTCCAAGTCCAAGCACAAGGTTTGGGAATACCTAGGTTCTCTTTCTTTAATTGAATAAACCCTTTCTTCCAAAGCTCCTGTGCCAGTCTCTGAGCTAAATCTTCTGCCTCCTCCTACCTGTTTGATTTTAGCCAGTCTGACTCTATAGGTCACTTATTGTTGGCCTTCAGCCTATTTTTTTTTTCATTTAGAGATTTTTTTATTTTTATTTTTTATTTTTATTTTACAACACTCAGTTCTACATAATTTTGAGTTCCAGATTTTCTTCCCTCACTCCTCCCCGCCCCCCAAGATGGCATGGAATCCGATATATCTTCTACATATAACTTCACATTGAACTTATTCACACACTAGTCAAGTTGTGAAGAAGAATTACGACCAATGGAATGAATCATGAGAAAGAAGAAACAAAACAAAAAAAAATAACAAAAACAAAAGAGAAAAAAAAAGGGGAAAAAAAGGTGAACATAAAGTGTGCCTCAATCTGCATTCATACTTCATAGCTCTTTCTCTGGATGTAGATAGTATTCTCCATCATGAGTCCTTTGGAGTTGTCTTTGCACCTTGTGTTGCTGAGAAGAGGAAAGTCTATCAGGGTTAGTCCTCACAGAATCCATATATCTGTGGTTGTGTATAATGTTCTCTTGGCTCTGCTCTGCTCACTCAGCATTATGTCGTGTTGATTTTTCCAGGCTGTTTTGAAGTCTGTATCATCCCCATTTCTTATAGCACAATAGTATTCCATTACCTTCATATGCCATAACTCTTTCAGCCATTCCCCAATTGATGGGCATCCCTTTGATTTCCAATTCTTAGCTAACACAAAAAGAGCAGCTATAAATATTTTTGTACATATGGGTCCTTTTCCCACTTGTGTGATCTCCTTGGGATACAACCCTAGAAGTGGTATTGCTGGGTCAAAGGGTATGAACATTTTTATAGCCCTTTGGGCATAGTTCCAAATTGCTCTCCAAAGTGGTTGGATCAGTTCACAACTCCACCAGCAGTGTAACAATGTTCCAATTTTCCCACGTCCTCTCCAGCATTTATCATTTTCCTGAATTGTCATTTTAGCCAATCTGACAAGAGAGATGTGGTACCTAAGAGTTGTTTTGACTTGCATTTCTCTAATCAGTAGTGACTTTGAGCATTTTTTCATATGCCTATAGATATCTTTAATTTCTTCCTCTGAAAACTGCCTGTTTATATCCTTCAACCATTTCTGAATTGGGGAATGACTTGTATTCCTATAAATTTGGCTCGGTTCCCTGTATATTTTAGAAATGAGGCCTTTATCAGAAACACTAGTTGTAAAGATTTTCTCCCAATTTTCTGCTTCCCTCCTAATCTTGGTTGCATTGGCTTTTTGTACAAAAACATTTCAATTTAACATAATCAAAATTATCCATTTTGCATTTTGTAATGCTCTTTATCTCTTGTGTCATGAATTCTTTTCTTTTCCATAAATCTAAGTAAACTATTCCTTGCTCTCCCGAATTACTTATAGTATCAGCCTTTATTCCTAAATCATGAACACATTTTGACTTTATTTTGGTATATGGTATAAGATATTGGTCTATGCCCAGTTTCTGCCCTACCATTTTCCAGTTTTCCCAGCAGTTTTTGTGAAATAGTGAATTCTTAGCCCAGAAGCTGGATTCTTTGAGTTTATCAAAGAGTAGATTGCTATAGTCATTGACCTCTCCATCTTGTGTACCTATCCTGTTCTTCTGATCCACGACTCTGTTTCTTAGCCGGTACCAGGTGGTTTTGATGACTGCTGCTTTGTAGTACAGTTTAATATCTGGTATGGCTGGGCCACCTTCCCTAGCATTTCTTTTCATTAATACCCTAGATATTCTAGACCTCTTGTTCTTCCAGATGAATTTTCTTATTATTTTATCCAGCTCTGTAAAATAATTTTTGGTAGTTCAGTTGGTGTGGCATTGAATAGATAGATTAATTTAGGCAAAATTGTCATTTTTGTTATATTAGCTCGGCCTAGAATATTCTCCCTCTTTATGAGAAGTGGAGGAAGGAGGGGAAGACAGACAAAGGTTTCCTTGGTATTGTTTTTGGATGGGAGCTCAGTCTTCCTCCTGGTCATGAGGGCCAGTGTAGCCCTCAACTTGGAAGGAGCATGGGTTGGGGAAGGGGGAAGGAGGAAGGAGGAAAGTAGGAGTGAGTGAGTGAGTGGGGTGACACAAGGTAGTGCCAGTGGTACTGTGACCAAATTGGAAATTAGAGGGTGTCATGAGGTACCTTGCAGCTTTCCGAGGTTTTGGAGAGGTAGAGGGCGTGTGTGTGTGTGTGTGTGTGTGTGTGTGTGTGTGTGTGTGGTGGAGAAGGGAGGAGGCTACCCTGGAGTGCTCTGCTGTGAGGAGGCTAGTATGTTGTATTTAGACTTGAGTTCTCCCCTCAACCTCCCTAGTTCTGCCACTCCCACCTCCTTCCTCTCACCCTTCTTGGCCCTTTGTGTGGAACGGCAGCTTCCACAGGAACATTGGGAGCTCACTTATGATCTGACTATGCTGAGGCTCTCCACTTTGGAGTCTAGGGTTCAAAGAACAAATTATAGAAACATTTCTATCTTGCTGCAAGGTCCTTTGTGGCTTCCAGCAGAGATAGAGAGAGGCAGCAGGTGATGAGTCAGATTTTGAGCCTTTCCTTGGGTATAACAAGAGAATCCAAGGCACTTGACCATTGTCTCCCTGTTTCCAATCAGTCCTATTTCAGCCCCCTAGTCTTGGACTTAGTGTAATATATTTGTATTTAATACTTTATGGGTAGTATAGTGCTGGAGAGCACTGGGCAATGGTGTTGCTTTTATGTATCAATACGACCAGGTTTGAGAGGTAGCTCCCCACAGTAACAGCAGCCCGGCAGGTGTGGTGGGGGAGAGGAGAAGATGACCTACTCCCTGCAGTTTTTGCTGGTGCCCCGTAATAGGTCTATCTATTTCTCTCTAGTTGTGCTTTGGTAGTAGAGAGTCTCCGTCATGTATACCCTGCTGTAGTTTTGATGATCACTCAACTCCTGTGGAGGGGAGAGTTAGGGACTCATCTAATGACTCCTTGTCTTTTTAAATCCCTTGATTGGGTGGGTATCCAGCACCCTTCTCCCCCCTCCCCTATTTGCTACCTGTTAGCATCTGTCCTAGTCTCACTGTGTGATGAAGTGTGCTTTTGTACTCTGCATAACAAACCTACTTTGTGTGTATATATGTTTATGGCTCGTGGGTTATTATCTTTCTGGTCTTGAGACCACTCTCTACTGCCATTTAGAATTCTGAGCAGGTGAGGGCCCAACAGCCAGCATAGGCCAGGATCTTCAGAAGAGTCAGTCCCACTGGGTTGATCCCATTTACCCCTGGAAGAGACTATACTCTTCATCTGGCCCCTGTGTTGTGGGTTTTTATTTGTTGTTGTTGTTGTTTTCCCCCCTTTGGGGAAGTAGTTTGTGTGTAGAACTGAATGTATAAAAAAAAAACCCTTCAGTAACAAATGCCTGTTGTTTGATTAACTTTCTGTAACTTCTGTCTGTTCTTTTTTGAGGCTCGGGGAGAAACTACTTCCAAAACTACTTTTTGTCACTGTGACAGTTGTAAATAAAGTTTGAAAATACTTTCCAAAAAAACCAATTGGTTTCCAATGTTGAATCATTTTGTCGTGCCCAGAACTTTGGTAGCAAGAACTTTATTTTTCAGGTATTCAGAAGTTGTGGCTGCTGAGGAGGTGGGAGCTATGAAATCCCCCACAGTTAAAGACTAAGTGTGGGGTTTGTTAGAATTCAGAAGAACCCAAATCCATTTTGATGGCTTGTGGCAGAGAATAACAGTCTGAACAATTCTAATTATCTGGAGACTTCTCAATTCAGGTTCTTTTATCTTATCCATGGTAAGAACAGTTCAAGTTCTAAGTCTGGTATTGTGTGGCCTAAAATGCCTATCAGATCAGACAGATATTAGGAGAGATAAATCATGGAATTTCCCTTACATTTTGTTGTCATGTTCCTTCCCAAAACACATTATAGTTTTATTGGTCTTAGATTTTAATTACATAATCCATTTTAATGCATGGTATATTCATTCTAAAATTTTATTAAGCCAAAAAATAAGGGCTAGAATTAGATAAGATTGATGAATAACATAATGCAGTGGCTTGGAAATAAATGGTTTTCATTTGGTCACCTAGCAACTGTTACCAACTTGAATGAGACTAATGCAAATTAAAAATAACTGTCCAAAAGAACATTCATAATTTCATGATTTCGTTGGTATTTATTAATAGTATATTTTGTGGAGTTGAAACTGTTCTTGCTAAGATAAGCTGTTGGGTAGGTTGTAAAATGTTAACCAAATATCACTTGCTTTCCATATGTACATTTTGATTGTAGTTGATCACCAAAGACCATATGTATGCTTTAGAAATCTGAAGTGGTTCTTTTGCAGACAAGTATGGATAAGATTAAAGGATTTTTTTTTAAAAGAAGTAAGCTATATTTTAGTTGTGTTCATTGGTATCTTGAAATTTAAATTGATCTAAATGACCAAGACCTTGTGAAAGGGAGCCCAGCTCAGGAGTACTGTAGGTCTGACATGACAGGCAGAATGGCCTGCGTGTGTAATTCAATTTACCACCCTGGAGACATCGAAAACTCTGTTATGGTGATGGTTCTGGAATAGTTATTTGTTTCTCATTTGCATAACACACAGGACTTTACCTACATATGAATGACCTCAGCAAGTCCCTTTACTCTATTGGTTGCTCCCATTGTGGAACTTTTCTCCTTCATAAGGGGAAAAAAATGCCCATTCTCTGCTTTTCACTTCATGTCAATTTTAGTCCAGGGTAGAATTTTTGGTGACAATACTAAGTGGAAGGGAAGGTAAATTTCCCCTCTCCTATTATTCGTGCTGATTTTATAGGAGATATTCCAAGCTGCCATTCCATCTCAGTACACTGTTTGTTTTAACATTCCGATAATTTCCAATAATCACGCAAACAAAATCCTTTATAAATTCCCTCAGAAATCAGAGTATCATTTATTAATGGAAAAGGAGTAATATGTCTTTTTTAACTTTGACTGTTGTATTTGATCAAAGCTTTGTTGTTTCTCTATGTCTATTTTATTTAGATTGTTGCATTTGCTTTGTTTTTATTTTTGATTCTGCCTTCTTTACCCTGTATTAACTTCACATGAATCTCTACTATAGTTCTTCAGTCTCTCTTCCTTTCAGATTTTACTCCGTCTTTCTAAATAATAGTAAGCCAGATTTTTGCTGCAGTAGTCTACTAGACAGTGGAGGAATCACACTTTTTTCAAAGAGTTTAATACCTGATCCAGTATTCCAGTCTGCCATTTCTTTAAATATGCTGGCTTCCCAGTTCATAAAGTTCTTAAACTCCTGTTATCAATTATCTTCACTCCAACTTAGCCACCTACAGGGATTATACCTTAGTATCAAAATCATCTGTAATGGTGGAAAAGAATGATCTATAACTCTGAAATTCTTCTTTCTTACCACAATTTCTTGTCCTTCCATATCTCACTCTACCTCCATCCTCCTAAACTTATTTTCATTCTTAATGTGACCTCTGGTCCCCTATCCCTCATTGTTCTCCCAGTTCATCACCTGTGACCAGTTCATCACTTTAACTGTTCAATTTCCTTCTCCCTTAAATCTCTTGTCCTACTGCTATATCCCTGTATATCTTCAGCCTTCTGTTACTCTCACCATTTGCCTTCTCTTGCTTGAATGCTTGAACACAAGGGGAGAAATTTGAAAAAGCTTGCCATCTTCTAATCATGTTTTAATTCATTTTAATCATCTTAACTGAGTTATTGTTGCTACATAGTAATCCTTCTGTTCTTTCCTGATAAAATCTGTCAAACTTTGCGCAAGAGCTGTTGCAGACATCCTTTCTCAAGCATCTTGTATTACTCTCAACTCATTTTTCTTTGTGGTATCTAGCTTGGTAGGTAAACATAGGTAATTTTTTGTCTCTCTGATTTTTTTTAGAATTCCACCCCTTTCTTAAAATTAGATTTTCAAGACACTAGGTAAATACTTTTATTAACTCCATCGCTGACCAGGGAGACTGTAATTCTTTTATTTTAAGCCGTAGTCTAGAAATCTAAATTTCATTTTCAGATACCATTTATAAGCCAGCTAGCTGTTCACTTCCCAAATAGATTTTTCTCTTCTTAGTGCCTTGCTAAAACTTATGTCTTTCTAGGTCTTTAGTTTCTTGCCCGAGACTTCATAATCTGGTGAAAATTTTTAGTTCATTTTGGAAATATAATTTGTGCTTATGTAACTTACTGAAAGAAAGTTGTAAGCATACATTTTAATGAGTCTTGGAAGATTCTCTGTTATGTCTTGAATACATGAGGTGTGGAAAGACAGCAGCTAATCTTGTTTGTTGTCAATTCGTTAAATAGTAACTCTGGGCAAGGAGACAGGCCATTATCCTCTTCTTTGTCTGACTTTTTGCGTTTACTGGATGATCTTTCACTTAATAGGCTCTACTTTATCATTCCTTGAAGGTCAATCAGCTATTTCTTCCTCAGAGCATCCAGTTCCTGCTTCTTCAGGAGATCTGTTTCGTAGCCACAAGTGTAACTATTCTTTTCCTTTTCTTCTTCTGTATGCCACTGTTCCACTTTCTAAACTCTTGACAGGGTTTATATTTACCCTCCATTTCAGATCCTTTTTTCCCTCCATCAGAGCCTTCCTTTCATGCTCTTCAGGTCTCTAATGTCTTTGTCCCTTTCAACTTGGAGTACAGAAAGAGATCTTCACATTTATCTTCTCCCTGAGGGGTGAGAAAAAATTAATTTTATTTTTAGAAATAAGAAATGAGATCTGTTGAAGGTAAGTGACTTGTCCAAAGTGAAACAGCCAGGATTTAAGCACAGATTGTCTGACTATAAATTTGGTGTTCTTTCTTTCTTCGTTATACCATAGCATTTATGGGTCTCCATTGTTTGCCTGTAACTTGCCTTTCTAATTATTACTTTTTTTTGTACACTATCTTAACACCAAACTATTTACGTTGTCTTTTCCATCTGCCTTTATTGTATTTGCACAAACCATCTCCCCTTGCTTGGAATATACTGCTTCCTCATCTCTTCCTCTTAGAATCCACATCTTCCTTCAACATTGTTATTATTAGCAATAACAAAAAGGAGAAGGAGGAGGAGGAGGAGAAGTAGAAGATGATGAAGTAGTAGTAGTAGTAGTATAAGAATTAGCTTAGATGCCACTTCCTTTGGGAAACCTTCCTTGATTCTCTTTCCTCACTTGTTAATTTTATCTCCTTCCACAGATTTCCTTATATTTACTTATATCCTCCTAGTAGATTGTAGGATCATTGAGAGTAGGAATTGTTTTCTTTTTCTCCCCATCTTCCAGAATAGTTCCTTGCATAAAGTAGACATCTGTATTGTCTGAATTTAATTATTACTTTTGTTTCCAATAAGTCACATTTAAACTGGCCTAATTCTTTGTCATTCTAGAGGTTGCCCTTCTCTTTATCAAGGCCAGCCCTTCAACATGCGCTCTTGGCCCATCCTTTCATCTCCTCTAGCATATTGCTCCCATTTGTCATCCCTGTTCCCCAACTTTCAGTCTTTTCTTATCTACTGGCTCCTTCACTGTTACATTCTTATCACTGCCATTTAAAAAAAAAACTTTCACTAACTATCATATTAAATCTTTCTTCTCCTTAGCTAAACTCCTTGAAAAAATTATCTATACTCAGTTGCTTCCCTTCTCACTATCTTCTAACCCTCTGGTTTCTGACCTCATCATAAAGTATTTCCCACAAAGTTATTAATGATCTCTGAATTGACAAATCAAATGACCTCTTCTAAATTCTCATCCTTATTGACCTCTTTGGTAGTAGTTGATACTGCTGATACTCTTCCTTGGATACTATCTCTTCTTGGGAGTTTTTGTTTGTTTTTTGGTTTTTTGTTTTGTTTTTTTTTTTGCATTGCTGTTCTCATTTGGTTTTCCTCTTTTTGTTTTGACCACTTCTCAGTTCTCCTTTCCTGATTCTCCATGCATCTCATAGCCACAAATTGTAGGTAACCCCAGTTCTGTGTTAGGAGCCACCTTCTCTACATATACTTTATCACTTGATGATCTCATCAGCTCCTACAGGATCAGTTGTAATCTTTATGCTAATAATTCCTACATGTGCATATCCTGCCCTAACCCCCTCCTGAACTCCAGTTCTGTACCATCAAACTCTTCTTAGACATTTCGAACTGGACATGTGGTAGGCATCTCAAGTCCAAAACAAAACTACTCTTTACTCCCTAAGCGACTCCTCTTCAGAACTTTTACTTTATTGTTGAGTACTATCATCCTAGTCACCCAGGTTACCCTTGGGGTTATCCTCCTTACTCTAACTCTATCATTCCTTGAAGGTCAGTCAGCTACTTCATTTTACAAATCTAGTCATTGGCCAAATTTTGTTTCTGCCTTCACAAAACCTCTACTATGTTCCATACTTTCTACTCACATAGACAGCATAATATTCCAGGCCTTCATCGTGTCTCATTTGGACTATTACATTAGCCTTCCTAATTACTGGAACTAGCATTTATATATCACCACAGCCAAGTACTATGCTAAACACTTTACAAATATTATCTCTTGATTCTCTCATTACTAGCCTCAAGTCATTCTTCACTCCATTTCATCTCCCACATTACTGTTAAAGTGATCTTCTTAAGGCATAGGTCTGCACATGTCACCACTCTACTCAATAAACTGCTATGATCCCTATTACATCTAGGATCAAATAAACTCTCTTGTTTGGCATTTAAGTGTCTTTACAACTTGGTCCCTTCTTCTTCCAGCATTTTTACAACCCTCCAAGCAGTCTACAGACCAAGTATGTTGGGGTCAAGGTACAGTATATAGTGTTAGTTCTCCTTGAAAACCCCATATACCTCTCTGTTCATGTACGAATTTTTGTAAGAATTAATAACTTCCTTTTCTTCTTCTGTCTACACTATTTTTTCCTTTTACCTTCCCTTTTCTGTCCTCTCTTAAAGCCCTCAAGAACAGAATCAACCCACCCTGAGGTCACCTTTTCTTTTTAACTATGTTTTAAGACATTAAGGTTCTGTAGGGACACTTGTTTGTTCTTAGAAGATTAGCACTACCTCATATAGCTCCTTCCGCTCGTGCAAATGATTTTACTTTTCTGGGTTTCTCTTGATTCTTATGTTTGCATTTCAGAGTTCTTGCTCATCTTGTCTTTCCATCAGGAATACTTGAATGTCCTCCTTTATCAAGGCTCCATTTTTTCTTCTCTAAGTTGTATGTACAAGTAGTTTTGCAGAGTAGGCTATTTCTTGTTTGTAAGCCTGTATCTTGCCTTTTCAGAATAAATCATTTCAAGACTTCTTTTCATCGATAATAGTAGTAGCAGGTTCTTGAATTCCCTTCACTCTGGATGTCATTTTGGTCCACTTCGAGCACCAGGAACAACAACTAACTAGCACCTCTAGTGCAAGGGCTTGCCAAGCCCTTTTCTGGGCTGTTCATCCACCTTTGGTGTCCACCTACTGCCCAACTTTCACTTATGGCTCCAAGAAGTTGCCACACCCTGGTAAAACTAGACAGGCTAAACCAGGTTGAGGGTAACCAATAGACCTCAAACCTGTCAGTAAGTTAGGGGAATCTTTACCCCAAGCATGTGAAAACTTCCCGTGGTTGATTTGGGAGATGAACAGTTTGTTCTAATGTACATGACGGCAGCTAAAACACTTAGAGCTTGGTCACATGTTGACGAGGCCAAGGTCTGCCACTGCATTCTGGGCCATTACCAGTAGTCTTGACTTTTGTCTTGCCACTGGACTTCAGTGACTCTGGAAGAGAGAGTGAGGCTAATGACTTTGTGTAGCTCTGTCTGCCTCACTAAAATCCAATTTATATGCAAGTTAAGATATTACCCTGTGATGTCATTGGTCCTCTCTGAAAATACGACAAACAACAACAACATGAACAGAAGAATATATAAACATGGAAGAAGGCTGTGGGGGTGGGGATTGGGCACATACATACACAACACACATTTACATACATGAGGAGTTTTGTGTAGAAACACCAATGGGGAAACAGGATGTAGGGGGATAGTTAAAATAATGCTTCCTGATCCTAAAGAGGATTAAAAGGAAATAAAAGAACTAGAAACTAAGGGAGTACCCATCAATTAGGGGAATTGCATTAATGGCAATATAAGAATAAAATGAAATAGTGTATATTAAGATATGATGAAGAAAATTTCAGAGAATCTTGGGAAGTATGGCTAATGTAGAAATGAGCAGATCAAGGAGAAATGGCAGTAACAAGGCAATAACACTGTAACACAAAAGAAAAACAACTTTGAAAGGCTTTAAGAACTCTGATCAACGCTGTCACACAAGCTACATCAGAGGACCCCTGATGAAGCTCATCTTCTGACAGATTTGATGAACTCAAACTTCATAGGAAGACACACAAATTTGGAAATGGCCACCATATAGATTTGCTTTGTTTGACTACTTATTGGAGGTAGTTAGGCAAGTCAGTGGTTGGAATACTGGGCCTTGAGTCAGGAATAAGATCTGAGTTTAACTGTGCCTTAGATACTAGCTCTCTAATAGGGGGCAAGTCACTTAACCTCTGCTTGCCTCAGTTTCCTCATTTGTAAAATGGAGATAATAATAGCATCAGGTTTTGTTGTGAGGATCAAATGAACAAAGGGTTTTAAAGTGCTTTGCTTAAAGCACTTTATAAATGCTAGCTATTATTAGAAAAAGATTTTCCTGTTTTTAATTAAATGGGGATGTTGGGGGTTAGGGGCAAGGATGCAAAAACAAATGGTGGAAAGTTTAAAAAAAAGGGTTATTGAAATACTTTTTTCTCTGTACACTTTTTAAAATAAGTTCAGGAAGAAGCACAGATAAGTAGTGTTGAATGTAACATGTTGTATTAATTTTAAGAACTAGGAAAAAGGTTCACACCTTCATGTGCTCTCCTCATTTTCTGTTTTGTATATATAGAAATGCTCATCTTTTTGTACGTGTGTAAAGGTTAAAATTGGACCTTTTTAAATCAGAAATCAGATTATTGTAGATTCGTAAATATTTGTGCTTTGAGGAGTTTCAAAATTACTCCTTGAGTCAGCACAACAGAAAGATGCAAGTCATTTTAATCTTGATGCCAAAATTTAGACTCCCCATTTAAACTTTACATTATTTTTAAAAATTGGAGTGTGTTGTAATGCTTCTGCCTCAAAGCACCTCTTTTGATGCATTACTTAAAAATTTTTGTTTTAATCAAAAAAGATTAAATAAGGTAGACCTTTTCACCCTCCTCCCCAAACTTTTCCACTCAGCCCCCCTCCTCTAATTCAAAACACAAGAAAAATAATACTTATTCTAAATATGTATAGTCACAGTGCACTGGGATTGCTTCGTATGATTCTAATTTCTCCTTTTGCTCCAGCACATAGCCTCTCCCTGGGCACTGGAGTGCTCTCTGCAGTGTGTTCTTGGTTAACCATGTCCTCAGTTTCCTCAGACCTCCTTTTCAATCTCCCTGTGTTGAGTTGGGCTGCACAAAAGAATCATGACTTTTTCTGGTTTTCCCCATCAGTGTTTGATCTGATGCATTTTCTAGGTCTGTTAAGTGGAATTTGTAGACCGCAGCTCATATTGCCATCTTGGCTCTACCTCTGGTATTTACAGTATCAATTTTGTTTAATTTCTGGCAGATTACCAGTGTTTTTAATATTGCTTGTTAAATCTACCATTAAAAGTTACCATTAACTCTACCATAAGTAATGTTTTATATACATAGTATTTTTCAGGGATGTTTTAAATTTAAAAGTCTGTTATTTGGGATATTATAGGGATATCATAGTAATGATATGGGCCAAGCCTGATTCATATTAGTCAAAATGATTTGGGTGTAGGATTAAAATAAGATATTAGCTCGTTTGGGCTGACTCATTTGGGCACCCATATCTCCACATTACTATGATGATATACCCATTCAGAAGGAATATAGTAGTAGGATATCATTCACTTTACTTATGCCAGCTAATGACTTTTTAGGCTTTAGGGTGACCAGGAAGTGATATTAATGAATTGAGAATAGTCCTTTATATCACTTTAATTCTGAGCTTGATTCTAGTCTCTTTTTAGGGAAAACTAGCCTAGTCCACATGGAATAGATGTTAATCCCACAACAGTGATGAATAATGATTTCTGGAGTCAAAGCCTCACTCAAGAGGATGTTGTTCTAGGCACCTTTCTAATTCTTAGTACTTGAGATTCCCTCAATCCAGTTTAAAATATATACATGTGTATTTTGACTACGATTACAGTGACTTGTGCTTAAAGAATTTCATCTAATTTGATTTTACCATATTTGAAGAATTTTGGTGCTCAATATACTTTTTGACTTAAGTGATATAAATTTTTATGCCTTGTGAGATCATTGATAACCTTCCATAATTCACATTCTCTCCCTTTAGGTTATTGATGCACCACATTAGGGATTGCTTGCCTGAGCTGAAAACAAGAATAAATGTTTTAGCTGCTCAGTACCAGTCTCTCCTAAATAGCTATGGTGAACCTGTGGATGACAAGAGTGCTACTTTATTGCAACTTATTACTAAATTTGCCACAGAATATTGTAACACAATTGAAGGAACTGCAAAATACATAGAGACTTCTGAGCTGTAAGTAAAAATTTATGTAATAATGAAGAATATTTCTAGTGTGAAGATAGTAATATTTATAGTCTCAGAGTTAGTTGGGGCACTAAGATGCTAAATTACTTGCCCTTATTCATACAGCCACAGTGTTATACATACATGCTGCCTCTCAAATAAGTATTTCTGCAAATGTTTTCTGTATAGTTTATCAGAATTAAGCCTCAGTGTTTACTTTAAATTGATACATAATTAAAATAAAGGGACTTGATGATTTATTCTGCTGCTACTACCTTTTGATGTGTATAGACTTACTACCTTTGATTTCTTTACCTGTGAAATAAGGGAAAGATCTCCATGGCATACCATTAAGATATATGTAATATGTGAGGGCAGCTATAGTGATGCAAAGGATAGGTTGCCAGGCCTGGCGTCAGTTAAGACTCATCTTCCTGAATTCAAATCTGGCCTCAGACACTTCTAGATGTGGCAACTCACTTAACCCTCTTTGCCTTGGTTTCTTCATCCGTAAAATGAACTGGAAAAGGAAATGGCAAACCACTTCAATATCTTTGCCAAGAAAACCCCAAATGAGATTACAAAGAGTCGGATACAACTGAAAAATGACTGAACAACAAATTTAATATATGAACATAGAAAACCTCTAAATGAGGCTTTTTTTCCTGCTGCTTGTAGGTACATTGAAATTATAGTGAATATTTAAAGCAAGAAGTCTAATCTTTTTTTTTTTTAATACTACTATTGTTTGCCTTGGCTTTCCAGGTGTGGTGGTGCTAGAATATGTTATATTTTCCATGAAACCTTTGGGAGAACATTAGAGTCTGTTGACCCTCTGGGTGGCCTTAATACAATTGATATTCTGACTGCCATTAGAAATGCTACTGTGAGTACTCTTTTAAACTTAAAGTGATTTCAAAATGAGGCAAAAAGAGTGTGTGTGTGTGTGTGTACATACATATATATGTGTATATATATATTTATGTATAATATAGTTGATCTTTCATTTGATATTAAGAAAATTCACTCACAAAAATATAACTAGCCTTTCTGTAGGTAAAAGAGATAATCACATGATAATTACTAGATCTTATAAGATACAAATTAAAATTACATTTTAAAATAAATTTTTTCAGGGGCCACGTCCTGCCTTGTTTGTGCCTGAGGTTTCCTTTGAATTACTAGTGAAGAGACAAATCAAACGGTTAGAGGAGCCAAGCCTTCGTTGTGTGGAGCTGGTTCATGAGGAAATGCAAAGAATTATTCAGCATTGTAGCAACTATAGTACACAGGTAAGAAATATACATTTAAATGGCATTGTTAGTAAAGACTCAATTATGCTCAAAATCACTAAAATTAGGATACTAGATGTCTGGAACAAGGACAAGGACTATAAGAAAAATATCTACCAATCTGTGAATTGGTCCAACCCTTCTGGAAAGAAGTTTAGAATTATATTTTTTAAGAAGTATTTAAAATCCCATATCTAGAGAGATCCCAAGGCTACATGTGTCCTACACAGGTCAGTCAGAAAGTTAGTTCCCATATATGTGAAAATATTTATAATAGCACTTACTGTAGTAACTAGATAGAATTGTGAAGAAGCTGTTCAGGAAGAACTGAATTCATAGCAGCCTCGGGCAGTTGTTCAGTCATTTTTCAGTCGTGTTCGACGCTTCATGACACCATTTGGAGTTTTCTTGGCAAAGATGCAGGAGTAGTTTGCTGTTTCCTTTTCTAGCTCATTTTTGAGATGAGAGAAACTGAGGCAAACAGGCTTAAATGACTTGTACAGCATCACACAGCTAGTTAGTATCTAAGAGCAGATTTGAATTCAGGAAGATGAGTGAGTCTAATCCCAATACTCTATCCATTGTGCCACCTAGCTGTCCCCCCCCACCCCCCAAGACATGTCTTCGATGTTTGAAACAGGACAAGTCACTTAACTTTTCTCTGCCTTAGTTTCCTCATTTATGAAATGAAGATGATAATAGTACCTATCCCTCAAGGCTGTTATGAAGACAAACCTTAGAGTGCTATATATATGTTAGAGCTATTGTAGCAAAGAACTGGAAACTATTGTTATCCATTGATTGAGGAATGGTTAAGTAAGTGGGAGTATAGGAGTGTAATGGAGAATATAAAGGTCAATACAAAGAATTCAGAGAACCATGGGAAGATTTATTAACTTAAATAAAGTGAAACAGAATGAAGAACACAATGACTACAAAAATGTAAATAGGAAAAACAGTTAAAAAAAACTTAAGCTAAATAAAAAAATCAAAACTAAACAATTTTTGAGTGATAATCAAGCTTGACCTAGAAGAGATGAAATTTGCTGGGCCGGAAAAACATTGGCTGTCAAACATCACAAATACTATCTCAGATTATATGCTATTTAGTTTTGGTAGACTATTTTTCTCTATCTTTAAAAAAAAAAAGAAAAAAGCTCCCTGAAAACTAGAATTGACCAAGTCGAAGGTAGCAACTACATGAGACAAAAAACAAAATTAAAAAGTCAAAAGACTGGAAAAAAAAAAAAACTCAAGGTATCTCATAGAAAAAAAACACAACTGACTGGAAAACTGATCAAGGAGAGATCATTTGAGAATCGTTGGACTGAAAGCCATAGTAAAGGAAGCCTAGACATATTCCAAGAAATCATAAAACTGCCCAGAACTCTCACAACAAGAGGACAAAGTAGAAATAGAAAAGACCTGCCTCTTGAAAGAAACTCCAAGATGAAAATTCTCAGAAATATTACAATACAAATCCAGTTTCTAGTCAAATAAAAAAATCCTATTGGCAGCTAGAAAGAAGGAATTCAGATAGCAAGGATACAATCAAGATCTCATGTGTTTTAGCAGCCACCAAGGAACAGAGAAGTACCGAAGGCAAAGGAAGTAGACTTCTAGCCTAGAAAAACTAATCCAACACAACAGCATAATTCTGCAGGGGGTGGGTAGGGGTGGCAGGGGGAGAGATGGCAAAAATAGATCTTTAATGAAATTGAGAACTTTTTTTTATTTGAGGGGGGAAGGCAGGGCAATTGGGGTTAAGTGACTTGCACAAGGTCACACAGCTAGTAAGTGTGTCAAGTGTCTGAGGCTGGATTTGAACTCAGGTCCTCCTGATTCCAGGGTTCTACTCACTGTGCCACCTAGCTGCCCTGTAATTGAGAACTTCTAAGCATTCCTGACTGCAAAGACCAAAGTTGTGGATAAATTATGAAATACAAACACAGGAGATGGGAGAAAAAAAAGTAAACAATCATGAAGTAATAAACAAGGATAAACTTCTAAAGATTTTTATATAGGGAGATGATACATTTATTACCTCAGAACTCTGTTATCATCAGGGGTCTTATAAAGGCAGTCCTATGTGGGAGTGGTTCTGTTATGTTTTGATGATCTTTAAAACAAAAAGAGTGGAATGTGAGGCAAAGAGGAATGCGTGGGGTGGGAGGAAAGAGGAGAGGTAGGATGAGGGCATCCTTATTTTATATAGTTGGGATGTGCAAGTAGAAATCTAAACAAATAAGGAGGAAGGGGTTAGGGTATGAACAACACTTGTACCTTACCCTCATTTGAACTGGTCAAAAGAGAGAAGAATACACAGAGTTCAATACAAAAATGCATTTCACTTAACACAGAAACAGGAAGGAAAAGAACAAAGGGAGAAGTGGGGAATGAAAGGGAGGGCAAATGAAGAGAAGGATTAGTCTTAAAACAAATTCTTAGTGAGGAGGTTGGATTTCAAAGAGGTAATTAAATGAAAAGAGAGGATTAAGATCCTGTTATTGGACTCTGGGTGAAAGAAAGAGAAGAGGGGCAGGGGAATAGTAGCAGATTACACTCAAAGTAGAGCACTGGTGCTGAGCTCACTCCTTGTCTCTCACCACCCCCCTCTTCTAAAGAAGGCAAGTCACCCTCCCTCTAAAGAGGGGACAGGAATTGAAGAAAATAAAAATATTAAGAGGAGACAATGCAGGGAAATGCACAGTTAACATTCACAACTGTCAATGAAATGAACTCCTCCATAAAAATAGAAGAGGATAATAGAACAGATTGTAATGCAGAAATCCAAACAATATGTTGTTTAAGGAAAAAAAAAACACTTAAAACAGAAGGTTGCACATAGACTTAAAACAAGAGGCTGAAGAAATCTGTTGTTTCTGAGCTAAAGCACAAAATATAGAGATAGCAATCATAATTTCAGACAAGGCAATGGCAAAAATAGACTGAATTAAAGTTTATAAACAGAAATTACATTTATATATGTAAGTATATATGTAATATGTGTGTGTGTGTAAAAATATACATTCACATAAATTCTAAACATATGCACCAAATGGCACAGCATGTAAATATGTACAGGAAAAGCTAAATGAATAATTTGAGCAAGGTTTCAGGATATAAAATGAATGCACATAAATCATTAGCATTTGTGTAAACCATAATCCAGAAAGAAGAGATAGGAGGAGGAATTTCATGGTAAATTTAAGTACAGATAGTATAAAATACTCAGGAGTCTGCTTGCTAAGAAACACACAGAAACTATGTGAATAAAGATATAAAACAATTTTTCACAAATACATATCCAAATAATTGGAGAGAGATTAATTTTTCATGGTAAGCCCAAGGCAATATATTGAAAGTAGCAATATTGCCTAAACTAATTTACTTATCTTGTACCATACCAATCAAAGTGCAAAAGGATTACTTTATAGAACTAGAAAAATTATAAAATTCATTTGGAGAAACAAAAAGTCAAGATAAAAAAGTGTAAAGGAAGGGATGCTAGTAGTGCAGATTTCAAACTATACTTCAAGGCTATTAATCATCAGAACAATTTAGTGTGTTGGAACAGATTGGTACAATAGGTATGTATGAAAAAAATGGCTTAAATCAGAGGTGGCCACTATAGCACCAGAATTGGCCCTCTGCCTATTTTTGCATGGCCCCTGAAAGAAAAATTATTTTTACATTTTTTGATACAATAAAGCTATTTTAAAATGTAAAAGCCATTCTTAACTGTAGAGCCCTACAAAAACAGGGACTTGTCTGCAAGTCACAGTTTGCTGGCCTCTTTCCCCTTTTAAGCACCAATTATTAGAGAAATGTAGATTAAAACACCTGAGATGTTGGTTAAACATCTCAGATTAAATTGTAGATTAAAACAACCACCTCAAACCTGTCAGATTGGCAAAGTTGACAGAAAAAAGAAACTGATATACTAGAAGGACTGTGGGAAAACAGGTATAATAATGCACGGTTGGTAGATCTGTGAACTGATCAGTGCTTCCTCGACATCCTTTGGAACCATACCCAAAAAGCTATTGAACTGTTCAAACCCCTTTAGTTCAATGAAACTGCTGCTAGGTCTATACCCCTAAGAGAGAAAAAAAAATTTTAAATTAAAAAAAAATTACAGCAGCTCTGGTAGCAAAGAATTGAAAACTGAGAGGGTGCACATTGATTCAGGAATGGCTGAACAAGTATATGAGTCATGGAACGCTTGAAGAATTGAGGAATATGGGAACATTTGTTTGAATTGGTGTAAAGTGAAATATTCAGATGCAAGAGAACCATTTAAATAATATTGTAAAGGCAATCAGCTTTGAAAGTCCTAGGAACTGTCACTCACACAATGACCAAATACAATTTCAAAGGATTCGTGATAAAACATGCTACTCATCTCTTGACAGATTGAGACTTATTTTTGTGACATGACCAATTTGGTAATTTGTTTTGCTTGACTATATACATTTGTAATCTGAATTTTTTTTTTCTTGCTTTCTCAGTGGGAGGTCAGGGGGGATAGGAGAGAAGGTAGATGCCTCTTCCCCCACCCCCCCGGCCTTTTGGAAATTTTTTAAAAAAAATATTGTGCCTAATTTGATGTTCCTTCAGATCATGGGAATTTATGATTGTATTTTTGTTCCCTGTTTGATTTTAGGAATTGCTGAGGTTTCCCAAACTTCATGATGCCATAGTTGAAGTAGTTACATGTCTTCTTCGTAAGAGGTTACCAGTCACAAATGAAATGGTGAGCTATTATTTAGCTAGTTATATTTAGTGGTCTTTCTAAAGATCTTTTTTGAGTGGTTGTCTTCTTGCAAAATATCTTATTTACAATGTGGAATTTAGCTAGAACTAGCACTAACTAATCAAAATCAGGAGTTTTAAGCCAAGATGATCAAATACTGATTTATTTATTTTTTTCACATTGTAATCGTTAGCCTAGAAATAGTTTCTCATGAGAACTGAGTTCTTGTTGAACATTGTGAATGTCAGCAATATGGTTTACATAGTCCTATTTATCTAATGAAAAATATGAAATTTTTAATAAGTAAGGTATACTACATGCATAATCTATATCTTAATTACAGAGGAGCATTTAAGCAATTTCAAGTGCTACTTCAACTTGTTTTTCTGTTGATTTAAAATTGTATTTCAAAGTTGTTGACGAAAACCCTTTTTTTATCAGCACATTTTTTTTCTCAAGTATTAGAGTAACTCTTTTCCTAAGGTTCTATTCTTTCTATAGAACCTGTGGCAGGAGCCTTCGTCTTGCCTTCTAACCAGCCCAGATCCCATCCAGAGGGTACCACACTTTGCTCTTCACTGAAACTTTTTTTTTTGACAAAATAGAATAGTACTTTGATTATCTAATCCAAGAAAACTGAGTTGTTGTTTTTGTTGTTTGGAATAGATAATGAAAGTATTGTCACAATTTGCAGAGGGCAAAAAAGAGGCTTAGAAATGTTTTAGCTAATAAATGTCAGAACCACGACTTGAACTCAGGTTTCCTAACACCTGGTCCAGTGATCTTTCAACAATATCACAGCTAGCTGACCAAGATATAACATCTATTTTACTCACTTCATTTTCTTGGCCCTGTTTGGTATCTATTGCTGTCACATTGCTGAGATTTTGTGTGAAAGTCAAATGTTGCAATTAAATACATCATCATAAAATAAAATAGATAATATTTGTTTTCTTATTTACACATTATTAAAATTGTGGAACTGAGCAGAAAATGACCTGGGATAGTGAGACATTTGAAATTTTAATATCAAAATTGTATATGCTGTGGAACTAGATATTAAGTTTTAAAAAGAAAAATAGACTTCCATTTTTTTCAACCTTAAAACAATGCATGCATGAGCTGAGCTACATGGTGTTAATTTCATTAGTCAGTATAAGTGATCAGTGACACTTTGGAGGTTCAGATTAAATTAGGTCCACTCATTGCAGTAGTTGGAATGAAGATTCCTTGAGTCCAAAAAATTTAAAAATGAGGCATCTTAAGTTTTTCTTACTCATTTCAGTTCTTTATTTGGTAGCTTCCCTCTCTAAATGAGTGATTATATGGTAAATCTGTGACCACATTAGAGAGGGGAAAAGGAAACCCATGCACCAACCTTATGTGTTGAAAAAAGATTCATTACAAGATACTCTTTACATGTAGCTAGAGATGAAAGTGAGATCCTTTGGGCTACCAACTCTGTCCAGATTGGTGTGATGTGGCAGCTCTAAAGATGGCTTCCTAGCTTTCCTTTTTTTATATAGAAAAGGGCTTACTTCTGCATGTTAGAGATATTCTCCCCTTTTTGGAAGAGTTCCTTGATGGTAATTATTGAGGAAGGATTGTGTTATCTATTCCCTCTGCTTCTGTAGCCAGTTTTTGGGATTTTTATGTGGTGGGGTAGATGTGATTTTGGAACTGGAATGATTCCTTATCGTGTGAAAGATCCTAGCAATGATTCAGATGCTATGAAGTCATTTGATCTCTGATAGGCACTTACCTGTAAAGTTAGGAATAGAGATCAGATTTCATTGTAATTTCATTGGTTAATGGGAATTCCCCGGTGAGGAAGCTCTCTCTTATCTCTCCTCCTCTGCAACTTATAATTTTAGAGAATTGCCTGGCACACTGAGACTTGCCCAGGGTCACACAGCCAGTATGTTTCAAAGGCACATACTTAATCCTAGGTCTTCCTGTCTTCAGAACCAGACTCTCAATCCACTGTGTCATACTTCCAATCATCTATGAAGTTGTTATTGGGAAGAAAGGGGAACTTCAACTGGTTTAAGGTGTGAAAGCAAAATACTAGCAATTATAGGCCAGGAGAGTGGCCTTGGCTTATTTATTCTTTAATGTATTCAAAGATTTGATAGAGCTGCTTTTTATTTTTCAACATTCACTTCCATGAGATTTTGAGTTCCAAATTTTCTCCCCATCTATCCCCTCCCCCAACCCCAAGACAGCATGTGATTTGATATATTTGATATTAAGCCTCTTTTCACATTAGTCATGTTAAAAAGAAGAATTAGAACCGATGGATGAAATCACGAGAAAGAAGAAACAAGCAAAAAAAGAAAAATAAAGAGAGAGACACACCAAATAATATGCTTCAGTCTGCATTCAGACTCCATAGTTCATTTTCTGGATGGGGACAGCATTTTCCATCATGAGTCCTTTGTAGTTGTCTTGGATCCTTGCATTGCTAAGAAGAGATAAGTCCCATCAAAGATAGTCATCACACATTATGGCAGTTGCTGTGTACAATATTCTCCTGGTTTTGTTCACTTCATGCAGCTTCAGTTCATTCAAGTCTTTCCAGGCTTTTCTGAAGTCTGCCTTGCTCATCATTTCTTATAGGACAATAGTATACCATTACATTCATATACCACAACTTGTTCAACTGTTCCCCAACTGATGGGCATCCCCTCAATTTCCAGTCCTTTGCCACCACAAAAAGAGCTGCTATAAATATTTTTGTAGACATGATTCCTTTTCCCATTTTTATGATCTTTTTGGGATACAGCCCTAGAAGTGGTATTGCTGCATCAAAGGGTATATACATTTTTATAGCCTTTTGTGCATAGTTCCAAATTACCCTCCAGAATGGTTGGATCAGTCAGTTTTGCTTTCTTTGCATTTTTCTTTCTTTGCATTCTTCTCCTCATTAGCTTTTTGTACCTCTTTTACCATTTGGTTGAGTCAGTTTTTTTAAGGTGTTATTTTCTTCAATTTTTTTTTGTGTGCCTCTTTTACCCAGCTGTTGACTCGTTTTTCATGATTTTCATTCATCACTTTCATTTCTCTTCCCAGTTGTTCCTCTACCTCTCTTCCTTGATTTTCAAAATCCTTTTTGAGTTCTTTCATTGGCCTGAGACCAATCCCTATTTTTCTTGCAGGCTTTGGATATAGAAGCTTTGACTTTGTTGTCCTCTTCTGAGTGTGTGTTTTGATCTTCTTTATTACCATAGTAACTTTTTTTTTCTGTTTGCTCATTTTCCCAGCCTATTACTTGATCTTTGACTAT
Source organism: Trichosurus vulpecula (assembly GCF_011100635.1). Lineage (NCBI taxonomy): Eukaryota > Metazoa > Chordata > Mammalia > Diprotodontia > Phalangeridae > Trichosurus > Trichosurus vulpecula. The sequence goes on from NC_050577.1 coordinate 284,277,710, forward strand.
TTGCTAAAGTAAGGCTTTGCTTCCAGGGTAGAGGGCATACTGTCTCAGGCTTCAGGAATTTTGCGTAGGTGTTTTCAGAGATACTTCTAGGGACCTGTAAATTTTCAGCTCTTCCATGGTGGCATGACCTTAGGAGGAGGTGCTCTGTGCTCTGGTCTGTGACGGATCATAAGCAATCTTTTCTATCCTGGAACTGTGATGAGGGCCCCCATGTCACTGTGGCCACAAAGTCTGCTGTGCTATTGCTCCTCCTCGTCCTGGGATTGTCACCCAGGACTGTGACCCGAATCTGAGTATGGGCATGGCAACAGAATCCTGCTTCTGTGCTAGCAGAGACCCCTGTAATCTCCTTCTGAACAGTTGTTTGATGCCCTTATGTAATGTGGCTTGAGAGCTTGAGAAGCTGCTGCTGCCACTGTCCCTGCTGATTCAGTGGCTCCCAAGGTCTGCTCCTGGTTTGTTGGGGCTGGGTATGTGATGGTGCAACTTGTGCTCGACTGTGCTCCACTCTCACCCAGTTGCGCCAGACGTTTCCTGCTGACCTTCTAAGTTATTTTTGGCTGGAAAATTATTTTATCCCATTCTTTTGTGGGTTCTGCTGCTCTGGGAATTGTTATATATCATTGTTTAAAGGTAGTCAGAGGGGTTTTGGGGAGATCACCAGCAAGTTCCTGCCTTTTCTCTTCCATCTTGACTGTGATTCCCTGTCTTCTTTTTCGGTCATGTCCTACTCTTCGTGACCCAATTTAGGGTTTTCTTGGCAAAGATAATGGAGAGGTTTGCCATTTCCTTCTCTACTTCATTTTAGAGATTTTGAGGAAACTGAGGCAAGTAAGGTTAAGCAACTTGCTCAGGGTCACATGGCTAGGAAGTGTCAAAGGCCAGCCTTCAGCCTTGTACACTCTCCATTGTGCAATTAGCTGTCCCTCTTGTGTTTAAAGCTATGAAAAAAAAGTATGTATGCATCTTTATAGCCTGTAGCAAGAAATACTGATTCATTTACGTCCCTCAGAGTAAGGAAGTGAGGCACTTGTCATTAACCAATTCTAAGAAGTAAAATCATATCCTTGTATATATCATAAGCAAGTATGGAACTAAAGAGACCAGATTTTATGGAAAACATTGTATCAATTCTGCCGATGATTATGTTAAGTAATTTAAAAATTGTAACATTATCTCTGACAGAAATTTGAGGTAACAATTACCTCCAAAATATCGCTGTTTGTATTCAGGCAATTTTTGGCATTAGGTATTTAGCATATATTACAAGTAGTAATTTCTCAAATTAAAAGTGGGTTACTATCTTGCAGAATGAATACCCTAAATTTATTTTTTTCCCTTAGGTTCATAACTTAGTTGCAATTGAATTGGCCTACATCAACACCAAACATCCAGACTTTGCTGACGCCTGTGGGCTTATGAACAATAACATAGAGGTAAAAAAAAATAATTTTGTTGGTTGTCATTTTAATTTGTCTCAAAGAAATTAATTTTAACTTGATTATTTGGGGAAGTTGAATTAAAATTGAGTTTAACATGAGAAAAATAGAATATTTTGACCTTTATACTTGGAGGTCTTTAGGGTCGAGAGACTAGACTGCACAGCTCCAACTCTTCCAGAACTGGTATTGTGCAAGATATTTGGACAGATGTGCATGTGTTTAGATGATGTGTCTTGCCTCACCTGGGACATAAGTAGGTGATTATAAAGTTAGAGAATTAAGTCGTAATGGGCTGTAGAGATCAATTAGTTTAGTCCTTTCAGTACTGAGCACGGTTTGGGCACATAATAGACCTATAATAAATGCTTACTGATTGAGCGCTAATGAGACTATAAACATCATTTAGTAGTTTTTTCCTGTCATAGAACAACTGATTATATGTAATCGTTGTTCATTAGGCTCTACTGCTCTACCTTTTAAAAATGTACTTTAATGAAATACCCTTTGAATTAAAACTTTCATTTGTAAGACAGTTCGTCATCATTTTACTTTATTTATAAAATTTATTTGTTTTTAGTTTAATTTATTTATATTTAGTTTTAGTTTTCTAATTTTTTCCCCTTCTCTCTCCTTCCCTCTCTCCAAGACAGTGTGCAGTCTGATATAGGCTCTACTTATACATTCATACGAAACATACTTTCGCATTAGTTTTCATTTTACTTTAAACACATTTACAACTAGTAAGAATTCAAAATGCTACCTGTTGATAGATTTGCTGTTAATACTTGATTCTAAATCATCATAGTAATTCTAGCCTTGCTGCCTTGCTACTGTAATTACTAACATTCACCATTAAATTATGAACTAAAAAATGGTCAGTTTTTCAAAGATTATCTTGTTTAAATAAGCCTGATTATGTCACTATACTAAGCCTTAGTTCCTGACACTGTTGTTACTTTCCTGGGAAGTAGTCAAAGGAAACAGTTTTTAAGAGTCTTGTTATCATTCGATACTACTTGACAGAGATTTGGTTTTTCAAAATGTTGTCACAGTTATATCTGTGTATAAGTTTAAAGGATAACATGATATTTCTGGTTAAACTATTAGGGCTTATACAGCAAATTACCTATGGCTACTAAAAGCAATTTCTTACCTACTTCTTACTAATGACATGATCATAACATTTTGAAATATCATTTATGACTATATGTCTATAATTCAGAACAATCCTTAAGTAAAAGTAAGACAGTGCATCAGCATTAAGGCATAATCATATATTTTTTGATTCATAGGAACAAAGGAGGAATAGGTTAGCAAGAGAGTTACCTTCAACAATGCCGCGGGACAAGGTAAAACAATTTTGTTTTTCAAATATGTCACTGACCTAGACAATTGGAATATTTGGTAATGCTTCAGTTTAGCTATGTTGCTTTTGTATTTAAAAACTGAAGTAGACATACATTTTTTAGATATAAAAGGTTATAAAATATGATTATCTCTTGATAATAGATTCTTCTGTTAAGTACACCAGCATAACTGAGGGATTGTATTTGAATATATTGTGTATATTGCCAGGCCTTAAACACTTAAGCTTTTTTTTTTTCCCTGAACCTGTGATTTGAATACTATGGGCTGGCTATTCCTCTTCTGTAACTTTCAGCCTTGTAGAATTGCCTGGCACTTAAGTTAAGTCTCTTACCCATGGTTGCACATCTAGCCAGTGATAGGTCTTTCTGACTTCTAGCCAGCACTCATCTCCTATAACATTGCTGCTTCTAAATTTCATTATATAGGGATCTTATTAAATTAAACCATGAAACTGAACATGAAAGTCTGTTTTACATCTGAAGAGATAAATACGCCAAATTTGTTCATGTTGCCAATGATATTACTTAAATTTTGTGAAGACTAACACAATACTGTAATGCACTAATCTCTTGTGTGATTTTGGGAACTTCTAGAGATTTGATTTGAGAAGGAAGACAAAAAAAAATAGAAAATGAGCACATATCTGCTGGTTATGGAACTTGTAACATAAAACAAGTATGGAAAATGTGTGTTGACCTCCTTAGCAAAAAGCTATTCTAATTCTTCCCCAAAAAATTCTTTCTGAATTTGATACTGCTATATGGTGACCTAAAGAAATGTTTTTAACCATTGATGACACCTTGGATAGTATGACAAAAAACAGCTTGTCTTTGAAAAAGGTGAAATGTATTGGGTCTTTGAAAACAGTTGTTTTTCATACTTCTTTTTTACAGAGGACTATGGCTTGATAAAAAGTATGTTTTTATAGAATAACATGGTAGCATCCTTGTTTTTTTTCCCCTGCATTTCTTGCTCTCTTTAGTCTTCTAAAGTTCCAGGTACTTTGGCACCTGCCTCCCAGGAGCCTTCTACTGCTGCTTCTGCTGAGGCTGATGGCAAGGTCTGTTCTGATTCTTAATCTAAGCACGCATGCATATTCCCATTTAGTACATAGTAATCGCCTTCAAAACAGTTCATCATAATAACGTGGCAATAAAATGTTACACATAAGATAGGTTTACCTAGAGTTAGTATTGATTAATACAAGGAATTTTTGAAATTTTTTACTCTAACCAGTTTCTGCAGGTTTCCTTGTTTACATGCTTACTCTTGCTTGCAATAAAATACATGTCCATAATATAAATAAAAGATGTATTTGTCCTTAAGTTTTTGAATTTTAATCTGTTGATTTAATCTATTAATCTCACTTGTTAAATTGGATGTTTAACATGTCTCTTAACAGTTAATGCAGGAAAACAGAAGAGAAACTAAACATGTGAGTCTCCTGCCTCAGAATGGAAATGTTTGGTAGCTTTTGGTTCTCATTGAAATCTTTTTTACATTTTCAAAGCCACCTTCCTAAAAATAATCTGTTCATACAATGACATCTATACGTGTTGCTTTTTATTGTGTTGTTAAGTTAGTCACAAACTCCTGTTGTCTACCTTTTTGAAAAACGTAGCCAATATTAGCAATTTTATTGTGGTTTAAATCAGAACTTTCTAAAATTCTAAATTAAGCAATTAAAAATGATTTTAATATTTTGTACATCTTTATTATGTTAGACTCATTAGAAAATAATGGCTTACCCACTAATATCTTATCTACCTTCTTATTGTTAGTGAGTTTCCACTTAACAACAGACATTTCTATAGTAAGGTAGAAAAACTTTTGGACGCTAGAGCTACATGTTGTGATTGTTTGTGTTTTTGGTGTAGTATTTAGTTCATGAATTGTCTCGGGCATGTACATCTCCTTTCTAATTGTTTCTGCTGTTAAGACATCTTTTTGTCATCCAATCAATCAGCAAGCAATTATTTATTACTGTGCTAGGAGCTAGAGGTAAAAAGAAAAAAAAATGAAATAAACCCTGTCCTTAAGGAACTTATCAAAGACAATATTGGGGAGGAAAGACAATAACAATTGGGATAAGAAGAGGCTTTGTGTAAGAAGGCAGTAATTGATTTGAGTCTTCCTTCAAGAAGTAAAGTATTTTATAAGGTAGACATGAGGGGGCAGTATATCACAGACAGGTAGCCAATGCAAAGACTTAGAGGTTGATGGTGTATAAAGAAAAAGCAGGGCCAGTTTGGTTCGATTACAGAGTGCTGAAAGGGGAGTAATGTTATATCAGGACTCATACAAATAGGAGCAGTGTTGGATCTGTGTTTAATTTGAATTGTTCTTCCACCCCCAAAATCCCAACCTATATATAGTGGAGACACAGTTTTAGATGTGGTCTTCTTTTTGTTCTTTATGTAGGGAGATCTTTGTATTCATAATTGTAGAAAGGAGACTTTTTTTTAAAGCCAAATAGAACAGTTTATATTTGATTCTAGAGGCAATAGAGAACTACAGGAGTTTGAGTCGAGAAGTGACATGGCCAAACTTGTGTTTAAGGAAAATCACTTGGACATCTGTGTAAAGAATGGATTGAGATGAGGAAACTTGTGGAAGGGAGTGAAGAAATGAGGGCCTGAACCTAGTTGGTTTTATGTGAGCAGTGAAGAAGGGAGATATTGTGGAGGTAGAAAAAGCAATACGCATCAATTGATTGTACATTTTGGGGTGAGCGAGATTGAGGAGTAAGCCTTGTAATTTAATTACTGAGAGGGTTTTAAAAAACTTTTAACTTGGGGCAGTTCACTCCATGGTTAATTGAGTGATGGAGCAGCTAAGTGATACACAGTGCTAAGTGTCTGATTGATGTTTCATTACTCTGGAGCAGAGTACCAAGAGGAAGTCTTGCCCCTGGTCTTTTCTTCTATGAGTTTTCTCAGTGGGAGAAAGAAGGTAGGCTTTGAGAAGAGTGGACTACTTCCCAACATTCTGAAAGTGGGATCTAGAGAAGAAAAAAAGACTTAAATATCCAAACTTAGCTACTTAAAAGCTCATATCCTCTGGTTTATGTTTTTAAATGTTTGATTTTTCTTAAAAATTTGTATTTAACTTAAGAAAAGCTATGGAAAAGTTTTAAAATAATTTTTAATCAATTTTATGTGTTGCCTACATTTACTTACTGCTTATTATAATGGAGTCACTTAACTCCTAGACTTCAGTTTTCTCAAATTTGAAAAGAGGGAGTTTGGACTATGTGACCTTTTACTAAAGGCCCTTGCAGGTCTAAAATTTAGATGATTTTGTGATTTCAGTATTTTTATTGTTTAAGCAAGACAGGTGGTTATTCTCACTCCATTGATGAAAAAATGGATATTCTTAAAAGTTAAGTAACTTATTCAAGGTCCATAGTTAACAGTAAAACTAAGTGTATCATTCATCTCTTGTTATTCCTAGCGTAGTTTCCTTTACGCTATGCCAAGCCGTCTTCTAATATAAATGTTGATGAATGTCATGATTCCATGGCAACCATATTTATCTCACTGTGTTCAACACAATTTGTTACTTGCATGTCCTTGTCTTCTCTTTAGACTAAGCTCCTTTGTGACAGGTGCTATTTTACTAAATAAATATTAACTAGTGCTTTAGGAAATAGAAGCTTGTTGCCTGCTTCTTTTGAAAAGTTGAGCCTCTTGGTGGAAATTAAGAAATATTAAATGCAAAATTGTTTGTGTCAAATATAGCTGTCATTGATCTTTACCACTGTTGTTGAATTTAGTTCAACAGGGTCTAGGACTATCTTTGAGAGATATGGCTTCATGACATATTTCTGTTGACTCTCTTCCCCCTCCCCAAAGAAACAAACAGCTACTCAGAACAAAATAAAACTCATTGTTTTATATATAATCATATTAAAATCATATTAAAAATGAACATTTGGGGTAGGCAGCCTTGGAAGGAAAAGAAATCACAGAAAGGCAACAGGACTGGTCACAGTCGGTTTGCAGGTTAACTCTACGTAGAAAAGCCTTAGGTATAATTTTAGATAACTAGCAGAACTGCCTCCAAGGTGTGATTTGTATGGTTCTTCCCTTTGAGTTGACAGGAAAATTCAATGTAAGTTGCAACCGTAAGAATGTACATTGGTTTATTTCATTTGTTTGCTCTTCTATTCTATGAAAATTCAATCCTCTAGGACTTCTGATGAAAATATAAGTGTTAAATAGCTTTATTACCCCTTTCTTGGAAATTTTGTGGTTTGGGGAGGACAGTCTGGTAGTCATAAGAAGATCCAAGGAAGTTATCATGGGTTAGCATTAACACAGAATTCAAGATCAAGTTGTAGTTTTCTTGTTGCTCTTTGTAATATAATGAGTATTTGTCTTCCTGCTCATATTATACTTATCCCTTGTTATCTCCCTTAGTAAGATTTGGCAATTTTTGTAGAGTTGACAAATGCTGAAGTGTTAAGGATTAAAAGTTAAGGACCATGAATGAGACTGATAGATTCCCTGTAATTTTGGAAACACTGTGATAAAATCTTTTTTGAACTATGTCAGATCAAACGGATTCCAGATGTATAGTACTTTATTTACACAGTTGTGAGCTGCTGCCAGTTTTTTCTGGCCTCCATAAAAAGTCTGATAAATGAAAATGTTTGGGACTTGGATATGCAGAGTTCTATTTGATGGCCAGTGAATGTTAATGCCTACTTAATAACCTTTATTAATGAGTGTGAGATGTTTTGTATGTGTGTTCACATTTTTTTTTCAGATGGTACCTGTAGGTGGTATAGGCGATGGTGCTCAAGAACCAACAACAGGCAACTGGAGAGGAATGCTGAAAACCTCAAAAGCTGAAGAACTGTTAGCTGAAGAAAAATCCAAACCAATTCCCATTATGCCAGCCAGTCCACAAAAAGGCCATGCTGTGAATTTATTGGATGTGGTGAGGATATTGGGACTGGGCAGACATTAGTACACATGGACAAATTTACTAAAAAAAAATTCTTAATTAAGTCCAAATACAAGACAAAATAATTATTTTAGTAAAAAACTTAAAAATTAAAAGCTGATATTTTAGTTTTAAAAAGTTTAAAATTATTGGTTCAAAACTGTTTAGAAAAAAAGGTTTAGACCTTTTAGAATAGTGTTAAAAAAGGTGAGATCAGGCAAAAAGTTAAAATTCTACTTTTTCCTTGTAGCCTGTGCCAGTTGCACGTAAACTGTCTGCCCGGGAACAACGAGATTGTGAGGTTATTGAAAGACTTATCAAATCATATTTTCTTATTGTCAGGAAGAATATACAAGACAGGTTAGTATTAAAATAAGCTACTATCCATGATGAATGCTTTCATTTTTCTATTCCAACTAATAATTATGAATTTAGAATTCCCTTGATGTGACTAAAAAAGGAACATTTTACTGCTTGACTTGTATGCTAAATATTAATATATTAATGTGTAATATAATTAATATTAATGGAGAAGAGCCCTTAGTATCAAGGATATGAAATCCATATAGTCTAAAACCTTACTAATGGAATTGATTTTTACTTCTTTGGTACTACTTAACTTTAGAAGAGTAGGTACTACAAAACAATAAAGTCAAAAAATTTGTTTTCTTTCTGGTGATGTTAATTTTCTAAACCAGTAGTGCCAAACAAATAGAAATGCGGGCCACTAATCCATCCATAAGAATTACTTAAGGTTGACTTAGTTTTATTTATTTATTCATTCACCAATTATTGACTTAGTTTTAAAATATAGTATTATTTGTTTCATTGTATTTTTATATCGTTAAATATTTCCCAGTTACGTTTGGGTTGCAATGTACTCATGCCATGTTGTGGACCACGTATTTGACACCTCTGCTCTAAACTGATCTGAGTTCTACATATTTCTCCTGTTAAAATCAGGGTCACTTGTAATTTAAGCAAATGAGTAAATCAGAGTCAGTTGGGAGTGAATAAGAAGAAACATTAATAAATAAGGCAAATAAAAGAAACAGTGAATTGGAAAATTGCCATACAATCCCTTAAGTCATATACAAATCCTATTCGTCTTCCTAATTATTTCTTAGAGCTGAATGAATGCATATGGCTCTAAAGGAATCTTGTAGAGGTCAGTTAAATAATAAAATGGCCAGAGCGCTTAAAGAATTGCTTCATAAATATGTATGCTATTTTCTAAACACTTGGAATTAAGCTCAAATTAAGGTTAAAAAATGGCAACAATGCCAACATTTCACTAACTTTCATTATTTTCAGTGTGCCAAAGGCAGTAATGCATTTTTTAGTCAATCACGTGAAGGATACTCTTCAGAGTGAGTTAGTAGGACAGCTGTACAAATCACTGTTACTGGATGATCTTCTAACTGAATCTGAGGATATGGCACAGCGAAGAAAAGAAGCAGCTGATATGTTAAAGGTACAAACCAGCCAGCTTTTAGTTTTTACCAATTTTTCCTATTTGAGCTATTTTGATAATTTATTTAGAGAAATTATTTAGTCATAACTTAGCGTTTCTACAAGTTGGTCTCATTTGCCTGGCATTTGCTTTATACTCAGAGTACTTTGTTATTTGATTCAAAGGCAGTATTTGCTCATTATTTCAAGAATCTGTCATATAGCCACTTGACAAGTCTAGGCACTGGAGATACAAAGACAAAAATAAAAATTCCTGCCTTCAGTGGGTTTACAGGAACAAACACAAGGTGATTGGGGGAGGGAAAAGGTACTAGCAGCTGTGAAAAATGAGAAAAGACCTCATACAGAATGTGGGTCTTGGCTAAAAAGTTTTGAAGGAAACTGGAGAGTAGTCTAGAGGGGACCACATGGAGCATACACCTCTCAACTAAGGTAGAGCTATCATAGATACTGTTGACATTATTTGCCAACAGATTAGCTGAATAGGGCAAAATAGAGGATGACTCTGGAATTGTAAACTTGAGGAAGAGGATCAGATAAAAAAATGAAAAAATTTAGTATCCACCCTAGTGTATCTATATTTTCATCCCTTTTTCTCATTTGTACAAATAAGGATAAAAATATACTTCATAGGCTTGAGGATCAAAAAAGGTAATGTCAGTTTGCAAAACTACAATATGCCTAATTAATTTTGAAACAACTTTAAACCATTTTGATACGTAGTTTCAGTGGCTATCATAGTTGAAAAAGATGCCTCACCAATATACATAGGTCCAAAGTAATTCCATTCAGCAATTGTTTCTATTGGAATTTGTCTAGTAAATTTCCCTCTTCCATGAGGTCAGTCATTTGTTCTTGAAAACTAATAAGGTGTTGCATCTTTAATATTTTTAATAAATTAATTTTAAACCCAGTGAAATTCATTTGGAAGATTTTTTAGTAGAGTTCATATAAGTGATACAGAGATCTTTAACAGCAAAGATCACATAGAGATTAAAACATTTCAAAGACTTTCAAAATTTTCTATCAGTTTTTTCCCCAAAAAGCATTTAGTTTCTCATTCTTAAAAACCAACAAGCCAAAAAAAAAAAAATAAAAAACTTTTAGAGCTTTCCCCGTGATGATAGGATGGACTTGTAAATAATAGTAATTATTCAGTTGGTTTCATTAATATGTAGTTGGCAAAGCTGGTGAATTTCAATACTGACAAATCACTTCTTATCCAAGAGGAGGAAGTTGGTGAGTGAAACTCATTGGCCAGCTCTGTGAAATGGAAGGGGTAATTATTTTTCTCTGATCCTGGTACAAAAAGAGAGATATTAGAATCTTGCATGTGGGAAGGAAGGGGTAGATTGGGGCATTATGGTGGGATTGTGTTTGAAACATAGTGATTGAAACACACTTCCATGGATCAACTCACTTTGGGATCTGAAGAACTCATTACCTTGTGCCCCACATGGTGATGATGAATCTCTACAAAATGTATGTTTGCAGTTCCAGAGCCAGCCTAGCTAGGTCCATATAGAAAGCTTTATTCAGTTAGTTTGGACTTGTTAAGTGAGGTTGATGCTTTCTTTGTTTTGGTGTTTTTGAGGTGGTGGTTGTCCTTTGTGTTTAAAGAGGACCATAATGACATCCCTATATCAGGGTCAAGGTAGAATGTATCTTTCTGTGCTAATCAGACCAACATGAGCTCAGAAGGCTCTATCAAAGTCTATAGACAAATAGTCTGTATGAACATTTGGAGTGCAGAGGTCTCTGAATTTGTGCATCTCATGTCTCTTTTGAGCTACTGAAATTCTGCTTTGCTCAGAGCATGGTGCCTTTGATGTGAAAACACCACGCCAGTGTCTCACCCATGTCTCAACATTGATTCCAAAGTTCTTCAGAGTGTCCTTGTGTGTTTCTTCTGACCTCCATGTGAGTGCTTGCCTTGTATGACTTCTCCTTAAAAGTCTTTTAGGCAAAGGTACATTTGGTACATTTGGCAAACGGACAAACGATCAGACCTGGCAAGATAAGGTACTGGACGCTAAGGTCTTTCTCAAGCTGCTCTGACATTCACTCTACTATTTGAGGACCACTAAACATATCACTAAACCTATATAACCTAGCAGCTCCCTACTTTAAGAAATTAAAGAAGTGTTTTTAAAGCTTTAATTTTATTTTCTCCTTTTCTTTAATTATGCAGGCCTTACAGCGAGCCAGTCAGATAATTGCTGAAATTCGAGAAACACATCTTTGGTGAAGAAATGTACCAGGCATTTATAGAGGTGAAGATGCTGATGACTTGTAATAATTATTGCAAACTTCACTGTAGTGTCATTTATGAATTCTTGTCTATTAACTATGTAAATCTGCTGTGAAAAGTTTTGAGACAAAAATGTTTTGCAGAAGAAACACAAATTAAATCCACATATTAAATATAAATAGCTGGTTCCCTGAAATATTCCATGTATGTATGTGTGTGTGTATGTATATATACATATATATGTATATATATATGTATGTATATACATATATATGTATATATATATGTATGTATATACATATATATGTTCTAGTAGTGCCATGTTTCTGAAACCAGTTTGCCTATAAGCTGTATAATACTTAAGTAGTTTCAAGCAACTACCATACATAGCCTTTGAGAAGAAATAGCAACAAACTATTTTGTTTGAGTATAAAGCATGTGCTTTGCCTGTATCAGTTGATCTGGCTCTGATAGGCATGCAAGTTGCTAAGTTTGCCATAGAGTTTTAGAGTCCACATTTCTTCAAAGTACTGTCTTTCAGCTTCTCAACTTCATTTTCCAATGGTTAATTCTCTTTCGATTAGCTAACAATAAAGCTAAAAGGAAAAAGTTATGCTAAGGAATGTGTCTAGGGTATATGTGAGTACAGAGCTCTTTCAATTCTGGAATGCAAGTGCTTAAGTCCCATTTCTTTAAAAAATGTGTGAATATTAAATTTTGGCTTTTCAAAGATTCACAATTTTACCTTCAAAAATATTCCTCTCTGTTCTTTAAGAACTGAGTGAAATAAACAATAGCAGAACTGTTTCTAAAAATAATTATATGATGTATTTGATGACATGGGAGGTGGAGGGGAAGGTGTTCAAGGGGAAAAGTATCACCTTTTTTTTTTTCCCCCAAATGAGGGGAGGGAAAGAAGATGGAAGTATTGAATATAAGCATCTATCTTCTTTGCTAATAACTGCTAAGAGAAGTTCCTAAATTTAAGCTTGAAAATACATATCAAATTCTTGAAACCCTTAAAAGGTCTGAAATTAGGAAACGTTTGCATCGTATCAGACAAAAGGCTTCGGGCAACATTTTAGTAATAACTATTTCAGTCACGCCTAATAGTGTTCTAAATATGTGACCTTGATATCTAGTCCTCCTGTTTTGAGGAAAGTCACACATATATAAAATCCCTTATCTCTTGTTCCATATGTCAAGGAATATTCAATTAAATGTTCAATTAAAATTGAAACTTAATAATCTCTCATTGCCTCACTTCCCAACCCTGCTATCAGGGGCTACCAGTAGTAGTAGTGACAGATTATAATCTGTTTCTCCTAAGTGTTGCGTGAAAGTGTTACATTTGGTGGTGATAAACATTCAAATGAAACACCAAGGTTAAATGAAGCACCTGGGTTAAAATTCTAGCTTTCTCTTAATGTCTGTTTTTATTATAAATAAAATCACTAGTGTGCACTTTAAGTCAACAAATGAGTACTTCTGAAATTTGTTTTAAGTTCATTCTCAAAGGGAAGGGTTATAAAAGCTGCTTATGGTCACATCTAAATTTGTTGCAAGGTTTTTGGCCTTGACTTGAAAAATGAATTTGAGAGGCAGAAGTTTTCTTATAGTGCTACTCTTGATCATTATTTAAGAATGAGTGTGGTATGTATTAATCATAAAATCTTAGAACTGGAGGGAACCATTGAGATCATCTATTGCAGCTCCTCCCTCATTTTACAGGTGACCCTAGTTCAGTGACTTGTTCAAATTCACAAAAAAAAATTCACAAAACTTTGGTGGCAAATTTAGGTCCCTTGACTGATTCCCAAACCCAAATACTCTTTCCTTAGTTATGTTTAAAAGTTATTGAGATCATTGTCTTAATCCTTGGGTACTTGTTAATCAAAACCCCAGTTTAACTTATTGTTAGCCACGAATATATAGCAACATTATTATTTTGGAATCTTAAGCTCTAGGTTCAAATTCTGGCTTTGATACTACTTGTGTGACCCTGGTCAAGTGACTTGACCTCTACTGAAATTTTTTATTTAATCAAAGATTGTTTAAAAAAAAATTGTAATCTGCATTCGTGGGCACTTTATTCTTACTACCAAAATTAGATCCGTTATATTTGAATAATTAGCCTGAGACAAAAAATAGGGTGAGTCTAAATAATAATGTATTTTCAAAAGTTTCTGAAAATATAAAAACTAAGTAGGCTAGTATAATACGAGTCATCCTAAGACTCATAACACCTCTGAATGATTCTCTGAACTTCAAATTAACTGAATTATAAAATTCTTTACTTGTTGAGAAGACAGGCTTAAGTAAAAATGATGGAACTGTTTATTTCTTTATTCAATAAACTTCTGTAATCTCTTAAGTCTTCAAGGCAGATTATTTATGACATTCAACATGTTAACTTTTCTCTCCAGTAACTGAAAAGCCCATTAGTAAATATTATGATTGATATAATTAACCCCTTCTAAATATTAGTGTACCCCTTCATAAAGAGGAAGATGACAGACTGGTTTTTTGGTTTCAAAATTTTTTTCTCCCTGAGGTTGAAATCTTAGAAAGAGTAACAACAATTCTTTATATTTGCTTTTCCTTCATCGCAGTCTGCACAGGAAAGGAAAGGTAAAATAGTAAATAATAGAATTCACTGACACTGCTACTCTTGATGTAAATAATATTACTCTTCCTCAGATTGCTATAAATTGTTTTTTTCCACAGAAATAAAATATTTATCAATATATGTAAACTGAGAATTGTAGTATATCAAATTATTTTTTCTTCTGACTTACTCAAAGAATAACGATGCTGAAGCCAACTCATCTTTAGACTGCTTGAATAAAATTTTTATTATCAGCTAGGTTGTTTTTTCTCCTAGTCACAGTTGAAGCCACTTTATAATGTAGAAATTCCTTTTTCCTATCTTGAGTAGTGAAAGTCCATTTTTAAGGATATGTTGTCCAACAACCAGAACACTTTCTGGATTAGTTACTTGCTTGTGGTTTATACTGACTCCTCCGTCTGTGATCATCTGGTACCTGAAAACAGAAATGTATAAAAAGATGATGTATTTCAAATATAAATATAGATCTCTTAGACATATTTACATATTTAATAGGTCTCCAGCTTAGAGTTGTGCCCTTATTTCACTTGTTTCCCTAAAGGACACTTAAATAAGCCATTACAGTAGGAAGAAATGCCACTTGCTTTTCTTTTTCTTTTTTTTTTTGGTCTCCTCTGTAGCGTAGAAGAGAAAATGCAGCACCTGACAGTCCGGACACCTGGGTTAAAATTCTAACTTTTACCATTATAACTATCTTCACCTGTTACTATACTATAATAACATTCATGCTGGTTTTGAAGTATTTATCAAAGGGGATAAAAATTAGGCTTCAATCACCGTCTTTTGACTCCTGCATGCAATATTGTTCAATTAGCATGTTTCCAAAGTTAAGCACAAGAAAAAAGAGATGAGATAAATACAGTAAGTTCATACAGTAAATATTCTCAGTGCTATTTCACTAGAGGGGGAGAAAAAAAGACCTGAAGATGTTACTAAAGTTACCAGGGATCTCAATTTCTGATCTCTCTCTCTCCCAAGCCCTAATACTATTTCCAGTGTTGCTACCTGGATCACCTAGACATTTCAAATTCAACATGTTCAAAACAGAACTTTCCTCCTCTTTAATAAAATAATTTTCTGATTTCTCTTGTTTTCTATACTTTCGTCATTCTGGTTAGCTATGCCACAAACCTCAGAATATTCTTTGCCTCTTCACCGTCTTTTGCTCATTCAGTCACCAAATCTGATTAATTTTACTCCTGTAATTACTTCCTTGCTTTGCAAGTGTTTACCAGCGCAGTTTATAGTGTTTTTGATCTCCTTTGGCAGTAACATTTGTAGTTGTTAAAATTCTCTATCAAAATGTAAATTCCTTTTTTCCATCCATTTCTGACATTCTGGTATCAGTAACAGGTTGGAATTATTTTCTTTGTATGCCATATTGTCCTTTTATTTTCATTCTTCTGACTTTGTATTAATTCTGATCTTTGGTCTAACAAACTGGTGAAAGGCTGTATCAGAAGAATGACTCAAGTTACAAATGAATAATTTCCTATCAAAACTATTTGATATTCCTATCAAATGACAAATGAGCAATTTACTATCAAAAATCATTTAAATTTTGTGATGTTAATCAGCATTTATCATACCCATTAACTTCTAGTTCTAGAAAGTGTACACAATACATCAGAATGATTCTTTGTGGTCTCTTTCCTGCTTCTTGAATCACACTTTCCAAAGTATTTTTCACTATCTTTGCCTATTCCCACCTTTGTGCTAAAGCCATACAGTAGTAAAGTAAGTATAAGTTAATTTAGTTTGGATGGTCCTATAGTTATTTGGTCCTTCATGTTATTTCTGTACTATATTATCTACAACAGATGCTGGCACATTGCTGAAATTATTTTTGTGGTGCTTTTTACAACATTGCAGTGATGAGCACTGCAATGAAAAACCAAATGTCCCATAAAATGATGTTTCTTCTTGCCTTTGGACACACAATAAAACCAACTCTGCTAACTCTTCTTTGACTCCGAGTATGAACTCTTCTCATGTATGAACTTCCCTTGCATTAATTTCCTCATTTTCTAGGTTTATTTACTTAAAGAATATTAATATTAATCTCAGTCCCTTCAATAGGTTTGACTATCTGCTTATGGCAAAGTGCCTGGCACAGAAGAATTGAATAAATCCTATTTTGACTGAACACGGATCTGATTTAAAATACCAAAAGCTAAGCTGATGTTTATCAGCAGTCTTAAAACTAGGATTTTTCCCTCTTCTGGTCCCATCATGCAAAAATGGAAGGGACTATTGGCTATTTTGTATTTTTCTTTGTTTTATGAGGTTGACATGGTCAACTGGCCGATCTACTGATGATGAACTTCTCCCTCCACTTAACTAGGTAAAATCTTGAGAAAGCAGTGCCAAGATGGTATAATCTACCAGATCCTCCTGACAGTTTTAGAGATCTGGGGATGAGGCCTCAGCATAGGACTTTTTTTGAGGTAAAGGTATAACAAAGTATAACCCAGCTTAACTAAAAATCATGATGTGAATTATATCTTTGGACATAGCTTACCCTCTTGGGCCATCTGGAATGGCATGTGCTTTGCGACATGTATCTAATACACTTGTTCCAGGATCAAGAACCAATTCAGAGAATGGAGCTTCTTTAAATAGCTCTTTTAACTCTTCATCAGACATATTCTCTAGTGCATCTATACTGCAATGATAAAGGGCTTGTGTACACCTGAAAAACATACATTTTAAGTTATCCAAACATTTTAATAAATGTTGCAATGATAAAACTTGCATTCTGGCCCTACAGCAATTTTAACAGTCAAAGTTTTCTACATGGAAGAGATCTTAGGAATTATTTAACCCAATACTCTCACTTTATAACTGAGTAATATTCTTAAAATGTCCAGGTCACACAGCTTGTTAGCGCCAGTCAGTTCAATTCTTCTGACTTTTCATTAAAAGAAGTGTATTTTGTCCTGTCTTCAAATGAAAAGGAAACTTGTCCTACTTTATGTAGGTGTTTCTAAAATTTGATGTGGCTTCAATCTTCCAGGTTGGCTGAGGTTTCCTACATAATTATATTGGGTATTGATGTTTTGAAAAGATTACCTTTTGGCAGATTCTAATCCTTCTTGGCCATGAACAAACTTTGTTACTTCTGATGCAAGTCGTATCTGAGGTCCCCATTTTTCTGGTGCTTTGGTATGCATCTGCATTATATGTTCAATCTCCGGAAGGGGTAGAAAAGTGAAGAGTTTAAGGTACCTCAGAGAAAAAAAGTAGTAAGATATTCTGTATTTTTCATGACATTTCCATAATATTTTCCAGCTTCCTTATACTTCAGATATCAAGCTACAAAGAAATCTCTAATGTTTTGAGCAAGATACTATGTCTAACTATAAAGGACCAGAATCATGTGGACCCTTAAAAGACAACTTTCATCAAGCAAAATTTTAGAAAGCCTTTGTGAAATATTTGAGCTTTAGAACTTTATGATCTGATTTTAAAAAAACCCAAAATAGAAATAAAGGTCCAATATGTACAAAACTACTCATAGCAACAAAAGACTGGAAACAAACTGCTTGTCATTTGGGAAATGAGTGGGAAAAAAAAACAACACTTGGCATATGAATGTAATAGAATTACAGTGGTGTGAGAAATACATGAGACAATAACTTAAGTTTCATGCTTGTCTCTTTCTACTGACAAGGGGATCACTCAAACACCTAATCTTGACCAATAAAACTGGACTCAGATAGTTTCCCTACCATCAATTAGTTCTTTGTCAGTTGAACACAATTTCATGACACATACATAAACCTCACTGCTCTCTTGTTGGGTATTTAATTCTATTGTTTTTGAAAATAAGCATGCTGAAGGCTTTAAAGTAAGTTTGAAAGAACACACATAACTAGAAATTCTGTAGCAGTGACTTGATGTGGGGAAGTCAAGCATTTCAGGGATCATTCAAGCCTTCCCAGAATATGGAACTAAAGAATGCAAAGGAAAAGTGTAATCAAAACCAAAAAAATGCCAACAGCATTTGCTGCTAGAGAACTGAATTAATCAACGGAAAATACGCAAAGTATTTCTGTGGGGCCTGGCAGCTGGTTCTCTACAGTGCAGCATATGTCTTGAAGCTACAACAGCAAGAAGACTAGTAAAAACAACTAACTTTTCTATGGAGAAAGTGTCATGGCATTAATTACCAAGACTGGAGAATAAGACTGGAAAAAGATCTTTACATTGAAACTCATTTTTCCATTCAAAGCTATGTGCCAAAACTATTGTTAGAAGTCCAGGTAAACCTGTAAGATTTTCACATCTTCATCAAAATGTAAAATATTTTCCTCTTTTTAAAACCTTTTATTTCAAATAACTAGTATAGCTACTGGCACTCAGACCTTCTTTCCTAATGTCAGCTGCTATAAAACTAATAATCTTAAATAGAATGAAAATTTGGAAGTATGTGATGACAAAGAAAAAGTCACTATCCCACAGATTTAATGGTAATTCTGATAGAAGGCAAGATGTCTAGAAAATCTATCCCACATTGGGCAGGTGATAGATTCATAGATGAAGAGTCAGAAGAGACTTCAAAATTCAAACTCCTGTCCCAGAGAGGGAGATTTACTCAAAGTTACACAGCCGCTTGGGGTGGAACCCTGGTCCTCTGATTCTAAATCTAGCACTCCAGATCTAACCATCCATAAATCAAAATAATTATACTTAGGTTTCAGATAGCTTTTTTTAAAAAGGTTTTTTGTTTTGTAATGCAATCTTGTGATAGTTTTAATGTTATTTTAATGATATTTTAATGTTAATTTTTAAAAATGAACAAAAATCAATTTCTTTCCCTCTTTCTCAATGAGAGAAAAAAACATCATATAACATGCATAGTTAAACAAAGTAAACTTCTGCATCCACTATGTACAAAAACACTGGGGTCTTATTCTGCACCTAGAGGCCGTGGAACACCTCTCTGTCAGGAGAAATCAGTGGTACCAGTTCTCTTGTATTATGGTCACTGCAATGAAGTGAGTTCTCAAGTTTTTCAAAATTTTACTTTTTTACAATGCAGTTGATATCATATAAATTGTTTTTGTTCTGGTCACTTCACTCTCCTTTATTCATACAAGTCTTCTAAGGTTTCAGTGAAATTGTCCTTCCAACACTTCTTATGTCAAGATAGTTATCGTTACATTCCTAATATGTTCACCAAACGATGGACACCCTCTTAGCTTCCAGTTCTGTGGAACTATTAAAAAAAAGTGCTGTAAATATTTTTGTATATTATAGGCCCCTTTCCTCTTTATTTAGTCTCTCTGGGGCATAGGCTTAGAAATGGTATTGCCAGGTCAAAGGGCAGGCATAGTTTAAAGACTTTTTTGGGTATAGTTGTAAATTGCTTTCAAAAAACTGTTTTCCAGACTAATTTGCAAATTTTTCTTTTCCATAGTATTAAAAATAGTAAGTCCAACACTATAATAGTTCATAACAGATATTTTTAAATCATGCTACCAAAGTAGCCAGTCAGAACATTAGCAGACTGCAGGATGAATTGACAACTACTAAGAAGAGGTATGAGGACCAGCTCAGTAATGATGAGTGATTACCTTTGCAGAATGAATGAAACCTTATCTAAACAAAGGGAAGAAATTGATACACTAAAGAGGTCTAGTAAGGGCAATTCTTTTTAGAACAAAAGTCAACAGTTTAGTCCAGGGCTGTCCAACCTTTTGATTTGCCATTTTAGTGAGAGCTCTGCCTTAGCTTGGCTTACTAAAGCATTTATGTAAATTTCTATGCTTGTAGGCAGGCCGCATTTTAGACAGCCCCAGTTTAGTAGATAGTTTACAAATAGTTGGGTCAGTCATGTGACTGTCCTTTCTGATGCTGCTGCTGCCCAGAACTGCAAGTGCTGAAAATCCTTGTCCATTTCTGGAGTCAGCCTTTTGGAAAAAAAAAAAAATCAAAACTGAAGTATTGTTAGACCTAGTAGCAAATCAGTGATGTATATGGCTCTGAAAAAATTAGAATGTATTTGTAAGCAGTAAGGTGAATACAGAATTTGATGTCAACAATAAAATGCAAAACAATACACAATACCATGGATCTTATAGGAATTCCCTTAAGCTGTTTTTACTGTGCACTTTTTAAGATTAGGTGTTAATATGGGCATGTAAGAACAAACAAATTTTTGTATATTTTCAAACTCAATTATATGGTAACAGATTTGGTTATCAGTGCAATAGATGTATGTTTGTGGATAAAATGTACTGTTTATTGCTATAACTGAAAGCAGTCTCCACAGATTCTTTATGGAAACCTCTCCACAGTTCTTATGGTTTTATTATTGTCTCTATTTCCTGAATCACTCTCTGTATGAGAATGATTAGCTTATGGAAGTTGATGTTAATACATTCATACTTAAAGCAGTATCAAGTACACTTACACTTTTTCAAAAGAAAATAATCAAAATTAAGAATGTTGTTGTTTAAGTAATTTTCAGCTGTGTCCAACTGGGTTTTCTTGGCAAAGGTATGGGAGTGGCTTGCCATTTCCTTTTCCAGCCCATTTTTCAGATGAGGGAAACTGAGGCAAACAGGGTCACACAACTAGTCACATAGCTAGTCTGAGGTCAGACCTGAACTGAGGAAGATAAGCCTTCCTGACTCCAGGCCCAGCACACTGTACCACCTTATAAACAAAATCTTTATAACAATATTATATATTTAATATTTATTTAATATATTTAATAATATTCTAAATAAAATAAGTAGGAAAAATATCACATTATTGTACCATGAATGCAATTAAACTGTGGATGTTGCCAGTCATACTGAAAAAACTTGCAACAATAGAGATATTATGTATATCATACATATAAACACATACATTATACACACATGAAAACCCTTGCGGTAAATTTTTATATACACAGGGCAGCAATTTAAATAGAGGCTGCAAAAGATTTTTTTTAACCACTGAGTCTAATAGACATACTCTGGGATAACTGCTAATTAATAAGAGAATCATACAAGTTTACTTAAGCATTTTAGATTAAAGAAATTCAGTTACTACATGAAACAGACTAAATATAGAAAAAGGAACTTAATGCTAAAAAAAGTTAGCTGATAATTACAGGCTTCTAAACCTTGGATATGTAATTTTTCTGTAGCAAATTATAACTTTCAAAAACCACCACTTACCTTTCTATACAGTCATCAGGCTGTCTGACAAAAAACTGATAAAATTCAAAGGGAGAAGTTTTGTCTCTGTTTAGCCAAACAGCATTGCCAGCAGATTTTCCCAGTTTAGCTCCAGTTGTGCTAGTAATCAGAGGAACAGTGATTCCGAATACATCTTCTCCAGTCACCCTATTTATGAAGAACAGTGTTATGTTTCTCATTTAATTGGAAATACCTTCCAAAAGCCACATTAGAAACATAAGCAGCACCAAAACTAATCAGGGCGATAAGCAAATACATACAATTTATATTCCACCTCTTAAGCTATTTAGAGCTGGAAAGGTGCACACATAAGTTGATGATTAACTTTGCCACAGACCTGAAACTAGGACTCAGATCTCAACTACTAGTATGGCATCCTTTCCACACTGCCTCCATACTTATCTATTCAACTAGCACTTGTATGAGTTCTTCAACTGCTCTACTATCAAGAGGCCAATGATCTGTTGTGAAACCTTTGTACCTCAAAATCCTTTTAAAAAATATAGCTCATGTTTATGGTCCTTTAAGGTTTACAAAAGCGTTTTCCTTATTAACAAACCTTAAGAGGTAGGTAGTAGAAGCAGTGCTATCAGTATTTTAAGTGGACATTTTGATTTTCTAATACCTTTCCATTTCTTTTTTGGGGGGGGGGGGCAGGACAATTGGGGTTAAGTGACTTGCCCAAGGTCACACAGGGAGTACATGTGTCAAGTGTCTGAGGCCGGATTTGAACTCAGGTCCTCCTGACTCCAGGGCCCACTTAGCTGCTCCCGACCTTTCCATTTCTTAAAAGTACTGCATAGCATGTTTCTAAAATTAAAATCGATTATGCTTTGTGAAATATATTTTAACACCACTTAAGATCATTAGAAATATAATGTGCAGGGGCAGCTAGGTGGTGCAGTGAGTAGAGCACCAGCCCTGGAGTCAGGAGGACCTGAGTTCAAAACTGACCTCAGACACTTGACACATTTACTAGCTGTGTGACCTTGGGCAAGTCACTTTACCCCAATTGCCCTGCCTTCCCCCCTGCAAAAAAAAAAAGAAAAAAAGAAAAAAAAGAAAAATGTTTATAATGTTTATAATATAAAGATCATCCGAAGAGTAAAGAGTATCTAATTCCAAAGTATCTAAACATATAAGGCGCTCCATTAAAAGAACAGTAATCTTTTTCTACATGGTAAGAAATCATTTAGACTCCTGCTCTGTTCAGTGAGGACAGTCATCAAAACAAATAAGAAATATCAGAGTAATGTTTTTCTTTTAATCTTTCTTCAAATTGGCAACCCTGTGCCAAATTTAAGTAAAGGTTCCTGGTCAAGGGAAATATAAGTTGCCAGACATGTTGACTTTAATTCTGGCATAATTTTGCTCTGTAGCACACCTGTAGCCCTTCTTAGATTTAGATAGAGAATATTTTTTTCTGTGTTTCTTGAAGTGGTACACCAATAATTTCTGAGTCCCAGAGAATTAAAAGAATTGGAAGGGACCTTACATATCATGTAATTTAATCCTCCAATTTTACAGATGGGGGCGGGGTTGCAAAGCAAGTTACAGAGGATATTGTACCAAATCTCCTAATTTCTGCTCCAAAGTTCTTTCCACTGCACCATGCAGTCTCTTTTCAGCTTAGGAGAAACTACTTCATTTTTTGATAACCTGTCAATATTGCCACTCATTGCACATTTAGCTGCTTACTATCTTGAGCACTGGAATAGTTTGGGTGGAAGCAGGAATTACTGACCATCGGGGCATCTCCCTTTCCTATATATATGGCCCAGGAAGCCATATATAGGGAACATCCATTTACCCTATCTGCCAATGCATTCTCTGGACCACTACTGAGGGGAACCTGCAGCCTCGAGGCCACGTGTCCCTCTAGGTCCTCAAGTGCAACTGAATCCAAACTTCACAGAACAAATCCCCTCAATAAAAAAATAAAAATCCTTTCTTTTGCTTTAGTTTCTGAGGAGATGGAAATGGCAAAATCACTCTACTATTTTTGCCAAGAAAACTCCAAATGGGGTCATGAAGAGTCAGACAGGACTGAACAACAAAATGAAGATGACTCACAAATTTATATATCTAGCCAGCCCTAATGTCTCCTTTGACATCCTGCCCTACGTCATCAACTGCCTACTGGACATCTCCACCTAGCTGTCCCATCAGCATCTCAAACTGTACGGAATTCATAATTTTCTCCCTTAAACCTGCCCCTCCTCCAAACTTCCCTTTTTCAGTAGAAGATACCAGCATTACCTCCTGATATGCAGGTTCACAACTTTAGAAACATCCTGGCTCTTCCTTCTCCTAACTGCTAATAAGTTGCCACATCTTACTGATTCTACTTCCTCACCTTTTCTAGCTTCCATACCTTTTTCTCTATTCAAATAGCCACCACCACCATCCCAGTTCAAGCTCTCAGCACCAAGACTGGACAGACCATTGCAATAGCCCAACTGGTCTGCTTGTAGTCTTGGTCGTCTCCCGTTCATCTAGAGCACAGCTGCCAAAATAATTTTTCTGCAGGAGGTATTCCATTATGTCACTCCTCTGCCCAAAATATTTCAATGGCTCTGGAATAAAATATAAACCCCTCAGTCTGGTACTTTAAAAGGTTTCCACAGCTTGGTTTGAACCTATTTTTTCAGATTTACTTCACAGTATTCTGCTTAACAAACTATGTTCCAGAAAAACAGATCCACTATTCCCTAAACTCACCATTTTGTCTCTCACTTCAGCACCTTTTGTGGGTTATGACGCATGCTTAAAATGTATTTTTTCATCACCTCCCTCCCTCAAGGGTCTCCCTCTTCTTCAGAGGCTAATTCCCCAATCTTTTTTTCCCTCCTCGAATTTACTTATCTAGGCCCAAACACAACCTCAGTGACTTGGAGGTGGGGGCAGCTAGGTGGCACAGTGAGTAGAGCAGTAAGGAGGACCTGAATTCAAATATGGCCTCAGACCCTTGACACATGTACTAGCTGTATGACCTTGGGCAAGTCACTTAACCCCAATTGCCCTGCCAAAAACAAACCAAAAAAAAAATGACTTGGAGGCAGTGCAAGGGGAAGGAAGGACACAACTATTTTTTCCACTTGTCCTTTACTGCCTAACACAAGCACAATATACAGGCTTAATTGAATTACATTAAATCACGCTTATTTCCTAATCTAAACCGAGGTTGGGGAATCCTCCTAATCTCAAACCTTTTACCTACCAGAGGCAGCATTGTATGGTATGAAAGCACTTGTCTTGGAATCAGAAGATGTGGGTTTGAGTACTGCCTCCGACACTCCATAGTCATTTTTTGGGCAAGTCACTTAACCTCTGTAGGCCTCAGTTTCCTCACCTGCAAAATGGAGATAATACTTGCATCTACATCCTTACGAGGCTCAAAGGAGACAGGGAAAGTTTTTAAACCTGTTAAGCCTGAGCTGCCTCTGCCCAACCCACCTCCCACACAGAGCCAAAAGAAACCTGCAGCATTGGAGGCCCATACTTGTGGATGAATTCGTATCCAGACACTATGTTGCCCAGCTGGTCAGAACCTCCCAGCTGGATGCGGCACCCGTAGCGTTGGTGCAAGTAGTAGAAGTCGTAAGCCTGGAGGACCTGGTAGAAGAATTCGGCCAAGCTCATGCCCTCCGGGCTCTTGAGTCGAGACTGCACACTGTGACGGCTCAACAGCGTCCCCATGCGGAAACAGCCGCCCACGGCGGCCAGGAAGTCCACTAGCTGCTGCTGTGAGTACCACGCAGCGTTGTCCAGGACTGTGAAGGTGCCCCAGGTCCGCCCATCGTGGAAAAAACGCTGGTGGTGCACGGAGAGCCGCTCGAGTGAATCCCGCAGGGCTCGTGCGTTCTCCCGAACGCGCTCTGCGCTCAGCGCCTCGCGCTCTTTGGTGCGGCCGCTGGGGTCCCCGAGGCGCGCGGTGGCACCGCCAACTACAGCGATCACGTGGTGACCCGCGCGCTGGAACTGTAGCAGCCCTAGCACGGTCAGGAGGTGCCCCACGTGCAGCGAGTCGGCCGTGGGGTCGAACCCACAGTACACAGTTTGTGCGGTGTTAGCCTTCGCTCCGCTGGCCAAAAGCTCCGGCAGCTCCAGGTCAACTCCCTTTGCTGGGAAAATCTCCTTGAACAAACCTCGCTTTCTTTGCGTCATTAGTAGGTCCTGCGCCCCTGAGTGGCTCTCACGCTGACCTGAGGACCGGGGCTCAAGCCATTTGCCTACGCTGAATCGCCGCCCCTGACAGAACATCCGTAACGTGGGAGCCGCCATCTTGTCTAGCAGGGAGGAAAGTCTCGCAAGGCAAAGTGGGATCGTAAATCCGGTCCCTTCCTTCCTGTATCCTCTGGGTCTTAGAAAGCTACTCTTGTGGCAGCAGAGTCCCAGAGACAGAGGTTGAAATCTTGATTCTTGTAGTTACTGACTGTGTGACCCTTTGCCAAGTCAGTTAAACTCGTAACACCCTGCAGTTCTGTAAGACTGGAGGTGTCGACCTGCGTTCTTTTGGGATCTCCCTAAACTGCTGAAAAACAAAAATGACGGCACTTTTAACAATTTGGGTTTCTATGAGAGGTTCAGGCATATTGGGAAAGGATTGAGGCTCAAATCAATTCCACGTGCACCTGCTCTAGGCTATAGGTTGGGGATGTACAAAAACGGGTTTGGAGAAACCACATTCCCCACCTGGGTATCCTGATGTTCCAATTATTTACTAAATCAACTAAAAATATGCCTCTTTCAAGTGGACTCCAGAATAGACTAGAGCCCTGTAGTCAGCTAAAGGTTATCCTGTATATTTAGACTCTTACTTTGGGCCCTTGAAGAGGCCATGTGTTTGGAAGTCTCTGTCCATAGGAACTAGGCTGAGTGGATCCTTTGGCACGGTATTGTGGGTCATGTAGTTGCAAGTTCCTCAATGTGGAGAGTCACTATACCATTTTCTCTGAAAAGATGGAATTCCCCCTAGGGAATGGGGTTCCTGCCAAGTCTTTCCAAAGAGATGAGCCCCAGGATTCATAGCTGGCATGTGAGAGAACCTTCGGCGGTGTGACAGAGAAAATATGTACACTGATTCTTTGGTGGTGGCCATGCTTCTGGCAAAGGGCTCTTGGGTCCTGAAAAGAATAGGATTGGCCAATCAAAGGCCAGTGTACTGGGCTGGACCATGACATAATCACTTTTAGGTCTAGAGTTGGTGTTCCCACAGGGCCTGTGGGAACAGTTGGTCATGATTACTCTGTGAGGTACAGAACTAGAGTTCTGTAACTCCTAAGAACTTCATCATTATTAGGAGTTACAAGTATCATCTTCCCATGTGAGAATTTAAGCAGTTTAGCCTTATTGAGTCCCTTATGATTTTTCTTTCTTGTTTATATTCATATTATTCATATGTAAATAATAAATTAATTAATACATTAAAATAAGCATACGTTAAACATACATTCACTTGGTTCAGGGGGAAAAGCCAGCACCCTGAACTTCAGAGCAAATACAAATAGAAATTACAAACAGAAAATATCAACAGAGCAAATAACACAATTCAACAGACAGGCTTTATCTGATCAAGGCATTACATGCATAGTTACCAAAAAGAGAAGCACCAACATCTGGGTTTTCTTCAAAGCCGGGGGACTCTTTAACAACAGCTACCCACAGTCTCTACACCAACACTCTTCCAGTGAATGAGAGCCCCAAACAAAACTCTAATCCCTGAGTTTATATACCCTGTTCAAGGTCAAAGGGCATCACAACCATGTGACTCAAAACCATGTGATGCTTTTTCAGGTGTCACAGCCATGTGACTCAAACCTATATTAACGGCTTTCCCTTGAGATAAGTAGGTCATCAAAAACTCCTGATTTAATCAAAGAAACAAAAACCAGACTCATCAAAGGCACTTGATTACCTCAGTGCTCCAAAAGGGAAAACAGTTAAAAAAAAAAAGTCCCACCTTAATCACCAATACAGAGCACGGACCTCCCAAATATCAGCATGTGAGGCAGTGTCATCTGGAAAGAATTCACATACTCAACCCATCTTCAAGTCAAGTGGCAAAACTATTGTGATGCTATAAAGTAGGCTGAGCTCCTTAGGGAACTCACAACCTAGACAAGTTAGGCAAAAAATGTGTTTATGTGGAAAGCTCAGAGCATGGTGTGCCAACTGTGCTAATTAGGTGGTGTGGGAAGGAATCAAGGAGTGGTCAGTTCTTAAAGGAACATACAATTTCTGTACCTTGGGTGCAGGCATCATACCCCGAATTCACTACTGGAAATCCTTGGGGAGGGGATATGTGTGTGTGAAAATTCTAAGGGATGTGCTTTTGCTACATCAGTAAGTCAACTAGTGGTCATGACCATCCTGTTTGTACAAGATAGCCTTGGGAGTTGACATCTATAGTGTGATCTCTGAGTTGTATACAGTGACTGTGGGAGTCACTACAGGATAGTTCTGTCTGTACAAGGAAGTTCTACAGGATAAGTTTGTTCCTGTGGCAGGAAGGGATAGTTTTCCTCACTGGAGCCCATACATGGGTACTGCCAAAGAAATGGTCTTTATCTGTGGTCCAATTACCCCATTATTTTCATCACTGTCCTCCTATCTGTTTTTCAAACCCCACATCTGTAAGGGCAAACAAAGTGGGACTTCTTGCTGTTTTTTCTTTTGGAGTGCTTCTCAGCACTAAGGCAATCAAATGCCTTTGAGTGAGGCTTGCATTTGTTTGTAGGAAGGCCCACACTCTTTTGCTAATTAGGTCACAAGAGGTATAAAAAGCCTTGAGAAGTTTGAAGCCTTTGGGCCCCGAAAAAGGGTAAATATTCTCTAGAGGGTAGCCATTAAGCTAGAACTCTCAGAACTGCAGGAGGAGAAGTTTTGTTTGAGGGGCTCACTCATTGGAAGAGTGTTGGTGTGGAGACTCTGGGTAGCCATTGGAGCCCCCTGGCTTTGAAAAACCCAGATGTTGGTGCTTCTCTCTCTTGTAACTAGGTATGTAATGTCTTGGACAGACAGCTAGAAGCCTATCTGAAGATTTGTTATTCTGCTCTGTTTATATAATTTCTGCTTGTAATTTCTATTTGTGTTTTCTCTGAAGTTCAAGGTGTTGCTTTTTTCCCCTGAACTAAGTGAATGATATATGTATGTTTAATTAAAGTGAGATTATAAACCTCTTGAAGTTGCTTTCTTTAGAAAAGCAGATCAAAGAACCTGTGCTAGCAGCCCTCCTATGTACTGATGTTATTGGTCTTACACAGGTACAGTAGTGGCATAGCATTGTTTTACAACACCCCAGTTTAATTTGGGTGACAGAACTGTGGGTCCTCAGCTCTCTGCCTCAGTTACTCAACTTTAGGCTGTTTATGAGCTGAATCAGACATTCTTGATGAGTTCAGTGAAAGAGCCCCTGTTCCTTTTCCAGCTGTTTCGGTGGATTATAAATAGAAGCCTATTTAATATTAGGACAGCATAAACACAAATATTCAGCAGCATTTTTCTTCCTTCCTGTTATCAGTTTTCTAAATCACCTTTTTTCCCCTTTATAAAGTTCTCTTGGGTTACTTTTCTTAAAATGACCGATGCGTAGGTCCCATGAGGATAAATGGCTTGATCTTGTTCTCAGAATACAGAACTAAGTAAAATCTTAATGAGGTATTTGTTCAATTCAAAATGCTGTCTCCCTCCTTTACTTGTGTAATGTTAATGAAATATGAAGATGTTCCCCATCCATTAATAGGCCTATGTGAGCACATATGTTCAGTCATAGCTGTGATATATCCTGAGTCACATAGAGCCCATTGGGGGAGGAACTTGCCTAAGCCTCCTTAAAATGACCCAGGCGCTTGCTTAGGGGGAGGCTTGCTTGTAGGAAGGCTTTCACACCTTTTGGTACTAAGATAATTAGGCACTGAGTTATGAGGGTGTAGCAATAATCTGGCTAGTAGCTACTGTGGCTGTGAAAGACCAACAGTAACCAGCACACAGAAGGCTGCTAACACAGATTCTTTTGATCTGCTTTACTAAGGTAACTTCAAGAAGTTAACAATCTCACTTTAACCAACATATGAATATCATTCACTTAGTTCAGGAGGAAAAGCCAGCAACCTGAACCTCAGAGCAAATACAAACAAATTACACACATACACAATATAAACTGACCAAATCACATTTCATAGTTACCAGGAAAACATCAACATCTGGATTTACAAGCCAGGGGCTCTTAAAATGGCTGCCCAGAGTCCCACGCCACTCTACCAGTGACTGAGAGCCCTAAGGGAGAACACCAACCTCTGGGTTTACATATCTTGTTCAGGGTCAAAGGGTGTCACAATGTGAGACTCAAACCCACATGACCCAAAAGCATCACAAACCTGGTACTCAAACCCATGTGGCCTAAAAGTTTCTGGCATCACAATCGTGTCATTCAAACCCACACAAAGCAGGGCTTTCCCTTGAGGCAAGGAGGTCATCAAAGACTCCTGATCCAATCAAAGAAGCAAAGGCCGGACTCATCAAAGGTACTTGATTAAATAAGTGCTAAAAGAGAAAAGAGTAAAAAAAAAAAAGTCCCACCTTACTTACCAATAGAGGGTTGTGATACCTTCTGGCTCTGAGCCTATTAAGCCAAAAGTGTATATATATTCTGAGCTGAAATTTTGCTTTGGGGGCTTGCTCATGAGAAGGACATTTTGATTCCCTGGACAGGACTCTGAGTAGCCGGTTTGCTAAGACACCCTCCCCTGCCCCCAGGTGTTAGTGCTTCCCCTATCTGGTGGTATATGTAGCTGGTTATATTACTTTGTTCAGACAATTGGAGCCTTGTCTGTTGAATCTCTGTGCTAATTTCTCTGCTTGTATTTTCTCCACATTCAGGATGCTGACCTTTCCCCTGAACTAGTGAATGTAACTAAAGTAATATTGTTGACCTCTTTAAAAGTTGCCTTTCCTTTAGGACAGCAGATCAAAGAACCTGTCCTAGCAGACCATCCTGGGTGTGCCAGGTTGCTTGCTGTTTTACCCTGCCGTGGATAAAAGATCGTGTTCCTTGTTTTCCCCCACCCAATTAGAAAGGAATAGCTCCCATTCTTCCTTTTATATATATATATATATATATATATATATATATATATATATCCTAGGATAGGGGCTAGATAGGAGATAGCTTAGACCAGGGGTGGGGAACCTGCAGCCTTGAGGTCACATGTGGCTATCTATGTCCTCAAGTGTATCCCTTTGACTGGATCCAAACTCCACAGAAGTTTGTGTCAACAAATCCTTAAGGATTTGTTCTGTAAAACTTGGACTCACTCGAAAGGCTGCATCCAACGATCTAGACTACATATGGCCTTGAGGCTGCAGGTTTCCCACCCCTGGCTTAGACTGTCACTGTGATATTAGAACTATTCCAACTTGAATTTTGCCATAAATTCATTGTTTAAATTTCTCATATGAAATAAGGGAAGATAACTCCATTTACATGTGTCTATTGTGAGAAATGATTATTAATAACCAATAATTTGGGGGCAGTTTCAGAGATCTCCTATAACAGTTCAGTTCTTTTTCAGAAGGACTTTATTGATAATGACATTGCATTAATTCTCCTCAGTCTGGGTCAGATCTCACCCAACCTTACAAGAATTTAAGGTGTGGAAGCCCATTGTGTTCTTCTTAGACTTGGGTGGAGTATATATTTTTTGAATTGACAACCTAAAGCTATGGGTGGTCTGGTATAGAGATACTTTCCCTATCCAAGAGATACTCAGCCCTTCATTTCAATATACCCCACCTCCAATCACAGTTAACCAATTAGATTTGATTGCTATTTGATGGATCAACTACTATTTTAAAAGGTATGTAAACTGTGAGTCCTACCATGATTGTCTTTGGTCTAAGAGAGATGGCCAAATGACCATCCTTTTATTAATAACCTGTTGGCCTTAATTACCCAGAAACAATGTCTCTTGAATCTTTTTAAATGTCACACTATACAAAACATATCATAACCATGATTGCTTTTCTCTGCCTGATAATTTTGGAAATTTTCCATTGTTATTTCATTTCCACATGTGGTTTTCAATGTGATGTAATGGTCTAGGTTGTAAATAGGGCTTAAGTGGTTTTCTCAATTGAATTCTTTCATACAAGAGAGGAAGAGTCAATGAGTTGAATATCCTCTTGCAGATTTGGACTTAATTTATTTCTCTTACAATTTTACTATTTCCATTCTGATTCAACATTATATAAAACAAACAAGATACCTGTGATTCAAGGATACAGAAATGTGTATAGGTATGATAAAACATGAAAAAGGAAAAAAAAGTTTATGTTTCAAATGTTTAAAATCCTTAATAGCTTATTTCCTTGTCCATTCCATTAATATTCATGTACAGTCCCATATCAGGAGACTCCTGGGGGAAGGTGACAATGTTAATTCCTACTATTCATTGCTAGGATAAATTAGTGAGTGAGTTAACTAGCATTTATTAATAATCTCCTACTCCATAGTTAAGACACTATGCTAAGCTCTGGAGCTACAAAGAGAGACAGAAAACAGTTATTGTCATCAAGGAGATCACAGTGTAATGGTGGAGAAAACATACAAGCCACTATGCACAAACAACACACACACACACACACACACACACGTATGTATGATAGATTTGGGGCTGTCTCAGAGGGAAGGCACTAAGTTTAAGGAGCATGGATAGAAGTTTCTTATAGAAGGTGAGACTTTAGCTGAGTCTTCAAGGAAGCCAGGGAAACCAGGAGGTGGAGATGAGGAGGAAAATTATTCAAGGCATAGGGCACAGCCAATGAAAATACTGAGTCTGAAGATGGTGTTTCTTGTGTGAGGAACAGCAAGGAAACCAGGGTCATTGGATCAGAGTACATGGAAGTGAGTAAGATGTAAGAAGACTGGAAAGATAGGAAGAGACCAGGTTGTGAAGGGCTTTAAAAACCAAACAGAGAATTTTATATTTATATTTGATACTGGAGATAGCAGGGAGCCATTGAAGTTTACTGAATAGAAGGCATAAGGGTGTGTGTGTGTGTGTGTGTGTGTGTGTGTGTGTGTGTGTGTAATATGGTCAGATATTCATTTTAAGATCAATTTGACAATGAGTGGAGGATTGATTGGAGTAGGGAGACTTGAGGCAAGCAGACCAATTAACAGGTTATTGAAGTAGTCCATGTGCAAGGTGATAAAGGCCTGAGCTAGGGTGGTAGCAGTGTCAGAGTACAGAAAGAGGGAATATTATAGAGATTTTATGAAGGTAGAAACAATAAAACTTGACAAAAGATTGGATATGGTTGGTAAGAGTGAGGAGATGAGGATGACACCTATATCTTGAACCTGAATAACTAGGAGGATGGTACTATGCTTTACAGAAATTGAGAACTTTGGAAGAAGGGAGGGTTTTTAGGAAAGATGAGTTCAGTCTTGGACATGTTGAATTTAAGATCTCTATGGGATATCCAGTTTGAAATGTCTTATAGGTAGTTGTAGATGAAAGAGGTTAGTGCTGGATAAGAAGATTTGAGAAGCTCAGAGATGATAATTAGATCCATGGGAGATGATTAGATTACCAAGTGAAACAGTATGGACAGAGAAAAGAAAAAGGCCCAGAATAGAGCCCTAGGTCACTTAGATAGTTAGTGGGTCTGACCTGAACGAAGATCCAGCTAGGGAGACAGAGAAGGAGCACCTAAATAGGCAAAGGGAGAACCAAAGAGGAATTCTGTCATGAAAACCTAGAGAGAAGGGTATATCAAGGAGGAGAGGGCAATGGGCAGTGCAGCTTCTTTAAGTCTGCAGAAAAGTCAAGAGGGATGAGGATTGGGAAAAGGCCATTAGATCTGGCAGTTAAGAGATCCTTAGCAACTTTGGAGAGCGAAGTTTTGGTTGAATTATGAATTGAGAAGGGGGGGGAGTAAAGGAAAGTAAAGGCACTAATTCTGTTTTTTTTTTCTGGAGGAAAAAAGGCAAGAAAATTGGGGGTAAGTGACTTGCCCAAGGTCACACAGCTAGTAAGTGTGGTTAACTGTCTGAGGCCAGATTTGAACACAGGTCCTCCTGACTTGAGGGCCAGTGTTCTACTGTGCCACCTAGCTGCTCCAAAGGCACTAATTCTAGATAGCTTTCTCAAGGACATTATGCAAGAAGAGATATAGGACAGATAGATAAAGTGTGGGTTTTTTGAGGATCAGAGAGACATAGGTATGTTTGTAGGTAGTAGGAAAGCAGCCAAGTAGGCAGAGAGTGATCAAAAATTAGTGAGAGTAGGACTGATAGAGGTCTGCTGAAGAAGATGGGATGGAATAGGATCACTTGTGCACAGAAAGGTATTTGCCTTGGAGAAGGGCCATCTTTTCATGAGAAATGAAGGAGAAGATAGTGGCAGAAGGCATTTGAATGATATGAAATGATTATAGGGAAGAAGAGGAAGCTCTCTGTAAATGGCTTCAATTTTTTTTCAGTGAAATAAGCAGCAAAGCTCTCAGCTGAGAGGGTGGGGAGAGAGGGAGCCATGGAAGGTTTGAAAAGGGATAAAAATATCTGCCATGGTGAAAAGGATAATGAATCGACTGTGGTATAACAAGATTGCCTTGGTGCGGTAAAGACCTAGTTGAGATCGTGTAACAAGCTTGTAATGGAGACTTTCTTCAGCTTCCTGTGAAGTGAAATCAGCAAATGTCTAGAATAATCAGAAGCTGGGATTTGACAGGGCAATGGACTTGAGAGAAGAGGATGGTACAGAGTTGACTTGATTTCCCTTGGGGTCAAGATGGAGAAGGCAAGAAAGTGTAGCCAGTCCAGTGATGATGACCTGGGGAAAATACCCCTGTACCCAAATAGTCTGTGGTGTTAGAAGCTGTTGTCAATAGTGGTGAAAGGTGAACTTGCAAAAGTGTTCTGGCAGAAACCGAGTACTATATTCTCTGATTCTCCCTTTTCTAGTGACACAGGACAAGATGCAAATAGAAGAGGAAAGGCTAAGTAATGAGACAGGCTTTTGGGGAGGGGGTCTTCTGGGATGGGCATAAAAATCAGTCTTTTTCTTCTGGAGACTTTATGCAGTTGACCATTGGTGAGACAGATACTAAAAAACATGGTTTTCTCACAAGAGATGCAGTCCTGGCTGTCTCTACTATCATCATTTCATTTTTCTCAGTCTTTAAGGGAGTTGTAGGCTTTGATTGTCTGATTGTTGACAAAATCTGTCTTCTTAAATTGAGCCTTTGAGATAAGAAAAAAAAAAGACATTATGAATAACAATAGCTTTCAAATGAGGAGATATTGTGCATTCCACAACACTAAGCCCTCTTTGAGGTACAATTTAAATCCAAGGCAGGGAACTCCAAGGGACTAGTGAAATTCTTTAGTTAAGTGAAATTTTTTTAAGACTACCACTCTAGAAATTTTTATATTTCAAAGGTTGTAGATGTTAGGGCAATACAATAAAATTGTACCATATAGCCATTTTTTTTTTTACCATATTTCACCATATAGCCAATTTTCAATCATTGTGGGGAAGGGAGACAGAGGAAAGGAATATGGAAAATTTTAATCCACAGAAAAACTCCAAATATAATTTTATTTATCTTTTCCCCCTAAAGCTCCCAAATATATCAGAACAGACAACAAATAGTAAACCTGGCTTGCCTATACTAAGTTGTATTTTCTTTCTTTTTCCTCCACATTCTAGTAGAGGGATAATGACACGAAGGACAAATAGCTAAAGGGAGAAGGAAAAGTGAAAGACTTGACTTATCTACCAAATGGAGAAGCTGGGCCCTGAATAGAGTAGTAGCTTGATCTGTAATCTGACATAAAATTCCGATTATGGAAATATGAAAGAACTTACACATTTGAGGCTGCCCCCATGAATCAAAAGGGGGAAATTAAGGTAACTGAGGAACAGCAAGTGGTGGGTGGGAATTGAATGAACCACACTGACTCCATCTTGTGACTCAGTTCTGGAGCTAGCTCAGTTCCTTTTTTATTCAATTATAGCTCTAGTCCAATTTCTGTCTTGTGAGGAAACTATTCACTTGTGGGAATTCCATTGTTTAAATCTAGCCCTGCATGGCTGGGAAGCTGGACCACCTTTATATGCTGCTTAGAAACCCTTAACTAAGGACCTAGGTTATGCTGATCAGAAACCCAATCAGATTCTAATATTGATGCAAGGAATTTTCTCATAATCATACCTCTCAAGTAACCCACACATCTGAAAAGTGGCTCCATACCCATCAGTTATTGTTTCCATGTTCCTTTGATTTCCAGATACTTGGGGGAAGGAGTGGGACAATTCTTTTTCTGATTTCAGGGAATTGTACCTGTCCGCTTTCCCCTTTCCAACTTGGAAAGTCCCTAATCTTTCCTCCAATTAGAAATCAGATCACATAATGTTCCATTTTTCCCTATTACTTGGTCTTTTTCAATTGTTTTTAATGTATAGAAATCTGTCTTCCTTTATATTCAGGGTCCAGTGCCACAGCTGAGGAAGATAATTGGTCCTGATTTGTTAGGCAATTGGCATGCATAATAAATTGAAATGCTTGCATGCTCAAACCTTTGTTTCTTCATCATTTCATCCTTTACCTACCACAGTCTTAGCTCTGTTGCTTATAACCTGTGTGACCCTGAGCAAGTGACTTAGTCTCTCTGAGCCTCAATTTCCTCCTTTGTAAAATTAAAGGATTTGTTTAGGTCACTATGTCACTAGATTGCTGATTTGCAGAAGAGGACCATGGGTTGTAGAGATAGATCCAATTCCTTTGAGCTGTTTTACCTTCTTGTAGGCATTGTGGAGATCAGTGTGAGACCACAGGGAATAGAGTAGCACAGAAGCTGCTTTACTAGCTTTGTTGGAGACATAGCTGCAAAAGAAAAGGAAAGGAGAAAATTCTTAAAAGAGAAATTAAAGATCTATGATCCCTAAAAAAAGTTATGCAAATTATAGAATTTGGCAAATGTATAGGCCCTCTGCTTCTTACTGCTCATCTTTATCTGAACTTCTAACTGTTAATTCTTCTTTGCCACTGTGACAAGAGGCATTTCTTTTTCATTTTATTATAGTAGGTGGTACAGTACTGGACTTGGAGTGAGGGAGGCCTACCTTCAAATCCTGCCTCAGATGCTTATTAGAGTGCCCAGTCTGTAGGCAGGTCACATACCTTCTGTCTCATTTCCCTCATCTTTTAAAAATGGGGAAAATAATAACTACTTCCCAGGGTGGTTGTGAAGATCAAATAAAATATATTTAAGTGCTTTGCAAACTTTAAAGAGGTTTGAATGTGCTAACATTTATTTCCCACAGTACCCAGTACAGTATAATTCAACACCCAATAAATACAGGAAATTTCTGATTTGCAGGAGGGTTTTGTTGTAACAAGTTTCTATTTTCAGTCATACAGTTGGAGTTTAGAATATATTTTCCCATGGAAACAATGTTGCAAATATTTGTTAGGTTCCAAGGCTAGTCCACAAAAAGACCATTTAATCTATGATTTATTACCATCAACTACTACCAGGAGCAGCAGTGATTTCTTATTCTCTTATTCTGGATGTAGTTGCCTTTTCCTCCAATTCAGAGAAGGTAAAGGGAAAAAATTGGATTAGGTTTTTGATCTGTGGAGGTTGGGTGAATTTTTGCTACTAAATGGCTCTTAGTGATAATAAGTAAATAAATAGGTAAGTAAATAGCATACTCATTTCTTGCATATAACATGTAGTAAGCTTCACTTATTCAAATAGTTTCTATTAATGATAGCTTATTTCCCTGTGACGGTCACATCTATATGCCTAAGTTATTAAAATAATGTTACCTTATAGAGTTTTGTTCACATGCATGCCATAAGCCAGATTTTTCTAACATGGAAATGTCTGTACTTGTTGGCTTACTGAATCCCTCAGTTTTCCCTGCCACAATCAGTTTTGTTCTGAATTGTTCAGCTTCAATCTAGGAAATAGAAAACTGGTCTTAAGTGATTTGGGGCCTTTTTTTTTTGGCCCAGTGATAGGAATCAGAACTACTCCCTCAAATAACTGGAGGCTGTAATGGAGGCAATTGTACTTTCATTAATGTGGGGCTGGTACTACTTAACCAAAAGTAATAGGGTATAGGCTTTGACGTTTTCTTACCTTCTTCTCTATCACCTGATGGAGATGGATTGGAGGTAATACATACCCAGTCCCCTTTGTAACAAATAGCATGAATGTGTGATGTTAATGGCACTACTAGTGAGTCTGTCTATATGGGAATTGAATCTATGACTGCTATCTCATTTGCATGAGATTTGTGCTAATGGAATAGTTGAAATGGCAAAATACTCTCTTATCCAGAAAAAAGGCTTCAGGGAGGACATGATAAACAAAGCCATGAAAACAAGATTTATGTGTTATTCATATTTCCCCTACACCTTCCTACCACTGCCTCTGGATCAGGTGGAATGATGTCAACTTTTCAAATTAGAGTAGGTAAACCACACTGAGACATTAGCGGTCCACTGTCCCATATGAGGTTACCTGGATCTTAGCTGATATCCTACTCCTTCCTCTTCACTTATATTTGTATGTATTCTATGACCATTTCTAGGGTCCTGTTAATACAAAAAATAATTGTGTTCCCATTTTGCCCAGTTAGATTTTAAGTTACAACTATGGCCCCCAAGGGCAAATCAACATATTTGTGTAATAAAACACTAGAATAGGACCTTAGAATTTTGATTCCTAGAGATTTTTAAAGGATAGGCTGTGTTAGCATCTGGGATGAAGGGGCTAGAGCAGGGGTGGGAAATCTGTGGCCTTGAGGCCACATGTGGCCCTCTAGGTCCTCCAGGGCAGCCCTTTGACTAAATCCAAACTTCACAGAACAAATCCCCTTAATAAAAGAATTTGCTTTGTAAAGTTTGGACTCAGTCAAACGGCTGAATCCAAGGGCATAGAAGGCCACAGACTTCTCCACTCCTAGGCTAGATATTTTCCAATTATTTCTGTTTGAAGCAGCTAGGTAATGCACTAGATCTGGAGAAAGGAAGACCTGAGTTCAAATCCAGCCTCAGACACCTGATAGCTATGTGACCCTGAGCAAATCACTTCACCTCTATTTGCCTCATAGTGTGTGGTCCATAGGAAATGCTATACAAATGCTTATTTCTTTTTTTTCCCTTCCCCTGCTAGTCATAAAAGATCTAGTCCATTATATATGGGGAAAATACTACTCAAAGAACTTTGGAGTGTGTGTAGGAACATGCTCATTACCTTCAAATATTTGAAAGACTCTTACTTGGAAGAGGGATTATAATCGTTTATCTTAATCACGGAGGAAAAAGAACTATATAGAAAGCAGATTGCAGCTCCAAATAAGGAGTAACAAATTTAGTAACAAAAATAGAATTGGATGCCTTAGTTGACAGTGAATTCACCATCACTGGAGGCATTCAAGGAGACTGGACCAGTATTTACTTATTGAGAATTCTTGAAAACATTCATTAATATGTCAAATTGAAACAGATGACTTCTAAGGTCTCCTCCAAGATCATGACTCACCTATCACCCGTGCTGACAGCTATAATCTTCAGAAAGCCTCCAGTATTCAAAAGCTCTTGTGCATTTTGCTGGCTATTCTGGATTAAATTGTTCAAAGTGTAACAGGCAGAAGCTGTAGTCTCAATGAGCAGATCAGAATTTGGCACTGTGTCAGGAATTATGGAAACTAAATCAGGTAAGGTTTCCCTAGCTGTAAGATAAGCAAAATATTTGGTTAAAGCATTCTCTTATATCACAAAAATCTAAGCTCAAATTGGAATTTATGTAATAATGAAACATATAATAATAGTTCTTATCCCTTCACTACAGGTTCTTACAAAACTGTATTTGTACTCATTTATATTTCTTTAAATTATTCATTTTCATCTAAGTCTGCTCCTCTGTTCCAATTAGATTTTATGTACATTCACAGTAGAAAGTCTCTTAGTATCTTCAAAAACATCTGATACAGTGTTCTTTACACAACAGATATAAAATAAATATAGCCGAATGAGTAGAGTAAAACTATCATGGCTTGTGAATGGAGGAGTTTTTTCTTTGCCCCCTTTTGGGACTGATGAAACTAGTTAGTGGAAAATTAGCACAAATGAGCCAGCTTCATCTTAGATCTTAAAAAAAAAATATCTGACTTTATTTTTAACTTTTTTTTTTTGATGAGGCAATCAGGGTTAAGTGATTTGCCCAGTCACATAGGTAGTGTCTGAAGTCAAATATGAACTCAGGTCCTCACGAATCCAGGGCTGGTGTTCTATTCACTGTGCCACCTCCCCATAACATTCTTTTTTTTTTTTTTTTTTTAAATTCAGCTCCAAATTCTCTCCCTCCCTTTCTCCTTTGTCCTTTCTCCCCCACCCATGAGAAGGCAAGTAATATGATACCAATTATACAAATGAAGGCATACAAAAAATTTCCATTATTATTTCTATTGTCATGTTAGAAAAAAACAGCAAGAAAAATAAAGAAAGTGAAAGAAGTATGTTTCAATCTGTGCTTAGAGTTCATCAGTTTTCCCCCGGGGATGGATAGCATTTTTCATCACTAGCCCTTTGGAACTGTTATGGATCATTGTATTGATCAGAGTAGCTAAGTCTTTCACAGTTGATCATCACTATAGTATCACTGTTACTGTGTACAATGACCTTCTGGTTCTGCTTACTTCATTCTACATCAATTCAGGTCTTCCCAGCACGATAGCATTCCATCAAATCATATACCATTACCTTCTCAGCCATTCCCTAATTGATGGGCAGCCCCTCAATTTCTTGTTCTTGGCCACTAAGTTGCTATAAATATTCTTGTACATACAGGTCTATTTTCCTTTTTCTTTGAGCTCTTTGGGATACAGAGTGGTAGTATTGCTAGGTCAAAGGGTATACATAATTTTTTTTTAATAACTTAACTTATTTATTTTTATTTTTCACCATCCATTCCATAAGTTTTAAATTTTTTCCCCTTCTCTGCTGTCCCCCTCCCCAAGATGGCTTGCAATCTAATATAGGCTCTACATATACATTCCTATTAAACATATTTTCACATTAGTCATGCTGTATAGAAGAATTAGAACAAATGGGAGTAACCATGAGAAAGAAAAACATAAAATAAAACTAAACAAAAAAAGAAGTCTATCAAAGTCAGTCTTCACACATTAGCTGTTACTGTGTACAGGGCTCTCCTGGTTCTGCTCACTTCACGCAGCATCAATTCATTTAAGTCTTTCCAGGTTTTTCTGAAGTCCTCCTGTTCATCATTTCTTACAGCACAATAATATTCCATAACATTCATATACCACAATGCCAATTTATGGGCATCTCCTCAATTTCTAGTTCTTGGCCACCACAAAAAGAGCTGCTATAAATATTTTTGTACATATGTGTCCTTTTCGCATTTTTATGATTTCTTTGGGATACAGACCTAGAAGTGGTATTGCTGAGTCAAAGGGTATTCATATTTTTATAGGCTTTTGAGCATAGTTCTGAATTACTCTCTAGAATGGTTGGATCAGTTCACAACTCCACCAACAATGAATTAGTGTTCTGATTTTCCCACATCTTCTCCAACATTTATCATTTTCTTGTTTTGTCATGTTAGCCAATCTGATAGGTATGATGTGGTACCTAACTCTACAATTTTCAAAATGCAACTGACATACAAATTATTTTTATGTCAAAATAAAGGTGTTCCACTGGTATCTATAAAATTCTCAATCAAAGGAAGGTCTCTAGCTCATTGGGGAGATTCTCTACAGAGGATTTATGAGAGGTCATGGGCAGGAATCACATAGGATAAGCAGGTGGGAAGACTCCACATGGAAGAGATCAGATCCACTGTAGTAGTATATCATTGATAATATTGTAAAGCATTTAATAAGAACCAATATTTACCGGAGAGATCATCAGAAAGTAGATAATGTCACAACAGCAGAATTTTAATGGCCAATCTATACTACGGTTCTATACTTGCTGGGTTGTTTGACTCTTACAATGAGTATCTTCTAGTGCTCCTGGTTGACTTTTCATGCTTCTCTTGATTCTTGTGTTTGAAAGTCAAATTTTCTATTCAGCTCTGGTCTTTTCATTGAGAAAGCTTGAAAGTCATCTATTTTATTGAAAATCCTTATTTTGCCTTAGAGCATTATACTCAGTTTTGCTGGGTAGGTGATTCTTGGTTTTAATCCTAGTTCCTTTGACCTCCGGAATGTTATATTCCAAGCCCTTCAGTCCCTTAGTAGAAGCTGCTAGATCTTGTGTTATCCTGATTGTGTTTCCACAATACTCAAATTGTTTCTGCTTGAAGTATTTTCTCCTTGACCTGAGAACTCTGGAATTTGGCAACAAAATTCCTAGGAGTTTTCTTTTTGGGATCTTTTTCAAGAGGCAATTGGTGGATTCTTTCAATGTCTATTTTACCCTCTGGCTCTAGAATATCAGGGCAGTTTTCCTTGATAATTTCTTGAAAGATGATGTCTAGGCTCTTTTATTTATTTATTTTTTTTGGATCATGGCTTTCAGATAGTCCAATAATTTTAAAATTATCTCTCCTGGGTCTATTTTCCAGGTCAGTGATTTTTCCAATGAGATATTTCACATTGTCTTCCATTTTTTCATTCTTTTGGTTCTGTTTTATAACGTCTTGATTTCTCACAAAGTCACTTGCTCCAATCTAATTTTTAAGGTAATATTTTCTTCAGTGGTCTTTTGGACCTCCTTTTCCATTTGGTCAATTCTGCATTTCAAGGCATTCTTCTCCTCATTGGCTTTTTGGAGCTCTTTTGCCATTTGAGTTAGTCTATTTTTTAAGGTGTTGTTTAACTAGAAAAGGTGAGCCAGTCATCTAGTGAAAGTGATGGTGAACAGATGGATAGTTAAGAGTGTTGTATTGCTATCTATGAAATATTAAAAGAAACAGAAGCAAGCCTGGAATGTCTTGGGAGAATACTCTGGAGAATTTATGGAAAAATGAATAAATGAGTGAGAAACTATAAAATATTTACTATGTGCCAAGTTCTGTTATGTTCTGAGAATATAAAAAATTTTAAAAGAGACAGCCCTTGCCCTCAAGGAGATAGGGAAAGACAATACATATAGGGGACAAGTGACCAGGGGAGGCAGTTTGAAAAGGTAGAAGTGCACAAGATGGTCTGGGTAGGTAGTAAGATGGTATGTGAAGCTGAATCATGGCATGTGGATAATAAATTGTGAACCAGTAGTTATAATGGGCCAAGTGGAATAGTATAAACACTTTTAGCCACTAACCAAATATGTTTGGTCCTAGGATAGGAGTTCCAAAGATAAATAGACAACTCTATAGGATAAGAGGCATGGATGGGCTGCAGTTTACACTGGTGGAGGGAGTATTTATACTGATGAAATTCTGAATCCACTAAGGTATAAATACATGTAATGCTCCATTAAAATTTGAATTATTTCCATTTAATGCTTCATTGTCATCTGTTAAATGAGCTTTCTTGATTACAGAGAAGAGGTGACAAAAATGCATGTCCCTTTGTTCAGTAGAGGCGGGAACTACAGGAATGTAATGATATATACACTGTTAGATGTGTTTGTTTTGTATATTGGTTTTGCTGAACTGTTTTTACAATGGAAGGATCAGTGCAGTGTGGGTAGTATATTGAAAAAGGAATGTGTTGTAAAAAATGACCCAAAGTCATAAATATTTTAAAATAATGTGAAAAACTAAACTCATAAAACATGACACAGAAGTACTAGCTGAACTGTTCTTGTGAAATGAAAAAGTGTGAAATTAAAATACTTTTTAATATATAGCTCTTCATAACTTAAAATCAGGGTAGTTTATTTAAGAAATAGTTTTGATAAACAACTGACAGATCATAAATTTAGTTCTGAACTTTATAATTCTTCCCTATCATAGCCACTCCATGGTTTACAGGCTAATTCATACATGTATGTATGCATGGCTCTGTGTATATCTATCTACACACATATATTAATATGTATGTATATACATATTAAATATCTGTAATATATGTAAAGCAGGGATTTATGGAAGCATAAGAGACTGGCAGCATTTATGCTTTTAATATATTTTGAATATTTAGTCATTTTCTTTAGAAATATTTTTAAGGATTAGGAAAGTATTTAGAAGAGGTAAAAAAGATAGAACAAAGGGGATCACACTTTCATTGGTGTAAATGAAGACCACAAAGGACACTGAAGAGAATATTTAATAATTTTGATAGTATAATACATCAGGATATTTTGACAGTGTAATGCATCAGGATTTCTTCTAGATTCTTCTACATTCATGGAAGACTTCCCAGGCCTAAAGTATGCTTCTTAAGTTAGAACATTTTGTCAAATGCTAACTTTGACTAGACCATATCACTGAAACAATACTGCAATAGATGTTGGTATCTGAATGCTTTTATTACCATATCTGATTGAGTACAACAAACAAATAATTCTAATAGAACTTCCAACTTTTTGGTTTACTGAACTGGTGAGGGAAAAAATCATATCTCAGCAATACATCCTGAAACACCAAATTAGAAAGCACTGGGGGGCAACTAGGTGGCACAGTGGCTAGAGCACAGACCCTTTGGTCAGGAGGACCTGAGTTCAAATCCATTCTCGAACATTTGACACTTCATAGCTGGGTGACCCTAGG
The DNA here is from genome assembly GCF_011100635.1 of Trichosurus vulpecula. Taxonomy (NCBI): domain Eukaryota; kingdom Metazoa; phylum Chordata; class Mammalia; order Diprotodontia; family Phalangeridae; genus Trichosurus; species Trichosurus vulpecula. The sequence continues at coordinate 284,321,727 of NC_050577.1, forward strand.
CAAGTTACTTAACCCTGATTGCCTCACCAAAAAAAAAAAAAAAAAAAAAGCATTGGGTATCTCATCTCAGCAATATCATGAAATATGTATAGTTTTCAAATAATCTTCATATAAGTATGTTTTATAAGTGAAATTCTGTGTTTAATAATAAGGTTCTAAGCATTAGTATCATTACCTTACAGATAACATTTACTGATGTTCAAAAAAAAAAGGAAAAAGACCATTTTGCTTTTTTTCTAATGTAATCCATATCATTCTGTGTCATCTTAGGTCATTTCCTTTCTTTTTTTCTGAGTCTACTTGTCAGTGCATTTGCCAGATTTTTCCTAATCAAACATATCTCCCTTTCCAAGGCTATGGGAGTTATCAGAAAATAGGTCAAAATCAGTATCAAATTGAAAAAAAAATGGAGATAAAGTCACATCATATTTGATTGTAGTGGCAGCAAATCCACCTTATTTACATAAGCTAATAGACTGAAAAAAAAGGAAATAAAAATAAAATCCATTGGTTCTCTCTTGATTTTAAAAAGAAATGTAGTTGATATAAAACAGTCACCCTAGTGAAGGGCCCTGAAAAGCACTGAAAGGTTGTTGTTTATTTACTTTGCCAAGTCAAGGGATGGACAACAAAAACTTAGGGTTTAATATGAAAGTACCTGGAAGATGAATAATAAATATTATTGATATAGTTCTTTAAGATTTACAAAGTGCTTTACATGTATTGTCTCATTTGATGCTCACAACAACCCAGGGAAATAAGTGCTATCATTATTTCCATCACATAGATGAGGAAACTGAATCACACAGAGGTTACGAACCTTGCTTAAGGGCACACAATTAGTAGTGTTTGAGGCAAGATGTGATTTTAGATCTTTATGACTCTGAGGCCAGCAGTCTATATACTACAGTACCTAGTGCCTGAGAAAGGTAATAAGCATTGTTCAAACACCAAAATGTAATAGAGGGCAAACTAAGTCTTCTAAGAATTTAACATGGGACGCAAATAAGACATACCAAGGGCACTTATATAATACATAGTACTTAGAAGGAAGTAGTTGGGAAGAGCTAGGCATTCACAAATATATAAAGAAGAAGTTTGTAGGGAAAATGAAACAAATTGAAAGATTCACAGTTATCAACTTTTGACAAATTTTAAAGGGGAATATTACACAGAGTGGAAAACAGCATAGATAGTATCACTATCATGCCCCCCCACAAAAAAGATAACTAAGAAATGATCAGGAGCCATGAATTCATATATTCACTTTCTCATCTCTGTACAATCTTTTGAGAATGGTCTATGAACACATTATGTATATCCTTGATAAAATTATGAGAATGAAAAACTCTTTACAGAAATAAGGGGATTTTGACAGTTTGGAGAGATAGTTAGTAGTCATTGGTTGAGTCATGCCAATGTAATAAAACATGACAATACTGCCTAAATTAATTTGAAGATTTAGTGCTATTAAAATCATTGAAAAGGATAACATTCACTTGGAAGAATAAAGGCCATTGAGGGAAAGATAGCATTACAAGACCTCAAATTATAACACAGAAGCCAGTGAAACTATCTGTTTCTGATTAGGATAAACCAGAAACAGAACCAATAGAAAACAATATTTTAGAATGTGATAAACTGCAAAACATAAACTACTAGGAGAAGACAACCTTTTTGACAATAAATTCTGAGTAAACTTGAAGGAAGTTTTTAAGAAATAAAAATTAGACCAACATCTTGAGTCATCTATTACAATGAACTCAAAATAGACATGCAACCTAAATATAAAAGGCCACCCTATAAAACAAATAGAAAATATTCAGTTATTTCTCACAACTGTGGCTATGGGAAGCATTCTTAACCATATAAGGGATAGAAGAGATCATGAAAGATAAAGTGAAAAATTCAAAACAATTTATTAAAAGTTTTGCAAGAATGAAATCAATATGAATTAGAAGTAAAAGAGAAATTATAAAATGGGGAAAATATCAACAATGCAGGTGCGATATCCAATATATTAAGGGAACTGATACAAATATAGGAAACCTAAGGTCATTTCCCAATACCAATGGGATGAAAGAATATGGAAAAAATTTTCCCAGAAATTTTGGTTCATCAATGATCACTTTCTTAAACATAATTATTGATTATTTCTAGAGTTTTTTTTTGTTTTAAAACCTATTTGTTTATTTTTAGTTTTCAACATTCACTTACATTAAGATTTTGAGTTCTAAATTTTCTCCCACTCCTTCCATCCCCTCTTCACCAATATGCAATCTGATGTAGGTTCTACATATAGATTCATATTAAACCTATTTTCACAATAGTCAAGTTGTAAAGAAGAATTAGAATCAATGGGAGGAACCAGGAGAAAGAAAAAGCAAAAAAAAAAGCAAAAAGAGCAAATAGTATGCTTCAATCTGCATTCAGACCACACAGTTCTTTCTCTGGATTTGACATTTTCCATCATGAGTCTGTTGGAGTTATCTTAGATCTTTGCATTGCTAAGAAGAGCCAAGACTATGAAAGTTAGTCATCTCACAATGTGGCTGTCACTGTGTACAATGTTTTCCTGGTTCTGCTCACTTCACTCAGCATGACTTCGTATAAATCTTTCCAGGTTATTCTGAAGTCCACTTGCTCATCATTTCTTATAGCACAATAGTATTCCATTATATTCATATACCACAACTTGTTCAGCCATTCCCCAATTGATGGGCATCCCCTCAATTTCCAATTCTTTGCCACCACAAAAAGAGCTGCTATGAATATTTTTGTACATGTGAGTCCTTTTCCCATTTGTATGATTTCTTTGGGATATAGCCCTAGAAGAGGTATTGCTGGGTCAAAGCGTATGCACAGTTTTATTGCCCTTTGGGCATAGTTCCAAATTGCTCTCTAGAATGGTTGGATCAGTTTATGACTCCAGCAACGATGCATTAGTATTCCAATTTTCCCACATCTCCAACATTTATCATTTTGATATGATATCACATAATTGGACCATTTATCAATTGGAGAATAACTTGTATTCTTAAAAATTTCACTCAGTTCTCTATATATTATAGAAATGAGGTCTTCATCAGAGACACTAATTATAAAAATTGTTTCCTAGATTTCTGCTTCCCTTCTGATCTTCATTGCATTAGCTTTGTGCAAAAACTTTTCAATTAATGTAATCAAAATGATCCATTTTGCATTTCATAATATTCTCTACCTGTTGTTTAGTCATAAATTCTTCTCTTTTTTTTCACAAATCTGACAGGTAAACTATTCCTTGCTTGCCTAGTATCAGCCTTTATGTCTAAATCATGTGCACCCACTTTGACTTTATTTTGGTATAAGGTATAAGATGTTGGTCTATGCCTAGTTTCTGCCATACTATTTTCCAGTTTTCCCAGGAGTTTTTGTGAAATAGTGAGTTCTTATCCCAGAAGCTGGAGTCCTTGGGTTTACCAAACAGTAGATTACCGTATTCATTGATTACTGTCTTGTGTACCTAACCTATTCCACTGATCCACCACTCTGTTTCTTAGTCAGTACCAAGTAGTTTTGATAATTGCTGCTTTATAATACAGTCTTAGATATGGTATGGCTAAGCCACCTTCCATTGCATTTCTTTTCATTATTTCCCTTGATAAGTCTGGACCTTTTGTTCTTCCAGATGAATTTTGTTATTATTTTTTTCTAGTTGTATAAAATAATTTTTTGGTAGTTTGATTGGTATGGCACTGAATAAGTAAATTAATTTAGGTGGAATTGTCACTTTTATTATAGTAGCAATTGATGTTTTTCTGATTTTTTAGTTCTGATTTTATTTGTGTGAAGAGTTTTATAATTGTGTTTATATAGTTGCTGGGGGTGTTGTGGCAGGTAGATTCCCAAATATTTTATTATGTCTATAGTAACTTTAAATGGAATTTCTCTTTCTATCTCTTGCTGCTTTGTTAATAATATATAGGAATGCCGATGATATGTGTGGGTTTGCTTTACATGTTGCAACTTTACTAAAGTTGTTTATTATTTCAAATAGTTTTTTTACTTGATTCTCTAGGATTCTTTTCTTTTCCTTAAATCTGATAGGTAAACTATCTCCCAAATTGCTTATAGTATCAGCCTTTATTCCTAAATCATGAACTCATTTTGACTTTATTTGGGTATATGGTGTAAGATATTGGTCTATGCCAAGTTTCTGCCCTACCATTTTCCAATTTTTCTATAAAAAGAATCAATGGTACTTGTTTTTATTTTTTTGGCATGTGTGTTCTTCATGTTGGTTAGCTTTTTCCTGGCTTTACAGTGAATTTCTGCTTTTGGGGCTCAGGGCTCTCTGTTCCAGGTTTCTTGTTCTGGGGATTTTGAGTCTAGCTACTGGATGTGTGTATTATAGCCTTCAGTTTTCTGGGGTGTGGGGGAGGGGTCCGGTTGCCTGAAGTCTCCTCTTCCCCTGGGCTGCTCTCCAGCACTGTTGCTCTTCAGCAATGGTCTCAGCTGTTTGTTGTTTGTGCTGGTGTCTGCCACTTCCCTGGGGGTGCAAGGGTATGTCTGGGCTCCTGGTGTTGACACTTGCTGTCTGTGCCCCTCTGGGTCTCAGGAACTCCCAATACTCGGCCACTGAAGCCCACTTCTGTCTCCTCTATTCCAGCATTTTTTCTGGAGGAATTCTCTGGGTTGGGGAGGGGGAGGGAAGGGGGAAGAGGGATTAGATCTGTTTACCTGGCCATTATGTCTCTTGGAGGTTCAAGAAGACAAGTTTTATACCTTTGGGCTGCAAGCCTCAGGAGTTGATGTCTCACAGCCGGTGGCATTGAGCTGCTGCCTCTTGTCACTCCCACAGACTCCCATAGGGAGGCCTGGGGATCTCCACTGGTTTAGGGTGCCCAGCTCTCAGCCTGTCTCACTGGTTGGTTTCTGCAGCCCAATTCTCCTTTTCAAGGGGTTGTTTTTCTTCATGTAATTTTTTTCCATTTGGCCAACTGTATTTTTTAAGGACTTCTTTTCTACAATCAACTTTCGTCTTTCCTTTTCCAAGCTATTGATTCTTTCTTGCATACCTCTCATTCCCACCCACCCCCACTTTTATTCTACCTGTTATTTGACTTTTAAAATCCTTCTTGATCTCTTCCAAGAAGGCTTTTTGGGCTTGAGACCAGTTCGTATTCTCCTTTGAGGTTTTGGAGGTGGGTATATTGAAAATGTTGTCCTCTTCTGAATTTGTGTTTTGATTTTCCCTGTCCCCATAGAAAGAATCTATGTTCATTGTTCGTTTCTGCTTTTTGCTCATGATGCTTGCTAATTTTCTGGCTTTTAAAATAGAGCTCTCTTGCTAGAGCATGGTGGGGCACTGTCCTAAGCTTCTTGTGCTGGGGGCCAGGGGCCTGGTCACTGGCTTTGTGTCCTGGAGCTTCAGGTGCTGGCAGCTAGATGCTGCAGTAGTCTGGCAGCTTACCTGGTGCTAAACGGGGTCCTAGTGATGGTGGCTGGTGTATGCTAAAGTCAAGTGGGGTTTTTTCTGCATTTCCCTGTTCTATACTGAAGCTTTTGGGGGAAGAGGAGGTTGGTTCTGGCCCCTGGAGGATGTCTACTCACCTGGGCTGCCTTGAAGCACAGGAAGGTTTGGCTGCTAGAGCACACCTGTCTGACTGGAGTTGTGCTGAAGTGTGGGGAGGTTTGGCTGCTGGAGATGTCTGCATGTGGTCAATTTCTAAGCTGGAGTCTACCAGTCCTCCTGTCTGTGCCTTGGCACATGTGGGGGTTCTGATGTTGGCTCTTGCCTTGTCCACCACCCTGAGGCTCAGGATATCCCTCTGGTTTGCTCAGGTGGGACTTGCTGGGATGCCTCTCATCTTGTACTGCTCCCCTTCCACCAGAGCAAGAGGGAATGTTCCCATTAATCCATCAAGCTTCCTGGGCTAAAAGACTGTTGTACCCTCTCTTTCTGCTGGCTCCACTGTTCCAGGATTTTTCCTGGGGTGATATTTTCTGGGTTTTTTACATTCGGTAAGGGTGAGTGAGAGTGACTTACTGCTTATTCCACCATCTTGGCTTTCTAGGTTATTTTTTGACTCATTCATTATTCAGCATGTGATTATTAAGGATCCATTTAAGTGTGTAGCTTTGGCTTATTACATTATATTATAATGTACACTATATTAATTACAGTTTTCCTGCATATATCATATTGTCTGTAAAAGCGTATTTTTTTCCTTCTTTGCATGTATTTATAATTTCTCTATGCCTTAGCACATGGTTTATTTCTGTATATGTACTGTGTGGTACAGACAGATATGCATATTCTTGTGTCCTTTTTTCCCCCTTGAGTGTCCTTTATTTTATCTTTTATGCCATAGGTATAACTTTCTTATTATTTTAAGGTAATTACCTTATTCTTTTCTTGATAACTGTACTCATTTTCCTTTGTTGTGTTTTTGTTTTTTGGGGTATTTGAAACTTGAATATTCTGTCCACTTCTAGGTTTTTTTGTTTTTGTTTATTCAGAAGTAGCTCAAATGACTCTCCTTCAACATCCATCTTTTTGTTCTTTAATTATGACGTTGAAGTTTGCTGGTTGTTTTTTTCCTCCCACTTAATAATATTTTATGTTTTCCAATTACATGTAAAGATAGTTTTCAACATTCATTTTTATAAGATTTTGAGTGCCAAATTTTTTTTTTCTCCCTCCCTCTTTCCCTACCCCTCTCCCCAAGAAGGCAAACAATGTGTTATAGGCTATACACGTACAATCATATTAAATATTTCCACATTAGCCATATTGTAAAAGAAGCATCAGAACAAAAGGGAAAAACCATGAGAAAGAAAAAACTGAAAAAGAGAAAATAGTATGTTTCAATCTGCATTCAGATTCCATAGTTCTTTCTCTGGATGCAGCATTTTCCATCATGAGTCTTTTGGAGTTTTCCTAGATCATTGTATTGCTTTGAAGAGCTAAGTGTATCAAAGTTGGTTATCACACAATGTTGCTGTTACTGTGCACAAATTTCTCCTGGTTCTGCTCACTTCACTCAGCTTCAGTTCATGTGAGTCTTTCCAGGATTTTCTGAAATCCTCCTTGCAAGCTGTTTTGCTTTGGGTTGTGCCTTGAGGTTCTCAATTTTAAGAATATACTTTTCCATTTACTCTTATGACTTCTCATACTATAGAAGATTTCTGAATTATTCACATTTTTTTCCTTTCATATTTGACGGAGTTGCTTTTAGTCACATGCAGATTTTTTTTGTCACTGAAAATGCAAAAATTAATCGTTATGTACCTTAGAGTTTGAAGTTTGTTTTCATCCCTTCTTCTGTTGCCTATCAATGGATTCTCTTAATTGATGATTTTGCTGTCTATATTTGGAAGTACTAGAGACTTTTATTATATTACTTTCTGCATTTTGGTATTCAGGTTTTTTGAGCAGCCATTTTCTTCTATGACCTTTAACTTATCTCCACATATCCAGTCTTCAAGGTCAGTCCTTTAGACTTGCACAGGAATCATGTATTTATTTATTTATTTTCTTAACATTACTGCCTTTTTTTCTATCAATTTTTCCTTCACTTCAGTACTTTTGTATTGTGTCTCTTTCATTTCCTCAATTTAGTGAGATTCTCCATCATAGATACAATTTGAAAGTCTGCATTGGGAGACTCCTGAGAGTTGTAATGTCTGAACTATATTCATTTCTAATATAATATTTAATGAAATTTATTTCTCTTTGGAATTTCCTATTTCCATTATCTGCGGGAAATCCAAAGGACTCTGACTTGTATTAGGCACTACTTAGTACACATCTCTTCATATCATAATACTTGGCAAAAGTGTTTTAATTTCTTTATGAGGTTTTGCTAATACTTCCTTCAGTTTTTATCTATGTCTGTTGGTTTATCTACCTATGTGCTGGGCCTTCACCAAGTTTTTTTCTCTTAGCATCTTATGTGTCTCAGCGTTTTTTAATATTTCTGGTCATTCATGCCCTGGGTCCTCCCCTTTTGCTTATGAGCAGAACCCCCAAGCTGGTCTGTAAGGTTGTCTCAGTTTCGTCATATTAGAGGATATCAGGTTTCCCAACATTTGTTCCTGCTTTCAGTAATATGTAGCGGATAGAGAGGAAGAATAGGACTGGCCTGAGCTGCTTTTTCCAGTCCCCTTTATATCAGGCTTGATGCAGCTGCCCATGTTAACACATTTCCAATCTCCCCAATTCCTCTTTTCTCAACTTTTACTTCATGTGGCCAGGCAGAATGAGCAATTGCAGATTTTTACAGGTTAAGTGGGGAGATTGGTAGGTCTTCAAGCAGAGTCACTGAAGCTGTTTAGTAGCCAAGTAGAAGCATCAAGTCACAAGAATTACTTTTTTGCTCTCCTCCTTTCCTTCACAGGACTTGGAAAAATCAGTACCTCCTCATTTTTATAAAACATGATATATTTAGTCAAGAGTCAATGTAGCCGGGGGCAGAGCCAAGATGGCCAGGTGAAAACTGTGTCTTACTGGAGCTCTCTCGCAAGTTCTGTCAGACACCTCTAAAAAAGTGAATCTGAGAAGATTTGAGAGAGTTAGAAGCCACTAGTAAACTGAGTGGGGCAAATTTCCAAGCCAGGAGAGTCTGCAAGCATTGCTAGATCCAATAAGATCTGGAGTGAAACAAGGATGTCCATTATCACCCCTATTATTTAATTTGGTACTAGAAATGTTAGCTTTAGCATTAAGAGAAGAAAAAAAAATAAAGGAATTAGAATAGGCAAAAAAGAAACTAAATTATTACTTTTTGCAGATGATATGATAATTTACTTAGAGAATCCTAGAGAATCAAGTAAAAAACTACTTGAAATAATAAAAAACTTTAGTAAAGTTGCAGGATATAAAATAAACCCACATAAATCCTTAGCATTCCTATACATTACTAACAAAACCCAACAGCAAGAGATAGAAATTCCATTTAAAGTTACTGTAGACACTATAAAATATTCGGGACTCTTCCTGCCAAGACAAACCCAGGGCCTATATGAACACAATTACAAAACACTTCTCACACAAATAAAGTCAGATCTGAATAAATGGAAAAAGATTAGTCCCTCGTGGGTTAGGCTGAGCTAATATAATAAAAAATTACAATTTTATTGAAATTAATTTACTTATTCAATGCTATACCAAACTACCAAAAAATTATTTTATAGAACTGGATAAAATAATAACAAAATTCATCCTGAAGAACAAAAGGTCCAGAATACCAAGGGAATTAATGAAAAGAAATGCTAGGGAAGGTGGCCTAGCCATACCAGATATTAAACTTTATTATAAAGCAGCAGCCACCAAAACTACTTGGTAAGTAGAGTGGTAAATAAGAAATAGAATGGTGGATCAGTGGAATAGGTTAGGTACACAAGATGCAGAAGTCAATGACTATAGCAATCTACTCTTTGATAAACCCAAAGAATCCAGCTTCTGGGCTAAGAATTCACTATTCCACAAAACCTGCTGGGAAAACTGGAAAATGGTAGGGCAGAAACTGGAAATAGACCAATATTTTAGACCACATGCCAAAATAAAGTCAAAATGGGTTCATGATTTAGAAATGAAGGCTGATACTATAAGCAATTTGGGAGACCATGGAATAGTTTACCTATCAGATCTATGGGAAAGGGAAGAATTCATGACCCAACAAGAGAGAGAGCATTATAAAATACAAAATGGATAATTTTGATTATGTTAAACTGAAAAGTTTTTGTATAAACAAAGCGAATACAACAAAGGTTAGGAGGGAAACAGAAAATTGGGAGAAAATCTTTACAATTAGCGTCTCTGATAAAGGCCTCATCTCTAAAATATACAGGGAACTGAGTCAAATTTATAGGAATAAAATCCATTCCCCAATTGAGAAATAGTCAAAGAACATGAACAGGCAGTTTTCAGAGGAAGAAATTAAAGATATTTATAGGCATATGAAAAAATGCTCAAAATCACTACTGATTAGAGAAATGCAAATCAAAACAACTCTTAGGTATCACATCTCTCCTGTCAGATTGGCTAACATGACAAAACAGGAAAATGATAAATGCTAGAGAGGATGTGGGAACATTGTTACATTGCTGGTGGAGTTGTGAACTGATCCATCCATTCTGGAGAGCAATTTGGAACTATGCCCAAAGGGCTACAAAAATGTTCATACCCTTTGACCCAGCAATACCACTTCTAGGGTTATATCCCAAAGAGATCACACAAGTGAGAAAAGGACCCATATGTACAAAAATATTGATAGCGGCTCTTTTTGTGGTAGCAAAGAATTGGAAATCAAGGAGATGCCCATCAATTGGAGAATGGCTGAACAAGTTGTGTTTTATGAATGTAATGGCATACTATTGTGCTATAAGAAATGGGGAAGATACGGACTTCATAATAACCTGGAAAGACCTACATGATATGCTGCTGAGTGAGAGGAGCAAAACCAGGAGAACACTGTACACATCCACAGACATATTGATTCTGTGATGACTAACTTTGATCAACTTGGCTCTTCTCAGCAATACAAGGCTCAAAGACAGCTCCAAAGGACTCATGATGGAAAAAGCTATCTACATCCAGAGAAAGAACTGTGGAATCTGAATGCAGATTGAGGCAAACTATTTGGTTTCTCTTTTTTTCCTCTCTTCTTTTTTCAGACTCAGACTTTGGAATCTTTCTTTGGGGACAAAGAAGATCAAAACATACAGCCAGAAGAAGTCAACAAAATCAAAGAGCCTACATCAAAAGCCTCCAAGAAAAACATGAACTTGTCTCAGGCCATGGAAGAGCTCAAAAAGGATTTGGAAAAGCAAGTTAGAGAAGTAGAGGAAAAATTGGGAAGAGAAATGAGAGTGATGTGAGAAAACCATGAAAAACAAGTCAACGACTTGCTAAATGAGACCCCCAAAATTCTGAAGAAAACAACACCTAAAAAAATAGACTAACTCAAATGGCAAAAGAGCTCCAAAAAGCCAACAAGGAGAAGAATGCCTTGAAAGGCAGAATTAGCCAAATGGAAAAGGAGGTCTAAAAGACCACTGAAGAAAATACTACCTTAAAAATTAGATTGGAGCAAGTGGAAGCTAGTGACTTGATGAGAAATCAAAGTATTATAAAACAGAACCAAAGGAGTGAAGGTTTATATAGAATCTGTATCAGACTACATGCTGTCTTGGGGGGGAGGGGGAAGGGGAGGGAAGGGAAGAAAATATGAAACTCAAGAACATATAGAACCTAGTGTCGTAAACTAAAAATAAAAAATCTAATTTAAAAAAAGGGTCAATGTAGTTGTGTACCCTGCCCCAGACATGACTTAATCTGTTTTCCTTGACCTAGGTATGTGGATGCTGGTAAAGAAAGGGCCTTGAGTAAGACCTCTACATATTATAGTTCTTCAGTGTTCATTTGCAAGGTTTTTTACCTGGCTGGGATTTGGGAGTTAGGGCCTTCTTCTGTGTGTTTAACTGTATTTAATCTATATCTGGGGCCTAATCATTTTTTTTCACAGAAAAGCACCTTATCTGCTATCTTTCTGGTAGCGTCAAGCAAACAGTTTTCAAAAGAAACCTGTAAACATAAATGACTACACAAAACCTGGTCCAAAGTACTATGAGTAAGAGAAATGCAAATTAAAGTACCCCTGAAGTTTTAATTGGCTCCTGAAAATAGGCAAAAGATAAGAAAAAATGAGAATCCATGTTTCAGTGGTTAGAGAAACATCTGTGTATTAATCTTATTTGTGGAGCTGTAAAATAGAATTTCAATTCAGAATTATGGAAGAAAAGTTACTAAAACAGATCTATATTCTTTGACCTACCAATAACTTCCTGCAAATAATGTCAAAATGTCAAAAAAGTCAAAGCAGAAACATAAGTCTAATATATCTCAAAGCATTCATAGTAGCATTCTTTCCAGCAACAAAGAACTGGAAACGAAATGGATGCTCATCTGCTGAGGAATGGCTTTTAAAAAACTATAGCATATAGATGTAATGAAATATTATTGTGCAATAAGAAATTATGTCTCTGAGAAATTCAGGAAAATTTGGACTTTGTTTTTGAACCGATATAAAGTGAAATTCATTAGACTAGGAAAATAATATACAATATAGTTTAAAAGATTATCAATAGGAAGTCGAACTCTAAAAACAATAAAACTATTGAAGTTTCTGAAGAAGCAATAACAAAACATACATCTTCCCATACAGCAGGGAGGAGAGGGATTACTAGATGGAATATTGTATATACATTGTAAGATAAGTTTTCTGTGTTGGATGTTTTTCCTTAATTGCTTTTTGTTGGCACAAAGGACTCAGTCTTGAGGGTGGGTGGACAATGACAGACATAAGGACCAAAGGCATCAATAGAATACAATATACAATTTGAGCAACTGACACCCTGGATTTTAAAAATGATATTCTATAATAGTCCAAATCATCACAATGACTGAGAGGTGCAGAGACTGTAACACCTGACTGAGTGTGCTTGTTAAATACTAAAAATAATCTTACTTGGCACAGCAAACTGCAGCCTTAAAAATTCTCTTCAAACAAGGTGTTTCCCATCTTACCTGTTAGAATGCCATAAGATTTTCTGACATGGGGAACCATGGAACTATTTATCTTTGTTCAACAATCCACTGAAGATGAACAAGAATTAAGGAAAGTAGGAAAGTATTAAAATCAAAATGGAGAGACATATGCTCACCAAAGATGTTTGTCACTGCCTTGAAAAATTAATCTGCAGATTGCAAATAGAAGAATTGATGATGAAGAGATTCCCTAGCTGTGTCTCTTTGGGATGATGTGTTGTTAATTATGATAGAATACTAGAATACTAGAGGGCCTTCTCAATAAAATCAACTATCACTAAACTGAAACTAACCTCCTGATTTACATAAGAAAAACCACATGAATGAAAAGTGGATTTTGCCTCAATTATGGTAGGCAGAAAGGTTACTGAGTTTGTCCATGAATGCACACTCTCATGACAAATATCACAGAACAATAATTAATTGAGCCTAGATTTGAAAAAGGAAGACTACATGAGGCTGGATTGTATTAGGGAAATTGCTATAACCATGGAACATCACAATGTCATAAGATATACAATTGCAGAAAGAAGAATGTAAATTATATGACTCAAAGGACAATGGAAATTTGTTAAATAGTGTTGTATGTGATAAAATCAAATTGGAAGAACTAGATGGCATGAAGGAAACAAAATTAACTTGTTGAATATAAACACATCAGCAGTGATGAACTTGTCATTGAGAAGTGGCATAAAAGGCCCGGTCAAGAATGAGGTCTGGTCATATACTGAGAATACAGAATAACAGGTGTTGAAAGGAACCTGTATGTACAAAAATATTTATAGCAGCTCTTTTCATGATGGAAAAGAATTGGAAATCAAGGGGATACCCATCAATTGGAGAATGGCTAAACAAATTGTGGTGTATGAACGTAATTGAATATTATTGTGCTATAAGAAATGAAGAGCAGATGCACTTCATTATGACCTGGAATGAACCAGGAGATCATTATACATGATTACAGACACACGGTATCTGTAAGGACTAACTTTGATAGACTTGACTCCTCTCATCAATTCAAGGTTCAAATATCGCTACAAAAGACTCATGATGGAAAAAGCTATGCACACCCAGAGAAAAAATTATGGAGTCTGAATGGAGATTGAGGCAAACTTTTGCTCTCTTTTTTTTTCCTTCTTTTTTGGTTTCATTTCTCCTTCCTCATGATTCATTTCATTGGTTATAATTCTTCTTTATAACTGAACTACTATGTAAATAGGTTCAATGTGAGAGTATATGTAGAACCTACATTGGATTACATGCCATCTTGGGGGGTAGTGGGAAGGAGAGGGAGGGAGAGAAAATTTGGAACCCCAAAACTTGTGGAACTGAGTGTCGTAAACTAAAAATAAAAAATAAATTAAAAAAAAGAATAAGGTGTTGCCCAGTATTGTTTTGGTAGCCATGAAATACTGAAAAAACTAAAGAAAGGTATACAGTATAATGGGTGGATCTTCATAGGGTTTACAGAATAGGATTTATAGAAAACATGGACAAGAACTGTGTGAGATAATATGTCATAGGTCAATTGCTACTTGTACTATAAAGAGAGTATCCATGATGAAGAAATCATAGGTCCACTGAAGTTATTTGAAGCACTTTAGTTATTATGAAGCACTTTCCAACTCTTACTTCTGTGCCCACGTTAAAACTATTGCTGACATTTAAAAAAAAGGAAATTTGATTTAAATTCTAATGAATCCCAACAATCTAAAGTCCTAGGTACAAAAAATGTCATATTCTACATTATTCCATTAATACATATTTTTCTGTTTCCTTTTCTTGCATTATTTTCACAATGACTGGGGTTTTGAATACAACGAAAATAAACACTTAAATACATTTTGGAAAAAACTCACCAATTTCATTCTGCAGAGACAAATTCCGAGACAAGTTTCTCAGCAATGAGACTGCAGTCTTTTTTACACTTAAATCACTCACATGTAGCATCTTTCTCGTGTGCTGAAGGCCATTTTCCTTTTGGACAACAGTCTGGGCTACAGCAGATGGCATCTATATAGAAGGCATATGATATCAGTGTTCTGGGTAGCATTTAGTTCTTAGGAAGACAAGGCAATATCTAGACTTTTTTGATGACTTGAAGTTCAGTAGAATGTTTTAAAAATTGACTTCATATCAATAATTATCACTACTCAATACACTTAAAAAACCCCTTAAAAAGACAAATGTATTTTTCAGTTTAAATAGCCATTTAAAATCATTTGCTCTGGAATAGATATTGACCCTTTTAGAAAATGGTTTCTGATACAGGCTGAGATAACTTGTAACTCTAAGCTAGATATTAGAGTCACAGATATCTTGGACTGATTGCTCTTTGACAAAGGGCACTGAATATTTAAAAGGGCTGAAAACATCTGTACTCCTTTAACAAGAAACTGGAAATAGCAATGTTAGGAAGAATAATTATTTAAAATACTTAGTTATTAATTTACTTCCTTCCCTTCTGATAAACACTCCTTCACGTACTACTCCATTCCCTGGTAGTGGCCTCCCAGTTGTCTCTGGGGAGGTGTCCAAGTGTCCAAGCTCTCTTCTGTAGGTCATTACTTGACATCTCTTCCCCATAAGGCCTTGTGTCCTAAAGTCTGATGTCTCTCTCCTTCTGTTAGACTTAACATCATTTTCCCTAAAAGTTGAATTGATTCATTTCATTGCTACATGATCACGATTGCTAACTACAACATCTGATCACAGCTAAGATATGAAAGCTGCTGATTTAAGAGAACTATCAGATGCAAATTTTATTTCACTGAAGAACAATCCAAGGAAATCAAAAAGTTAAAGGGTGGGGATTTTCTTCTCTAAAACACAAAATCTAGGAAAATTTCTGATGAGGATACTAAAAGCACTTATAAGAATATTCTTTTTTGGATTCTCCTTTTTGGGTGTGGAGAAATAAAAGAACAGATTGGCTAACTAAAAATGGCAAAACTGTGCCTTTAACCAGCTCTGGAAATTCAGGCAAAGTAAATGGACATTGGGCTTTCTTTTTCCCAAGAAAACTTGGATAATTTGGGGAGATGTTTGGGTCAATATTAGGTCTGAGGTTCCCAGGATCATCTGTATTCTCCTGGATAGACTGGATGGAAGGAACATTGCAAGCTTAAACTGACTACGTTACTCTACTGTACAGAGGAGGGATGTTCCTCAGATCAGTATAAATTCCCCAAGTAGGCCTTAGATGGAAATATTCTCGATTCCGAAGTCAACTTAAACTGAACTTGTTTGAATAATGTAATGAGTTTAAAAGCTATTCAAATTAGTTTAAAGTCATGCAGTAAGTGAAAGCGATAGATCATATGATTCGAAACTAGTATGGAAGACTTTCATGAGCCTCAGCAAGCAAGCATGGATAATGCACAGAAATTACATAGGGAAATAATGTCCTAAGAGACTAATGTACAGTGTATTATAATATATAGTATATATATATTAATGTATAGTGGTCTCTCTGAGAACACTTTCCTAACTTTCATGGGAAGTAA
The DNA here is from genome assembly GCF_011100635.1 of Trichosurus vulpecula. Classification (NCBI taxonomy): domain Eukaryota; kingdom Metazoa; phylum Chordata; class Mammalia; order Diprotodontia; family Phalangeridae; genus Trichosurus; species Trichosurus vulpecula. The sequence goes on from NC_050577.1 coordinate 284,337,825, forward strand.
TCACAAGTCCCTCACAGTTTTCTGAGGGTGGCTCACTACTACTCAGGTCCCTTAAAGATTCAAGGTTTAGTCAGTTGTTTTCAGTCATGTCTGACTCTTCTTGACCCATTTGGGGTTTTCTTGGCAAAGATACTGTAGTGGTTTGTCATTTCCTTCTCCAGCTCATTTTAGAGATGAGGAAACTGAGGCAAACTGGGTTAACTAACTTGCCCAGGGTCACATAAGCTAGTAAGTGTCTGAGGCCAGATTTGAACTCAGGTCTTCCTGACTCCAGGATCAGTGTTCTATCTAATGTGCCCCCTCTTTGGATTTGTGGGATTTTCTTTAACTGTCACACATGAATTCCCATATAACTTATGTTGTGCTTCCCACTGACTATCAGACAGTGGTAATTTACATTTTAGAAAGGTTATTTCTTGAGCAGGTGTAGTGAGGACAGTTGTTACAGAAACATCCCCTCAAGATGGGGCAGACTCTTTTTGCACACATACTAGGTCCCTGGGGACAATGGGTTCAAACTTGTAGTAAAATGGTCTCAAGAAACATGTGTAGGAAACCAGTATGGTAAAGGAATATCTTGGAACTCCTAGTTATGTTCTCTAAGTATTAGTGCCCTTAGAGTCCTGAAGCTGTCTTTCCTCAATGTGACTAGTATGTCACCAGTCTGTCTTTGAATTTCCAATTTATATTGGCTATTATATTGGGTAGTGCTAGACACTACTGCTCTGGAGATGTGGCCCCTGGCTTAGGAAGACACTGTTAATGATACTAACAGAATCTCCAGGTCTTCTGACCTTTTGTAGATCAGAAAGTTATAACCTGGTCCATTCAATCTCTGGATACTTTTCCTGAGGAGACTGAGAAGATTTTTGTCCTTTGTATTTATCTCTTTACTTTTAGCTGGATGCATTGTCTTCCATTATTCTAATATGGTCAATGGAAGGGGAAGAAGAAAAAAAGGGAAGTCCTCTAACCTCCGCCCAAGAGTCTGGAATTCTCAGATCCAGAATTTATGATCTTCTCTCACTTGATCAACTGGCCCCAAAATACCTTGCTGTTTTTATATATCGGCCAAAAGTTGTGACTTGATCTTTTTCCACCAGTCCTTATGGCATCATATATTTTTATCCAATAATTTTTCAATGATTCTATGATCTTTTCAAATTGATTAAGGACTTACATTCACACCTAAATTTGAATTGATTAAATAGAGATGTCTGAGGCTTCTATGATTAACAAATGCAGACACAGCATCCATAGGTATATGGCCATTTACTTTATTTGGAACAGAAGTGAATTTTGCCATAAATCAAAGGGTTGGAGTTTTGGTTGAATTTTCTTCATAGTGATTAGACGTGATAAGGCATTTTTTTTTAATATTTAATTTCTTTCAGAACACCAAACTACAATTTAGTACAAAGAGAACCATACTCAAAGAAAAATATTAACAATCATCCCAAAGCCAATCATGAAATACTTTTGAAAGATCAATTTCCAATTATCCACAACACTGTTCTCCAGTAGAATGAACAATTGAGAAACAGATTATATTTTCTTAAAAATCTCTCTTGTTTTCATACTCTAGGAAAATTTAATGGTCACAATTCAAGTCTGTAAGTTACTTTCTATAAGTTATTTATCTAACCGTTGACATAGTGCTGAGCTAAAGGGCTGCTGGCAGGGATCATACCTTTTATTATTTGTTGTCTAAATTGTTCCAGCAAGGAAGTTTCACAATATAAACAGGAACCCATGCAGATTTACGTGAGGTGAAGTCTTAGAACAGAAATTCAAATTTTTTGAGTAGTTAGTACACTTTTGGTGACCAAAAAGAAGTGTTTACAAATTGTACCTTTAGTCCACAAGAGAGGACAGAAGAATACTTGAAATTCTGTAGTAAGATTTTTGTGAATAAGTGCTAGCACATGGTTTCTTTCTCTACAGTTTGACACTATATGAGCCACTCCTTTGTAATCTAATGCACCTTGGGAACAAAAAGAGCATGTCTTGGAAAACTACTAAGTAATAGGTTCTTGTGATTTTTCCTGGAATTGTAGTGGGCACATTTCTGACTTACCACAGTTGCCCATCTTTGGGTCTAATGAATTTTACTTTATCTTTTAAAAAAGCATTAAAATAGGAATAAGATTTACCGGTCCACTTCCTGCTGTGAGATTCTGGAGGGCTCCCAAAGATGCTTCTTGTGTGTAGTTTCTTATACTTTTGGCTATCAAAGATAGATACATTCTTATCACAATGGAGTGCCACAGCCATTCCACACCTTTAGGATTACTCCTTTCCTCTGGCAGTGGGATGTCTTGGTATTGCTAGTCATGTAAACATATCAGATTCTAGAATTAATGTACTGCAATCATTTTTGCAATTCCCTATTCAAACCAGAATAGATTGGAACAATTGTCTAAAATAGAACAGTAGGAAAAAAAGAGAGCTGAGAAGCAGGGCATATGGTAGAAACAAATTAAGGGAACATGAATGGTTCCACTTCCTAGGGGTGTGCTGGTAAATGTTTAACAATCGTCTCTCCCCCCACCCTCATGTACAGACATACTTTAAGTTTGTTCTGCTTTGTTATCATTTCCCCATTACTTCCTTATGTCAAGAAAATCAATAAAACAATAAATCAAGATCAATTTTGGAGCATTTGCCTATTTCTGCTCACAATGAAAATTTAACAATAAGCTCTACTCTTCCAATTTGAGCTGACTTCAGCACAACCCTGTGCCTCAACTCAACTTTCTTCTTCATAATTCTACCTCCTTTTCAGCTTCTTCCTTATAGGATACCCTGTAGGAGTACAAGAAACCAAGGTTGGTCTGGAATTGGTTCTTATGATGTCGATAAATCCCCAACTAAAATCAGCTGTGAAAATTTTCTGTTTCAGGAAAACAGGTTCATAGATTTAGAGTGGCAAGCAATCTTAAAAGTTATTTATTTCCAAATCCCTTCTTTTATACCTGAGGAAATTCAAGCCAAGAGAAGAGATTTTCCCTAAATTACCCAGATTATATAGCCAAGACAAGATTTAAGCATAGGTTTTGTACTCCAAATCTAGTCCCATTTCCACTATACCATGCTGCCTATCAAAGGCGAGCTATGTGTCTTATAAAATTATTTTTTAAAAAATCTAAATGTTAAATACTTCTTTGCATTATCATACATTATCATAAGTCTTAGACCACTGCTGTCTGAAAAATTATAATTAGGAGGGAAGGTTATATCCTATTACCTTTCATGTCAACATTGTATTGATTGTGTAATCTTCTAGGTTAGTTTGATTTTGGACTTGTAAATATCAGTTTTCTTAATTTAGAGAGATATATTTTAGTTACAAAATACTCAAGAGGTTATGAGAACTGAAACACAACATTTAGGTAAATTAGATAAGTCATCAAAGACATCATAACTATCTTCTCAAATAGATCAGGATTGAAGTTCTGGTCAATTTTGACTCTTTCCCCCTCAAGTCCACCATTAAACAATTTTCAGCTACTTAATTTATCTCAGGTAATAGTTGAGCTAGTTGAGATAATCTGAGGCTTCTTCCAACTGAGGAAGATAGACCTCTGGTGATATGACCATTCTATGTTCAAATATTATTGATTTTCCTAGGTTTCCTTGAATAAAATTCCTATTTATGAAAAGCATTCAGAATCCAGAATCAAGACACTAGCAATGCCCTCTCAAGCCTGACTATATGACTGATGGAGCCACTGAAGTGTGGAGATAACTTTGTTTGGAGTAAATGAACTCATTTGGGGATTTCATAGTAAATCCTCCACATATCAGGGCTGGTTACTGTCAAAAGTGTACAAACTTAATTATTTGTATTGTTTACCTCTACTCTGCAAATGAGGGGGAGAGGGTTTAGAAGCATATATTATATGAAAACATGTTAGGAAAACATATCCCAATATACCTCTTTCACTTTCCTACTTCGACTTCCAAAGCACCCAATACTTTTGTTATTGGTGGTCCGGATATTCCTGTTTTGAATGTAGTTACTCTGTGAATATCTTTCTGGGAGTTCTGCCTCCAGTTGGTAGGATAGGTTATGAAGAATGCATACACAGTTCTCAGTAGCCTAAGGGAAGAGAAAAGGAATGCTGATTATATTTGATACACATGTATCAATGTGTATGTGCATTATGCCTTATTCTATAGACTATGAATCTCTTCAGTTGTAAAGTCACAAAATTTGTGTGGGTCCTTGGATCTGATTGTCTGAGGAACAGAACTTCTAGTCATTTTATGATGAAATTCTGTAGCCCAACCATTTAATAAAATAGTAACTTATGAACTATCAACCTTGTGTGGGGGAGAAGAAGGAACAGGGTTTTCTTTTTTCCCTCTAACAGTACTTTACGTTTTACCAAGCACTTTCCTAAAACCAGATGGAGTGAAAGAATGATCATTTCCATTGTTTTCCCTGTCCTCCACCTAAAGTTCTATTCTGATTCCTCACCATGGCATGGAGAGAACCCTAAGATTTTTAAGGTCATGTGACATAAGCATAAGCTCTGACAGTTTACAAATTCAATTAAATAAACCAATATTTATTTACTACATGCAAAAACTGTATTGGTACATAACAAAGAGAAAAATGAAACAGTTCCTAACCAAATGGAGGTTACAGTCTACTGTGGATTAGGGGGAAAGGGATATACATATATACATACACATAAATATGAAGTATATACAGGCATAACATTCCCAGAAATAGTATTAAAATAAAAATGGTGAATTTTGACATATTGAACCTATGGGAAACAGGTTCTCAGACCACTAAAAACTATAATCTTTTGCTAGAGTTTGCTGAACATATACTTTTCTGCATACAATTCTTTATAACTAAACATTAATTCTGATAATATGCAGTTTTCCTAACACAGTAATTATGAAATAACCCATAAAATGCAGTACACAAAATAAAATTGGCAACATGCAAAACATTTTTCCAATAGTAATTCCCTAGATTTCTATGACCTTTTGTGCTAATATCTCAATAAGAAAACATTGATTTCAAACAATATTCGCTTTTCATAACACATGAATACATACCATACAAATGAATACAATAAATACAGTACAACCAATAAAATTCTTAAAATTAAAACTTTTTTTTAACCTGAATCTTACCTGCCACTGTGTCACATGGCAGCATGAGGGCATTGTACTGTATACTATACTGCTGTAAACCTCTCTATCTTGTCTGCCCTTTGAAAACAAGGGGAGTGTTTGCTGGGATTTGAGTCACTGCTGTCAGAAGATGTTGGGACTGATGTCACCTCTGATGCTCTGTCCTTAATGGTTGGTGGATGTTATTGGATGTGCTGTTTGAGATCCTTAAGGGTCTTGGGGTATGGGAGCATAGCAGAGGTGAAGTGATGTTTAACCTTGAGGCTGTGATCAGTGATGGAATTGGCAGCCTCAAAGTCTCTAGCCAGCTCGTTGATTATGCCAAGCAACCCTAGTAGGACAGAAACTGCCTTACAAACTTGCATGCATCACCCCTCTCATTTTTTTTCCTCTGTTGCACATAGCCATGAGTGTGTGTGGTTGTCAATGCAAAAGTGAAAGGTTATTAATAAAATATTAATAAATTAATAAAATCATGTGAATTCTTGAAGTTGTAAAAGTTAAATGTGCAAATGTTGAGGATTGACTATAAAATAAAATATTTTCAAGGAGGAGAAAGTGCTAGCAACTTTGGGAATTAGGAAAGATATCATATGAAGGAAGTCACAGATTCTGTAATATTGAGGAAAGGAAAGAATATTTGGAGAAGTGAAAAAATAAAAAATGGGTTGACACAGAATCTCCTGAGAAGATTTTTGGCCTCTCTACATAGGTTGAGTGCATTGGAAAAAATGGAGGGTCTTTCAAAATCTAGGAGAGCATAATACTATTTTCCTGGGTAAAAATAAAAGTATACATCAACATCTACAGAAGGGTGGGAGAAGGGAGAAGGATATTTAGTTGATTAGCTCTGGAATATAATAGATGGGGAAATATAAAAGTTACATTTTAAATAGAATGTCTTCTCATCACTAAATTTCCTATTAAGTTCTTGAAAGTTTGGAGACAACCACACTGCACGAGTCTGTAAAAACTGAGAATACATGTACACTAGTTTACTGATATATCTAAATAACATATAATACAGAATTAAGTGGAAAGAGCACTAGATTAGAAGCTAGATCACTTAGAAGCTAGAAACTAGATCATGGTCCTATTCTGGGCTCAGCTACTGTTTGACTTCAACACTCAGCCTCAGTAATTTGAAAAAGTTGGCGTAATAATTTCCCTACACATCTTGCAGGGACGTTGTTAGGATTTTACACACACACACACACACACACACACACACACACACACACAATAGGTAATAAATGAGAAATCACTTTGTACAGACATAAGTTATTCATTATTTTCATTGTTATGCTGTATAATGATTAAGCAGGTCCAACAGATACCTAATGGTAGTTACTTTAATTGATTAGCAAAGATGTGGTATAGTAGGAAGCAATATGGTCCAGCTTTTTCTAATAATAATTAGAGAAACAAATAATTAGAGTATCAGAGTAGTCATCAGGAAATAGAAGAATAAAATGACAGGGGGAACTTAGCCAACATTCCCCTTCAAACAATTTAAAAATAATGAATCAAACTGAATTCTGGAGCAGCAAAGCCAACACAAGGTTAGGGTGAAACATTTTTCCAGTCCAAGACAATTTAGATCAGAAGGAAAGGTCTATGACAATGGCCCCACCCCATTGTGGATGGTCTGGAGCGCTGTTTAGCAGCAACACCAGGATAGTGCCTGAAGCTATAGATTGTGCTAGGAGTAGGGATATCAGCAACAGTGTAGTGCTAGCTACAGAGCTGGGTTGCAAATCTAATATGGAATGAAGCTGGGACCTAAGGCTGTGCATCATGGCGGGTCACAGATTTGGTGTGAACTGGGCCTGAGGTTTTGTACTGGGCAAGGAGCAGAAACAAAATTAAAAGAACTGAGTCAAATTTATAAGAATATAAGTCATTCCCCAATTGACAAAAAGTCAAAGGATAAGAACAGAGTTTTCACATGAAGAAATCAAACCTGTCTATAGTTATATGAAAAAATGCTCAGTCTAAATCACTATTGATTTGAGAAATGTCAAAGAAAACAATTCTGAGGTAACACTTCACACATATTGGATTGGCTAATATGATAGAAAAAGAAAATGATAAATGTTGAAGAGGAAGTGGGAAAACTGGGACACTAATGCATTGTTGATAGAGTTGTAAACTAATCCAACCATTCTCGAGATCACTTTGGAGCTATGACAAAGGCAAAATGTGCATACCCTTTGAACCAGCAATACCAATCTAGATCTGTATTCCAAAGAAGTAAAGAAAAGAATGCTGGGGGGGGGGCGGGGGGGGGGGGAGAGAGGAAGGACCCACCTGTACAAAAATATAACAGCTCTTTTTGTGATGGCCAAGAATTGGAAATTGTGGGCATGTCCATCATTTTAGGCATGAATAAGTCACAGCATATTATTATTGTAATGGAACATTATTGTACTACAAGAAATGATAAGCAGAATGATTTCAGAGAAACCAGGGAAGACTAACATGAACTGATGCAAAGTGAAGTAAGCAGGGCCAGGAGAACATTGTACACAGTTACATCAATATTATGCCATGAACAATTGTGAATGACTTAGCTATTCTCAGCAATACAATGATCCAAGACAATCCCAAAGGACTGAAAAATGCTATCTGCATTCAGAGAAAGAACTGATGGCACCTGAATACAGACCAAAGCATACTATTTTTAATTTTTTTTTTTGGTTTGAGTTTTCTTCTGCAAAATAAATGACTAATATGGAAATATGTTTTATATGATTGCACATGTATAACCTATTGCTTACCCTCTCAAAGAGGATGGAGGAGAGGGAGGGAAGGATGAAACTTGGAACTCACAACTTTAAAAAATAAATGTTAAAAATTGTTTTTACATGTTATTAGGGAAAAAATAAAATTATTTTCCCTAAAAGGGGGCACAGGTAAGCAGAGCAGTCTTGTTACTATATAATATAGATTTTAAACTGTACATAATGCAATAGCTTGCAACTGAATATACAATTTTCTTTTTTCTCTTTTTTGTATACTGAAATGTTTATGATGATTTTTATGAGTTCATGATTTTTTAAAAAAAAGATAATTTAATTAAATAAAATATTTCTGGGGTCAAAAAAAGGAAAATGAAGGACAAAAACAACAACTTTACTGAAACTATTAATAGTATTAATTTTTATTTGACTCTATAAGTAGTATAGCATATACCACATATAGTAATATATAGTAATGGTAGTTTGCCATATCACCATAAAAAAAACTGAGAGGCAGTTGTGTGGCTCTGACCACAAAAATGGGTCAGGCTTTCATACCACAGAAATGGGCTAGTGAGGTCTGCAGCTGAGTAACCAGAGGAAGGAGCTCAAACCTAGGGTAATCCTATAGTTTCAAAACTCTAAACCTGTGGAGCCTCCTGGTTAGGAAATGGGACTTTGAATGAGTAGTAATCTCCTGTAACTTTTATCAAGGGCAATACTGAAATTCTGTTGTCCAGACAAAACTGGAATCCAGAAATTGCAAAACTCAGATGAAGAGGACAGTGATCAGACTTTGCCCTAAATAAGACCACTTAGGCAATGCAGTTCCCTGGACTGAGTCATCCTTGAGATCTAAAAAAACCATAACACTCTATACCCAGAGAATACAAATCAGGACTAAACAAGGTTCTAATATTCCCTCTAGAAGTGTGCAGAACCTAGCCGTAAGACAAAATTTCAATTGAAAGAAGACTGGAAGAATGAGTAAACAAAAAAGATACTACTGTGAAGGGCTATTAAAAAGAGCCAGAAACTCCCCAAAAAGTTAACTAGAATTTGGAGGAAATGAAGCAAGATTTTTTTTTAAAATCACATGATAAATGCATTGAGAAATCTAGAGGAAAAACCTGAAGAAAGAAGCATTACAAAAAAGGGTAGGAAGGAGAATCAAAAGCACAGCAGAAGAGGTGCAAAACCTTTTCCAAATATCTGACTGAAAATTACAATGAACAAAACAGAAGTTAATTACCCCATAACTCAAAGAAACATTAAAATAAAGTCAAAAGGCTGAAAAAATTGAAAAAAACAAAAGAGAGATCCCATAAAAAAGACAGGTAAACAATGCAACAGTCTTCAAAATTGTCTGAGAACTATGATTGCAAAAGGCCCAGATTTCAAGAAATCATGAATGGAAATTGCCCAGACCAATGAGAAACAGAGGGCAAAGCAGAAAGAATCCACCAGGAGGCAGAGGCAAGATGGCAGAGTAAAGGCAGGGAGCCTAAGCTCTCCCCCAAACACCTCCAAATACCTTTAAAAATTACTTTAAACAAATTACATTGCAGCCGAACCCACAAAAAGATGAGGTAAAACAAATCTCCAGCCCAAGACAACTTGGAAAGTTGGCGGGAAAAGTCTGTTTCACCAGGGTGAGAGAGGAAAATGGCTGTCTTGCCAGTACAGTCCCAGCCCTAGCAAACCAGGAGCAGGCTTGGGATCCACTGAATCACCTGTGGCAGTGACAGCTTCTGGAGCTCTCAGCCCACAGACAGTAAGGGGGTTGATCAATTGGTCAGAAGGAGAATACATAGGTCTCTTTGCTAGCACTGAAGCAGGACTCTGTTGCTTTGCACATACTTGGATCAGGGTCTCAGTCCTGGGTGGCAGTCCCAAGGTGAGGAGGAGCACTAGCATAGCAAAGCTTGTGGCAGCACTGAAGCAAGGACACTCCTCACAGTTCCAGTGCAGAAAAGAGTGCTCGTGGTCACTCACAGACCAGATCACAGGCCAGGAGAGTAGTAAACACTTCTCCTTAAATCATACCACCTTGGAAGAATGGAAAACTTACAGGTTCCTAGAAGTATCTCTGAAAACAGCTGCACAAAATCCCTGAAATTTGGGACAGTATGCCCTCCACCCTGGAAGCAGAGTCCTACTTTAACAAACAGTTAAAAGTTAACTAATAGGATGGGAAAATGAGCAAACAATGGAAAAAAAACTCTGACTATTGAAAGTTACTATGGTGAGAAGGAAGATCAAAACACACACTCAGAAGTCAAAGCTTCCATCCAAAAGCCTCCAAGAAAAATAGGAATTGGTCTCAGGTCATGAAAGAACTCAAAAAGGATTTTGAAAATCAAATAAGGAACAACTGGGAAGAGAAATGAGAGTAATGCAAGAAAATCATGAAAAACAAGTCAACAGCTTGCTAAAGGAGATGCAACATAAATGCTGAAGAAAATAACATCCTAAAAAACAGACTAGACCAAATGGTAAAAGAGGTCCAAAAAGTTGGCTTTTTGAGAGAATGAGGAGGATGCCTCAAAAAGCAGAATTGGCCAAGCTCACTGAAGAAAGTAATTCCTTAAAAATGAGAATGGAACAAATCAAAGCTTATGACTTTCTGAGAACTCAGGAAACAACAAAACTAAAAGAAGAAAAAAATAGAAGACAATGTGAAATATCTCATTGGAAAAACAAATGATCTGGAAAATAGGTCCAGGGGAAATAATTTAAAAATTATTGGACTTCCTGAAAGCCATGATCAAAAAATTTATCAAAGAAAACTGCTCTGAAATTCTTGAACCAGAGGGTAAAATAAAAATTGAAAGAACCCACCACATACCTCTTGAAAGAGATCCCAGAAGGAGAACTGCCAGAAATAATTATAGTCAAATTCCAGAGTTCCCAGGTCAAGGAGAAAATATTGCAAGCAGCCAGAAAGAAACAATTCAAGTATAATTAGAAGGCACAATCAGGATAGCACAAGATTGAGCAGCAATTAAAGAATTGGAGGGCCTGGAACATGATATTCTGGAGCACAAAAGAGCTGGAGTTACAACCAAGAATCACCTACCCAGCTAAACTGAGTATAATCTTTCAGGGGAAGAAATGTATATTCAATGAGATAGAGGACTTTGAAGCATTTTTGATGAAAAGACCAGAGCTAAATACAAAATTTGACTTTCAAATACAAGACTCAAGAGGAGCATAAAAAGGTAAACAGGAAAGGAAAATCATAAGAGATTTAATAAGGTTAAACTATTTACATTCCTACATGGGAAGAGGATATTTGTAATTCATAAGACCTTTCTCATTATTGGGGCAGTTAAATAGAATATATATAGACAGAGGGCAAAGGTGTGAGTTCAGTATGAAGGTATGATATCTAAAAAATAAAATTAAGGAGTGAGAGAGGAATGACTGAGAGAAAGAGAGAAGTAGAATGGGGTAAATTATCTCACATAAAAGAGGCAAGAAGCCATAGTAGAAGGGAAGAGGGGGGAGGTGAGAGGGAATGAGTGAACTTTACTCTCAATGGAATTGGCTTAAGGAGGGAATAACATACATACTCAATTGGGTATGGAAATCTATCTTACCCTACAGGAAAGTAGGGGGGAAGGAGATAAGAGAGGAGGGGATGATATAGAAAGGAGGGTAGATTGGGGGAGTGAGTGAACCTTACTCTAATCAGAATTGGCTCAAAGAGGGAATAATATACACATGCAACTGGATATAGAAATTACACTACAGGAAAGTAGGAGGGGAAGGGGATAAGAGAAGAATGGGATAAAAATAATAATAACAGTGACAACAGTGACAAAAATAATAATTCTGCATGCCTTCAGAAAGGAAGAATGCTCAGAAATTATAGTCAAGATCACACAATATTTAGCAGCTACCACTAAATGAGCAGAGAACATGAAACATACCACAAAAAAACAACAACCAAAAATAATTTATCCAGTGAAACTGAGTAAAATTTTTTTTGTTCTTTTGGAGGGGGAAGGCAAGGCAAGTGATTTGCCCAAGGTCGCACAGCTAGTATGTATGTCAAGTGTCTGAGGCCAGATTTGAACTCAGGTCCTCCTGATTCCAGGGCCAGTGCTCTACTCACTGCACCACCTAGCTGCCCCTAAAACTAAGTATAATTCTACAGGGGAAACATGTCCATCAGTGAAATAGAGAGCTTTTAAGAATTCCTTGTGAGGATAGAACTGAATAGAAACTTTGAAATACCAATACAGGAGTTGAGAGAAACATAAAAAGAGATGAACTGTTTACATCTAATTGAGAAAGAGGTGATACAAATATCCCTCACAGCCCTAACATTGAGGGTTCATAGAGCAGGAGATCCTGAGCCCCAGTGTGGTGAAGCAGGCAAACACTAACACTAGGACCCACATGTGCCTTAGCATAGCCACAGGAACCAGCAGTCTCCAGTTCTGAGAATCACCACATACTTCAGCTTATCCCTGGGCAAACAGGAATCCTCCAGTGGTCAGAACTCCACCTGCTTCAGTAGAGCCCCAGGGAAACAGAGAAACAGCCCACTGGGCCTCCACACATGCTAGACACCACCACTAGGACCCCAGCTCAGCACCAGGTAAGCTGCCAGACACCTACAGCCTCTAGAAACACCAGCCCCCCTTTGCCCTGCCCCCTCAGAACAGCACCAGATGTGAGAGTCCCCTAGGGACCTTAGGGCAACAGCAGCAAAACACCAAGTAAACAGCCAGGGCCTGCAGTCTGAGAGAATGCCCCATCTACCCCAGGTGCAGAGCTCAAATTTAAAAGAAAGGAAGAAGCCCTACCACCACCACCACCACCACCAAAAAAAAAAAACAACCAAAAAAAGAATCTGACCATAGAAAGTTATTATGGTGACAGAGAAGACTAAGACACAAACTCAGAGGATAACAACAGTGTCAAAACACCTATGGGCAAAACTCCAAAGAAAAATGTGAAGTGGTCTCAAGCCCAACTCTTGGAAGAAATCAAAAAAGAGCTTAAATGAAAAATTGGGAAAAGAAATGAGTGATGCAAGACAATTATGAAAAAAAGAGTCAACAGCTTGGAAAACTGCTTAAAAACTAGAATTGGCCACACAGAAAAGGAGATACAAAAATCCATGGAAGAAAACAACTCCTTAAAGAATACAACTGGCCAAATGGAAAGGACAGTCCAAAAACTAATTGAGGAAAATAATACATTAAAAGTTAGAATTGGGCAAGTGGAAGCTACTGACTCTATGAGACATCCCAAATCAATTCACAAAAGAATTTAAAAAAAGGGAAGCAAAATGTAAAATACCTCATGGGAAAAACAACTGATTTGGAAAATAGATCCAAATGACTCTTCAGAATGGCTGGACTAATTCACAGCCCCACCCACAGTGCATCAGTGAGCTTGTTTTCCTGAAACCCTTCCTACAATTTTCATGTTCCTTTTTTGGTCTTTTTTTTTTTCCAACATAGAGGTGAGTTGAGACTTCATAGTTGCTTTGGTTTGCATTTTGCTAATTATTAGTGATTTGAACCATTTTAGGTGCAGTAGTTAGAGCTCTAGAACTAGAGGCAGGAAGACCTGCATTCAAATCTATCAGAAGCTTATTAGCTTTGTGACCATGAGCAGGTCACTTAATCGCTGTCTGCTTTGGTTTCCACAAATGTACAATGGAGATAAAAATACCACCTACCCTGCAAGGTTGTTGTGAAGATCAAAAGTGATAATATTTAAAGCACTTAGCATAGTGCCTGGCACATAGTAAGTGTCTAATAGATGTTTATTCCCTTCCCCTTCTTGTGGATTTTCTTCTTTGAAAACTGTTCCCTTAAGGACTTCTTTGTATGCATTCCACATATACTGGTATGTTGTGTCATTTTCTTTGATACTATCTATCATTAATTGTTTCTATGATTTGTTATTTGACCTATGCCTCCTCAATATTCCCTGCTACTGGAGCCTATCCCTCTCTCTGACTGGAGAAAGTGGACAATGGAGAGTTCTTCCTAGATCTTCTATTTAAGGAGATCTCTCAGGGCGGTCATCTCATCATTTACCATCTGGATTTCATGATGCTTTCTGTAATCTCATCATCCTGTAATCTCATCACAATGAATCACGTGAACCCTGAAATTCACTACCCCCTGCCCCAGATATTCTTGCCCTGCTACTTTTTATATATTGGCTTCCTCAATTAAATTGTGAGCTCAATAAAGGCAGTGACTTTTTTTTTTGCATCCTCAGCATATAAAAGGTACTTAATAAGTGTTTATTAACTGACTAAAGTTACTTAGTCTCTAATTAATGTTTAGTCATTTATTCAATAACTATCTATTGAATGTAGATTTTATTACATTATTATCAGTAAAGGATTTGTTTAACATTTCTGTTTTTCTGTATTTGCTTATGACTTTTTAAATTTTCCAACAAGTGGTCCATTTTTGTGAAGGTTCCATGCACCTGCTGAGATATATTCATATTCCTTTCTTTTCTTATTCAGAAAGTTCCAGATTGCTATCATAATAGCAATCACTATCATATCTAACTTTTCTAATGTTTATAAAGATCCTCAACTAATTTTTTTCTTATATTTGTCTAGGTCTGAAAAGGGGACATTGAGGTCCCCATCCATTACAATTTTACTGTCAATTTCTCCCTGTAGTTTTTTCTCTTTAAATCAATTTTATTGATATTTTCTGTTTCCTACATCACCATAGTATCTCTTCCTTCCCAGAAAGTAATCCCATAAGAAAAATAGTATTAAGTTTTTCTTTATGTATTTAGATGCTATGCCATTCAGTATATATATGTTAAATATTGATATAAATTCATTTTTATATTACCTTTAAACATAATATAGTTTCCCAGTTTGTCACTTCTAATCAAGTCTTTTTACTTTTGCCTCATCTCAGACCATGATTATCTGAGACCACTCCTTTTTTTTATTTAGTTCAGCTGAAGCACAATATATAGTATTTTGACTCTGTGTGAATATGTATGTTTCATGTGAATTTCTTCTTCCTAACCCTAATCTGCTCTTTTCTGTCTTATGGGAGAGTCCATCCCATCTACATTTTCAGTTATGAATATTAACTGTGTTTTTTTCTTCATCTACTTCTCTAATGCTTTTCCTTCATTTTGTCCGCTGACCTCCTATTTACAAAAAGTGGCAATTGAGAAAGAATGTGTAGAGCACTAGTGCTCTATGCTTGATGCAGTCTATTTATGCTCCCCTGCCCCTCCTCTCTCCCCCGACCCATCTATCAATGACAAATTCTGTTTTTATTTCCTTTTGAATTGCCCTTTTTGAGCTAAGCTGAGGTCTGAGTTTGTTTTACTTAAGACTAATCCACCATGAATCTATTCCCTCTTACCCTCCCTCCATCTCCTGTTTCCTGTCAAGTTGAGTGTATATGTTCTACCTTCTTTTGACCAGTTCAGATGAAAGTGGGCTTCAAATGACACCTCTTTTCCTCACCCCTTCCTCTTTGTATAGACTTCCATTTGTGAATACTGATTGTGTGAGATAACAAGGTTTCTCTCTTTTTCTTCTCCCTTTCTTGGGTAGTGTATTCCTTTTTCTCCCTCTTATTTTAAGATGATCCAAATATAATAAAACCACTCCCAGGCCCTTTGCCTTAACTTCTTTTATAACAGTTAGGGCTCTGAACACTTGCCTCTTGTTTCCCAATTAGAACATAAAGATTTCACTGTTGCACCATCCCTTCCAATTGCTCAAATACATTTAGCTTTTTATGTTTCTCTTAACACCTATGTTAGCTTTTCAAAAATTTCTCTTCAATGCTAGTATTTTAATCAGAATGACTAGAAGTTACTTTTCACTGAAAAACTATCCTTATCTCTCCCCCTTCCCCATGCACACACCCTTGTCCCTTGCAGAATAACCTGCAGTATTGAACAGTAAGGTTATAAGATTTTGTGGGGACATAAATGACTTCGGCATATCATATTCCAATCTCTTCTCTTTATGTAGTTGCTGCTGAATCTTCTGTAATCCTAACTGTGACTCTTCACTACTTGAATATTTTCTTTCTATCTGCTGGGAGTATCTTTTTCTTGGACCTGGAATCCCTGGATTTTGGATATGATGTTCCTGAAAAATGTTCATTTTGGAGATTTGTTCAAGTGGTTAACTGGTGGATTCTTTCTTTTTTAAAAAATGTATTAAATATTTTATTTTTTTCCCCACTTACATGTAAAAACAATTTTTAACATTACCTTTTAAAAAATTTTGAGTTCCAAATTCTCTCCCTTCCTCCCCAACCCTCTGTCCCCATTGAAAAGGCAAGCAATTTGATATAGGTTATACATGTGTAGTAATGCAAAATATATCCATAATAGTCAGGTTGTGAAAGAAAACACAGACAAGAAAAAAAAACTAAAGAAAAATAAAGTAATAAAAAAGTATGCTTCAAGCTGCATTCAGACACTATCAGTTCTTTCTCTAGGGATGGATAGCATTTTTCATCATAAGTCCTTCAGAGTTGTCTTGAATTGTTGTATTGCTGAGTATAGCTAAGTCATTCACAACTGATCATTTTACAATATTGCTGTTATTTGTACCCAGTACAATTCACTTTGCATCAGCCCATACAAGTCTTTCCAAGGTTTTTCTGAGAGCATCGTGCTCATCATTTCTTACAGTACAGTATTACATTATAATCACATGCCACAACTTGTTCAGGCATTCCCCAATTCGTGGGCAACCCCTTAACTTCTAATTCTTTACTCCCAGAAAAGAGCTGCTATACATATTTTTGTACATATTGATTCTTTTCCTTTCTGGTCTTTTTTAATATCTCTTTTGGGATACAGACCTAGTAGTGGTATTGGTAGATCAAAGGATACCCATGGTTTTATAGCCTTTTGGACATAGTTCCAAATTGCCCTACAGAATGGTTGAATCAGTTCACAATTCCATCAACAATGCATTAAAGTCTCATTTTTCCCACATGCCCTCCAACATTTGTCATTTACCTTTTCTGTCCTATTAGCCAACCTAATAGGTATGAGGGTAGTACCTCACAATTATTTTAATTTGTATTTCTCCAATCAATAGTGAGAGTATTTTTTCATATGACTATAAATAGCATGGATTACTTCATCTGAAAACTGATCATATCTTTTGATCATTTATCAATTGGAGAATGGTTCTTATTTTTATAAATTTGACTCAGTTCTCTATATGTTTGAGAAATGAGGCCTTTATCAGAGAAACTTGCTTCAAATTTTTTTTTTTACACAATTACTATTGCTAACTGTATTTCCTTCCATTCTATCTCTCCAGGTTTATTTTATTCTCTCTCTCCTTTCACCCTGTCCCTTCTCAAGTGTTTTGCTTCTAACTACTCCCTGCCCCAATCTGTCCTCCCTTCTGTCACTCCTGTAGAAATATCCTCAGTTTTGCTGGGTAAATTATTTTTGGTTGCTTTTTTTTAAGGCTATGTTTCATATTCTCTGCTCCTTCAGTAGTAACTGCCAAATATTGTGTGTTCTGGCTATAGTTTCTGAGCATTCTTCCTTTCTGGCTACATGCAGAATTATTGTTGTTGTTGTTTCTGTTATTATTGCCTGGAAGCTTTGAATCTTGAGTTTATTGGAGCATCTATTAGGAAATGACTAGTTGATTCTATATTTATTTTTATCTCTTGTTCTAACATATCTTGACACTTTTCTTTCATTATTTCTTTAATATTTCTTGAAACCAGACTTATTTTTAATTGCCACTTTCAAGTAGTCCAATGATTCTTGAATTCCATTTCCTTGATCTTTTTTTCCTCAGATCATTTTTTTGATATTCTGCATCTTTTATTTTCTTCAATTTAAAAAAAATTTTTGAATTACCTTTCATGTTTTTGTTAAATCCTGGGGTCTAGTTGGTTCATTATAATTTTCAAGTAAACTGTATTTGTGTATGGTTCTCTTGTGCTAAGCTGTTAATTGTCTTTCCAAGTCTCTCCTCCCTAGCTGTCATTTCTTTTCTAACTCTTTCCTAATTTTAATCCTTTGTCAAACAGGATCTTTTTTTAACTCTTTAAGAACTTTTGCTTAATTTCTTCTACAAATTCTAGTTGATCACATCAACAAGCTGTATTTTTTCTTTGAGGATTTGTTTGAAGGTATTTTGGAGTTATTCTCCTTTTCTGAGTATGCATCTTGGGCAACCCTGACATCACAATAACTCTACTTTTTTTTGTTTGTCCACTCATTCTTCCAGTTTTATTTCTTGGATTGGGACTTTATTTAAGGCCTAGGAGCTTCAAACTTTTGGTGGGATTGTAGTAGCCTTATCTGATCTTGGCCTTTCCTATCTGAAGCCATACTGAGTCAAAACAAAAACACTACAGCCCTTTTTGGCTCACTGTGATCTGTCTTTGACATCTCCTTTCCTGCATTAGAAAGACAGTGCTACAAGCTCTCTTTTTCATTTTGAATCTGGTCCACTGCTCTTCCAAAGTTCTTGCCTTGGTTACTTGCCTGTGGGTTGAATTTGTGATTTTGTTTTGAAAAGATGATACATTTTGGTTTTTCCTTCAATTCCTAATCCCTACTTGGTCTGGCCCTTGTCTGAGATCTATATTGTTTGGGACCTGGGCTGCACTAATTCCTCCTATTTCATCACCTTGGCTAGTTCCTTGAAGCAATAACTTCTATTTTACTGATTTTTTAAAAACAAAAAGAGCTCTTAGTTTTAGTAATCATTTCAATGATTCTTTTAAGTCGAAGTTCACCAGTCTTTTAAGGTTTCAATTTGGTGTTAAATTGGGGATTTTTAGACTTGTTTATTTTCTAGGTTTTTTTTTTTCCAGTTCCTTGTTCAATTTGTTGATTTCTTGGAGGCAGAGCCAAGATGGCTGAGTGAAAGCAGGGACATGCCCGAGCCCTCTCACAAATTCTTTCAGATACATCTTGAGAAGTGAATCTGAATAGATTTGAGAGAGATAGAATCCACTAGGAAACAGAGTGTGGCAGATTTGCAAGCCAGGAGAGTCCAGAAAGAGAGGGATCTGTTGCACCCAGCCAGGAGAACACTGGGTGTGCAGAACCACCACTGACCATACCAGAGCACCATACTGAAACAAGAGCAGGCCCAGCCCACTGGCTGCAGTGGTGATCTCCAGGCCTCTCAGCACAGAACTGGAGTCTGTTGGAGCGAGGTGAGAAAGAATTGCAGAGCCTGTGGCAGCAGCAGCTACTCCTGGAGCTAGGATTATCTCAATAGATGCAGAAAAAGCTTTTGAAAAATACAACACACATTCCTATTAAAAACACTAGAAAACATAGGAACAAATGGAGTCTTCCTTAAAATTATTAGTAGCATCTACCTAAAACCACCAGCAAGCATTATATGAAATAGCAATAAGCTAGATGCATTTCCAATAAGATCCAGAGTGAAACAAGGATGTCCATTATCACCCCTACTATTCAATTTGGTACTAGAAATGTTAGCTTTAGCAATAAGGGAAGAAAAAGAAATTGAAGGAATTCGAACAGGCAAAAACGAAACTAAGTTATCACTCTTTGCAGATGATATGATGATATACTTACAGAATCCTAGAGAATCAAGTAAAAAACTACTTGAAATAATAATAACTTTAGCAAAATTGCAGGGCATAAAATAAACCCACATAAATCCTCAGCATTCCTACATATTACTAACAAAGCCCGAAAGCAAGAGATAGAAAGAATAATTCCATTTAAAGTTACTGTAGACTCTATAAAATATTTGGGAGTCTACCTGTGAAGACAAACCCAGGGCCTATATGAACTTAATTACAAAACACTTTTCACACAAATAAAGTCAGATCTAAATAAACGGGAAAACATCAGTTGCTTGTGGTTAGCCCTTGCTAATATAATAAAAATGACACTTTTACCAAATTAATTTACTTATTCAGTACCATTCCAATCAAACTACTAAAAAATTATTTTACAGAGCTGGATAAAATAATAACAAAAATTCATCTGGAAGAACAAAAGGTCCAGAATACCAAGGGAATTAATGAAAAGAAATGCTATGGAAGGTGGCCTAGCCATACCAGATATTAAACTTTATTATAAAGCAGCAGTCATCAAAACTACTTGGTACTGGCTAAGAAATAAGAGTAGTGGATCAGTGAAATAGGTTAGGTACAGAAGACACAATAGTCAATGATTATAGCAATCTACTCTTTGATAAACCCAAAGAAGCCAGCTCCTGGGTTAAGAATTCACTATTACATAAAAACTGCTGGGAAAATGGGAAAATAGTATGGCAGAAACCGGGATTACACCATATACCAAAATAAAGTCAAAATGGATTCATGATTTAGGTATAAAGGCTGATGCTATAAGCAATTTGGGAGAGCAAGGTATAGTTTACCTGTCAGATTTACAGAGAAGGAAAGAATTTATGACTAAACAACAGATAGAGAGCATTATGAAATGCAAAATCAATAATTTTGATTGTCAAATTGAAAAGTTTTTGTACAAATAAAGCCAATATAACTAGGATTAGGAGGGAAGCAGAAAATTGGGAAAAATTTTTTATAACCAGTGTCTCTGATAAAGGTTTCATTTCTAAAATATACAGGGAACTGAGTCAAATTTATAGGAATACAAGTCATTCCCAAATTGATAAATGGTTAAAGAATATGAACAGGCAGTTTTCAAAGGAAGAAATGAAAGATATGTCATTTGAAAAAAATGCTCTGAATCATTATTGATTAGAGAAATGCAAATCAAAGCAACTCTTAGGTACCACATCTCTCCTGTTAGATTGGCCAACATGACAAAACAGGAAAATCATAAATGCTGGAGAGGATGTGGGAAAATTGGAACACTGTTACATTGTTGGTGGAGCTGTGAACTGATCCAACCATGCTGGAGAGCAATTTGGAACTATTGCCCAAAGGGCTATAAATACATGCACACCCTTTGACCCAGCAATACCACTTCTAAGGCTGTATCCCAAAGAGATCACAGACGTAGCAAAGGGACCCATATGTACAAAAATATTTATAGCAGCTCTTTCTTTGTGGTGGCAAAGAATTGGAAATCAAGGGGATGTTCATCAATTGGGGAGGGGCTAAACAAGTTGTGGTATATGAATGTAATGAAATACTACTGTCCTATAACAAATGAGGAGCAGATGGACTTATTATACCCTGGAAAGATTTAGGTGATCTGATGCTGAGTGAGGTGAGCAGGACCAGGAGAACATTATACATGGTTACAGACACATGGTATCTGTGATGAGTAACTTTGATGGACTTGGCTCTTCTCAGCAATACAAGGTTCAAAGACAGCTCCAAAAGATTCATGATGGAAAAGCTATCCACATCTAGAGAAAGAATTACGGAGTTTGAACGCAGATTGAGGCAAATATTTGCTCTCTTTTTCTTTTCCTTCTTTTTTGGTTTTGTTTCTTCTTTCTCTTGATTCATTCCATTGGCTAAAATTCTTTACAATTTGATTATTATGTAAATAAGTTTAATGCAAAGGTACACATAGAACCTATATCAGATTACATGCCATCTCAGAGGAGAGGGAGAGGGAGAAAATGTGGAACTCAAAACCTTGTGAAACTGAGTGTTGTAAACTAAAAATAAAAAATAAATTTTAAAAAAAGAAACAGACTTGAAAAACAAATTTGTTGATTTTTTTTTTTTTGGTTAATGAAAGTGTTGAGACATAAAATTTCCCCTAAGGATTGCTTTTAGTGCATCCCATAAATTTTGTCATGTGTCTCACTGGCATTTTCTTTGATATTTTCTATTGTTTTAATGATTTGTCTTTGACCTATCAATTCTTTAGGATTAAATTAGTCTCTACTTAATTTTTAATTCTTTCTTCAAAATTTTGTGAAATAAAATGTTTTGTATTGTACTCAGCATAGGATGTGTTTAAAATTTTTGCTTTTCCGCAAATTTTATTTGAGATTTTTATGGTCTAATACATGGTCAGTTTTTGTAAAGGAGTTATACACAACTTCATAGAACTATCTCTGATTTTTCTGATGTTCTACAAATCTTCAATTTCTTCCTTCTTTACATTTTTATTTGATTTGTTTAAGTCTGAAAGAGGTATAATGAGGTTCCCTACTATAATAATTTTATTGTATTTTTCCCTGTACAATTCAATTATTTAGATACTATACTCTTTGGTGCACATACATTAAATGTTGATATCCATTTGTTACCTGTGGTGCATTTAAACAGAATGTAATTTGCTTGCTTATGTCTTTTTATTGTATCTATTTTTACTGCAGCTTTGTTTGAAATCATGATTGCTGTTTCTGATTTTAAAACTTATTGTATTCTTCTTTATCACCAATTTTGTTATCCCCTTCTATTTTATGCATTTCATCTCATTTATGTTCACAATACATTTATGTGTTTCCCTCCAATCTCTTATACTTTTCCCTCTCTGCCTTCCTCTATTTTTACAAAGAAGGTGGTGAAAGAGAACTTTACTTGTGACCTATAAGTGATACAATTGACTTCCATTGCCTTCTCTGCCCTGATCATAGGTTTTCATCCTTTTTTTTTGTTACTCCTTCACCCCCTCTCTTATCCTGCCTTCCTTTTAAAATCCACTGCATATGTCTCCTTACACTTCCCCTTGAATTATACCACATGCACTGTGTGTGTGTGTGTGTGTGTACTTATGTGTATGTTTTACCTTCCTTTGTCTACTTTAGGTAGAACTGTCATTTTATTATATTGGCTCAGCCTACCCATGAGTCATTGATATTTCCTAGTTGTTTAGATCTGAGTTTATTTATTTAAAAAGTGTTTTGTAATTGTGTTCATATAGTTCTTGGGTCTGTCTTGGCAGGTAGACTCCCAACTATTTTATATTGTCTATAGTTATTTTAAATGGAATTTCTCTTTTTCTTTCTTGTTGCTAGACTTTATTGGTAATATATAGAAGTAGCAATGTGGGTTTATTTTGTATCCTGAAACTTTGCTAAAGTTGTTAATTATTTCAACTAGTTTCTTAGTTGATTCTCAAGGATTCTCTAAGTATACCACCATATCTTCAGCAAAGACTGATGGTTTTGTTTCCTCATTGCTTTCTAATTCCTTCAATTTCTTCTCTCCTTGCTATAGCTAATAATATTGAATAATAGTGGTGATAATGGGAATCTTTGCTTCACTCCTGATTTTACTGGGAAGGCTTCTAGGTGATTCCCAATCCAGGTAATGTTTGCTGATAGTTTTAGAGAGATGCTACTTATCATTTTAAGAAAAACTCCAATTATTTCTATGCTCTCTAGTGTTTTTAACAATAATGGGTGTTGTGTTTCGTCAAAAGCTTTTATTACATCTATTGAGATAATCATATGATTTCTGTTGCTTTTGTTACTGATGTGATCAATTATGCTGAAAGTTTTCCCAATATTGAAGCAGTCCTCCATTCTTCCTGATATATACATTCCACCTGATCATAGCATATGATCCTTTGATTACATTAAATTAAAAAGGTTTTGCACACACAAATCAATGCAACCAAGATTATAAGGAAACAATTTTTACAGCTAGTATCTCTGAAAAAGGCCTCATTTCTCAAATATATAGAGAACTCAGTCAAATTTATAAGAAAACATATCATTTTCCAGTTGATAAAGGGTCAAAGGCAGATTTCAGATGAAGAAATCAAAGTTGTCTATGTTACATGAAAAAATACTCTAAATCACTACTGATTAGCAAAATGCCAATTAAACAACTTCTCACACTTATCAGATTGGCTCATATGACAGAAAAAGAAAATAATAAATGTTGGAAGGGATATAGAAAAATTGAGACACTAATGTACTGCTGGTAAAATTGTGAAGTGATCCAACTATTCTGGAAAACAGTTAGTAACTATGCCCAAAGGGCTATCAAACTTTGCAGACCTTTTGATCTAGCAATACCATTCCTATATTCCTATCCCAAAGAGATTTTTTAAAAAAAGGGTGGTGGGGGAGGGGGGGAAGAATGTATTTGTACAAGAATATTTGTAGCAGCTCTTTTTGTGGTAGCAAAGAGTTGGAAATTGAAGGGATGCCCAACAATTGGAGAATAGCTGAACAAGTTATGGTATAAGACTGTAATGAAATACTACTGTGCTGTAAGATATGATTAGCAGGATGCTCTCAGAAAAACCTGGAAAGACTTAAATGAACTGATGCAAAGTGAAATGAGCAGAACCAGGTTAGAATATTGTTCACAGGGGGCAGCTAGGAGGCACAGTAAGTAGAGCACCAGCCCTGGAGTCGGGAGGACCTGAGTTCAAATCCAGCCTCAGACACTTGATACACTTAGTAGCTGTGTGACCTTGGGCAAGTAACTTAACCCCAATTGCCCTGCCTTCCCCCCTCCAAAAAAAAAACATTGTTGACAATAACAGCAACAATGTATGATGATCAACTGTGAATGACTTAGCTCTTCTTAGCAATACAAAGAGGAATGCAATCCATATCCAGAGAACTGATGGAGTCTGAATGCAGACAAAAGCATACTATTTTTTTCATGTTTTTTTTTCCTTTTGATTTGTTTCTCCCTTCATAACATGAATAATATGATTTTTTACATGATTGCACAGATATAACCTACATCAAATAGATAACCATCTTAGGGAGGGAATAGGGAGGGCAGGAGAGAGAAAATTTGGAATTCGAAATTTAAAAAAAATGTTAAAAATTGTCTTTACATGCAGTTATGAAAAAATAAAATACTATCAGAAATCCTTTACTTCATTAGAGGTTCATTTCCCCCCTCTAGAATTATACTCAGCTTTTCAGGGTAGGTTGCTTTTGACTGCAAGCCTATTTTGTTTGCCTTTTAGAATTAAAATGTATAAGACCCCTGTACATTTTTGTAGAAGCTGCCAAATCTTATGTGATCCTGGCTATAATTTCTTGAGACTTGAACTTCTGATGTTTGAAGTTCTTTTTCTTTGATGAGAGTTTTGGCTATGACATTCCTGGGACTTTTCCTCTTGAAGTTCCTTTAGGAAAGCAATAGCTGGATTATTTCTTTATTCATTTTGCCTTCTAATTCTAAGACATCGAGACAGCTTTTTATTATTAATTTCTGAAAATTTGGTAGTCAAGCTTCTTTTTTTTAATTCCTTCCTGATTTTGAGGGAGTCCATTGATTTTTAGATGATCTCTCCTCAACTTGTTTTCTAGATCAGTTGTTTTTGATACTATTTACCTTAATTTTCTTCTTTTTTCTCCATCTTTTCATTTTATTTTAATATTTACTATTTCTAGTCATTGCATGGATTTGTTGTTTTTAATTTGGCCAATCCTAATTTTCAGGGAGTTCAATTCTTGAGTAAGGTTTACCACCTAAAGTATTAACTGTTCTTGCCACTTTTTCTTCCCTGAATATTCCACTTTATATCTCATTTTTATATAGGCTCTCTTCTAATCTTGTGGTAAGGAAATTCTTTTTCCTAAGGCCCTACTTGGCCTTGTTAGGGATTTTCTCTCTTTTTCTAGATTTACCCTTTGGGTTTCTCTGAGTACAAGATATTTCTTCATCATGTTTGGCATTTTTTTCTCCCTGTTTATTCATATCTCTAAACTCAGTTTATGGATTAAGTACTTATTTGAAGATGTTAAGTGTTAAATCATGTTAGGAAGCATCCGTGACTGGTGCTAGGTAAAATATTATTTAGATTGACACATTATTAGGGATCAGTCAATATAATGCTAATTATCCCATGAAAAGATATTTTAGTAAGAAAGGAAGGTACATGTCAATGGTGTAAGAGATTGCGATATTGGGCTTCAGTTAGACAAATCCCATGAGTAATGGATAAAGTGTAAATACTAGAAACTACTTAGAATAACTTATGCCAAGATAATGACAGTCTTTGTGCAAAGAATTGTCTCTTGCTGGTTTGTCCTGATTTACCTTATCATCTGGCTGATAATCTGCAATGGTTCCTCTAACATAATGCACAAGAGAATCTATCAGTCCTTCACATCTTCTCATCACTTTCCTTCCATCAGGTCCAGCAGAACTCATATTTCTGTTAAATAAGATAAAATCACAAGTAATCCATTATGAGTGAAGTGGGCCTTTTTCACTTCAATCTCTTTCCTGTGTTTCTTCAATCCATAGATCAAGCACTAGACATTATACTAGGTATAGAAAGACAAAAGCAAAACTCATCTTTGCCCTTAAGGCAAAGATGTTATGGGGTGAGACAATATGTATACATAAAAGTATGTGCAAAGTGAATACAAGATAATTATGAGGAAAGGTTTCATGTGGAAGGTGACACTTGAACTGAGTCTTAAAAGATACCAAGGACTGTAAGAGGCTGAAATGATAGGAGAGCTCATTCCAGGAAAAGGAGCCAGTGCAAAGGCAAGGGGATAAGAAAGAGTGTCATGTGTGAACACCAAATTGGTTAGATTATATCATGAAGGGAAGAATTATGTACTAAGGCTGGGAAGTTTGGTAAGTTAGGACCACATTGTGACTTTAAGTTCCAGACAGAGGAGGTTAAATTTTATCTTAGAGGTAATAAAAATCCAGTGGAATTTATTAAGTAGCGTGGTGACTTCATTAGATCCATATTTCAAGAAAATCAGGGTGGCAGTGAAGTGGAAGATAGATTGGAGTGGGGAGAGACTTGAGGCAGAGAAATCAATGAGAAGTTATTGCAGTAGTCCAGGAGAACTGTCTTGGAGGTTGAACTATGGTAGTGGTGTGTGGAGAGGAGTTCAATTTCAGAAATGTTGGGAGGTAGAAATGGCAAGATTTATGAACTGACTGGACATGTGGGACGAGTTAGAGTAAGACATTAAGGATACCTATGAGATTAGGAACCTGGGTGACCAGAAGAATTACTGATACCTTTGACAGTTTCAGACACAGAGTTTGAGGTGCCTATGGGATAATCAATTGTATCTTTTCCAAGAGGCAGTTGGTGATTTAGGGCTGAGATACAGGAGAAACTGGGATAGGATATCTAGAATTGAGTCATCTATGAACCCTTGAAACTTGGTAAGTTTCTATTTCAGTAATTAAAGTCCTCTGCTTCTGTGAACTACTACTTTAAAATACAATTGCACTGAATACCCTACATCTATTTTACTCAAAGGAACACCATTTTCATTCCTTAATGGTAAATGGCAAGGGGTATATAGGTTAGCAGAAAGGGCACTGGATTGGATATCAGAAACTTAGACTCTAGTCTTTATTCTGATCTGATAGTAGTATGATATTGGTCAGGACACTTGACCTTATGGATCATGGGGTTCTATATTGAGAACTGGTTGGGACCTTAGAGAGGCCATGTAGTTTACCTTTTCATTTTACAGATTAGAAAATTTGGGTTTAGGGAGATTAAATGACTTGCCCATGGTAACATAAGAAATGCTTCATAAGAGTTAATGTGATGTAATTGATAGTATTGGACTTGTTGGGTTCTAATTCTGCCCAAGATTCTTATAGCTGTGAAAGCTTGAGCAACTTATACTTCACTTGCTTTGAACTTTGCTTACTTTGAAATTCTATGACAATTGAAATATTGTATCACCACATTGAATAGAGAAGTTAACTCAATATATCTGTGTTTTAAGATTCTTTTTTTTTTTTCTTTTGAGGAGGGAAGGCAGGGCAATTGGGGTTAAGTTACTTGCCCAAGGTCACACAGCTACTAAGTATGTCAAGTGTCTGAGGCTGGATTTGAACTCAGGTCCTCCTGATTCCAAGACTGGTGCTTTACTCACTGTGCCACCTAGCTGCCCCAAGATTCTCAAGATCTGTAACATGTAGATAAGTAATAGCTCCTACCTCACAGGATAGTTTTGAGCAGCAAATGAGATGAAGCATGTAAAGCACTTTTGTAACCTTAAAGCACAATGTACATGTTGGCTATTATTTTTCTCTTATAACCTCAGTTTCTTCATCTGTTAAATAAGAGGACTGGACTTAATGAAGATTTAGGCCTTTTCCAGCTCTTCAATTCCAGAGTTATCATTCTGAACATCAATTCTCACCAAACAATTCTATAAATATGACTTGTTTAAAAATCCTTCTCCAAGTGTCAATTGCCTCACATTTTGGGGGAGAAGAGGGGAGAAATTTGACTTGCTATCTTGTCCAGGCTAGAAGTATAGTAACTATTCTTGGGCTCTGCCCCAACAGAGATTGACACAGAAGATTTAACATTCCTTTTTTTCTGACCTTGTCTGATTTGTCCCTCCTTAAGCAGTATGGTGGCTCTCCACTTTCAGGGGCTCACCGTATTTGTGCCAGACTTAGTGCAGATACCTAGCTCTACTGCAGCTAGAATTCCCAAAGTTAAGTGATCTAACACCCTCAGGCTTTCCTAGTAGCAGGAGGTAGCATAAGCATGCACTATCATTTTCCATGTACCCTATATATTGTTCATAAAAATTAATCAAGCATTACCACGTACTTACTAGGAATACAGTGCTATATTAGGAAGCACGGGTGACATAAGAACAAGATATGGTTCCTACTCTAAAAGATTTTGCAATCTACTGAGGAAACAAGACTAAAATATGAAAAAAAATTACAGCAGTGTTTCCCATTTGGTGATTCATAACTCCAAAGCAATGATGGCCCAACGGATTCATGCTAACAATTTAATGGCACTGTAAGCAGTAAATAATTACCCAGTAGTATTCCAAATACCTTTCCTCTTGAACAACAAGCATGTATGAAATATTATAGATTTGTTTCTGCAGTGATTTGAAATTTTCATGATCATGGGCAGAATAATTTTGTCATTCGAGCAGTGATTACATCAGACTCATCACTTATTGTCCTATGTACAATGTGTCCTTGTAGTTTCTCAACCTGTTATTGGAGTGTTTTGAAACTAATAGAAACTAATAGTCAAAGGGCAAAAGTATCCCCAATTGATGATCAAAAAAATGTCCATACCATCATTTGTGTTCCATATACTGTTACTAGAACAGCTTGCTAGTTTCCCTGTAGTCATACCACATCATCTGTGTAATCATATGATCAATATAACACAAATAATTGCATTCTTCTAGCACAAATGCCAGACTGTTAGAAAATCATGACTGTTGGGCTTGCAACATTATAAGCTATCTTGAAAACATCATGTACACTGCGCAGAAACAAACCTTATCTTGCCTCGTGTTGTAGTATAGAGACTGTTTTCCAATCTAAATTTATTCTCTACTTATGTTAGTATTCTTCTATCTGGCAGATTTTCAAATGAACTGGTTGGCAACACTAGTTAGTTTAGTAGTTTCTGTGAGACTTTAGCTCATGTGTCAGTGGTAGCAGAAAAGAAAGTCATGTCTAGAGAGATTCTTCACTATAAAGGATTTAACTTTAAGTACATCTAATATGGTACTTATAATTAGCCAGTAGAAAAGCAAATATTTTGTTATAATTAGCTATTCATTTTCATCAATTAGGTAGGTAGCTAAAATTTTTTGAAAAAATGAATTTCCATCTCTCAGCAGAAGAGCTTGATAAAATTCTCTTACCATTTTCCACTACATACTTGTTTGAGTTAGCATTTTTACTTTATTCTTGTTTTAAGTCAAAATTCAGAAATAAATTTGATTAGAACCAGATTTAAGAATGTATTTGGTGTCAAGCCAAATATTTTGAACCTTTCTTTAAATAAAAAATGTCCAACATGTGGCTTAGGATTATTATGTTATTTATATTAAACATCTTCCAAGCAGTGACTAATTTAATTTAAAATCTCATTTACATTTGTAAAATCAAGTACTATAGTATGGAGTCTTTCAGAAAATAAGTAAAAAGTACATGAAGTCTTTCTGGATTATGTCTTTTAATGCTGAAAGAACATCATATATAAAATATTCATGATTGTTTTGTAATTTTATACATATATGCACACATGTATATGCAAATATATACATGTATGCATATATATTTAATAAAGTTTAGACTTGTAATTGCAATTATTTAACAAATTTTAATTTGGAGTTTTTGGGGGCAAAAATATTTCATCACTAAATCTAAAAGAATATTTTGAGTATTAAATTACTCTGACAGTTCACACACATTTTGTTGTTGTTGTTAATGTTGAAGGGGGTTCATGAAACAAAAAATGTTGAGAGCCACTGAATTAGAGTTATAGACACTAAATTATAGACTATAAACCAGAATGCATATTAGAATCTTTATAATTTGACTAATGGAAGATTTCTTTGCTATTGTTTTGGCTCTTCTAAAACAGAACTTTAGTGAGAACAAGGGGAAGTCTCATTCCACTGAATTGCATACTGGTTAACTGGTGTGTGTGTGTGTGTGTGTGTGTGCGTGCATATTCACACACACACACACGTACAGAAGGTAGTTCTCACTTTTTTTTTTAACAAACCAGAAACACTAAAAATCTATAAATCCCTAAGTGTTTACAGGTTTCTTTAGAGAAATAATGCTCTCAACTTTTGTCTTTCCACATTCTTTCTAACCAACTCTTAGAATGAGAAACCCTATAATGCTGGAAAGAACTTTGGAAGATATTTTCTAGTTAAACCCCCTAGTTTTACAGATGAAAGAACACTAAATATTCTCTCTTGTATGTGTCATATACATTTTCCAGAGTTTCAGTGGTTCCCAGGCATACTTTGAAAAATTGGAGTTGTTTGGCATAATCTTAGAACAAAATCTGTAAGTCTGTCCTGAGTAGTCTAATCCAAGTCAAGTAAGAGAAAGCTGCCTGTGATGACCAACTTTGATTGACTTGGCTCTCCTCAGCAATGCAAGGCTCAAAGACAGCTCCAAAGGACTCATGATGGAAAAAGCTAGCTACATCCAGAGAAAGAACTGTGGAGCCTGAATGCAGGCTGAGGCAAACTATTTGCTCTCTCTTTTTTTCCTCTTCTTTTTTGGTTTTGTTTCTTCTCTCTCAGGATTCATTCCATTGGTCATAATTCTTCTTTGCAACTTGACTATTGTGTAGATAAGTTTAATGCAAAGGGTTATGTAGAATCTATATCAGACTGCATGCCATTTTGGGGGGGGAGGGGAAGGGGAGGGAAAGGAAGAAAATTTGAAACTGAAGAACATGCAAAACTAAGTACTGTAAACTAAAAATAAAAAAAAAGAGAGAGAAAGCTGCCTATCAAGTGGAATGGGCTCACTCTTTAAATGAACTCTTCACAGGAGGAGGCTAAACCAAGCTGCAAACAAGGAGAAATTGAGGGATTTTAAAGACAGTTTTTCACTTTTTTCTTCTAGTTTCTTGTGTAAACTTCCTGATATTAAAAATACTGGCCTATACTTGTTCCTTTCACTACATATTGACTTGTAGTTTGCAAACTTCCCACCCTAAATTTTGCTCCTGTTTACTTGCTGACCAGGTAGCTTGAATTTAATATCATTAGTTCATCATTGCAGCACTATTTTTCCTTTTAATTCTGTTGAAGGCTCGGTTTTTGTAATGCAAGGAAGAATGGGTGAGGCATATGGATTTTTTTGCCCTACTAAGTGGCTCAAGGGCGAAAAAAGTCTAAGAGAGACCTAATTTGTCTCTCTTTTAAGTAAAAAACATAAAACATCCTGAGGCACAAAGTAATGTACAATGTTTTCAGAAATCTACCAAGGAGAAAATTCATAGCCTTCTCAATACTCCATCTCTTAACTAAGAAGCTGTTCCCTATCTCACTGATACTGACTAGGTGCACTACAAATTTAAGTTTATCAAATCTCAACTGGGCCCTCAAAAAGCTAATTCTTTTTTCCTCCCTAGTTGATTATCTATTCTATTCACCACAACTATTCCAAACCTTCTCTTCTATCCTCAGATCTCTAACAGGACTTATTTCCCTCACCTTGTCAGCTAAGGACCTTGTCCCATAT
Source organism: Trichosurus vulpecula (assembly GCF_011100635.1). Taxonomy (NCBI): domain Eukaryota; kingdom Metazoa; phylum Chordata; class Mammalia; order Diprotodontia; family Phalangeridae; genus Trichosurus; species Trichosurus vulpecula. The sequence continues at coordinate 284,369,590 of NC_050577.1, forward strand.
TTTTGGAGAAAATAGATGTCATTGCCTATGAGCTCCTTTTTCTCTTCTTCACTTTATCTCACAACATTTTGATATCATTTCCTTTTCTATATTATTCTCATTTGATACAGTCTCTGATGAAGAGGTGACTTTTATCCTCACTGCAGTATTTTACGTTGTTAACTACCCTTTTTCTCCCTATTTTTTTCCTGACCTTGAGCTCTTCTTCCTGACCATCCCTTCTCAGTTCCCTTTGCTGTATCATCATCCATACAATGTCCCCTAAATGTGAATGTGCTTGAAGTCTCTATCCTGGGCCTTCTTTTTTTTCTCTCAACATTCTCTCATTTGACGACTTTATCAAACATGTCCATGTCTCCCCCATCATGAAAAAAATTTCACTTGATCCTTCCATCCCTGTGAGCTATTTTTTTGGATCTCTTCTGCAACTTGTAGTTAAATTCTTCAAAAAGGCAATAGGGGCATCTACGAATTTCCTTCCTCTCATTCCCTTCTGTAGTAGCAATTTAGATTTGAAGATCTTTCCTACCCATTAACAGGCCATATGACCTCCTTATGTCACAGGAGGCCTAAATCACATGTCTTGGGAGGAGCTTCCTGACAGGAAAAGGAAGTTATGTCACAGGAAATGATGAGCAAGAGAGAGAAGTTACGGCTGTTAATGGCCGCCGTCATGATAGTTAGAGCTGAACAGACTGTGACTTAGCTGTACTATGAGTTTGTTTTTGGGAAGAACCCAGCAGGGGGTCAGAGAGGTTTTGGGATGGCAAGACTCCATGTTGTGACATTATGTATTGAACACTTTATTGCTTTGATGGATTGGGTAGATGGCTTATGGGATGTGGTTCTCTGGTGTCTGAATAAATGGTTTACTTCTTTTGCCTTCTATGTGGAGAGTCTCATATACTTGGTGACACAGAACCACATAGGCATTTTGACAATTATCATCTACATTTTTATTATGGACTTACTGATATATTATTTGGTGTTACGAACAGGATTGCAAGATATAAGATTTCTGTTTGGAGGTAGAAGGGCTTTAGAAGAAGAAATGGTTATCCCAGGATGGGAGAATGTAACTTATTCCTCCCTAGCAAGGGAATGGTCTAAAGGCACTGGTTTGAGTAAGGACTGGAAACAGTACAGAAGAGAAAACCTAGAGATTTGGAAAGATGTCTGAAAGAAGTTACAGTTAAACCAGGTAGAGAAATGCCAACAGAAGTCTCTAGACAAGGCTGGATTTTACTCACAGCCTATCCTATTATAGATGAAAGCAGGGATAGACTATGATGAGAGAGAATTCAGACCCACACAGCTGCTGAAAGGTCTGCTAATTCAAGTGAGAGTGCTTCTCCTATACTACAGCAAGATGGGGAATCTCAAGTGGTAGAATAGCAGAAGTCAGAGAGAGCCAAGGAGGTCAAGAGTACACCTCAGTTCAGCCCAGGTCGAGTCTAGCAGCCTGTCTAGTTACTACAGGTAACAGGGGGAAAGAATCTAGACAGGAAGATACGACAGTTAGAACCTCAGACACGAGGTGATACTTTCTTGCATGGTGCTTCTCACATAGAGAATGAGACATTGCTACATTCTCAAACAGAAGTGCCCTCCATACAGCAGAAGAGGCAAGAAACACAGGATCATAATACTGCGTTCAAGAAGTTTTGGAAGATTTTACACAACAGGAAATCACAGATACCTTGAGCAGGTTCACCCAGAAAATGGGAGAATCATTAATATCTTGGGTGGTGAGAACCAGTGATGAAGGGGCCACATCAGTGTCTGTAGATACTTTGGATTGTATGAGATTCATAAGTATTAATCAGAATTCTTTTGTACAGCGAGTTTTTAGAGATTATAATTTGTAAGGAGGTAACCAAACAACCAATTTGTTGGCTTTGGCCTCGACTGGTTGTAAAAGAGAATATGCTGCTGATACTACATGGCCTACTGCAGATAGACCCTCGTATTCAATTAGGGACTGTATGAGAAAGTTAAAGGAGGAGGTAATGAAGACTGCTATTATGATAGGGAATGTTGAAGTTTATTTTGAAACTCCCTTGGGAGTCTCTCATAGGAATTTAATAGTTCAAATGGCACACCCCACTTATAAACATGTAATTCTAACTTTGATAATTGAAGAAGTAGGGAACACTCTTTGAGAGGTGCTGGATAAGACTTAGGAGACTGGGGAAAAGATAAATTTTCTCAAGACAGAAGGGTAAATAACCAGTAGATTCAAAGTTGCAACAGAGTGACAAGGAGAGAAATATTTACTGCTCTGTTGAAAGCAGGGGTAGATTTTAGAAGAACAGACGGTATTCCAACTGATCAGCTATACAAAATGTACCAAGATAAGGAGCTTAATAGCAAACAGAATAGAGAAGAATTGCCCCTACAGCTCTTGAAGCCTTGTATCCAAGTGAGTCACACTTTCAAGTAGCCTAGGGAATAAGCTGAGCCCCAGCTCAGATTAAAGAAACACACAGATAGGATTACAGACACTCCGTATTAATCTGACTATATATTGGAAGAATGGATCAAATACTGTAACTATGGCATTCACAGACACTGGAGTAGAGGCCATATTGATTTATGGAAACCCTGACAAATTTAATCATGGAACTCCTATTACCATGACAGGACTAGGAGGGGCTGAAACATCAGCCAAACAAGTGAAAGTGATGATGAAAATTGGGCAATTGCTTAAGAAAGAATATACCACGGTCATTGTACCCATTCCTGAATACATCATTGGAACAGATAAATTGAAAGGTATGACTTTGAATTTGCCTGAGGGGAGATATCAATTTGCAGTAAGGAAGATAGGAATTAATACAGGTTTAGTGGGAAAAGTAGAAATGTACCTGTTTCAACAATCTTGCTAGCAGCTACTGTGGCTGTGTAAAACTTACAACAACCAGCACACAGAAGGCTGCCAACACAGGTTCTTTTGATCTGCTTTACTAAGGAAAGCAACATTAAGGGGTTAACAATCTTACCTTAATCCAACATACAAATATCATTCACTTAGTTCAGGGGAAAAAGCCAGCAACTTGAACTTCAGATCAATTACAAGCAAATTACAAACATCAACAGACAGACCTTGTCTGATTCAAACCTCAATTCATAGTTACCAGGCTTTAACAAACTCCAAACATATGGGTTTACAAGCTGGAGGGCTCTTAACTACAGCTGCCCAGAGTCTCCACATCAGCACTCCACTGAGAGTGAGAGCACCAAGCAAATAGCTCTGTTCTCTCTTTTTATGCACTCTTTAGCCATCATCAAATGTCATCTGAGTGACCAGACCTTAAGTTCTTACTATTGGCTCTGGTCTTAGCAACTCCTCTTAGGACCCTGAGGACTTCACACCCACACAGGCTTAGCACCTAATAGATAGGGGTTTGGGTCTGGGGCTTAGCACTTAATAAGACTCAATCAAAGACACCCAACTTAACTGATATTACCTACCCAATGACTTTACCTGAACCTTCCAAAGTAATTACTTTGAAGAAGTATCGTGTGGTGGGCAAGATGAAATTGCCAATAAATACTATAAAGGAATATATTGAAGCAGGAGTGTTAGGTTTGTAATAATCCTGTATGGCCAGTACGAAAGTCAGATGGAACATGGAGAATGGACAGTGGATTACAGACAGTGGATTACAGACAATTGAATAAAGTGACTCCATCCTTGTATGCTGCTGTTCCAGATACTGTTACCTTAACATAACAGAATATGATGAGAATTGGTAGACAATTATTGATTTGACCAATACTTTCTTTATGATCCCAATAGACTCCAAACAATGGGATCAGTTTGCTTTCACATGGCAAGGCTGACAATATACTTTTATACGCTTGCCACAAGGATATCTGCACAGCTCAACTATTTGTCATAAGAGTGTGGCTGAACATTTGGATGAGTTGAAGTTACCTGGTATACCGCTTACCCACTACATAGATGATATTTTGATACAGGGAGAAAATGTAAAAGAAGTAGAGAAGAGTTTTGTATTTTTAATTCTGCATATGAAAAGCAAAAGATGGGAAATTAACCCTGCAAAGGTTCAAAGGACCAGCTCAAACTGTTAAGTTTTTGGGTATGAAATGGAATAAAGCACTGTAAGAAATTCTCCCACAAGCTCGACAAAAGATTCAAGACTTTCCTAACCCCACCAATAAGAAAGAGGCACAAAAGTTCATAGGACTATTTGGATATTGGAGGAATCACATTCCACATATTGGGCAAATTTTGAAACCCTTATATAAAGTTACCAGGAAAAAATATGAATTTGATTGGGGACTTGAACAGAGTAAAGCTTTTGAAGAAGCTAAAGCTGCTATACAATTGGCTCTGGATTTGTGGCCTATGCAAAGTGGACTGGTGGAATTATAAGTGAATGTACACGATGACTATGAATTGGAGTTTATGGCAGAAACAACAAAGTCAAAATGTACACTTAGGGTTTTGGTCAAGAAAACTACCTTCATCTGGATTACCATATACACCTTTTGAAAAGCAGTTATTAGCTGCATTCTGGGCTTTGGTGGAGACTTAACAACTGACTCTGGGCCATGAAGTGATATGAAGGCCTGGAATCTCAATTATGACTTGGGTAGTGAGTACCCCAGCATCTCACAGAATTGAACAGGAGCAAGAGGCTAGCATAATTACATGTAAATGGTATATTCAGAATAGATCAAAAACAGGCATAAAGTGGAGTTTCTGCTCTACATGAATCTTTAGCAAACATGGACACTGAGGGAAATGATAAACCCCATGAACTAAGGCAACAGTTGGTACAATCCTTGGTAAAATGGAATGACGGATATGATGGACTAACTGAAGAAGGGAAGAAACATGCATGTTTTATTAATGGGACTGCAAAATATTGGGGCCACAAAAGACATTGGAAAGCAGTAGCCTATAACCCATGTACTAAGTGGACTTTGGAAAGTATTGGAATAGGTGGAAGTAGTCAATATGCTGAACTTATGGCAGTACATCAAGCTATCAAAACAGAACAAGAAGGACAGTGTGACATATTCACTGATTCATAGGCAGTAACTAATGAGTTAGCTACATGAATGCCCATGAGGAAAAATCAAAATTTGGCAATTCATAGTAAACAAATTTGGGGCAAAGAAGTATGGGAAGATATATAGGACAAATCTTTGGTTACCAATTTGTCAGTTTTTCATGTAGAGGCTCACCATGCCAGAACGTGAGTACAATCGTCATGCTGATCAACTAGTAAAGATTGCCACTGAACATATTGTCCCTACTCTGATACCAATTGATGATCCAGTACTAGCAAAATGGATCCACCAAATAGCCGGCCATTTAGGGGTACAGGCTATACACCGGTAGGCATAACATAAACATATTAGTATCTCTCATTAATTGTTAAAATGAGTAACAGAGGAATGTTATATATGTCAATTGGAAAATGAATGAACTCTTCCTCAGGTACTAATTGGAGAGGTAGCAAGGGGAAAAGTTCCAGCACGGTTTTGGTAGATAAATTATATTGGACCACTATCCCAAGATAAAGAATGCAAATTAATTTGTGCTTAACGTGTTGACAGCTATTCAGGTGTACTAGTGGCTTGTCCTTACAAGAATGCAACCCAGAAAAATACTTGTAAAACTCTAGGTATCATAAGTCTATATTATGGAACCCCAATGCAGATTCAGAGTGACAATGGGTCACATTTCAAAGGTAATGAGATGAAGAGATTTGGTGTACTAAACAATACAGAATGGATATGTGATATTCTATATTACAAGCATCAGGGTTAATTGAAAGAATGAATGGATTACTGAAAGAACAGCTAAGAAAGTTAAGTTCTAATAATTCATATCAACATTGGAAGGATAATTTGTTCATTGCTTTACATAATTTGAATAATAGACCATTAGGAGGAAGTGTACCTCTAGCCAGAGTGATGACCCCAAATCTGCAAATTAGAAAACAGCAAACATGTAAGATATCAAAAATTGAATATTAGACTGTGAGGGAAGATGTCCCACCACCGTATCCAGGAATACCTGGTTTGGCAGGATATGATTTACATTGTTTAGACGACTTCTGATTGGATAGAAAAGAAATAAGAAATATCTCTACTGGAATATGTATGAGAATCCCTAAGAATGCTTTTGAATGGATATTACCTAAGGGTGGAGCAGAAAATGCTCAGAGTGGTTAGGGCAGAGGGAGATAGCAGATGTGTGCTAGCTGTCCTGTGAGTGTGTTTGTGGGAAGGCCCCAGCAGGGGGCATGAATGGTTTTGAGATGGAATCATTCTCTGCTGTGATAATGTGTTTTAATTTCTTTGCTGCTATGATGGATTGGACTTATTCGTTTTGAGATCTGGTTCTCTGGTGTCTGAATAAATGGTTTACTTCTACCTTCTATATGTGGAGTCTCTTACATTTTGCAATACAGAGCTACATACATAATTTTGCAATTATTGTCTATATTGTGATTATTGCCTACCCAACAGGATTTTACATTCTCCACACCTTTCAGTTAATTGTGAGATGGTAAAGATGTTGAGCATTATTCATGAAAGCCTCTTTGTTTCCAACGAATACTTTCATTGGCGATGCCCTCAACATCCACATTGACATCCATTATGACATCCGAAAAGATATTGTATACATGGGAGAGTATGTATATAGGAAAATAGTTTTTGATGTTCTTTCTATCACCTTACTTTAGAAACATTAAGACCCAAGATTTTTCAATGTCTTTGGCATCTTTCTCTCCTTTAGATACCTTTTAAATAAGTTTTTCAATGCCCTCTTAATTATACCTGCAGCATGGATTTTCTCTGTAGTCAGGCATCAAAGCATTTATTAAGTACTTACTATTTGCTAGGCACTATGCTAAATACTGGGGATAAAAAGATGAGCAAAAATAAAGACAGACCCTGCCTTCAAGGAGCTGACATTCTAATGAGTAAAGATAATACATAAAATGGAGCTGAAAAGTATGTTAGGGGTATTACCTGTGCAGGAGCACGGTTTTACAGATTGGAGAGCTGAAAACAGAACTGGAATAGGAATGTAGGATGGCCAGCCTAGATCCCTCTCCAAAATGGTGGCCCTGGGAGGAACTTAGCAGTGGGAGAAGGGGACCTGTGAGGTGGAGGAATGTTCCAGGGTAAGAAGGCAGCTAAAACAGGGAGGCAGAGTCTGAAGAATCAGAAGAGCTAGGAAGAAAAAAGGACGGCTGGCTTGGGCCACTTCTCTAAAATCTGGTTGCTTTTTCTTTGTTCCTTTTAGTGCCATTTCTACTTCCTCTGTAAACATTTCATGGACTATAGTGTTAGTGTCCAAGTGTAGGGGTCTCATTGTCTTTGATGGAGAAAACAGTTTGCTATAATAATTTTTGCAAACCATTTTTCTCCATGCGTAGCCCTTCTGTTTTAGTGTTTAATAGTAGCCACCACCTGAGGACACAGCCTGCTAGGGTGAATGGAGGTTGGGAGAGTAGCTTCAGAGAATGTCCTTCTGGATCCATGCCTTCACCAACATATTCTAATGCTTTAAGAACAACTGAACATTGCAGCAAGTTAAAAGAAAATAATGGATCTTTTGTGACATATATACATACTTAAGGCAACTGGCCTCCCCCAGACCAAATCAGAGAAGAGTGTGGATAATATGTTAAAATAAATGTAAAATGAGGCTATACTAGGTGATTCCTTTATAAAGGGAAAATTAATCCTTTTGAGGGTACCAAAAAGGGGGAAAACAATTAGTTGAAGAATGATAGGTTATTCCTCAGGGTGACTTTTAAAAGTCACTTCACTAAGTCCATGAGAAAGACACAAGGAGCAACCTAACTCCTGATGGAACAATCAGAAGCATGGAGCTGAAGAAAGAGAAGCTATAGGAAATCACATAAAGCAGAGAAAATACAAGTACAAGCAACTACCACAAGAAAAGGGGCCATGATCTGGGAGTGATGTTGCTTGGGTATAAGGTATTTTGGGACAGAAGATGTTACTGAAACCCCTAGAATATAGAACCCAAGGGGGTAATCATAGATGTCTTCTCCCTGAATTCCTTTATAAGAGATTAATCCTTTTCCTCTGAGCATGGGTTGGGTACTTAACTTTTTTAAAAAATATATTTATTTTATCTTTATGGGGATAACCACTGGTAATTTCTAGTTGGGCTTACACTTATTGGGAATATAGGTGACAGGAAGAAACAGAGGGAAGAAATATCCTCAGAGAACAGAGAGAGAAAAAAACTAAGATTATGTGTTCTGACAGAAGTGATGTTTCTGGCTGAGGGCTAAAAGCTAACAAATAAACAGAATTACAAATATTTTAATCCTACTTCTCAGAGTAAAGGAAGAGTGTTTACACTGGGAATATCTATTTGGACAATGAGTAGACAAATGGCAAATAGGAATGGTTGAATAATTATGATCACCACACCAACTTCTTTATACTGCTACATGTGTATAATAGAGATATGCCTACAGCTATATCTGTACACATACATGTATACCTATGCACATAAATATAAAATATATGTATATATTCACCAAGCCTCTCTTAAGTCATTTTTGGATCTAGAAGTGTATTGTAAATGGAATTACTTTAGCTTTAACCAACAAAATATTTTTTTCTTCTTTCATGTGAATTTCTATTCTTTTCATTGGCTGATACCTCTTATGTACAGATAGGTCCAATTGGGCAGGTACCATTTGTAATTATAATGTGGCACACTAGTAATAATCAAAATATAATATGAATGAAAGCATTGCAGAAGACAGTCTCATTGAAGATTCAGTGACACCAGGAAGGAGGCTACCCACCCCCAAGAAAACCCCAGACACTACTGTACCTCACATCTTTGAAGGACTACAAGGACTGACAATAGCTGTTACTTCAGGAAAAAAGCATAGAACTCCATTTTCTAGTCAGAAGTTCAGCACTGCTACCTCTCCCTCATATCAGTGCCCTGGGTCAAAGCCAAATCCCATGCCAGTTATGCTTCTGCTCTTCATTGGTACAAAATGCAACTCCTTTACACTTTAACAATCAGTCAACAAGTGTTTATTAAGTACCTATTAGGTGCTAGGAACTAGGCTAGGTGCTAGAGATGTAAGTATGAAAAAAAAATGAAACAATTCCTAATCTAAATGAGCTTACATTCTAATGGGGAAACAAGAATTCATATATGTATACACATACATTCAATGTATGTATATGTACATATATATGTATACTATATATATACCTACACATAAAGTTAACAAATATAAATATACGCAAAGTAGTTCAGAAGGAAGGGCACTGGAGGTTGAGTGGGGCGGAGTGTCAGAGAAAGCCCAGTGCAAAATATGGGGCCTGAGCTGTATCTTACAGGAGAAGAGAAAGACGATACAAAGTGGAAGTTAGGAGGGAGTGCATTCTTCCAAACATGGGAAATGGCCAGTGCAATAGAAAGGAGATGGGAAGTTGAGTTTCATAAGCTAGAAAGATAGGTTCAAGCTAGGTTGTAAAGGGCCTTAATAGTTAAACTAAAATTTTTACACTTTATCACAGAGAAATAGAAAATCATTGGAGTTGTTTGAATAGGGAAGTCAGATAATCAAATATGCTCTTAAATAAAATTGTTTGGGTGGTAGAGTGTAGGATAAACTGAAGGGGGGAAAAGACTTAAGGAAAGAGGATTAATTAGGAGCTGTGCCAATATTCTAGGTAAGAAGAAAAGAAGGCCTGAAGTAAAGTGGTAGCTGTAGTGGCAGAGAGAAAGGGTTAAGTTTGAGAGATGTGAAAGTAGAAATGGCAAGATTTGACAAGTCAAGGAAAATGCAGAGATTAAAAACCTGGAATTCTGGACAGATGGTGGTGCCTTTAAAAAAAAAAACAACAGAAAAAGGCAAGTATGGGAGAGGGTTGGTCTTAAGGGGAAAGACAATGAGTTAATTTTTAGACATGTTAATATATCTCCGAGATACCTATTTTGAAACATCCAACAGGCAATTGATGATTCAAGACTGAAGCTCAGAAAAGAGACTAAGGCTGGATATATAGATGTGGGGAGCCAGCTATATCCTGGTTACTGTTTAGGCCTCATTATACCTCTGCAAAGCAGCCTCTTACATCTCTGCACGGCAGATCACTTGAGGATAGGTCTATGCACGGCAAAGGCCATTTTTAGGATAAGAAGATGAGCAAAGAAAACTTGCCCTCATAGCTGATTATCCACATGGGAAAGAACTGAAATGTTTCAATATGGTTATCTACAGGGGAAAGAACAGAAATGTTTCAATTTGGTTAGCCTGTAGGAGACTAGTGTCTTGTTCCCAGGAACAAGGAGATAAAATATATTACCTAATACTTCATTGTACTCTTCTGAGAAGTCAGGATGACTCAGCAATTAAGCTGTATAAAATACTGTCAGTAACTCCATTAAAATCAGTCTATAGCCAGACTATATGACTCACCTACCCCCATGTCTTTGTCTTTTTATGTTTCATTACTCCATCCACACAATTGCACAGCCGTTCACATATAGACCTGGTAGTGATTGGTTTACAGATAATTAAAACCAAGGGAGCAGATGAAATTACCAAAAGAGAGAGATTAGAGAAGACTACCCAGAAGAAAACCTTGGGGAAGACCCACAGTTAGGGGCATAATGTGAATGGTAAGCAGCAAAGGAGACTAAGGAGTGATCATACAAGTAAGAGGTGAACAAAGAGAAAGTAGTGTCACAAAAACACAGAGAGGTGTACAGAAAGAGAGGGTGATCAACAGTAGCAAAAGAAGCAAATAGGTCAAAAAGGATTAGGAGTCAGATCATGTTGCTGTGACCAAAAATATTTCATTTAGTGACCACTTTTGTGGTGATAGGCCTCTCTAATGTTATCAAGATTTTTCTTCAGATTATGGATAGATAGCTTATTTTTGAACCCATATTCAGATCTCTTCTATTACATTACAGAGTATCAATCCCCATAAGGAAGCACTGAAATAGGACATTATTATTATGTTATTAGGATAGTTTTAAATAATTATTATAGCTCCTTCCCTCTCTCAGTTGCCTTTGTAGGTAGGTGCAGGAAGGTTTGGGAAAGACCCAGATAAAATGCTTAAAGCATATACAGAAAGGGAATGGGAAGATTATAAAAGGGAGAAAAAATGACCTTACCTTAAACTTCCTGTGACATTGTAGAATATATCAAAGTCAAGCAAGCCATTTACTTTGGGATAGTCACCTTCAGACCATCCTGAATAAGGAATGATGACAATATCTGTCAGGGTTAGTAAAGCTTCTGTAATGATCAGATTCTTGAGCTTATCATTAGAGGACAAATTCCACATCAAACCTACAAAACAAGAGAACAAGACAGGATAGTAGAAGGTGGTGCTTAACTGTCTACTGAATCATAGCAGGAGGTTAATAGTGCTTGTTTACTAATTTATTGATGAGTCAACATCATCATCCTTTGGATTTAAGATAATTCAAAATGATCTTTAAAAAAACCCACAAATGAACTGGTTCAAAGCTCATTAGACAAGGTGAAGTAATTCCATAAAATATATGGCCCACAGAATGAAACTGGTGTGCTTAAGTTAAAATAAATAGGAATGTGAATCAAAGCCACAGACATTGAATTATTTATTGCTACTTCAGTGAAGGAAAAAAACCCAGGGATCTGACCTCATGAGAATAACAAATTAGAACTTTAAAATCTAGGGACTGGATCTGTGATTTCACTGATATAGGGAATTGTCGAATGAGGAACCTCCTTCTGCAAATGCAGTTTGGCACTTTCTGTGCAACATGCACTATTCTGAAAGTCCTAGAGTACTCTCTAGGTCAATCAACTTGTACAACATCACACAGGCAAGGAACAGGCAGGACTTGCACCCAGATCTTTCTGGCTCCCAAACTTACTCTCCATGCACTATACCAAATTATCTCTGCACAGGAGACATAAAAACTAAAACTTAAGCCTTATTTGTTTTTTATTTTCTTAGGAATATATGTGAGCTCCTCAATATGCTTTGTTTTACCTTTTGATACTGAGGGGAGATTGGACAAATATTCCAATTGGACCTGTTAACACTAGTCTCATAAACTTCACCCATTAATGTTTATTGAATGCTGTCCAGAACATACTGAAGACACAGTATATTCCCTCCCAGAATTTATATTGGATGCACCCTTTCTTATTTTATGGTCTGGCAGCTGAAAGAGAGACAATGGTAACGTGGAAAATTCAATAATTTTAAGGTTTGTATCAAGGTATTCGTATAATCGTCTCTGGCTCCTCCCCCTCCAATCCACCTAGTTGCTCCATGTTTAATACTGAAAGGAGAAAGATAAAACAAGTACCAAAGGAAAGAACTAAAATGTAATTAAATGTGGATTCCAGTTTTTGTGAGAAGAGGTGAAGGAGAATCACTGTCAAGTAATGGAACTAATTAGCATTTATTTTATTTTTTTTCGAGCTTCACATCCAGAGATTAAGCATCTTTGATCCAGAGAATTAATGACCAGATGTCTACCCACAATCCCAGGTTCAATCATTCAATCAACAAGGATTCATTAAAAGCCTACAAGTATCACAAGCACTGTGCAAGGCACTGGTGATGCAAAGATAAAAACGAAACAGTCCTTGTCCTCAAAGAGTTTATATTCTTGATTAAAAGTGTGCATCAAGGGCTATAATTTTATTGGGAGGAAATAACACATACATTTGAAAGATTTAGGAGAGAGGGTAGAGGCACAAGTGGGAAAAGATAATAAGGGCTATTTTGCATTTGAGCTGAGCTTTGAAATTGAGGAATCTAAGCGATGAGGTAGAGGATGATTGAATTTCAGGCATGAGGGCAAGCATGGAGATGGAAAATAGAATATAATGTGTGAGGAACACACATACTCTCTATATATAATGTACGTACATGTATGAATGTATGTATAAAGGTCTTCTAAATTCAGAAAGAAATGAGGGGGCAAGAGGATAGGGTAGGTGGAAGGGATAATGGAGGGACTCTTACAGGAATGAATAGGTTAAGGAATAGGAGGGCAAGGTAGCAGATGGAAGTAAATTAGAGGAGTGAGGAGAGATAGGGGAAATAGGATGAGAAGGATAGTGAGGAAAATAGGAAGGAGGGAAGTACACCAGTAATTACAGCTTAGAATGTGAATGGGATGAATTTACTGATCAAATGGAAATGGAGAACAGATTAAAAATATTAATTCAACAATATGTTTCTTTCAGGAAACAATGAAAATGAGAGATACATACAAAGATAAAATAAAGGGCTGGAGTAGAATCTACTATCTAAAAAAACATGGTTGGCAGTCATCATCTCAAACAAAGGTGAAGTTAAAATAGATTTAATTAAAAGAGGAAAATAGGGAAACTACATTGCGTCACCAATATTATTTAAGATAAGTAGACAAAGTCAAGATGGCAGAGTAAAGGCAGAGACTTGCTGAAGCTCTCCCCCAAATTCCTCCAAATCCCTTTAAATAATGATTCTAAACAAATTCTAAAGCAAGAAAACCCACAAAAAGACAGAGTGAAACAATTTTCCAGCCTAAGACAACATAGAGTGCCAGCAGGAAAGGTTTGTTGCACCAGGGTAAAAGAGAAGCACAATCTGACACAGGCCAAACCAGCACAGACCTAGCTCCAAGAAACCAGTAGCAGGCCTCAGGCAACTGAATCACTGGCAGCTGTGGCAGTTTCCAGACGTCTCAGCCATAGACAACAAAGACAAATTAGAAGGTTAGCAAGAAAGGCCTGTAAAACCTAGGTGAGAGTGGAGCACAATTCAGTGTAGGCCAAGCCAGCACAGCCCCGGTCCCAGCAAACCAGGAACAGGCCTTGGGAACCACTGAATCAGCAGCAGCAACAGTTGCTGCTTCTGGAGCTCTTGGCCCACAGATAGTAAGGAGGTCAGAACAACTGGTCAGAAGGAGATTACAGAGGGGCCTTTGTGCTGGCACTGAGGCAGGACTCTGTTGCTTTGCATATACTTGGATTCAGGTCTCAGTCCTGGGTGGCAGTCCCAGGGCAAGGAGGAGCTCTAGCATAGCAGACCTTGTGGCCACAGTGGTAAAAGGACGTTCCTCACAGTTCCAGGGCAGAAAAGAGTGCTTGTGGTCACTCACAGACCAGATCACAGGCCAGGAGAGTAGTAAACACCTCTCTGTAGATCATACCATCTTGAAAGAATGGAAAATTGGCAGGTCCCTAGAAGTATTTCTGAAAAAAGCAGGATAAAACCCCTGAAGCTTGGGACAGTGTACCCTCTACCCTGGAAGTAGAGCCCTACTTTAACAAACAGTTAAAAGTCAAGTAATAGGCTGGGAAAATGAACAAATAGCAGAAAAAAACCTCTTGACTGTAGAAAGTTACTATGGTGACAAGGAAGATCAAAGCATAGTAACTCTCTATGGTTGGATTCCTTTTCCTTAGCCTGTGCTTTTTTTTGGTGGGGGCGGAATAGCTTAATTTTTGTAATCACCTCTAGCCCTGGGGTATGCTGGATGGTGCTTCTGGCCTCAGATCCTCCTTGGGTTCCCCCTCTGGCCCTCAACCCAAACCACCACATCTATCTTTCTGTAAAGTGCTCACAGCCAGCCACATCCCTGTCCCATTGCTTCTGCACTCACTGGGCATGTGCTGGTTCCCTCTGTCCCCAAGCAGTGTCTCCACAGCACTTCTGGGTCAGTCATTGCTTGTCAGCAGAGGTTCCCTCCCCATCATCCCTCCAACTGTCCTGGGGGTAGAAGTTTTTGTGGCAGCCTCCCAACAAAGTTAACCTCAGGGTTTGCAGCTGGTTGTTTAAGTTGTCCATAGCCTGGAAGTGTCTACTTTTTACAGGGACCAAAGCCTTGTCCCCGGATTTTTCTTCAAATCTTTCTTCAGATTTTCTCCTATTGTCCCAGAAGCACCATTGTTCTTCCATTTCTCTTATTTATCTTTGCAGCTCTATGTTTGCCTTGAGGTGCTGTTTCTTTTGTAGAGGAAAATCTTGAGAGCTTGAAGTTTTCTGACCTACTCTGACATCTTCTCAGAATCCTCTCTCTATTCAACTATTTTTAATGTTATTATATTATTTTCTCATATTTGCAAAATGTCAGAGATGGGGGAGTATTTAATGTTCAACTCTTTAATTTTATAAATAAGGAAAGTAAGGCCAAAAGGGATTATTACTTGCCAAGGTCACAAAGTGAATAAATTGCACACAGCTTGGACTTGAGCTCAGTTCTTTGTATCCTAAGACTGGTATTCATTTCACTCTACCGTATTGCCTCCTTGTTCATCAATAATGTTTACACTACTGATAGAAGTGTGTGTGTGTGGGGGGGGGCGGTGGGGCTAATGCCCAAGTGCCATTTTTTTCTAGGCCCCCTCTTTTAAGTTACTCTAAATGAGAATCTGCACATGTGCTAGGAGGTAGGGGTAAGAATGTTCTTTACCTTCTATGATGGCAATTGAAAGAAATGTAGTGCAGCTTTTGTTAATCAATCAGCAAGTATTTACTGAGCATCTATGATTATGCCAGGTACTACACTAGCCATTGGGGATACAAAGACAAAAATAGTCTTTGCCTTCAAGCAGCTTATATTCTGTAGGGGGAAACAACATGTACACACACACACACACATACATATATGAGTATATGTGTACGTATATACACATCTATCTATGTATATGGGTCACAGGGTCATGAAGAGCTGTACATAAGTGAACAATAAAAAAAAATGCCAGGAACTGTGCTAAGCACTTCACCCAAATTCTTTCATTTAATCTTCACAATACCCTGTGATAGTAATTTAAATTTGAAGACCTTTTCCACCCATTAATAGGCCTGTGCGATCTGCATAATCTGTCATAGGAAGCCTAAATCACATGTGATGGGAAGACCTTGTTGAACTAAAGGAACAGGAAAGGGTGGAGCTCAGGGTGGTTAGAGCTGAGGGAGAGAGCACACATGTGCTAGCTGTGCTGTGAGTGTGTTTTTTGGTGGCAAGGGAATGGTTTTGAGATGGAGTTGTTCTCTGCTGTGATAATGTGTATTAATTTCTTTACTGCTATGATAGATTGGACTTATCGGTTGTGGGATCTGGTTCTCTGGTGTCTGAATGAATGGTTTACTTCTTCTACCTCTATTATGGAGTCTCATATTTTGCAATACAGAACTACATAAGCATATTTACAATTACCATCTATATTGTGCTTAATGCCTTGCTGATACACAATCCTTAGAGTAGGTGTTATTATGATCTCTATTTTTTAGTTGAGGAAAATGGGGCAGAGAGAGATTAAATTATTTTACCTAGGGTCATATAGCTAATAGGTGTTTGAGGCCACATTTGAACTCAAGTGTTCCTGACTCCAGGACTCTATCCACACTGTGCCACGATAAATTTGGAAAGGTAGGTCAAATTTAAAATGGCAAACAGAAGAGTTTGCATTTGATCTCAGAGGGAATAGGGAGTCAGTACCCTGTGCCACCTGGCACAGACGCCAACAATACCAAGAACTGAGAGGCATAGAAGGACAGACAGGTAAGTTGGTAAGAGCAGTGAATCACTGCCCCTTCATTCACTCCTTATTGTCTCATATGAAAGAGACAACATCCAATTAGATAAATTATATCCCCCAAGGGCTTGCTCTCATCCATCACCTTACAGACTAGATCTTTGTCCTGCCTGACGGAATTTTATTTTCTTTATCCACTTGGAAGAAAAGACATTATGTTTTGTTCCAATCTTGTTTTTATATAATCAAGAGAGTTGAAGTAATTTGGGGAATGAGAGTAAAAAACTAACACAAAATTGAATTATCCATATGGATTGATACTCATCAGTTTTAAGATGTGAAGTGCTCAACTCTCCAACAATGACTAAAGAGATCTAACTCAAATCAAATAAAAGAGAACCCATCATGGTTCCTGTTAAGCCACTATGCTTAGCCACTTGAGGTAATACCATCTATCCACTTAAAAAGTAAATTTTCATATAATCTGAGAGTGTACAGACTTCTTTTCCTTGCAGCAAACCTTGACAAAAATTTGCTTCATGGCTTTTAAGTCACAGATTGGTAAAGTTTTTATGTTAAAAGGTTAAACTGAAAATTTAAGAGATTCTCTGTCTGGCAAAGAAAAGAGAACGGATAATAACGTCCCCTTTACAATTACCTTCTGTCATTTGGAACTTAAAGTTTTAAAAATAAATGTTAAAAATTGTTTTTATATGTAACTGGGGAAAAATCAAATACTAAATAAAAACTTTTAAAAAATTATTATCTTCTGCCTTATGGCAATGAGCCCATAATTATTTGCCTCAGAAGACCTAGGGAAAATATGTCAAAACACATTTGGGTGGTGTGTCCATTGTTGTGGTTGTACACACACACACACACACACACACACACACACACACACACACATATTTAGAAAGCAGTACCTGTTATCTGCTTTTTAGTCTCCAAGTCTCCAGTTTGCTTCAGGACCTGGAGCAATTGAGGAACCCCATTCAGTTCAGTTATTTCCATCTTATTGTCATTGTTTTCAAATGCCAAATTTCTTAGGGCTCCACATGCTGCCCTCTGTATATCCTCATTCTGCAATTTTAGGAGCTGCAGAAGCTTGGGTATGCCCTGAAGATGATTAACCTGAAGGAGGAAATCCACACTCCGTTAAGTTTATTTATGTTGTGGCTTTGCTATAGTATAGAGACATGTAACGTAATAATACTTGATTTTGTTGTTTGTTATTGTGTGGGTTTAATACATCAATCAAAAACTATAGGTACAACATAACAACAATGATAGCTAACATTTATATAAACTTTAAGGTTTGCAAAATGCTTTTACATATATTATCTCATTTGATCCTCACAACAATCCTGTGAGACAGGTGGTACTATGAGCTCCATTTTACAGATGAGGAAACAAGGCTGAGAAAAGTTAAAAGATTTGTCCAGTGTTACCCAGTTTGTGTTGGAGGTAGGATTTGAATTAGGGTCTTCCAGACTTCCAGGACAGTGATCCATCTACTACTACATCTAGTATGGTCTCTTCCCCTCAGAGCTTATAATCTGTTTGGAGAGACAATACTAAGACATCTGAGATAATTAGAGAAAAATGGAAGACATTGTGTGATTACAGGTCTAGTGATACGGAAGACAAGTATGGAAGGAACTCAGAGAAGGGAGAGATCAATACAGGAGATCAGAATAGTTAAAGATTCTTGGTGAACTACACAAATTTTTATTCTAGGCAAAGTGTTATAATTGCAAAATAAATGGAAATTCAGGAAAGAAATAATTTGCTATGTTAATCCTAATTGCAAGTTATTTGTGTAATCAATTACATACTCACAAATATTCATGTAAATTAGCTTTGTCTACACAGAAGCATTTGGACTTAATAAAATAATTTTGTAGTTTTAAAATCCTATTTCTTGATTTTTATTTTTAGAAAGCAGGGTAAATTAGGGAGAATATCAAGAGGGTAAGGAATAAAGAAAGGTCAGAGAAGGTCTAGGGGTAGAAAAACTTTAATTCAATTTGGATTCTGAGACCTCTGGCTTTTTAGAAATAGAAAAGAATAAAGCCAGTTTGAGTAGATTGTTCTTGTATATTAGATTGTACATATCATATAAAGCATATTGCTTAGGGATGGAAATAGATCCTATGCCAAGAGGGGTTGGTTAGGAAAATTTCTTAAAGTTGCATGGGCTCTGGTGGCTTCTCTCCTCTCAGATTTATGTTAATGTCAGATTTGTTTTTCTTTTGATGCTGGAAATATCCTGTCTTTTGTTGGTACTCTTGTTTATTTCCACAAGCAGTCTGTTAGTTCTGGCTTTGCTTCTGAGAAGAATGGGATATTGTTGGGAGCTTGAGGAGAGAAGAAAAGGTTGGGGACAATCACCAAAGGGAATGGGGCAGACAGAGCCAATTAAAGAATAAAACTTTTATCATGTAGCAGTGAGGGCTGTTCCAGTTGAGATTAAATAATGAGAATATATAGTGGACCCACCCAACCTAGATTACAGTAGAATTGTTACAGCACCTCTAATAATATTCTGCTAGTATATGCTGCCTAAGTAATATGCTGCCTAAGATTATATTAGCTTTTTTTTTTTAAATAGCCATGCCACACAATGCAATAGGGATATAGCAATAACTTATGGATTTTTTTTTGTTTTTTTTTTGGTCTCTTTGGGATCAGACCTAGTAACGGTATTGCTGAGCCAAGGGTATGCACAGCTGTATAGCTCTTTGAGCATAAGAAGTGATTTTCTTAAGTCTGACTATATCCCTCTTGTACAAAGAAAGAGAGGGCATTTCAAAATAAACTTAACATCCTTACAAATTCTTTCCAAAAGGCAGGTCTGTGATTATGCAGTGGGGCAAAAGACTTGAGATCAGTGAAAAGCTTCAAATAAATAAATATTTATTTATAATTTTAAAATAAAAATAATTTTCATACAGTTTTTAAACATCCAACCCAGTACACATACAATTAAGTTAGTGTCTTACCCTTTTTCGGGCTTCTGATTTCTGGAAACATTCATGCTGGATAAAGGTGATTGCAGCTTGAATCCTAGATGCTAGTGTGCTGTCTGAATCCAGCATGCTTACTGCATGCTCCAAAGTCATCTCTACATCTTCATGGCTACATATGGAAAATATAATAACTTAGGGTTCAGTAAAATACACGACTTTTGGGGGGTATAGTTTATTTGTTTTAAGTTCACAAATCTATAGAAAGTTTTGTAGAAAGGAAATAGCAGGTAGGTGGCAGGGTGGATAGCGAGGGCATGCCTGTAATCAAATCTGATTTCAAATCTGGTCTCTGCCACTTACTAATGGTATAACTTTGGACAAGTCACTTAACATGTTCGCCTCAGTTCCCTCATCTGTAAAACAATAATAGCACCTACCTCCCAAGGTAGTTGTGAGGATCAAATGAGACAATAATTGTAAACTGCTTAGCAGAATGCCTGGAACATAGTAAATACTAGATAAATGTTAGCTATCATTATTATTGATAAACTTCAGACTGTGCTTTCAACTTCAAAAACCTATATGAACAATTTTTACCTGCTTGCAAAATAAAAAAATCAGAAAAATTTTGCAAGGTCAGATACTTGGAACTATAATACCAAGACTCATAATGTCTCCCCAAGACCCAGAAGGTGGCAGATTTGTGCATAGATATTATATAAGTATCATTGTCATCATACCATCATGACAAGAATAAATCACAAATATTAATACTTAACTACTGAGAAGTAATTATCATATCTTTAAAATAAAAAAAAAGACACACTGCTGTAATCTGTTACTGCCTGGCTTGTCATCAAAGGCTCACTTGGACTCTGTCCCCAAAGAACTTTTTTCTTTACTAAATAACTCAATGAATCAGTAAATAAACATTTATTAAATGTTTACTATGTATCAGGCATTGTGCTAATTGCTAGGAATACAAAAAAAGACAAAAATGTATAAAGAAGATATGTACAGGATAAATAGGAAGTAATTTTCAGAGGGAAGACCCTAGGATTAAGAGGGGTTGGGAAATGCTTCTTGTAGAAGGATCTTAGAATCTTAGGTGGGACTTAGAGTTAGCCAGGTAGAATAGTAGGTGGATATGAGGAGGGATGGTCAGAGAAAATATACAAATCTGAGAGATGGATTGTTAGCAATATGGAAGACAGAGGAATTGAATTTCTCTTTTTCTAGTGTTACATTAAGAAGAACTATAATTTATATCAATTTAGGGTCATAGACTCTAACAGGTCCTTAACAGTTAATCTAGATTCATTTTCAGGCTTCAGATAGAGTTGTATCTAAGTTATTTCAGACAAAAACTATTGTTTTTCCAACAACTTCTGAATGCACTGGAATCCTGGCCAAATAACTTCATTTCTCTGGACTTCAGTTTCCTCTATTGCAAAATGAGGGAGTTGGTCCAAATTAGAATCTTTTAAAATTCTCCTTGCAGAATCATATTTTGTTATTACGAATCTTCTTAGTTAGAATGCCCATTGACATTTGATAGTGAAATGTCCAAGTTGCCCTGAGGCATTTTTTTGTTTCCCCCCCTCTCCCAGCAAAATCACTGAAGTTGTTGCATTCAAATAATTTGCATTTATTAAAATGTTCCCATACTAAATAAAAGCACTTCAAATTCAGTCTGAAAATTTGAATGATTTCCCATTAACTAAAGTTAACTTTTAAAATATATTCAATCTTGGAACGAAAAATCATTAGCTGAAAGTCTAAAATGCCAGAAATTTTCAGCTTCACTTTTTTTTTTTGCAAGACATTCTTTTTAAAAAACTCTCTCTTATTTTCCTCTCAGTTACATGTAAAAATAATTTTAACATTAAATTTTAAAATTGAGTTCTAGGGGCGGAGCCAAGATGGCGGCTGGTAAGCACGGACTAGAGTGAGCTCCATACCCGAGTCCCTCCAAAAACCTACAAAAATGGCTCTGAACCAATTCTAGAACGGCAGAACCCACAGAACAGCAGAGGGAAGCAGGGCTCCAGCCCAGGACAGCCTGGATGGTCTCTGGGTGAGGTCTATTCCACACGGAGTTGGGAGCTGGGAGCTGGGAACGGAGTGGAGCAGAGCCCAGCCTGAGCGGCGTGGACGATCCAGACCAGAAGCCGGGCGCAGGGGGCCCTAGCGCCCTGAATATGTGAGCTGTGGCAGTTACCAGACCCCTCGACCCACAAACACCAAAGACTGCGGAGAAGGTCAGTGGGAAAAGCTGCGGGAGTGGAAGGAGTTCGCGGTTCGGCTTCCAGCCCCGGGGGCAGCGGAGGTGGGGCAGCTACAGCTGTTGTTACTTACCGCTCCAGGCCCACCTGGTGGGAGGAATTAAGTGGCGGATCAGAGCAGGAGCGCAACAGCCTGCTGAAGATCTAAGCCCAGCCTGGACTGGGGGTCCTTGGGGAAGGAGGAGTGTGGCTCTGACAGAGCTGGCACCTCCCCCCCAAATGTAGAACATAGAACTCGTTAGTCTACAAGCAGTCATACCCCACTGAAAAACTCAAGGGTCAAGTTAGTTGGTTGGGAATATGGCCAGGCAGCGAAAACGTGCCCAGATTCAGTCTCAGACTTTGCATTCTTTCTTTGGTGACAAAGAAGACCAAAACATAGAGCCTAAAGAAGACAACAAAGTCATAGAGCCTACAACCAAAGCCTCCAAGAAAAACATGAACTGGCCCCAGGCCATAGAAGAACTCAAAAAGGATTTGGAAAAGCAAGTTAGAGAAGTAGAGGAAAAATTGGGAAGAGAAATGAGAAGGATGCGAGAAAACCATGAAAAACAAGTCAATGACTTGCTAAAGGAGACCCAAAAAAATACTGAAAAATACACTGAAGAAAACAACACCTTAAAAAACAGACTAACTCAAATGGCAAAAGAGCTCCAAAAAGCCAATGAGGAGAAGAATGCCTTGAAAGGCAGAATTAGCCAAATGGAAAAGGAGGTCCAAAAGACCACTGAAGAAAATACTACTTTAAAAATTAGATTGGAGCAAGTGGAAGCTAGTGACTTGATGAGAAATCAGGATATTATAAAACAGAACCAGAGGAATGAAAAAATGGAAGACAATGTGAAATATCTCCTTGGAAAAACCACTGACCTCGAAAATAGATCCAGGAGAGATAATTTAAAAATTATTGGACTACCTGAAAGCCATGATCAAAAAAAGAGCCTAGATACCATCTTTCAGGAAATTATCAAGGAGAACTGCCCTGATATTCTAGAGCCACAGGGCAAAATAGAAATTGAAAGAATCCATCGATCGCCTCCTCAAATAGATCCCAAAAAGAAATCTCCTAGGAATATTGTTGCCAAACTCCAGAGCTCCCAGATCAAGGAGAAAATACTGCAAGCAGCCAGAAAGAAACAATTTGAGTATTGTGGAAACCCAATCAGAATAACCCAAGATCTGGCAGCGTCTACATTAAGAGATCGAAGGGCTTGGAATGCGATATTCCGGAGGTCAATGGAGCTAGGATTAAAACCTAGAATCACCTACCCAGCAAAACTGAGTATCATGTTCCAAGGCAAAATATGGAGTTTCAATAAAATAGAGGACTTTCAAGCTTTCTCAGTGAAAAGACCAGAACTGAATAGAAAATTTCACTTTCAAACACAGGAATCAAGAGAAGCATGAAAAGGTAATCAAGAAACGGAAATTGCAAGGGACTTACTAAAGTTGAACTGTTTTGTTTACATTCCTACATGGAAAGATGATGAGTATGATTCATGAGACCTCAGTATTAAGGTAGTTGAAGGGAATATGCATGTATATATATATATATGTTTATATATATATGTGAATGTGTTGTTATGTATATATCTATGTGTGTATGTGTATGTATATGTATATATATGTATATATGTGTTTTTACGTGTATATATATATATATATATGTAAAAGAGAGAGAGCAGACACAGGGTGAGTTGAAGAGGAAGGGAAGATATCTAAAAGAAATAAAATGAAATTAAGGGATGAGAGAGTAACATACTGAGAGAGGGAGATAGGGAGAGATAGAATGGGGTGAATTATCTCGCATAAAGGTGGCAAGAGGAAGCAGTTCTATGGGAGGAGGGGAGAGGGCAGGTGAGTGGGGAATGAGTGAACCTTGCTCTCATCAGATTTGGCCTGAGGGGGAATACCATACATACTCAGTTGGGTATCTTACCCCACAGGAAAGAAGAGGGAGGAAGACAAAAAAAAAAAATAAAAGGCGGGGGGATGATGCAGGGGAGGGCAGATGGGGGTGGAGGTAATCAAAACAAACACTTTGGAAAGGGGACAGGGTCAAGGGAGAAAATTCAATAAAGCGGGATGGGTTGGGAAGGAGCAAAATGTAGTTAGCCTTTCACAACATGAGTATTGTGGAAGGGTTATACATAATAATACATGTGTGGCCTAGGTTGAATTGCTCAACTTCTTAGGGAGGGTGGGTGGGAAGGGAAGAGGGAAGAGAATTTGGAACTCAAAGTTTTAAAATCAGATGTTCAAAAACAAAAAAAGTTTTTGTATGCAACTAAAAAATAAGATACACAGGCAATGGGGCGTAGAAATTTATCTTGCCCTACAAGAAAGGAAGGGAAAAGGGGATGAGAGGGGAGGGGGGTGATAGAGGGGAGGGCTGACTGGGGAAAAGGACAACCAGAATATAAGCCATCTTGGAGTGGGGGGGGAGGGTAGAAATGGGGAGAAAATTTGTAATTCAAAATGTTGTGAAAATCAATGCTGAAAACCAAATATGTTAAATAAATAAATTGCATTAAAAAAAAATTTAATATAAAAAAAAATTGAGTTCTAAATTCCCTCCCCCCCATTGACAAGGGAAGCAATTTTTATAGGTTACACATGTGAGGCATGCAAAACATATTGTCACATGAGCCATGTTGCAAAAAAAAAAAATGCAGTTAAAATATTTGAAAGTATGCTTTGATCTGCACTTAGATTCTATCAGTGACTTTTCTGTAGAAAGCACAGAAGTACTTGCTTCCAGCCATGGAATAGGATTTAGGATGTCAAAGCCAGTCTCTACTCCCTTCCAATCCCTACCTCCTAACCCCAGGAACCCAGTTTTCCAAAAATGTGTGTGGTGGGACTTGGGCTCCCATCTACATAATGGTGGAAACAGTGGGTTAGGAGGCCAAGAAACATACTGTTGCTGAGGTACCCCTTTTTGCTGGGTTAAGCATGTGCCATCCCAGACTTGCAATGTCATAACCCTACTTTTAGGAAGCTCTCAGTATCTCACTTTTGGCTCTGAGAGAGAGCATCTAGAGACCCTGCAGGGCTTTTGCATGGCTCAATCAGGCTGTAATTTCCAGCTTCCACACCTTTGGGCACTTTATTCTTTCTGTTGCTATGTCCTAATCATGGCTTAAGTCTTTTCTTACAATAGAAACCAAATCTGGAAGCAGCTTTAGGGAGCAGCAGCGGGAAGGAAGCCAGAAAGGCCTCCACTAAAAGATGAAGGGAACCAGCTGGCCTAGGAGCACTCAGCTTCTCCCATTACTATTCTTTGTATCTGGCCTACATCATTCCCAACTATAGCTTTGAGGAAGAGAGTTCCCCTCATTTTTCTTTCCAGCTGCAACCTCCTTACATTTCCATATCACTTTGCTGATGGGGACTCAGCCACTGACAGTCCAGGGTTGACATGGGATCAGAGGACAGGGGGCAAATGTGGACCCCAAGGGCAGAGAAGCTGTGGCATATGTGTTGTGTTAGTGAACACCCCCTTCATGAAGGGGAAGCAGACTGGACTGTAAGAACGAACTGATTCAAATACCCAAGGCCATTTTGGTATGGGAATCTGCCATTTTTTTTATTAATTTATTTGAGGAGTTGATGACTTCCCCTTCATCCTCCCAAATGATAAAATTTAATAAATTATCCATTTGGGAGTGAAGCAGAAAAAAAGGTACATTTTTCATCATATGTCCTTCGGGACATGGCTCACTGCATTGCTGAGAGTAGCTAAGTCATTCACAGTAGATTATCATAAAATATTGCTGTTACTGAGAAAATGTTCTTCTGGTTCTGCTCACTTCACTTTGTATCAGTTCATATAAGTCTTCCCAGGTTTTTCTGAAACCAACCTGCTCATCCTTTCATATAGCACAATAGCATTCCATCACAATCAATACCCCAACTTGTTTAGCCATTCCCTAGTTGATGGGCATCCTCTCAATTTCCAATTCCTTGCCACCACAAAAAGAGCTGCTATAAATATTCTTGTACAAATAGGCCCTTTTCCTTTTTATTTGTCTCGTTGGAATAGAGACCTAGTAGTGGTATTGCTGGGTGAAAGCCTATGCACAGTTTTATAGCCCTTTGGGGATAGTTTTAAATTGCTCTCCAGCATGATTGGATCCACAAACAGTGCATTAGTGCCACACTTTTTTCACCTCCCCTCCAAAATTTGTGATTTTCCTTTTCTGTCATATTAGCTAATCTGATAGTTGTTTTAATTTGCATTTCTCTAATCAATAGTGATTTAGAGCATTTTTTTTTCACATGAATATAGCTAGCTTTACTTTCTTCATCTGAAAACTGCCTGTTCATGTCCTTTGGCCATTTATCAATAAAGGAATGACTCAGTTTTCTATATATGTGAGAAAAGAGACCTTTTCAGAAAAACTTATTGTAAAATTTCCCCCCATTTTTCTTTCTTTCTAATCTTGGTTGCATTGGTTTTGTTTGTGCAAAACCTTTTTAATTTAATGTAATCAAAGTTAGCCATTTTATATATCATAATGTTCTATTTCCCTTGTTTGGTCAGAAATTATTCCCTTATTCTTAGATGTGACAGGTAAAATTTTCCATTCTCCCCTAAGGTACTTATAATATATCACCCTTTATATCAAATCATATACCCATTTTGACCTTATCTTGGTATTCAGCATGAAATGTTGCTGAGATGTAGATAACTAGTTTCTGCCAAACTGCTTTCCAGTTTTCCCAGCAATTTTTGTCAAATAGTGAGCTCTTGTCCCCAAAATTTGACTCTTTGGATTTATCAAACACAAAATTACTTTGGTCATTTACCACTATATACTGTATACCTAATCTATCCCATTGAACCACCACTCTATTCCTTAGCCAGTACCAAATTGTTTTGATGATTAGCACTTAGCAATACACTTTGAAATCTGGCACAGCTAGGTACCACACATTTCCCTTCACATTTATTCCCATTAATTCCCTTGATATTCTTGACCTTTTGTTCTCCCAGGTGAATTTTATTATTAATTTTCCTGGCTTTATTAAATAATGTTTTGGTAGTTTGATTGGAGTGACACTGAAAAAGTAATTTATGTGGCATTGTCATTTTTATCATGTTGACTTGACCTACCCATGAGCAATTAATATTTTTCTAATTGTTTAGATCTGACGTGGTGTGAAAAGTGTTTTGTAAATGTGTTTACATAGTTCTTGGGTTTGTCTTGGCAGATGTTTTCTCAAGTATTTCATGTTCTCTGCAGTCATTTTAAGTGGAATTTCTTTTTCTGTCTGACTTTGTAATATTAGAAATGATGATCTGTGTGGATTTATTTTATATCCTGCAACTTTGCTAAAGTTGTTAATTATTTCAACTACTTTTTTAGTTGATTTTCTAGGATTCTCAAAGGATATCAACATATCAGCAAAAAAAAATAATGGTTTTGTTTCCTCATTGCCTATTCTAATTCATTTGATTTCTTTTTCTGTTCTCATTACTATAAATAGTATTTCAAGTACATTATTGAATAATAGTGGTGATAATCACATCCTTGCTTCACCTCTGATCTTACTGGGAAGACTTCTAGCTTATTCCCATTACACATAATACTTGTTGATGGTTTTAGATAGATATTACTCATCATTTTAAAGAAAGCTCTATTTATTCCCATGCTTTTTAGTGTTTTTAATAGGAATGAGTGTTGTATTTTGTCAAAATATATCTTCTCCATCCATTGACATAATCATATAATTTTTTTTTTGTTGCTGCTTACATGGTCAATTATGCTGATAGTTTTCCCAATATTGAATCATCTCTGAATTCTTGCTATAAATTCTACTTGGTTATAATGTATGATCTTTGTGATATATTGCTGGAATCTCTTTGCTAGTGTTTCATTTAAAATTTTTTGCATCAATATCTATTAGCAAATTGGTCTATAATTTTCTTTCAGTGTTTTTGCTCTTCCTGGTTTAATTATCAGCACCACACTTGTGTTATAAGAATTTTCTTACTGATTATTTACCTATTTTCCCAAATAGTTTATATGTTATTGAAATTAATAGTTCTTGGGGCAGCTAGGTGGTGCAGTGAGTAGAGCACTAGCCCTGAAGTCAGGAGGAACTGAGTTCAAATCCAGCCTCAGATACTTACTAGCTGTGTGACTTTGGGGAAGTCACTTAACCACAATTGCCTTGCCTTCACCCTCCAAAAAAATGTTTGGGACAGCTAGGTGGTGCTGTGAGTAGAGCACCAGCCCTGGAGTCAGGAGGACCTGAGTTCAAATCTGGCCTCAGACACATGACACATATACTAGCTGTGTGACCTTGCCCTGCCAAAAAACAAACAAAAAACAACAACCAAAAAGAAATTAATCATTCTTTAAGTGTTTGGTAAATTCAATTTGTGAATCCATCTGGTCCTGGGGATTTTTTTCTTAGGGAGAACATTGATGGCTTATTCAATTTCTTTTTCTAAGATAGGATTATTTAAGTATTCTATTTCTTCTGTTAATCTGGACAATTTATATTTTTCTAAATATTCATCCATCTCACTCAGATCATTAGATTTTTTGGAGTGTGATTGGGCAAATGAGCTCTTAATAATTGCTTTAATTTCATATTCATTGGTGGGGAATTCACCCTTTTCATTTTTGATACTAGTAATTTGGTTTTCTTTCTTTTTTTAAATCAAGTTAACCAATGGTTTATCTATTTTATTTTATTTTTTAAAATAAAAGCAGCTCCTAGTTTTAATTCAATAATTTCCTTCTAATTGTATTAATCTCTCCTTTGATTTTCAGGATATCCAATTTGGTGTTTAATTGGGAATTTAAACATTTTTTCCTAGTTTTTTAAATTGCTTGCCCAATTCATTGATATTTCTCTATTTTACAAAGATTAGAGTTTAGTGATACAAATTTTTCCCTTGGTATTTCTTTGATAAATTTGGTATGCTGCCTCATTGTTGTCATTCTCTTTAGTGAAATTACTGATTTTTCTGCGATTTCTTTTTTGATCAACTCCTTCTTTAGGATTAGATTATTTAGTTTCCAATTAATTTTAATCTGTTTCCATGATCTTTTATTGAACATAATTTTTATTGCATTATGGTCTGAAAAGGATGCATTTAATATTTCTGTTTTTCTGCATATGGTTCTGAGGTTTTCATGCCCTAATCAGGGGTGGGGAACCTCTGGCCTTGAGGCCACATGTGACCCTCTAGGTCCTCAAGTTTGGCCCTTTGACTGAATCCAAACTTCACAGAACAATTCCCCTTAATAAAAGGATTTGTTCTGTGAAGGTTGGATTCAGTCAAAGGGCCAAACTTGAGGACCTAGAGAGTCACATGTGGCCTCAAGGCCACAATTCCCCACCCCTAGTAAGGCATAGTCAGTTTTTGTGAAAGTGCCATGAACAGCTGAGAAAAAATTATACTTGTTTCTACCCAGTCAACTTTTTTCCAGAGGCCTATCATATCTGATTTTTAAAAAATTCTATCCATCTCCTTAACTTCTTTCTTTTTTATTTGATGGTTATTTAATTTTGAGGGGAGAAAGTTGAGGTCCTCCTACTAGAAGAATTTTACTATCTATTTCCTTCTGTAACTCATTTAACTTTTCCTTTAAGAATGTGGATGGTATGCCATTTGGTACATGTATGATCTGTATTTATATTGGTTCAATTATCTACGGTACTTTTAACAAAATGTAGTTTCCCTGCTTGTCTCTTTTATTAGGTCTATTTTTGCTTTTGCTTTGTTTGAGATCGTGACTGCTACAATAACTTCTTTTTAACCTCAGCCAAACCATAACAGATTCCTTTCTAATCCACTGTTTTTACTTTGTTTTAAGTGTGTTTTTTGTAAACAACATACTGTTGGATTTTGGTTTTAATCTATTCATTATCTGCTTCTATTTTATGGGTTTGTCCCATTCACACTCACAGTCATGATTACTAACTTTGTATTTCCCTCCGTCCTCTTTTCCCATCTCCCTCTCTCTCTCTCTCCCCCGCTTTCCCTCTCTCTCTCTCCCTCATTTCGAACGGTACAATTAAGATATAATCATAAACCACAATTTGTTCATTGATTTTTCAGTTGTCAAAGAGGGAATTTAAGGTGTCCACTTCTTCAGAATTATCCTCCCTCTTAACCATCTCTCTCCTGTTCTCTGCTTATTTTCCTGTTGATTCTGTTGTATTTCCACACCAAAGTCTTGTGGGTGTGGGTGTTCAATTCTTTATCCATTTCAGATCCAGTCTAGACAAGTGATGTTCATCTGATGGCCACTTCTCCAACTCCTTCCTCCGTGTTTGAATTCTCATCTTCAAAAGGGCCCTAATTATGAGAAATAGTAAAATTTACCCCTTCTTCCTCTTTTTTACACTAAAGTATTTCTCCTTTTACTATTTCTTTTTTTCGTCTCTTCAAACCCATATGCAAGAGAGTAAATCCACCCACAAGATTTGTGTTTTTCTTATGTTACTCCCTCTATACTCCTTGAAGAAAAGAGTTCTGAAGGGACACTTGTTTCTTCTTCCTTTATTAGAATGCTAGCAGATTTGTTCTGTTTGGCCCAAAGGACAAAACATGAGAAATGGGTAGAAGTTTTAAGGAAGCAAATTTAGGTTTGATGTCAGGAAAACTTTTCCTGACAATTACAACCACTCAAGTGAATTAGGCTGCTTCTAGAAATGATAAATTCCCCTTCTTTGGAAGTCTTCAAAGAGAGGGTGGATGACCATATATCACATATGTTAGAGTAGAGATTTGGACAAGATATTCTTTAAGTTCTCTTCCTACTCTCAAATTCTAAGTCTCATTTTCTTTGATTCAAGTGCAATAAAGAGTTTTGCAATAATTATATAACACTTGGCACTCCCAAAGGCATATAAAGCTCATGAAGGAGGGCTTTGGTACTTTCTTAGGTTTGGCAAATTCTTTACTATGTGTGGGCTGCAAAAGCTACTGATCTGAATGCATCACCATGGAGAAAAAGGGAGACCAGAAGAAGCTCACCAGGAAAATTAGCATGTATCTTTGAGTGTGAACTGTATCCTTGCAGGTATAAGTATAATCCTTGTGTCAGGTTATTCCATTCTGGTCCCTGAGAATAGTATGGCTTTCTCAGTCACACTGTTTGTTCATGTGTTGTCTTCACAAAATCTTTCATATCTATCTTTTTATCTCTACTCTGATGGCTACCACCCAAGTTGAGGCCCTCAACAGTTCTTGGCAGGATAATTGTAATAGTCTCCTAACTGAACTCTACTTAGTCTCTTCCCCACAATCTGTTCTCTATACAGTTGCCAAAATAATTTTCCTAAGACACAGGCTGCAACATGTAACTTCCCCACTCCTTATTTCCTCAAATACTTGTTTACTTCCCACTTCCTCTATTCAGTGATGTACCACACTGCTTTAAGGACAGAAACTATGTCCAATTTACCTTTGTATATTAATTAGTTGTTAGATGCACATAGAAGACTCGATATAAGCTTTCTGAATTAATGAATAATCATTGAAAAGATAAGCAAAAATAAGAATTAGATAGATTCAAGATAGTAATACTCTTTCAGGAATCACTAACTACTAGAAAATAAATTGGTATCCTGTGGATTTGGGGCATATACATCATTGGATCATAGATTCAGATTTAGAACTAGAAGAAAACTTTGAAATCATTCAATCCAAATCATTTTAGAGATAAGGAATTTGAAGTCCAGAGAGATATCAAGGGGAGAGAGATTATAGATTTAGAATTAGAAAGGACCGTAAAGATCAGAGTCAGAGGAGGCAGAGTCACATTTGGAGAAAAAAGTCAGGAAGCTGCCTGAGCTTCCCAAATTCCCCTCCTTTAAACTTTAAACCACACCTTAAATGAATTCTGGAGTGCCAGAACTCATAAATGGACTGGGTGAAACAATTATGTAGCCCCAAGATCAATTAGAAGGACTTCAGGAAAGTCTTACTCAAGTAAAAACCCAACACAGGTGGTGTCTGGGCAAATCAGCAAGAAGTCCCTAGCACCAGCACAGATCAGCAACAAAGGCCATATGGTCATGATGCAGAAGGCCAGTGGCAAAGTGGATCAGCTGCGAAATATCTAGCCCCCAACACTGTAGGCAAGTAGCCAAGCTTGGCAGGCCCAGTGGCCACATTATAGCAAGCACACAGACAGGCTGGTTCCACACAGCAAAGTGAGACCAGGCCCAGAAAATCCAGCACAGCAGGCAAAGTGCCAGCCCCAGAGGCCCTGGCACAGTAGTTGAAGTGTCAGCCCTGGAGGTCCTGGAAAAACAGGCAAGCCACTAGGCTTAGGGACCCAGTGCAAGAAGGTTGGGACATTGTCCCCATTCTCCAGGAACACAGCTCAATTTTAAAAGTAGCAAAACAGGTTAAAAAATGAACAAAAACCAAAAAAAACTCCTGATCATAGAAAGCTACTAGGTGACAGGGAAGATCAAAACACAAACTCAGAAGGACAATGTAAAAATGTCTATATTCCTCGGAATATGAATTGGTGTCAGGCTTGAAAAGAACTTCTGAAAGAGCTCTAAAAGGATTTTAAAAACCAAATAAGAGAGGTAGAAGAAAAATTGGGAAGAGAAATTAGAGTTAAACAAGAGAATCATGAAAAAAAGAGTCAATAGATTGGTAAAGGAACCAAAAAAAATGGAAAAGGATGCACAAAAATCCACTGAAAAAAACAATTTCTTACAAAGCAGAATCAGACAAGTAGAAGCTAATGACTCCATTACACATCAAAAATCAATCAAACAAAATCAAAAGAATGAAAAAATAGAAGAAAATTTAAAATGCCTTATTGGAAAAACATCTGAACCCAAAAATAGATCCAGAAGGGATAATTTAAGAATTACTGGACATCTTGAGAGCCATGATTAAAAAAAAGAGCCTGGATAGTGTCTTTCAAGAAATTATCAAGGAAAACTGCCCTGATATCCTAACCAGAGGACAAAAGGGACATTGAAAGGACTGACCAATCACCTACTGAAAAAGATCCCAAATTGAAAATTCACAGGAATATTATAGCCAAATTCTAGAACTCTCAGGTCAAGGAGACAATACTACAAGCAGCCAGAAAGAAACTATTTAACTTCCAGGATGACACATGATCTAGCTGCTTCAATACTGAAAGATCAGAGGGCCTGCAACATGATATACCAGAAAGCAAAGGAGCTTGGATCACAACCAAAAATTACCTGCTCACCAAAAGTGAGCATAAACTTTCAGGGTAAAAAAACAGACATTCAATGAAATAGAGGAATTTCAAACATTCTTAATGAAAACACAAGAGTTAAACAGAAAATTTGATTTTCAAATACAAGACTCAAAAGAAACATAAAAGGCAAACAGTAAAGAGAAAGCATAATCTATTCAATAAGGTTAAACTGTTCACATTTTCACATGGGAAGATGAGACTCATAACTCTTAAGAACTGTACTGGGAGCAGAGCCAAGATGGCTGCATGAAAACAGCATCTTACCGGAGCTCTCTCACAAGGTCTGTCAGATTCCTATAAAAAATGAATTTGAGCAGATTTGAGAGTTAGAAACCACGAGCAGTATGAGTGGGGCAAATTTCCAAGCCAGGAGAGTCTGAAAGGCTGCAGGAATGAATCTGTAGGCTTGCAGAGCGCTTAGTGTGTGGAGCTGCTCCAGACAGCACCAAAACGGAAGCGGCCAGCTGGGAAACCCATGTGGGAGACAGGCTGGGAGAAAGCTGGGCACCCAAAACTGGCAGAGATCCTCAGGCCTCCCAACATAGGACGGCAGTCTGTGGAAGCCACGAGAAGCAGCGCAACGCCACCGGCCGTGAAACATCAACTCCTGAGGCTTGCAGCCCAAACGTATGAAACGCGGATTCTTGAACTTCTGGGAGACATGATGGCCAGGTAAATGGCTCTAATCCCTGCCCCACTCACCCAGATAATTCCTTGGGAAAAAAAAAGAACGCTGGAACAGAGGAGATAGAAGTGGGGCTTCAGTGGCCAAATAGTGGAAGTTCATTAGTCCCAGAGGGGCAGAGCCGGCAGGGGTCAACACCAGGAGCCCAGATGTAATCTTGCTCCCCCAGGGGAAGTGCCAACACCAGCTCAAACAACAAAGAGCTGAGACCATTGCTGAAGACAACAGTGCTGGAGACCGACCCCGGGGAAGAGGAGATTTCAGCCAGACAAACCCCTCCCCCACACCTCAGGAAACTGAAGGCTATAATTCACAAAGCCAACAACTAGACTCACAATCCCCAGAATAAGAAACCTGGGACAGAGAGCCCTGAGCCCCAAAAGCAGAAATTTATTGTAAAGCCAGGAAAAGGCTAACCAACACGAAGAAGAACACAAAAAAACTGGGGACCATTGATTCTTTTTATGGAGACAAGCATGGTCAAAATACCAATTTGGAAGAGGATAGCAATGGCACTATAGCCACATCAGATACCTCAAAAGGTAATGTGAACTGGTCTCCAGCCCAAAAAGCATTACTGGAAGAGCTAAAGGAGGATTTTAAAAACCAAATTTGGGAGGTAAAAGAAAAAATGGAAAAAAAAATCCACTGATGAAATCAAGTCCCTAAAGAATAAGACTGGCGAAATGGCTATGGAGATTCAGAATCTAAATTGAGAAAATGACACCCTGAGAGGTAAAATCAACCAATTGGAAAAGGAGACTCAAAAGCAAAATGAAGACACTAACTCATTAAAAATTAGTGTTGAGCAAGTGGAAGCTAATGGATCTACGAGGCATCAACAAGTAGTAAAACAATATGTAAAGAATGAAAAAAATAGAAAAAAATGTGAAATATCTGATTGGGAAAACAACTGATCTGGAAAATAGATCCAGGAGAGACAATTTAAGAGTTATTGGTCTACTGGAAATCCACGATGAAAAAAAGAGCTTTGACAGTATCTTCGGAGAAATTATCAAAGGCAACTGCCCAAAGGTCCTAGAACCAGAGGGCAAAATAGTCATTGAAAGAATTCACCCATCACCCCCTGAAAGGGATCCCAAACTGAAAACACCAAGAAATATTATAGGCAAATTTCAGAACTACAAAGTCAAGGAGAAAATACTGCAAGCAGCCAAAAAGAAACAAGTCAAATACCGTGGAATTATACTCAGGATCACGCAGGATCTCTCAGCTTCCACATTAAAAGACGGGAGAAATTGGAATCTGATATTCCGAAGGGCAAAGGAGCTGGGACTACAACCAAGGATCAACTACCCAGCAAAACTAAGCATAATTTTTCAGGCAAGGAGATGGACATTCAACGATATAATGGAATTCCAGACCTTCCTGATGAAAAGGCCAGAACTCAATGGAAAATTTGATCTCCAAATACAAAACTCAAGAGAGACATAAAAAGGTAAACGGGGGAAAACCCCCACAAACCTTATTAATCAGTAAGGGCAAATGATTTGCATCTTTATATAGGATTATATCATCTTATGTATGTTTTATATATACATACATTTATATGTGAGTCTTGAGAATAGTACAGCTATTATGACAATTGAAAGGGATACACATAGATTGTGAATGCCTGTATAAAATAACTGATATAAGGACAAAAAACACAATTAAGAGATGTAAAGGGAGGGCTTTGAGAGAAGAGGTAAGGAGGTAGTAGAAAAGGGTAAATTACACCAAATGAAAAGGCACAAAAACACACTTTAGTAGAGGGAAAGAAGGGAGGGAGAAGAGCAGTATTTGAGCATTACTGTCATCTGATCTGGTTCAAGAAGGGAATAACATACCCTGATAAGTATAGAAATCTAACTTGTCCTACAGGAAGTAGGAGGGGAAGGGGGAAAAAAGGGAGGGGGGTGGTCAGAAGGGAGGGGAGAAGTAGAAAGTAGGAAACAGTAAAATAAGGGAGGGGAATCAAGAGGAAGGGTAAACTAGGAAGGCAGCAGTCAAAAGCAAAACTTTGTTGAAGAGGGGAAGGGGAAAGGGAGAAGTAAAAGCATAAACAGGGGGAAATAGGATGGAGAAAAAGACACAGATAGAAATCATAACTGTGAACATGAATGGGATGAACTCTCCCATAAAATGGAAGCAGATAGTAGAATGGATTAAAAACCATAATCCTACAATATGCTGTTTACAAGAAACACATTTGAAACAGGGGGATACACACAGGGTAAGGGTAAAAGGCTGGAGTAAAATATATTGCGCCTCAGCTAAAGTAAAAAAAGCAGGTGTAGCAATCCTAATCTCAGACAAAGCAAAAGTAAAGATAGATTTATTTAAAAGAGATAAGGAAGGACATTACATCCTGCTGAAAGGCATCATAAACAATGAAGCAATATCATTGTTTAACATATATGCACCAAGTGGTATGGCATACAAATTCTTAGAGGAGAGGTTAAAAGAGTTACAGGAAGAAATAGACAGCAAAACTATAATATTGGGAGACCTCAACCTCCCCCTTTCTGAACTTGATAAATCTAACCTCAGAATAAATAAGAAAGAAGTTAAAGAGGTAAAGAGAATTTTAGAAAAGGCAGATATGATAGACCTCTGGAGAAAACTGAATGGGGATAAAAAGGAATATACTTTCTTCTCAAAAGTACATGGCACATACTCAAAAACTGACCATGTACTAGGGCATAAAAACCTCACAATCCAGTGCAGTAAGGCAGAAGTAGTCAAAGCACACTTTTCAGATCATGATGCAATAAGAATTATCTGTAACAAAGAACCATGGAAAAATAAGCTAAAAATTAATTGGAAACTAAATAATCTAATTCCAAAGAATAAATCAGAGAAACAATTAATAACTTCATTCAAGAGAATGACAATAATGAGACAATATACTAAAACTTATGGGATGCAGCAAAAGCAGTTCTTAGGGGAAGTTTTATATCTCTAAATGCTTACATGAATAAAATAGGGAAAAAAGAGATCAATGATTTGGGCATACAACTGAAAAAGCTAGAAAAAGAACAAATTGAAAATCCACAATTAAATACCAAAGTAGAAATACTGAAAATCAAAGGAGAGATTAGTAAAATTGAAACCAAGAAAACTATTGAATTAATAAATAAAACAAAGAGCTGGTTTTATGAAAAAACCAATAAAATTGATAAACCTTTGGTCAATTTGATTAAAAAAGAAAGAAAGGAGAAAATCAAATTACCAGTATCAAAAATGAAAACGGTGAGTTCACCTCTAATGAAGAGGAAATCAAAACAATAATTAGGAATTATTTTGCCTAATTGTATGCCCATAAATGTGACAACCTTAGAGATATGGATGAATATCTACAAAAACATAAATTGCCCAAGGTAACAGAAAAGGAAGTAAAATTTCTAAATAACCCCATCTCAGAAAAAGAAATTGAGCAAGCCATCAATGCACAGAAAAAAATCTCCAGGGCCAGATGGTTTTACACATGAATTCTATCAAACATTTAAAGAACAATTAATTCGTATACTTTGTAGACTATTTGGGAAAATAGGTGAAGAAGGAGTCCTACCAAATTCTTTTTATGACACAAATATGGTGCTAATACCCAAACGAGGTAGAGTCAAAACAAAGAAAGAAAATTATAGACCAATTTCCCTAATGAATATTGATGCAAAAACTTTAAATAAAATATTAGCAAAAAGATTGCAGCAACTTATCATGAGAATAATACACTATGACCAGGTAGGATTTATTCCAGGAATGAAAGGCTGGTTCAATATTAGGAAAATAATTAGCATAATTGACCATATCAACAACAAAACTAGCAGAAACCATATGATCATCTCAACAGATGCAGAAAAAGCCTTTGACAAAATACAACATCCATTCCTATTAAAAACACTAGAAGGCATAGGAATAAATGGAACCTTCCTTAAAATTATAAATAGCATCTACCTAAAACCATCAACAAGCATTATTTGTAATGGGGATAAGCTAGATGCATTCCCAATAAGATCAGGGGTGAAACAAGGATGTCCATTATCACCCCTACTATTCAATTTGGTACTAGAAATGTTAGCTGTAGCAATAAGAGAAGAAAAAGAAATTGAAAGAATTAGAATAGGCAAAGAAGAAGCTAAACTATCACTTTTTGCAGATGATATGATGATTTATTTAGAGAATCCTAGAGAATCAAGTAAAAAACTACTTGAAATAATAAACAACTTTAGCAAAGTTGCAGGATATAAAATAAACCCACATAAATCCTCAGCATTCCTATACATTACTAACAAAGCCCAAGAGCAAGAGATAGAAAGAGAGATTCCATTCAAAGTTACAGTAGACACTATAAAATATTTGGGAGTCTATCTGCCAAGACAAACCCAGGACCTATATGAACACAATTATGAAACACTTTTCATGCAAATAAAGTCAGATCTAAATAAATGGAAAAATATCAGTTGCTCATGGTTAGGCCGAGCTAATATAATAAAAATGACAATTTTACCTAAATTAATCTATCTATTCAGTGCCATACCAATTGAAATACCAAAAAATTATTTTACAGAGCTGGATAAAATACAAACAAAATTCATCTGGAGGAACAAGAGGTCTAGAATATCTAGGGTGTTAATGAAAAGAAATGCTAGAGAAGGTGGCCTAGCCATAGCAGATATTAAACTGTACTATAGAGCAGCAGTCATCAAAACTACCTGGTACTGACTAAGAAACAGAGTGGTGGATTAGTGTAACAGGATAGGTACACAAGATGGAGAAGTCAATGACTATAGCAATCTACTCTTTGATAAACCCAAAGAGGCCAGCTTCTGGGCTAAGAATTCACTATTTCACAAAAACTGTTGGGAAATTTTGAAAATGGTAGGGCAGAAACTGGGCATAGACCAATATCTTACACCATATACCAAAATAAAGTCAAAATGGGTTCATGATTTAGGAGTAAAGGCTGATACTATAAGTAATTTGGGAGAGCAAGGAATAGTTTAGTT
The DNA here is from genome assembly GCF_011100635.1 of Trichosurus vulpecula. Lineage (NCBI taxonomy): Eukaryota > Metazoa > Chordata > Mammalia > Diprotodontia > Phalangeridae > Trichosurus > Trichosurus vulpecula. The sequence goes on from NC_050577.1 coordinate 284,408,322, forward strand.
ATGAGATTTATGGAAAAAAAAAGAATTCATGACCCAACAAGAGATAGAGAGCATTACAAAATGCAAAATGGATAATTTTGATTACGTTAAATTGAAATGTTTTTGTACAAAAAAAGCCAATGTGACAAAAATTAGGAGGGAAGCAGAAAATTGGGAGAAAATCTTTACAACTAATATCTCTGATAAAGGCCTCATTTCTAAAATATACAGGGAACTGAGCCAAATATATAGGAATACAAGTCATTCCCCAATTGAGAAATGGTCAAAGGATATGAACAGGCAGTTTTCAGAGGAAGAAATTAAAGATATCTATAGGCATATGAAAAAATGCTCTAAATCACTACTGATTAGAGAAATGCAAATCAAAACAACTCTTAGATACCACATCTCTCCTGTCAGATTGGCTAAAATAACAAAACAGGAAAATTATAAATGCTGGAGAGGATGTGGGATAATTGGAACATTGTTACATTGCTGGTGGAGTTGTGAACTTATCCAGCCACTTCGGAGAGCAATTTGGAACTATGCCCAAAGGGCTATAAAAATGTTCATACCCTTTGACCCAGCAATACCACTTCTAGGGTTGTATCGCAAGAGATCACACAAGAGGGAAAGGAACCATATGTACAAAAATATTTATAGCGGCTCTTTTTGTGGTAGCTAAGAATTGGAAATCAAAGGGATGCCCATCAATTGGGGAATGGCTGAACAAGCTGTGGTATATGAAGGTAATGGAATACTATTGTGGTATAAGAAACAGGGATGATACGGACTTCATAACAACCTGGAAAAACCTACATGACATAATGCTGAAGGAGAGGAGCAGAGCCAGGAGAACATTATACACAACCACAGATATATGGATTCTGTGAGGACCAACCCTGCCAGACTTTGCTCATCTCAGCAGCACAAGATACAAAGACAACTCCAAAGGACTCATGATGGAGAATGCTATCTACATCCAGAGAAAGAAGTATGAAGTATGAATGCAGATTGAGGCACACTTCATGCTAGCCTTTTTATCTCCCTTTTTTTTTCTTTTTCTCTTTTGTTTTTGGGTTGTTTTTTTTTTTTGGTCCTGTTTCTTCTTTCTCATGATTCATTTCATTGGTCATAATTCTTCTACAAAAAAAAGAAAAAAAAGAACCATACCACTATTTGGGCAGTTAAAAAGAGCATGCACCAACAGATGATGTGGACATAATTTGACTTTAATGAGATGATATAAAAAAATATAAGGGGTGAGAAAGAGGATTGCACTGGGAGAAGATTGAAGTGAGAATCAGAATGGGTTAAATTATATCACATGAAGAGGTGCAAAAGACCTATTACAGTGGAGGGAAAGGGGGGAGAGACAGTGAACATTGCTTGAACCTTATTCTCACTAGATTTGGCTTAAAGGGGGAGTAACATACAGAGTCGGTTGGGAATAGAAATCTATCTTACCCTACTGGGAAACAGGAGGGGAGGGGAAAAGAAGGAAGGAAGCTGATGGAGGGAGAGCAGATTGAAGGAGGCAATGGTCAGAAGCAAAACACTGGTGAGGAGGGTCAGGATGAGAAAGAGAGAGAGAGAGAGAGAGAGAAAGTATAAACAGCCAGGAAATAGAATGGAGGGAAATACACAGTTAGTAATCATAACTATGAATGTGAATGGGATAAGCTCACCCATAAAATGGAAGCTGAGGGTAGACTAGATTAAAAACCAGAATCCTACAATATATTGTTTCCAAGAAATTCATCTGAAGCAGAGAGAATAAACACAGAGTAAAGGTAAAAGGCTAGAGCAGAATATATTACGCTTCAGCTGAAGTAAAAAAAAAAAGTAAAAAGCAGGGGTAGCAATCCTGATCTCAGACAAAGGAAAAGTAGACCCAGGCCTAATTAAAAGAGATAAGGAAGGAAACTACATCTTTCTAAAAGGTACCATAGACAATGAAGTAATATCTACACTAAACACATATGTACCAAATGGTATAGCATTCACATTCTTTTTCGCTGTCTTTTAAAAAATTTTAGTATTTTGTTTTTCCCCAATGATATATAAAAAAATTTTCAACATTAGTTTTTAAATTTTTTTTCAAATGCAATTTATTTATTTAACATATTTGGTTTTCAGCATTGATTTTCACAACATTTTGAATTACAAATTTTCTCCCCATTTCTACCCTCCCCCCCCACTCCAAGATGGCTTATATTCTGGTTGCCATGTTCCCCAGTCAGCCCTCCCCTCTATCACCCCCCTCCCCTCTCATCCCCTTTTCCCTTCCTTTCTTGTAGGGCAAGAAAAATTTCTATGCCCCATTGCCTGTGTATCTTATTTTTTAGTTGCATACAAAAACTTTTTTTGTTTTTGAACATCTGATTTTAAAACTTTGAGTTCCAAATTCCCTTCCCTCTTCCCTTCCCACCCACCCTCCCTAAGAAGTTGAGCAATTCAACCTAGGCCACGCATGTATCATTATGTATAACCCTTCCACAATACTCATGTTGTGAAAGGCTAACTACATTTTGCTCCTTCCCAACCCATCCCGCTTTATTGAATTTTCTCCCTTGACCCTGTCCCCTTTCCAAAGTGTTTGTTTTGATTACCTCCACCCCCATCTGCCCTCCACTCCATCATCCCCCCGCCTTTTATTTTTTTTTTTTTGTCTTCCTCCCTCTTCTTTCCTGTGGGGTAAGATACCCAACTGAGTATGTATGGTATTCCCCCTCAGGCCAAATCTGATGAGAGCAAGGTTCACTCATTCCCCCCTCACCTGCCCTCTCCCCTCCTCCCATAGAACTGCTTCCTCTTGCCACCTTTATGCGAGATAATCCACCCCATTCTATCTCTCCCTATCTCCCTCTCTCAGTATGTTACTCTCTCATCCCTTAATTTCATTTTATTTCTTTTAGCTATCTTCCCTTCATCCTCAACTCACCCTGTGTCTGCTCTCTCTCTTTTACATATATATATATAAACACATACATATATATACACATACATACACATACATACATATACACATAGATATATACATACATACACATTCACTTATATATATACATAAACATATATATATACATATATATATATATGCATATTCCCTTCAACTACCCTAATACTGAGGTCTCATGAATCATACTCATCATCTTTCCATGTAGGAATGTAAACAAAACAGTTCAACTTTAGTAAGTCCCTTGCAATTTCTGTTTCTTGATTACCTTTTCATGCTTCTCTTGATTCTTGTGTTTGAAAGTCAAATTTTCTATTCAGTTCTGGTCTTTTCACTGAGAAAGCTTGAAAGTCCTCTATTTTACTGAAACTCCATATTTTGCCTTGGAACATGATACTCAGTTTTGCTGGGTAGGTGATTCTAGGTTTTAATCCTAGCTCCATCGACCTCCGGAATATCGCATTCTAAGCCCTTCGATCTCTTAATGTAGAAGCTGCCAGATCTTGGGTTATTCTGATTGGGTTTCCACAATACTCAAATTGTTTCTTTCTGGCTGCTTGCAGTATTTTCTCCTTGATCTGGGAGCTCTGGAATTTGATGACAATATTCCTAGGAGATTTCTTTTTGGGATCTATTTGAGGAGGCGATCGATGGATTCTTTCAATTTCTATTTTGCCCTGTGGCTCTAGAATATCAGGGCAGTTCTCCTTGATAATTTCTTGAAAGATGGTATCTAGGCTCTTTTTTTGATCATGGCTTTCAGGTAGTCCAATAATTTTTAAATTGTCTCTCCTGGATCTATTTTCGAGGTCAGTGGTTTTTCCAAGGAGATATTTCACATTGTCTTCCATTTTTTCATTCCGCTGGTTCTGTTTTATAATATCCTGATTTCTCATCAAGTCACTAGCTTCCACTTGCTCCAATCTAATTTTTAAAGTAGTATTTTCTTCAGTGGTCTTTTGGACCTCCTTTTCCATTTGGCTAATTCTGCCTTTCAAGGCATTCTTCTCCTCATTGGCTTTTTGGAGCTCTTTTGCCATTTGAGTTAGTCTATTTTTTAAGGTGTTGTTTTCTTCAGTGTATTTTTCAGTATTTTTTTGGGTCTCCTTTAGCAAGTCATTGACTTGTTTTTCATGGTTTTCTCGCATCCTTCTCATTTCTCTTCCCAATTTTTCCTCTACTTCTCTAACTTGCTTTTCCAAATCCTTTTTGAGTTCTTCTATGGCCTGGGGCCAGTTCATGTTTTTCTTGGAGGCTTTGGTTGTAGGCTCTATGACTTTGTTGTCTTCTTTAGGCTCTATGTTTTGGTCTTCTTTGTCACCAAAGAAAGAATCCAAAGTCTGAGACTGAATCTGGGCGTGTTTTCGCTGCCTGGCCATATTCCCAACCAACTTGACCCTTGAGTTTTTCAGTGGGGTATGACTGCTTGTAGACTAACGAGTTCTATGTTCTACGTTTGGGGGGGAGGTGCCAGCTCTGTCAGAGCCGCACTCCTCCTTCCCCAAGGACCCCCAGTCCAGACTGGGCTTAGATCTTCAGCATGCTGTTGCACTACTGCTCTGATCCACCACTTAATTCCTCCCACCAGGTGGGCCTGGAGCCGGAAGTAACAACAGCTGTAGCTGCCCCACCTCCGCTGCCCCCGGGGCTGGAAGCCGAACCTTGAACTCCTTCCACTCCCGCAGCTTTTCCCACTAACCTTCTCTGCAGTCTTTGGTGTTTGTGGGTCGAGGGGTCTGGTAACTGCCGCAGCTCACATATTCAGGGCGCTAGGGCCCCCTCCGCCTGGCTTCTGGTCTGGATGGTCCACGCCGCTCAGGTGGGCTCTGCTCCACTCCGTTCCCAGCTCCCAGCTCCCAACTCCGTGTGGAATAGACCTCACCCAGAGACCATCCAGGCTGTCCTGGGCTGGAGCCCTGCTTCCCTCTGCTGTTCTGTGGGTTCAGCCGTTCTAGAAGTGGTTCAGAGCCATTTTTATAGGTTTTTGGAGGGACTCGGGTACAGAGCTCACTCTAGTCCGTGCTTACCAGCCGCCATTTTGGCTCCGCCCAGTTTTTAAATTTTTGAATTCAATTCTCTCCCTCCCTCTCCAGCCTCCTTACTGAGAAGACAAGCAATTTGATAAAGGTTATACATGTGTAATCATGCAAAAGATATTTCCATATTGGTCATGTTGTAAAAGAAAACATAGACCAAGAAAAAAAAGCCTCCAAGAAAAATAAATTTAAAAAATAAGTCCTGGGATCATAAGTTGTCTTTGATCATTGTATTGCTAAGAATAGCTAAGTCAGTCACACTTGATCATCTTACAGTACTGTTGTTACTTTGTACAATATACAAGGAGTTTTAATTCTAGTACTGAATGAACAGCTAAATCCATTTTCTCCACAGCCTTGGGGAGAACCAGAAGCCAGGTTCTGGAAGCTTTCCCATCTAAGATTTCCCCACCTTTCCCCACTTTTCCCCTCCTCTAAACTGAGGGTACAAGTATAAAGAATTCAGCAATATCTATTCCCAAAGAGTTCACATTCTTCTTCTTCAATCGTGTCCAAATCTTCATGATCCTATTTCAAATTTTCTTGCAATTTCCTTCTCCAGCTCATTGTACAGATGAGGAACTGAGGCAAAGAGGATTAAGTGACTTGCCCATGGTCACACAGCTAGTAAGTTCTGAGGCTGGATTTGAACTCAGGAAAATAAGTCTTCCTGACTCCAGGCCTGGTACTCTATCCACTGTGCCACCTAGCTGTGCCACATTCTAACCATGATCAAATCAACTCTACCATTGTTCCTGGAAGGTTTGGACCAATCTACCCTAAACACTCACAATATCTAAATATTGCCACAATTTTCCCACCCTGGCCCTTCCTGCTCAGTTTTATTTCCTCCTTTTACAATGTTTGCTCCTTGATGGCCGGGCCTGACTTTGTTTTTTGCTCTTGACTCTTTTTTTCCCCCCAATAGTTATTTTATTATGTAATATTTTAGTTTTCAACATTGATTTCCACAAGATTTTGAGTTACAATTTTTTCCCCATTTCTACCCTCCCCCCACTACAAGATGGCATATATTCTAATTGCCCTGTTCCCCAGTCAGCCCTCCCTTCTGTTACCCCACTCTGCCCCCCATCCCTTTTCCCCTTACTTTCTTGTAGGGCAGGATAGATTTCTATGCCCCATTACATATATATCTCTTTTTAGTTGCATGCAAAAACAACTTTTTTTTGAGCATCTGCTTTTTAAACTTTGAGTTCTAATTCTTTCCTCTCTTCCCTTCCCACCCACCCTCCCTAAGGCAAGCAATTCAACATAGGCCACAAATGTGTCATTATGTAAAACACTTCCACAATACTCATCTCATAAAAGACTAACTATATTTCCCTCCATCCTATCCTGTCCCCCTTTACTCAATTTTCTCCCTTGACCCTGTCCCTTTACAAAAGTGTTTGTTTTTGATTACCTCCTCCCCCTATCTGCCCTCCCTTCTATCATGCCCCCTTTTTTATCTTCTTCCTCCTTCTTTCCTGTAGGGTAAGATACCCATTTGAATGTGTATGTTATTCCCTCCTCGAGTCAAATCCAATGAGAGTAAGATTCACTCATTCCCCCTCACCTGCCCCATCTTCTCTTCCAACAAAACTGCTATTTCTTGCCACTTTTATGTAAGATAATTTACCCCATTCTATCTCTCTTCTCTCAACATATTCCTCTCTCACCCCTTAATTTTGTGTTTTTAGATATCATCCCTTCATATTCAACTCACCCTGTGCCCTCTGTCTATATATATGTATATTCCCTTCAATTACCATAATACTGAGAAAGGTCTCATGAATTACACACATCATCTTTCTATGTAGGAATGTAAACAAAACAGTTCAACTTTACTAGTCCCTTATGATTCTCTTTCTTGTTTACCTTTTCATGCTTCTCTTGATTCTTGTGTTTGAAAGTCAAATTTTCTATTCAGCCCTGGTCTTCTCACTGAGAAAGCTTGAAAGTCCTCTATTTTATTGAAAATCCGTATTTTGCCTTGGAGCATGATACTCACTTTTGCTGGGTAGTTGATTCTTGGTTTTAATCCTAGCTCTTTTGACCTCCGGAATATCGTATTCCAAGCCCTTTGATTCCTTAATGTAGAAGCTGCTAGATCTTGTGTTATCCTGATTGTGTTTTCATAATACTCAAATTGTTTCTTTCTAGTTCCTCGCAGTATTTTCTCCTTGACCTGGGAACTCTGGAACTTGGCTACAATATTCCTAGGAGTTTTCTTTTTGGGATCTTTTTCAGGAGGTGATCACTGGATTCTTTCAATTTCTATTTTACCCTCTGGCTCTAGAATATCAGGGCAGTTTTCCTTGATAATTTCTTGAAAGAAACTGATCATGGCTTTCAGGTAGTCCAATAATTTTTAAATTACCTCTCCTGGATCTATTCTCCAGGTCAGCGGTTTTTCCAATGAGATATTTCACATTGTCTTCTACTTTTTCATTCCTTTGGTTCTGTTTTATAATATCTTGATTTCTCATAAAGTCACTAGCTTCCACTTGCTCCAATCTAATTTTAAGGTGGTATTTTCCTCAGTGGTCTTTTGGACCTCCTTTTCCATTTGGCTAATTCTGTTTTTCAAGGCATTCTTCTCCTCATTGGCTTTTCGGAGCTCTTTTGCCATTTGAGTTAGTCTATTTTTTTCTTTTTTTTTCTTTCACTTATTTATTTATTCCCCCCCTTTTTTTTAAATTTATTTAATATAGTTTTCAGCACTGATTTTCACAAAAGTTTGAATTACAAATTTTTCCCCCGTTTCTACCCTCCCCCCACTCCAAGATGGCATATATTCTGGTTGCCCCGTTCCCCAGTCAGCCCTCCCATCTGTCACCCCACTCCCCTCCCATCCCCCTGTCCCTTCTTCTCTTGTAGGGCAAGATAAATTTCTATGCCCCATTGCCTGTGTATCTTATTTCCTAGTTGCATGAAAAAACTCTTTTTTGTTGTTGTTGTTTTTGAATGTCTGTTTTTAAAACTTTGAGTTCCAAGTTCTCTCCCCTTTTCCCTCCCCACCTACCCTCCCTAAGAAGGCAAGCAATTCAACATAGGCCACATGCATATCATTATGTAAAACCCTTCCACAATACTCATGTTGTGAAAGATTAACTATGTTTTGCTCCTTCCTAACCTATCCCCCTTTATTGAATTTTCTCCCTTGACCCTGTCCCTTTTTGAAAATGTTTGTTTTTGATTACCTCCTCCCCCCATCTGCCCTCCCTTGTACCATCCCCCCTTTTTTATCTTCTTCCTCCTCCTTTCCTGTGGGGTAAGATACCCAGTTGAGTGTGTATGGTATTCCCTCCTCAGGTCAAATCAAGTGAGAGCAAGATTTACTCATTCCCCCTCACATGCCCCCTCTTCCCTTCCTACAGAACCACTTTTTCTTACCACTTCTATGTGAGATAATTTACCCCATTCTATCTCTCCCTTTCTCCCTCTCTCAATATATTCCTCTCTTATCCCTTAAATTGATTTTATTTTTTTAGATATCATTCCTTCATATTCAACTCCCCCTGTGCCCTTTGTGTGTATATATATATATATATATATATATACACCTACATATACACATACATAGACACACACATATGTATATATATGTATACGCATATATATATGCATATTTCTTTCAGCTACTATGATATTGAGGTCTCATGAATCATATACGTCATCTTTCTATGTAGGAGTGTAAACAAAACAGTTCAACTTCAGTAAGTCCCTTATGATTTCTCTTTCTTGTTTATCTTTTCATGCTTCTCTTGATTCTTGTGTTTGAAAGTCAAATTTTCTATTCAGCACTGCTCTTTTCACTGAAAAAGCTTGAAAGTCCCCTATTTTATTGAAAATCCATAGTTTGCCTTGGAGCATGATACTCAGTTTTGCTGGGTAAGTGATTCTTGGTTTTAATCCTAGCTCCATTGACCTCCGGAATACCATATTCCAAGCCCTTCAGTCCCTTAATGTGGAAGCTGCCAGATCCTGTATTATCCTGAATGTTTTTCCACAATATTCAAATTATTTCTTTCTGGATGCTTGCAATATTTTCTCCTTGACCTGGGAGCTCTGGAATTTGGCGACAATGTTCCTAGGAGTTTTTTGGGGGGGATCTATTTGAGGAGGCAATCTGTGGATTCTTTCAATTTCTATTTTACCCTCTGGCTCTAGAATATCAGGGCAGTTCTCCTTGATAACTTCTTGAAAGATGATATCTAGGCTCTTTTTTGATCATGGCCTTCAGGTAGTCCAATAATTTTTAAATTACCTCTCCTGGATCTATTTTCTAGGTCAGTGGTTTTGCCAATGAGATATTTGACATTGTCTTGCATTTTTTCATTCCTTTGGTTCTGTTTTATAATATCTTGATTTCTCATAAAGTCACTAGCTTCCACTTCCTCCAATCTCATTTTTAAGGTAGTATTTTCTTCAGTGGTCTTTTGGACCTCCTTTTCCATTTGGCTAATTCTGCCTTTCAAGGCATTCTTCTCCTTATTGGCTTTTTGGAGCTCTTTTGACATTTGAGTTAGTCTATTTTTTAAAGTGTTGTTTTCTTCAATATTTTTTTCAGTATTTTTTTGGGTCTCCTTTAGCAAGTCATCGACTTGTTTTTCATGGTTTTCTTGCATCATTCTCATTTCTCATCCCAATTTTTCCTCTACTTCTCTACCTTGCTTTTCCAACTCCTTTTTGAGCTCTTCCATGGCCTGAGACCAGTTCATGTTTTTCTTGGAGGCTTTTGCTGTAGGCTCTTGGGCTTTGTTGACTTCTTCAGGCCGTATGTTTTGGTCTTCTTTGGCATCAAAGAAGGATTCCAAAGTCTGAGACTGAATCTGGGTGTGTTTTCACTGCCTGGCTATGTTCCCAGCCAACTTACTTGACCCTTGAGTTTTTCATCAGGGTATGACTGCTTGTAGAGCAAAGAGTACTTTGTTCCAAGCTTGAGGGGATGCACCGTTGATTTCAGAGCTATTTCTATACAGCCAGCTCTGCCACACCAGCACTCCTCCTTCCTCAAGAACCACCAACCCGGACCTGACACAGATCTTCAGCAGGCTCTGCACTCCTGCTCTGATCTGCCACTTAATTCCTCCCACCATGTGGGCCTGGGGCCAGAAGTAACTGCAGCTGTAGTTCTGTAGCTGCACTTCCCCCGCTGCCCCTGGGGTGATGGCTGAACCAAGAACTCTGTCCCCCGCAGCTTTTCCCACTAACCTTCTCTGTTGTCTTTGGTGTTTGTGGGTTGAGAAGTCTGGTAACTGCCACAGCTCCCTGATTCAGGGTGCTAGGGCCTGTCCTGCCTGGCTCCTGGTGTGGTTGGTCCTGCTGCCTCCCACGCTGAGCTCTGCTCCCCTCCACTCTGTGCGTGATAGACCTCATCCAGCGACCATCCAGGCTGTCCTGGGCTGGATCCCTGCTTCCCTCTGCTATTTTGTGGGTTCTGCAGTTCTAGAATTTGTTCAGAGCCATTTTTATAGGTTTTTGGAGGGACGTGGTGGGGAGCTCATGCAAGTCCCTGCTTTCCAGCTGCCATCTTGGCTCCACCCCCATTCTCAAGTTAGTCTATTTTGTAAGGTGTTATTTTCTTCAGTATTTTTTGCTTTCTCCTTTAGCAAGTCATTGACTTGTTTTTCATGGTTTTCTTGCATCCTTCTCATTTCTCTTCCCAATTTTTCCTCTACTTTTCTAATGTGCTTTTCCAAATCCTTTTTGCGCTCTTCCATGGCCTGAGGCCAATTCAGATTTTTCTTGGAGGCTTTTGATGTAGGATCTTTGACTTTGTTGATTTCTTCTGGGTGTATGTTTCAATCGTCTTTATCACCAAAAAAAATTTCTAGAGTCTGAATCTGAGTGTGTGTCCTTTTTTTCTGCCTGGCCATGTTTCCAGGCAACTACTTGACCTTTGAGTTTTTTGTCAGGGTATGACTGCATGCAGAGAGTACTTTGTCCCAAGCTTTAGGGGCTGCCCTGCTGTTTTCAGAGCTACTTCTACACAGCAAGCTCTGCCACACTAGTGCTCCTCCTCCTCCCCCAAGAACAGCCAACTTGGACTGCAACTCAGATCCAAGCAGGGCAAAGCTGCCTCTGTGCCAGCAAAGTACTCCTTGCACTCCTGCTCTGTCCTCTGCTTGAATCCACCCAGTGTGAGCCAGGGACTCCAGAAGCAGCTGACTCTGGAGCTCTGGAAGCAGCCACAAGAGCTTCCTGTTGCTGCCACCACCACTGTACCACCTCTGCCACCCCCAGGGCTGGGGCTGGACCACTCTCTAACCCGATATGGCACCTTTCCCACTAACCTGCTCCATGGTCTTTGGTGTTTGTGGGTTGAGAAGTCTGGTAACTGTCACAGCTCAATGATTCATGGCCCTCAGGTGTGCTCTGGTTCACTTCCAGTCTGGTCTGTCCTGGCGTGGCCCACACTGGGCAGTGCTCTGCTCCCAGCACCGTGTGATAGACCCTTCCAAATGACCATCATGTCTCTCCTGGGTTGGAGACCTGCTTCCCTCTGTTACTTCGTGGGTTCTGCAGCTCTAAAATTTGTTTAGAGCCATTTTTTTACAGGTGTTTGGAGGGATTTGGGGGAGAGCTTAAACAAGTCCCTCCTTTCCAGCCATCATCTTTGCCTCTGCCCCCCAGTATTCAACTCTTAAAGGAAAAGTTAAATGGGTTATAGAGAAAGTAGATAGTGAAACGATACTAGTAGAGGACTTCAACTTTCTCTTTGCAGAACTAGATAAATCCAACCACAAAATAAACAAAGAAATTAAGGAGGTGAACAGAATTTTAGAAAAGTTAGCCCATCAGAGAAAACTGAATGGGAATAGAAAGGAATACACTTTTTCTCAAGAGTATATGGCATCTACACAAAATTGTCTATATACTAGGCCATTAAAAACCTCGGAATCAAATGCGGAAAGGCAAAAACATTAAATGCATCCATTTGAGACCATAATGAAATAAAAATAACATTTAATGAAGACCCATGGAAAGATAGGATAAAAATTAATTGGAGACTAGTCTAAACCTAAAGAATGAGGTGGTCAAAAAAATCAAAGAAACAATCAATAATTTCATTAAAGAGAATAACAACAATAAAACAGCATATCAAAATTTATGGGATGCAGCCAAAGCAGTACTTAGGGGAAGGTTTATATCTCTAAACTCTTTCATCAAAAAAGAGAAAAAGAGCAGATCAATGAATTGGCAAGCAAATTAGAAATCCCCAATTAAACACCAAATTGGATATTCTGAAAATCAAAGAGATGTGAAAAGTAAGTGAAAGTAAGAAAATTTTTTAATAAATCTAGAAGCTGGTTTTATGGAAAAAAAATCAATAAAACAGGGTGGCAGAGGCAAGATGGCAGGGACTTGCTTGAGCTCTCCCATGAACCCCTCCAAATATCAGTAAAAAATGACTCTAAACAAATTCTAGAGCAGCAAAACTCACAAAAAGATAATGAAACAAATTTCCAGCCCGCAAAACCCACAAAAAGATAATGAAACAAATTTCCAGCCCAAGACAACCTGGAAGGTTGATGGGAAGGGTCTGTTGCACAAGGATGGGAGAGAAGCACAGTCCAATGTGGGCCATGCCCAGTGAGGTAGTTTCCAGACTTCTCTACACACAAATGCAAAAAACATTTAGAAGGTCAGCAGTAAAGATCTATTGGACCTGGGTGAGAGAGGGCAGACCAGCCTGGCCCCAGCACAGCCCTGGGTTGGCAGTGGTATCAGTTCAGCAGCAGCACCTGCTTCCACAACTTGCAGCCCACAGACAGTAAGGGGATCAAACAATTGATCAGAAAGAGATGACAGTGATCTCTTTGCTGGCACTCAGGCAGGATTCTGTTGTTTGCCCATACCTGGATCTGAATCACAGTCCTGGGTGGCAGTCCCAAGGTGAGGAGGAGACCTAGCATAGCAGAGCTTGTGGCAACAGTGGAGAGGGAACAGTCTCCAAACATCCAGGGCAGAAAAGAGGGCTGCTGATCACTTACAGACCAGAGCACAGGCTAGGAGAGGAGTAAACACCTCTCCTTAGATCATACCACCTTGGAAGAACTGAAGACTTACAGGTGCCTAAAAGTATTTCTTAAACAGCAGCACAAATCCCCTGAAGCTTGGGACAGTATGCCCTCCACATTGGAAACAGAACCCTATTTTAACAGTTAAAAAGTCAAGAAATTGGCTGGGAAAATGAGCAAACAGCGGAGAAAAAAATCAGATTTATCTTGGTGACAAGGAAGATCAAAACATACACTCAGATGAAGAAAACAAAGCCAAAGCTCCTATATCCAAAACCTCCAAGAAAAATAGGAATTAGTCTCAGGCTATGGAAGAGCTCAGAAAGGATTTTGAAAACCAAAAAAGAGAAGCAGAGCAAAAATTGGGAAAAGAAATGGGAGTGATGCAAGAAAGTCATGAAAAATGAGTCAACAGCTTGGTAAAGAAGTCCCAAAAAAATACTGAAGAAAATAACACCTTAAAAAACAGACTAGACCAAATGGCAAAAGAGGTCCAAAGCCAATGAGGAGAATGCCTTAAAAAGCTGAATTGGCCAAATGGAAAAGGAGGTCCAAAAACTCACTGAAGAAAACAATTCCTTAAAAATTAGAATAGAGCTAATGAAAGCTAATGACTCTATGAGGAATCAATAATTATAAAGCAAAACTGAAAGAATGAAAAAAACAGAAGACAATGTGAAATATCTCATTGGAAAAACAAATGACCTAGAACATAGATTCAAAAAAGAGAATTTAAAAATTATTGCACTTCCTGAAGGTCATGAACAAAAAAAGAGCCTAGACATCATCTTTCAAGAAAGTATTAAGGAAAACTGCCCTGATATTCTAGAACCAGAGGGTAAAATAGAAATGGAAAGAATCCACCTATCGCCTCTTGAAAAAGATCCCCAAAGGAAAACTGCCAAGAATATTATAGCCCAATTCCAGAGTTCCCAGGTCAAGGAGAAAATATTACAAGCAGCCAGAAAGACACAATTCAAGTATAGTGGAAACACAATCAGGATAACACAAGATTTAGCAGCTTCTAAATTAAGGTATTGGAGGGCTTGAAATGATATTCCAGAGGTCAAAGGAGCTAGGATTAAAACCAAGAATCTACCTACCCAGGAAAACTCAGTGTAATCAATGAGGGGGAAAAATTGATATTCAATGATGTCAAGGAATTCAATGCATTCTTGAGAAGCCAGAGCTAAATAGAAAAATTGATTTTCAAATACAAGAATCAAGAGAAAGCATGAAAAGATAAACAGGAAATAGAAATCATAAGGGACTTATTAAAGTTGAACTGTTTACATTTCTACATGGAAAGATGACATTTGTAATCCATGAGACCTTTTCCATTATTAGGGTAGTTGGAGGGAATATATATAGACAGAGGGCACAGGGTGAGATGAATATGAAGAGATGATATCTAAAAAATAAAATTAAGGGGTGAGAGAGGAAGGTACTGGGAGAAGGAGAAAGGGAGAGGTAGAATAGGGCAAATTATCTCATGTAAAAGAGGCAAGACAAAACTTTTACAGTGGTTGAAGAGCGGGGGAGGTAAGAGGGAATGAATGAACCTTACTCTTTTCAAATTGGCTTAAGGAGGGAATAACATACAGGCTCAATTGGGTATGGAAATCTATCTTACCCCACAGGAAAGCAGGCTGGGAAGGGGATAAGAGAGGGGGCAGTGATAGAAGGGAGGGCAGATTAGGGGAGGGGATAATCAGAAGCAAACCCTTTTGAGAAGGGACAGGGTGAAAGGAGAGAATAGAATAAACAGGGGGCAGGATAGGATGGAGGGAAATACAGTTAGTCTTTCACAACATGACTACTATGGAAGTGTTTTGCATTACTACCCAAGTATAATCTATATGGAATTGCTTGCCCTCTTGATGATGGTGGGTGGGGAGGTGTGGTACTAATCATAATTAAAGATCTTTCCTGCACATTTATCCCCTTAATAAACCTCAGGTGGAGGTTAAGGGAAACTTGATTAGGGTAGGCTTATTTGTAGGAAGGCCCACACCCTTTTGCTGATTAGGTGTGAAGCCCTCTGGCCCTAAACAGGGTATACATATACCCTGAGGGTAGCCATTAAGCTCAGAGTAGAGAGGGCTGCAAAAGGATAGAGCTTGGAGAGAAGAGATCTTTGGGGAGACAGAGAAGTGGAAGAGATGGAGAGACAGAGACAGAGAGAGAGAGAGAGAGAACTTCAAGGAGAGAGAGAACTGCAAGGGCTCTCAGAACTGCAGGAGGAGAGGATGTAGGCAAGCAGACAGTTAGGATTTGTGAGTGAGTGTTTATGGGAAGGCCCTAGCAGAGGGGAAGGTTACAGGATGGCTTGGCTCCTTGCTGCAATATTGTGTTTTAATTTCCTTGCTGTTACATTAAAGTGGACTTACTCATTTTGGGATACAATTACTGCTAGGTTAGATTGGGTTTATTGGTTTTGGGATTTGATCCTCTAGTGTCTGAATAAATGTTTTACTTCTTCTGCCTTCTTTGTAGAGAGTCTTATATTTTGTGATTCTGAACTATACAGGCATACTCATAGCCACCATCAATATCATGAATCTTGCCTTACTGATACAGGAGAAAGGAAGGGAGAGAATTTGGAACTCAAAGTTTTAAAAATGGAATTTAAAAATTATTTTTACATGCAACTTGGAAATGAGATATACAGGCAATTGGGAATAGAAATCTAGCTTACCCTATAGGAAAATAGAAGGGGAAGGGCATAAGAGAAGGGTGTGTGTGTGTGTGCACGTGCGTGCATATGATAGAAAAGAGGGCAAATTGGGGGAAAGGGTAATCAAAATGCACACCATCATGGGGTGCGGAGAGATGAGGAGAAAGTTGGGAACTTAAAATCTTGTGGAAGTGAATGTTGACAAGTAAAATAAATTAACAAATTTTAAAAAATCAATAAAACAGATAAACCATTGGTTAGTTTGATTTTTAAAAAGGAAAAAAGAAAACTATATTACCAGGATCAAAGATAAATAGGATGAATTCAACACCAATGAAGAAGAAATTAAAGCAATAATTAGAAGCTATTTTGCCCAACTGTCAACAAATCTGACAACCTAAGTGAAATGAATTAATATTTACAAAAATACATATTGCCCAGGTTAACAGAAGAGGAAAGAGAATGCTTAAATAACTGTATCTTAGGAAAAGAAAATGAACAAGCCATCAATCAGTTGACTTTCTAAGAAAAAATTCCCAGGGCTAGATAACTTTACAAGTAAATTCTAACAGATATATAAAGAACAATTAATTCCAACACTATATAAACTATTTGGAAAAATAGGCAAAGAAGGAATCCTACCAAATTTCTTTTATGACAGAAATATGGTGCTGATACCTAAACCAGGAAAAGTCTAAAACAGAGGAAGAAAACTATTCATCAATTTCCCTAATGAATACTGATGCAAAATTTTTAAATAAAATACTTGCAAGAAGATTAAAGCAATTATCACAAGAGTCTTCCACTATGATTAGGTAGGATTTATACCAGGAATGCAGGGCTAGCTCAATATTAGGAAAATTATCAGCATAATTGACCATATCAATAACAAAGCCAATTGAAATCATATGTTATCTCAACAGATGTAGGAAAAAACTTTTGACTAAATTCAGAACCCATTTCTATTAAAAATACTAGAGAGCACAGGAATAAAGGGAGCATTCCTTAAAATGATATCTAAATGGTATCTAAAACCATCAGCAAGAATTATTTGTAATGGGGATAAGTTAGAAGCCTTCCCAAAACAATCAGAGGTGAAGCAAGGATCTCCATTATCACCATTATTATTCAATATTGTGCTAGAAATGTTAGCTGTAGCAATAAGAACAGAAAAAGAAATTGAAAGAATTAGAATAGTTAATGAGGAAACAAAACTCTTACTCCTTACAGATGATATGATGGTATACTTAAAGAATCCTAGAGAATCAACTAAAAAAAATAGTTGAAATAATTAACAACTTTAAGCAAAGCTGCAGGATAAAAAATAAACCCGTATAGATAATCAGCATTTCTTTATGTGACCCACAAAGTCCAGTAGCAAGAGATAGAAAGAGAAATTCCATTTAAAATAACCACAGACAATATAAAATACTTGGGATTTGGGAGAGTACCTGCCAAGACAAACCCAGGAACCATTATTAGTAAATGACCATACTAATCTAGTGTTTGATAAACCCAAAACCCCAGCTTTTGGAATAAGAACTTACTATTTGACAAAAACTACTGGGAAAACTGGAAAACAGTATGGCAAAAACTAGGTACAGATCAGTATCTCACACCACATACCAAAATAAGATCATAATGGGTATATGATTTTAACATAAAAGGTCATACCATAAGCAAAATAGGAGAGCAAAGAATAGTTTACCTGTCAGACATATGGAGAAGAGAAGAATTTAGGACCAAATAAGAGATAGAGAACATAATGAGATGCAAAATGGACAATTTTGATTATATCAAATTAAAGGCCTAATTTGTCAAATAGATAGAGAACTGAGTCAAACTTTCAAGAATATGTCATTTCTCCAATTGATAAATGGTCAAAGATATAAACAGGAAATTTTTAGAAATTAAAGATATGTATAATCAAATGAAAAAATGCTCTAAATCACTATGGATTATAGAAGTGCAAATTAAAACAACTCTGAGTTACCACCTCACACCTAATTGGCTAATATGATAGAAAAAAATATAATAAATATTGGAGGGGATGTGGGAATGTTGGGACTCTGATGTATTGTCGGTGGAGTTGTGAACTTATCTAACCACTCTGGAGAGCAATTTGGAACTGTACCCAAAGGGCAAACAAATTATGCATATGTTTGATCTAGCAATACCACTACTAGGTCTATATCTGAAAGAGATTTTTTAAAAAAGGGTTAAGAAACTATTTGTACAAAAATGTTTATACCAGATCTTTCTGCAGTGACAGAGAATTGGAAATTGAGGGGTTTTCCATCAATTAGCAGATGGCTGAACGAGTTGTGGTATACAATTAAAATGGAATAAATGATGAGACTTCAAAAAAACACAGAAAGACTTATAGGAGCTGATGCAAAGTAAAGTGAGCAGAACCAGGAGAACATTGTACACAGGAACAGCAATATTGCACAATGTTCAACAACTACAAATGACAGCTATTCTTAGTAATAAAATGATCTAAGACAATTCCAAAGCACTCATGATGAAAAATGTTATTCACCTCTAAAGAAAGAACTGATGGAGTTTGAATGCAGATTGAAGCATATGATTTTTCACTTTCTATATTTTTATGTTTTTTTTCTTTCTGTCTGTCTTCTTTCACAACATAACTAATATGGTAATATATTTTGCATGATTAAACATATGTAACCCATATGAAATTGCTTATTATGTCAGGGAAGGTCCTCCTACTCAGAGAGGATAAAAGAGAGAAAGGCAAAATTTGGAACTCGAAATAAAAAAAAGAATATTAAAAATTGTCTGGAGGAAAAATAATTTTTTTTTTAAAAAAAGATCACATAGTTCATTCTCATCAACACTAGTACAAGAGCAGGTAGGTTACAAAAGAGCAAGGACTATCTGCAACTAAACTAGCTTATGTTTTGGAAATTTGCAAAATGCACATGTAGCCAGATGTAATGTTAATATTTTCTATTGTAATGTGTACCCTGCACATGGTAATTGTCGCATGTTCAATATGCTCCTCTTTTATTGTTTTTTCTCTCTTGTTTATGTTTATTTGAGTAGTATTAGGATCATGCATTTAATGTATAGCTTATTCAATAACAATAAAAATAACTAGCATTTATATAGCACCTAATATGTTCCAGGCACTAAGTGCTTTACAAATATTATCTCATGTAATTCTCACAACAACCCTGTGAAGTAAGTGCTATTATTATCCCCATTTTACAAGTGAGGAAACTGAGGAAAACAGAGGTTAAGTGACTTGCCCAAGGTCACATAGCTAGTGTCTTGAGGTTTCTTTTGAACTCTTCTGAACTGGAGTTTTCTGACTCCAGACCCAGTGTTCTATCTATTACACAGCCTAGTTGCCTACTGTGAAGTCTGGACACATTATCTGACCATTCTGCAAAGTTAAAATGTTATCATCACGTTGACTTTGTTGTTATACATGTTTGTTTTTGTTATCTGGATATGCAGGTACTGCTGAGTCACATGCATGTAGTATATCTTGCAAGTAAATTAGAACCATAGTCATCAAAACAGAGGATGTTCTGAGTTGTACTAGGTCTATTGCATGTATTATGGATATTTATTTTCTCTGAATGGCATCCATTATTGAGAGAAATTATTTTGCTATTATATCAACAACCAATTATTAAACAAGGACCAAGGCTTTTTCTCCTTTATTTCCTCCTTTAGGGCCCAGGCCCTATAGAAAGTCAGTGTCTCAAGGATGTGGCAGATTGATAAGCTGTCCATAACCCTCAGGAAACATGCTCCACAATCTTGGGCAGGACCTCACTCAACTAGGACGGAGGGAAAGTAAACAGAATTCTGGGTGAATTCTTACCCCAAAGAGAATAGCCCGGTCCTTCTACCTCTGCATTAGAATTGAGGCGGCCCAGCTCATGAAGGAGAAAACCAACCAGAGTGGTCTGGATGGAAATGTCCAGATTGCTAGAGGCAGTGGGATCTCATGAGCAAGCCACATTGTCAGCAGGAGGGGCTGAATACTTCTAGCCCACTTTCTCATTAAATGTCTGCCCATCAGGGTTAATTTTTTTACTTCCACAGCCTCCTCTTTTACAAAGGTATTTAAAGCATTCAGCATCTCCATTTGGTTACTGAGAGAAATTACTGACCATCAATTTATTATTAGCTGGCCTAATTAATAAATTGATTACCTAGAAACTGTGCCTCTTGGGTTTTTCATTTGTGACATTTATCATTTTTAGGCAGATGTCTCTTAGACCTATAAACCTAGCCTTAGTTTTTCTGCTGAGATCCAGTCCTAAACTACCAGTTACCGACTGGATGTTTCGAACGGGATGTTCCATAGGCATTTCAGACATGCCAAAAACAGAACTCAAATGTCTTTCTTTTCAAAGCTATCTCTCATCCAAGCATCCTTATTTTTGTTGAGAGAACCATCATTATTCTAGTCACACAACTTCTAAACCTCATAGTAATCCCTGACTCTTCCCTCAACATATCACTTCCCACCTCAAAAGCCTCATTGTACACTTAATGAAACAAATACAAAGTAGTTGGCCCCAGTATTGAAGGCCATTTACAACCTGGCCCCAATATCTCTTTCTGTAAGGTCCCATTTCATGGTACTCATTGTCTACTTTGTATTCCAGCCAAATTGAAATACCAGTTGTTGTTCCACGATCTCATCCTGCATTCTTCTGCTTCCATTCGTGAATACAACTACCATCCTGTTTTATGTTGCCTTCCTCACATCCCATGACCAGCTAATAAAACTCTCCTTTTACAAGAACTAGCTAAGGGAATACTGCCTTCATGATGCCCTCCCTGATCTCTCCATGTATAAATGTTTGCTCTCTCCTTGAATGTTTCAGGCTACTCGGACTTCCATAGCAGCTAGATGGTACAGTGAATAGAATGCTGAGCCTAAAGACAGGAAGACTTAAGTTCAATCCAGCCATGGACACTTATTAGTTTTGTGACCCTGGGAAAGTTACTTAATCTGTCTGTCTCAGTTTCCTAAATTGTAAAATGAGAATAATAATAGCACTTACATCCCAATCTTGTTGCAAAAATCAAATGAGATATATTTGCAAAGCACTTGACATAGTGCCTGGCACATAGCAGACACTAAATAAATACTTGTTCTCCTTCCCCTTCTCCTTTGTACCTAATAATTTTCTAAATTGTACTATAGTTACTTGGGTACAAATCTCATCCCTGTCTCTTCCCAAACCCCAATTATACTATAAACTCCTAAGAGGTCAAAATATTTTAATAGGTTTTTAATCTTGTTATTCCCAGGGCTTGGCACATAACAGGCATTTAATACATGTTAAATTGAATGGTATTGTCCATAAAAAAATAGAACTGATCGCAGAAAATACTGGCATACTGTCTTAATTGATAACTAAAACAAAACTGGTTACACTCAGAAATAGCTAGTTCCCAAGTCTAAACGAAGCATAAAAACAGGAAAGACATGATTGGTTAGGAATAACAAAGAAGATTCACTAGCAGCTGATTCTAGGATTAATTTGTATCAGTCATTCAAAAATAAATAGAACAATAGAAATTATTTACTATCCCTTTGTCTTCAATTTCTTTATTATATAAGCAGCTCCCAATATTCTTGGAGATCCCTCACTTTAATTTGTTTACATTAAGAAATGCTTCTTTCTTTTCTTCCAAAAATAATGACAAAAAAAATCATAAAATAATGCATTTCATGGTCTACCCATGAAATTCATCTTTTCTTTTCTTTTTACAACTTACCCTCCTCTCAGATCTGACCTTCGTCCTGCACTGCTTCAGTCAACATTTAATTTGGACAAAATTCCCTGAATGTCACATAAAATGCTCAAGCTCCAGTAGCTTGAAAAGCAGAAACATGAAAGGGTAGCCTGGCTTTTTTCCCAAGGTAACAAAATAAACTTACTTGCCAATTAGGCAAATGGCTAAATGTGCATTATTTTAATTGCTTATCTCTGGAAGGCTTTCTTTCTAGACTGAGAAATGCCAGCTCACATGTCAATCAGTTCAGGAACAGAATGTGCTAGTACTGATCATAAATGACAGGTTCAAGAGGCACACTTACCCAACTTGGGAATCGTTGAAAGCAGTTCTTTCAGTTAGCAAATTTCCACCCCCTGCTGTTGCTGCCTGGCCAACTGTCATATGTGTTTGTTTCCTGCTGGTTCCTTTACTGACACTGGGCAGAACATCTCTCAGAGTATGAGTGCTACAGAAAGAACTCTGATGCCAGGTAGAATGAACAGATTGCTTATTCTGGTGACCTTGTTGTAGAGACACCAGTGGTCTGACTTGTCCTGAAGCAAGTCCTGAAGTCAAGTAGTTCTCTTTCTCCAAGAGGTTCCCCATACTTCGGCTTGTTCTTGGCCTGGGGTATGTGAGTACTGCTGGACTGGCAGGGAAGCTATCAAAAACCGTGTCACTAACAGATCCATACTGGCATTGTCTATGGTAAGTATCATAATGACGTTGCCTGCTCATGGTACCATGATGGTTGAAGTCAGCAATTTCTGAACAAGCATATCTTGGTGGCATGAGGACAGTGGACCTCCTGCTCCCATGAGGCCTCAAATTGTGTCCTACCTGGTTTTTCTGGATATAATAGTAGTCACTATATGCATAATTAAGTCTCTCAGGACTACTCCCAGGAGAAATCTCCAGTCTCTTCAGAGGCTGCCTTTGAGACCTTTCTTCCATTGACTTTTGTGAATTATATCGTGCTCTTCCTCTTTCCAAGTGATTCTCATAAGTAGCTGTTGTACCTGCCTGAACAGAAAAGACACAAAAACTTTTTTAAAAGCATGCATCAGATTTTGTTTAGGATTATCAAATAAGCAATAAACAAAAGACCGAAACATCTGAAAGGGAGATGAGTACCTCCCTAGGCAAAGACTGTCAAGAGAAATTCTATTCATCATACAAGGCTGCGTGTACTATTTGCAGCTTCCAGTTTTCCCCACTGCCCACACAAAATTAATTTTCCCATAATTCAATTATGAACTGGTTTTACCTAGGAAAGCAAGATTGGGGGGGGGGGTAGGGGGGGGAAATAAGAAAGCCCATAAAGCCCCACACTGATTAAATACCAAGTTTAGTCCTGTAAAATTCTCACCTTTAAAATATCATATGTTTTGGTAACAGGGGAACACCCTAGAGAGAGATGGTTTTCAACTAAGTTCGGATTGCAGACATATTCTGGAACACTTCTGGTTCGAGGCAGGCTTCCTACAGTCAAAAACAAATCAAAGTAATTCAGACCATTACCAGATTAATAACTGTTAGTTCCATAAGAGCCCTGGGATAGGTTGAAGGAATGTAATCAAGGTCAGTAATATGTAAATAAGTTTGGAATAGAGAATCTTGATGCTAGTTTTATAATAGCTCTGTATGTCTAGAGTTAGGGTGATTATGAAATTCTCAGGACAAATTAACTCACTGTAATTAGAAAAATGAGAGATAGTAGTTTTAGACTGAAAAGGTAACTATAATACTACTAACTCATTTTATGGGCTTTAAAGTTTGTAAAACAATTCATGTAAACTGTCTCACTTGCTTCTCAAAACTCTTTGGTGTAAGTGTTAGTTATAATTATGCCCACTTTACAGACGAGGAAAGTGAGGCTTAGAGATGTCAAGTGACTATCTCAGGGTGACTCTGCTAGTAAGTTCTGGAGTCAGAATTCAAATCCAGTGCTTCCTGACCAAGTCCAAAACAAATATCCCACTACAACACACACAATAATAATAGGGTGAGGCAACTTCTACAAGACTAGGATGCATTGGTTTATTTTAATTTTACTTGATTTTTTTCAATTAGTATGTATTTATTTCTGTTCCTCACATGGTACCTTACCCCCCAATCTAAAAAAAAAAAAGTAAAATCTTGTGACAAAAATGTATGGTCAAACAAAAAAAAATTTCCACATTGGTCATGTTAAAAAACATATATCTATTTCTGCATCTTGGGGCCACCTAGTTCAGGAGGTAAAAAGCATGTTTTCATTATCAGTCCTCTAGAATTATGGTTGGTTAGTAATTTTGATTAGTGTTCTTAAAGCTTTAAAAGTTTTTTTTTTTAAATCATTACAATGTTGCTGTTACTATATAAATTTTACTCCTGGTTTTGCTCACTTCACATCAGTTCATACAATTCTTCCTAGGTTTCTCTAAAGTCATCCCTGTTATAATTTCTTACTATGAATAATATTCCACTCCAGTCATTCAGTAAAAAAATATTTATTAAGCATTCAATATGTGACAAGAACTGTGCTAAGTGCTAAGGATACAAAGAAAGGCAAAAGACAGTTTCTGCCCTTGAAGACCTCCCAGTCTAATAGGGGAAGACAACATGAAAATAATTAGGTAAAAACAAGTTATATGTAGGACAAACTGGAAATAATCAACAGAAGGGAGGCACCAGAATTAAGGGGTATTGGGAAAAGGGTTCCTGTAAAAAGAAATATTTTTGCTGGTACTTGAATGAATCCCAGGAACCTCAACTAATAGGCACCTTCTTATTTCCAGTTTTTGTTTTTTTACTGCAAAAGAGCAGCTATAAATATTTTTGTGTATAGGGGTCTCTATACTCTTTCTTTGATCTCTTTGGGCTATTGACCAAGAAATGTTCTTGCTAATTCAAATGGCATGTGTCATTTAGTGACAATGGGGGTAGAATGCTAACTTGTTTTCCAAAATGGCTGGACCAATCGACATTTCCACCTACAATGCAATTTTCCTACAACCCCTCCAAAATGTCATTTTCCTTTTTCATCACTGTTGCCAATCTGATAGCTATGATCTACTCAGAGTTGATTAAATTTTCATGCTTCTATTTATTAGTGATTTGGAGCATTTTTTCAATGATTTATCAATTGCAAAATGACTTGTTTTTATAAATTTGAATCAGTTCCTTATGTATCTTGAAGTTTTGTCAGAGAAAAAAATACCTTTCCCCCTAGTCAATCACTTGGATTTTAAATTTAGCTATATTAGTTTTATTTGTGTTAAAAGTTTTATAATTTTATGTAATCAAATGTGCAAACCTTGTGCAATACTGGAATTAATTTTTCTTTAAATGCTTATAAAATTTGTTCATAAAGCCATCTGGCTCAAGGCTTTTTTCTTTTTAAATTCATTTATGGCTTGTGTAATTTTTTTTTGGTTTGGCTCGATTAGATTCTCTATTTCTTTTGATAATATGGTCATTTTGTATTTTTGTAAATAGTTATTCATTTTATTTGTTATTTTATTAGTATTTAATTGGGCAAAATATTTTCTAATAATATATTTTTTTTCATTTGTTGTGAATTTTACTTTTCCATTATTTTGATACTGGTAATTGAGTATTCCTCCTTTTCAACCTAATTCAAAAATGTTTTATCTATTTTGGTGCTTTCTTTGTTTCAAAAAGAAAAATAGCTCCTAGTTTAATTTATTAATTTTTTTCTTTTTCTTTTTGCTTTAAGTTGTGTTCATCTATCCTATGATCTCCAGGATTTCTATTTTGGTGTTTAATTGGAGGTTTAAAATTTCTTGGTTTTCTAGATTTTTTAGTTGCACACCCAATTGATTGATCTGGTTTTTTCCCCCTCTTCTGTTGAACAAAGTATTAATGAAATATTAATTTTCCCCTAAGGACTGCTTTGGCTGCATCCCAAAAAAATTTTTTTGTGGTGTCTAATACTTGTCATCATCTTTAATAAAATTCTCTACTGTTTCTATGATTTGTTCTTTGACCTAGCCATATTTTAGAATTAATTTATCAAATTCCCAGTTAATTTTTAATCATTTCTCCAATGGACCGTTATTATATGTTAATATATTATTATATTAATATAACTGTTACATATTATATTAATATAAGTAACATACTAATATTATATGATACGATGTTTTACTGTGTTTAGTAAAGGATGTGTTTAATATTAATGCTTTACTGCATTTGTTTGTGAGGTTAATACCCTAACACAGTCAGTTTTTGTACAGCTGTCATGCACAGCTTAGACATGTGTATATCCATTTCTATTCCCACTTAATAATCTCTAGACATCCACCATACCTAAGTTTTCTAAAATTCTATTTAAGTCCTTAACATCTTTTTTGTACTTTTGTTATATTTGTATATACTATATGCTCTAAGAAGGGTCTATTCAGATCCTATTAGAGTTTTACTATCTATAACTCATTTAGTACTTCCTTTACCTATTTAGATGCAACGTCATTTGATGCATTTATGTTAAGTACTGAAATTAATTCATCATATTGATGTGGGTACAAATGGTGTCCTAAGGGTTAATATTAAGGGTTACTTTTTTATTACCTAGTGAGGCCCCTCCTGACCCTGAGGGTATCCTAAAGTTTCTTCCCCTTATCTTGGAATACCATAAAACTTTCCCCTTATCCTACACCACAAAATTTCTTGTCTCCCTCATTCTGGGTCATAAAATTTCCTGTCTTCCTTATCCTGCCCTTATAAAAACAAGCCCCCATTCCTCTGTAAATTGCTAGTCCTTCTTTCAGGACTAGCCCTGTGCTTTTGCATCAGTAAAGTTCTCCTTGTTAGGAGAAAATCGTCTAAGTGAATTGACACCTGAATCAGCTCTCCCAACTCTAAACCTCAACAACATCTTTTAGCAAAATTAACTTTCCCTGTTTATTTTTTTTAATTAAGTGCATTTTTGTTGTTATCTGTTCATAATAACGATTGCTAACTCTACTATTTTCAGTTCAGCTGAGGTGTGATAGATTTTGCTTTACCCATTTAACTCTGTGAATATTTGTTTCAAGTGTGCTTCTTACAAACAACATAATGTTGAATTCTGCTATCTTCTTCCTTTTTATGGATGAGTCATCCAATTTGCATTCAGAGTTGTGATCATTAATTTTGAATTTCCCTTCATCCTATTCTATTAATACTTTGTTCTCTTCCTTTCTTGCTCCTTCCTTATCATACATAGACTCTTACCCTTTCTTCCTTTCCTTTTACACCCCATTTCATGTCTCCCCTTCAAAGTTTAGGGCTTGTTTTGCTTGTGATTAATCCCTGAATCTAACCTCTCCCTTTGTCTCTTTATTCCTTTCTCCTTATTTCCTCCTATTTCCTGGTCGAATTGAATATATTTGTACATCAAACTCTTTGAATGAATGAATAAAACATTTCTTAAATGGTTACTACAGGCTAAGCATGGTGTCAAGCACTGGGGATACAAATAAAAAGCAAGATGGCCAGGCTTTCAATAGCTCACATTCTAATGGAAGAGATGGAACATCCAAGGCTCCTCGTCCTCCTGAAATTAGGATGGGAGCACTAGAGCTGTGAGAGTAAAGTCAAGAGGTATTTGGGGGTTGAACTGTGTAGAGGTTGGGGTGGGGGAAGTGGGTTGTACTGATTTCTAGTCTTTCTTGGCTAGTCTTTCCCAAGTTACATAGGCCTACTTGTAGCAACTTGAAACAAAACAGTCTTCAATCTCTGTGCCTTTGCATTGGCTCTTTCCAAAGCCTGGAATGTTCTGCCTCTTTGCCTCCACCTCTTATTTTTGTTGTCTTCCTTAAAGATTCGGCTCAAATCCTGCTTTCAGCCAGAGACCTTTCCTGATCTCCCCTGTAGCTTGCCCTTTCAGATTAACTTCATTTATATATATGTACCTACTTACTTACATGTTACCTCACAGATAAGAATGAGAGTTTCTTAATGGCAGAAACTTGTGTTAGTTTGCTTATTTGTTTTGCTTTTATTTGTATTCTTAGTGGACAGCACAGTACCTGGCATAGGGCAAGCTGTCTATAAATTCTTATTAACTGGCTGACTAACTAAACAAAATATTATATTAAGCAGCCAATTGGGACAAATAAGCTTAGGGAGGGGGAAACACAAAGAAAATCCATGTTGATATAGATAGGGTATTACTGTGAATGGGTATCAGCCCAAGCTGAAAACCTTTGGTTTGATGGCCTAAAATTTATCTTAAAAGATTGGAGAGGTTTGATGCTTTGGGGGAAAAAATTAAGTACATGTTAAAACTAAGCTGAGTGTTGGAAATTCAACAAAATAAAAATACATTTTATTTCTTATATGAAAGTTATGTGTCTTTCTACCAAGATTTGCAGAAAAACCACTCACAATATGAACTCCATTAGCATTTAGGCTGGAAAATGTGTTAAATTTCTTATGTTTTAAAGAGACTGAGTCTTTCCCCCCCATTTTCTGTCTTCTCACACTTAACTCTCTATAGTCTGATTTCCAACTTCATGATCCAAAGTCAAATTTAATGGATTTTTCTCAATCCTCATCCTTCTTGACTTCTGCAGCTGTTGATACTGTCTTCTCTTGATACTTTCTCCTCTCAGTTTTTATGACACTACTCTCTTCTGATTTTCTTCTTACATATCTGACCACTCCTTTTCAATCTCCTTTGCTGGCTGGATCTTCATCCAGTTCATGTTTGCTCATCTTAGGTATTCTCCAGAGATCTGACCTGGGCCTTCTTTTCTTCTTCCTTTGCTATTCCACTGTGTAAACTCAGCTCCTATGAATTCAATTATAATTTTTATGCTAATGATTCTCAAATCTATTTATCCAGTCTTAACCTTTCTGCTGAAGTCCAGTCTTGTATGTCCAACTGCTTATTGGACATCAGGATATAGATATCCTGTACACGTCTTAAACTGATATGTCCAAAACTGAACTCATTTTTCCCCTCTGCACACTCACCCTTCTTCCTAAGTTCCTTACTACTATTGAGAATACCACCTTCCTCCCAGCCATGCAGGCTTGAAACATAGGTGTTGTCCTTGTCCTCACAAATCTTGTTTCTGCTTTCCTAATATCTTTCATATGTGCCCCATCCCCTTCTCTGACTCATTCTGGTGCAAGCCCTTATTACCTCATACTTGGACTACTGAGATAGTTTGCTGGTTGGTCTCCTTACCTCAATAGTCTTCCCACTTTGTCCATCTTCCAATCAGTTGTCAATGTGATCTCCCTAAAGCACAAGACTAACAATGTCAAACTCCTATCTAACAAACTCCAGTTGCTCCCAGATCAAATATAAAATCCCTCATGTGGCATTCAAAGCCTTTCATAATCTCTCTCTTAACTTTCTACTGTTCTTACACCCCACCCCACCAATCATATACATCATGACGCTAGCATCCTTGCTTTTCTTCAAGTCATTCCATCTCTTGATTCCAGACATTTTTGCTGGCTGATCCTATGCCTGGAATTATCCCTATCCTCCACCTGTCTTCTCTGGCTTCCTTTATCCCAATACTTTCAAGTATTTTTAATAGAAATAAGTGTTGAATTTTATCAAAAGCCCTTTTTGCATCTATTGATGTAATCATATGACTTTTTAAAACTTTTATTATTTATGTAATTAATTATGTTAATAGTTTTCCTCATATTAAACCATCCCTACATTCTTCATATAAATCCCACTTGATCATAACGTATAATCTTTGTATTATATTGTTGTAATCTTTTAGCTAGTATTTTATTTGGGATTTTTGCATCCATATTCATTAATGAAATCAGTCTATAATCTACTTCCTCTTCTGCTAATCTAGGCAATTTATATTTTTGCAAATATTCTTCCATTTCACTTAAATTGTTAAATGTCTTGACATGTAATTAGGCTAAATAACTCCTTATAATTGCTTTAATTTCATCTTTATAAGTTGTAAGAAGACTGAAAGGTAAGAGGAGGCCTTTTCATGTAGACAAATCTGGTCTCCCTCACTAGATTTTAAGTCCCTTAAGCACAGGATCTTTATCTTATATTGCCTAATAACCCTTTTAACCCTAACATAGTGCTTTGGTAGATGATTAATATTTGGTGATTAGTCTTTTCCCTATGTACACTGAAAATGTAATTCTATTCTAAAAAAAGTAATTCTATTTATAAATGCTCAGTTTATAATTAATTTCTTAGGAATACAATTATAAAGTTATATAATATGTATGTAAACCATAATGAATGAGTTACATCTTTATTGATGTTCAGTCATTTTCAGTTGTGTCAGACTTTTAATGACCCCATTTGGGGTTTTCACAGCAAAGATACTGTTGTGGTTTGCCATTTCCTTTTCTAGCTCATTTTACAGATGAGGAAACTGAGGCAAACAGGGTAAAGTGATTAGCCCAGGATCACAAAGCTAGTAAGTGTCTAAAGTCATATTTGAATGCAGGAAGATGAGTTTTCCTGACTCTAGGCCCAGCACTCTATCCAACGGTCCACCTAGCTGCCTTAAGCTGCATTAATAAAAACAAAAATATGATGGGAATCCATGCTAAGAGGTAAGTAAAAACCCTGAAGTTCCTACTAGACCAAATACTCATTTTAAAAAATTCAATTAGAAACTACATTAAGGGACTTTCCATAACTGCACAAAAAAACTTAGTTGAGGGTTTTTTCAAGCAAAGTCACAGTACAGATAGTCTCCCACTATGACCAGATATATGTGGTCAGGGTTATACAAGTTGTAGACTTGTAACTCACAAGATTCTGTGTTCAGAATCAAGAAGCAAGAGAGGAGGGCTTCTCTGAAAAGGCTCCAGGGTAGTCAGGAAGCCCCAAGGAGCAGCAGGAGGTGTAGTGCCATGCAGAGTTCAGAGTGGAACACAGCCCAGGGCTCTCAGTTCCCTAACATTCTAGCCTCTGACATGAGAGAGAGCCCTGAAGATACAGCACTCTGAACCTGAAAGGTCTGGTTTGAAAGAGTAACCATGAGAGGTGAAGACCAGTGCAGTAACCCAGGAGAATGAGGGTAGAACAAATAGGGATGATCACCTCACTCAAAAGAATTGATTCAGGAACTTAGTTGGAGAGATAAGTAAATCAAAGAAAATATCAACCAGTATCACATATTGTTGCAAATCCTATTCCATTATAGCTACAAGCAAAGATTCAAAGAAAAAAAATGCATTTTCCTCAAGGATTACATGAACACCTAGAAGAAATAAAGCTCTTGAGGAAAGAAATGGAAGGAGAAAAGAGTAGTTTAGAAGTGAAAGTGGTATTCCTCACCTAAGAGATAGAATCCCTTAAATAGCCCAAACAAAAATCAGTGATTCCATAAGACAGCAAGAAATGTTAGAAAAAAAATCAAAAGACTGAAAAAGAAAGAAAATGCATGATATCTGATATAAAAAACTACTTGATCTAGAAAACAAGTCAACAAAAGTTAAAAATCATTAGAATCTTTGAGAACCATGATTAAAAAAGAAAAACCCTCAACAGTCATAAGACATCCTAAATGAAAACTGTCAGAACCAAAAGGCAAAGTAACAATAAATTAACTAATTTTCTTAAAAAAGGATTCAACAATTGCCTTCTGAAAAGTTCCAGGAATGTCATTGACAAAATCCAGAGGTCCCATACCAAAGAAAAAATTTGTTCAGTTTTTTTCAGTCATGTTGATTCTTTGTGACCCTATTTGGGGTGCTCTTGGCAAAGATACTAGAGTGGTTTGTCTTTTCCTTTTCCAGATCATTTTACAGATGAAGAAATTGAAACATAAAGGGCTGAATGACTTTCCCAGGGTCACACAGCTAGTAAGTTTCTGAGACTGGATTTGAATTCAGGTTTTCCTGACTCCAGGCCTGTCACTTTATCCACTGCTCCATCTAGCTAAAAGAAAAAAAACTACAAACAAAAATACTAGAAAGGTATCAAAGAATTACATTCAGGATCACAGAAGACCTAGGGACTTCTACCATATCTATTTCCATCCTTTCCCAGGCTCCCACCTCTCTGGACTTTCTCTACCATACCACAAAAGCCTCCTCACCTTGGAAGTTCATTTCACTCTTGAATTTCTCACACTGGAAGTACTCTTCAACCCTACAGCTCCTACTGCTGATTGGCTATTTTCTTCCAGAACTTCATTGCTCTCCAAGTTCCATTACTGACTTTTGGACTTTTTTTACTATGTTTTCCCTCCCCTCCCCATAGGTTACCTTCTCTTTTCACCCCTTTTCCCAATTTTCCTCCCCACTTTACAGCTTGCTTTTATGTATTTGTTTTCTCCACTAGAGTGTAATCTTCTTCAGGGTCGAGACTTTCTGCAAATATTCGTCTTCCTAGTATTTAGTACAGAGCCTGACACATTGTAATAAAATGCTTAATAATGTTTAATGTTTACCGATTTGACTATAAATAAGAGGCAATCTTGAAATACAATATTCTAAAAGGCAAAAAGAGATAAAGTTTACAACCAAGAATAACATACCCTGGAAAGTTGACTATAACAGTACAGGAAAAAATGAACCTTTAATGTATCAGGCACTTTCAATTATTTTTTATAAAAAGGCAAACAGAAGTCCAGATAAGCCTAGAAAGGTAAATTTATTTGAGGTACTGGAAGGACTTACATCATGATACAATGCTACCATTCTACTAGAGGTTGAGGGAACAAACATCTCTTCAATACCTTAATGTGTTCAAAAGTTATTGAGGAAGTCAAATAAGAAAAACACAAGTCCTAGAGGTGGATTTGTTCTTAGAAAGGAGGAAGAAGAGGTGGAATTTGCTATTCCTCATAACTGGAATACTTGAGAAGAAGAGTATACAGGGTGTTCCAAAAGGTGTTTTTGCTGTTGTTGTTGTTGCAGTTTTAAGCTATTAAAGCTTGGGACATGCTAAATGAACATGGAGAAAGGGGTGAAAAAGTGGGTACCATGTGAACTTCACTCTTATTTGGAAGAAGATAAAGGAGAGTTAAACACACCCTTACCCACAAAGAGTTTAGTGTAGAAATTTATCAAACTCGATAGCTGAAAAGGGATGGAGATTAAGCTGGATGTTAATTTCAGAGAGGAAAGTCACAAGCAAAACAAACTTCTTGCTCTTGAAGGACAGATCTAGAATCTAAGGACATGCCTTAGATTGCCTCATGCAAATGGAGAATGTTGAATAAATTGTGGCATATGAATATAATTGAATACTTCTGTTATCTAAGAAATGATAGGTGATTTCAGAGACTCCTGGATAGTTTGGGCACAGGGTTAAATGAGTAGAACCAAAAGAATAATTTATACAAGGAAAACAATATTGTAAAGAAAATAACTTTGAAAGGCTTAAGAATTCTGAGAAAAGCAATAAGCAATCACATCTCTGGAAGATATATGATGGGACATGTTACCCTTGTTGTTCTTCAGAATTCAAGAGGACCAAAATGACATCATGATGTCAGGATCATTTGTGTCTGACCCTAGCTGATCAAACCAAGATGAACTCAGAAGGTTCTATCTCAGGTTGGGTACAAATAGTCCATATGAACATTTAGGAAGGAAATGTCTCTAAATTTGTGCATCTCACATATTTTTCAAGCTATTGCAATTCTGCTTTGTTCATAGAGTACAGTGGCTTTCTTTGATGTGGGCATGCCATGCTGGCTGATCCTATGCCAGTGTCTTCCATGTCTCACAATCAATACCAAAGTTCTTCAGAGAGACCATGAGAGTGTTATTTTATTACTTCTTCTAACCTCCATATGAATGCTTGCCTTATGTGAGTTCTCAGTAGAATAATCTAGGCAAACGTACATTTGGCATTTAAACAGTGTCACCAGCCCATCGGGGTTGCCAAGCTCTCTGCATTAGAGTTTGAATGCTGGCATTTCAGCTCATGAAAGGACCTCAGTGTCCGGTACCTTATCTTGCCAAATGATCTTCAGAATCTTCCTAAGACAATTCAAATAGAAGCAGTTCAATTTTCTGGCTTGGTGCTAATAGACAAGTCAAGGTTTTACAGGCATGCAACACTGAGGTCAGTACAATGGCTCTGCAAATCTTGGTAGGTAGCCTAATACCCTTTGTCTTCCACACTTTCTTTTGGAGCCTCCCAAACACTGAGCCAGCTCTGGCAATGCATGCATCAACCTCATCATCTATGTGTTCATCTCTGGAAAGTACACTGCCAAAGTAAGGAAACTAATTCACGGCATTCAAAATTTCTCCATTTCCTATAATTGATGATTCCTTGTAGGGATGGTGTGGTGCTGGCTGTTTTCTTGGTGTCAATTGTCAGGCTAAAATCAGCACAAGTGGCAAAGAATCAATTTATACTATGCTGCATTACAGTCTCAGAGGCTGTTTTGAGTGCACAATCATTTGCAAACAAAAAGTCCCTCCACTTTAGTCTTGGCTTGTAGCGTTTTCAAGTTAAATAATTTACTACCATCGATGCAGTAGTTGATCTTGGTGTCATTTTTGTCCTCACTGAAGGCGACTAACAACATTGCTAAAAACATCATGTTAAAAAGCATGGGAACAAAGACCTAGCTCTGCTTTCACTCCACTATTGGCTGTGAAAGTGCAATAGCATTGTCCATTATCCAAAATCTGTGCAAGCATTCCATCAAGAAACTGACATACAGTATTGATGAACACCTCCAGAAACCAAATTTTGCCAAGATTTCCCACAAGCCCTCAGGACTGATGATACCAAAGACCTTGGTCATACTGATAAACGTTGTGTACAGAGCTCAGTTTTGCTCCTGGCATTTTTCGTGGAGTTGCTGGGCAACAAACACTATTCATAGGCCTTTTGTGAAGCCTGCGAGAAATGATTATTTTTCTCACATTAATAACCAATTAATATGGGGTTGGGGAAGAATCCAGGTTTTTTCCCTTTCTATTTACTTATTCAAAGTCCAGTCTCTCAAGGACATTTCTGACCTTGCTCAAAAGATTTACCCCATCTAATCTAAGTTCATTGACTTTTGCCCTTTTGACAGCACTTTGACAGTTTAAAAAGCACTGAAGGGGTCTTGAGTAGAAAAAGTTTAAGAAGCCCTGAAGACTGCCCAAAGGAAAGAGTGGTCTGGCTTGAGATGAGTCTCTCTTTGTCCATGAGTGACATGATCAGAAAGCCCCTCATTGGAATAGACCCACCACTCATTATAATATTCATTATCTCATTAATTGTTAACCAATCAGAATTGGTTTCCATCTGTCAGGAACACCTACTCTTCTAGGAGCAAAAAAGCACTGAGTGGCCTCTGTGATTCATCTTTGGTTTACAAGAGAAAGACAAATGACCATCATTTTATTATCTGCTAGCCACAATTAATAAAATTTATTATTAATTACCCAGAAATTATGTCTCTTGGACTTTTCATATGTCAAAAGCCACACTGGCTCTCAGAGAGATGACTATCTTCCAGGTGAAAGATCAGCCTATTATGGAGGACTCTGACAAGAATCTTGTGGGCACTGACTTAGATAGAGACTCTCCCTACCCACCCCTAGCCCCCACTCCCACCCCATCCCTGCCCCTAATTGTTGCAGGTTAACCTATTTCCTTTCTCTTTATAAAGACAGACAATGGAAGCATCCTTGAACTCCTGGGGGATTACCTCCTCTTGCCTTATAACCCAGAATATTTCAGTCAGCTTTTATATGAGCAGTGGATCTCCTGCCTTGTAAATCTCTGCTAGAATAGAATTAGCACCAGGCAATTTGCCACAAATGAGGAGCCCAGTAGCATTCAAAACCTCTTCTTCAGTTTGGAAGTTCAGTTAGAAAGAAATTTACTTCAACCTGAGGCATACAGTTAATGGCTTTAGCCTTGGTTGATGAAAAGTCTGTTGAGAACATCATGAAAGAGTTCTGCCCATCTCTCTAAGATCATGTCCTAAGTGTGGCTCCATCATTGCTGAAAAGTTGAGATTCACCATAGGTCTGGCCCATAGATAGCCTTCAGAGCATCATAAAAGCACTCTGGATTGTTACTTTTTGCATAAAACTGAATTTCTTACTAAGCCAAGAATACTGCATCTCTCCAAACTTCACTTACACTTCACTTTTGATAGAGTTAACTGTTACCTTCTTAGAAAGTAATTTTTCTTTGATCTCATCAGGGTTCATCATGATGGCAGCATACACACTGATGGTGGTATGACACTTTCCTGCAAATGGTAGTTGCTTTGCCATGAGCCTATCCTTCACTCCTTTTAGGAGGTTTACAAGTTTGTTGACTAGATTTGTTGTTGTTGTTGTTGTTTTTGGAGGCAATCAGGGTTAAGTGACTTGCCCAGGATCATACAGCTAGTGTCTGAAGCCAAATTTGAACTCAGGTCCTCCTGATTCCAGGGCCAGTGATTTAC
The DNA here is from genome assembly GCF_011100635.1 of Trichosurus vulpecula. Lineage (NCBI taxonomy): Eukaryota > Metazoa > Chordata > Mammalia > Diprotodontia > Phalangeridae > Trichosurus > Trichosurus vulpecula. The sequence continues at coordinate 284,444,138 of NC_050577.1, forward strand.
ACACTATGCCACCTACCTGCCCCTAGATTAGTTTTGACTGTGAATCCTACACCAGCTTTATAGGGCTTCCCTATCACTGTAGCCACTCCAGAAAAATGTATATCCAATTCCAATTTTAGGAAGCTGGCCTTCATTTGCTAGCCTTGTGAAAACTTGAGTGAAAACACTGGGCTGCTATTTGGATGCAATTATCTACTGAGTTCTCTCACAACAAGAGCTGTTTGTCTTTCAGATCAAGTAGATTTTGTGTTGTCCAGAAGTGTGTGCACATTCCACATACCAATGATGAATGGAATCTTTGCAAAAGTTTTTGTACAATTTTTGTGTTTTGACCACAGGGCAAGATCCCTATATGCTGCAGAAAGCAAGCCAAAGTTAGGAACAACTTTGATTGCATAAAATTAAAAATGTTTTACACAAACAAAACTGATGCAGTTTAAAAAAAGAAGAGAAGGTAGATGGAGAAAATATTTACAATAAATTTCTCTGATAAAAGTCTCATTTTGAACATATATAGGGAACTGATTCCAATTTATAAGAGTAAGAGGCATTTCCCTATGGATAAATGGTCAAAAGATATGAACTAGCACTTTTCAGAGGAAGAAATCCAGTCAATTGACATGTGAAAAAAATGCTCAAAATCACTAAGAAACTAAAATCAAAGTAAAAATAACTCTAATCTTCCACTTCATATTGATGAGATGAACAACACTGACAAAAAAAGAAAACAGTCAATACTAGAGGGGCTGTGGGAAAACAGGTACATTAGTGCACTATTTGTTCTTGGTCAAGTCACTCTGGAAAGCAATTTAGAACTATCTCCAAAAAGTTATTAAATTGCACATAACCTTCAACCCAGTGGTACCAATATTAGGTCTATACCTTAAAGAGAACAAAAAAGAAAACGACCAAAATGTGCAAACATATTTATAGCAGGATTTTTTTTTTTTGCAGTGGTAAAGAAATTGGAAAGAGAAAGTCTACCAATTGTATAATGGCTGAATTAGTTATGGTATATGAATGTCACAGAACACTTCTGTGTTATAAGAAATGATGATGGGGGTGCTTTCAGAGAAACCTGAGAACACTTATATGAACTGATACACAGTAAAATACATAGGGCCAGGAGAACAATTTATACAATAACAATACTCCTATAAAGGAAAACAACTCTAAAAAACTTTAGAATCACCCACAGTTCCAGAAAACTCATGAAGAAACATGCTACTCACCTCCTGACAGAGAAGATAGAGTCAAGGTGTAGATTGAGACATATTTTCTTTTGGACATGGCTAATGGGGGAATTTGTTTTACTTGACTAGACATGTTTGTAACAAGACTTTTGTTTTTCTTTCTTTCTCTTTGTGGGTCAGAAAAGGAAGACAGAGAAAGAAATGGCAGATTTTCATTTATTGAAAAAAAAAGGTAAAAAAGAAATTAAGGTACAGGCAATAGGTTCCTTTCATTTACATAAAATGAACTTGAGAAAGATCAACAAATATGAAAATTGCAATATATAAAGAAACAAGAGATTTTATGCAAAGCTGTGAATTTCTATTAAACTTGTTTTGTTTTTCAAACTGTATATTAATTTTAACACTACAGTAACAAAAACAGACTTGCTTTTCCATGTCCCTTTTTGAATTTCTTATTTTGTGTATTTTTAGTGTTTCAAAGAGTGCTCTTTTCTTTCCTTTCTTTGTTTTTTTTCCATCCCTTTCACTATCTAGCAAGTCACCCACCCCTCTCCCCACCAGAAGTCCAGCTTTTAAAAAAAATATAGCCAAACAAAAGAAATAAATTCATACACTAGCTGTGTCTGAAAATATGTTTCATGATGAACCTCTTCCTTTTATGAATCACAGCAAGAATATGAATAGTATGTCCACAAATTCACAAAAAGTGACTCTTTGAACACAATTATAAAATACTCTTCACACAAAGGCAAATCTAAACAATGAGAGAAATATTAGTTATTCATGGGTAGACTGAGTCAATATAATAAAAATGACAATTCTACCTTTGCTGATTTCCTTATTCAATGTAATACCAAACTATCAAAGAATTATTTTATAGAGCTAGAAAATAATAATAACAAAATTCATTTGGAAGCACAAAAGGTGAGGGATATCAAGGTAATTGATGAAAAATATGTGAAGGAAAAGTGACCTATCAGTACCAGATTTCAAGCTATATTACAAAGCAGTAATCATCTAAACAATCTGGTTTCCAGATCAGTGGAATAGATTACATACACAAAACACAGTAGTATAGTATATAGTACTATAGTGTTTCATAAACACAAAGATCCAAGCTTTGGGGGTAAGAACTAACCATTTGACTAAAATTACTGGGAAAACTGGGAAGAAGTTTGGAAGACACCAGGCAATAACCAGCATTTTATACTGTATGCCAAGATAAGGTCAAAACGGATAAATAATTTAGACATAAAGGATGATCCAATGCCATCCCAATTAAATGAACTGAAATTATTTTACTGAATTAGAAAATGCAATAAGAAAATTCACTTGGAAGAATATCGAAGGAACTAATAAAAAAAATGTAAAGGAAGGAGGTTTAACAGTACCAGATCTTAAAATATATTATAAGTCTGTAATTATCAAAACTATCTGGTACTGGCTGAAAAATTGAAAGCAGATTAGTAGAAGAGAGTAGGCATACAATTTACAGGAGCAAACATATATAGTAACCTTCTATTTGACAAGTGTAAAGACTTAAGAAAACTGGAAAGTCTGGCAGAAATTGGGCACAGACCAATATCTTATACCATTTACCAAGATAAATGGACATACGACTTAGATATCAAGAAATATTACAAGAAAATTTGAAGAACATGGGATTTATTATCTATCAGACTTATGGATAGGAGAATAATTTATGAATAAGCAAGAGATAAAGAATAGTGTGAGGTGAAAATGGATACTTCCAAGTACATTAAAAAGGTTTTATACAAATAAAACAAATGTAGCTAAGATCAGAAGGAAAGCAGAAAACTGGGGAAAAGATTTTATAGACAGATTGTTAGATAAAGATCTCATAACTCAAATATATAAAGAACTCTGGCAAATCTATAAGAATATGACTCATTCCCCAATTGATAAACGGTCAAAGGATATGTACAGGCAGTTTTTCAATGAAGAAATCCAAACAATCTATGAACATGAAAAAAATGCTCTAAATCATCATTGATCAGAGAAATGCAAAATTGATTTTTGGACACAAATGTGAAACTTTACATTCTTATTAAACTTCACCATATTCAATTTGACCCAAAGTTCTATCTGGTCAAAATCTTTATTGCATGCTGATTCTGTCAGCTAAGGCTAGATGGGTTAGGTATGCTATAGTGTAGAGAAGATTCTTTTTCAGATATGGGTTAGATTAGACTAAATACCCACTGATCCTTTCAACCCTGAAATTCAATGCTTGAATGAAACTGATACATATAGCTACACCAAGTAAGACTCATTAATGTATCTTGAAAATGTTTACTTCTAAAGGATGAAAACAAATGGGAAATTTTCTTGCCTGAGGAAATTATCATAATGTTATAGATTAGAGAAAGATACTATAGATGTTAACAGCATAAATCATCCTGAAAGAGCCAGTGATTCAGTAGAAAGAACAATGTATATGCTTAAATAAGCTCCAAAGGTCACACAATTAAAAACTAGATGAGGAAAAGAAATAACTTTCACAACTAAGGATGAGGGGAGAATTCTTAACTAAACAAAAAATAAAGACCATAGAAAATAAATAAACACCTCTGATTATAAAAATTGTAAAATCAAAATTAATGCTGTTAGAATTTCTCTGATATGAAAATGACATCCCAGATATATTAGGAACTGACACACACATATATGTCTTATATAAGTAGATGAGTTATTATATAGGTAAATGGATAAGTAGTCAAAGGATATGAATATCCAAATGAAAAAATGCTTCAAATCACTAACAATTAGAGAATATAAATTAAAATTACTCTGAAGTTCCATCTCAATCCTACTGGATGACAAAAAGAGAAAACAGCATTGTTAGAGATAATGTAGGACCATGACCATGATAATATACACTATGAAATGAATCTATGAATTTTTCCTGTTCTTTGTAACCCCAGTACAAGCACTTACTGCTTGTTGCTTGACTGAATTGATCTAATCATTCTGTGAAGTAACTTGGAACCATTTCATCACTGAACTGTATACACACTTTGACCCAGCAATATTACTACTAGACATACTTCAAATAGGTCATAGAAGGAAGCAACCTGTAGGTACAAAATTTATAGTAGTGCTTTTTACTGTGGCACAGAAGTTGAAGTAAAGTGGAGGTCTATCTTTTAGAAAATACCTGAACAAATTGTGGCATATAAATAAATAACATGAGTGACAAATATGACACTGAAAAAATCTGGGCCATTTGTGTGAACTAATGCACAGTGAAATGAATAGATACAGAACAATTTGTACAATGACTACAATATTGTAAAAGAAAACAACACTGAAAAACTTCAGAACTGATCAATGCAGTGACCAACTATGACATCAAAAGACTAGTGATGAATTATGATTGTTTTTTGGTAAAGAGGTGCTATACTATGATATACATCCTTTTAAACATAGCAAATGTATTGATTTGTTTTGCATGACTACACTTATTTGCTACCAGGGAGGGCTTCTCTTAAAGAAAGAGTTGGAAACTAATCACAATGAAAAAAAAGAAAAGAACATCAATAAAACACTAAAAAAAAACACACAAAAAGAAAGCAGAGGGAATTTCAGTAGTAACTTTTGTTACTATCATCTTAAAATTTAATATGGGGTAGAGATTGGACCTGTGATTTCAATGGTATAAGCAGAGATGCCAAATTCACTGCCTGCAAAATTCCCAAGTGCAGCTAGAACTAGATTTGGGAAATGTTTAACAAAATAAAAAATACAATAAAATAATATTAATTTTTGGTTTCAGTCAATATGAGGCCTGTAGGGATCTGTTTCTATTTGAGTCTGACACCACTGGACTAGTGCACTGCTAAGTTACAAGGAGGGGGAGGGTAAAAAACAAACTATGACTTGTTAGGGAAAATAAAATCAGATCTGAGAGAATTCCGGTCCCCCCCCCCTCCCCCCCCCCCCCCCCCCCCCCCCCCCCCGCCAGCTGCACCATCCCCCTCAAAAAAAAAAAAAGGAAAGAAGAAAAGAAAAAGAGTTAAGTATTGTTTTGGACCTTTGGAATTTCAGCAAAGTTGTTCTGAATGATCCCTCCCAGCAATTCTCGTGTATAATGTTCATCATTTTAATTACCAATTGATTCACATTCCATCTTCCTTTCTCATTTAGAATAAGTAATCTCGCTATAATGAAAAGATCTTCAGGTAAACAATAGCTTGTTTTTTTCTTTTCCTCACTGAGTTGCATTTCTCAGACTAAAAATCAAGTGGTCTGTGACCCATTTTAGACAGGAAAGTAGGATATTTAACTCTCCTGGCATTCTAAGTTCACTATAGACTCCTTGTTTGTGTTTATTGAAATATGGTCTTTGTATTAGGCCTCCCCCACCCCTCTCCAGCTCTCAGACCTTTCCTTGCTAGGAAGGGATTATATTCATCAACTCCCTCTCCTTCTCACATGTTCTTCTATTTTCTCCTCTATTAGTCACCCTTGGCACTCCAAACTACTTCACAGGAATTAACAATAAAAACCCTACAATTTTCATAACACCTACTAATAGCTTTTTTATATAAAAGATCAGGTTTCCACATCAAGACAACCCTTGAATTAATAGCCCCTATATTTTACAAGTAATAAATAAAAATTAATCTACTAACAACAGCCTGCAAGAAGAGGGAGGTACGATAAACAGGAGAGGGGTATTTTTAGCAAAGAAAATAAAAATGAGTTCTCCCTCACTCTAAAACTGACCTTTTAAATGATATTAACTTCCTTGGGAGTTTTTATTAAGTGAGGGAAAACATTCTAACAATTAGAACTATTCATAAGTAGAATGGACTGCCTTGGAAGAGATTTTCTCTAAAAATCAAAGAGGTTAGACCACCATTTGCCAGGTTACATTTTTATGTACCACTGAAGTTCCTTCCTGCTTTAAAATTTGGTAATACTTGGCCTCAGATACTTGATACATGTACTAGCTGTGTGACCTTGGGCAAGTCACTTAACCTCAATTGCCCTGCCAAAAAACAAACAAAGAAACAAAATTTTGTAATACTGTGATTCTGTGAAATGAGATGCTGCCTGACTTTCTACCCAGGCCTGTTAACCTCAACAAGGTATATGTTCAGAAAAGCTCTAGAGTTTTTGAGTAATTTTCTAAAAAATTCACCTACCTCTGCTGCTATTGGGTCCATAAACAGTTAGCTCAGAAAAACACTGGAAAGAGCTTCAAAAGTTGAATAACTAATGACAGATCACTTACTATCTTATCTTCTGTTTTCAGTAGATTATCTGTTGCCTGCAAGTCACTGGTATGCCAACAATGTAAGACTGCCCAAATATTTTAATTCCTTTCAAACAAAACTTTCAGGGCACTTAAGCAGGAATCCGGTTGAGTTTTCTTCCCAGAATTACACTTGTTGATAAGGGATTCTTCCCAAACCAACACTCTTCCCAGGGGTACTTTGGAGGAAAGATAATAATTATAGCTCCCATTAATACAGTGTTTTTAAAGCACTTTTCCTCTCCACAATAGCTTTATGAGATAGGCAGTCCAACTATTATTATGCTCATTTTATAGATCAGGGAACTGAGTGAAGTGTCTTGACCCCAGGTCTCCAGACTGCTACAATACAGTAATAAGTAATAAATAACAATTCTCAGTGGGGACTTAAACATGGTGCTTCATTTTTGAAGGGCTTTAATTAACCAGTTATTTATATTCTGATGAAGGTGATATCAATAGATCTGTCTCTGACAATTTCCAATTCCTCTGAAGTTAATTTCCTTTTTGAAACTCAGAAAACTGGAATTTGATTGTTAGTAGCTATTGTGTTTGCTGTAGATCAACCTGATTGGTAGTTCAGGGCAGGCTAGTGAAAGTATTTCAATGTGCTATGGGCTAGGTTCATAATATTTAAACACTTTGCTTTTAAAAAGATCTTTATAATTTAACAACTCAAACTATTAGGATAGAAATTTTTATTCCACATAATGCACTCCTTAACAAGCCAATTTTATGAAGCTCCTCTGAGGTAAGATTTGAAGACTGCCTGCTCTACTTCCAATTTTCCATCCTGTTCATGCTGATTACTTGAGGCTTTGAGCCTTCACTGCAACTTACGGGACTTAATACAAAAGAAACACCACAGTGTTAAAGTGGAATTTTCTGACATTGAAAAATGGGCATTTCTATAAAGCAATATTTAAAAGGGAGAGACAGCATGGCATGGGAAGGAAAGAACCTTGGGGCCAGGAGGACCTGGGTTCAAGTCCCACCTCTGACAGTGTTAATCTAGGCATGATGTCACTTAACTCATCAGTGCAGAAAAGGTTCTGACCTACAATACTTCTGAATGATCTCTTGTCACAATAAATGAGGAATCCTGGTCAATCTTGCCATGCAAAATTTGTCATTTTCATTACCAATTGATTCAATCACATTCTATCTTCCTTTCTAATCTAGAATCAATAAGCTCATTGTAGTGAAAGGATCTATAGACAACATTTTTTCCTTCTTAATAAATTCAATTTCTCAGACTAAAAATGAAGTAGTTTGTGACCCATTTTAGAGGGGAAATACCAAAAAAATTCCCCCAAATCTAGCATGCATCTCAAGTAACTCACGGTCTAATAAAAAAACATGTAAACAGGATAAATTGAGGGGCAGTCCCAAAGTAAAGGTACTAAGATTAAGGAGGGCTAGTAAAAACTTCTTGCAGAAAGTGAGACTTAAACTGACACTTGAAGGAAGCCAGATGTGAAGGGAGAGCTTTCCAGGAATGAGAAACAAGCAATGAATGAAAATACTTGGACTCAGGAGATGGAGTGTCTTAGGTGACAAACTGCAAGGAGACAAGTGTCACTGGATCAGAGTACCTGAAAGGAAGCAAGGTATAAGAAGACTAAAAAGGTAAGAAAATAACAGGTTATGAATGGCCTTTGTACTGTTCATGCAACCTGTAACAGGTTCAGTACATGGAAACATGGAACCCACATAAGACACAGTAAATAAAGCAAGACAGCTTTATTAAGAGGACATACTACAACAAAGGGCAGTCAGGGAGGATGGAAACAGGTCAAGTCCACTGAGATTCCAGGTGAAACTCAACACACAAACCAATAAAGTCTGGTGGGTTTTTATAATAGGATTCTTATCTGGATTGGGCAGGACTAGGCACTGGGGGAAGGGACTTGGAGAGAAAGACTGATTCATACTAGTGGGGGGTTAGGGGAAGACTTTTAGAGAATTGGCAGTTAGTTGATATTCAAACTCCCCATTGGTAGGAAAGGAATGCCCTTTTGACCATATTGCTGTTTTTATTTTGATAGGGAGACTCAGAGGATCTTAGCTTCCCTAGAGCTTCTTCATTTAGTAAGGTGAAGAGGTTACTGAGGTCCTCACACTTTTATGGCTTGTTGACAAGCTTTCTATTTCACTTTTATTGATTCCCTATCATATCCCAAATTGTTGTTCTACATTTTCCCCCCTCTTCTGTCCCCCACATTTAAAGCAGATAACTTTTTTTTTTCCTTTGTTGAAAAGACAGGAGCTCCATCACTTCTCAAAACTTCCTAGTACCATCAAACATTGTTCTCTCCTTTCTTGTCTGTGAAGAAGAGGTATTTTTAGCCCTTTCTAGGATTAATCCTTCTTTCTGCACTTTGATTTCATTCAGTTCAATTAGATTAAACAAAAATTTATTAAACATTTACTAGCTAAACATATACTATAGACAGCATATACAAAGATAAAAAACAAATGGCCCCTGCCCTCAAGGATCTTTCACTTCCTACTCATCTCCAGGACCTTGTTGGAGAAGTTAACCCCCTTTCTATCATGCATCTTCAACTTCTCTTTCTCTACTGCTTTCTTCCTACATGGTTATTGAAAATGCATCTGCAAGTGGAAGACATGATCTTTGGGATCCCACCCTAGGAAAAAGACTCAATGAGTAGTCATATGACATCTAGACATGAACATGGTGGAAAAACACTATTTAGAAAATGAGCCAAGTTTTGTCTTCTTTCCTCTATAGACTGAGAAGGTATAGGAGAAAGTATGCCTTGATGGTATTGAGGGAATTACTTTTGTTTGTTCTTGCTATATATTTTAAAGCATATACCCCTTTGTAAATGCTATTCAATGGTGAGGGGTTAAAAGGAACTAGGATGTTAGGAAATGAGCCTAATAATTGGTAGGGTGGAGTCAAGCCAATAGTAGAGAAGCACCCCAAACCTTTAGGTTCAACCCCTGGGTCTTAGCCTGGCCCTGAGAGAGTGAGACCACAGCAAACATGCTATATCAGGTTCCCCATTACTAAAAACAAAAAATCCTTGTCTTGGTTTTTCTATTTGTGGTCTTTTCTTTCTCTTCTCCATTACTACTAGACTTATTGGGAAAAAAAAGTATTCCCAAAGAAAGATGCCTCTCACATACTCTCATCACTTCTTTGCTATTTGCCTTTCATCTCCAGATTTTTACTGAAACTGTCCTATCAAAGGTCGCCAATGGCCCTCAAAAGGACCTTAAAAATCACCCAGTCCAAACAAATGAGGAAACTGAGAATCAGAACTTAAGAGACGCGACTCAAGATTCTAAATCCAGTGTTCTTCATTACCTATAATGTGAAGTTCAGAGAGGTAAAGTGACTTGCTCACAGTCACAAAGACTCTAAGCCACTGTTAGAACCTCTACTTCTAGTCCTTACCTCTCTGATTCAAATGTATAATTTTAATCACACAAACATCTACTGAACTCCAGCTCCACATTTATGATTGCTTACAGAGCATCTTCACCTGGATAATGGGCCAGTACTTCAAACACATCAGAAAACAAACAAACTTGTATTACCTTCTGATTTCACCATTTCTGTCAGTGCTGCATTTGCCTAATTTCCTATGGTTAAAACCTTTGCCTCTTCCCTCTTCCCATATTCAATCAGTTGCCAAGTTCAACAGATTCCACCTGCATAGCACTTCACATTTTCCTCCTCTTCCCTATTACCACCATTACTACCATAGTATAGGGCAGGGGTTCCGCACCCCTATAGACCCTTGTTACCACCTCTCTGGACTTTAACAATTGTCTCTTAACCTATTTTTCCTCTACTACTCTCTCCTTGTTTCAATCTATCCTTCAACATACTGAATAATAACCTATTTGTATTTGTCTTCAAGCAGTGCAGTGTCATGAAGACTAATTTATTAGCATTCATGAAGAATAAATAAATGTCTACTAACTGCCTCTTAAATAAAGTTCAAATTCTCTATCATTCAAAGCCCTTCACAGTCCGGCATCAATCTTCTTTTCTATGTACTCTGCATGTACATATATGCCCTTTGCTTTTTTACTTCTATATCTTTTGATCATGTTGCTCCCTATGCTTGGAATGACCCTTTACTCTTTCATCCCTATTGTTGAATTCCAACCTTTTGTTTAAAGCTTTGTTCAAATTTTCTCCCCTAGCTGCATATTTTCTTCCCTTAGACCTCAAAAAATCATGTTACTTTCTTATGTATTTATGCTGTATTATAGTTGTTTGTGTATTATCTACCCCTTGTAGATAATAAGATACATGACAACAGGATTTAAATTTTTCTTTCCTACAGAGTAGGAAAAGTAGGAAAGTAGACACTTGCAAATTGTTGAATTGATACATAATGTACCAGAAAAAGCACTGTTTTGGGGGGTCAGATGACTTTATTGCACCCCAACTACCAGGGCAAAGAAGATTATTGAGACCCTTAGACAAATCATATCACCTCTCTGGAAATTTCCCAGCCAACACAAAAGCCTCCTCCATAAAAGGGGTCAGCTGGACTAGATCAATGTTTCCTAACCTAAACAACAGTACAGACTGGCAGAATATGAATATTCTCTATTAAAGATTGCTCAGCCTTAGTACTTTGAACTCCAAGAATGTGGCCTGGGAACTCTGAAGAAGAAAAGATCCATGAGAGGAAGAGAATTAAAATTCAGAATGGTATAGAGAAATGAGCACTGAATTTGGAGTCAAAGAGCCTAGGTTTTAATTCCAATTTTGACACTTAATAGCTAGGCCACAATGGGCAAGTCATTTAATTTCTCTGGTCCTCAATTTACTCATCTATAAAAATGACAGGCTTGGAATAGATGGCCTCTAAGGTTCTTTCTAGTTCCATAGTTTTGTGCCATGATTCTAAATACAGATTTTTTCTGTCTCTCAAAATGTCATGGTCCCTCTGGGAAAGGAGTACTACAATAAAAAAGAAGGTTGCTAAGGAAGTTAGTAAATAAGAAAGGCACTTGAACAGTCATGTAGTACAATCCTCTCATTTTATTAATAATTAATATTGATAAGTGCCCAAGACCCTACATCACATAACCAACAAATATTTATTAGATAGAGTGGCAGGCACTGTACTAGGTTATGAGTCCATAAAAGGAAATACAGAATAAATAAGAAATAAATATAAAGTAATAGGGGTGAAAAATGGTAGACCAAAGGAAATGTAGAGTGAGGAGAGATTTCTTAAAGGATATAGTAATTGAGATGACCTTTGAAGGAGTTCTAAGAGCTAGAGGTTTAGGGGAAGAGAATTTTAAACATGTGATAGTCTATATAAACATGAAGATGGAGTGTCATGTGTTAGGAACAGCAAATAAACCAGTTTATCTGGAGTGTAAAGTGTGTGAGGAGAAGGAATGCATAATCAGACTGGAAAGATAGGCTGGAGTCAGAATGTGAAGGGCTTTAAATGCCAGAAGAAAATGTATTTTATCCTAGGACAACAGTGAAGTGACATAGCCAGATGTGTCTGAGGTATATCAGTTTAGCAGCTGTGTGGAAGATGAATTAGCATGGGGAGAGATTAGATTTAGGTAAATCAATTAGGAGGCTACTGTAATAGTTCAGGTAATGAGAAACTGAGCTGGGGCAGTTGTGGTGTTAATGTAGAAAAGGCAATAATATTGAGTGAGATGAATGATATTGAGAAGATAAAATTTACAAGAATGTGAAACTAATTGTGTGGGGGTGGGTTGCCACAAAGAATAAGTCCACAATGACTCTTGGTTTTTGAACTTGAGTGACTGGAAGAATAAAATCTACCAAATCTTCCCCCCCGCCCCCACAAAAAAAAGAGAAATTAAGAGCCCCATTTGAGTTTAGGTTGAAAGATAAAACATTTGTCTTGGACATAATAGCTACTAATTGCTAACATATATATAGCACTCTAAAGTTTGCAAAATGTTTTACATATATTACCTCATTGGATCCTCATTTGAACACATGAAGTTTATTATACCCCCATTTATCAATGAGGAAACTAAGGCTGATAGGGGTTAAAGTGGATGCTATTATACCCCCATTTATAGATGAGGAAACTAAGGCTGACATGGGGTTAAGTGACTTGTAAAGGGTCACACAGCTAGTAAGTACCTGAGGGAGGACTTCTTGACTACAAGTCCAGCTCCCTTACCCATTGTGCCACCGAACTGCCATTTTGAGTTTTGAGATGCCTATAGGATATGTAGGGGAAAATGTGTATCACTTAATAAACAGTTATTAAGTGCCTACTCTGTGCCAGGCACTCTGCTAGGTGCTAGAGATATAAAGGCAGTTGAAGATGTAGGATTAGAAATCTGGGAGGAGATAAGGAGTGGATGTGGTACTAACCTGCTTAGAGATAAGTGAATCTATGGAGAATGATGTGGTCACTGGAAAGAACAGAGAGCCCAGCAAGGATGGAGAAATAAGAGGGAGCAGTAGACTGTTCCATAGTACTCCAACAAATATGGAGGAAGAGCACAAGACTGGGAGATACAGGGAGACTGCAGTAAATCTTTTTTCCAGCCTAGCTCATAATGGAGAGTCAGCCAAAGACCTTTGGACACTAGAGAGTGGTCCAGCAAGGAAAGCCAGAGAAGATACTCTAAGCACTCAGATTGGGCTGGGCTTACATTTGTACTAAGTGAAGTGAGCAGAACAAAGATAACAATTTATTCAATAAGAATGCATTGTAAAAATGAAAAATTTTGAAAGACTTAAGTCTGATCAATCATGATTCCAGAGGATTTATCAAGAAATATAACAAAGGTTTGGGGAATAGTTTTGATAAACTTAAAAGAAAAAAGGCAAAAGAAATTCGCTACAGTAGAAAGGGGACATAGTGGGGTAGGGGACTTACTATCTTACAGAACCAAGTTGCAGAAGAAAGACCTATTGTTTCATACGCAGGGATAAATAACTCCACCCTTAGGTCAAACCCCTAGAGATGGTCTAATCACAATCCTCAATGATCAACATATTCCCATCCCATCATACTCTCCCCATCTCAGTGATTCTCAATCTCTGGCTATCATTATTTAAACAGGTCCTCAGTTCTCCACTGACCACCCCTTCCCCCTCCTCCTCTGCAATGTCCCCCAATTCCTGCCCTCATACTAGGGGAATTCAACATACATTTTGGAACTCCCTCCAATACCTTATCCTCCCGTTTCTTTAATTCACTCACTTCCCATTACCTATTCCTTCACCCCACCCCAACTACACATCAAGATGATTATATTCTTGATCTTGCCATCACCCATAAGTGGTTCCACAACCACGTTCATGAATTCTGAAATTCCTTTATATGATCATAATCTGTTCTCAGTCCATTTCTCTCTCTGCCTTGCAACTCCCAACTTTGTTCTTTGTCCCTTTGTCCCTTACCATGACCTCCAAACCCTCTAACTTTCAGTTCTTTCCTAGGTCACACTCTCCCTCCCTTCCCTATTTAGACCTATGGGTGAAACAATTCAACTCTACATTGTCCTCTTCTCTCAACTCCCTTGCCCACTTTATCTTATCATTAATCTTTGTCCTAATAAATGTCAGCCTTGGATTATTCCCCCTATTTGTTGCTTTTGCTTCTATTCATGTGCTGCTTAATAGAGTTGAAGGAAATTTGAATTGGTGAATTTGTCCACTACAAATCTATAATCTCAATTTGGCCCTCACTGAATCAAGGCAATCCTTTTATGCTTCCCTAATTGATTTTCTATCCCACTCACACATTGACCTTTCAAACCTTTCCATCCCTCTTCAAACATCCCAAACACCTCCTTACTTCCTTATTCATCTGATTAACTTACTTTATATTTTACTGAAAAACTTGAAGCCATTTATTTGCCAAGACACCCCCTCTTGTTCTTTCCTCCTCAACTCATATTCAGATGTCTTATGCCACTATCTATTTCTTCACCCCTGTCTCACAAGAAGAGTTAACCCTTCTTCTTTGCCAAGGCAAAATTCTACATGCAGAAGTGATCCCATTCCATCCCATCTTCTCCAGCAGATTGCCCCTTCTACCATCTCTGATTTCTCACTAACCTTCAACCTCTTCCTGCCCATTCCCTACTCCTTACAATCATCCCCATGTCTCCTCTATCGTCAAAAAACCTTTAAGTGATCTGTCCATTCCTGATAGCTATTATCCTATATAGCATATCTCTCAATTCTTTCATTTCTAAACTCCTTGAGAAGTCCATCAATAATCAGTGCCTTCACTTCCTCTCTTCACCCTCTTCTTAACTCTCTGAAGCATGGCTTCCTACATCATCATTCAAATAAAAATGCCATCTCTCAATCTGCATTGTTCTCGACCTCTCTGCAGGTCAATCGCCCTCTCCTCTTTATATGCTTTTCATGACACTACTCTCTCCTGGTTCTCTTATTTGTATGGCAATTCCTTTTCAATGTCCTTTACTAGATCTTAGCCAAGGCCATACCACTAATGCTTGGTGTGTTTCCCACCCCCCCCACCCAGTCTTTTCTATCTAATTGGCTCCTGTGGTTTTAATTATCATTTCTATGATTCTCAGATATATTTAAAAATTAAAAAAAATATATAAAATGCAACAACTCTGAAGTATCACTTGACATCTGGCTAATATGACAGAAAAGGAAAATGACAAATGTTGAAGGGGATGAAGGAAAATAGTTGTGAACTGATCTGGAAAGCAATTTGGAACTATGCCCAAAGGATTATAAAACTACATACCCTTTGACCCAGCAATATGCAAAAAATCCCAAAGAAATTTTTAAAAAAGGAAAAGGAGCTATATGTACAAAAATATTTATAGTAGCTCTTTTTTGTGGTGGCAAAAATTGGAAATTGAGGGGATGCTCATCAACTGAGGAATGGCTAAACAAATTGTAGATATGAGTATGATAAAATATTATTGTGTTATAAGAAATGATAAGTAGGATACTTTCAGAAAAACCTGGAAATACTTACATGAACTGGTGCAAATTGGAGTGAGCAGAACCAAGAGAACAGTGTATGCAATAACAGCATTATTGTAAGGATTATCAACTGTGAATGATTTAGCTATTCTCAGCAATACAATGATCTAAGATAATTCCAAAGGACTTATGATGAAAAATGCTATCCACCTCCAGAGAAAAAACTGTTGGGAGTCTGAATGCAGATTGAGGCATACTAGTTTTTACTTTATTTTTCTTGGGTTTTTTGTTTGTGTTTTCTTTCACAACATTACCAGTATGGAAATATGCTTTGCATAACTGCACAGTATAACCTATATAAAATTGCTTGTCTTCTCAATGAGGGGGGATAGGAGGAAGGAGGGAATTTGGAATTCAAAGTTTTAAAAAGCAAATGTTAAAAATTGTTTTACATGTAATTGGAAAAAATTAAATATTTAAAATACAAAGAAATACAAAATACCTAGATTAACAGAGGTGATACCATTAATAACCTAATCTCAGAATTAAATATGACAGAAAGGAAACACCAAAACAAAAAAAATACAAGATGATGGATTTACAAGTAAATTCTATTCAATATTCAAAGAAAAACTACTTGCAACATTACATAATGTTTGCAAAAACAGGAAAAGGGGCCCTATAAAATTCCTTTTTTATCTTGATAAACTAGGGACAGTCAAAATACAGAGACTACTACAAAATATTCCTAATGAATATTGAAGGAAAAAATTAAGTTAAATATTAGCAAAGAGGCTACAAAAAATATCAATGAGATTATATTTTATGACCAGGTTGGATTTATATCAGGAATGAAAGCTTTTGTATTTTAATCTGTAAACAATTTCATCAACAAAAAGAAAAAAACAGACCAATGAATTGGGTATGCAACTTTAGAAACTAGAAAATCAATTAATTAAAAAACTCAAACACTAAAATATAAATTCTAAAAATCAAAGAAGAGAATAACAAAATTGGAAGCCTAAAACCCCACTGAATTAATAAATTATACTAGGAATTGTGCTTATGCTACTATACTATATCATACTTATGTATTCATTTACCAAGGGTCATAGTAGGCCAGGAAATACCCATCTTTTGGGTATTTTAATTCTTATCATTAATAGTTTTCAAGCAGTCTTATGTTTTTATGTTTGCATTTTATAAAGAGTCACCACCCTGCTAACCTCAATGGGATCTAATTTCCTATTGCCAGTTACACTCTGGCCATTGAGTTAAATTCGTAAGATCATATAGGATACAGAGCCCGAAGGGAGTTTGGAGGGCCTAGTCAACCCCTCTAATGTTATACATAAGGAAATTGCCATCTCAATCCTCTTTATTAATTTGCTCAAGGTTATACAATAATCTTAGTAAGTGGTAAAGCCAAGGATTTAGAACTCTTGACTCCAAATCTGGTCAGCCTTTGAAACAGGGGTAAGAACTTAATTTACCTTATTGATCTGAAAAAATTAGTGGTCCTAAAAGAGTTCAGCACCTAACTATGCATATTTATGTAGGTTTATTTTTATCTTTGCTTACAAACCTTGACTTCTTTGTCTTTCACCACCTCAGCTGGTCACATTTCACTTTTTCTCCTTTTTCCTCAGAACTTCGTGTTCTAGGCTGAAGTTATATTTAGGGCACCCTTTAGTCTCCTCAATCTGCTCTCCTAAAAAATCCATTCTGCCCTAGGACACCAAGTCAGGGAGGAAGGAAGGAAGTAGCCCGTGGGAGCTGGCTAAAATCTCTTTCCTTTTCATTAAGGCTTTTATCTTTATTAGTGGCTCTCCAGTTGAATCTTTGATAAATGGGAGGATTAATACAATGACCAGTATTCCCTCATAAAATGCCAGAGACATTAAGGTAGCAATGTATAATGATCAGT
This sequence comes from Trichosurus vulpecula, assembly GCF_011100635.1. NCBI lineage: Eukaryota > Metazoa > Chordata > Mammalia > Diprotodontia > Phalangeridae > Trichosurus > Trichosurus vulpecula. The sequence goes on from NC_050577.1 coordinate 284,461,471, forward strand.
GAGGAACTCTCAGATCTTTAGAAGAAAAAAGTGGCACTATACTAAAGTGGAAACAGAGTGGGTTTTGGAGTGAGAGAATGTGGATTCAGATCCTAATTCAGTCAGTCATTACCTATGACCTTGGGCAAGTCAGAACCTATAGGGGACTCAGTTTCCTCAATTGTAAACGACTAGTTTGGACCAGATGATCTCTTAGGTTCCTTTCAGATCTTAATTTATGATCTTATAAGACAAGCAAATATGAGTTTAAAAAAAAAAATCAAAGGAGGTATATCGGACCTCTTCTTTTAAAGTATATCAATATAACTCTATTATGAAATCCTGAAATGTTATTTTTAGGCTTTTTTCAAACATGCTACCAGTGAGGTGGGGAACTGCAAGAGAGGGGAGGAAGATGAAGTCAGTAACACACAAAGAGCAACAAGTCCAACTACGAATAAAAGTCCTCCTCAGGTTTCCTGCGGCCTTTCCCAGCCCAGAAAGGCCACCCGTAATCTGGGTGGGGCAGCCCATGGGAAGCACAGGAAAGAACTGGGGAAGAAGAAAACGTCCCGAGAGGAAAGAGGAGAATCCGCCCGGGGCTCCCAACAAGTCGAGGCTCACTCACCGTTCACCACGAAACTCTTGCCTTTTCTGGCCAGAGTCTGCTGGACCTGCTCCTGGATTCTGAGGGTTTTAGCAGACTGGTCAAGGCGGCTACTGTTCCCAGCCAGTTTCAGTTTGGCCTCTGAAGGCAGAGCCAGACTGGAGCTGTCCAGCTGCTCTAGGATCTGCTGGCCCAAGACGGTTCGGATGTAGCCACACTCCACAGGTAAGCTTGGGGCTGCCATGGCCATAAGGAGGGGGTGGTAGGGTGGTGTGCAGACTGGTGGCCGCGGAGCTCCGCTCTCCTTCCTGTAGCCGCGAGACCTGGGAGAAAAGAGGCGGTCGGAGGTAGCCCTGGGCGCTAGCTAGCGGGTCTCCGCCCCTGAGCCACGCCTCCGAGGCGTTGGGCCTCTCCTCAACTCTCCTCCCACCTGAAAAACCTACACACAGACACAGCAGCACACTCAGACACACACACACACACACACACACACACACACACACACACACACACACTCTCACACACTCAGACCCCCCCCCCCCACATACACAAACACTCTCTCTCTCTCTCTCTCTCTCTCTCTCTCTCTCTCTCTCACACACACACACACACACACACACACGCACACACATTTCCGTTTGATTCTGGAAAAATCCGCCCTGCAGGCAGGTGAACTCTTCTTAGGCTTGGAGAGCCACTTTGCACCTGCACCCTGGGGAAAAAAACAAACCAGGAAGGTGGTGTCAGCAGAGCTTAGAAAATCCCAGTGAAAGGTTTGAGAATGATATGGGCTACATGTTTAAGAGGAATGCCAGAATGGGGCTAAAATAAGCTAACAAAATGACATTTGTGAGACAAATTGCCAGAATCCAAAAGAATTTTATTAACTAGAGGCTTTGTATTTTTTTTTTTTTTTGCGCAGATGCACACGCAAACACGTTCTTCCTCCTTCAGAGCTTCTGTTTGCCTTTTGCAAATACACAAACTGTACCCAGTTAAGGTACTGGCATAAAAAAGAGAGTTAAAATAAGTGGCAAATTTTGTTTCCATTATGTTAACATTTGTTAAGTACTCATTGTGGGTAACCCTGGGAAAGATACTTTTGGCTTTCTAATATATTGCTACTTATATTTATTATAATTCAATTCAGTTCAATTCAAGGAACATTTTATAAGTCCCTAATATATGCATATGGTGTTCTTGTAGACTTTATCATTTGCCATGAAGCTGGTGACCTACTGAGAACCATACCAAGTATGCAAAACAGATAACTTACCCTTACTCTTTAGTGTTAGGGTTATTGAGAAATATTAGGACGGACTTTAGTCTAAAGTCTTTGATCTAATCTGAACCAGAAACCTTGTAAGTCTTTATCAATTTTGAGGAAACAATGTTCTCTACTGAAATTTTTAAACTTCATTCTTATTTAAAGGCTTTTTCTAAAAGCCTTTAGAAAGGCTGCACACAAATGAATCTTCTCTGAAATTGATTGGTAATGATCAGAGTAGGACCAAGAACATCTTTTGATGAATTGGGTTAAGAAAAACATTTCTTGAGTTTATCTGAGACAAGGTTGAAAGGGGAATCTGTTTTTTAAAACCTTTTTTATTGTTAACAAACAGCAAATAAAATGAGCATTTCCACATACATTGTAGAATGGGATTGTATTGTATATGAAACTGCATATATCTTATACAGAGATAGCTTTTCTTCTTAAGTATACAGTCAACATATTACTTTCAAACTGTCATTTATTTCCTTTGGCCTTCTCCCCTTCCCTGCTTTTCCCTCCCCTCCTCTCTCTCTCTTTCTTTCTCCCTCCCCTCTTCTCTCTCGGATGCAAGATTATATTACACACACATGCGCATGTGTACACACACACTCACACTTATGTATACAAACATACACACATATTCAAGCAAAACAAATTTCCATAATGATCATGTCCAAAAATTTATGTCTCATTCTGTATCTTGAATCCATCACCTCTTTCAGGAGATGAGCTGCATGCTTCATTACTGGTATTATGGCAGTTGGTTATTCCACTGAGAAAAGGACATTCTAGGAAAATAACAAATGCTGGAGAAGATGTGGGAACACTGTTGCATTGTTGGTGGAGTTGCAAATTGATCCAGCTATTCTGGGGGGCAAGTTGGAACTGTGCCCAAAGGGCTAGAAAAATGTGCATACCCTTTGACCCAGCAATACCATTTCTGTGGCTGTATCCCAAAGACATCATAGAAGTGGGAAATGGACCCGTATGTACAAAAATATTTATAGTAGCTCTTATTGTGGTGGCAAAGAATTGAAATCAAGGGGATGCCCATCAACTGGGGAATGGCTAAACCAATTGTGGTATATGAATGTAATGGAATACTATTGTGCTATAAGAAATGGGGAGCAGATGGACTTCATAAGAACCTGGAGAGTCTTATATGATCTGATTATCAGTGAAGGGAGCACAACCAGGAGAACATTGTACACAATCACAGACACATTGCTTCTGTGATAACTAACTTTGATAGACTTGGCTCACAGTGTAATGGAAAGAACAACCAAAAAACTATGTACAACAAACTATATACAGGATAAATTGAAAACAACCTACAAAGGAAAGGCACTACAATTTTCAAAATTCAATTTGATTTTCAATTCCAAATTCTCTCCTTTCCCTACCCTTTCTCTTACACATTGAGAAGACAAGAAACACAAAACTCATTACAAATTTGTATAGTCATGCAAAACAAATTCCAATGTCAAAAAAATTTAAAAGAAAGAAAATATGCTTCAATTTGTACTCTGAGTAAATAAATTCTTTATGTGGAAATGGATAGCATGTGTTATCATGTATTCTTTGGAATTGTGGTTGTTAATTGTATTGATCAGAGTTATTGTTCTCCTGGTTCTCCTTGCTCCTAATAAGTCTTCCCAGGTTTTTATGAAACCACTCCATTTATTATAGCACAATATTATTCCATTACATTCATATAGTATAACTTGATTGGTTATTCCCCAATTGATGGGCATCCTTTCAGTTTCCAATTCCTTGACAGCCAAGAAAGGACCTGCTGTAAATATTTTTGTACATATGAGTCCTTTCCCTCTTTCTTTGATCTATTTGAGGTATAGACCCAGTAGTGATTATCCCTAAGGCAAAAGGCAGTATACACAGTTTAGGAACTTTTGGGGTATAATCCCAAATTACTTTCAATTCACTAAAACCTGTTTTCCTTCATCCCCTCCAGCACCTGTCGTTTTCCTTTTCTGTCATCTTAGTCAATCTGAGGCATGTGAGTAGTACCTCAGAGTTATTTTAATTTGCATTTCTCTAACCAATAGTCATGTAGAGGAATTTTACATATTACTAAAGATAGCTTTGAGTTCTCCCTCTGAAAACTGCCTATTGATATCCCTTCACCATTTAGCAGTCGGAGAAGGGCTCTTATTCTTGTAAATTTGACTCTGTTCTTATATTAGGAAGGCAGAATTTATGATTTCAAAGAGAATCTCATATGTGCCTAAAAGGTCCAGAACCGCAGGATATAAGGAATTCTCTAGGCAGAAGGCAGGAGAACTAAAGCATGTATTTACACTCCACAATAACAAGCCCACAAATCAGCATCCCCATTTTGATATTTTCATCAAAAGCTTCCAGGCCCAATAAGTCCGCCTTACAAGGGTAACCAGGAGGCCACAGAGAAGCGAGATAGTATAAGGCAAAATCGTATACATGCTTTCCCTCTACAGTAAGAAGATTACCCACTAGCCTCTAGTCAGCTCTGCTACTGGCAGCTCAGCTTCGGCTGTAGGCATCTCTGGCTCCAACTGGAAAAGGAAAGGAGGATCTTCAAGCTGTCCTCTCCCCTCTTATAGAGTTTTTGACATCATCAAGCACCGCCTGAACGACCAGGGCCAATTGGTTCTTGACTTAGCCCCTCCCCCTAGCGTAGACCACGTTAACACACCTCCCCTCAGCCAGCCCCACGACTCAGAACACAGGAAGCTCTCCGATCCCTGGCATGGTCGCTGGGCCTCCTGCCCTGGAAGAGCAAGCCCCAGCTTCCAGGGAAGCTCAACGAGGCAAGCTGAGTCATTCAAAGAAAACAAAGTCCATTCTGGCTACAGTTCTCTATATGTCTGAGAGGTGAGACTTTTAATAGAGGAACTCGAGATAAAGATTTTTTTCCAATTTCCATATTTATTCTAATTTTAGTGGCATTTGTTTTGTTTATATAGAAACTTTTAAATTTTATGTCATTGGAATGGAATTCTGGGAAGATGGCAGTGTAGGTCAGAAAATTTCAGGCTCTACAAATTTCCTCCACAAATAGACAGACCACTGCAAAACGAATGTGGGGCAGCAAAAATAAAGGGGCAAAGCAGTCTAGGACAACTTGGGAGGACCTCAAGAAAGACAGGACCTCCAGGGCTGAAGTATGGCCTGAGTGAAATGTAATCACTCTGGGCCAATTTGGCAGAATCTACAAACAATAAAAAGACCCTAGAGGCAGCTCCTTTTAAGCAGCCTGGGTAGGCCTCAAGAAATTTCACCCTGTGATCTCAGAAACTTTGATCTCAGGAATCACATTAGAAAAACAACTGATCTGGAGAACAGTTTGAGGAGAGATAATATAAGAATTGTCAGACTATCTGAAAGTTATGATCAAAAAAAGAATCTTGATATAATATTACAAGAAGTTATTAAGAAAAATTGCCCTGAAGTTCTAGGACAAGAGGGCAAAGTAGAAATAGAAAAAAAATCTGCCATTTACCATCTGAAAATGATCCCAGGAGGAAAACTCACAGGAATGTCATAGAAAAATTTCAAGACTTCCAGGTTAAGGAGAAAATATTGAAAGCAACAAGAAAAAACAAAAACAATTTAAATACCATGGAGATACAATCAGGATTTCACAAGACTTAGCAGCTTCTATGCTAAAACATCATATGTGTTGGAACATTATATTTCAAAGAACAAAAGAGTTAGGGGTTACAACCAAAAATAACCTACCCAAGGGGGTGGGGCCAAGATGGTTGCTTGAAAACAGGGACTTGCTTAAGCTCTTCCCCAAATCCCTCCAAATACCAGTAAAAAAGGCTCTAAACAAATTCTAGAACTACAGAACCCACAAAATAACAGAGGAAAACAAGTCTTCATCCCAAGATGGCCTGGATGGTCACTGGGAAGGGTCTATTGCACTGTACTGGAAGTGGGGTGCAGCCCAGTGTGGACTGCTCCAGGACAGACCAAGCCAGGAGTAGACTGGGCAGAGCAGGCCTCAGGGCCCTGAATCACTGAGCTATGGCAGTTACCAGACTTCTCAACCCACAAACACCAAAGACAATGCAGTAGGTCAGTGGGGAAACTGCTAGATCTGGGTGAGAAAAGAACATGGACAGGACCCAGCCCTGGGGCGGCAGGCAGCAGCAGCAGGAAACCCCAGCAGCTCGTACCAGAACTCCAGCAGCAGCTGCTTCTGGAGCCCCTGGCCCACACAGTGGGAGGAATCAAGCAGTGGATCTGAGCAGGAATGCAGAGAGTGCTTTGGTGACACAGAGGCAGGGTTCTCTTGCTTTGCCCTGCTTGGATCTGGGTGGTGGTCCTGGTTTGTGGTTCTTGGGGGAGGAGGAGTACTGGTGCAGCAGAGATTGTGGTGACTGTGGAGAGGGAGTGCCCCTGGTAGTTACATGGCAGAAAGGAGTGCTTGCACTCACAGACCAGAGCACAGGCCAGGAGAAGAGCATCATACCATCTCAGGATAGAAGTAGCTCAGAAAATAGCCGTGCAAAACTCCTGAAGCTTGGGACAAAGCACTTGCCACTCTGAAGGCAGTCATACCCTGACCAAAAGCTCAAAAGTCAAGTAATTGCCCTGGGGAAATGAGCAAGCAGCATAAAAGGACTCAGACTCAGACTATACAATCTCTTTTTGGTGACAAAGAAGATCAAAACATACAGCCAGAAGAAGTCAACAAAGTCAAAGATGGCGCATCAAAAGCCTCCAAGAAGAATATGAATTGGTCTCAGCACATGGAAGAGCTCAAAAAGGATTTGGAAAAGCAAGTAAGAGAAGTAGAGGAGAAATTGGGAAGAGAAATGAGAGTGATGCAAGAAAATCATGAAACACAAGTCAATGACTTGCTAAAGGAGACCCCCAAAAATACTAAAGAAAATAGCACCTTAAAAAATAGGCTAACCCAAATGTCAAAAGAGCTCCAAAAGGCCAATGAGGAGAAGAATGCCTGAAAAGGCAGAATAAGCCAAGTGGAAAAGGAGGTCCAAAAGACCACTGAAGAAAATAATGCCTTAAAAATTAGAATGGAGCAAGTGGAAGCTAGTGACTTTGTGAGAAATCAAGATGTTACAAAACAGAACCAAAAGAATGAAAAAATGGAAGACAATGTGAAATATCTCATTGGAAAAATCACTGACCTGGAAAATAGGTCCAGGAGAGATAATTTTAAAATTATTGGACTATCTGAAAGTCATGACCTGAAAAAAAAAGAGCCTAGACATCATATTTCAAGAAATTATCAAGGAAAACTGCCCTAATATTCTAGAACCAGAGGGTAAAATAGAAATTGAAAGAATCCACCGATCACCTCCCAAAAAGAAAACTCCTAGGAATGTTGTAGCCAAATTCTAGAGTTTGCATGTGAAGGAGAAAATATAGCAAGCATACAGAAAGAAACAATTCGAGTAGTGTAGAAACACAATCAGGATTACACAAGATCTAGCAGCTTCTACATTGAAGGGCTTGGAATATGATATTCCAGAGGTTAAAGGAGCTAGGATTAAAACCAAGAATCACCTACCCAGTAAAAGTGAGTATAATACTCAAGGGCAAGATATGGATTTTCAATAAAATAGAGGATTTTCAAGCATTCTTGATGAAAAGACCAGAGCTGAATAAAAAATTTGACTTTCAAATACAAGAATCAAGAAAAGCATGAAAAGGTAAAGAGGAAAGAGACCTTTCTCAGTATTAGGGTAGTTGAAGGAAATATACATATATAGAGACAGAGGGCACAGGGTGAGTTGAATATGAAGGGATGATATCTAAAAGAAATAAAATTAATGGGTGAGAAAGGAATATATTGGGAGAAGGAGAAATGGAGAGATACAATGAGGTAAATTATCTCACATAAAAGTAGCAAGAAAAAGCAGTTATAATTGAAGGGAAGAGGGGCAGGTGAAAGGGAATGAGTGAATCTTGCTCTCATCAGATTTGACTTAAGGAGAGAATAACATACACACTCAATTGGGTATCTTACCCTACAGGAAAGTAGGGGGGAAGGGGATAGAGGGCAGGGTCGATAGAGGGGAGGGCAGATTGGGGGAGCAGGTAGTCAAAAGCAAACACTTTTGAAAGGGATAGGATCAAGGGAGAAAATTGAATAAAGGGGGACAGGATAGGATGGAGGGAAATATAGTCTTTCACAACATGACTATATGGAAGTATTTTGCATAATGATACACATGTGACCGATGTCAAATTGCTTGCCTTCTCAAGGAAGGTGGGTGGGGAGGGAAGAAGGGAGAGAATTTGGAACTCAAAATTCTAAAAACAGATGTTCAAAAAGAAAAAGTTGTTTTTACATGCAACTTGAAATAAGACATACAGGCAATGGGGTATAGAAATCTATCTTGCCTTACAAGAAAGTAAGGGGAAGGAAGATAAAGTGGGGGGGGAGGGAAGTGGGGGTGACAGAAGGAAGGGTAGACTGGGGAAAGGGGCAATCATAATATATGCCATCTTGCAGTGGGAGAGAGGGTAGAAATGGGGAGAAAACTTGCAACTCAAAATCTTGTGGAAATCAATGTTAAAAACTAAAAATACTAAATAATAAAAAATAAATTAAAAAAAAGAATAACCTACCTAGCAAAACTGAGTATAATCTTGAATGGGAAAAAATGGACATTTTGTGAACTGAAAGATTTTCAGGCATTTGTGACAAAATGATCAGAACTCAATGGAAAATTGGTATCAAAAATCCAGAAGACTTTAGCAAAGTTGCAGGATATAAAATAAACCCACATAAATCCTCAGCATTCCTATACATTACTGACAAAGCCCAACAGCAAGAGATAGAAAGAGAAAGTCCATTCAAAGTTACTGAAGGCACTATAAAATATTTGGGAGTCTATTTGCCAAGACAAACCCAGGGCCTATATGAACATAACTATGAAACACTTTTCATGCGAATAAAATCAGATCTAAATAAATGGAGAAATATCAGTTGCTCATGGTTAGGCCGAGCTAATATAATAAAAATGACAATTCTACCTAAATTAATCTATCTATTCAGTGCCATACCAATCGAACTACCAAAAAATTTTTTTACTGAGCTGGACAAAATAATAACAAAATTCATTTGGAAAAACAAGAGGTCTAGAGTATCTAGGATATTAATGAAAAGACATGCTAGAGATGGTGGCTTAGCCACACCAGATATTAAACTGTACTACACAGCAGCAGTCATCAAAACTGCCTGGTACTGGTTAAGAAACAGGGGTGTGGATCAGTGGAATAGGATAGGTACACAAGTAGGTGAAATCAACAAGTTTAGCAATCTACTCTTTGATAAACGCAAAGAGGCCAGTTTCTGGGCTAATAATTCACTATTTCACAAAAACTGTTGGGAAAATTGGAAAATGGTAGGGCAAAAACTGGGCATAGACCAATATCTTACACCATATACCAAAATAAAGTCAAAATGGGTTCACGATTTAGGAGTAAAAGTTGATACTCTAAGTAATTTGGGAAAGCAAGGAATAGTTTACTTATCAGATTTGTGGAAAAGTAAAGAATTCATGACCCAACAAGAGATAGAGAGCATTACAAAATGCAAAATGGATAATTTTGATTATGTCAAATTGAAATGTTTTTGTACAAAAAAAGCCAATGCAACAAGAATTAGGAGGGAAGCAGAAAATTGGGAGAAAATCTTTGCAACTAGTATCTCTGATAAAGGCCTCATCTCTAAAATATACAGGGAGCTGAGCTGAATATATAGGAATACAAGCCATTCCCCAATTGAGAAATGGTCAAAGGATATGAACAGGCAGTTTTCAGAGGAAGAAATTAAAGCTATCTACAGGCATATGGAAAAATGCTCTGGATCGCTGCTGATTAGAGAAATGCAAATCAAAACAACTCTTAGATACCACATCTCTCCTGTCAGATTGGCTAAAATAACAAATCAGGAGAATGATAAATGCTGGAAAGGATGTGGGGAAATTGGAACATTGTTGCATTGCTGGTGGAGTTATGAGCTGATCCAGCCATTTTGGAGGGCGGTTTGGAACTATGCCCAAAGGACTATAGAAATGTTCATACCCTTTGACCCAGCAATACCACTTCTAGGGTTGTATCCCAAAGAAATCATGCAAGCGGGAAAAGGACCCATATGTACAAGAATATTTATAGCAGCTCTCTTTGTGGTAGCCAAGAATTGGAAATCAAAGGGATGCCCATCAATTGGGGAATGGCTGAACAAGCTGTGGTATATGAAGGTGATGGAATACTATTGTGCCATAAGAAATGGGATGATGCAGACTTCATAACAACCTGGAAAAACCTACACGACATAATGCTGAGTGAGCGGAGCAGAGCCAGGAAAACGTTGTGCACAGCCACAGATATATGGATTCCGTGAGGACCAACCCTGACATACTGCGCTTTTCTCAGCAACCTAAGGAGCAAGGACAACTCCAGGGGACTCACGATGGAGAATGCTATCTTCATCGAGACAAAGAACTGCGAAGTTTGAATACAGACTGAGGCACACTACATGCTCGCCTTTTCTGCTTCTCTTTTGTTTTTGTTTTTGGGGTTTTTTTTTTTTTGGTTCTGTTTCTTCTTTCTCATGATTCATTCCATTGGTCAAAATTCTTCTCCACGACTTGACTAGTGCATAAATTAATTCAATGCGAAGTTATACATGACAGTTATATGAGACTTCATGCCGTCTTGGGGAGGGAGGGGAGAGGGAGGGGAGAAAAACTGGAACTCAAAACTATGTAGAACCATGTGTGGTAAACTAAAAATAAATAAAGAAATTTATAAAAAAAAATCCAGAAGAAACATAAGGAAAGCATTAAAGATTAATTCTAAGGGACTCACTAATGTCAAACTGTTTACTTCTTATATATGAAAATGTTACCAGTATTCTTAAGATTGTCATCATTACCATGGCAGTTTGAAAGAAAGATTCGGCCTGAGTTGTTTATGATGGGGTGATTCTAAAAAAACAGCATGAGGTAGGAAAAGATAAAAAAGGAGTAATTATTTCATAAAATTGGGGCATGATAGGAACAACCGATCCACAGGAAGTAGGTACAGATGGCAGCTACTGGTATTAGAACCTTATTTTCATCAGATCTGGGGTAAAGAGGAAACAATATAAACATATAAAAGGGTATAAAATCTAAACTTATGAAGAAATAAGTGGACTAGGGGACAGGATAAGGGAGAGACTTTTAGAAGGCTTGGTAGATTAATATTTAGAAGGGTGGTGGGAAAGAGAAGGTAGAGAATCTTAGAGGGATGGGTAGAATAAGGAATAGGAGGATAAGGAAAGGGAATAAGGTATTAGGGTCAGGGTAAAGAAAAAGTCTGAGAAAGAAAATAATGAGTAAAAATAAAATGAAGGGAAATTCACAAATAGTAATTATACCTTTCAATGTGAATGAGATGTACTTACCCATAAAACAGAAATAGATAGCAAAACATATTAAAAATCAGACTCCAAGAATATTTTATTTACAAGAAACACACTTAAGAAGGAGAGATAAACACAGAGTTAAAATGGAGGAAGAGTAGAATTCATTATGCTTCAGCAAAAAAAGACAACGGTAGTAATCATGATCTCAGATGATATTAAGCTGAAATAGATTTAATTAAAAAAGATAAAGAGGGCAACTACATTTTGACACAAGGTATCATAGACAATGAAGCAGTATCAATACTCAACCAAATACTATAGTATCTAAATTTTTAAGAGAAGAGTTAAATGAATTACAAGTGGAGATAGCAATGGTACTATAATAGTGGGGGACTTTAATCTTCCCTTCCCAGAACTAGAGAAGTCTAAACAAAAAATAAATAAGAAGTAAAGGAAGTGAATAGAATTTTATATTGATCACATATTAGCATATAAAAATTTATAGTTAAAGGCAGAAATAGTAAAATATTATTTTTAGATCACAATGCAACTAAAAATATGTTTAATAAGGAACCATGGAAACATCAATTAAAAACTAATTGGAAATTAAACAACCTAATCTTTTTTAAGAAATTATTCATTTTTAGTTTTCAACATTCTGTTTTGTAAGATTTTTAGTTTTAAATTTTCTCCCCCTCCTCCCACTCCCCGCTCCAAAAAAGCATACAATCTGATATAGGCTATACATGCCCAATCATATTAAACATATTTCTACATTAGTCATGTTGTAAAGAAGACTTAGAACCAAAGGGAAAAATCATGAGAAAGAAAAAATCATTAAAAAACAGAGAAAAAAAAATTAGTATGTTTTGATTTACATTCAGACTCAGTAGTTCTTTCTCTGGATGTGGATAGTATTTTCCATCTTGAGGTTTTTTTTTTGGCAATTGTCTTAGATCATTGCATTGCTCAGAAGAGCTAAGTCTATTAAAGTTGGAAATCACACAGTGTTGCAGTTACTGTGTACAATGTTCTCCTGGTTCTGCTCATTTCACTCAGTGTCGGTTCATGCAAGTCTTTCCAGGTTTTTCTGAAATCTGCCTGCTCATCATTTCTTATGGAACAATAGTATTCCATTACATTCATATATCACAGCTTGTTCAGTCATTCCCCAATTGATGGGCATTCCTTCAATTTCCAGTTCTTGGCCACTACAAAAATAAATGTTTTTGTACATGTAGGTCTGTATCAGCAAGCAATAGTTGGAACATCAACGATAACTGGGAATATGCTTGTGTAGTTCTGTATCACAAAATATAAGAGACTCTCCATATAGAAGATAGATGAAGTAAAACATTTATTCAGATACCGAAGAACCAAATCCCCAAACCAATAAGTCCTACCCATCCAAGCAGCAACCAGCTCCCAAAACCAATAAGCCCACTTCATCATAACAGCAAGGAACTTAAAACACAATATCACAGCACAGAGCCTCACCATCCCAAAGCCATACACTCCCCCTGCTGGGGCCTTCCCACAAACACATTCACAGCACAGCTAGCATGCCTCTTTCTCCCTCAGCTGAAACTGCTCTGAGAATTTCCTGCTCCACCCTTTCCTGTTTTTCTCATTCAGCAAGCTCCTCCCACCACACGTGACTTAGGCTTCCTGTGATGTAAGCAGGTCACATGGGCCTATTAATTAGGTGGGGAAGATTTTCAAATTTACATTACCATTACAAGTTCCTTTTCCCATTTTTTATAATGTCTTTTGGATATAGACCTAGAAGTGGTATTGTTGGGTCACAGTGTCATAGTTTTATAGATTTTTATGCATAGTTCCAAAATGCTCTCCATGACGGTTGGATCAATTCACAACTCCACCAACATTGCATTAGTGCTCCAATTTTCCCACATTTTTTCCAACATTTATCCTTTTCCTGTTTTGTCATGTTAGTTAATCTGATAAGTATGATGTGGTACCTTGGAACTTCAACAACCTAATCTTTTTTTCTATTTTATTTTATTTTTTTAATTCATTTTGTATTTTTGGTTTACAACACTCAGTTCCACAAGTTTTTGAGTTCCAAATTTTTTCCCTTTCCCTCTCCTCTACCCTCCCCCTCAAGATGGCATGCAATCTGATATAGGTTCTACATATACCTTCACATTAAACTTATTTACACAATAGTCAAGTTGTAAAGAAGAATTATAACCAATGGAATGAATCATGAGAAAGAAGAAACAAAACCAAAAAAAAAGGGAAAAAAAAGAGAGAGCAAATAGTTTGCTTCAATCTGCATTCAGACTCCATAATTCTTTCTCTGGATGTAGATAGCTCTTTCCATCTTGAGGCTTTTGGAGTTGCCTTTGAACCTTGTATTGCTGAGAAGAGCCAAGTGTATCAAAGTTAGTCATCACAGATACTGTGTGTCTGTAATCATGTATAATATTTTCCTGGTTCTGCTCCCCTCACTCAGCATCAGATCACCTAAGTCTTTCCAGGTTATTATGAAGTCTGTCTGTTCCCCATTTCTTATAGCACAATAGTCTTCCATTACATTCATAAACCACAACTTCTTTAGCCATTCCTCAATTGATGAGCATCCCCTTGATTTCCAATTCTTTGCCACCACAAAAAGAGCTGCTATAAACATTTTTGTACATATGGGTCCTTTTCACATTGCAGCCCTTTGGGCATAGTTCCAAACTGCTCTCCAGAATGGCTGGATCAGTTCACAACTCCACCAACAACATAACAGTGTTCCAATTTTCCCAGAATCTCTCCAGCATTTATCATTTTCCTGTTTTGTCATGTTGGCCAGTCTGACAGGAGAGATGTGGTACCTAAGAGTTGTTTTGATTTGTATTTCTCTAATCAATAATGATTTAGAACATTTTTTTCATATGACTACAGATAGCTTTAATTTCTTCCTCTGAAAACTGCCTCTTCACATCCTTTGATAAACAATCTAGTCTTACAGAATCAGTGGGTTAAAAAACAAATCCTAGAACAAAATCAATTTCACGAAAGAGAATTACAAAAATGAGACAACATATCAAAACCAATGAAATACAGCAAAAGCCATAATCAGAGGAAAATGTATATCTTTAAATGCTTGCATCAATAAAATAGAGAAAGAGCAGACCACTGAACTGGGTATGCAATTTAAAAAGTAGTAAAAGGACACACTAAAAATTCCTGATCAAACACTAAATTGAAAATCCTAAACATTAAAGGTGAGCTTATTAAAATTGACTGTATAAAAAAAAACATTGAATAAATTGAAAGAACCTAAAAGCTGATTTTATGGAAAAAAACAATGAAATCGATTAAGTAATTTGATTTTTTTAAAAAAAGAAAAACCAAATCACTAGTATTAAAAATGAAATGGATTGAGGCAGCTATAAGATGCAGTGAGTAGAACATCAGCCCTGGAGTCAGGAGGACCTGAGTTCAAATCCAACCTCAGACACTTGACACACTTACTAGCTGTGTGACCTTGGGCAAGTCATTTAACCCCAATTGCCCTTGCCTCACCCCTCAAAAAAAATGAAATGGATGAATATACTACTAACAAAGATGAAATGAAAGCAACTATAAGGAGTTATTTTGCTCAACTGTATGCCAATGAATGTAACAATTTAAGTGAAATGGAAGAATATTTACAAAAATATAAATTACCTAAATAAGCAGAAAAGGAGATAGAATATCTAAATAGACCTATTTTAGAAAAAGAAATTGAACCAGCCATAAATGAGTTTCTTAAGAAAAAAAAAACACCAGAACCAGATGGAATTACAGGTGAATTTTATCAAACATTCAAAGATCAACTAATTCCAAAATTAAATGAATTGTTTGGAATATTAGGCAAAGAAGGGATTCCCACCAAGTTCCTTTTATGAAACAAATATGATACTGATACATAAACCAGGAAGAGTAAAAACGGAAAGAAAATTATAGACTAATTTCATTAATGAGCATGGATTCAAAAATCCTAAATAAAATACTAGCTAAAAGATTACAATAATATATTACAAAGATTATACATTATGACAAGCAAGATTTATACCATGAATGAAGAGATGGTCTAACATAAAAACTATTAATGTAACTGATTATATCAATAATAAAAATTGTCTTATCATATATCAATAGATGCAGAAAAAGCTTTTGATAAATTATAACATTCATTTCTATTAAAAACACTTGAAAGTATAGGTATAAGTGGAATTTCCCTTAAGTTGATAAAAAGTGAAGCATTATTTGTAATGGAGATAAGCTGGGAGCCTTCTCAGTAAGATCAGGTGTGAAACAAAGACGCACACTGTCACTGCATTATTCAATATTGTATTTGAAGTCCTAGCAATGCAATAAGAGAAGAAAAAGAAATAGAAGGAATCAAAATAGGGAATGTGGTAATAAACTAAATCTTCTTGCAGATGATATGTTAATATACTTGGAAAATTCCAAAGACTCAACTAAAATGTTAGTTGTTTCTACTATTAGTTGTTTCTATAGTTAGTTGTTTCTATAATTTCAGCAAAGTAGCAAGATGTAAAGTAAGTCCGTATAAATCATCAACATTCCTATATATCACAAACAAAACCCTGCAAGAAGAGATAGTAAGAAACACCCCATTTAAAATAGCTCTACACAGTATAAAATATCTGGGAATACAACTACCAAAACAAATCCAGGAGCTATATGAACAAAATTATAAAAAAAATTTTATACAAATAAAATCAGATTTAAATAATTGGAGAAATATTAATTGTTCATTGGGTAGGCATTCAATATAATAAGAATGACAATTTTACCTAAACTAATTCTATTATTCTATTCTATGTCATCCCAATTAAATTAACAAATTTTTTTTTTTACTGAATTAGAAAAAACAATGACAAAATTTATTTGGAAGAACAAAAAGTGAAGAATATCAAAGGAACTAGTAAAAAAATATAAAGGAAGGAATTTTAGCAGTACCAGATCTTAAACAGTTTTGCAAGACTGTAATTATCAAAACTATCTGGTGAGAAATAGAAAGGTAGATAAGTAGAAGAGAGTAGACATACAATTTATAGTAGTTAATAGATAATAGTAATCTTTTATTTGATAAGTGTAAAAACTTAAGTTTTGGGAATAAGAATTCATTATTTTGTAACAATTTTTTGGAAAACTGGAAAGCAGTCTGGCACAAATTGGGAATTGACCAATATCTTGCACCATTTACCTAGATAAAATCAAAATGTTACCTAGATATCAAGAGATTACAGGAAAATTTGAAGAATGAGGAATGTATTACCTATCAGACTTATGGTCTGGTGAACAATTTATGAATAAACAAGAGATATAGAGCAGTGTGAGGTATAAAATGGATAATTTTTATTACATTAAATTAAAAAATTTTGTACAACTAAAAAAATTTAGCTAAGATCAGAAGGAAAGCAGAAAATTGGGGAAAAGCTTTTAGACAGATTCTTAGATAAAGTTCTCATATCTCAGATATGCAAGTAACTTTATCAAATCTATAAGAATGCAAATCATTCTCCAATTTATAAATGATCAAAGAATAAGAACACGCAGTTTTCCAATGGAGAAATCCAAACAATTTATGGTCATATGGAAAAATGCTCTAAATCATTATTGATTAGAGAAATACAAATTAAAACAATATTGAGATATAACTTTATACTTTTCAGAGTGATTAAAATGATTGAAGAGAAAAGTGACAAATGTTGGCGGGGATATGGAAAAATTGGGATACTAATTCACCTTTGGTGAACTAATTCAACCATTTTGGAGAACAATCTGGAATTATTTCCAAAGAGTCATTAAACTGTATCTACCCTCTGACATAGCAATACCACTACTAGGATGATTAGAGAAAAAGGGAAAGAACTTATATATTCTAAAACATTTATTGAAACTCTATTTGTGGTGGCAAATTGAGGGCATGCCCATCAATTGGGGAATGGTAGAACAAGTTGTGGTATATGATTGTGATGGAATACTAATGTGCTATAAGAAACGAAGAGCTCGATGATCTTAGAAAAATGTGGATAGACTTGCACAAAATAATGAAGAGCAAAATGAGCAGAACCAAGAGAGCACTACATACAGTAGCAATAATATTGTTTAAAGAACAGCTTTGAGTGGTTAAGTTATTTTGATACTCATCCAAATTAACTGCAAAGGACATATGAAGGAAGACATTATCTGCATCCAGAGAAATAACTGATTAAATAGAAGTATGTATAGAATGGTTTTACACACACACACACACACACAGACACACAGACACAGACACAGACACAGACACATACACACACACAAACACACACACACACACACACACACATTTGTGTATAATGTAGCCATCACCAGGGCTGGGAGGAGGGAAGATAAAAGGAGAAATAAAGAAGATTACATAATAACATCATTATATATTTAAAAGGAATAGCAAGTTGTACATAATAGATTTGCAGTTTCATGTACAATCATCTTTTTTATTGTATTTTACTATGTTATGGAAATGCTTGTCTTATTTCTTAAGTTCAGAATATAAGAAATAAAATTAACAAAAAGTGTTATCTCTTGTTTGGGCATGAAGTCTTTCATGATCTATATATCTGACAGGTAATTTCTTCAGTTTTTCACTAATTTGCTTGTGGTGTCACCATTCATCTTATTTATTTATTTTAAATTTATCTTGTTATATGGTGAGATATGTTAGTCTATATCTAGATTCTGCCATACTACTTTCCAGTTTTCCCAACAGTTTTCTAGTTGAATAGTGAGTTCTTATCCCAATAGCTGGCATCTTTGGGTTTATTAAATGCTGTCATTGTGCTCTTTGCTTCTGTATATTGTGTGACTAATCTGTTTCACTAAACAACCTCTCTATTTCTTAATTAGTAGAAGACTTTACATTTGAATTTTAATTTCTGGTCACTATAATTTTGTGTGTTCCCATCTGTGTAGTGTCTGTATTTTGTCTCTTTGGGATTTGTAAGATTAGCCCATGTTTGTTAGGTAAAAGAGGAGCTGAGAAGCTGGGTGGGGTCTTAACTACCCAGGAAAGTAAGATACCTCAGCTATCTATGTTTAAAGTTTAAAGAGAATTTTAGGAGAAGACTTAAAAAACAAACAAACAAACAAAAATTCCGCCTTTTGACCGTGGCCCAAATCAAGAGATGGAAAAAGGGAACTTTCCCCTAATTTATAAAAGTTTAAAAATTTGAAAGTAGAGATAGAATTTCTCTTTGAGGACTTTCTTGAAATAACTCCTTTCCCCCAGCCCCTTTTTTTGTATTTAGTACAGCAGTGGCTTATCTTTAGCTCTAGCTGATGAGATCTCAGACCAAGCCACCCATAGACAGAGTGGCTGTATGAACCCAGCCATAGCCTGCAAGGGCTCTACCTTTTATGCTTATGGTACAGCCTACCATCTCAATTGAGATTAATAGCAAAATAGGCCATTTGGCAGAAAGGATTTTTGGAAACTCCAAAAGACTGAGTTAGAGACTGAATTAGGATTTAGGACAGCTAGAACAGCTTAAGAATTTTTCCATTTTTGTTCAAGAATCCCTGTCAGAGATAGACTAGTGTTTCCCCAAGGGATGCCCAGGTTGGCATGAAATGACCACAGAGCAGATTAAGGGAACTGCTATGTCTATGAAGAAAAGCAAACTAGAAAGGGTCCAGATTGTTATGCAGCCTATTTCAGCCCAAACCACTCTTTCAGGAGTTACTATACAGGTCATTAAAGAGGCCATTTTACAGGCTCTATTGAAGATTATATCTAATCAACTTTGGGCTTTTTCAAAGGTGTTTCTCCTGTGGAAGGAAAGATCACATTACTCAAGATTGTTTTAAGAGAAAAAGGGGTGCTACAAATCAAAAGGAAAATGGTGGTAAGGGTTCCTGTAACCAGAATGGCCTTTGTTTTCTTTGAATGACTCAGCTTACCTCATGAGCTTCCCTGGACATTGGGGCTTGCTCTTCCGGGGCAGGAAGCCCAGAGAGCATGTCAGGAAGCAGAAAACTTCCTGTGTGATGAGTCATGGGGCTGGCTGAGGGGAGGTGTTAACGTCTACGCTAGGGGGAGGGGCCAAGTCAAGAACCAAACGGCCCTGGTCATTCAGGCGGTGCTTGATGATGTCAAAAACCCTATAAGAGGGGAGAGGACAGCTTGAATATCCTCCTTTCCTCTTCCGGTTGGTGTGGGAAGCAGCGGCAAGCAAGCGTGACTCTGGGCCAGCCCTTGCTCTCGGGCTGAGCCCAGATGTTGGTAACTATGAATTGTATTGGGTCTGTCTGTTGATATTTGTAACTTGTTTGTATTTTGGTTTTGAGGTTTGGGGTGCTGGTTTGTTTTTTCCCCCGAACTAAATGAATGTTTTGAACCTCAGGGTGCTGGTTTTTTCCCCTGAAGTAAGTCAATGAATCTGTATTTGCTCTGTCTCTTGATGCTTGTCTGTATGCTCCCTTGAACTAACTGAATGCTAACTGAATGCTGGCCTTTTCCCCTGAACTAAATATATGTTGTCTGTATGCTAAGTGAATGCTGGATTAAAGTAAGCTGGTCAACCCCTTCACCGTGCTTTTCTTGTTTAAGCAGATAAAAAGAACCTGTGCTTTCCCGGAAGCCTCCTGGGTCCCGGCAGCCTCCTGGGTGCCAGCTGTGGGGGAGGGATCTTATGCCCCCACCGAAGCTGCTAGCTGGGTTGTTAAAACAGTTCCCTAAAGAATAATTATGCAGGAAGAGGGAGATGTAAGTGTTGTGGATCTCAAAGATAGATTTTCTTTTAAGTTGAGTAACTTATCTTTTTATTAATAAAATCATCCAAGTAGAAATTTAACAAGTGCTAACTGAAGAAATGAATTTTGTTTTAACTCAGAAGCTGCTAGAGGGTAAGTTCTCTTTCTCCTTTTTAGGCTAAAACTTTAATTGCAAAATGATCTTGAATATTAAAAGTTTATGAATTCAGGTTTAATTGGATCCCAAAGCTAAAGTTTGTAAATTATGTGTTCACTTTAATCTAAAGAACTGTCTTTGCCCACCCAATATATCTGCCATCAGGGAAATGTGTTTAAAACTGAAAAATAAGTTTTTGTCTTTTAAGATACTTTGATCAAGTTTCTTTCTATCACAGCCTTAAATGCAATCACTTTAGAATTTTGGCAATTTATATTTGAAATGTATATTACCACTGTACAAGCGGTTTGCATATGTGATGTTGGAAAATTTGTGAAATACAACTCACTTGATGTATGAGTTATTAAGTGTGAGAAACATGTTTAGTCAAAAAAACAAAACAATACTCGTTGTGAAGCTAGGAAAGTTCTTATTTTATTTTAGCCAATTTTTCTGAATTCCCAGTGAACAGATACCTCCCTAATGGAGACTACATGGGCTCAGACAAATGCAAACCTTTTTATGTGATTCCCAATTCAAATTTCCCTCCTGCCTCACATTGGCTAGGCACTTCAAGGTTCCTAAACCCCATTTCAATCCCCACCTCTTTCATCCTCATACACTTTATTCTTTATAAAAGGAAATACCAAGCCAAAATACTTTTAGTCTCCTCCCCATTTGTCTGCATCACATAGCATGGGAAAGGTTTTTCCTCAATTGCTAAGAGAATTGACCAAAACATGTATTTGAAGATTTGAACCCAAGATATCAATAGTAAAAGTCCCATCATCTAATACTGAGTCTCAGTTAATGTACCTCATCCTTTGTGAATGACACTTGGCCTGGTAGTTCTTTTGAGATACAGGAAAAGGTCTTCTTAGAACAAAGAAAAGGAGTTTGCCTTTTAGATATCAGCTGTACAACACCCCTTCATTGCTTCCTAAAAACAGTTTTACCTCCCACATTAGCCACCAGTATGGCTTCAAATCATATTTTCATAAAATTTCTGTGGAAATAAAATTCAATCAATCCCTCCCCTTTCTGTATAAATTTTTTTTTGTTTCCACATCTTTCTCAAATCTAATCAATACTTCCTCACTTTCTTTCCCATATGAATTCTTCCTCTCATCAATCTCCCCTTTAAGTAAATATAGGAAAGGAAGGGGGAGAGGTCAACTGATGCATTGACAAATGAAAAAAGGGCAGTCTCCTTTATAAATACAGATACTTCTACCCAAAAGAAAAGAATAATGAACAATCAATTTGTCGCTTTAAGATTGAGAAGCCTCGTCCTATACAGCTGTCTGGTGGGGAACATCATCTGACAAAGTTTACAGCATCTCAGCATCTTCTTTTCATCTTCTTGTAGAAATCTGCTTTTTATGTCCACTTTCCTACAAAAGTGATCTTGACACAATTTTAAATTACCATTCGTAAGCCCTATACCCTTGTCATTCTTACAAAATCAAAATTGGAACCTTGGCCAATTGTCATGTTTAAGAAATTCAAATTGAAACCCAGTTTTTTAATGCTTTACATTAATCCATTATTCATTCCCCCATTAGGAGGATGAGATATCACTAAGGAATTAATAACAAGCTCCAGTACATGCACAAACATATCAAGTAACCAATTTTAGCACAATACATATCAAGTCATAAGACAATTCCAACTTCTGGTCATGTTATACTTTTTTTTAAGGCACTTACAAAATAATCCATCAGCCATTCTTCTTCTAACATTAACTAATTGTAACAAAACTGAGACAAGTATGACATTAACTAAGTAACAAAATAATATTCTCACGAGCCTTTGACCTAATTGTCCCC
Organism: Trichosurus vulpecula; assembly: GCF_011100635.1. Classification (NCBI taxonomy): domain Eukaryota; kingdom Metazoa; phylum Chordata; class Mammalia; order Diprotodontia; family Phalangeridae; genus Trichosurus; species Trichosurus vulpecula. Next base: position 284,483,473 of record NC_050577.1, read on the forward strand.
ATGCTATTACAAAGAATTAAAGGACCCTAACTTATACGGGGATATATATTAGTAACAGATATCAAGACTAAATAGTTGTTGTTTGGTCTAAAATCCTAAGCCTAATAACTCAATCTCAGACTTACATCTTACTATATTAATCTCAGATGTTCCCATACCAACCTATTATTTAATAGATTTGTTATTATGCTTGCAAAACTTGATTATAGCAATTTGCCACTAAGATTAACTATAGTAAGGGAGCAATATTTCCTTAACTTCATGTCACTTCCAGGCAGAAGTTATGTAATGCACACTGCATTGAACCAAGTTTAAAGTCTGCCAGGTGTCATAGAGGGGAAATTGAGTCAGAAGAATCCTACCTCAGCTCAGGTGGAATAGTCATTCTCCCAACCGTCCCATGAGATCACCCTCCACATTTCATACCTGTATCTCATGGGGTTGCTGGCATCACGGATCAGTGGCTCAGACAACATCTCTCAATAATTATACCTGCAGTCAAACTCAGAAAAAGTCAATTAACAGTCTCATTAGGTCTTTGAATAGTAAGTTCCAAAAAAATCAGTTTAAGATATGACTATAATCCCACATTGTTTAAGGAACATCTTTAAAGTGAGCCTTAAGTAGCTTGCATGCATTTCTACACTTGTTCTAGTTCCTGATTAAGTATCAACATAAAATCAAATTCCCCATTTTTGCCCATAAAACCTTCTAGGTTTTTGGGTACCACAACTTCACAATAGTAAAAAACTTTGAATAAGGTTCAAAAGTGTTCCACAAGTTACCTCCCTCTAAGAAAATTGCACGGAAATTCTTTTCCCCAAACTGAAAATTTAGTTTCAGTAATTAATTCAGTCAATTGTATTAATACCCAATTATTCTTACACCATTTTGAAACATTTAAGGACCTTATTCCATATAGATACCCCCTTATTACATTATTACTTTAAAGGAATCCAGCCTTAGTCTACGGGATAATAATTGTTTTTTATTAAGTTGTAAAGAAGAATTATGATCAATGGAATGAATCATGAGAAAGAAGAAACAAAACCAAAAAAAGAAAAAAAATGAGAGCACATAGTTTGCCTCAATCTGCATTCAGACTCCTTAGTTCTTTCTCTGGATGAAGATAGCTCTTTCCATCATGAGTCCTTTGGAGTTGTCTTTAAACCTTGTATTGCTGAGAAGAGCCAAGTCCATCAAAGTTACTCAACACAGAATCAATATACCTGTGGTTATGTACATTGTTCTCGTGGCTCTGCTTCTCTCACTCAGCATCATATCATGTAGGTTTTTACAGATTATCATGAAGTTTGTATCTTTCCCATTTCTTACAGCACAATAGTATTCCATTACATTCATAAACCACAACTTCTTTAGCCATTCCCCAATTGATGGGCATCCCCTTGATTTCCAATTCTTTGCCACCACAAAAAGAGCTGCTATAAACATTTTTGTACATATGGGTCCTTTTCCCACTTGTGTGATCTCTTTAAGATATAGCCTTAGAAGTGGTATTGCTGGGTCAAAGGGTATGCACATTTTTATAGCCCGCTGGGCATAGTTCCAAACTGCTCTCCAGAATGGCTGGATCAGTTCACACCTCCATCAACAATATAACACTGTTCTAATTTTCCCACATCTTCTCCAGCATTTGTCATTTTTCAGTTTTGTCATGTTAGCCAATCTGACAGGAGAGATGTGGTACCTAAGAGTTGTTTTGATTTGCATTTCTCTAATCAATAGTGTTTTAGAGTATTTTTTCTTATGCCTATAGATATCTTTAATTTCTTCCTGTGAAAACTGCCTGTTCATATCCTTTGAACATTTCTCAATTGGGGAATGACTTGTATTCCTATAAATTTGACTCAGTTCCCTGTATATTTTAGAGATGAGGCCTTTATCAGAGACACTGGTTGTAAAGATTTTCTCCCAATTTTCTACTTCCTTCCTAATATTTGTTGCATTAGCTTTTTTTATACAAAACTTTTCAATTTAATGTAATCAAAATTATCCATTTTGCATTTTGTAATGCTCTCTGTCTCTTGGTGGGTCATGAATTCTTTCCCTTCCCATAAATCTGATAGGTAAACTATTCCTTGCTCTCCCAAATTGCTTATAGTATCAGCCTTTATTCCTAAATCATGAACCCATTTTTACTTTATTTTGGTATATGGTGTAAGATATTGGTCTATTCCCAGTTTCTGCCCTACCATTTTCCCATTTTCCCAGCAGTTTTTGTGAAATAGTGAATTCTTAGCTCAGAAGCTGGCTTCTTTGGGTTTATCAAAGAGTAGATTGCTATAATCATTGACTACTGCATTTTGTGTACCTAACCTATTCCACTGATCCACCACTCTATTTCTTAGGCAGTACCAGGTAGTTTTGAGGACTTCTGCTTTATAGTACAGTTTAATATCTCATATGGCTAGGCCAACTTCCCTAGCATTTCTTTTCATTAATTCCCCAGATATTTTGGACCTCTTATTCTTCCAGATGAATTTTTGTTAGTATTTTATCCAGCTCTGTAAAATAATTTTTTTGTAGTTTGATTGTTATGACACTGAATAAGTAAATTAATTTAGGTAAAATTGTCATTTTTATTATATTAGCTCAGCCTAACCACAAACAACTGATGTTTTTCCATTTATTTAGATCTGACTTTATTTGTGTGAGAAGTGTTTTGTAATTGTGTTCGTATAGGCCCTGGGTTTGTCTTGGCAGGTAGACTCCCAAATATTTTATAGTGTCCATAGTAACCTTAAATGGAATTTCTCTTTCTATCTCTTGCTGTTGGACTTTGTGACTATTATATAGGAATGCTGAGGATTTATGTAGGTTTATTTTATATCCTGCAACTTTGCTAAAGTTGCTTATTATTTCAAGTAGTTGTTTTACTTGATTCTCTAGGGTTCTCTAAGTAAATCATCAGATCATCTGCAAAAAGGGATAATTTACTTTCTTTGCCTAATCCAATTCCTTCGATTTCTTTTTCTTCTCTTATTGCTACAGCTAACATTTCTAGTACGAAATTGAATAATAGGGGTGATAATGGACATCCTTGTTTCACCTGTGATCTTGTTGGGAATGCATCTAGCTTATCCCTATTACATATAATGCTTGCTGATGGTTTTAGGTAGATGCTATTTAGAATTTTAAGGAAAGCTCCATTTATTCCTATGCTTTCTAGTGTTTTTAGTAATAATGTGTGTTATATTTTGTCAAAGGCTTTTTCTGCATCTATTGAGATGATCATATGGCTTCTGGTAGTTTTGTTGTTGATATGATCAATTATGCTGATAATTTTCCCAATATTGAACCAGTCTTGCATTCCTGGAATAAATCCTACCTGGTCATAGTGTATTATTTTTGTGATAAGTTGCTGCAATCTTTTTGTTAATATTGTATTTAAAATTTTTGCATCAAAGAGTAGATTGCTATAGTTGTTTGATGTAAAAGCCATTCCCCAATTGAGAAATAGTCAAAGAATATGAATAGGCAGTTTCTACAGGAAGAAATTAAAGATATCTATAGGCATATGAAAAAATGCTTGAAATCACTACTGATTAGAGAAATGCAAATCAAAACAACTCTTAGGTACCACATCTCTCCTGTCAGATTGGCTAACATGACAAAACAGGAAAATGATAAATGCTGGAGAGGATATGGGAACATTGTTACATTGCTGGTGGAGTTGTGAACTGATCCAGCCATTCTGGAGAGCAATTTGGAACTATGTCCAAAGGGCTATAAAAATGTTCATACCCTTTGACCCAGCAATATCACTTCTAGGGTTGTATCCCAAAGAAATCACACAGGCGGAAAAAGAACCCATACATACAAAAATATTTATAGCGGCTCTTTTTGTGGTAGCTAAGAATTGGAAATCAAAGGGATGCCCATCAATTGGGCAATGGCTGAACAAGCTGTGGTATATGAAGGTAATGGAATACTATTGTGCTATAAGAAATGGGGATGATACGGACTTCATAACAACCTGGAAAAACCTACACGACATAATGCTGAGTGAGTGGAGCAGAGCCAGGAGAACATTATACATAACCACAGATATATGGATTCTGTGAGGACCAACCATGACAGACTTTGCTCTTCTCAGCAACACAAGGTACAAAGACAACTCTAAAGGACTCATGATGGAGAATGTTGTCTACATCCAGAGAAATTACTATGAAGTATGAATGCAGATTGAGGCACACTTCATGCTAGCCTTCCCCCCCCCACCCCTTTTTTTTTTTCTTTTTCTCTCTTTTGTATTTGTTGTTGGATTGTGTTTTTGTTTTTGTTTTGTTTTTTTGGTGCTGTTTCTTCTTTCGCATGATTCATTTCATTGATTACAGTTCTTCTCCATAACTTGACTAATGTGTAAATTAATTCAATGCGAAGTTATACGTGGAAGCTATATGGGATTCCATGCTGTCTTGTTGAGGGAGGGTGGGAGGCAGGGAAGAAAATCTGGAACTCAAAATTATGTAGAACCGAGTTTTGTAAACTAAAAATTAAAAAAAAAATGTTGTATAAAAAAAAGAGAATGGGAGAAGAATAGCTGGATCTTGAATGGCTTTTGGGAAAGTCCATTCACCTGAACCAACGGCACTCTTCACATCTATGATAGTATATAGACTTAGCCAACAATTAAGCAGAGACAAGAAATACCCCAGCAGTGAAAGCATGCAAACCTAGGAAAATTGTGCAATCTTTGAATTATCTAGCAACTATGCTCAAAAGAAACAAAAAATAAAAACATCAAAAAACAACCAAAAAATTTTTGCATCAATATTCATTAGGGAAATTGGTCTATAATTTCCTTTCTGTTTTGACTCTTCCTGATTTGGGTATTAGTACCATATTTGTGTCACAAAATCATTTGGTAGGTCTCCTTCCTCACCTATTTTCCCAAATAGTCTATAAAGTATAGGAATTAATTGTTCTTTAAATGTTTGATAGAATTCACATGTAAAAATGTCTGGCCCTGGAGATTTTTTCCTCGGGAGTTCATTGATGGCTTGGTCAATTTCTTTTTCTGAGATGGGGTTATTTAGGTGTTTAGCCATTTCACCAATTTTACTTTTTAAAGATTTGTTGTCATCAGTGAATTTTTTTCCATTTTTTCTTTTACCTCTTTAATTTGGTTTTTAAAATCCTCCTTGAGCTCTTCCAGGAATGCTTTTTGGGCTTGAGACCAGTTTACATTCCCTTTTGAGGTTTCTGATGTGGGTATAGTGTCCATGCTGCCCTCTTTTGAATTGGTATTTTCATCTCTGTCTCCATAAAATCAGTGGTCCTCAGTTTCCTCGAGTGCTTCTTCATGTTGGTTAACTTTTTCCTGGCTTTAAAGTGGATTTTTGCTTCTAGGGCTCAGGGGGCTCTGTCCCAGGCTTCTTGTTCTGGGAATTGTGGGCCTAGTTACTGGCTTTGTGTACTATGGCCTTTGGTTTCATGAGGTGTGGGGGAGGGGTGGTCTCAGTCGTTGTCTGTTCTGGTGTCTGCCACTTCCCCTGGCTGTGTGAAGGCACTTCTGGATTCCTGGTGTTGACGCTTGCTGGCTTCATCCCCATGGGCCTCGGGAATTCCTGCTATTTGGCTGCAGAAGCTCCTCTTCTGGCTCCTTTATCTTAAAATTTGTCCCAAGGGAGTATTATCTGGGTGAAAGGGAGCAATGAGAGCCATTTTATTTTGTCATCATGTCTCCTGGAAGTTCAAGAAGGTGAGTTTCAAACCCTTAGACTGTGGATTGCATGCCTCAGAAGTAGTTGTTCTCATGGCCACAGGGGCTGTGCTGCTACCTCCTGTAGCTCCAACAGACTTCCATTCTGGGCTAGGAGGCCTGAGGATCACCACCAGTTTTCATCCACCAGATCATCCACCAGCCTGGATCACTGGCTGAGTTCGGCAGCTGCTTCAGCTTTAGCGTGGTCTGGTGCAGCTCTGTGTGCTGGATGCTTGCCCAGCCTACAGATAGGTCCTGTTGACCCTGAGGACTCTCCTGGCTTGGCAATTTGCCCCATTCAGTCTGCTAGCGCCTTCTAACTGTCTCAAATCTGCTCAGATTCACTTTTTTAGAGGTATCTGACAGAATTTGTGAGAAAACTTCAGTAAGACACTGTTTTCACACAGCCAGCTTGGCTCCCATGGGTGGGATAATAATTCAGCATTGTGCTCGTACCATTCTTATTCCCTTTAATAATTCAACATTGTGTTTGTACCATTCTTTTTCCCTTTATCTAATTATTCTTGTAACATTCAGAAAGATTGTTCTTATTCCAGGCATTCTGTCTTTCACATGAAAGACATGAATGTATGAAAGTACCAATTTACCCACTTTGATTGAAAACAGTAAGATTTCAAATATTTGCATTATGCTCACACTTTTCACTGGCTACTTGCTTTGGTTACAGAAATCTGCCATAAAAATGAAAAGCAAAGACTTGATTAGGTAAAGAATCAGAGCCATCCACATGCAGTATCACATCCACCTTATAGCGAGACTCACTAATAGTCAGGTAGGAAACATTCCTTTTCAAAGGAACACGATAGGGACACTGAGCCAGATGGATCCCATCCCAGGCTGAGGTCAGGATTGTCCTTTCAGCTTTTTCCCTGATGCAAACCACCACAAGTAATAGTCACATTCTCTCTGAGTAGCTAAGGGCATCTCCCTGAGATGGTGGGTTATTGAGCTTAGAACAAAATTTGTTTTAGTGCCAGAAGCTTTTACATCAGATGGCAAGTTTCAATAATCAAAACTTTACCAGGACTCACATCTTAAATTCTAAATTTATCTTAAAAGTCAGTCACTAGAAATCAATGTTGGAGGTTGGCTGATGTCTGGCCACACTGCTGCCTATAACTGTTATTCCCTCCTCAGGTCAAATCCTATGAGAGCAAGATTCACTCATTCCCCCTCACCTGCCCCCTCTTCCCTTCCTACAGAACTGCTTTTTCTTACCACTTTTATGTGAAATAATTTACCCCATTCTATCTCTCCCTTTCTCCCTCTCTTAATATATTCCTCTCTCATCCCTTAATTTGATTTTATTTTTTTTACATATCATCCCTTCATATTCAACTCACCTTGTGTCCCCTCTCTCTCTCTCTCTCTCTCTCTCTCTCTCTCTCCATATATATATGTTCCCTCAGCTATCCTAATACTGAGGTCTCATGAATTATACACATCATCTTTCCATGTAGGAATGTAAACAAAACAGTTTAACTTTAATGTACCTTATGATTTCTCTTTCTTGTTTACCTTTTCATGCTTCTCTTGATTCTTGTGTTTGAAAGTCAAATTTTCTATTCAGCCCTGGTCTTCTCACTGAGAAAGCTTGAAAGTCCTCTATTTTATTGAAAATCCATATTTTGCCTTGGAGCATGATACTCGGTTTTGCTGGGTAGGTGATTCTTGGTTTTAATCCTAGCTCCATTGACCTCCGGAATACCATATTCCAAGCCCTTCAGTCCCTTAATGTGGAAGCTGCCAGATCCTGTATTATCCTGATTGTTTTTCCACAATATTCAAATTGTTTCTGGATGCTTGCAATATTTTTTCCTTGACCTGGGAGCTCTGGAATTTGGCGACAATATTCCTAGCATTTTTCTTTTTGGGATCTTTGTCAGGAGGCAGTCGTTGGATTCTTTCAATTTCTATTTTACCCTCTGGCTCTAGAATATCAGGGCAGTTCTCCTTGAAGATGATATCTAGTTTCTTTGAAGATGATATCTAGGCTCTTTTTTTGATCATGGCTTTCAGGTAGTTCAATAATTTGAATTACAAATTTTTTCTCCCCATTTTTACCCTCACCCCGCCCACTTCAAGATGGCGTATATTCTGGTTGCCATGTTCCCCAGTTAGCCCTCCCCTCTGTCACCACACTCCCCTCCCATCCCCTTTTCCCTTCCTTTCTTGTAGGGCAAGATGAATTTCTATGCCCCATTGCCTGTGTATCTTATTTTCTAGTTGCATGCAAAAACTTTTTTTTGTTTTTGAACATCTGTTTTTAAAACTTTGAGTTCTGAATTCTCTCACCTCTTCCCTTCCCACCCACCCTCCCTAAGAAGTCAAGCAATTCAACATAGGCCACGTGTGTAGCAGGCTGTGCACTCCTGCTCTGATCTGCCACTTAATTCCTCCCACCAGGTGGGCCTGGGGCCGGAAGCAACAGCAGCTGTAGCTGCCCCACCTCCGCTGCCCCCGGGGCTGGTAGCCAAACTGTGAACTCCTTCCACTCCCAACTCCCACAGCTTTCCCCACTAACCTTCTCCACTGTCTTTGGTGTTTATGGGTTGAGAAGTCTGGTAACTCCTGCAGCTCAGGAGGTAGGGCACATTCTGCCCCGCTCCTGGTCTGGTTGGTCTGCACTGCTCACACTGGGCTCTGCTCTGCTCCGCTCCCAGCTCCCAGCGCTGTGTGTGATAGACCTCACCCAGAGACCATCCAAGCTGTCCTAGGCTGGAGCCCTGCTTCCCTCTGCTGTTTTGTGGGTTCTGCTGTTCTAGAATTGGTTCAGAGCCATTTTTTATAGGTTTTTGGAGGGACTCGGCAGGGAGCTCACGCTAGTCCCTGCTTTCCAGCTGCCATCTTGGCTCTGCCTCCTGGTAGTTCAATAATTTTAAAATTATCTCTCCTGGATCTATTTTCCAGGTCAGTGGTTTTTCCAATGGGATATTTCACATTGTCTTCCTTTTTTTTTCATTCCTTTGGTTCTGTTTTATAATATCTTGATTTCTTATAAAGTCCCTAGCTTCCACTTTCTCCAATCTAATTTTTAAGGTAGTATTTTCTTCAGTGGTCTCTTGTACCTCCTTTTCCATTTGGCTAATTCTGCCTTTCAAGGCATTCTTCTCCTCATTGGCTTTTTGGAACTCTTTTGCCATTTGAGTTAGTCTATTTTTTAAGGTGTTATTTTCTTCAGTATTTTTTGGGTCTCCTTTAGCAAGCCATTGACTTGTTTTTCATGGTTTTCTCACATCACTCTCATTTCTCTTCCCAATTTTTCCTCTACTTCTCTTACTTGCTTTTCCAAATCCTTTTGGAGCTCTTCCATGGCCTGAGACCAGTTCATGTTTTTCTTGGAGGCTTTTGATGTAGGTTCTTTGACTTTGTTGACTTCTTCTGGCAGTATATTTTGGTCTTCTTTGTCACCAAAGAAAGATTCCAAAGTCTGAGTCTGAATCTGAGAGCATTTTCGCTGCCTTTTCGTGTTCCCAGCCAACTACTTGATCCTCGAGCTTTTGTCGGGGTATGACTGCCTGTAGAGTAGAGAGTACTTTGTCCCAATCTTGAGGGGTTGAGCTGTTGTTTTCAGAGCTATTTCTACACAGCAAGCTCTGCTACACCAGTGCTCCTCCTCCAGCAAGAACTGCCAACTGGGACCATGACTCAGATCTAAGCAGACTCTGCACTCCTGCTCTGATCCACCACTTAATTCCTCTCACCTGGTGGGCCTAGGACCAGAAGCAACTGTAGCTGTAGCTCTGGAAGCAACCTCAGAGCTGCACCACCTCCGCTGCCCTCGGGGTGGTAGCCAACCACAAACTCCTTTCACTCAGTCCCTGCAGTTTTTCCCACTAACCTTCTCTGTTGTTCCTGCTCCCCTCTGCTATTTTGTGATTTCTGCAGTTTTTCTCTGTTGTCTTTGGTGTTTGTGGGTAACTGCCACAGCTCATTGATTCAGGACACTAGGGGCTGTTCTGATTGGCTCTTAGTTTGGTTGGTCCAGGTGCGGCTCACACTGGGCTCTGCTCCACTCTGCTCCCAGTTCCTTGTGATAGACCTTACCCAGCAGCCATCCAGGTTGTCCTGGGCTGGAGCCCTGCTTCCCTCTGTTATTTTGTGGGTTCTACAGTTCTAGAATTTGTTCAGAATCATTTTTTATAGGTTTTTGGAGGGACCTGGGGCTAGCTCACACAAGTCCCTGCTTTTTAGCCACCATCTTGGCTCTGCCTCCACCTCCCCATCATCTAATACTGAGTCTGGGTTAATGGGCCTCATTCTTTGTGAATGACACCTGTCCTGGCAGTTCTTTTGAGATAGAGGAAAAAGCCTTTTTAGAACAAAGAAAAGGAGTCTGCCTTTTAGATATGTTATTTATCAGCTGTCCAACATCCCCTCACTGTCCCCTAAAAATAGTTTTACCTCCTACATTAGCCGCCAGTATGGCTTCAAATCATATTTTCATAAAATTTCTGTGGAAACAAAATTCAGTCATACCTTATTTTAAGTATTAACTCTCTCTAGAGTCTGAAAAGTGAAGAGTAGCAGGAAACAAAAGAATGTAAAATTTTTAATCTGCAATAATATTTTGTAGGTAATATAACAGATCTCTATTGCTAGTTGGGCAGTCATGCTTTTTGTAAGCTCTTAACAGGGTTGGGAAAATCCAGAACCCACTTCTAGGCTTCAACTGGCCTCCCAAAAGTTTTTTGTAATTATTTTGAAAACAACAACCACAACTGAATGGATTTTTAAAAATAGGTTATTTGTCTCACAAGCTTCTTCTGGGACTAGCACTAGGAAGTGCAGCTTTCTATCTCTTTTTTGGAGAATGAGAGAGTTTTGGAGCTCTTTGATCTACTAGATAATATCAGAATTGTGGCCAATTAAGAAGCATTATAATTATGATAGGCAAATTAAGGAAGAGAATCACCTGGGTTGAAATGAACTCTATGACTTGGGAAGGTTTAACAGCAGCATGTGCAATCTGGGATATGGTTGAAGTGTAAAGGAAAGTTGTGTAGTCTATCAGGTTTGAAAGATTTGGAAAGACGAATAAAGGCTAGAGGAAAAATGTGGAAGGTAGACAAGAAGGTTTGGGGACAAATGGGGGACACATTCTGCAAACATGTGGGCAGCAGCATGTGCTGCCAATGTGCTCCAAGCCCCTCTTAACCCTGGACAGTTTTTCTGGGCACCCTTCTGCCAACTTCAGATTGGAGAGTTTGACTTTTGTGTAAGTAGATAGATTGAGAATGAAAACTTTGCAGCTTGATTTGGAAGCTAATACAGACAGTTTTAGAGAGTTAGGAGAAATTTGATAAATAAAGTGTTCATAAGTGTGATAATTGAGGTAGAATACTATCACTTTTGAAATATTTTGAGTAGATTAGCTGGAAATATTGAATTCCATAATATGAAACACTTGGAATAAACGATCCTCATGTAAAATATAATGCTAAATTTATGAAAGTATAAATTCAGATTCTGTATGATACCATCTGGGGAGACAGATCCAGTTAAAATTGAATTTATTCTGGTCTGCCTTTCTACATCAGGATGATAATTATCATCATCATCATCATACTATATGGATTGGGAAACTTGTTAGCTAAGATACCCCAGTTGTGTGATTTGTAATGTGTTAAAGAAAGTGCCAAAAATTGATTTTATAATTCATTGCTTTAGAAATAATGTCAGAAAAGTGAATTCTCCTTTAATTCTTTCAAGTTATGGATTTATTAAAAGACTGATGCAAATATGTTATAAAAACTCCTTAGAAATATATGAGATAGTTATAATGGTTTTCTGTAAAGTTGGCTTAACAAGGACTCCTTAAAGTGTCCGCATCCATTAAAGGTAAAGTCCTAAAATCTTCTTCTTTCTTTCTTTAATTTTTTTGGCATGGGGGAAGGCAGGGCAATTGGGGTTAAGTGACTTGCCCAAGGTCACATGGCTAGCAAATGTGTCAAGTGTCTGAGGCCAGATTTGAACTCAGGTACTCCTGACTCCAGGGCCGGTGCTCTACTCACTGCACCACCTAGCTTCCCCAAGTCCTAAAATCTTATTAGACCTGTTAGTAGTTTAATGTAATGCTGAATGCTTGCCTAGTAGGGTGTCAATATTTTAAGACTTCAGGATCTAGACCCATGGTTAAAGTACAGCAATTTGATTTTAGTCAAAAACCAGAAATTACAAAGAAAAAGATTCTTATTTCTATAAAAAAATAAAAGGAGAAAAAAAAATCTAGTTTCTAACCATTTAACCTTACTGTCTTAAGACTGATTTTCATCTTTGGCTTTAGTTTCTGAGTAAGGTTAGAAAAGCATCTGGTTAATTGTGTCTACCTGCCTTTCAGTTTAGTCTGTATGCAGCCTATATTATAGATCTAACATTGTATACATATTGGATATGGTAAAAAAAAAATTGGTTATTTTGATCGGTGACTATTATATAGGACCCTGAATGTTTCCTTGTGTTGTTCAAATTGAGAATTATTTAATTAACTCCTTCTGTGAAAGTCCTCGAAGTTTTCCACCTGGGGAAACTGGCCATATCTCACCAGCAGCTCCTTAGAGCTATCTGCCTGGGCCAAAAATCAGTCATCGAGAATTTTAGGATAAGAAATTCAAAAGGCAATAACTTATAATACTTAGCCCAGCATACTTTAAGCTAATCTGATGATAACAGGTGTGAATCCAAACTGTTTGCACAACTTTATATATATTTCTTGGTATTATTAATATAAAACTAAGTACATGTCTATATTGGGAAACCTGGTAACACCAACATAGTTAAATAATTGATTCTCTTGTAATTTGAATATTGTTGGGTCATAACTTCAGTGTTAAGAGTATTTTATTTTATTTGGAGTATAATAATGAAAAAAACTATCTTTGTTTTTATTTAATAAGATGTTTGTTTCAGCTCTTCTGGTGACATGTTATGAATTCTATAATGTTCAAATCTAAGAGCTACAGAAGTGAAAATACTTAGCACACCTGTAAATTCCACTTAAATATGTTCAGAATGATTTTCGGTGTAAGGTAATTTGGAAATGCATGAATTGAGGTCACCTGATTGATAATAGGTTTTATTTTAAGTTTCAAATATATAATATTGTTTATGATGTTTTCATATTTCTAAATTTTCTTATATTGTGACATTAGGTAAGCTATTGTATCAGATGCTGTTAGAAAAGCAAACTCTCTCATAATCTGGATATTGTTAGATTATACTGTTAAAATAAGGTAAAATAATGTTTGAAAATGGTTATGCCATTTTATCAGCCCTGCTGACCATGTCTTGTAATATTCTGAAGTACTGTAATTTGAGAAATTATTTTTTTCTTCATTCATTTAAAAAAATTTTTAAATGTATTTTTAGTTTTCAAGATTCATTTCCACAAGATTTTGGGTTACAATTTTTCTCCCCATCTCTACCTTCCCCCCACGCCAAGATGGCATGTATTCTGATTGCATTGTTCCCCAGTCAGCCCTCCCTTCTATCACCCAACTCCCCCCGCCCCAGCCCTTTCTGCCTTACTTTCTTGTAGGGCAAGATAGATTTCTATACTCCATTGCCTGTATATCTTATTTCAAGTTGCATGTAAAAACAATTTTTTTTAACATTTGTTTTTAGAACTTTAAGTTTCAAATTCTCTCCCTTCTTTCCTCCCCACCCACCTTCCTTGAGAAGGCAAGCAATTCAAAATAGGCCACACATGTATCATTATGCAAAATACTTCCATATAGTCATGTTGTGAAAGACTATATTTCCCTCCATCCTAACCTATCCTACTTTATTCAATTTTCTCCCTTGACCCTATCCCTTTTCAAAAGTGTTTGCTTTTGACTACATGCTCCCCCAATCTGTCCTCCCTTCTATCAACCCTCCCACCCCCTTCTCCCCTTCTCCCCTGCCTTCCTGTAGGGTAAGATACCCAATTGAGTGTGTATGTTATTCCCTCCTCAAGTCAAATCTGATGAGAGCAATATTCACTCATTCCCTTTCACCTGCCCCCTCTTCCCTTCCATTATGACTGCTTTTTCTTGACACTTTTGTGTGAGATAATTTACCCCATTCTATCTCTCCCTTTCTCTCTCTCTCGATATATTCCTCTCTCACCCCTTAATTTTATGTTTTTAGATAACATCCCTTCATATTCAACTCACCCTGTGCCCTCTGTCTATATATAGGTACATTCCCTTCCACTACCCTAATACTGAGAAAGGTTCATGAATTATACATATCATCTTTCCATGTAGGAATGTAAACAGTTCAACTTTAGTAAGTCCCTTATGATTTCTCTTTCCTGTTTATCTTTTCCTGCTTCTCTTGATTCTTGTATTTGAAAGTCAAATTTTCTATTCAGCTCTTGTCTTTTCATCAAGAATGCTTGAAAATCCTCTCAGTATTATACTCAGTTTTGCTGGGTAGGTGATTCTTCGTTTTAATTCTAGCTCCTTTGACCTCTGGAATATCATATTTCAAGCTCTTTGATGTCTTAATGTAGAATCTGCTAAATCTTGAGTTATCCTGATTGTGTTTCTACAATACTCAAATTGTTTCTTTCTGGCTGCTTGCATTATTTTCTCCTTGACCTGAGAACTTTGGAATTTGGTGACAGTGTTCCTAGGAGTTTTCTTTTTGGTATCTTTTTCAAGAGGTGATAGGTGGATTCTTTCAATTTCTATTTTACCCTGGAGGCTCTTTTTTTGATCATGGCTTTCAGGCAGTCCAATAATTTTTAAGTTATCTCTCCTAGATCAGTGGTTTTTCCAATGAGGTAGTTCACATTGTCTTCCATTTTTTCAATCTTTTGGTTTTGTTTTATAATTTCTTGATTTCTCATAAAGTCATTAGCTTCCATTTGCTCCACTCTAATTTTTAAGGCATCATTTTCTTCAGTGACCTTTTGGACCTCCTTTCTTATTTGGCTTATTCTACTTTTTAATTCATTTTTCTCCTAATTGGCTTTTTGTAGCTCTTTTGCCATTTGGGTTAACCTATTTTTTAAGGTGTTATTTTCTTCAGTATTTTTTTTGGATTTCCTTTAGCAAGTCATTGACTAGTTTTTTCATGACTTTCTTGCATCACTCTCATTTCTCTTCCCAATTTTTCCTCTACTTCTCTTACTTGCTTTTCCAAATCCTTTTTGAGCTTTTCCATGGCCTGAGGCCAATTCATATTTTTCTTGGAGGCTTTTGATGTAGGATTTTTGACTTTGTTGGCTTCTTCTGGCTGTATGTTTTAATTTTCTTTGTTACCAAAAAAAGATTCTATAGTCTGAATCCTTTTACATTGTCTTCTCATTTCCCCAGACAATTACTTGACTCTTGAGCTGTTAGTCAGGGTATGACTTCTTTCAGAGTGGAGAGTGCTATGTCTCAAGCTTTAAGGGTTTTGCGCTGATGTTTTCAGAGCTACTTCTATTCTGAGGTGGTATGATACTCCTCTCCTGTCCTGACCAGAGTCTGTGAGTGCAAGCACTCCTTTCTGCTGTCTAACTACCAGGAGCACTCTCTCTCCACAGGTCACCACAAGCTATGCCACACCAGCTCTTCTCCTCCCACAAGAACCACCAACCAGGACCATGACCCAGATCCAAGCAGGGCAAAGTAAGAGAATCCTGCCTCAGTGCCAGCAAAGAGATCCCTGCACTCCTGCTCTGATCCACCACTTGATTCCCCCCACTGTCTGTGGGCCTAGACCTTCAGAAGCAGCCACCACTGCTGCTGCTGCTGCCACTGCTGCAGCCACTTCTGCTGCCCTGGGTCTGTGGAGAGACTGCTCCCTTCTATCACCCAGATGCAGCAGTTTTCCCACTGACCTGCTATGTTGACTTTGGTGTTTGTGGGTTGAGAAGTCTGGTAACTGCCACAGCTCAGTAATTCAGGGCCCTGAGGCCTGCTCTACCCAGTCTACTCCCAGCCTGGTCTATCCTGGTGTGGCCCATGTTAGGTTGCATTCCACTCCAAGCATGGTGTGATAAACCCTTCCCAGTGACCATCCAGGCTGTCTTGGGCTGGAGACTTGTATCACTCTGTAATTTTGTGGGTCCTGTAGCTCTAGGATTTGTTTAGAGTAATTTTGTACAGGTGTTTGGAGGGAATCAGGGGAGAGCTCAGATGAGTCCCTGTTTTCACACTGCCATCTTGGCTCCACCCCCCAATTTGAGAAATTACAAACTTTCAGGTTCACTATATTTAAAAGGAAAGTGCACCTAAAATTATTTGACTATCACTGATGAAAATTGTAATATTGTTGATTAAATTATTAGGGGTTTTTATGATAAAGCTAATTTAATTGGGTATTTTTTTTAGCATTGCTTCTCTTAAAAAATTGAAACTCCTCCCCATTGCAAACACTCTATGATGACAGGGGTTGGTAATTAGAAATTTTTGGTAATTTCAAATTTATTTATAATACTTTTGGGATTTATTCAATTAAATTAAGACATTTTACACCAACATAGTTTTGATAAATTCCAATTTTAATGATTTATTTTTGTTTTAATTGTTGAATATATCTGTCAGTTTGAAGATTTGCAGTTACATAGTCACTATCTATGCAAATTTACAGCTATAATATATCACTTCATTAGGTTCTGATAACTGCCTTTTTACACCAGTATAAATTTTAAGCCATTTCTGAGAAAGAGAAATACTTTTAGAAAAGATAATATTTAAGTAAAAATCTTTTGTGTAATTCTTCGAAGGCCTGATAATTTTAATTTGTTAGCTAATTTATTAACAATTTGATAGTATTGATAACAATTGTGCCCAGTCCTACTGTGATCGGTGAGACTTTACTATTTGAGTTGAAACTTTTTTTCAGGACTCTAAATATTCTTTCTGAGTTTCATCCTTGGGTTTGTTGTCTCCTTGGACACAGTTATTATGCTAAGATGCTGCTAAAAGAATTGAGAAATTTAGCCTAGGACTTTAGTTCTTTCTATATTCTAAACATCTAAGTAAATGGGTATTTAGCCTTGGCATTGATCTGTTACTAGTTATATATTCCTATATGAGATAAGGTGCTTTAATGTCTTACAATGATATAAGGATACCTATTTTTCTCCCTCTTCCCTTCACATTGTTTCCTTTCATAAACTGAAAAATCTTTTATGAAGTGTTTGTAATATCAGTTAGTTCCTCATTGAAAAGACTGCATTTCTCAGTAGAATCAAATGGGGCAATGAGAAAAAATGATTATTTTATTATTATTATTTATAATTATTATTTGTAACCATTTTTATATATGGGACTCAAATATTCTCCTTTTGATTATTAATAACAAATTATTAGTAGATTAGTTATTAGTAGGGTTTTTTCTCTTCCTCATTTAAAGCCCAGTCTTTATGAAGGACAGGGCTGACAATGAGACATTCCCCTCAGTCTTAGGTGGGACCCTACCCAACCAGGAGAGCTTATTTCTGATTAAAGGGCAAAGAAGATCTAATAGAGGTGAACTTAACACCATTGTTCAACAATTTAAGTAGTCTGGGTGGAGATGAATCCTTTTGATCTAGTAGTACCAACAGGATCAAAGTCATATCCCCAGCCTCTCATTAGGAAAAGCCCACCTCTCATTATAATATTCATTGTCTCATTGTCAACCAATCAGAGTTGATTTTCACCCTCAGGGTCACTCCCTTTTCCAAAGGTATTTAAACATTTAGGAACTTTCATGTGGGGTCTTTGGTTATGCAAGAAAACACTGACCTCAAATTTATTGGTTATTTGCTAGTCTAATTAATAAATTGATTCTTTACCCAGAAACTCTGTCTCTCGAGTTTTTCATTCATCTCAATATGATCAGTTATGCTGATTGTTTTCCTCATAGTGAACCATTCCTGCATCTTTGGTATAAATCCAGCCTAGTCATAGTGTATGATCTTCATGATACATTGCAATAGTTTCCTTGCTAATATTTTATTTTAAAATTTTTCATCAATATTCACGAAATAACTGGTTTGTAGTTTTCTTTCTCTGTTTTTGTTCTCCTTGGTATAGGTATCAAATCTATATTTTTGTCAGAGTAGGAAATTTGTAGGATTTCTTCTTTATCTGTTTTTCCAAATAGCTCATGTAGCATTGGAATTAATTGATCTTTAAATGTTTGTAAGAATTCACTTATAAAACTGGTCCTGAGTTTTTTTTTCTTTGTTACTTCATGTATGGCTTTTTCAATTTCTTTTTCTAAGATAGGGTAATTTAAATATTTATTTCTTTTCCCATTAAACTGGACAATTACTATTTTTGAAAATGTTAATTTCATTTAGATTTTCAGTTTTATTGGCATGGTCAAAATAGCTCCTAATAACTGATTTAATTTCTTTTTCGTTTGTTGCAAATTCACCTTTTTCATTTTTGTACTGATGATTTGATATTCTTTCTTTTCTTAATGGAATTATGTAATGACTTATGGATAATAGATTGTTTTTTTAAACCACCTTCTGTTTTTATTTATTAATTAGTTTGGAGTCTAATTGGGGTTTTAAGTTTCATTTTATAATTTTTCTATATATGTTCAATTTTCTCATCTGCTCTTTTTTATTTCTTTTACTGATGAAAGAGGTTAAAGATATAAAATTTTTTCTAATTACTAATCTGGGTGCATCCCACAAATTTTAGTACATTGTCCAGTTGTTATTTTTAATGAAATTGTTGATTGTCTCTATAATTTATTCTTTGACTAATACATTCTTTAAGATTGGATTATTTACTTTACAATTAATTTTTAATCTATATATTCTATGAAACTTTATTGAATGTAATTTTTATTGCATTATGATCTAAAAAAGCTGCATGTAATATTTCTGCTTTTTTGCATTTGGTTGTGAGGTTTTTATACCCTAATACATGGTCAATTTTTGTGTGTGCAGGTGGCATGTACCACAGAGAAAAAGATACATTTCTTTTTATTCCCATTCAGTTTTCTCCAGAGGTCTGTCATCTACATTTTCTAAAATTCTATTCATCTCCTTAATTTATTTCTTGTTTTTTTTTTGATTAGATGTATGTAGTTCTGAGAGGAGCAGGTTGAGATCCTTCACTGGTATAGTTTTACTGTTTATTTCCTCCTATAACTCATTTAACTTTTCCTTTCGGAATTTGGATACTATATGATACTATATTACTAGGTAAGAATTAAGACAAAAGGTGGCCTAATTTACAAAAAAAAAAAAAAAAAACGGTCCGGGAGGGGAAGATCCTCAAAGTTTTTGGCCTGAACAGAAAATATTTGCTAGTTATAATTCTTACATAGTACACTAAAAACAACTTGTAACCTTAATTAGAAAGGCCAAGGTCACCCACTGCATCCTGGGCCATTATCAGTCATCTTGACTTTTGTCTTGCCATTGGACTTTGATCACTCTGGAAGAGAGAGTGAGGCTGATGACTTTGCACAGCTCTGCTTCATTTAAATCCAGTTCACATGCAAGTCACCACTCTCATGGTGTCATTGGTCCTCTTTAAGAACAAAGGATAAATGACAATTTGTTTATATGTAAGTTTCTTATACCCTAATATATGGTCAGTTTTGTGAATCCCTCATCTCTAACTTTTCTAAAATTCTATTCCAGTCTTTACTTTCTTCCTCAATGATTTTTTTGGTTCAATTTGTAGAGGTTTGAAGGGAGTAACTTTGGATCCCCTAATTTTTTTTTTACCATTTACCCATTTATTTTTTTACTATTTAATTCTTCCTATAATTTTCTATAACTCATTTAACCTTTACATTAAGAATTTGTATGCTATGAGGTTTGATGGTGCTTATATTTTTAGTTAGGGCAGGTAGGTCATGCAGTGGATAGAGCAGGAAAACCCAAGTTCGAATTCTGTCTCAGACACTTACTAGCTGTGTTACTCTGGGCAAGTCACTTCACCCTGTTTGCCCGAGTTTCTTCATCTATGAGCTGAAGACAGACATGACAAACCATTCAAATATCTTTGCCAAGAAAACCCCAAATGAGGTAATGAAGAGTCAGAAACAACAGAACAAAAACAACAAATATTTTTAGTATTGATATTAATTCATTGTAGTACCTTTTATCAAAATATCACTTTTAATTGTGTCTGTTTTTGCTTTTGCTTTGTTCATGATTACTATCCCTACCTTTTTTTAAAAGTTCCGCTGAAGTATTAATAGATTCTGCTCCAGCCTTTTATTTTTGACTCTATATCTTTCCGTTTCAAATGGATTTCTTGTAAACAACATATAGTTATATTCTGATTTCTAACCACTCTGCTATCCTCTTTTGTTTTATGGTTGAGTCCTTTCATTCACATTCACAGTTATGATTTCTAACTGCATATTTCCTTCTATAACCACTTATATTTATCTTTCTTTTTTTTGCCTGCCCCTACTTTCAGAGACTGTTTTGCTTCAGAATAATGCCTCCTGTAATCTACCTTCTTTCTTATTTCCCTCTTTATCTTTAGCCCCATTTCTTCCTATTTTCTTGTTAGGTAAGGTATCTTTTGTGTGTATGTTTATTTTTCTCTCCTTTAACCAGTTCATATTGAGTGAGATTCAAGTGTTGTCCTCTCCCCTCACTGGTGCCTATTTGTTTTATAAACTCTTCTTTCTGTAACCCATTTATGTGAGATAATTTTTTCCCTCATTTTTCCTCATTCTTCCCCTTTCTATCAGCACATTCTTCTGCACCCATTCCAAATCATACCCAGGCCCTCTATATAATTAACTTCTCTCTAAAACCTCTAATTATAGGAAAATTCCTAGGGGTTACATGTATCATCTCGTCATGATGGAATCCTAATGAAGCTGCCCCCAGCCTTAATATTCTAAACTTCTCACATTCCCCACTGAGCAGCAGGCATTGCCTGACTACATCATCTATTTAGCCTCAGACAGGACCACAATAGCCAGCCAGTCAGAAAGCAGCACCGCCATGATTTTGACAAGGATGCTTGACTACCAAACCTAAGATGGTGCCTGTGCAGTAATAGTAAAGAACTGATCTAAAGGAAACTTATGATCTAGAGAGGCTTATTATAATACATTAATGCCCTCCCATGGGCTATTCTGTATGCATTATGGGTAATCACAATACAGTTCCACCTAGGCTGGGACCCCTCCCCTGTTGCATATCCTTTAACAAATACCTCCTATATTTTAATATTCATGTATTCTATAATGATGTAATTGTATCTTTTGTTCTGTAAAACCTCCCATCTTGCTCTGACAAGTGGCTGGTTCCTTCTTGCATTTCAGCCTGCTTTCTGAGAGGTGTAACTCTCAATAAATGCCTTTGCTTGGGTTGGAGACAGTCTGAGCCTGTGAATTCTTTCAAGACCCATAACACACCATACAACTGCAACACTCATATAATAATGTAATCTTGTTTAGACCCTTATGATTTTCTCAGTTACATATACTTTTATGTTTCTCTTGAATCCTGTGTTTGCATCTCAGATTTTTTAGTCAGCTCTGGTCTTTTTGTTAGGAATAAATGAAGTGCTCTATTTTGTTAAAGGACAATTCCCCCACTCCCCCTAGGAATACAGTTACTACTTCTGAGTAGGTTATTCTTGATTCTTTGCCTTGCAGAATATCATATTCCAAGTTCTCCATTTCTTTGTGGTGGTGGCTGCTAAATCTTGTGTGACCCAGACTGTAGCTCATTGATGCTTGAATTCTTTTTTTATGGATGCTTGCATTGCAGTATTTTTTTTTCTGTGACCTGGGAACTCTGGAATTTTGCTATAATGTTCTTGGGAGTTTTCTTTTTGGGCATACTTTTAAGAAATGGCTGGTGGAGTTTTTTAAATTTTACTTTGACTCTTGCCCCAAGATATCTAGACAGTTTTTATTTATGATTTCTTGAAACATGATGTCTAGGTACCTTTTGTTGTTGTTGTTCATGGCTTTCAGGTAGTCCCTTGACCTTAAATTATTTCTCCTTAATCTGGTTTCCAGGTTAGATTTTTTAGAAGAGATATTTCACTCCCCCCCAACAATCTTTTGTCTTTGTTTGATTATTTCTTGATATCTCATAGAGTCATTAGCTTCTGTTTGGCCAATTCTTATTTTAGTCACAATTTTTCTCCCCATTTCTACCCTCCCTACCCCATTCAAAGATGGCATATATTCTGATTGTCTCATTCCCCAGTTAGCCCTCACTTCCATCACCCCACTCCCTCCCCCATCCTCTTTTCCATTACTTTCTTGTACAGCAAGATAGATTTCTGTGCCCCATTGCCTGTATATCTTATTTCCTACTTGCATGCAAAAACTTTTTTTTGAACATCTGCTTTTAAAACTTTGAGTTCCAAAATCTCTCCTCTCTTCCCTCCCCATCCCCACTCCCCAAGAAGGCAAACAATTCAACATAGGCCACATGTGTATCATTATGCAAAACCCTTCCACAATACTCATGTTGTGAAAGGCTAACTATATTTTGCTCCTTCCTATCCTATCCCCCTTTACCCAATTTTCTCCCTTGACCCTGTCCCTTTACAAAAGTGTTTGCTTTTGATTACCTCCTCCCCCTATCTGCCCTCCCTTCTATCATCCCCCCCCCCACTTTTTTTATCTCCTTCCTCCTTCCTTCCTGTGGGGTAAGATACTCAATTGAGTGTGTATGTTATTCCCTTCTCAGGTCAAATCCAATGAGAGCAAGATTCACTCATTCCCTCTCACCTGCCCCCTCTTCCCTTTCAGCAGAACTACTTTTTCTTGCCACTTTTATGTGAGATAATTTACCCCATTCTACCTCTCCCTTTTTCCCTCTCTCATCCCTTAATTTCATTTAATTTTTTTTTAGATATCATCCCTTCATATTCAAGTCACTCTGTGCCCTCTGTCTATATATATATATATATATATATATATATATATATATATATATATATATATATATATATATGTATGTATGTATGTATGTATATTCCCTTCAGCTACCCTAATAATGAGGTCTCATGAATTATACACATCATCTTTCCATGTAGGAATGTAAACAAAACAGTTCAACTTTAATAAGTCCCTTATGATTTCTCTTGTTTACCTTTTCATTCTTTTGGTTCTTGTATTTGAAAGTCAAATTTTCTATTCAGCTCTGGTCTTTTCACTGAGAAAACTTGAAAATCCTCTATTTTATTGAAAATCCATATTTTGCCTTGGAGCATGACACTCAGATTTGTTGGGTAGGTGATTCTTGGTTTTATTCCTAGCTCCTTTGCCCTCTGGAATATCATATTCTAAGCCCTTTGATCCCTTAATGTAGAAGCTGCTAGATCTTGTTATGCTGATTGTGTTTCCACAATACTCAAATTGTTTCTTTCTGGTTGCTTGCAGTATTTTCTCCTTGATCTGGGAGCTCTGGAATTTGGCAATAATATTCCTAAGAGTGTTCTTTTTGTGATCTTTTTCAGGAGGTGATCTGTGGATTCTTTCAATTTCTATTTTACCCTCTGGCTCTAGAATATCAGGGCAGTTCTCCTTGATAATTTCTTGAAAGATGATATCTAAGTTCTTTTTTTTTGATCATGGCTTTCAGGTAGTCCAATAATTTTTAAATTATCTCTACTGCTTACCCAATTCTAATTTTAAGGAATCATTTTCTTCACCTAGCTTTTGTACATCCTTCTCCATTTGGCCATTTCTACTTTTTTTTTCTTCATTTCTACTTTTTAAAGAGTTATTTTCTTCAGTGCATTTTTGTACTTTCTTTTCCATGTAGCCAATTCTACTTTTTAAAAAGTTATTTTATTTTTCCATTTTTTTGAACTTTCTTTTCTAAGCTGTTGACTCCCTTTTTATGATTCTTTTGCATAAATTTCTTTTGTTTTCACAATTTTTCTGCTACCCCTTTTATCTGATTTCTAAACTTTTCTTGGTTCTTCCAGGAGGACTTTTTGGGCTTGAGACAAATTCATATTTCCCTTTGAGGCTTCCCATGTATGTGTTTTGACATTGTTGTCCTCTTCCGAGTTTGTGTTTTGATCTTCCCTGTGCTATTGTAACTTTCTAATGTCAGGGCTTTTTGTTTTCATTTTTTGTCCATTTTCTAGCCTATTTCATGACTTTTAAACTTGATCTCTCCTTCTGGGGTCTCCAAGGGTCACTGTCCCAAGCTTCTTGCACCCAGGAATCAGAGAGCTGGTCACTGGCTTTTTATGTTGGGGCCTCTGGAGATGGTATTTTACTGGAGTTGCCCAGCCTAGTCTAGCCTGCTGTGCTGGGGGCTCTAGGCCTGCCAGCTCTGATCATTAGCCTGCTCTGTCAGGGCTGAAGGCCTCAGAACTGGCCCACTGTACTGCTGGTCTGTTGAGTCAGCTTATCTGTGTTGGGTCTAAGGGCTTCCCACACACTGTCTGTTCTGGTCTGTGCTCCCCTTTTACCCAAGGGAGACAGACCTTGCCTGCAGTTCTTCTAAATTATCTTGGGCTGGGAAATTGTTTCACCCCATCATTCTGTTGGTTCTGTCACTTTAGAAATCATTTTGAGGATTGATTTAATGTTTTGAGGGAAATTGGGCACAACTCAGGCAGATTTCTGCCTTTTCACCACCATCCCGGCTCCATTTCTAGCATCCAAATTCTTTTTTTGTTTGTTTGTTTTTCATTTGAGGGGAGAAGGCAGGGCAATTGTGGTTAAGTGACTTGCCCAAGGTCACACAGCTGGTAAGTGTGTCAAATGTTTGAGGCTGGATTTGAACTCAGGTCCTCCTGACTCCAGGGCCAGTGTCCTACTCACTGTGCCACCTAGTTGCCCCAAGCTCATCATTTTTTAGAGCATAATAATATTCCACCACAATCATCTACCATTCTGCTGTTCTCCAGTTGCTGGCATCCCCTTGATTCCCAGTTCTTTGCCACCATGAAAAGAACTGTGATAAATGTGTTTGTTTTCCTCTTTTCTTTAATTTCTTTGGAATAGAGACCTACTAGTGGTATTGCTGGGTCACATTGTATGCAATTTTCTAGCTCTTTGGACAAAGTTCCAAATTATTTTCCAGAAGGATTGAATCCAATCACAACTCCACCAACAGTGTGTTACTTACTTATTTTTCCACATTCCCTCCAATAGTTCTCATTTTCCTGTTATGTCACATTAGTACTTCTCTTAGGTGTGAGGTAGTACCTCAGAATTGTTTTGATTTTAATTTCTCTGATCAATAGTGATTTAGAACATTTTTATATAACTATTGATAACTTTGATTTTTTTTTCTTCTGAGAACTGCCTGGTCATATCCTTTGACCATTTGTCAATTGGGGAATGACTCATATTCTTATAAATTTGACTTGGTACTCTATATATTTGAGAAATGAGACCTTTATCAAAGAAGCTTGCTACAAAGTCCCCCTCCTCCCAGTTTTTTGCTTTCCTTCTAATCTTGGCTACATTAGTTTTGTTTGGGTAAAAACTTTTTAATTTTACATAATCAAAATTATCCAATTTACTTCCCATAATACTATGTCTTATTTGATCATAAATTCTTCCATTATCCATAAATCTGACAGGTAAAGTAGTCTATTTCCCCTTTAATTCACTTATATTACCATTTATGTCTAAATCATGTACTCATTTTGAACTTATTTTGGGCTTGTTTTCTCTCTCTTTTCACCATATTCCTCCTCAAAAGTGTTTTGCTTCTGATCATTACCTTCCTCAAACTGCGGTCCCTTCTATCAGCTCCCCTGTTTTTAATCCTCTTTCCCTTCTGCTTCTTTGTAGATTTCTATACCCCACTGTATTGGTAATTAAGGTGGGTCTTTATTTTTTTTTTAACTGTTTTCTGTTTTGGAGCACTTAGGTAATCAAGTGCCTTTGATGAGTCTGGCCTTTATTTCTTTGATTAAATCTGGGAGTCCTTGATGACCTGCTTAAGAAACAAGGGAAAGCCTAATTCACATGGTTTTGAGTTGCATATTTTTGACACCCTTTGACCCTGAACAGGGTGTATAAACTCAGAGGTTAGCATTTTGTTTAGGTTTCTCACTCACTGGAAGAGTACTGGTGTGGAGACTCTGAGTAGCTGCTGGAGCACACCGCCCTGTTTATATAATGTATGCTTTTAATTTGTTTGTATTTGCTCTGAAGTTCAGGGTGCTGACTCTTCTCCCTGAACCAAGTGAATGATATATGCATGTTTGATTAAAGTGAGATTGTTAACCCTTAAAGTTGTTTTCCTTAGAAAAGGAGATCAAAGAACCTGTGCTGGCAGCTCTTGTTGCTGGTCTTGTTGGGTCTTACACCTCAGCAGCAGGGGCTAGCCACAGTGTTGTTACACCAACTTAGATATATGTTATTACCTCTAAGCCAATTCCAATGAAATTTAGGTTCAAGCTCTGCCCTCCACCCTTTATCTGCCCTTCCATTGAAAAATCTCTTTTGTTCCTCTTTTATGTGAAATAATTTACCCTAATCTATCTCTATTTTAACCCCCTTCTCCATCTTCATCCTTCATTCTTACCCCTCACCTCTTTTTTCAACATCATGCCATCATAGTCAACTCACACCCTTGCTCTTTATGTATACTCTTTCTAGCTGCCTTGATAATGATAAAGTTCTTAGGAGTTACAACTACCATCTTCCCATGTAGGAATGTAAACAGTTTAACCTTATCAAATCCTTTATGCTTTCTCTTTCCTGTTGAGTTTTTTATGCTTCTCTTGAGTCTTATTTTTGAAAATCAAATTTTTGGCCCTTTGTCAGTGGGATTCTGGGAATATGGCAGAATAAGGCAAAAAATTACTTGGTGTATCAGTAAGGCAATAATAACAATGTAGATGATAGTTGTCAAAATGCCTATGTAGTTCTGTATCGCAAAGTATACAAGACTCTTCACATAGCAGGTAGAATTAAACCATTTATTCAGACACCAGAGAACCATATCCCACAAGCCATTCATCCAATATATCAGAACAGTAAAACATTCCATACATAATAGCACAACATGGAGTCTCTCCATCCCAAAACCTCTTTGACCCCCTGCTGGGATCTTCCCCAAAACAAACTCACAGTACAGTTAAGTCAGCCTGTTCAGTTCTAACAATCACAAGGGAGGCCATTAGCAGCCATCAGCAGCCATAACTGCTCTCTCTCTCTCTCTCTCTCTCAACATTTCCTGAGACATAACTTCCTTTTCCTGTCAGGAAGCTCCACCCACCACATGTGACTTAGGCTTCCTGTGATGTAAGCAGGTCACATGGCCTATTAATGGGTGGGAAAGCTCTTCAAATCCAAATTGCTAGTACACTTAGTTCTTTCAAATTTCCCCTACAAATATTATAAAATAATGCCTCGAAATGAACTTTAAAGAGGCAGAAATAATTAAAAGTCGAGGTAAAGCAGTTGTCTAGGCTAAGAAAATTTAGGAGGACTTTAGGAAAGAACTGACATCCCTGGCCTGATTAAAGTGCAGATGCCTCCAGGCAGACACCATCAAATCAACAAACAACAAGCCCTGGGGGCAGCTGTGTCATTAGTAGCCTCATCTTCAGGAAATTTTGCCCCCTACATAGTTTGCAGGTCAGGCAGCTGATCAAGGGAAGATTGCAAGGCCCTCAACTGTTAGTGCTTAACACAGGACTGAAGCAAAATGACCAGATGTGGTCCCAGGCTGTGACTGTGGGTGAAAAGGAGTGAGTATATACTGTGAGTGCAGCTGCAGATGTCTGCGGGGCTCTGCTGGCTGCAGTCACTCACAGGAGAGCAGAGTCCCTGTTTTTGATTCCAGGGCAGAGGAGTGAGCTGAAGCTCACAGCCATAGGAGGAAAGACAGGGAGTATACTACTAATGAAGATGAAATCAAAGAATTGTAAAGAGTTATTTGCCCAATGATTTAAATTTAACAATTTAAGTGAAATGGAAAAATACTTACAAAAATATAAACTGCTTAGATTAATAGATGAGGAAGCAGAATATCTAAATAGACTTGTTTTGGAAAAAGAAATCGAACAAATCATAAATGAGCTTCCTAAGAAAAGAAGCATCAGGACTAGATGGATTTACAAGTGAATTTTATCAAACATTTAAAGACCAACTAATTCCAATATTAAATAAATTATTTGGAAGAAATAGCAAAGGAGTCTTGCCAAATTCCTTTTATGAAACAAATATGATGCTGATACCTAAACCATGAAGAGCAAAAACAGAGAAAGAAAATTATAGAGCAATTTCACTAATGAAAATGGATGCAAAAATCATGAATAAAATACTCACTAGGAGACTACAACAATATATCATAAAGATTGTACATTATGACCAAGTGGGATTTATGCCAGGAATGCAGGGATGATCATATAAGCAAAGCTATTAATGCACTTGATTATATCAATAACAAAAGTAACAAAAATAATATGATTATGTCAATAAATGCAGAAAATCATTTGACAAAATACAAAACTCGCTCTTATTTAAAAAAAAATTGAAAGCATGGGTATAATTTTTCCCTTAAAATGATATAATGCATTTACCTAAAACCATCAATAAAGCATTATTTGTAAAGAGAATAAGATAGAAGCCTTCCCAGTAAGATCAAGTGTGAAATAATGAAGCCCACTATCACCAGTATTATTAAAATAGTATATTAGAAATGCTGGCAATAGCAATAAGAGAAGAAAAAGAAATTGAAGGACTCAGAATGGATAATGGGGTAATAAGACTATCTCTTTTTGCAAATGATATTATGATGTATTTGGAAAATCCTAGAGATTGAACTAAAAAGTTAGTTGAAACAGTTAATTTTTTTTATGTATTCACCAACAAAACACTACAAAAAAGATATAAGAGATACCACATTCAAAATAAGCATAGACAGTATAAAATGCCTGGGAGTATGTATACTTGCCAAGATAAACCTAGGAACTAAATGAACATAATTATAAAACACCTTTTATACAAATAAAGTCAGATTTAAATAATTAGTGAAATATTAATTGTTCATGGGTAGGCAGAGCAAATATAATAAAAATGACAAATCTACCTAAACTAATCTGTTGCCTTCCCAATTAAATTATCAAAAAATTATTTTATTGAGACAGAAAAAAATAACAACAAAATTAATTTGGAAGAACAAAAGGTTAATATCAAAAATATTAATAAAAAAGTAAAAGAAGGAGGTTTAGCAGTACCAGACCTTAAACTATATTATAAGGCAGTAATTATCAAAATTATCTGGTCCTGGCTAAGAAATAGGAGGGTAGGTCAATGGAACATTTTGATTACAGTGAATTAAAAAGATTTAATATAAATAAAACCAATGAGGTCAAAATTAGAAAGAAAGTAGAAAATTAGGGAAAATTTTATAGATAATTTCTTAGATAAAGGTCTCCTTTTTTAAAAAATGTAGTGAACTTTGTCTAGATTATAAGAATATGAGTCATTCCCCAGTTGATAAATGGTCAAAGGATAAAAATAGGAAGTTTTTTGATGAAGAAATTAAAGGTATATATAGCCATATGAAAATCATTATTGATTAAAGAAATGCAAATTAAAACAACTTTGAGATATCACCTCACATCTATAAGATTGGCTAAAATGGTAGAAGGGGAAAATGACAAATGTTGAAAGGGATATGGAAAAACTGGAACACAGTTGAAACTGTGAACTGATCCAACCATTTGTAAAGCAATATGGATTTATGCCCAACGAGTTATGAACCAGCAATACCAGTTTTAGGTTTGAAAGTGGTCAGTGGAAAAGGAAAAGAAACTTCATGTTCTAAAATATTTATAGCAGCTTTCTTGGTGGTGGTAAAAAACTAGAAATTGAGGGGATGTCCATATATTGGGGACTGGTTAACCAAATTGTGCTATGTGATTGTGATGGAATACTGCTGTGCTATAAGAAATAATGAGCAGTTTGATTTAAAAAAAAACATAGAAAGTCTTACATGAAATAAGGAAGAGTGAAATGAACAGAAACAAGAGAATACTGGATATAGTGACAGCAACCCCATTCAAAGAATAACTGCATGACTTATCTATTCTAAGTATTATAAATAGTCAAACCAACTACAAAAGACCTAGGAAGGAAGGTACAATCTACCTCCATAGAAAGAACTGATAAATAGAAGTATGCATAGTATGGTGTTACATATGCTTGTATACACTTATACGTGTGTGTATTTGTGTGTGTGTATGAAATGGTGACCTTTTCTTGCGTGGGGTGGGAGAGAGACATTTTGGAACTTAAATAAGTATAAGAATAAAATAAATAACTTTAAATTAAAAAAAAGCACCTTGAACCTAAAAACAATATCTCCTAGACTAGTGAATATTAATAATAATCACGGGGGCAGATATATATGTATGTAACTTATGCATGTAAATATGTATTTAATCTATAATATGCTAAATATGGTGCTAGTACTAAGTTCAAGGGATATAAAGAAATGCAGAAAACTGAGTGAGAGATAGAGACATAGCTAGATTTATTTATGGCAGATAGAGATGACATACATACATACATACATACATACAAACATATGTATTTATGTGCAGGCATATAACAAATGTGATGTACGCATATTTTATGTTACATACATAGTAGGATATATATATATAACTGTCGTGTATGTTATATATATAAATGTATATGCATGCACACACATATATTATGTATATAATTCTAGTCTAGTACTCCCTCTCTGAGGACTGTAGAGCAAACCCCAATCTTCTGTTCCTCTTCAGACAGAATCAAATTCTCCCTTGGATTGAAGTGGTGAGATTTCAGAGATATTCTATGAGTTCATTTAGACAATGTCATGTGTACATACCTGGAGGTGTGTTCTGGTGAATGTTTAATAATTGTTTCCCTAAAAAAGTCAGTGCATATGACTTAGTCTCTTTTATTTTGACTGCAATCATCTGCTTTCTCTGTGGAATGATCTCCATGAGGTCATCACACTTTTCCATGAGCTTGGCCTCATGCATTGTAGTATTCACCTTGACTTTAATCTGGATTAACATTCTCTCCATCATTTTAGTTGTCTTCAATCCACATAATCAATTAAATAAGTAAAACCCTGATAAGCAATATTTGCCAATTTTTAAGGTCCAAGTGTCTTACATGATCTATTATTAGATGACTCCAACACATGACTTGCATGGGCAATACCCATCACCCTCATGTATCCCTTTGAGATTCATATAACATTAAAAGTGTAAATTAACTTTGACAATAGGTCTTATATTATACTGGCACAGCACAGCTATGAACACTGAATATTCCTCCTTCTATTTAAGTTATTTATTTCTTTATGGAGCACTTGGTGACTCAATCTATACTAGCCACTACTGACTAGTTAGTTAATAAGCATTTATTAAGCACCTACTATGTGAGAAGTACTGTACTAAATTCAAGGGGGTACAAAGAAATTCAGAATGCAGCCATATGAAACAACATACAAATAAAAAGATAAATATAGAATAAACTGGAAATAATCAGTAAACGGATGTGATTAGAATATTTTTTGAAGAGCTTCTACTGTATCCCTTTTGCATGTGATGCTTGCTTTTAGTTTTAGAAAAATATGTTTAAAAGACTCCTAATAATGATGAAAATGATAAACTAGCAGTTATATAATGCTTTAAAGTTGACAAAGTGTTTTACATATATTAACTCATTTTATTCTCACAATAAACCTATGAAGTAGGTACTGTATTATTTCCATTTTGTAAATCAGGAAATCAAGACATAATTTGAACTCAGGTCTTTTCCCTCCAGGTCCCATGTGCTATACATTGTTTTACCTCTATGCTTATACTATGTTTTTTGTTATTATTTTTGTAAAAATTAGTATTTCACTTTGTCATGGGCCTTTTCTGCACCTACTGAGGTAATTATGTGGTTGGAGTGTTTTTATTTTTCATGCCGTTCCCACAGGGAGGACAGGATCATGAGGGCTCTGGCCACCAAGAGTCATTGTCCTGTCAAACTCTTTTCTTCCTCCTCTGACAGCACTTCTTGCAATACATTATACCACAAACTTAATAAATGATTGTTGAATTAACAGTCCTGTGGTTATTTCAAAGCTGTCCTATTTGTTCGTGTTCCCCTCTGAACATGTTGCTTTTTTCTCTTTTGTGTTTTTTTTTGTATGTTTCATCACTATCACTGCCCCTTACTTCATCCTGACCCCGTGATTAAATTAAAAACTTTCCCTTTTTTCATATAAATCCTGTCAAGAACAACAAATCCACATATCAATCATGTCTAAAAATGCATGTCTTGTTCCACCATGTCTATTCCTCATCAGAAGATAGAAAACATATTAAGTTTTTGGTCCTCTGGAATCATTTCAATGAGTAGAGTTGTAAGTATTTTAAAATTGTTTTTCTTTGCAATCTTGTGGTCACTGAATATTTCAGCTTATTTCAGTCTTCCTATATTTCTCTGAATTGATCCTTTTTGTCCTTTATCATGGCTTAATAATATTTAATTATATTCTTTTTGTTGTAAATTGTTCAGCTATTCCAATTCTCTGCTAACATAAAAGTGCTGCTACAAGTATTTTTGTACATATAAATGTGTTTTCTTTGTATATGATCTTTTGGGGTATAAGTTTAGTAGTGTTATTACTATATCAATGGCTTCTTACAGTTTGGCAAATTTTTGGTTTGATGACATTAAAACACTATAAATGATTATCATTATTGTTGTTCTAAATTGCTTTCCAGACGACTGGGTCATTTCATAGCTCTACTTACAACATTTTAGTGTACTTGTGCCCTCCCAACTCTTGAAACAATTATCATTTTCGCTTTTTTTTGCTTAACTTTGCTGGTCTGAAGGGTGGCCTAAGCCTTTTATCCAAAGTACATGTATCTCCCCAGGAGCCAAAATGCTCATGTCTAGCTTCATGAAAGGTACACTAGTCCAGGAGATCAGGAGCTTCCTCAGATCACTCCTGCTACATATAAAAGTTATGAGGGGAAAGTGAAGGATTAAACAGGTGTAATGTCTAGTCCTGTTGTAAATATCTCCTTTTCCTTAGTTTGATTTGAAAAAAAAGTTTATGCTTTTAACCCTTTGGTAAACCTCATATTATATTTTCAGTTGGGCCTATTAAGTTTATAGGGAGCCAAGATGTAATGGTAGGCTTTCTCTGCAATGACTGTATAGCCAGAAAGAAAGTACTCTGTGAAATGCTTAAAGTTGAAATGAGAAATTTCATTTATAATAAATTTGTAATCCCAATTTTTCCTGATTTCTAGAGATTTACCCAGAAGGAATAAAATTTTTCCTGATTTCTAGAGATTTACCCAGAAGGAATATGGCTATTTGAACTTAAAAGTCACAATCTCTTTGTATCTCGGTCTTTTCATCTGTAAAATGGTAAGAATAGACTAGATGATCTTCAGCCTCAGTCTTATTATTCTGTAATTCTGTGAATTTTCTACTTTGTGATTTGCCAAGAGGGAAAGTAACTACTGTAGGGACATCTAGTGGTTGTTCTAGGGTATCATTTATATTTTAGATTTTTACCTAGCTTAGACATTGCAGGCTTCATGTTCATTGTTTAACCACAACGTTTAAATGAATTAATTAAAATTTGATATTGAATGGAAAATACATAGTACCACAGAATTAGAGCTAGAAGGAACCATAGAGTTCTTTCAGTTACTTCAAACCTCTTATTTTGAAGATGAGGAAACTAGGGCCTAGAGAGGTTAAGTGACTTGCCCAAAGTTACACAGGTGACCAGAGAGCTGGGATTTGAATTCAAACTTTTGATAACACATCTAGTTCTAACACCATAATGTAAATTGCTTCTTATATTGACTATAGGGAAATAAAATTTCAAATAAAGGATCATAGATTTGAAACTGGAGGAGATATTAAACATTATCTAGTTCAGCCTCCTCCCTTCACAGAGATGAAACCCAGAAGACTGAATTAAATTGCTCAGGGTACCCAAGGTACAATACTGAATCCAGTTCTTCTGATTGCAAATCCAGCACTGTTTTCACTGAGTATAAATTCTTATAATTAGTTCCGTTCTAGCTGAATTCTAAATGGTTCATGTTTGAACTTGGTACATAGTAGATAGGAGGGTTTTTTTTTCATTAATCATTAGATTAATGAATTAATCCTGAATGCATCATAAGAGACACACATTTGGGTATCTTAGACACTAATATCCCCAGCTTTAGCTCTATTTGCTGGCTCCTTTCTCTGTCCCCTTGCCCCATTGCTACCTGGAATTCTACATATTCACACAGCTTTCTGAAATGTGTGGGAAATATGAAATCCTACTACACTTAATTTTTGTTGACTATCAAAAATATTCTGTTTATTAGAAAAAACCCCTTGGTTTTAAAGACTTTCTTCCAACAATGTTATCATTTAGATGTATATTAAAATCTTATAGCTGGGGGGTGGAGCCAAGATGGAAGCTGGAAAGCAGGGACTTGCCTAGGGCTCTCCCCCAGGACCAATAAACACTGACAAAAAATGGCTCTGAACAAATTCTAGAATGGCAGAACCCACGAAATAGCAGAGGGAAGCAGGGCTCCAGCCCAGGACAGCCTTGATGGTCACTGGGTAATGTCTATCACACATGGAGCTGGGAGCCCAGCAGAGCCCAGCATGGGCAGTAGCAGGACCAACCAGACAGGGAGCTGGGCAGAACAGGCCCTAGTGCCCTGAATCAGTGAGCTGTGGCAGTTACCAGACTTCTCAACCCACACACACCAAAGGCAGCAGAGAAGGTTAGTGGGAAAAACTGCAGGGGACAGAGTGAAAGCAGTTTGCAGTTTGGCCACTGCCCTGGGGGGGGGGGAGTGCCGGGGGGAGGTGAGGCAGCAGGGGAGGTGCAGCTACAGAACTACAGCTGCAGTTGCTTCTGGCCCCAGGCCCACCTGGTGGGAGGAATTAAGTGGTAGATCAGAGCAGGAATGCAGAGCCTGCTTAAGATTTGGGTCACGGTCCAGGTTGGCGGTTCTTGGGGAAGGAGGAGTGCTGGTATGGCAGAGCTAGCTGTATAGAAATAGCTCTGAAAACAACAGTGCATCCTCTCAAGCTTGGAACAAAGTACTCTCTACTCTACAAGCAGTCATACCCTGCTGAAAAACTCAAGGGTCAAGCAGTTGGCTGGGAACATGGCCAGGCAGCCAAAACAGATGCAGATTCAGACTCAGACTTTGGAATCTTTCTTTGGTGACAAAGAAGACCAAAACATATAGCCAGAAGAAGTCAACAAAGTCAAAGAGCCTACATCAAAAGCCTCCAAGAAAAATATGAATTGGCCT
Source organism: Trichosurus vulpecula (assembly GCF_011100635.1). Lineage (NCBI taxonomy): Eukaryota > Metazoa > Chordata > Mammalia > Diprotodontia > Phalangeridae > Trichosurus > Trichosurus vulpecula. The sequence goes on from NC_050577.1 coordinate 284,518,435, forward strand.
CAGGCTGTAGAAGAGCTCAAAAAGGATTTGGAAAAGCAAGTTAGAGAAGTAGAGGAAAAATTGGGAAGAGAAATGAGAGCGATGTGAGAAAACCATGAAAAACAAGATGATGACTTGCTAAAGGAGACCCAAAAAAAGTACTGAAGAAAATAACACCTTAAAAAATAGACTAACTCAAATGGCAAAAGAGTTCCAAAAAGCCAATGAGGAGAAGAATGCCTTGAAAGGCAGAATTAGCCAAATGGAAAAGGAGGTCCAAAAGACCACTGAAGAAAATACTACCTTAAAAATTAGATTGGAGCAAGTGGAAGCTAGTGACTTTATGAGAAATCAAGATATTATAAAACAGGCAATTAGAGCATACTACAGATTTCTTTTTAATTTTACATCAATTTAATCATCTTGCATATACTGAAATGCTTTAGACAACCAGTCACTTTAATGTATGACCTTCAACAAATTGAGACAAATCTTGTTTTTTGAAGCTAAGTGCTTTAGGATTATGTAACTGCAAAGACCTATTTATTTAATGAGCCCATATCCAACTATTTTGTATGAAGTACTAAAGGAAGGAAGGGAAATGGTCCTTGGCTATTTGCTTAGGATAAGCAGCAATTTCTGTTGCATGGGTTACAGAGAATACTGAATTCTGATTTACTATCCATGTATCTTCTTGGACAGGTAAGCTATTGGATTTTTAGTTTTTATTTTTAAAATCATAAAAATATATTGCTTATAGAGAGTGACAGTATTTTACTGAGCCATCTTTTTCTTCCAGAGTGTCAAATTAATGCTTTTAAAATCTCATTGAACCCTTCCTGCCCTATTATCTGGTTTGACAAGAGACTCTATTTCTGGTCATTCTGAGATGGCAGGCATTGTGCTAAGCACTTTACAAATATGTTATTTGTATTTCATATTATCCTCATTTTACAATTGAGGGAACTGAGGCAAACAGAGGTTAAGTGACTTGTCTAAAGTCACAAAGGTAGTAAGTATCTGAGGTTGAATTTGAACTTAGATATCCTTAGCTCCACACCTCACACCCTACCCACTGTGCCATCTAGTTGTCTAGTAGTTCAGAGGTACTTTATAACAATAAGCTTATTATAAGTATTGTAAAATATTTATAAAATTATATATTTTATGTAATATATTATAAAAATAAAAGAAATAAATATTATAAAATATTTATAATTCTTCCATAGTCAGAGAATTTTGCTATGATGAAAAGATGAAGGACATGGATACAGCAGTATCAGGGCTGTTTCCTGATACTATAACAGTATCAGTTTGTTTCTTAAAGTCACAGACTGATGGATCATAGTTATGCCAGGACAAGATTCCCTTAGGTCTATTTGATTTCAGGTAAATGTCATAGGCCTTTTGGAACAGTCAATCATGCAAAAAATTTTCACATTATTAACAGGGTATCAGCATCAGACTCAGAATCAATCTGATAGGAAATATTCCCATTTGAAAAGGAAATAGCACAGTGGAGAAACTGAGTCAAAAGGCTATTACCTTCATAAGACCATATTCTCAACCTTTCCAGGGACCTACATCCACCTGTAGTATTTTCAGATCACAATTCCTTTGGACAGCTCATAGTATTTCTCTTGAATAGTGGATTATTGGCTTAGCAGTGCAGTAGAACTTTGGTTTATGAGTAACCTGGTTTACATATGCTTTGCTAGATGAGGAAAAATTTTTCACAAAAATTTTCTTGCAGGACAAACAAAAATTTGCAGTATGAACATCATGTTTAGACTTGAAAAAAAATCAGTGAGTCAAAACATGAAAGTGATTCTAAAAAAATGAAAAATAAGTGAAGGTAGTAGTGTTAGTCTTACTTTTTTAGTGAAAGTAGCATAAGAGAGAACACTCCCGATGTTGAAATCTGAGATGTTCTTCTGGAAGGAGATTCACCTTCCAAGCAATAACTCTGGCCTGGACCAGGGGAAATGGTGTGGAAAGCTCCATGTCCAGTGGGGAGGGCCACACTCACCCACTTTGAATGTGTTTATTTTTGATTCAAAATACCAAGTTAGCTTAGATCCATGGCTGGAAGGGGACCTGCTTAAACATGTTGCTGCTGCTGCTTTGAAGAGGATGCCCCAGCCTCTGTTTGCGGGCCCCTCCCCCTTGCTCATTGGCTGTGGTCTGGACCTTCCTGGCTGCCCCCCACTCCCACCCTCCTCATCTCCTTCCTGCCATCTGAATTGAGGCGGGAGCCCCATCTCCCCCAAACCCCCCACCCTTGCTGCTGCTCCACCCACCCACATGACCTGCTCTTCCACTCCAGTCCCTGCCTATGGGGCCTACTCCACCCAGCAAGGAGAAAAGGCTGTGAGAGTGCTGGGCATGCAAAACTAAACCATAGGAGCAGGAGTGGGAGCAGGCTAGTGGCTGAATTGCTGGGTGCCATGGTGATCCCCAGGCCTCTCAGTGCCTCAATGACTCAGTGGAGTCTGTTGGAGTTAGCTGAGACAGAAGCACAGAGCCTGAAGCAGCAGCAGCAGCAGCTACTCCTGCAGCTATCAGTCCACAGTCTAAAGGTTTGAAACTCACCTTCTTGAACTTCCAGGAGCCATAATGACCAAATAAAATGGCTGTCATCCCTCCCTTGAATACCAGAGAGTACTGCCCAAGAAAAACCCTAGAGCCAGAAGTGGAGGTTCAATAGTCTTTTAGCTTGGGAAGCTAAGGAGACCCCTTCTTGTGATGATTGAAGGAAACCAGTGCAGGAAGGGAGGCATTCCAGCAAGCCCCACCTTAGCAGACCATTGGGAGTTCCTGAGCCCCAGGGGGGGTGGAGCAGGCAAGCGCCATCACCAGGACCCCAGGCATGTCATTACACAGCCATGAGAATTAGCAGACACTAGGACAGACCTACAGCTAAGACCACCCATACTATATAGCACAGCTCTAGGGGAAGAGGAGACTTCCAGGAGCTAGACTACCCCTCCCCCACACCTCATGCTGTGACCCCTGGGGAAATGCAGAAAGACTTCACTGGGCCTCGATCTTTAGCACACATAAGCCAGCTTCAGTTCAGCATCAGGTGAGCAGCGGCATTATATAGCCTCTAGCTGAGAAAACCCGAGCCCACAGCATAGAAAGCCAGTAACCAGGCCCCCAGTTCCCAGCACAAGAAGCTTGGGACAGAGCCCCTTTTCCCCCAGAAGCAGAGATCCCCTTTAAAAGCCAACAAAAGGCAACCACCATGAATAAGCAGTCCAGAAAAACAAAGACCATTGATTCTTGCTATGGAGACAGGGCTCAAAATATGAATTCAGAAGAGGACAGCATTGACACTATACCCACATCTGAAACATCAAAAGGGAATATGAACTGGTCTCAAGCCCAAAATGCATTCCTGGAAGAACTCAGGAAGGATTTTTTTTTTTCAGAAAAATCAACTCATTTATCACAGTTTATTTTCTCCCTTCAACCATGATACTATGGTACCCAAATTTGGCTTTCACCAGGGGATCTGTGTACACAGGCTTGTCCAGGCCACTGACAGGCAAGGCAGATGCTGCTTCTTGGAACAGGCCTACCATGGACCGTCTTGTCATCCAGCCCAAATCTTCCCCTGTCAGGCTTTGTCTTCACTGTACTGTGAGGCAACTTCATTGAATCTCACTCCAGACTCTTCAGACTTCAGTTTTTCCATGGCCTCCATGATTCTGCCATGCTTTTCACACAGAATATGTCAGACATTTTATGCATTTCCACCACCTTTGGGACCCTGAGACTTCTTATCTGCACCCTCACTCCTAGAAGCTGCTCCCCTTTTCCCTCCCCACTTTGCGCCAGGAAGGATTTTAAAGCCAAATTAGAGATATGAAAGAAAAAAGGAAAAAAAATCACTGAGAGCAGAGTTTTAAAAAATAAAATTGGCAAAATGGTTAAGGAGGCACAGAATCTAATTGGAGAAAATAGCTTCTTGAAAAGTAAAACTGGCCAAATGGAAAAAGAGGTACAGAAGCTAAATGAAGAAAACAACTCATTAAAAATTAGAATTGAGCAAGAATTGACTCTATGAGGCATCAAGAATCAGTCAGACAAAATCTAAAGAATGAAAAAAATAGAAGAAAATATAAAATATCTCATTGGAAAAATAACTAACCTGGAAAATAGATCCAGGAAAGATAGTCTAAGAATTATTGGTCTTCCAGAAAGCCATGATGAAAAGAGCCTGGAGAGTATTTTCCAAGAAATCATCAAGGAAACTACCGCAAAGCCCTAGAACCAGAGGGTAAAATAGTCATCAAAAGAATCCACCGATCACCCCCTGAAAGAGATCCCAAATTGAAAACTCCAAGGAATATTGTAGCCAAATTCCAGAATTATCAGGTCAAGGAGAAAATACTGCAAGCAGCCAGAGAGAAACAATTCAAATATCATGGAACTACAGTCAGGATTACACAGGACCTTGTAGCTTCTACATTAAAAGATCAGAGGCCTTGGATTATGATATTCCATAAGGCAAAGGAGCTTGGACTATAACCAAGGATCAACTACCCAGCAAAACTGAGCATAGTTTTCAGGGAAGGAGATGGCCATTCAATGAAATAAGGGAATTCCAGACCTTCCTGATGAAAAGGCCAGAGCTCAATGGAAAATTTGATCTTCAATACAAAACATAAGAGAGACATAAAAAGGTAAACAGGGGGAAAAAGCCTTGTTATTCATTAAGGGCAAATTGTTTACATTCTTATATAGGATTATATTGCTTTATATTTGTTATATATGTTAATCTTGAGAATGGTATAGTTATCATGATAATTAAAAGGGACACTCATAGAAAGAGTGTGAGTATAAATTAACTGAGTGATGATAAAAATAATTAGGAGTGCAAAGGGATTGTTCTCAGAGAAGAGGTAAGGAAGAGGTAAAAAAGGATAAATTACACCACATGAAGAGGCACAAAAACATATTATAATAGAGGGAAAGAAGGGAGGGAGAAGAGCAGTGTTTGAGCTTTACACTAATCAGATTTGGTTCAAGGAGGGAATAGCATATTCTGATAAATATAGAAATCAAACTTGAAAGGGGGAAAGGGGGGGTGGTTAGAAGGAAAGGAAGAAGTAATAAAGGAAAAAGGTAAGATAAGGGAAAGGAGTTGATAGGGAGGGAAAATTGAGGTAGATGGTGGTCAAAAGTAAAACTCTTTTGAGGAGGGGAAGGGAAAAGGGAGAAATAAAAGCATAAACGGAGAGGGAAATAGGATGGAGAAAAAGACACAGATAGTAATCATAACTGTGAATGTGAATGGGATAAACTCTCCTGTAAAACAGAGGTGGATAGCAGAATGGATTAAAAACTATAATCCTAAAATATGTTGTTTGCAAGAAACACATTTGAAACAGTGGGATACACACAGGGTAAAGGTAAAAGGCTAAAGTAGAATATATTATGCTTCAGCTGAAGTAAAAAAGAAGTAAGGGTATCAATCCCAATCTCAGACAAATCAAAAACAAAGATCAAATTAAAAGAGATAAGGAAAAAAACTATATACTACTAAAAGGCACCATAGACAATGAATCAATATCATTACTTAACATACATGCACCAAGTGGTATAGTATCCAAATTCTTAGAAGAGAAGTTAAGGGAGTTACAGAAAGAAATAGACAGCAAAACTATACAAAACTATATTCGACCTCCCCTTCTCTGAACTTGATGAATCTAACCTCAAAATAAACAAGAAAGAAATTAAGGAGGTGAACAGAATTTTATAAAAGGTAGATATGATAGACCTCTGGAGAAAACTGAATGGAGATAGAAAGGAATATACCTTTTTCTCAGTAGTACATGGCACATACACAAAAATTGACCATGTACTAGGGCATAAAAACCTCACAATCCAGTGCAGAAAGGCAGAAATAGTCAATGTATCCTTTTCAGATCATGGTGCAATAAAAATGATTTGTAATAAAGAGCCATGGAAAAATAAACTAAAAGGTAATTGGAAACTAAATAATCTAATCCTAAAGAATGAGTGGGTCAAGTAACAAATCATAGAAACAGTCAGTAACTTCATTCAAGAGAATGACAATAATGAGACAACATACCAAAATGTATGGAATGCAGCAAAAGCAGTTCTTAGGGAAAGTTTTATATTTCTGAATGGTCATATGAATAAAATCCAGAAGAAGGAGATTAATGAATTGAGCATACAACTGAAAAAGCTAGAAAAAAATGAATTGAAAATCCCCAATTAAATACCTAAATAGAAATACTGAAAACCAAAGGAGAGATTAACAAAATTGAAATTAAGAAAACTATTGAACTAGTAAATGAAATTAAGAACTGGTTTTATGAAAAAACAAATAAAATAGAAAAACCTTGGGTTAATTTGATTTAAAAAAGAAAGAAAAAAACCAAATTACCAAAAAGAATCAAAAATGAGAAGGGTGAGTTCATCTCCAACAAAAAAGAAATTAAAACAATAATTAGGAATTATTTTGCCCAATTGTATGCCCACAAATTTGATAATCTTAGGGAAATGTATGAATATTTACAAAAATATAAATTGTCCAGATTAACAGAAGAGGAAGTAAAATACTTAAATAACCCCATCTCAGAAAAAGAAATTGAACAAGCCATCAATAAATTCCCTAGGAAAAAATCTCCAGGGCCGGATGGATTTACAAGCAAATTCTATCAAACATTTAAAATTCCCATACTTAATAGACTATTTGGGAAAATTGGCAAAGAAGGAGTCCCACCAAATTCTTTTTACGACACAAATATGGTACTTATTCCTACACTAAGAAGAGCCAAAACAGAGAAAGAAAATTATAGACCAATTTCCTTAACGAACATCAATGCAAAAATTTTAAATAAAATGTTAGCAAAAAGATTACAGGAACTTATCACAAGAATAACACACTATGACCAGGTAGGATTTATTCCAGGAATGTAAGTCTGGTTCAATACTAGGAAAACTATCAGGAAAGCTGTTCATATCAACAACAAAACTAGCAGAAACTATATGATTATCTCAATAGATGCAGAAAATGCTTTTGATAAAAGACAGCACCCATTCCTATTAAAAACACTAGAAAGTGTAGGAATAAATGGAATCTTCCTTAAAATTATAAGTAGCATCTACCTAAAACCATCAGCTAGCATTTTATGTAATGGGGATAAACCAGATGCATTTCCAATAAGATCAGGGGTGAAACAAGGATATCCTTTATCACCCCTATTATTCAATTTGGTGCTAGAAATGTTAGCTTTAGCAATAAGAGAAGAAAAAGAAATTGAAGAAATTAGAATAGGCAGAGAAGAAACTAAATTATCACTCTTTGCCGAAGTTATGATGATATACTAGAGAATCCTAGAGAATAAAGTAAAAAAAAAACTACTTGAAATAATAAATAACTTTAGCAAAGTTGCAGGATATAAAATAAACCTACATAAATCCTCGTCATTCCTATATAATAGTAACAAAGCCCCAAAGCAAGAGATGCAGAAAGAAATTCCATTTAAAGTTGCTGTAGACAATATAAAATATTTGGTAGTCTATCTGCCATGACAAACCCAGGAACTATATGAACACAATTACAAAACACTTCTCATACAAATAAAGTCAGATCTAAATAAATGAAAACATTAGTTGCTTGTGATTAGGTTGAGCTAATATAATAAAAATGACAATTTTACCTGAATTAATTTATTTATTCAGTGACATACCAATCAAACTACCAAAAATTATTTTATAGATCTAGATAAAATAATTAAAAAATTTATCTGGAAGAGCAAAAGGTCCAGAATATCAAGGGAACTAATGAAAAGAAATGCTAAGGAAGGAGGCCTAGTCATATCAGATATCAAACTGTATTATAAAGCAACAATCATCAAAACTACTTGGTACCGGCTAAGAAAAGAGTTGTGGATCAGTGGAATAGGTTAGGTACAGAAGATGTAATAGTCAATCAGTATAGTAATCTACTCTTTGATAAAGATTCTGTCTTCTGGGATAAGAACTCAGTATTCCACAAGAAGTGTTAGGCAAACTGGAAAGTAGCATGGCAGAAATTGGGCGTAGACCAATATCTTCCTCCATATACTAAAACAAAGTCAAAATGGATTCATGACTTAGATATAAAGGCTGATTCTATAAGCAATTTTGGAGAGAAGGAAATAGTCTACCTTTCAGACTTATGGAGGAGGGAAGAATTTATGACCAAACAAGAGATAGAAAGCATTAGAATTTATGACCAAACAAGAGACAGAAAGCATTATGAAATGCAAAATCGATAATTTTGATTACATTAAATTGAAAAGTTTGTGTACAAACAAAGCCAATGCAACCAACCTAAGGAAGGAAGCAGAAAATTGGGAAAGAATTTTTATAACCAGTGTCTCTGACAAAGGACTTATCTCTAAAATATGTAGGAAACTGAGTCAAATATTTAAGTATACAAGTCATTCCCAAATTGATAAATAGTCAAAGGTTATAAACAGACAGTTGTCAGAGGGAGAAACTAAATATATCTATAGTCATATGAAAAAATTCTCTAAATAACTATTGATTAGAGAAATGCAAAACAAAACAACTCTTAGGTACCACATCTCTCCTGTCAGATTGGCTAACATGTCAAAACAGGAAAATAATGATAAATGCTGAACAAAATGTGAGAAAATTGGAACACTATCACACTGTTGGTGGAGTTGAGTACTGATCCAATCATTCTGGAAAGCAATTTGGAACTATACCCAAAGGGCTATAAAAATGTGCATACCCTTTGACCCAACAACACCACTTTTAGGGCTGTATTCCAAAGAGATCAAACAAGGTGGAAAAGGTATGTACAAAAATATTTATAGCAGCTCTTTTTGTGGTGGCAAAGAACTGGAAATCAAGGGGATGCCCATCAATTGGGGAATGGCTAAACAAATTGTGATATATGAATGTAATGGAATACTATTGTGCTATAAAAAATGAGGAACAGATGGACTTCATAAGAACTTGGAGAGTCTTTTATGATCTGATGATGAATGAAGGGAGCACAACCAGGAGAACATTGTACACAACTACAGACACATTGCTTCTGTGATGACTAACTTTGATAGACTTGGCTCTTCTCAACAATGTAAGGTTCTAAGACAGCTCCAAAAGACTCATGATGGAAAAGGCTATCCACATCCAGAGAAAGAATTATGGAATCTGAATGCAGATTGAAGCAAACTATTTGCTCTTTCTTTTTTTAAATTTAATTCAATTTTTGCTTTTGTTACATCGTTCTCATGGTTCATTTTATTGGTTATAATTTTTCTTTACAACTTGATTATTGGGAAAAGAAGTTTAATATGAAAGTATATGTAGAGCCTATATCAGATTACATGCCATCTTGGGGGAGGAGGAGAGAAAATTTGGAACTCAAAAACTTGTGGAACTGAGTGTTGTAAACTAAAAAAATAAAATAATTAATAAAAAAGTTTAAAAAAAGAAAATTTCAGTCTTGGCCCTGAACTAAAAAAAAATCATAATAGATCTTTTTATTTTCTCTCTTCTTTTTTTGCCTTGATAAGACTGTGTATATACTAATGATAAAAAGTGTCACAGTATGGCGACATGTATGGCATTCAAAATGCTGTCAGATTGTAACTACATCATTCACATTTGTTGTGTGTTGAGCAGCAGTCTGAAATGTTTGAGATATGCTTTTGTTTATTTGTACTGGTAACTTCTCAAACTTTTGCAATATCATCTTTGCAAGGTTTGGTTCATTGCTTTTAGGTATTACTTTTTGCCTGTGGATACCATGAAAAAATTATTGAGAAACTAAGGTCACTGTCAACCATACAGCCCCTTCCAATTGATCAAATAAATTTGCCTTCATAGGTTTCTCTTGTATCTCTGCATTTCAAAGTTTCTACTCAGTTTTGGTCTTTTCATCAGATTCTATTAAGGGTACTTTAAAAAAAACTCTGAAGGATGATAACTTTTCAGGATAAGTTATTCTTGGCTGTAATCCTATTTCTTTTGCCTTTTGAAATATTTTACTCCAAGGTCTTCTCTTCTTTTTAGTAGAATCTGACAGCTCTTGTGTGATTCTGGTTATAGTTCCTTAAACGGTGTCTTTCTGAATACTTGTGGTAATTTTTTTTTGGTCATGCAAGGTCTGGGTTTTGGCTGTGCCAGTCCAGGGAACTTTTCTTTTCGAGGTTCTTTTAGGGAGGTTTTGTTGGGTTCTATATTCACTTTGCCCCCTGGTTTTAATAGATCTAAGAATTTTTCCTTTATTGTTCATTGTTAAATTATCTTTCCTCAACCCATTTCCAGATCAACTTTTATATCAAATATCATATTTTTCTATTTTGTTCAGTCTTTTGTTTTTCTTGTTGTATTTAATATTTTATTGATTTCTGTTTGATATAGTCTAACTTTAGAGGATTATGTTACATGAGTAAAGTTTACCACTTCTCTTCAAAGCAATTTATTCTCTTTTCAAACCTTTCTTCCAGAGCTTTTGCCTCACATTTTTCTCTTACTTCATTTCTTCTAGGTATTCATGCAATCATTGAGGAAAATTAATTTTTTCCTTTGAGTCTTGCCTTCTAGTTGTGGAGTTACTTGCTTCTTTCTCAAGATTTGCAATATTTTAATACTGGTTGGTGTTTTCTTTGATTTACTTACCTCTTTAGGTTCTTTTTCCGCATTATTCCATTTTATTTTATTTCCAGTTCCAAAATTTCCCCCTTCCTCCACCCTTTTCTTACTCATTGAGAAGGAAAGAATTACAAAACCCATTAAAATATGAAGCCATGCAAAACAAATTTCTGTATTGTTCATGTTAAAAAAACAGAGAAAAGGAAGAGAAAAGGTTTCAATCAGAACTCTCCATCCATCAGTTCTCAACTGGGGGTGGGTGGGCAGTGTGGAATACTGTAGTAGGCCATTGTGTTGTTCAGAGTGGCTAAGTCTTTCACAGGGGATTTTCTTTGCAATAGTGCTTGCTTCACTTTCTATCAGTTAATGTAAATCTTCACAGGTTTTTCCTAAAGCCATTACCTTTATGATTTCTTATAGCACAATAGTATTTCATCAAATTCATATACCATAACTTGTTGAGCATTCCCCCACTGATGGACATCCCCTTGGTTTCCAGTTCATTGCCACTGGGGGAAAAAGCTGCTATAAATATTTTTGCACATGTGGGTTTTTTTCTTTGATATCTCCGGGTTTACATATTTAGTAGTAGTGGTATTGCTGGGTCGAAGGGCATGCACAGCTTAACAGCTTTTGGGGTAAAGTTTCAAATTGTTTTCCAGAATGATTGGACTAGTTCACATAGTGTACTTATTTTCCCATATCCCCTCCCACGTTTGTCATTTCCTTTTCTATCATCTTACCCAATCTTATGGGTATAAAGTGGTACCCTAGAATTGTTTTAATTTTCATTTTTTAAATTATTAGTGATTTAGAGCATTTTATGTGATTATTGACATCTTTTATTTCTTCCTCTGAAAGTTGTTTGTTTATATTTGTTGACCATTTATCAATTGGACAATGGCTCATATCTTTATAAATATGGCTCTTTTCCATATATATTTGAGAAAAAGGCCTTTGTCAGAGAGACTTGAAAGATTTTCCCCCAGTTTCATACTTTTATTGATATTTTAGCTACATTGGTTTTATTTGTATAAAAACTTTCTAATTTTATGCACTTATAACTATACATGTTACCTTCCATGAAACTGTCTCTTGTTTGATCATGAACTGTTCCCCTATCCATAGATCTGACAAGTAATTTTCTTTTTAATGATCCACTAGTCTCTTTATGTCACTCTTTATGTCTTAATCATGTACCCATTTTGACCTCATCTTAGTATACCATGTGAGATGTTGGTGTGTGCCTAATTTCTATGAGACTATTTTCTAGTTTTCCCTGCAGTTTTTGCAAATAGTGAGTTACTGTCTGTAAAGAACTTGTCTTCTTCTCTAGTATCTTTCAGTTTATGAAATAGTAGGTTACTGTGCTCATTTGCTTCCATATATTAAATGCCTAATCTGTTCCATTGATCAACTACTTTATTTCCTTTCCAGTACCAAATTGTATTAAGGATTTGTAGTAGAGTTTGAGATCTGATACTGACAAGCCTCCTTTTGTCCTTTATTTTTTTTATTTTTAAGTCTTTATTTATTTATTTAATATATTTAGTTGTCAGCATTGATTTTCACACGAGTTTGAATTACAAATTTTCTCCCCATTTCTACCCTCCCCCCCACTCCAAGATGGCATATATTCTGGTTGCCCTGTTCCCCAGTCAGTCCTGCCTTCTGTTACCCCACTCCCCTCCCATTCCCTTTTCTCTTCCTTTCTTGTATGGCAAGATAAATTTCTACGCCCCATTGCTTGTGTATCTTATTTTCTAGTTGCATGCAAAAACTTTTTTTTTTGTTTTTGAACATCTGTTTTTAAAACTTTGAGTTCCAAATTCTCTCCCCTCTTCCCTTCCCACCCACCCTCCCTAAGAAGTCAAGCAATTCAACATAGGCCACATGTGTATCATTATGTATAACCCGTCCACAATACTCATGTTGTGAAAGACTAACTATATTTTGCTCCTTCCTAACCTATCCCCCTTTATTAAATTTTCTCCCTTGACCCTGTCCCCTTTTGAAAGTGTTTGTTTTTGATTACCTCCACCCCCATCTACCCTCCCTTCTATCATCCCCACTTTTTTTTCCACTTCCTTCTTCTTTCCAGTGGGATAAGATACCCAATTGAGTATGTATGGTATTCCCTTCTCAGGTCAAATCTGATGAGAACAAGATTCACTCATTCCCCCCTCACCTGACTTCTCATCTCTTCCTACAGAACTGCTTTTTCTTACCACTTTTATGGGAGATTATTTACCCCATTCTATCTCCCTCTCTCAATATATTCCTCTCTCATTCCTTAATTTGATTTTATTTCTTTTAGATATCTTCCCTTCATCTTCAACTCACCCTGTGCTTTCTCTCTCTCTCTCTCTCTCTCTCTCTCTCTCTCTGTGTATATATATATATATATATATATATATATATATATACACATACATGTATACATACATACACATTCACTTATACATATATATACATAAACATATATGTATATACATATATATATATATGCATATTCCCTTCAGCTACCCTAATACTGAGGTCTCATGAATCATACACATCATCTTTCCATGTAGGAATGTAAACAAAACAGTTCAACTTTAGTAAGTCCCTCGCAATTTCTTTTTCTTGTTCTTTTTCTTGTTTACCTTTTCGTGCTTCTCTTGATTCTTGTGTTTGAAAGTCAAATTTTCTATTCAGCTCTGGTCTTTTCACTGAGAAAGCTTGAAAGTCCTCTGTTTTGTTGAAAATCCATATTTTGCCTTGGAGCATGATACTCAGTTTTGCTGGGTAGGTGATTCTTGGTTTTAATCCTAGCTCCATTGACTTCCAGAATATTGTATTCCCTTATTGTAGTCCCTTAATGTGGAAGCTGCTAGATCCTGTGTTATCCTGATTGTTTTTCCACAATACTCAAATTGTTTCTTTCTGGATGCTTGCAGTATTTTCTCCTTGACCTGGGAATATTACTCGGAGTTTTCTTTTTGGGATCTTTTTGAGGAGGCAATCTGTGGATTCTTTCAATTTCTATTTTACCCTCTGGCTCTAGACTATCAGGGTAGTTCTCCTTGATAGTTTCTTGAAAGATGATATCTAGGCTCTTTTTTTGATCATGGCTTTCAGGTAGTCCAATAATTTTTAAATTACCTCTCCTGGATCTATTTTCTAGGTCAGTGGTTTTGCCAATGAGATATTTCACATTGTCTTCCACTTTTTCATTCCTTTAGTTCTGTTTTATAATATCTTGATTTCTCATGAAGTCACTAGCTTCCACTTGCTCCCATCTAATTTTTAAGGTAGTATTTTCTTCAGTGGTCTTTTGGACCTCCTTTTCCATTTGGGTAATTCTGCCTTTCAAGGCATTCTTCTCCTCATTGGCTTTTTGGAGCCCTTTTGCCACTTGAGTTAGTCTATTTTTTAAGGTGTTGTTTTCTTCAATGTTTTTTTCAGTATTTTTTTGGGTCTCCTTTAGCAAGTCATCATCTTGTTTTTCATGGTTTTCTTGCATCCTTCTCATTTCTCTTCCCAATTTTTCCTCTACTTCTCTAACTTGCTTTTCCAAATCGTTTTTGAGCTATTCCATGGCCTGAGACCAGTTCATGTTTTTTTTGTAGGCTTTTGCTGTAGGCTCTTTGACTTTGTTGACTTCTTCTGGCCATATGTTTTGGTCTTCTTTGTCACCAAAGAAAGATTCCAAAGTTTGAGACTGAATCTGAGTGCGTTTTCGCTCCCTGGCCATGTTCCCAGCCAACTTACTTGACCTTTGAGTTTTTCAGTGCGGTATGACTGCTTGTAGAGTAAAGAGTACTTTGTTTCAAGCTTGAGGGGATGCACCGTTGATTTCAGAGCTATTTCTATACAGCCAGCTCTGCCACACCAGCACTCCTCCTTCCCTAAGAACCGCCAACCCGTACCTGACACAAATCTTCAGCAGGCTCTGCACTCCTACTGTGATCCACCACTTAATTCCTCCCACCAGGTGGGCCTGGGGCCAGAAGCAACTGCAGCTGTAGTTCTGTAGCTACACTACCCCTGCCGCCCCTCCCCCCCAGGGTGGTGGCCGAACCACCAACTCTTTTCACTCTTTCCCGCACAGCTTTTCCCACTAACCTTCTCTGTTGTCTTTGGTGTTTGTGGGTTGAGAAGTCTGGTAACTGTCACAGCTCACTGATTTAGGGTGCTAGGGCCTGTTTCTGCCTGGCTCCTCGTCTGGTTTGTCCTGCCTGCACCCATGCTGGGCTCCATTCCCCTCTGCTCCGTGCGCTATAGACCTCATCCAGTGACCATCCAGGCTGTCCTGGGCTGGATCCCTGCTTCCCTCTTATATTTTGTGGGTTCTGCAGTTCTAGAATTTGTTCAGAGCCATTTTATAGGTTTTTGGAGGGACCTGGAGGGGAGCTCATGCAATTCCCTGCTTTCCAGCCGCCATCCTGGCTCTGCCTCCCCCCCCACCCCAAGTCTCCTTTTTTTCATCAGTTCCCTTGATACTCTTGACCTTTTTTTCTCAGTTGAATTTTACTATTTTTTTCTTAGCTCTACAACGTAATTCTTTAGTAGTTTCATTGTTATTGCACTGAATAAGTAAATTTAGATTTTGTCATATTCATTATGTTGGCTTTGCCTAAGTATGAACAAGTAATAGTTCCCCAATTATTTAGTTACATCTTTATTTGTGCAAAGCATGTTTTGTAGATATATTAATATAATTCCTGTGTGTGATTTGGCAGATAGACTCCTAAGTATTTTATACTGTCTGTAGTTATTTTAAATGAAATTTCTCTTTCTACCTCTTCCTCCTGGGTTTTTTTGGTAATATATACTACAATTTTGCTGCAGTTATTAATGATTTTGACTGGTTTGTTAGTTGACTCTCTAGGATTCTCTAGGTAAACCATCATATTATCTATAAAATGTGATAATGTGTTTATTGTCTATGCTTATTGCTTAAATTTCCTTTTCTTGTCTTATTGCTTTAGCTAGAAGTTTTAGTATAATATTGAATAATAATATTCAATTATTGTGATAACAGACATCCTTGCTTCTCCCTTCATCTTATTTGCTCTCATTTCTGTATCTTGGATAGATGCTACTTATCATTTTAAGAAAAATCTCCATTTATTTCTAGCCTTTCTAAGACTTTTAACATTTAAGAAATGGTTATTGTTTTTAATGTCAGAAGCTTTTTATTTTTCTTTTAGCTACTCTATTTTTAAAAATTTTTAAAAATTAATTCATTAATTTTTAGTTTTCAACATTCATTTCTATAAGATTTTGAGTTCCAATTTTTCTCCTCATCTCTCCCCTGCCCTCATCCCAAGATGGCACACATTCTTATTACCTCTTCCCCCAGTCTGTCCTCCCTTCTATCACCCTGTAATGCCAATCATGGCAGCACATCCGAGGACTGTTGCTGTGATCAATTTCAGGGGTCCAATTGCACAGTATAATCAACTCTCTATTAATTCAGCAAGAAACCAAAGCATTGTTCAATAAAGCATAGCATAACACTCATGGCAACATCCTTAAGCAAAGTATATCATTTATCTCATATATCTCATATCACTCGGTATGTCATATGGCACATAGCATATATCATTGCATTCAGTAGCATTCCCCAAAGTACTTGTCTGCACAGCAGGGGGTCTTGGGCTAAGGTCTTCCTTAGCACAAAATATCCTTGAGCAGCTCTCTGCTCCTGCAGCAGCCCCCAGCTCATGGGGACTGCTCCACTTCAAGTTCCTGCCCAACAGCAGGCTCCAGGGGTTCCTGCCCACAGAATCTGTTTCTGGGAAAATGAAGCTTAACAGGGAAGAAACACACCATCTCAATTTACCTCCAAAGTCCAAAGGCTCTGTGTTAACAGCTCAGTTCACTTTAACAGCTCTCAAAAGTGGCTTAAGCTAAGCTTCCTTCCCTTGGGCAGGTCTCTGCCCTACAGCTTCACTCACCTCCACTCACCTTCAAAGTCCGGAGGATCCTTTAACAAGTTTCTGCCATCAAAGGTCTCCTCTGGGCTCCCGGAGGGTCTCCTCTCTGCATTCCTGGAGTCTGTTCTTCATGCTCCTGGAGGCTCTCCTCCCAGCTCTTTTAGGTTCCTCTCAACTCAACACTCATAGCTCATTTTTTTCATCTCCTCTTCTCAATTCTGGCAGCGCTCTCTCAATGTCGTCTCTTCAATGCCTTCTTGATGTCTGCTTCTTGCACACTCTGGGCTCTCCTTATATACAATTCCTGCTGGCATCTGATCAGCAAGAACTCAGGTCTTTGGTTGGCTGAATTCATGCACAGCTGATTGGCTAGAACTCAATGCACATACAAGTCTCTGGCTAAAACTCAACACACTTTCAATCCAGCAAAAATCCCACTTTGCTTGCCATTACATGCCTCAGCCCCCCTTATCCCTATCCCCCTTACTTTCTTGTAGGGCAAGATAGAGTTCTACATCCCATTGCCTGTATATCTTATTTCCCAGTTGCATGTAAAAACAATTCAACATAGGCCATATGTGTATCATTATGTATAACCCTTCCACAATACTCATGTTGTGAAAGACTAACTATATTTTGCTCCTTCCCAACCCATCCCGCTTTATTGAATTTTCTCCCTTGACCCTGACCCCTTTCGAAAGTGTTTGTTTTTGATTACCTCCACCCCCATCTGCCCTCCCCTCCATCATCCCACCCCCCCTTTTTTATCTTCCTCCCTCTTCTTTCCTGTGAGGTAAGATACCCAATTGGGTATGTATGGTATTCCCTCCTCAGGCCAAATCTGATGAGAGCAAGGTTCACTCATTCCCCCCTCTCCTGCCTTCTCCCCTCCTCCCACAGAACTGCTTCCTCTTGCCACCTTTATGTGAGATAATCCACCCCATTCTATCTCTCCCTGTCTCCCTCTCTCAGTATGTTGCTCTCTCATCCCTTAATTTCATTTTATTTCTTTTAGATATCTTCTCTTCATCTTCCACTCACCCTGTGTCTGCTCTCTCTCTCTCTCTTATATATATATATACACATAGACATATACATACATACACATTCACTTATATATATATATATATATATATATATATATATATATATATATATGCATATTCCCTTCAGCTACCATAATACTGAGGTCTCATGAATCATACACATCATCTTTCCATGTAGGAATGTAAACAAAACAGTTCAACTTTAGTAAGTCCCTTGCAATTTCTTTTTCTTGTTCTTTTTCTCGATTACCTTTTCATGCTTCTCTTGATTCTTGTGTTTGAAAGTCAAATTTTCTATTCAGCCCTGGTCTTTTCACTGAGAAAGCTTGAAAGTCCTCTATTTTATTGAAAATCCGTATTTTGCCTTGGAGCATGATACTCAGTTTTGCTGGGTAGGTGATTCTAGGTTTTAATCCTAGCTCCATTGACCTCCGGAATATCGCATTCCAAGCCCTTCGATCTCTTAATGTAGAAGCTGCCAGATCTTGGGTTATTCTGATTGGGTTTCCACAATACTCAAATTGTTTCTTTCTGGCTGCTTGCAGTATTTTCTCCTTGATCTGGGAGCTCTGGAATTTGGCAACAATATTCCTAGGAGATTTCTTTTTGGGATCTATTTGAGGAGGCGATCGATGGATTCTTTCAATTTCTATTTTGCCCTGTGGCTCTAGAATATCAGGGCAGTTCTCCTTGATAATCTCTTGAAAGATGATATCTAGGCTCTTTTTTTGATCATGACTTTCAGGCAGTCCAATAATTTTTAAATTATCTCTCCTGGATCTATTTTCCAGGTCAGTGGTTTTTCCAATGAGATATTTCACATTGTCTTCCACTTTTTCTTTGCTTTGGTTCTGTTTTATAATATCTTGATTTCTCATAGAGTCACTAGCTTCCACTTGCTCCAATCTAATTTTTAAGGTAGTATTTTCTTCAGTGGTCTTTTGGACCTCCTTTTCCATTTGGGTAATTCTGCCTTTCAAGGCATTCTTCTCCTCATTGGCTTTTTGGAGCTCTTTTGCCATTTGAGTTAGTCTATTTTTTAAGGTGTTGTTTTCTTCAGTGTATTTTTTAGTATTTTTCTGGGTCTCCTTTAGCAAGTCATTGACTTGTTTTTCATGGTTTTCTCGCATCCTTCTCATTTCTCTTCCCAATTTTTCCTCTACTTCTCTAACTTGCTTATCCAAATTCTTTTTGAGCTCTTCCATGGCCTGGGACCAGTTCATGTTTTTCTTGGAGGTTTCTGTTGTAGACTCTTTGACTTTGTTAACTTCTTCTGTCTGTATGTTTTGGTCTTCTTTGTCACCAAAGAAAGAATGCAAAGTCTGAGACTGAATCTGGGTGCGTTTTTGCTGCCTGGCCATATTCCCAACCAACTAACTTGACCCTTGAGTTTTTCAGTGGGGTATGACTGCTTCTAGAGTGAAGAGTACTATGTTCCAAGCTTGGGGGGATGCGCCAGCTGTGCCACACCAGCACTCCTTCTTCCCCAAGAACCCCCAACCCAGAGTGGAGTTAGATCTTCAGCAGGCTCTGCACTCTTGCTCTTATCTGCCACTTAATTCCTCCCACCAGGTGGGCCTGGGGCAGGAAGCAACTGCAGCTGTAGTTCTGTAGCTGCCCCACCTCTGCTGCCTCCGGGGCAGTGGCTGAACTGTGAACTCCTTTTTTTCGCTCTGTCCCCAGCAGCTTTTCCCACTAACCTTCTCTGTTGTCTTTGGTGTTTGTGGGTTGAGAAGTCTGGTAACTGCTGCAGCTCACTGATTCAGGGCTCTAGGGCCCACTCCGCCTGGCTCCTGGTCTGGTTGGTCCTCGCTGCTCACACTGGGCTCTGTTCCACTCTGCTCCACTCCCAGCTCCCAACTCCCAGGTCCGTGTGGAATAGACCTCACCCAGAGACCATCCAGGCCGTCCTGGGCTGAAGCCCTGCTTCCCTCTGCTGTTTTGTGTGTTCTGCAGTTCTAGAATTGGTTCAGAGCCAATTTTTTTAGGTTTTTGGAGGGACTCGGCAGGGAGCTCATGCTGGTCCCTGCTTTCCAGCCACCATCTTGGCTCCACCCCATGTAAAAACAATTTTTAACCCTTGTTTTTAAAACTTTGAGTTCCAGATTCTCTCTCTTCTTCCCTCCCCACCCACCCTCATTGAGAAGGCAAGCAATTCAATATAGGTTATATATGTGCAGTTATGCAAAACATTTCTATAATAGTGATATTGTGAAAGACTAACTATATTTCCCTCAATCCTATCCTGCCCTCCATTTATTGTTTTCTCCTTTGATCCCATCCCTTTTCAAAAATGTTTGCTTCTGACTACCCCCTGTAATAACATTACACTCATTAATAGGCCATATGACCTGTTTACATCACAGGAAGTCCAAGTCACATGTATTGGGAGGAGCTTGATGAGAGGAAAAGGAAAGTGTGTCACAGGAAATGCTTGGAGAGCAGTGAGAGTTGAAGTAGAGAACAGACATGTCCTAGCAGTGCTGTGAGTGATTGCTGGGTGCAAGGCCCCAGCAGGAGGCAGCAAGGTTATGCGATAGAGTGGCTCTTTGCTGTGATGTTGTGTATTGAATTCTTTGCTGCCATGATGAATTGGGCTTATTGGTTTTGGGATCTGGTTCTCTGGTGTCTGAATAAATGGCTTACTTCTTCTGCCTTGTATATGGAGAGTGTATCAGGCAATAATAAGAATATAGATGATAATTGTCAAAATGTCTACTTGGTTCTGTATCACAAAGTATATAAGACTCTCCACATAGAAAGTAGAAGTAAACCATTTATTCAGACACCAGAGAACCATATCCCATAAGCCATCTACCCAATCCATGAGAGCAGTTCAATACATAATATCACAACATGGAGTCTCAACATTCCAAAATCTCTCTGACTCCCTGCTGGGGTCTTCCCAAAAATAAACTCACAGTGCAGCTAAGTCACAGTCTGTTCAGCTCTAACTATCACAACGGCACTAATTAGCAGCCATTAGCAGACAAAACTGCTCTCTCTCTCTCTCTCTCTCTCTCTCATCATTTCCTGTGACATGACTTCCTTTTTCCTGGCAGGAAGCTCCTCCCACCACATGTAACTTGGGCTTCCTGTGATATAAGAAGGTCACATGGCCTATTAATGGGTGGGAAAGAACTTCAAATCTAAATTGCTACTACTTTTGGCCCAAAATCTTTCTTATCCATTGCATAGGGCACTGGGAGTTTTGGGATAACTGGTGTCAACAGAACTTTACACAAGAATATAACAGGGCTAACACAAGATAAGCATATAAAACAATGTCATCATTCCGACACTTGAACAAATGGGACTCATAATCTTGTGGCAAGGGGTGAAGATCTCATCCTCCAAAGCTTCTTCTTGCTGAAATTGGATGTAGAGCTGTCCCTGCCCCAAGAGTTTAAGAGTCCCATTCCTCCTAATGGTCTACTATTCAAATTACATAAAGCAGTGAACAAATTATCCTTCCAATGTTGGTACAAATTATTAGAACTTAACTTTCTTTATTGTTCTTTCAACAATCCATTCATTCTTTCCATCACCCCACATGCTTGTGGATAATATGGAATATGATATATCCACTCTGTGTTTTTCAATACACCATATCTCTTCATCTCATTGCCTTTGAAATGTGACCCATTGTCACTTTGAATCTGCATTGGGGTTCCATAATATAGACTTATAATATCTAGAGTTTTACAGGTGTTTTTCTGGGTTGCATTCTTATAAGGACAAGTCACTAGTACACCTGAATAGGGGTCAACACAAGTACATATAAATTTACATCCTTTATCTTGGGGTAGTGGTCCAATATAATCTATCTGCCAAAGGGAGACTGGAACTTTTCCCCTTGCTATTTCCCCAGTTACTACCAAAGGAACAGTTTGTTCCTTTTCCAATTCACATATATGACATTCCTCTGCTACTTGCTTTAACAATGAATAAGAGATACTAATACCTCAATCTTGTGCCCACTGGTATGTGGCTTGGATCCCTAAATGGCCGATCATTTGGTGGACCCATTTGACTAGTACCAGCAGATCATCAGTTGGTGTCAGAGTAGGGACATATTGTAGCAATCTTTGCTAGTCTATCAGCATGTGCATTATACTCACATTCTGACATAGTGAGGGCCATGTGAGTGTCTACATGAAAAACTGACAAATTAGTAACCAAAGACATGTCCCATATATCTTCCCGTAGTTCTTTGCCCCAAACTTGTTTACCATGAATTTCCAAATTTTGGCTTTTCCACATTGGCATCCATATAACTAACCCATTAGCTGCAGCCCACTAATCAGTGAATATATGACACTGTCCTCCTTTCTCTGTTTTAATAGGTTAATATACAAGGTCAGCATGTTGGCTAGTTCTACCTACCAAAGTTCTCTTAGTAAATGAGTTAGAGGCTACTGCTTTCCAATGTCTTTTATGACCCAGATATCTTGCTATCCCATCAGTAAACCATGCATGTTTCTTCTGTTCCTACTTCTCTATTTCATTTGCTATTAAGCCCCTTATCTTGGTACATTTTGTATAGCTCATTAGTTGGAATGCCATATATTCTTCTAAAATCTCCCCTTTCTTTCAATAGAGCAGTAAACATTTCTTTCCTTGCCACTCTATTCTGACTTTGAATCTGCTGGCTATTTACCCTTCTCTCTTGAGGAAATTTATCTTTTCCCCAGTCTCCTAAGTCCCTTAACTGTGAAATCTTATCCAGCACCTCTGAAAGAGGGTTCGTCAAATCCTACCTTTCAACCATATCCTAGACTATATTCATTCCACTGAATATTTCCTTTATAATTTTAGCATGTATTGTTGTTCAACAAACCCAATGACTTACTCCTGGTTTCAGTTCCAGGGTAGAGAGGACAGATATAGTTTGTAGCCATTGAACAGACCACAGGGAGCAAGAGCTTTTGTGGGACAATGTGGCTGGGGGCCTTAGCTGTGACTTAGTAAAGAGAAGTGTCTAAAGCTCAGTCCCAGGACACACCTCAGAAAAAAAAAAACAATAAGAAGGACATGAGGCTTGGGGCTTCATTCTCCACATCTTTGACTAGAACTCGATTATAGTAATAACTTGCTAAAATGAATTACAAGCACACAAAAATGAAAATAAGTAAACAAAGGAGAAAAAACCCAACCATAGATAGCTACTATGGGGATAGAGAAGATGTGGGTTCATATTCAGAGGAAGATAGAGAAGCTAAAAAAAGCAACTACTTTTTCAATGAGAAATGTCCTAAGCCCACCCCCCCCCCAAAGTTCTTGGAAGAACTTAAAAAAGACTTTAAAGATCAAATAAGAGCGTTAGAAGAAAAAATAGAAAAAAATATAAGAGCAATCCAAGAAAATCATGAAAATTATGAAAAGAAAGTCAACCAACCAGAAACATAGAATCAAAAATTTAAAGAGGAAAATAATTCCTTGAAAACTAGAATTGTGTCAGAGGAAGCTAATGATGTTATAAGATATCAAGAAATAATAAAACAAAACCAGAGGAATGAAAAATAGAAGAGAAAGTGAAACATCTCATCAGAAAAACAACTGATCTGAAGAACATATCGAGCAAAAACAATATAAGAATAGTTAGACCACCTGAAAGGTATGATCAAAATAAGAATCTTGATACAATATTATGAGAAATTATAAAGGAAAGTTGACCTTAAGTTCAAGGACAAGAAGGCAGAGCAAAAATAGAACACATCCTTCTTATTGTATCACTTGTCAAGGAAGTTTCCTATCAGAAGGAACACACTTGAGTTAAGGTGTTTCAGAGTCTCTCTTGGCATCTCTGGTTACCAAGAAAAACTGGTGACCATCAATTTATTGATTGTTGGCTAGCCTAATTAATATGCGGATTGTTAACACCTGGAAATTTTGTCTCTCTTATTCAAGACAATTATTATTGTCTTCTATATTCACGCCACTAAATCTCTCCTTTACTCAACTTTGGACACCACTCCTCAAATACCTCAAAGAAATGATTAATGTTCACAATAACAAAATAGGCCAAAATCAAGTAGTTTTCTTTAGCATGCATGCCCTTTTTCTTTCTTGCTTCACCCACCATTTCCCCATTCCTAAGCTTTCAAAAATGGGTGTACAACATACTGTTATAGGAAGATAGCAACATTGGTCTTTTTATTAAGATTCAAAGCTATACTTAATTAGTTGAAAGTTGAAATGAATTCAGCCTGAACCACCAGAAGCTTTGCATCACTGACTTAGCTTTTACATATCTAATAAAAAATGCGAGCTAGAACACATATACATATCTACATGTATAGCATCAGCACCACATTGTGGGAATTATGAGACTTGAAAGAGAAATTTCTATTACTAAAATACTGAACCACAGGGAACAACAGCTTACTGTTACACCTCTGCCCACAGCCACAATATTTCTAAGGATTAAGTGTCATATTAAAAAGCTCTTTATTAAACAAATAACTGTTGAGAAAAAATGGGAGCAGCATTTCCAGAAATAATCATAAACTAGCAGCAACCTTCTGAAAGAATAATGATGCAGAATTCACAATTTTACAAAATGATCCACTATCCTATTTTTTTTTAATAAGAAAGAAAAAGTGGCAGAATAATAGGGAAAACGCTATTGTCAAGTAAAGGAAAAACTCTATCAATCGGGGATATTTGGGGATGAGATATATCAGAAAGTTCAAGAATTTGAAATCTAGCATTCTACTGCCAGGATAGCTGGGCATTTAATATAAAAGAATTTGCTTACTATCACAAGATTGCAGAATGGGTGGTTGCTTCTCAGCAAAATTTTAACCACCACCTCCAACACACCCCTCAATGCACATACAAAAGTAATTAAAATTACAAAAAAGAAAAAAAAAACTAGTTTATATATCTTCAAGTTGTAAAGTCTAATAAAATAACACTGGAGGGATTCCTGAAAAAACCTTGGTCTTACTGCACAGCAGTAATCTCACACCCAGTGCAAACAATTGTTAGTCTTTGACTACTGTGCCTTTCTATCCATCCTTCCTCCACAATGAATTGGTCTGACTCACATTTCAATCTTTCATGTTTTAAAAATGAATTATTTTTAACATTTATTTTTAAAGTTTTGAGTTCCTAATTCTCTCTCTCTTTTCAGCTATAGGGGCAGCTAGGTGGCACAGTGGATAGAGTGCTGGGCTTAAAGTCAGGAAGATATCTTTCTGAGTTCAAATCTGACCCTGGGCAAGTCACTTAACCCTGTCTGCCTCAGTTCCTCACCTGTAAAATGAGCTGGAGAACAAAATGGCAAGCCACTCCAGTATTTTTGCCATGAAAATGCCACACAAGGTCATGAAGAATCAGACATGACTGAAATGACTGAACTCTGTTCAGCCTCTCCTTCACCTATTAAGAAAGCAAGCAATATAAAACCCAATAAATATGTGAATTCATATTTCCATATTGGCCAAGTTGGGGGATGGGAGCAAGAAAAATTTAAAACATGAAAAAAATATGCCTCGATATGCACTCAAAGTTCCTCACTTCTCTTTCTGGAAGTGGATAGCATTTTTCATCACAGTACCCTTAGAATTGTTTTGGATCATTGTGTTGATCAGAGTAGCTAAGTCTCTCACAATTGACTATCATTACGATATTGCTGTTACTGTATATACAACATTCTTCTGATTCTGCTCACTTCACTTTGTATCAGTTCATGTAAGTCTTTCTAAGTTTTTCTAAAATCATTCTGATCATCCCTTCTTATAGTACAATAGCATTCCATCACAATTATATACCCACACTGTTCAACCATTCGCTAATTAATTGATGGGCGTAGGAACAGGATTACCTTTGCCACTATAAAAATATCTGCTATGAACATTTTTGTACATATAGGTCCTTTTCCTGTTTCTTTGATCTCTTGGGGGATATAGACCTAGTACTAGAATTGCTGGATCAGTTTTATACCCCTTTGGGCATAGTTCCAAACTATTCTCCAGAATGGTTAGACCACTTCACAATTCCACCAATAGTGTCATTAGCATATTTCTTTTTCCACACTCCCTGAAGCATTTGTTATTTTTCTTTCTTGTCATGTTGGCCAATCAATATCTCAGAGTTGTCCTAATTTGCATTTCTCTAATCAACAGTGATTTAGAACATTTTTTCATGAGATTATTGATAGCTTCAATATTTCTCTTCTGAAAACTGCCAGTTCATATGTTTTGATGATTTATCAATTAGGGAATGGATCTTATTTTCCTTTACAAATTTGTCTCAGTTCCTTATATATTTAAGAAATGAGTCCCTTAAAAAGAAACTTGCTACAAATTTTTCCCAGTGTCCTGCTTTCCATCTAATTTTAGCTGTGTTCATTTTATTTGTGCAAAACTTTTTAAATTTAAATAATCAAAATTGTCCATTTTACTTCCCACAATCCTCTCTATCTTTTGTTTTGTCATAAATTATTCCTTTATCCATAGACCTAGCAGGTAAAATGCTCCTCTACATATGATATCACCTATTATATCTAACTCATGTACCCATAACTTAGATGGTGTAAGATGTTGGTCTATACCAGGGCTATCCAAAATGCAGCCTGCTGGCTGCATGCAGTCTGCAATGCTATTTATGCTGCCCGCCTACAAGCATAGAAATTTACATAAATGCTTTAGTAAATGAAGCCGAGCTACCACAGAGCTCTCACTAAAATGACAAATCAAAATATGTTGTCTATTGTTTCAATAAAAACCTAAGGTAGGACAGCCCTGGTCTATACCTCATCTCTGCTCAACTGTTCTCCAGATTTCCCAGCAATTTTTGTCAAATGGTGAGTTCTTACCCCGAAAGTGTGGAGTTTTTAGTTTATCAAACAGTATGTTACTATACTCATTTACTAATGTATATTGTGTACCTAATTCCACTGATCACCTCTCTATTTCTTAACCTATACCAGATTATTTTGATGACTAACCCTCTGTAACACAGTTTGAGACCTACTAAAGATAGGTAGCTGGTACAGTGGATAGAGTGCCAGGCCTGAAGTCAGGAAAACACATTTTCCAAAGTTCAAATCTGTACTCATGACACTTGAATAGTTTTGTGACCCTGGGCAAATTACTTAACCCTGTTTTTCTCAGTTTCTTCATCTGTAAAATGACCTGGAGAAGGAAATGGCAAACCATTCCATTATCTCTGCCAAGAAAACCCCAAACAGGGTCACAAAGATTCAGACCTTACTGAAAATGACCGAAAAACAACAGCTAGCCCACCTTACTTCACATTTTTTTCATTCCTTCCTTTGATATTCTTGACATTTTGTTCTTCCAGGTGAATGTTGTTACTATTTTCTCTAGCTCTATTAAATAATATTTTGGGTTTGCTCCCTGACATCCACAAATGCTATTCTCTGCCATGAAACTGCAACCAAGGACTCAGTATGAGCAATGGAATTGCCCAATGGCTTCCAGTCCTGCACCCCAGCATAGGTGTCCTCTGTAATCACTTTAACTTGTCTAATCTTCTAATCCTCTCTGAGCTGAAAGTTCCCAAAGCTGTCACTGCTGTCATTGCTTCCAAGGCCCATAGCTGGTGTTGCTTCCACATGCACTTCAGACCATCTTCTACCCCCAGTGTCACAAGCCTGTCCTTCCAACCTCCTTTGTCTTTGGCTGGAAAAATGTTTCTCCCCAGCCTTTTATTGGTTCTGCCACCCCAGAATTCTACTCAAGGCATTATTTTGAAATTCTTTGGAGGAGAATGTTGAAGAACTCAGCTCTAAACCTTCTTCTACCCATCTTGGGTCTACCTGTACCAATCTCTTAATAAGTCCCTTGGTAGAGAAAGTATCAAACTGGTGTAGGTAGATGGATCCAATGACAAAATAGCTAACTGGACTGAAAAGGACTTTTCTGAGGGAAATTTAGGGCATTAATTCTGCTGCTTTTTCATCCTCAAAAAATTTTCACATGGAGTCAAGATGGCAGAGTAGGGTAAAAATTTGACCAAACTCTCCCAAGTTCACCTCCCAATAACTATAAATTAATGCCTCAAAATGAATTCTGGAACAGAAAGCCAACAAAGGTTAGAGTGAAACAATTTTCTGGCCCAAGACAATTTAGAAGTCGGCAGGAAAGGTCTGTAAAGGGGGATCATAGTCCAGTGCAGGCAGTGTCCAGGAAAGGCACAGTAGGCCACACCACAGCAAGCCAGCAGCCCCAAGCCCCAGTGCAGCAGACAAGCAGAGAAGCCCTACATGCCATACACAACAAGCCAGTGGCCCATCACCCCCAGTTCAGTAGGCCAGTGGTGAGGCCTCATACTTCCAGCACAAGAAGCTTAGAACAGTGCACCCCAAGAGTAGAGTCCAACTCTAAAAGTATCAAAATGGGCTGGAAAAATGAGGATTACAAAAAGAATGTTACTATGGTGACAGGAAAGATCAAAATTCAAACTCAGAAAAGGACCACAATGTCAAAACACCTATATATGAACCCTCAAAAACAAAGGCGAATTGGTCTCAAGCCCAAGAAAGAATGTATGGTGTTAAGTCAGTCATGTCCAACTCTTTGGGACCCCATGGACCATAGCATGCCAGGCCCTTCTATCCTTCACTATCCCTTGTTGTCTCTCTAAGTTTATGTTCATTGTTTCCATGATATTATCTACCCATCTCATCCTCTGCCATCTTCTTTTTCCTTTTGCCTTCAATCTTTACCAACATCAGGGTCTTTTCCAATAAGCCCTATTTTCATATTATGTGGCTGAAGTATTTCAACTTTAGCTTTAGCATTAGCATTTGATCTTCCAGTGAATAGCCTAAATTAATTTCTTTAAGTATTGATTGATTTAATCTCCTTGCTGTCCAAGGAATTCTCAGAAGTCTTCTTCAGCTCCACAGTTCAAAATCATTAATTCTATGGCACTCAGATTTCCTTGTAGTCCATCTCTCATGGCCACACATTGCTCCTGAAAAAACCATAATTTTGATTATATGGACCTTTGTCAGCAAAGTGATATCTCTCATTTTTAGTATGCCGTCCAGATTTGCCAATGAGCAATCTTCTTTTAATTTAATGTGTGCAGTTGTCTGCAGTGATCTTTGAGCCCAAGAATATAAAATTTGGCACTGCTTCCATTTCTTCTTCCTTTATTTGCCAAGGAAGTGATGGAACCAGCTGTCAAGATCATAGTTGGGTTTTCTTATGTTAAGCTTCAAGTAAGCTTTATGCTCTCCTTTTTCTGTCACTTTCACTTTCTGTCATTAGAGTAGTATTGCATACATGTCTGAGCTTGTTGATGATTCACGTATTGCTGAAGCCTAGCTGACAGAATCTTGCTGATATTGGAAATGAGCACAATTGTTTCATAATTGTGCTCATTTCCAAATCTTTAGGATTGGTACATAAACAATCTTTTCCAATTCAGTGGCCACTGCTGTGTTTTCCAAATTTGCTTACACCCTGAGTGCATTTTAACAGCACCATTTTTTTGGGTTTTGAATAAGTCAGCTGCAATTGCATCACCTCCACTAGCTTTATTGTCAGCAATGCTTCCTAAGGCCCATTTGACTTTATTCTCTAGGACATTTGGCTCTAGCTCAGTAACTAAACAATCAGTTATCAGTGATTTTTTATGTAAAGTTCTTTGGTATATTCTTGCCACCTCTTCTTATAGAACTGTATAGAGCTGTATATAGACTGTATAGAACTTCTTCACTTTTGGCTGCAAAGTATATAATCAATCTGATTTCAATACTGACCATATGGTGATGTCAGTGTGTAGCCTCACCTTTTGGATTGTTGAAAAAGTGTTTGACAAAGCCAGTTTAACCAAGATTAAAAGGGAAGCAGAAAGCTGAGGAACAATTTTTATACCCAGTGTTTCTGATAAAGTACTCATTTCTGAAATATATAGAGAAGTGAGTCAAATCTATAAGAATACAAGTGATTCCCCAATTCTGGAGAACAATTTGGAACTATGCCCAAAGGGCTATAAAACTGTGTATACCATTTGATGCAGCAATGCCACTACTAGGTCTGTATCCCAAAGAGATCATAAAAAAGGGGAAAGGACCCACATTTACAAAAATATTTATAGGAACTATTTTTGTGGTGGCAAAGAATTGGAAATTGAGAGGATGTCCATCAATTAAGGAATGGCTAAGCAAGTTGTGATATATGAATGTAATGGAATACCATCATTCCATAAGAAATGGTGAGCAAGCAGACTTCAGAAAAACCTGGAAAGACTTGCATGAACTGGTGCTGAATAAAGTGAAGAGAAACAGGAGAACATTGGACACAGTAACAGCAACATTGTGGAATAACCAACTTTGTTAGACTTGATTCTTCTGAGCATGCAATGACCTAAGATAATTCCAAAAGACTCATGATGGAAAATGCTATCCACATCCAGAGAAAGAACTATAGAGTCTGGATGCATATTGAAGCATTTTTGTTTTCTTTCTCGTGGTTTTCCCCTTTGGTTCTATTCTTCTTTATAACATGACTAATGTGGAAATGTTTAATATAATCATGCATGTATAGCCTATGTCAGATTGCATGCTGTTATAGGGAAGGAAGTGTGGAGGGAGGGGCGAAAATTTAGAACTCAAAAATCTTATAAAAGAGAATGTTGAAAACTAAAAATTAATTAATTAATTTTTATAAAAGAAAAAATATTTGTTATGACCAGTTAGTTATCTTGACAAAACTCTATAAGTCTCTGCCCTGCTTCATCTTGCACTCCAAGGGCAAACTTGCCTGTTATTCCAATTATCTTTTGATTTCCTACTTTAGCATTCCAATTTCCTATAATGAATATGACATCTTTTTAGGTGTTATTTCTAGAAGATGATGTAGGTCTTCATAGAACTGGTCAACTTTGGCCCCTTTGACAGAAGAGGAAAACACTATCAAAATGCTTACATGCAAAGCCCCAAAGAAAAATGTGAATTGGTTTCAGGCCCCCAAAAAGTGGAAAGTTAATGACTCCATGAGACACCAAGATGCAATAAACAAAGGCAAAAGAATGAAAAAATAAAAGAAAATGTGAAATGTTTCATTGAAAAAAAATCACCTGGAAAATAGATCAAGGAGACATAATTTAAGAATCAGTGGACTACCTGAATGCTGGAAACAAAAAAAGAGCCTAGACACAATATTTCAAGAAATTATAAGGGAAAACTGACCTAATGTGTTGGAACCAGAGGACAAAGTAAAAACTGAAAAAAGCCACTTCCTGAAATAAATTACATGAAAACTCCTAGGAATTCTTTCATCAAGAGAAAATACTGCAAGCAATCATAAAAAATTCAAATGCCATGAACCACAGTCAGGAGCACACAATATTTGGGAGCTACCACAATAAAGAACCACCAAGGCTTGGAATATGATGTTCTAGAAGTAAAAGAGCTAGAACAACCAACTGAGCAAAACTGGATATAATCCTAGAGAAATTATTAGTTTGTATTATATTAATATCTGATTATTAAGTAGGATCCAAGTTAATTCCTAATTCAGGGATCTGCTCTTGTAGGTCAGTCATTCTCTAAAGCACATAGATAATAGAAGAGATTGAACTAATCTTTGGGGTACAAGCTCCTCAATCTTGGGCAAAACCCCACCCAAACAGGAGACTTTACTTCTGTTTAGAATGTAAACAGAATCTAATCTAGTTGAATTCCTGCCCCAAGGCAATGAGCCCATGACCTTGCACCCCTCCTTTGGAGTTTAGAGTGATCCAATTCATAAAGGAGAAAACCAGTTAGAGTGGTCTGGGTGCAGATGAATTCCTCTATCCAGATTGTTGGAGGCAGCATGATCAAGCCATGTTCTCAGCAGGAGGATCTGGAGACTTTTGGCCCACCTCCTCATTAATTGTTCACCAATTAGGGTTGATTTTCATCTGTCAGGGACACCCCCTTTTCCAAAGGTATTTAAAGCATCCATTGTCTCCATGGTTTTGTCTTTGATTGCTGAGAGAAACCCCCAACCATCAATTTATTAATTATTATCTAGCCAAATTGATAACTTTATTATTAGTTACCCAGAAACTCTGTCTTTCAAGCTTTTCATTTCTCACAGTACCATGGTGGGCGGGGGGGGGAGAGGAAATCCACATTTAATGAAATAGAGGAGTTTTAAGCATTCCTGATAAAAAAGACCAGAGTTGATTTAAAATTTGACATTCAAGCACAAAGACTCAAGAGAAGCATAAAAAGGCAAACAAACATAAGTTGAAAAACATAAGGGACTAAACAATGTTAAGTTGTTTACATTCCCATATGAGAAGATGATCCATGTGACCCCTTAGATCATTATCAACACTGGAGATGTTAGAAGGAATGTATTTAGACAGAGGACATGGATTCACTTATGGTGAGATGATCTCAAAAGAAAAATGGAAGAACAAGAAAGAAGAATGCAGTTGAAGAGGGGAGAAGGGAGAGAATGAATGGGGGAAATTATCTCACATACATAAGGCACACAAGGAAAGGTTTATATGATGGAGGCCAGAAAGGGAGGGAGTGGGCAATGCTTGAACCTTACTCTTACATCTCATTCAAAGAGAGAAGAATATACATATTCATACAGTTAGGTACAGAAACTCATCTTCCCTACCAGGAAAGTAGGAGAGAAAGAATGACAAATAAGATGTGGGAGGGGATAAATTAAAGGAGATGGTGGCTGGAAACAAAACAGCTTCTTCAGGAAGAGACATAAGAGAGAGAGACAGAGAGAGAAATATAAGAGAAAAAGATGGAGGGAAATAAACAATTAGCAATCATTATTGAGAACATGGATTAATTCATCCATAAAATGGAATAGAAGAGCACAATAAATTAGAAACTCCAAAAACACAAAGTTTACAGGAAAAATATTTGAAACATAAAGATATACATAGAGTTAAAATATTGGTCTGGAGCAAAATCTATTATGCTTCAGCTGAAATAAAAAAATAGTCAGGGGTAGCAATCATGATCTCCGACAAAGCAAAAGAAAATTTTTAAAAGAATTAAAAGAAGTAATCAGAGAAATACATTTGCCAAACTTTATCATAGATAATATGTACCAAATGGCACAGCATCCAAAATCTTGTGGAAATCAATGCTGAAAACTAAAAATATTAAATGAATAAAAAAATACAAAAGTTTAAAATGATTTTGAATTACAAATTTTCTCCCCATTTCTACCTTCCCCCCCACTCCAAGATGGCATATATTCTGATTGCCCCATTCCCCAGTCAGCCCTCCCTTCTGTCACCCCACTCCCCCCATCACTTTTTCCCTTATTTTTTTGTAGGGCAAGACAGATTTCTATACTCCATTGCTTGTATATCTTATTTCCCAGTTGCATGCAAAAACATCTTTTTTTTTGAAGATCTACTTTCAAAACTTTGAGTTCCAAATTCCCTCCCCTCTTCCCATCCCACCCATCCTCCCTAAGAAGGCAAGCAATTCAACATAGGTCACATGTGTATCATTATGCAAAATCCTTCCACAATATTCATGTTGTGAAAGACTAACTATATTTTGCTCCCTCCTACCCAGTCCCCCTTTATTCAATTTTCTCCCTTTACCTTGTCCCTTTACGAAAGTGTTTGCTTTTGATTGCTTCCTCCTGCTATCTGCCCTCCCTTCTATCATCCCCCCTTTTTATGCCCTTCCTCATTCTTTCCTGTGGGGTAAGAAACCCAATTGAGTGTGTATGGTATTCCCTCCTCAAGTCAAATCTGATGAGAGCAAGATTCACTCATTCCCCCTCACCTGCCCCCTCTTCCCTTCCAGCAGAACTGTTTTTTCTTGCCACTTTTATGTGAGATAATTTACCCCATTCTATCTCTCACTTTCTCCCTCTCTCATTATATTCCTCTCTCATTCCTTAATTTGAATTTATTTTCTCCTTGATCTGGGAGCTCTGGAATTTGGCAACAGTATTCCTAAGAGTTTTCTTTTTGGGATCTTTTTCAGGAGGTAATTGTTGGATTCTTTCAATTTCTATTTTACCCTCTGGCTCTAGAATATCAGGGCAGTTTTTATTGATAATTTCTTGAAAGATGATATCTAGGCTCTTTTTTTGATCATGGCTTTCAGGTAGTCCAATAATTTTTAAATTCTCTCTCCTGTATCTATTTTCCAGGTCAGTGGTTTTTCCAATGAGATATTTCACATTGTCTTCCATTTTTTCACTCCTTTGGTTCTGTTTTATAATATCTTTATTTCTCATAAAGTCACCAGCTTCCACTTGCTCCACTGTAATTTTTAAAGTAGTATTTTCTTCAGTGGTCTTTTGGACCTCTTTTTCCATTTGGCTCATTCTACCTTTCAAGGCATTCTTCTCCTCATTGGCTTTTTGGAAGTCTTTTGCCTTTTGAGTAAGTCTATTTTTTAAGGTGTTATTTTCTTCAGTATTTTATTGGGTCTCCTTTAGCAAGTCATTGACTTGTTTTTCATGGTTTTCTAGCATCATTCTCATTTCTCAATTTTTCCTCAACTTCTTTTATTTGCTTTTCCAAATCCTTTTTGAGCTCTTCCATAGCCTGAGACCAATTCCTATTTTTCTTGGAGGCTTTTGATGTAGGCTCTTTGACTTTGTTGTCTTCTTCTGGCTGTATGTTTTGGTCTTCCTTGTCACCAAATAAAGATTCCAAAGTCTGAGTCTGAATCTGAGACCATTTTCACTGCTTGTTTATGTTCCCAGGCAACTACCTGACCCTTGACCTTTTTGTCAGGGTATGACTGCTTGTAGAGTAGAGAGTACTTTATTCTAAGCTTGAGGGGCTGTGCCACTGTTTTCAGAGCTACTTCCGCACAGCAAGGTCTGCACACCAGCAATCCTTCTCCCCCAAGAACCACCAGCCAGGATTGCGGCCCAGATCAAGGCAGGGCAAATCAGGCTTTGCACTCCTGCTGTAATCTGCTGCTTAATTCCTCCCACCAGGTGGGTCTGGGACTGGAAGCAAATTGCAGCTGTAGCTCTGGAAGCAGCCTCAGAAGTGCACCACCTCCGCCACTCGTGGGGCAGTGGCCTACCATGAATCTTTTCACTCTGTCCCAGCAGCTTTTCCAACTAACCTTCTCTGTTGTCTTTGGCATTTGTGGGTTGAGAAGTCCGGTAACTGCCACAGCTCAATGATTCAGGGACCTACAGCCTCTTCTGCCCAGCTTCTGGTCTGGTTGTTCCTGGCTCAGCCCATGCTGGGCTGTGCTCTTCTTTGCTCCCAGCTCTGTGCGATATACCCTAACCAGTGACCATCCTGGCTGTCCTGGGCTGGATCCCTGCTTCCCTCTGCTATTTCATGGGTTCTGCAGCTCTAGAATTTGTTCAAAGCCATTTTTATAGGTGGTTGGAGGGACCTGGGGGAGAGCTTAAGGAAATCCCTGCTTTCCATCTTGGCTCTGTCCCTGAATCTGAACAGTTTTGAGAGAGGTAGAATCCATTAGGAAACAGAGCATGGCAGATTTCCAAGCCAGGAGAGTCCAGAAAGAGAGGGATCTGTTGTACCAAGGCAGGAGAGCACTGGTAGTGCGGAGCACCACCAGGAGCACCATACCAGAATTGGAGCGGGCCCAGCCCACTGGCTGCTGTAGTGATCCCCATGCTTCTTGGCACAGGATGGGAGTCTGTTGGAGCTAGATGAGACAGAAACACAGAACC
The DNA here is from genome assembly GCF_011100635.1 of Trichosurus vulpecula. Classification (NCBI taxonomy): domain Eukaryota; kingdom Metazoa; phylum Chordata; class Mammalia; order Diprotodontia; family Phalangeridae; genus Trichosurus; species Trichosurus vulpecula. The sequence goes on from NC_050577.1 coordinate 284,553,679, forward strand.
TGCAGAAGCAGCTACTCCTGGAGCTATCAGCCCACAGTCTAAAGGTTTGAAACTCACATTCTTGAACTTCCAGGAGTCATGACAACCCAGTAAACCCTGAGCTCTGGTCCCTCCTTTGAATAACCCAGAGGTTACTGTCCTAGGAGAAACCCTGGAATAGAGAAGCCAGAAGTGGGGGCTCGATAATCTTTCAGCTCGGAAAGCTAAGGAGACCCCGTCTTGTGACAACAGAAGGAGATCAGTGCAGAAAAGGAGGCATTCTAGCAAGCCCCACCTTAGTAGACCAGCAAGAACTCCTGAGCTCCAGGGGTGTGGAGTGAGCAAGCACAATCACCAGGACCCCAAACATGCCTTTGCACAACCAGGGGAATTGGCAGACAGCAAAGCAGACCTGTAGCTGAGAGCACCTGTGCTATATAGTGTAGCTTTAGGGGACAGGAGACTTCCAGCAGCCAGATCACCCCTCCCCTACATCTCACACTGTGAACTCATCTCAGGGAAAGTCAGAAAGACACAAAACCAGTAAGGAGACCCCTAGAATTAAAAATTTAAATGCAGATTGAGGCAAAATACATGCTATCTTTTTTTATTTTTTCTTCTTTTTTGGTTTTGTTTCTTTTTTCTCATGATTCATTCTATTGGTTATAATTCTTCTTTACAACTTGACTATTGAGTAAATAAGTTTAATGCAAAGGCATATGTAGAACCTATATTGGATTCCATGCTGTCTTGCAGGGGAGGGGGAAGGAGAGGAAGGGGGAGAAAATTTGGAGCTCAAAAACTTGTGGAACTGAGTGTTGTAAACTAAAAATAAAAAATAAATTAAAAAACAGCAACCGTTGTGAATATTGTCTTGGCAATACAGGGAGGAAAGAGGAATATATTGAGAGAAGGAGAAAGGGAGAGATAAAATAGGGTAAATTATCTCACATAAAAGAGGCAAGAACAAGCTGGAGGGGAAGAGGGGAGAGGTGAAAGGGAATGAATGAATCTTTCATTGGATTTGGCTTAAGGAGGGAATAACATACACATTCAATTGGTTAGCTTACTCTACAGGTTAGTAGGGGTGAAGGGGACAAGGGGGGAAGGAATGTTAGAAGACAGGACAGATTGGGGGAGAGGGTGTATTAGTAAGGCAATAATCACAAAATAGACAATTGTTAATATGACTATGTGGTTCTCTATCACAAATTATAAGACACTCCGTGTAGCAGCAATTTAGATTTGAAGATCTTTCCCACCCATCAATAGGCCATGTGACCTGCTTACATCACAGAAAGCCCATCACATGTGGTGGGAGGAGCTTCCTGACAGGAAAAAGGAAGTTATGTCACTGGAAATGATGAGAGAGAGAGAGAGCAGTTATTGCTGCTAATGACCACCATTGTAATAGTTAGAGCTGAACAGAGTGTACTCTGTGAGTTTGTTTTTGGGAAGACCCCAGCAGGGGCTTGGAGAGGTTTTGGGATAGGGAAGCTCCATGTTCTGATATTAGATATTGAATGCTTTACTGCTCTGATGGGTTGGGTAGATGGCTTATGGGATACTTTGTGATACAGAACTACATAGGCATTTTGATAATTATCATCTACATTGTTATTATTGCCTTACTGATACATTTGGCATCACAAACAGGATCGCAAGGTATAAGATCTCTATTTAGAGGTAGAAGGGCTTTAGAAGAAGAAATGGTTATTCCAGGATGGGAGGATGTTACTCATTCCTCCCTAGCAAGGGAATGGTCTAAAGGCACTGGTTTGTGTGAGGACTGGAAACAGAAGCTACAGAGAGGAGGACTTAGAGATTTGGAGCAATGTCTCAGAGAGGTTACTGTTGAGCCAGGAATGGGGATCCCAAGAGTGATCTCTAGATGAGGCTGGATTTTACTCACAGCCTATCATTTCATATGTGAACACAGAGACAAACTATTAGGAGAAAGAGCTGAAATGTTTGAGAATACTTCTCCTATAACATAGCAAGATGGCGAACCTCAGGTTCAGTAGAAGAGCAGGAAGCTAACAGCCTTGTAAATTCAGCTGGAAGGCAGAGGGAACCAAGGAGATCAAGAGTTCACCTCAATTCAGCCAAGGTCAGCCTAGCAGTCAGTCTGGTTACCATGGTAACAGGGTCAGGGAATTGAGACAGGAGGATGCAATGTCAGAGCCTCAGGGATGAGATGATACATTTCATGATGCTACTTCTGAACCATTGAGTGGTACAGTATCACACCAGACTTCTCAAAGAGGTATGCACCCCATACAGTGAAGGAGATAGGAAACTCAAAATCATAATACTCAGCTTAGGGAGATTTTGGAAGATTTTACACAGCAGGAAATCACAGATATCTCAAGTAGATTCACCCAGCGAATGGGAGAATCATTAATATCTTGGATGGTGAGATTCTGTGGATTGTATGAAATTCTTAAGTATTAGTCAGAATTCTTTTTAGGGATTATCATTCACGAAGAACTAATCAAACAACCAGTTTGTTGGCTTTGGCCGCAACGGGCTGTAAAGAGGAATATCCTGTTGATACTATGTGGCCTACTGCAGATAGACCCTGGTATTCAATTAGGGACTGTATGATAAAGTTAAAGGAGGAGGTAATGAAGACTGCTATTATGTTGGGGAACTCCGAAGTTGTATCAGTAATTAAGGTGGGACTTTCTTTTAGTGTTTTCTCTTATAGCACTTATTTAATCAAGTGCCCTTGATGAGTCTGGCCTTTGTTTCTTTGATTACATTGGGAGTCTTTGATGACTTGCTTGCCTCAAGGGAAAGCTGAGTTTACACGGGTTTGAGTCACATGTTTGTGACACTAGAAGCTTTTAGGCCACATGGGTTTGAGTTGTATGTTTGTGATTCTTTTAGGTCACATGGGTTTGAGTCACATATTGTGATGTGCTTTGACCCTGAACAGGGTATATAGACTCTGAGGTTGGTGCTTTTCCTTGAGGCTCTGAGTCACTGGAAGTGTCTCCTGTGACTTGAAGAGACTCTGGGCAGCTGTTGTTAAGAGCCCCCTGGCTTGTAAAGCCAGATGTTGATGCTTCCCTGGTAACTATGAATTGTGATTTGATGTTTGTAATTTCTATTTGTATTTGTTTTGAAGTTCAGGTTGCTGGCTTTTCCTCCTGAACTAAGTGAGTTACATATCTATGTTTAATTAAAGTAAGATTGTTAACCCTTTAAAGTTACTTTTCTTAGTAAAGCAGATCCAAGAACCTCTGCTGGCAGCTCTTGTTGCTAGTCTTGTTGGATCTTACACCCCACAACAGTTGCTAGCTGAATTGTTGTTACGGAAGTTTATTATGAAGCTCCCTTGGGAGTCTCTCATAGGAATTTGATCATTAAGACGGCAACCCCCACTTATAAACGTGATTCTGACTTGCAGAAGTAAGGAACCCTCTTTCAGAGGTGCTGGATAAGATTTCACAGTTAAGTGATTTAGGAGACTGGGGAAATAAATTTCCTCGGGAGAGAAGGGTACAAAGCCAATAGATTCAACATTGGAATAGAATGACAAGGAGAGAAATGTTTACTGCTCTACTGAAATCAGGGATAGATTATAAAAGAATAGATGGTATTCCAACTGATAAACTATGCAAGATGTACCGAGATAAGGGGCTTAATAGCAAACGGAATAGAGAAGTAAGAACTGCCCCTACAAATCCTACAGATCTTAAACTCTTGTATCCAAGTGAGTCACACCTTCAAGGAGACTAGGGAATAGGCTGAGCTCCAGCTCAGATTAAAGAAACACACAGGCAGGATTATAGACCCCATATTAATCTGACTGTATATTGGAAAAATTGATTGAATACTGTAACTAGCGCACAGATAGACACTGGGGCAGAGGCCAGCTAGATTTATGGAAACCCTAACAAATTTAAGCACGGAACTCCTATTACTGTCAAACGACTAGGAGGAGCTGAAGTATCAGCCAAACAAGATAAACTGATGATGAAAATTGGGCAATTGCATAAGAAAGTGTCATTGTACCTATTCCTGAATACATCATTGGAATAGATATATTGAAAAGCATGACCCTGAATTTGACTGAAGGGAGATATCAATTTGCAGTAAGGAAGATAGGAATTTATATAGTTTTGGTGGGAAAAGTAAAGATGGACCCAATCACTTTACCTGAACTTTCTAAAGTAATGACTTTGAAGCAGTATTGTGTGCTAGGTGGGCAAGATGAAACTGCCAGTACTATAAAGGAATATGTTGAAGCAGGAGTGTTAGTCCCTACAACCACTCAGTGGAATAATCCTGTATGGCCAGCATGAAAGTCAGATGGAACATGGAGAATGACAGTGGATTATAGACAATTGAATAAAGTGACTCCTTCCTTGTGTGCTGCTGTTCAAGGTACTGTTACCTTAATAGAAAGGATTTAGAAATATGATGGGACTTGGTATGCAGTTATTGATTTGGCCAATGCTTTCTTTACAATCCCAATAGACTCCAAACAATGGGACCAGTTTGATTTCACATGGCAGGGCTGACAATATACTTTTACATGATTGCCACAAGGATATCTGCATAGTCCAAATATTTGTCATAGGATTGTGGCTGAACATTTGGATGAATTAAAGTTACCTGCTATACAACTTACCTACTACATATATGATATTTTGATATAGGGAGAAAATGAAAAAGAAGTGGAGAAGAGTTTAATACTTTGAGCACATTAAAAGCAAAGGATGGGAAATTAACCCTGCAAAGATTCAAGGGCCAGCTCAAACTGTAAAGTTTTTGGATATACAATGGAATAAAGGACTGTGAGAAGTTCTCCTGCAAGCTAGACAGAAGATTCAAAATTTTCCTATCCCCACCAATAAGAAAGAAGTCCAAAAGTTCCTAGGACTGTTTGGATACTGAAGGCACCACATTCCACATCTTGGACAGATTTTGAAACCCTTATATAAAGTTAGCAAGAAAAAAGCATGAATTTGATTGGGGACTTGAACAGGGTAAAGCTTTTGAAGAAGCTAAAGCTGCTATACAATTGACTCTGGATTTATGGCCTATGCAAAGTGGGCCCATGGAATTTCAAGTGACTATACAAGATGACTATGTGAATTGGAGTTTATGGCAGAAACAACAAAGCCAAAATATACCCTTAGGACTTTGGTCAAGGAAACTACCTTCATCTGGATTACAATATACACTTTTTGAAAAGCAGTTGTTAGCTGCATATTGGGCTTTGGTAGAGACTGAACAACTGACTCTGGACCATGAAGTGATATGAAGGCCAGGAATCCCAATTATGACTTGGGTAATGAGTACCACAGCATCTCACAGAATTGGACATGATTGGAAATGATATATTCAGAATAGATCAAAAAACAGGCAAAAGTGGAGTTTCTGCTCTACATGAATCTATTGCAAGCATCGACATTGATGGAAATGACAAACCCTCTGAATCAAGGTAACAGTTGGTACAATCCTTGGCAAAATGGAGTGACAGATATGATGGACTGATGGAAGAACAGAAGAAACATGCATGGGTTACTGATGGGACAGCAAAATATTTGGGTCATAAAAGACACTGGAAAGCAGTAGCCTCTAACTCATGTACTAAGAGAACTTTGGAAAGTACTGGGATAGGTGGAAGTAGTCAATACGCTGAACTTATGGCAGTACATCGAGCTATTAAAACAGAGAAAGGAGGACAGTGTCATATTTGCTGATTAGTGGGCACTAGCTAATGGGTTAGCTATGTGGATGCCAATGTGGAAAAACCAAAATTTGGAAATTCATGGTAAACAAGTTTGGGGCAAAAACTATGGGAAGATATATGGGACATGTCTTTGGTTACTAATTTGTCAGTTTTCATGTAGACACTCATGTGGCCCTCACTATGTCAGAATGTGAGTATAATGCACATGCTGATGGACTAGCAAAGATTGCTACTGAACAATATGTCCCTACTCTGACACCAACTGATGATCTGGTACTAGTAAAATGGGTCCACAAATGACCGGCCATTTAGGGATCCAAGCCACATACTGGTGGGCACAATATTAAGGTATTAGTATCTCTTATTCATTGGTAAAGCAAATAACAGAGCAGTATCATGTATGTCAATTGGAAAAGGAATGGACTGTTACTTGGATAGTAACTGGAGAAATAACAAGAGGAAAAGTTCCAGCCCAGATATGGCAGATAGATTATATTGGACCACTACATCAAGATAAAAGATGTAAATTTATATGTACTTGTGTTGACCCCTATTCAGGTGTACTAGTGGCTTGTCCTTATAAGAATGCAACCCAGAAAAACACCTGTAAAACTCTAGATATTATGTCTATATTATGGAACTCCAATGCAAATTCAAAGTGACAATGGGTCACATTTCAAAGGTAATGAGAGGAAGAGATATGCTGTATTGAAAAATATACAGTGGATATATCATATGCCATATTATCCACAAGCATCTGGGTTGATAGAAAGAATGAATGGAGTGTTGAAAGAATAATAAAGAAAGTTAAGTTCTAATAATCTGTACCAACATTGGAAGGATAATTTGTTCACTTCTTTATGTAATTTGAATAATAGACCATTGGGAGGAAGTATGCCTCTAGCCAGAATGATGACTCCTGATCTGCACCTTAGAAGACAGCAAACACATAAGATCCAAAACATTGAGTACTGGACTGTGAGGGAAGATGTCCCACCACCATATTCAGGAATACCTGGTTTGGCAGTATATGATTTACATTGTTTAGAGAACTTTTAATTGGATAGAAAAGAGATAAGAAATATCTCTTTTGGGATATGTATGAGAATCCCTATGAATCATTTTGGATGGATATTACCTAAACCAGGATTAGCAGCTCAGGGAATACATGTATTGGCTAGAGGGATAGATTCTAGTTAGCAAGAAAAATTACTGTGGCACTCTAGAATTTAGGTGAAGAACCTATATATTTGTGTAAAAATGATAGAATAGTTCAATTGATTATTATTCCTTGTGAAACAGTACCTCTTGTGAAAACTGACCCTCCTTCAAAAATAACTGTCAGAGGAAAGGAAGGATTTGGTTCTACTGATAGAATAAAATTAGAAGCTAAAGTATGGGTAAAATGGAAGGTGTACGATGTTCCAAAGGCTACAGAAATTATAGCACATAGGAAAGACAGTAATGTAACAGTAGCCTACCCAGGAGAAAATCATTATGAAATTGTACCCTTAACTCATGTATTGTATTGTGAAAGAGGCTATGATAGTCTCTTTGTTTCTTTTTGGCTTTTTTCTCTTAAATTTGTTTGTGAGATTTGTTTCCTGCAGGCTTAGTACCATCTACCAGCAGATGCCTGATTGCTTAAACCAGATGTCACCCTCTGATGTGTTCAGATGTCACCTCTGGACCTGTCTGCAACTGTGATGTTTCATTTCTGGACCTGTTAATGACTGTGATGTGTCATCCCTGGACCTGGTGTCAACTGAGTTCCAGATGCCAGCTTCCTACAGAACTGACATCTCGAATAGGACTCTTTACCTTTTGGGGCAGGCACAGCTCTACATCCAATTTCAGCAGGAAGAAGCTTTGGAGGACAAGACCTGTGTGGGATGTAACACCCTTGCCAATTAAATTTATAATAAGGAGCCATCTGAGGGTGGGAACAGAAATAATTTTATTCAGTTCTCGAGAATTGGGTGTCCTGTGCTAGCACAGAGCAGAACCATGCCAAGGAGGCACTTTACAAGGAGCAAAGCACCCATAATTATACTTAACACAAGAGAATTCCTGCCCACCTCTGACCCTTCTCACCATTGGCTGGGAGGTAGGCTCACAAACTGAGCATGAAAGCTAGGCAAAGAACTGAGAAATTGAGGCACAGAAACTCCAATTCCCATTCCCTTAGTTAATGATTACAACTGAGGTGACATCTATAAATCTAAAGAAGGAGAATAGGATAAGGGGAGGGGGAGACCCTCTCCATTCTTCTACAGTACTTTTACAGTAAAGGAAAACAGGTCACAGTGACCCCATTATTACTGAGCAAATCTTTAAACCAGAACCAGAAGAAAGAACAGAAAAGTTTCAGGGTAAACTTTCCCAGAGGCTGAGCCATCAGACTCTCACAGCCTCAGATTTTTTTTCACTTCCCTATTTCTTGATTTTTCAACATTTCTTAGTATAGATATAGATTTATATTTATATATATCTTCCCTGTGAAGTCTTCACATTTTATTTACCTCACACAATTCCCCCTACTTCTTGACACTATTTTGAAGACTTCACACACCATTGCTGATATGTATTATCCACCCACCTAACTTCTTCATTTATTACACCTTCATACCACATTTTCCTTCCCATCCTGCTGGTATCCCCATCACCCTTTTAATAAATATGGGAAGGATTGATCAACATATTGACAAATCAAAGGGGGCAGTCCCCTTTATAAGTACAGATAAAGAGACCCAAAAGAAAACTACAATTGTCCCTTTAAATTTCAAAAGTCTTTTCCATACAGCTGTCTGGCAAGGAGCATCAATGAAGTCTTCTGGTCCTTGGTTGTTTCAGCCACTTCCACAGCTTCTTCTTGTAGGAACCAGCTTTCTGTCCATTCTCCTACAAAAGTTACCTTAGCACAATTTTGAGTTACCATTTCTAATAATTATACCCTGACCATTTTTACAAATTCAAAATTGAAACCTTAGTCTATTGCCAACTTAAGAAATTCACATCAGAACCCAAATTCTCATGCTTTACATTGACTCATTATTAATTTCCCTACCAGGAGGATAAGACTGCGGTACATACATAAATATATTAAATAACCATTGTTTTAAAAACAGTATATATAAATCTTAACCTTTTAGTCATGCCATGTTCCTTCGATGACATTACAAAATAAACCATGAACTACTATTCTTTTAATGTTATTATTTGTAACAAAACCTTAGACAAACTTGATGTTAACCAAATAACAAAATAATATTTTCACAAGCCCTTGACCTAATAATTGTTTCCATACCACTACCAAAAATATAAACTAGCCTCACTTATACAGGGCCTTACACAGGAACACTAGTCCCAGGCCTATGGTAACCTAAGATGTTCCATAATCAATTATTTTAATAGATTTGTTACTGTACTTACAAAACCTTCTGATTATAGAAATTTACCACCAACAGAGTAGGGACTTAGAGTAATGGGACCATATTTTGCCCAGCTTCCTGTAAACTCCAGGCAGAGGTTGTGTCAAACTGCAAGCTGCATTGAGCCAGGCCCAGTCTGCCAGGTTTCAGTTAAGGGGATCAAGTCAAGAGGGTCCCACCTCAGCACATGCTGAACTTTGCCCTCTCAACTTTGCCAAAAAATCATACTTCCAGCTCATGCCTGCCCTTCCACAGGACTGCTGGCATCCTGGTTCAGCCTTCCTTGATACTCACACCTGCAGTTAGACTCAGAAAAACAGTCAATTAATAGTCCCATTAAGTCTTTGAATAGCGAGTTCCAACAATTGGTTTAGAATATAGAATATATATAGAGTATAGAATAGAATTATGAACTCACATTGCTTAAGGAACATCCTTAAAGCTAGCTCTAAATAGCTTGCATGCATTTCCTCCCTTGTTCATAAAATCTTCCCATTAGTATCATGTTATTGCTTTAACACATTTGCATCAGTTTCTCCTCTATTTTTCTATTCTCCTCTAATTATACCTAATCTGAAAGAAGTGAACCATATATCTTTATCTTTATGTTTTAGATGATGGAATGAATTCAAATCCACATTTAGCTTTTCCTATCAATACAAAAATATTCTACAACTTATCTCTCTTAGAGAGACTTACTTTGAAATTCTTTTTCCTGAACTGCATATGTCTCTGATTTAGTTGCAGTGATTAATCACTGGTAATCAATTACCATTTGTAGTAATACCAAATTGCTCTTATACCACTTTAAAACACTTAACCTTATCCTACATAGATACAATGCAATGTTAGATCCCAGCCTTAGTCTATAGGATAGTAATTCAGCACCACATTCGTATCCTTCTTTTATCTAGCTGGTCCCATTAATATTAAAAAAAAGTTATCCTTCACATGACTATATGAGAGTACCAATTTATCCAATTATTTGACTAAGAACAACAAAATTTCACATATTTGCATTAATCTAATTTTTCCATTTCCCCACCATAAAACCTTCTAGGTCTTTGGGTATCACAACTTCACAATAATAGCATTTTCTGACAAATACTTTTCCTTTTTAAAGCTTTACCAGGACCTCACAATCAAATTTTAATTTTTAAAAGAATGTCCTAAAAGCCAATTACTAAAAATTAGTTCTATTGACTTTAAAAGCCAGGTTCAGAGGTCAGCTAGTTTCTAACCCTACTGTTCTCTCTCTTTCAGTAAAACTTCCCGGCTTTCCCAATTTATTGTACAAATAGGGATCCCAGTAACTGCTGCTACAAAACCTGAAAGTTTATAATTTCTTAAATTAAACTTCTTTAAAAGACATGGTCAAATAAAATAACTTTCCTATTCCCTTCATTATTTTAACAGTACAATTGTCAACCTAACAACACTTAGAGAAATTGCCTCTCTAACAACACGGATGTAATTAATTATCAGTCTGGCTGGATGTGTTTCCACCTTCATCTTATCACCATTGACATAAACTTCACATCTGAGAAAATCCACATATAAAGCAAATATATTTGACTTAAACGTTTGTTTTTGCCAATCACTATGCCAAATACTTTTACAATTATGTGATTCCCATATTATTTCTAGGAGTGAATTCCACCCTCATCCCCTCACTGAACAGTGAATTAACTTTCTTAGGGCCACACAATTCTAATACCCCTGGCCCTTAAAAAATTATTATCCACAATTTCATATATTTTCTTAATTTTTCAGTTCCCCATTCATGTCCACATTTTCTTGCGAAAGTTTTACAAACAATTTTGAATCATCTGTTATAACTAGGTCAGTTTAAAGTGACATACTGGACCAATATTATTAAATTTAATAAAACCCACTCGCAGATTTAGTCCAAAGGGTAGGTGGACATAATCCCTTCCATCCCTTCCATCTCTCTATAACTTCATCTAGTGGGTTTTTAACTCAGGCTATCAAGTCTTTTACTCTAAGCTGCCTGCTCCAGATTTTTTTTTATCACAGTCTCTCCTTGCCTTTTCCCATAAACTTGAATGACAAACAGTAAAATGAACTATAATTTGTCTTAAGCATTAAATTAGGAATGACACATCTTCACTTTTCTTTTATTTATTCATTTATTTAATATATTTAGTTTTCAGCATTGATTTTCACAAGAATTTGAATTACAAATTTTCTCACCATTTCTACCCTCCCCCACACTCCAAGATGGTGTATATTCATTCTGGTTGCCCTGTTCCCCAGTTAGCCCTCCCTTCTGTCACCCCAATCCCCTCCCATCTCCTTTTCCCTTCCTTTCTTGTAGGGCAAGATAAATTTCTATGCCCCATTGCCTGTGTATCTTATCTTCTGGTTGCATGCAAAAACTTTTTTTTTGTTTTTGAACATCTGTTTTTAAAACTTTGAGTTCCAAATTCTCTCCCCTCTTCCCTTCCCACCCACCCTCCTTAGAAGTCAAGCAATTCAACACAGGCCACATGTGTATCATTATGTATAACCCTTCCACAATACTCATGTTGTAAAGGACTAACTATATTTTGCTCCTTCCTAACCTATCCCCCTTTATTGAATTTTCTTCCTTGACCCTGTCCCTTTTTGAAAATGTTTCTTTTTGATTACCTCCACCCCCATCTGCCCTCCCTTGTATCATCCCCCCCTTTTTTATCTTCTTCCTCCTTCTTTCCTGTGGGATAAGATACCCAATTGAGTATGTATGGTATTCCCTCCTCAAGTCAAATCTGATGAGAGCAAGATTCACTCATTCCCCCTCACCTGCCTTCTCTTCTCTTCCTACAGAACTGCTTTTTCTTGCCACTTTTATGCAAGATAATTTACCCCATTCTCTCTCTCCCTTTCTTCCTCTCTCAATATATTCCTCTCTCATTCCTTAATTTGATTTTATTTCTTTTAGATATCTTCCCTTCATCTTCAACTTACCCTGTGCCCTCTCTCTCTCTCTCTCTCTCTCTCTCTCTCTCTCTCTCTCTCTCTATATATATATATATATACATACACATACATATACATACATACATACATATATATACATAAACATATATATATATGCATATTCCCTTTAGCTACCCTAATACTGAGGTCTATATATATATACACACATACATATATATATACATATATATATACATAAACATATATATGTATGTGTGTGTATATATATATATATATATATATATATATATATGCATATTCCCTTTAGCTACCCTAATACTGAGGTCTCATGAATCATACACATCATCTTTCCATGTAGGAATGTAAACAAAACAGTTCAACTTTAGTAAGTCCCTTGTAATTTCTTTTTCTTGTTCTTTTCCTTGATTACCTTTTCATGCTTCTCTTGATTCTTGTGTTTGAAAGTCAAATTTTCTATTCAGCTTTGGTCTTTTCACTGAGAAAGCTTGAAAGTCCTCTATTTTATTGAAAATCCATATTTTGCCTTGGAGCATGATACTCAGTTTTGCTGGGTAGGTGATTCTTGGTTTTAGTCCTAACTCCACTGACCTCCAGAATATCGTATTCTAAGCCCTTCGATCTCTTAATGTAGAAGCTGCTAGATCTTGGGTTATTCTGATTGTTTTTCCACAATACTCAAATTGTTTCTTTCTGGCTGCTTGCAGTATTTTCTTCTTGATCTGAGAGCTCTGGAATTTGGCAACAATATTCCTAGAAGATTTCTTTTTGGGATCTATTTGAGGAGGCAATCTGTGGATTCTTTCAATTTCTATTTTACCCTCTGGCTCTAGAATATCAGGGCAGTTCTCCTTGATAATTTCTTGAAAGATGATATCTAGGCTCTTTTTTGATCATGGCTTTCAAGTAGTCCAATAATTTTTAAATTATCTTTCCTGGATCTATTTTCCAGGTCAGTGGTTTTTCCAATGAGATATTTCACATTGTCTTCCATTTTTTCATTCCTTTGTTTCTGTTTTATAATATCTTGATTTCTCATAAAGTCACCAGCTTCCACTTGCTCCTATCTAATTTTTAAAGTAATATTTTCTTCAGTGGTCTTTTGGACCTCCTTTTCCATTTGACTAATTCTGCCTTTCAGGGCATTCTTCTCCTCACTGGCTTTTTGGAGCTCTTTTGCCATTTGAGTTAGTCTATTTTTTAAGGTGTTGTTTTCTTCAGTATATTTTTCAGTATTTTTTGGGTCTCCTTTAGCAAGTGATTGACTTGTTTTTCATGGTTTTCTCGCATTCTTCTCATTTCTCTTCCCAATTTTTCTTCTACTTCTCTAACTTGCTTTTCCAAATCCTTTTTGATCTCTTCCATGGCCTGAGACCAGTTCATATTTTTCTTGGAGGCTTTTGTTGTAGGCTCTTTGACTTTGTTGACTTCTTCTGGCTGTATGTTTTGGTCTTCTTTGCCACCAAAGAAAGATTCCAAAGTCTCAGACTGTATCTGGGTGCATTTTTGCTGCCTGGCCGTGTTCCCAGCCAACTTATTTGATCATTGAGTTTTTTCAGCGGGGTATGGCTGTTTGTAGAGTGAAGAGTACTATGTTCCAAGCTTGGGGGGATGCGCCAGCTGTGCCACACCAGCACTCCTTCTTCCCCAAGAAGTGGACTTAGATCTTCAGCAGGCTCTGCACTCTTGCTCTTATCTGCCACTTAATTCCTCCCACCAGGTGGGCCTGGGGCAGGAAGCAACTGCAGCTGCAGTTCTGTAGCTGCCCCACCTCTGCTGCCCCCGGGGCAGTGGCCGAACCGTGAACTCCTTTTTTTCGCTCTGTCTCCAGCAGCTTTTCCCACTAACCTTCTCTGTTGTCTTTGGTGTTTGTGGGTTGAGAAGTCTGGTAACTGCTGCAGCTCACTGATTCAGGGCTCTAGGGCCCACTCCGCCTGGCTCCTGGTCTGGTTGGTCCATGCTGCTCACACTGGGCTCTGCTCCACTCTGTTCCCCTCCCAGCTCTGTGCATGATAGACCTTACCCAGAGACCATCCAGGCTGTCCTGGGCTGGAGCCCTGCTTCCCTCTGCTATTTTGTGGGTTCTGCAGTTCTAGAATTGGTTCAGAGCCATTTTTATAGGTTTTTGGAGGAACTTGGCGGGGAGCTCACGCTAGTCCCTGCTTTCCAACCACCATCTTGGCTCCGCCTCCCACGTCTTCAGTTTTCACATTTAGTTCAATTCTTTTCTGTTTGGGTCCCATTACACAAAAACTTTTCTCCTTTATGTAGGCAGAAAAAGGGTTAAAATACTTGTCTAGCCTGCCTCCCTTTGATCTTAGGGAAAAGTTCCCCTCTCTTCTTTCTTCGTTTTTTTTTTCTCTATAGGAGCTATCCTGCTCTGTTCCCCCTCACTCCTTCCCACCGCTGCTGCTCTAACCTGTTTCCTCAGGAATGCCAGTGGGATAGGGAGAGGCAAGGGGGAGTTTACTGACCATTCCCTCACTGTGGCTGCTGCTACTCCTGCTTCTGACAGGCTACACTCACTCATTCACACAGACACACAAAAACACAGACAGGTAGATGCAGAAATCCAAAAACTTTTTCCCTAAAAGTATATCTACTGGTATACCTGGAAATCCCCACTCCGAAATAATAGACCTTGATTAATTTTTCCCCATTTCCATTTAGAGGAGGTCCATCGCCGGAGCCTCCGAGTCAATGACTCTCCAAATCACAGAAGCTGGTCACCCAGCTTCTCCCAGTCACCCAGGGGGGTCACTTGGTGGCGCCCAATCTAATTAAGACCCTTGGGCTTGCAAGCTCTCGCCCTCCCCCACTGGGCTATACATATAACTTGCCTGACTGATTTCTCTCTCCACTGGCTGGAGTTTCACTTGGGGGATTTTAATTTTAGAATTGAAGCTCTTTGGTTTCTGTTCCCCTGAGTCTCTCCTTCTTTGGGACTTTGCCCAGCTGAAGAGAAAACACCCAAACAGTTCTGGAGACTATTGGAGAGATCTCCGAGTGTGCACCAGTCTCGGAGCCAATCAGGAGTCTCCCTTACAAAATGGGCAGATCCCGGAAAGAGCCCCCAAAACTGTGTGGGATGTAAGACCCTCACCAAATAAATTTATATTAAGCAGCCATCTCAGGGTGGGAACAGAAATAAATTTTATTCAGTTCTCGAGAATTGGCCCTCCTGTGCTAGCACAGAGCAGAACCAGCAAAGGAGGCTCTTTACATGGAGCAAAGCACCCATAATTATACCTAACACAAGAGAATTCCAACCCACCTCTGACCCTTCTCACCATTGACTGGGAGGTAGGCTCACAATCTGAGCATGAAAGCTAGACAAAGAACTGAGAAACTGAGGCACAGAAACTCCAATTCCCATTCCCTTAGTTAATGATTACAACTGAGGTGACATCTATAAATCTAAAGAAGGAGAATAGGGTAAGGGGAGGGGGAGACCCTCTCCATTCTTCTACAGTACTTTTACAGTAAAGGAAAAGAGGTCACAGTGATCTTATTCTTACTGAGCAAATCTTTAAACCAGAACCAGAAGAAAGAACAAAAAGTGTCAGTGTAAACTTTCCCAGAGGCTGATCCATCAGACTCTCATGGGCTCAGATTTTTTTTCCACTTCTGTATTTCTTGATTTTTCAACATTTCTTAGTATAGATATAGAAGTATATTTATACATATCTTCCCTGTGAAGCCTTCACACTCACACAGACCTATGTCCATTACCCCCAAGATTTTGAGACCCTTTCATTTGAGAGGGCAATGATTACATTGTTTTATATGCTTATCTTATATAATCTCTGTTATTTTGTTGTTTAAAGTTATGTTGACACCAGTTATCCCAGATTTCCCATTGCCCTATGTAATGGCTAAGAAAGCTCTTGGGCCGAATCTAATAGCAATTTAGATTTGAAGATCTTTCCCACCCATTAATAGGCCATGTAACCTTCTCACATCGCAGGATGCCTCTAAGTTACATGAGGTGGGAGGAGCTTCTTGTCAGGAAAAAGGAAGTTATGTCTCAGGAAATGCAGAGGGGAAGAGAGAGAGAGCGAGAGAGAGAGAGAGAGAGAGAGAGAGAGAGAGAGAGAGAGAGAGAGAGAGAGAGTGCAGTAGTTATGGCTGCTAATGGCTGCTAATGGCCTCCCTTGTGACTGTTAGAACTGAACAGGGTGACTTAGCTGTACTGTGAATTTGTCTTTGGGAAGACCCCAGCGGTGGGGGGGAGTGTCAGAGAGGTTTTGGGATGGTGAGGCTCCAGGTTGTTATATTGTGTGTGGAATGCTTTACTGCTGTGATAGACTGGGTAAATGGCTTGTGGGATCTGGTTCTCTGGTGTCTGAATAAATGGTTTACTTCTTCTACCTTCTATGTGGAGAGTCTTGTATACTTTGCAATACAGAACTACATAGGCATTTTGACAATTATTGTCTACATTGTTATTATCGTCTGAATTCAAATTTCACAGAACAAATCCTTTTATTAAGGGGATTTGTTCTATGAAGTTTGGATTCGCTGAATGGGCCACACTTGAGGACCTAGTGAGCTACATGTGGACTCAAGGCCGTAGGTTCCCCACCCCTGGGTGATAAATAAAATTACATAAACAAAATTCTGAACCCAATTCCTAGAATTTGTTATTAGAATGTGCTCAAGGCCTTCATATCTCATTAGAAAAACTTATATTTGACATATATAATCATCTGATCTTGTTATTTTCTCAAAAAAAAATTAACTCTAGCTATTTACTTCATTATTTACTCTAGTTATACACTTTAGCTGCTCTTTTTTCCCTTAGATGAGATTCTAAGGATCTAGTCCTAAACATAAGCACCTAGGTAACAGCACTCTTTGTAGACAGGTCACAAATGAATTTGCCCAAGTGATACTTTGTTCCAATTGTAACTAAAGGATATGATGAGGTGTATTCCAATTGCACAAACTTTGTATGTATGTACACACACACACACACACACATACCCCTTCAGTGGTGTTGAAAACCCCACCTTCCCTATTTCTCTCTTTCCAAATCTCTAAAACTCTTTAGTCATACTATACAACTTGTCTTTGTTTGCTCAAATTCTACCTTTAACTATATTCATTCCACTGATTATTTCCTTTATAATTTTAGCACATGCTGTTGTTGTTGTTCAACAAACCCAATGACTTACTAAAACTTTACTTTCTCAAGCTGTATAGTCAATTTCACCTCAGGTAAATTTAAAAAATTTACTAATTACCTATAACAATTAAACCCTGTTGCTTGATTAGTTACAATTCAGGCATTCTCTTGGGAGAGTAAAGCACCTCAAGTCTCTCTGATTTTCCCAAGTTTGGTTAGAAACCTGTACTGCCTATTCTGAGTACCAATGTATGAAGAAGTTCTGGGGACAAATCCCTTAAAAAAATCTATTAAGATATTCCTAGTAATTACAAAAACTTTTAGGAGGCCTCCAGTAGCTTATATTCCTATTGTAGCACAGGAGTGAGGTTTTAAGCCCTCTCAGCCTTAGTAAGCAGCTTGCAACCCTGGATTTCTCAATCCAGGTCTGTTATATGGTTTGCAACAATCAAATCAAAGCAGTTTTCCAAATTAAATCACACTTGCTCTCTTCTTTTTTCTGTTTATTTACTTTTCACTTTTCAGAATCTGGAGAATCTGGAGAGAGTTAATACTTTGTAATTCATAAGTCAAGAGTGTTTTTCTTTCCTTACCAATATTCATTTTTTGTAGCATTCCAATTAATTGGAATTTGAATATTAATTTCTCTCAATGAAGTTGAGGGCAACTTTGGTAAAATAGAAGGCAAAGTACATAGAAAATTATAAAACATTTTCCTTAGCATTTCCCCTCCAGTTTTGCAAATTGATCTCCTACAATGTTGTTAGTTTATATCTTTAGTTTATATCTTAGTGCTTCTCCAATCTTCTCTTTTAAATGCAAATATATATATAAGTATCCATGCATCTGCATGTACATACATGTATGTCATATAAATATTGTACTTGTTTTATTTCAGTTGGGTCCAGCTCTTCATGACTCCATTTGGGATTTTCCTGGCAAAGATACTGGAGCAGTTTGCCATTTCCTTCTCCAGCTCATTTTACAGATGAGAAAACTAAGGCAAACAGGGTTAAGTGACTTGCCCAGGGTCACACAACTAGTAAGGTGAGATTGGAACTTAACTTGTATCTTTCTGACTCCAGGCCCAGGGCCCAATTCACTGCACTGCTTACCTGCTTCTAGCTGTGTATTACACACACATATTATACATACATATATTACATACATGGACATACATATATGCATATATAAAATTTCTAAAATTGTATATACAATATGTACAAACCCAATAATGCAAAAATATGCAGATTGTGTTTTGCCTTCCACAGCACTGATTGACAAGCACTGAGTCAACATAATTCTCAATAGTACATAATAATTAGTATATGGGTACAATTCATATACCCCAAACATGGTCTTTTCCTTTTAGGGGTTTGTCATAGGGACCCCATCATATACACGTGAGTGTATTTAGATATACATACATGCTCAATTTTTACTGGTGGGGTACACAATAAAAAAAATTGGAAACCACTGATTTAGTATGATTCATTTTCTAAGGTTTCCTCCACACAGCCTGAAGAAGTCCACTTTTTCTTCGTGTTGATTTCCAGTTATAATATTTAAGCCAAAATGAAAATTTGCAACAGAAAAAATCTCATGTACATTTAAAAAATTTTTTTCGGGTTGGTGTTCAGTATTTTGTTCTTTAAACCGAGTTTATACTGTACTGCTGAAGTTCCCCTTTGTGTGTGTGAGTGTGTGTGTGTGTGTGTGTGTGTGAAATCATGTAGCTCAGATGTTCTCTGCAGACGAAATTGAAGATGGTGGTTCTGACTAGCTCCTCCCTCCTCCTCCTACTTGGGGATTCAAATAACACGCCTTCAAGGCAGATTCCCTTTTCCTCCTAGGATTCCTGGATTCAGAAGCGCCAGTGGCAGCAGGAATGGATTTCTGAGCTGGGACTGCAGACTCTCGGGCATTTTCCCTACTTCCCCGCCCATGTAAACCCCAGTCAGGGATTCGAGTGATATCCTCCACGTCCAATCAGAGAAAGCGGCTTCTCCCTGGCCACCGCCCTGCTCACCCTGCGGCCCCCAATAACTGCTCAGAAAGGTCGGGTTTATGCAGTCAAGTATCTAAGGAAGGATCGCCCGAACGCGATCGCAGAGGGAGGGACTGGGGTGAGGTCTGGCGTGGAGGATGCTCTCTCCTAGGGGTTTGCGGCGGAAGTGAAGAACCTGTAGACTACATCCCAGCGGTGCTGCAGAAAGGACGCCCAGGGTGCAGGTAAGAATCAAATATTTTTTTTTTCTCCTGTGTTGATATGCTAAATAATGCGTATTTTCCCGAAATCATTTCCTTTCCAACCTTCCCTCATTGCCCCTCCCCCCAAATTAATAAAATAGCTATAAACGTGATTGAATTGCATTATTTGGTTTTGTTGAAAAAAGCCTAAGTATGGATTGAGGAAGCTTAGAGGAGTAAGGGAGATATTTAAGGACAGAGAAGGGCACTAAGAACCCTCAGGAGACGGTAATAAACCTGAAGCCCTTGTACTGAGTCAACTTTCATCTCAGATGCGGTAGCATCAGATGCCTGTGATTTGTCTGGCAAATCTATGCCAATCTGGGCCGGAGAGGAACGGGGATTAGAAGAAGTATCAGTGACAGGGACACAGCTGGTCATCTTCAATCTGACAAATCTCCTCTCCTCCTCTTTACTCTATTTTCCAAAATGAAAGATGATTTACCCCATAGGGAGGAGGAGAGACAGAGAAAGGTTCTCCACCCATTGCCACCTCTTTTCCTAAATTCAGCTATTTGCTAGAAAAATTGGGTGTGGTACTAGAGTCCGGAGCTTGTTTCTTCCCCAGACCCGCACTGCAAGTCAGCCCCATTTAGATTTTTTTTTTTTAAAGCGTGTGCATTGACTAAATAGGTATTTCTAATCAATCACACCGTTATTCAGAAGAGGCTGGTCCTACTCAGGTGTTTGCAGCGGACAACAAGGGAGGAGGGAGCAGATCGATCATTTTACTGCTATCCTTTTCCTCCTTGTCGGTTGCTGCTCATTAGGAACCCACTTTTCCACAGGGTTCTAAGACAAGTATTTGACCATGGGGATTCCGGAAGAGTAAACCAATCAAGGTTTGGTGGGCAAAGAGGCCTTTGGCAGACTCTCAGATGACTACATTTCGGTTGTTACAGATTGGCCTTGTGGCCATTACCAACAGTGTCAGATTGCTTCAAGCACCAGGCACCACTGATGTTGCAGGGAAAACATATTCTGAGTCATTCTCCAGGGATTTATGACACCCAGTTCTGAGAGTTCTTGCACACAATGCTTGGGAGTGGTGGAGGTGGGGAGAACAGCCCAGTATCCTCTTCTCCATTTATTGGTCTGAAATCCAGCGTTTGCATAGATGCAGATGCATATACAGCACAGAGCTATGGATAACTCACACATGCCCAGTCCAGTCCTTGGTAAAAGGGCTGCCTTGGCCTTCTGAAGCAATCTGAAATATACAGGGGAGAGGCAGATCAAATTTTCAATAAGGAACACTAGAGAAGATGGATTAATAATAGTATGGTGACTGATGAAATCCTGACTAGAATGAAAATAAGCAATTCTACAATATACAACAGGACTAGTATCTTTAAATAACATTTAAGCACATTCTTCCGGAAATTATCTAATATTTATTTTTCATTTCTGTTTTTAAGTGTTACAACATATGTCTAGAAATGATCATTACTTGTAAAAGAATTTATTGTATTGCAAAAATGCTATATTAACAGCTTTAGTGATAAAGATGATTTTTGTGATTTTTAGTGGCACTATTTACTTTTAAAATAGTCTTAGAAGTGTTGAGGGTCCCAGAATGAGAGAGCTGCCTTCCCTTACCCAGAGTCCATGGCTAAAGGTAGGGTGGGAGGAGGTCCAGATAGAGTAGACTAGAGGGGAAGTCCCTCCATAATATTTGCTTGTGTATAAAATATTTAAAGATGTTCTGTTTAAAGCTTCATATCCAATCTATTCCTTAGAAACTCGATTTGCATTTTATTCCAAAATATATTAATAACCTCCCAATATTCTGGAATTTTCTAATTTATTATTCCCCCTCTTTTTACAGTAGAAGCTTGGAGAAGGCAAGTGATTTGTCATGTGTTCCACAAATATTGATAGGAAAAGACCCTACTCCTAATGTGACATTTTGATTTTTCACTACCTTGGTTAGTGGTGATTAGGTTAGGTCCCCAAATTTTGTGTGGTTGCTGGTATCAATTTGGTGCCAATACTATTAGAACCAATTATTCATATCTAGCTTATTTCTGTTCTTATTAAATTTTGAGTATTTATGAGGAAAACACTGTTGTGCTATTAAATGTTCCTATTACTGTTTCTCATTCTTCCTTACCCATGAATAACCTAAAGCCTTATGTTATTAAGGTAAAGGGCACTAGCAAAATTTTCTTGTTGATTTCTTCCCAATCTTCACATCTCTACCCCTGACTCTACTATTTGATGGCTTCTAGGTCAAAGTTTCTAAACTGGACCTCATATTATAAGATTTAATAATCTTTTACACACACTACATATCTCTCCCTTGCCCTTTAGTTGGCTGATAGTTTTGATTCTTCAGAGATTATGGTAATTTATGACGTGCAGTCATATCATAAGTATAAGCATAGTAGTGTTGAGGTAGGCCTTTGTTTCAGGGAAAAGGTTGGTGTCATTTCAATCATTGCACAATTTCCCAAATGCAAAACAATCTACCCTCTCTTTCTTTTTAATTGTGGTTCCTGAAAACTATTCATCTATAGCATCTGTCCAAATTGTATGTATATCTGTAAATAAGCAGGAACTCAATATCCATTGGGAATCCCTCTTTTTTTTGTCTCTGCATTGGACATTCTTGGTGGCAGTGGCAGATAACCTCTGTAATCATCAGTCTCTCTGCTTGATGTCTCATTTGATATTACTAATAAGAGTATTGAACAGAGGTTTTTATGCTATAGTTTTTATCAAGTAATATTGTATAATGTTAACATCTGCATGGGAGACACCTTGTTGGAGAAGAGCTACATTTTGCTTTACAGAATCAAATGCGTTTTATGGTCAACAAACAATAAGTACACCTTGCACACTTTGCACTCAATTGTATGACTGTAAAGCCTGTTTGATTATGTTTGTAAATACCTTCATATTCTCTTATATTTTCAATGAGAATGCTCTTGATATATGTGAAAATAATCCTCATAAAGATTTTGTGGACGTGAGAAAATAGACATATCTTTTGGTAGTGATTAATGAACCTTTGTTAGCATTTCCTTTTGGTAATAGCATCCATGACTTTTCCCCCACTCTTTTGATACTTCCTTTCTTTAAAATACATCTAGAATCTATCAACCAACTAATGTTAACAATTATATATATTAAGCACCAACCAGGCTCTAGGGCTTATGCTAGGCACTAGGAATACAAACACAAAGAATGAAAAAAAATGTACTCTTAAGAAGCTTACATTCTTTCAGGAGAGACAAGAGGTGCATATGTAAGTATGTGAATAATAAATATGAGGTAGTTAAGGGGCAAGGACACTAGGAGTTGGGGGGAATCAGGAAAAGCTTTATGGAAAAGGTTGTGCTTGATCTGACAAAGAGGTGGGAGATTAAAGGGACACATTTGGATGTACATTTTTAGATCTGACCAATATATGTGGCTTTTTCTTTTCTTCAATATGCTTATTTGTTACAGGGGAGGATTTTAAAAATTTCGTGGTTCAGGAATTAAGAGGGAAAAAGAGAATAACCATAGGAATACCAAAAAAAAAAACCCACCACAAAAAAGAGGCTCATCTTATCATTTAAAAATACACAGAAGAAAACAAAGAAGTTGAGAGGAGACATAGGCATGTAGAACATCTTTGAAATTAATAAAGTAACACATTGAATTCATTACATTATTAAGAATAAAATGCAAGCAATAAAGCTTTGTGGGTTTCTTCTTCTACAATCCTATTTTTGTCTTCTTTGTATATGGAAATGCTCATGTTTGATGATTTTTGTCAAGTACAGAGTAACAAAAAAGATACAATTTTTAAAAAGAAAAGAAAAAAAATGACTGTACTTGAGTTTCATCTTGAATGAAGAGAGGGATTCTGAGGTGGAGGGGAGGAGAGAGTGAGTTCTAGGAATAAGTATGGCTGTTGCAGAAGTACCTAATTGAGAGATGAGTGATGAACAGGGAGAAGGCCAGTTTGCTCATGTCCCAAAGTGGGGGAAGGAGAATAATATATAATGAGGATAAAAAGAAAGACGGAGGCCAGGTCATGAATGACTTTGAAAGCTAAACAAAGTTTATATTTTATACTAGAGGCAATAGGGAGCCACTGGAGTTTATTGAGTATGGGATTGACATGATCAGATTGGTGCTTAAGAAAATCATTTGAGTAACTGCATGGAGAAGAATCTGTAGTGGGGAGAGACATTAGGCAGAGAAACCAATTAGGTAGCCACTGCAATAGTCAAGACAAGAGGTGATGATGTCCTGAACTAAAATGGTAAGCTGTGGGAGTTAGAGAGGAGAAGTCAGTTGTGGGAGATATTGTGGAAGTAGAGATGGAAAGATTCGTCATCTGATTGAAAGACTGAAAGAGTAGGAGGACCTTTAATAAAACTGTCAATAAACATTTATGAAATACCTACTATGTGCCAAACACTGTACTAAGTACTAGTGATACAAAGAAAGGCAAAAAAGACAATCCCTTCTCTAATGGACCTCACAGTCTAATGGGGAAGACAACATGCGAGTAACCATGTGCAAACAAGCTAAATATAGGATAAACTGGAAATATTAGGAAAGTTTAGAAGAGGCTTGAATTGGAGGAAAAATATAGAATTCTGTTTTGGAAATTTTGAATTTGAAATGTTTCTGTGACATCCTGATTGTGAAGTATCTAATAGGCAGTAAAACTCATGGTGAAACGCACACAAAGACACACACACACAGACACACACACACACACACATATATGCATATGTATGTGTGTGTGTATATATATAATATATATGTCTGTCTATTTATCTATGAATCTTAAGTGTACAGATTCATGCCTTGGGAGCTTAGAAGATCACCAAGAGAGATCATACAGAGAAAGACACTCCACGATAGATCCTTGTTGAATACCAGTAAGGGATCATGATATGGATGACAATCTAGACAAAGAGCACAAGTCAGATAGGAAGATAATGAAAATGAAAATCCAAGAAAGAGAATATGTAGGAGAAGGGGATAGTCAACAGTGGCAATGCGTTGGAAAGGTCAGAAAGCATGAGAACTGAGAAAAGATCATCAGATTTGGGGATTAAGATCTGGTAATTTTGGAGAGAGAAGAGATTTAAGTGGATGATGAGTTTGGAAGCAAGATTGCTGGTTGTTAAAGGAGTAACTGAAGGAAGAGAAAATAGAGACAATGAACGTCAAAGAGAGGAAAGATTCTAACTTGAAGGGGCAGGGTTAATTGTCTTTTAAGTAATAGGAAGGGTACTAGGTGCTGGGAATATTTGCCCTCAAGGATCTTATCAAGAGAAACAATGTACAATAAATGAAAAATAATTTCATCTGAGTGGATCAGGAGGGGCTCCATAGGAGAAATAGGTGGTACTTGAGATTTGAAGTGAGCTATGATTCTAAGAGGTGGAAGTGTCCATTTCAGGCATGGGAGACAGCTTGTGTCACCTTCAACATGTATCAACTACACAAGCTTGGTATTGTTTAGCTGTTCTTTCTGTCTTTGTTTTATTTATATTCTTTCCACTTCATCGTGCAGCACATGAAGGACTATGATATTATATAAGAATGTATACATACAAGAATGGTAGTGAATCTGTTGCTATTGTTGAAGAAGAAATTAGTGTGTTTTAGAAATATAAAGAGATTTTTTTCAAATTAATTTATTTTAAATTTTCAACATTCACTTTTATAAGATTTTGAGTTCTAAGTTCACCTTCTTACCCTCCCTCCTCCCCAAGACAGCATACAATCTGATATAGGCTATACATGTAAACATATTTCCACATTAGTCATGTTGTGAAAAAGAGAATCAGTTTTTTTCTATTTCTAAAAATCTTTTCATGGTCCTCTTTCTAAATTCATCTTTGTATTCAAAGAATACAGCTTGATTCTGATCTTACGCTCTTTAATAACTCCTTTTTTCTACTCCATTGCATCTCAGACTTCTTTGAGCTGAATTTACTTAAAATATTTCATCTTACCATGGAATGTCTCCCCACCTAAAATTTTTCAAATTAGTTTTTATTCTAAATTGATTTGTCAAGGAGATAAAATGGTTGCTTGCTGAAGCATTTCTAGGTTCTTTATGGCCTCCTTGTTTTTGGCAATTGCTTTATATCAGTTAAATGGTTAAGCCCAGGGGTGGGGAGCCTGTGACCTTGAGGCCGCATTGGACTTCTAGGTCCTTGGGTGCAGCCTTTTGACTGAGTCCAAGTTTTACAGAACAAATCCTTTTATTAAGGGGATTTGTTCTGTGAAGTTTGGATTCAGTCCAAGGATCGTACTTGAGGACCTAGAGGGCCACATGTGGCCTCAAGGCCTAAGGTTCCCCACCCCTAGTTAAGGTAATAATCCATAAAAGTTCCAGTCTAATTTTTTTTTTGGTCCTAGAGGTAGACCTGGGTTTCTGAAATCTATGTAGACAGAACTCAAGACTTGGTGATCCCTTTAGTGTATGAATTTCACTAGATGCCTGCTGAGATTCTTTCCAGCTCTCAGATCCTGTGAAGTGAGTTAAAACTCATTGCATTGATTTTTTTTTGGACTGGACCTGTGAATTCATTGGTGTAGAGAGTTCCTAGTGAGGAATATACTCTATAAAAGCAAATCAACATCTTCTTTACAATGTATAATTTTAGACAATTGCCTTGGGTACTGAGAGGTTAAATAAACTTGCTAAGGGCACACGTCTCTGTCAGAAGTAGGACTTGAACTGAGGTTTACCTGATTCTGAGGCCTGCTCAGTATCCAGTGTAATGTGATATACCATATATATATCATTGACCTCATCATTTCTTATAGCACAGTAATATTCCATCACAATCCTGCATCACAACTTGTTTAGCCATTCCCCAATTGATGAGCATCTCAATTTCCAATTCTTTGCTACCACAAATATTTTCATACATATTGGTTGTTCTCTTTTTTTAATGTCTTTGGAATGCAGACTTTGTGGATCAAAAGGTATGCACAGTTTTGTAGCTCTTTGGGCATAGTTCCAAATGTTTTCCGGAATGGTTGGTTCAGTTCACAACTCTACCAGCCATGCATTAGTATTCTAATTTTCCCATATCTCTTCCAGCATATTTTGCTTAACTGTTCTGTCACATTAACCATTTTGATAGGTGTGAGGTAATACCTCAGAATTGTTTTTAATGTGCATTTCTTTAATGAATAGTGATTTAGGACATTTTTTCATATGACTCCAGATAGCTTTAATTTCTTCTTTTGAACACTATCTGTTCATACCCTTTGAAACTTATCAATTGAGGAATGGTTCTTATTTTTATAATTTTGGTTAAGTTCTCTACATATTTGAGAAATGGGGCCTTTATCAGAGAAACTTGCTATAAATTTCCTTCCATTTCTTGATTTCCTCCTAACCTTGGCTATCTATGGTACCTTTTAGCAAAATGTTGTCTTTGCTTATCTTTTTAAATTAGGTCTGTTTTTGCTTTTGCTTTATCTGAGATCATGATTGCTACCCTCTGCTTTTTTTTATGTTAGCTGAAGCATAATAGATTCTGCTCTAGCTCCTTATTTTCACTTTTTGTGTGTCTCTGTTTCAAGTGTGTTTTTTGTAAACAACATATTGTTGGATTCTGGTTTTTAATCCACTCAGTTATCTGCTTCTGTTTTATGGGTGAGTTCATCCCATTCACATTTACAATTATGATTACAGTATATTTCCCTCTATTCTATTCCCCACCACTGCATTTATTCTCTCTCTCTCTGTCTCTCTGTCTCTCTCTCTGTCTCTCTCTTCTCCTCTCCTCTCCCTTTGTCTTTCTCTCTCTCCTTTTACCCTGTCCTCCCTTCTCAAAATTCTGTTTTGCTTATGACCACCATCTCCCCAATCCACCTTCCCTTTTATGCCCTTCTTCTCATCCTACTTCCCTGTAGGGCAATGTAGAGTTCTATGCCCAATTGAATGTGTATGTTATTCCTTCTTTGAGCCAATTCCAATAAGAGTAAGGTTCAAAGGTTACCGGCACCGCCAAGATATCTTCCCCTCTACT
The DNA here is from genome assembly GCF_011100635.1 of Trichosurus vulpecula. Taxonomy (NCBI): domain Eukaryota; kingdom Metazoa; phylum Chordata; class Mammalia; order Diprotodontia; family Phalangeridae; genus Trichosurus; species Trichosurus vulpecula. The sequence continues at coordinate 284,581,147 of NC_050577.1, forward strand.
ATAAAAGCTCTTCCTTTCATGCTTCTTTTATGTGACATAATTCACCCCTTTCTACCTCTCCCTTCCCCCTTCTCCCAGTGAATCCATCTTTTTCACTCCTTAATTTTATTTTTTGAAATTATCCTGTGCAATGGCAACCACACTGACATACTCAGGATGGCTGCTAGTGCAGGTTCTTTCATCTGCTTTACTAAGGAAAGATACCTGTTTCAGGGGTCAACAGTCTTCTTTAATTAAACAGAAAAAATACAGAGAAAAGAAATAAAGACCAATAGACAGGGCTCTACTGCCTGAATCAAAGCTTTACATCCACCACTGAATCCAGAGAGCCTTCAACTCTGAGGAGTCAGGGAGCTCTGAACATATGGCCACTCAGAGTCTCGCCCAGGGAATCACAACATCTTTCTCATAAGTGAGCCCAAAGCAAACGCTCACCTCTCAGAATATATACTCTTTCAGCTAATAGGCTCAGTGTCTAATTAGAAATTAACAAAAGGCATGTAAGCCTTCCTACAAGCAAGCTAGCAAGCTTCCTTTAATGGGCGCCACATGAGGCCTATTGATGGATGAGGAAGATCTTATTCCCCATTCACCTTACATCCCATCATAGTCAACTCATGCCTATTTTCTCCATGTCCTCTGTCTCTGGCCTCCTTCTTACTGTCCTAATAATATTCTTAGGAGTCACAAGTGTCATCTTCCCATGTAGCAATGTAAACATTTTAATCTTATTGAATCCCTTATGATTTCTCTTCTTGTTGATCTTTTTATGCTTCTTTTGAGTCTTGTATTTGAAAGTCAAATTTTTCTATTTAGCTCCATCTTTTCATCAGGTACACATGAAAGTCCTCTCTTTCATTGAATATGCATTTCCCCCCCTGAAGGATTATACTCACTTTTGCTGGGTAGGTGATTCTTGATTTAATCTTATCTTCTTTGTATTCCAGAATATTACATTTCAAGCTCTCTGATTCTTTAGCATAGAAGCTACTAAATCTTGTATTGTCCTGATGGTGGCTCCATGATATTTGAATTGCTTCTTTCTGGATTTTCTCTTTTCTTTCAGTATTTTCTCCTTGACCTGGGAACTCTGGAATTTGTCTATAATATTCCTGAGAGTTTTAATTTTAGTATCTCTTTTAGGCAGTGATCAGTAGATTTTTTTGAACTTCAGTTTTACCCTGTAGTTTTAGGATATTAGGGCACTTTTCTTTGATAATTTCTTGAAATGTGATGTCTAGGCTCTTTTTCTGATCATGACTTTCAGGAAGTCCAATAATTCTTAAATTGTCTCTCCTCAATCTATTTTTTCAGGTCAGTTGTCTTTTTAATGAGATACTTCCTGTTTTCTTCTATTTTACATTGTTTTGATTTTGTTTTATTGTTTCTTGACTTCTCATGGAGTTATTAGCTTCTACTTGCCCAATTCTAATTTTTAAAGAATTATTTTCTTCATTGAGCTTTTGTACCTCCTTTTTCATTTGGACAATTCTACTTTTTAAGGGGTTTTTGGATTCAATTAATTTTTGTACTTCTTTTTCCATTCGGCCAATTCTGTTTTTTAAGGTATTATTTTCTTCAGGATTTTTTTGTGCCTCTTTTACCAAGCTGAATTTCTTACATCACTCTCATTTCCTTTCTCAATTTTTCTTCTACCTCTCTTACTTTATTTTAAAATCCTTTCTGAGCTCTTCCAGGAGTTCTTGTTGGGCTTGTATGGAATCCACATATTTCTTTAAAGCTTTGTTTGTAGGTGCTTTGACATTGTTGTCTTCTGGATTTGTGTCTTGATCTTTCCTGTCATCATGATAATGTGTTATGATCAGATTCTTTTTTGGTTGTTTGGTCCTTTCCCCAGCCTATTTCTTGACTTTTAACTTTATGTTAAAGTTGGTCTCTGCTTGGGTAGTAGTGGCACTCTCCCAAGCTTCAGGTATTTCTTGCTGCTCTTTTCAGGGATTGCTTTGGGAGTCTATAGGTTTTTGGTTCTTCCAAGATGGTATGATCTAAGGAGAGGTGTGCTCACTATTCTTCTGACATGTACTGTGGTCTGTGTATGACCATAAGTACTTTTCTCTGCCCTGGAGCTGTGACCAGGGTTTCTGCCCCACTGAAGCCATGGGATCTAAAGAGCTAGTGCTTCTCTTAGCTCTGGGACTACCTCAGAAATGTGTATGGGCAATGCAACAAAATCCTGCACTCAATGCCAGCAAATGATCCACCAGAATCTCGTTCTGACCTGTTGTCTGATCCCCTTACCATCTGTTGGTTGAAAGCTCCTGAAGCTGCTGCTGCTACCACTGATGAACTGCTTCCAAGGCTTACTGCTGATGCTCTGGCATGGCTTGCACTGTGGTCTGTGCTGGGCTCCAGGCCCAGCCATCACCCCTCTGAGAAGACCTATCCTACCACCCTCCTAAATTGTTTTGTGCTGGAAAATTGTTTTACCTTGCCCTTTTGTTGGTTCTACCACTCTAGAAATCAATATGAGGCATTATTTCAAAGTTGTCTGGAGGGGCATTTGGGAGAATTCAGTTCAGCCTCTGCCTTTGCTTCACTTGTCTCTCCCCTCTATGAATATTCTTGTTGAATGTCTTTCCTCCCTGCCCCATTCTCTTATTGTTGTCTAATTATGTGTCATTTTGTTAACTGCTGATTTACCAATACGTATTTCATTTTGTTACAATATTGAACCTAAGTTACTGAGAATTGGCCTAAGTCCATTTCCTTTCAGTTTAAAAATTTCGTGATTGAGGTTTCTGATGATCATTTCTTCTAAAATCACGTGTTAGCAAGACTGGTGAAAATGTTATGCATTAAATAATGCCTTTTGTCAACTGTAAGGCAAAATATGAAATTGGGAGATATTTAAAAGTCAAATTTATATTTTTAGTAAATCAATGTTTAGCTATAATAGGTGATTTAAGAAATTTTTTAGTATTGCAAGGATGCCACATGAGCTTTTCTTAATATGCTTAATACCTTCCTTTTCAAGTTATTTTGTTTTATACTAAAACAGAATGTAAAAGTTGAAGCACACATATTAGAGTGCTATCACTGAAGTGATTTTTTTTGTTTTAAAGTGATATTTGATTTATGTAGATCTTATTGAACTGGATTCTTCCTATATGGTGTGTAGTCTGGGAATAAACTACTTATCAAAGCTACATTAAATCTTTCAATCTACTCCTTCATCTATCATCTCTATTTAGATGACTTCTGTTTATAGCTTGGAAGAGATGTTCACCTTTACAGCTGCCTATAGAACAGCTCTACCCACAAATCTCATGGTGTAAAGGCAAGCAGGGTGGGACTTTTTGCTGTTTTTTGTTTTTGAGTGCTTCTCAGCACTAAGGTAATCAAGTGCCTTTGAGTTTTGCCTTTGTTTCAAGAGTCCTTGATTGAATTCGGAGTCTTTTATGACCTGCTTAAGTCATGGGAAGGCCTAGGTCACATGGATTTGAGTTGCATGGTTGTGACTCCCCCAAACCCTGAAGAAGTGTATATATACTCAGATATTAGCATTTTGCTTTGGGGGCTCACTCATTGGAAAAGTGTTAAGTGGAGACTCTGGGTAGCCATTAAGGAGCCCCTTGGCTTTGGAAACCCAGATATTGGTGCTTCTCTCTCTGGTAACTATGTGTGTATAGCTTTGATCAGACAGCTAGAAGCCTGTTTGCTGATTTGTGTTATTTTCTCAGTTTATATAATTTCTGCTTGTAATTTCTATTTGTGTTTTCAGGATGCTGACTTTTCCCCCGAACTAAGTGAATGATATATATATATGTTTAATTAAAGTGAGATTGTAGACCTCTTAAAGTTGCTTTCCTTAGAAAAGCAGATCAAAGAACCTGTGCTAGCAGCCCTCCTGTGTGCTGGTGTTATTGGCCTTACACAGCCACAGTAGCTGCAAGCAGCATTTTTGTTACACATGGGCATCTCATAGTCCACATCTCAAAAACTGGATTTATTTTTCTCCACCTCTCAACTGCTTCTGATTCTCTTATATTTGGAGGAACTGTAGTTTTACTGTATATCCAATTTTCAAATATTTGAAGTTGCCTTTGACTCTTCCTTGTCTTGCAATTCTCATCTAATCAGTTACCTACTGTTGTAGAGTTTATGTCATAAATGAGTGCTATGACTTGTTATATGTGTTTTCTGGCTTCACTGATAAAATCATGTGGTTTTGAATGCTTTAGGTTTGATATTTTATATTAATAATTTTCCTAATTTTGAACTATCCTTACATTGCTGGTACAAATCCAACCTGATCATAGTGAATTAAAAAAAAATTTGTAATCATTCCTCAAACACTGTAAGTATGTATCAACATCTGCTATTTAATTTATATTTGGAAATATTTTTAAATAATTAAATATGGCCTTAGTTTTCCAACTATACTACCAATACAGTCTGAAACCACCTCCTTTTTTTTTCTATAGCACCTATGTCTCAAGGTTATTGTGAGGATAAAATGTGATATTTGCAAAGCACTTTGTGAACTTTAAATAAGGAAACTATTATTATTGTTATTACTATTATTATAATATTATTGTTATGTGTAATAGCTACAGGCATCAATTTCATAGCGAACATCATTTAACTTCTTAGATGTCTCAAAGGAGTGATTTTACACTGTACTGATTTGGGTTCTGATTTGTTGTTTGGTGTTTTTTTCTGGTAAGGATGTGCAATTTTGTCATGGTAGGAACTACCTATATTGGTACTCCTTCCACCAATACAAATAACAGTAGATGAATCCTAGGGAGTTAGCTGAAATCTGCCTGTTCACCATGTCTTATACTACAATAGTATAATCCATTACATTCACATACCACAACTTGTTCAGCCATTCTCCAATTGATGGGCAGTCCCCATTCCCTCAATTTCCAGTTCTTGCCACCACAAAAAGCACCGTTATAAATATTTTTGTGCATGTAAGTTCTTTCCCCTTTTTTATGATCTCTTTGGAATACAGACTTAGTAGTGGTATTCCTGGATGAAAGGGTATGCTCAGTTTTATTGCCCTTTGTGCATAGTTCCAAATTGTTCTCCAGATGGTAGGATCAGTTCACAGAGAAGGGAAGAACTTATGACCAAACAAGAGATAGAGAGCAATATGAAATGCAAAATGAATAATTTTGATTACATTAAATTAAAAAATCTGTGCACGAAGAAAACCAATGCAACCAAAGTTAGAAGAAAAGCAGGAAGCTGGGAAACAATTTTTACAGCTAGTGTTTCTGATAAAGGCCTTGTTTCTCAAATAACATAGAGAACTGAGTTAAGTTTATAAGAATACAAGTCATTCCCCAATTGATAAATGGTCAAAAGATATGAACAGGCAGTTTTCAGATGAAGAAGTCAAAGCTGTCATAGTCATATGAAAAAAATGCTCTAAATCGGTATTGATTACAGAAATGCAAATTAAAACAACCCCAGGGGACCACATCACACCTATCAGATTGGCTAATATGACAGAAGACAATGATAAATGTTGTAGAAGATGTGACAAAATTGTGACACTAATGCACTGTTGTGGACCTGTGAACTGATTCAACCAAAAGACTCATGATGGAAAATTCTATCCACATCCAGAGAAAGAATTATGAAGTTTGAATACAGATTAAAGCATACTATTTTTATTTTTTTTCATGGTTTTCCCTTTTTTCTGTTTTTTCTTTCACATGTGGAAATATGTTTGATATGATTACACATGTATAACCTATATCAGATCATTTGTCATCTTGGGAAAGGTGGAGGGGAGGGATAAAAATTTGGAAATCAAAATCATACAAAAAATGAATTTTGAAAACTGTCTTTACATGTAATTGGAACAAATACTATTTACAAAAAATGTGATTACTCTTCATAATATAAATGCTACCAATGCAGATGAGGCAAGAAAAAACAGTTTGATGTTTTCTTTGTTGATTAAGCCTACTCATTACAATTTGTGTAAAAATCTTTTGAATTTACTTTTCTGGATCAATAAATATTCATTAAGTATTTACTATGTCTAAATTCTAGGAATAAAAAACAAATAGTTCCTGCCCCCAAGGAGCAAGAATTCTAATGGGTGTGACAACTATATAAATCAGAACATATAAAGTAAGTATAAATGTTTAGTTATTTGATAATTATAAAAACATATTAAATTAATCAATCCTCTTTTGTTAATTTTGTTTGGTATTTGTTGTTAATGTATATAATGTATAATGTATTATAGGGATATGGACTGCTTTATAGGACCCTTAGGACTGCTTTAGTTGCATTTCAAAATTTTTGCTATGTTGTTTCATCATCATTTTTTCTTTTACATAATTATTAATTATTTCTGTTATTTGTTTTTAACTCACTTATTTTTTAGGATTTCATTGTTATGTCTCCATTTGGTCTATGACTCTTTTTTGGGTGCTCTGTTTGTTAGTATTTTTATTGTGTTATGGTTGTAAAGGACTATTTATGCCTTTTTATATTTGTTTGCAATATATCTGTACCCTAATACTTATGATTAATTTTGGAAAGTTATACATGTTGCTGAAATACATATACATACATGTACTTACATATATGTGTATGTATAAATATGTTTTTTTTAGCAGTCTCAATTGGAAGATGCCTTAAGTTTCTCCAGATATTTGTTCAGTTCTTTATTTTCCTTTTTGTTTGCCTTTCTGTTAGACTTATCCAGAAATGAACAAAGGACATTGAAAACTTCTGGCACAGTTGTGTTAGTCTTTTTGTAGTTCAGTTAAATGTGAATTTGTATGCTAAGGCATCTAAGGTGCATATAAGCTTATTATTGGTAGTGGTTTGTTGTCTATGGTTTCTTTCAACATACCGTACTTTTCTTGTTTATCGCTTTTTATGTTTTTAACGTCTGTTTTTGATTGTAACTCTTTCTTTGCATTTGCTTTTTTGGATTCATCTGATAAGATTACTTTTCATTACTTTTTCTATTTTCCCTTTTCTAGTTACTTTTCCCAGCCCTTCACATTTATTGTATATGTCTTTGCTTATTAAGTGTGTTTCTTATAACTAACAGATGGTGGCATATGCGAGTATGTTGCACATAATATCACATAATATGTGGATATATCACATATTCTCTATCTTCCTCCTCTTTTGGGAGATACCCTTCCATTCGTGATTTAGTACTGCAAAATAAATGAAATCCTATGGGAGGGGTGTTGTGAGATTTACTCTACGATGTTTCAGGACTTTTTCTCTACCATTACTTCTATTTAACTTCTGCTTTCACTTTGTCTTGAGTACATTTAGAAAGAAATGTTATTTTGTGGTTGTCCTTGTTTGCTCTATTTGTGTAGCTTCTTGTATTTCTGTTGTCTGGGGGGTTTGAGAAACAAATAATTTCTGTAAGTTCAGTTGTCTTTTTCAGAATGTTTTGAATAACTTTTTTTAATTGAATTTCCATCTTTTTCATTAATGGTTAAGCTCATATTTACAGGGTAGGTCACCCTGGGTAATAGTTTGAGCTTCTTTTCTCTTCAAAAACACATTATTCCATTGCCTGTTGTGGTTTCTATGGATGCAGAATAGTCTTGTGTTATTCAAATTTCCTTTCCTTTATATTTGAAGCTCTTTTTTCTGGTCTTTGCAAAATTTGTTGTTTGTCAGTAGAATTGCTAAATTTAACCACTAGGTGTCTTGGAGATTGCAATACTATGTTTTTTCCCCTTTTTCTTTTTGTTTGTTTGTTTTGTTTTCCTGGAGATGATCTGTGGATTCCTTCAACTGCCCCTTTATTTTCTGTGCTCAGAACTCCTGGCCAGTTTTATTGAATTATTTCTTGCATTATGATGTTCATATTTTAAAATTTGTTATACACTTCTGGGAGACCTATAATCTTTAAGTTATTTTTATATAGTCTTTGAGGTCAATGTTTTGCTTATATGAAAATCATGTTTTCTTTGAATGTCACGGTTTTTTGCTTCTCTTTTTCCAGATTATCCTTCACTTCCATGTATTTGTATTTCCAAACCATTGTTATCTTTTTGTTTCTTTGGTGAGACTATGGATTCAAGATTTTTTGTTCTGCTAATTATTTCTGTTGTGCAGGCCATAAGTTCTCTTTTCTCTTTTAAACCATTGAGGAACATCATGATGTGATTCCAGGCTCTCTTAGGAATCTATGAGGTCCCTTGCCTCCTTAGGTATTGATTTATTTTTCCTTTATATTGCAACATTTACTCATAGGACTTTGGACTCTCTTACCTGACTTCCAGGGCATATTCCCTTCTATCTTTCTTATTGCTTGATCTGTTAAGGCTCAAGGTCTTTAATTGTTTTTGTCCTCTTGAGATCCTTGGTAATTTCAGTCTTCCTTAATAGTCCCTAATCACTCACTCTCTGACTCCTTTTTCTTTGTGTATGGTTTCTCTGGAAGTTGGACCTTAAGGCCATTTTAGTTTCCTTTTACACTGGGAAATCCGTGGTTTACCATTCTTGGTTTCTGTCTTACATGATAATTGGTGGTGATGATGGGGAGCAGAACTGGCCCTGATGGGGGATGCTGTTCATGCTGTACCCCTAAAAGGAAAAGACCATGTCTTTGGGACCTGGACCCCAAACCCCCTGACCTAGATCTCTGGTGTTTGCCTCAGGCAACCATCCCATCCCAGTCAGTAATCTTTTTAACTACCAAAGGCCACTTCATTGTCTGTACCTGGCCCACCCCAGGCTACTTGACACTCCTAGATTCCCATCCAGATCTTCCCACAGTCTTTCTGTATAAAAATATCCATCTTATCCTCGTCAAATGCTCAGATATTTAAAATCTGGCCTGCTTATATTGGCATCACAAATAACACAGACTCACTAAGAGTCTGACCTGCTTCTATTGGTGTTACGGTAAACTTGCTACTTGAACTGAAAGAAGGCTTGAGCTCGAATTCTTTCAAGGCAAACCCCTGTCCTGTAACCTTGGATTTAGGGTCTCCTGGCACCCCCTAGACTGGGAATCATATTTTGGTGGCCTTGTTATGGGGAATTGCTTAACCTCCTCAAGTCCTTCTCCAGCCAAGACCAGAAGGTGTGTAAGCTTCCCCTCTCTATCCCTTTCTTGCTCCGTAGTTGGGGTTGCTCTCCAAGCACCTAGGAAGCTTTGGAGGTGCTTTTCAGGTCTGATGCTCTCAGGTTCCATTCAGGTCAGATGGTTATGAGGCTGTCTTGGACCCGGGCACACCTTCCACAGTATAGAGGAGGGATGACCTATCTGAATCATATAGCCAATTCTCTCAATTCTTTAGGATGCTAGGGAATCGGGAAAATGAGGTACTTTTTTGATTTCCTGAGGCTTACTCTACATCCTGCGATCCTCGTTCATGGAGAGACTCCCTGTCCCCATCCTTGTACTTGTAGAATTTCCCTTCTCACCTGGCCTCATGGCAACCTGATCCTCACAGCCAGACTCAGTGAGACTTCCCTGAAATTTGTCCCTAGATCAGAACTAGTCTCTAAGACTTTGAAAAATTTCTCTGTTGTCTTTGGTGTTTGTGGGTTGAGAGGTCTGGTAACTGCCACAGATCAATGATTCAGGGCCTCACCACCTGTTCCACCAGGTGCCTGGCCTCAATATGATCTAGACAAACAAGTAAATTATTGTTCCTGGCCTATTGGTCCTGTCTAGGGGACCAAGAAAAATTGTAGAAGTTCAAAAAAATTCTTAAGATTTGTCTTCCTGTAGTCTGAGATCTGACCAGGCTAAGACTACAATGAAAAGTTAGAACAGCAGATTCTGGAGGTTTTGTGATTAATCATTTAGGATTTCTGAAATACCTCCTTATAACTCTTGTCACTCTCTTCCTTTGCTCCCTTCCCTTGAGTCAAGAGGGTATCTCAGTTTGAGGATTGCAATCCTATCCTGTCCTCCTTTATTCGGTTTTCTCCCTTGACCCTGTCACTTTTTGAAAGTGTTTGCTTTTGATTACTTCTTCCCCCTATCTGCCCTCCCTTCTATCATCCCCCTTTTCTTATCCCCTTCCTTCCACTTTCATGTGGGGTAAGATACCCAATTGAGTGAGTATGTTATTCTCTCCTCAAGTGAAATCCAATGAGAGCAAGATTCCCTCATTCCCCCTCACCTTCCCCCTCTTCCCTTCCAATGAACTTCTTTTTCTTGAGACTTTTATGTGAGATAATTAACCCCATTCTATCTCTCCCTTTCTCCCTCTTTCAATATATTCCTCTCTCATTCCTTAATTTGATTTTATTTTTTTAGATATCATCCCTTCATATTGAACTAACCCTGTGCCCTCTGTCTATATATATGTATACTCCCTTCAGTTACCCTAATACTGAGAAAGGTTTCATGAATTACACACACCATCTTTTCATGTAGGAATGTAAACAAAACAGCTCCACTTTAGTGAGTCCCTTATGATTTCTTTTTCTTGTTTACCTTTTCATGCTTCTCTTGATTCTTGTGTTTGAAAGTCAGATTTTCTATTCAGCTCTGGTCTTTTCACTGAGAAAGCTTGAAAGTCCTCTATTTTATTGAAAATCCATATTTTGCCTTGGAGCATTATACTCAGTTTTACTGGGTAGGTGATTCTTGGTTTTAATTCTAACTTCTTTGACCTCTGGAATATCGTATTCCAAGCCCTTTGATCCCTTAATGTAGAAGCTGCTAGATCTTGTATTATTCTGATTGTGTTTCCACAATACTCAAATTGTGTCTTTCTGGCTGCTTGTGATATTTTCTCCTTGACCTGGGAACTCTGGAATTTGGCAACAATTATTCCTAGGAGTTTTCTTTTTGGGATCTTTCTCAAGAGGTGATTGGTGGATTCTTTCAGTTTCTATTTTACCCTCTGGCTCTGGGATATTAGGGCAGTTCTCCTTGATAATTTCTTGAAAGATGATGTCTAGGCTCTTTTTTTGATCATGGCTTTCAAGTAGTCCAATAATTTTAAAATTATCTCTCCTGGATCTATTTTGCGGGTCAGTGGTTTTTCCAATGAGATATTTCACATTGTCTTCCATTTTTTCATTCCTTTGGTTCTGTTTTATAATATCTTGATTTCTCATAAAGTCACTAGCTTCCACTTGCTCCAATGTAATTTTTAAGGTAGTATTTTCTTCGGTGGTCTTTTGGACCTCCTTTTCCATTTGGGTAATTCTGCCTTTCAATGTATTCTTCTCCTCATTGGCTTTTTGGAACTCTTTTGCCATTTGAATTAGTCTATTTTTTAAGGTGTTATTTTCCTCAGTATTTTTTGTGTCTCCTTTAGCAAGTCACTGACTTATTTTTAGTGATTTTCTCGCATCACTCGCATTTCTCTTCCCAATTTTTCCTCTACTTCTTTAACTTGCTTTCCCAAATCCTTTTTGAGCTCTTCCATGGCCTGAGACCAGTTCATATTTTTCTTGGAGGCTTTTGTTGTAGACCCTTTGACTTTGTTGACTTCTTTTGGCTGTATATTTTAATCTTCTGTGTCACCAAAGAAAGATTCTAAAGTCTGAGTCTGAATCTGAGTCTGTTTTTGCTGCCTGGCCATGTCTCTGGCCAACTACTTGACCCTTGAGTTTTTTGTCAGAGTATGACTGACTGCTTGTAGAGTAGAGAGTACTTTGCCCCAAGCTAAAGGGTCTGTGCTGCTGTTTTCAGAGCTACTTCTACACAGCAAACTCTGCCACACCAGTGCTCCTCCTCCCCCAAGAACTGCCAACCTGGACTGTGCCCAGATCCAAGCAGACCCTACACTCCTGCTCTGATCTGCCACTTAATTCCTCCCACAGGATGGGCCTGGGGCCAGAAGCAACTGCAGTTGGAGCTGTGGAAGCAGCTCCAGAGCTGCACCACTTCTGTGCCCCTGGGGCTGGGGCCAACCATGCACTCCTTTCATTCTAGCAGTTTTTCCACTAAATTTCTCTGTTGTCTTTGGTGTTTGTGGGTTGAGAGGTCTGGTAACTGCCACAGATCAATGATTCAGGGCCTTACCACCTGTTCCACCAGGCTCCCGGTCTGGTTGGTCCTGGGATGGCCCATGCTGGGCTGTGCTCCACTCTGCCGCTGTGATGTGCTCTGCTCCGCTCCGCTCCCAGCTCTGTGCAATAGACCCTTCCCAGTGACCATCCAGGCTGTCCTGGCCTGGAGCCCTGCTTACCTCTGCTATTTTATGGGTTCTGTAGCTCTAGAATTTGTTCAGAGCCATTTTTTAAATATTTAATTTATTTAGTATATTTAGTTTTCAGCATTGATTTTCACAAATTTTGAATTACAAAATTTCTCCCCATTTCTACCCTCCCGCCCACTCCAAGATGGTGTATATTCTGGCTGCCCCATTCCCCAGTCCGCCCTCCCATCTGTCACCCCACTCACCTCCCATCCCCCTTTCCCTTCTTCTCTTGTAGGGCAAGATAAATTTCTATGCCCCATTGCTTGTGTATCTTATTTCCTAGTTGCATGCAAAAAGTTTTTTTTTTTGTTGTTGCTTTTGAATGCCTGTTTTTAAAACTTTGAGTTCCAAATTCTCTCCCCTCTTCCCTCCCCACCGACCCTCTCTAAGAAGGCAAGCAATTCAACATAGGCCACATGTGTATCATTATGTAAAACCCTTCCACAATACTCATGTTGTGAAAGATTAACTATGTTTTGTTCCTTCCTAACCTATCCTCCTTTATTGAATTTTCTACCTTGACCCTGACCCTTTTCAAAAGTGTTTGGTTTTGATTATCTCCTCCCCATGTCTGCTCTCCCTTCTATCGTCCCCCCTTTTTTATCTTTTTCCTCCTTCTTTCCTGTGGGGTGTGTATGTTATTCCCTCCTCAGGTCAAATCTGATGAGAGCAAGGTTTACTCATTCCTCCTCACCTACCCCCTCTTCCCTTGCTAGAGAACTGCTTTGTCTTGCCACTTTTATGTGAGATAATTTACCCCATTCTCTCTCTCCCTTTCTCCCTCTCTCAATATATTCCTCTCTTATCCCTTAATTTGATTTTTTTTAGATATCATCCCTTCATATTCAACTCACCCTGTGCCCTCTGTCTCTCTCTCTCTATATATATATGTATACACATACACACATATATATATACACATGTATATATACATATATATACACCTGCACATATGCACACACAGACACCAACACACATATATATATGCATACACACACACACACACACACACACACATATATATGCATATTCCTTTCAGCTACCATGATACTGAGGTCTCATATACATCATCTTTCCATGTAGGAATATAAACAAAACTGTCCCACTTTAGTAAGTCCCTTATGATTTCTCTTTCTTGTTTACCTTTTCATGCTTCTCTTCATTTTTATGTTTGAAAGTCAAATTTTCTATTCAGCTCTGGTCTTTTCACTGAGAAATCTTGAAAGTCCTCTATTTTATTGAAAATCCATATTTTATCTTGGAGCATGATACTCAGTTTTGCTGGGTAGGGGATTCTTGGTTTTAATCCTAGCTCCATTGACCTCCGGAATATCGTATTCCAAGCCCTTCGGTCCCTTAATGTGGAAGCTGCTAGATCCTGTGTTATCTTGATTGTTTTTCCACAATACTCAAATTGTTTCTTTCTGGCTGCTTGCAGTATTTTCTCCTTGACCTGGGAGCTCTGGAATTTGGCGACAATGTTCCTAGGAGTTTTTGGGATCTTTCTGAGGAGGCCAGAGTCATTTTTTACAGGTGTTTGGAGGGACCTGGAGGAGAGCTTAAGCAAGTCTCTGCTTTCCAGCTGCCCTCTTGGCTCCACCCCCATTTCCCCCCATTCTGACATCACTTTTACTTCTCCGTATATTTGGGCCTTATATATTGAAGCTTGTCAGACTAGCTTGTCAGGTTTTTGTCTTTCAGGCTACAGGCCATTCACCTTCAGTTGGTAGCAAACAGTGGGAACCAGCCTGTGTCCCACCGTCATCCCCTGGATGCAGCTTGTGCTCAGTTCCAGTCAGCCTCCTTTCTAGGACCTCCTTGAGGCAGGGACAACTCTGTCCCTTGCCAGCAGGAAGCAGTTTCAGAAGCCAAGAACTTTGCTCCTTACCCCAAAAGATTTTGGGTCACATTTGCCTGGGAGAGAATGATGAGTGATGGGATTCATACTGGACCCCTAAAAGGAAAAGGCCATGTCTTTGAGACCTGGACCTCCAGCCCCTGAACCCAGATCTCTGGCATTCATCTGAGGCACCCATCCCGTCCCAGTCAATAATTTTTTTAATTGCACTTTCCTTGTGGTCCTCAGTGTCTGTACTTGGCCCACCCCAGGCTACTTGCCACTCCTTAATCCCATCTAGACCTCTTTCTTTGTTACCTGTGGACCACTCCAGGCTACTTGCCACTCCTAGATTCCCATCCAGATTTTCCCACAGTTTTTCTGTATAAAAGTATCCATCTTATCCTCATCAAATACTCAGATTCTGAAAATCTGGCCTACTTGTATTGGCATCACAAATAGCACATTCATTAGGAATCTGACCTGCTTCTATTGGTGTTACAATAAATGTGCTACTTGAACTGAAAGAAGGCTTGAAATCTGCTTGTTCATCATTTTTTATTGCATAGTAATATTCTATTATATTCATATACCACAACTTATTCATCCATTCTCCAATTGAAAGGTATCCCCTCATTTTCCAGTATTTTGCCACCGCAAGAGTGCTGCTATAAATATAATTCTTTCAGGGCAGACTCCTGCCCTATATCCTTGGATTTTGGGATTCCTAGACTGCATCAGCCCCAAATTGTTCCTGGCTCTTTTCGTTCAAGCTTAGTAGGATGCCACACAGACATAAGACCTGCCCCAATTCCCTATCTGTTCCTTCATTCTATGGCTGATCTCTGTTGTGGCACTGAGTACTACCATGTAAGCTCTGTTGTGGTAAAGAACACTACTTTGTTGTGCACTATTGTAACATCCTAAACAAACTTCCATAGTTTAGGTCTCTGTGGCACTAGGAAGAGTAGGGATGTAGAGTTTTGAGAGCCTGTGGAGTGACCTACTGCCAGAGAGTAGTGGGTTATGGGAGAGTGGGTGCTGAGTAAGCATTAGGGGCTAGAGATTATTAGTTTTCTCTGTTGTTAGTTCATTGCATTATTACAATTATTTGTGTTCTTAGTGCCCTAAGCTGTGGTCCCAGCTGAAATTGCTTTATCTCTTGTACATAGTTTCTGTTTTGGGGAAGTTTGAGGGGTCATGAGGATTTATTTTTAATTTTTAATAGTATTTTGTTTTTTTCCCAGTTAAATGTCAAGAAAATCTTTTGCCTTCATTTTTACAACATTTTGAGTTCCACATTTTTCTCCCTCCCTTCCTCCTCTCTTCTGAAAATAGTAGGCAGTTTGATATAGTTTGTAAATGTGTTCTCATGTGAAAATATTTCCATATTAGTCACAGTTGTAAAAGAAGAAACAGATAAAAAATGAGAAAAAAAATAAAGGAAGTGGAAAAAAATATGCTTCAACCAATATTCAGAGTCCATCAATTCTTTTTCTGGATATGGAGAGCATTTTCTTTCATGAGTCTTTGTACATGTCTTGGATCATTGTGTTGCTGAGAAGAGCTGAGTCATTCAGAGTTGATCATTGCACAATGTTGCTGTTATGGTGTACAATGTTCTCCTGGTTTTGCTCACTTTGCATCAGTTCATACAAATATTTCCAGGATTTTCTGAAATCTGCTTGTTCATCATTTCTTAATGCATGATGGTATTTCATTGCATTCATATACCACAGCTTGATCAGCCATTCTCCATGTGAAGGGTATCCCCTCAGTTTCCAGTATTTTGCCACCATGAAAAGGGTTGCTATAAATATATTTGCACATGTAGGTCCTTTTCCCTTTTTAATGATCTCTTTGGGATACAGACCTAGAAGTGATATTGCTAGGTCAAAGGGTATGCACAGTTTTATTGCTCTTTGGGCACAGTTCCAAATTGCTCTCCAGAATGATTGGATCAGTTCACAAGTCCACCAACAGTGCATTGCTGTCCCAATGTTCCCACATCCTCTCCAATATTTATCATTTTCCTTTTTTGTCATATTAGCCAATCTGATAGGTGGGAGGTGGTATCTCAGGGTTGTTATAATTTTTATTTCTCTAATCAAAAGAGACATGGAACACTTCTTCATATACCTATAGATAGCTTTGATTTCTTCATCTGAAAACTGCCTGTTCATATCCTTTAACCGTTTATCAGTTGGGGAATAACTTACATTCTTATAAATTTGACTCAGTTCTCTATTTTAGAAATGAGGCCTTTTTGAGAGACATTTGTTGTAAAGATTGTTTCCCAGCTTTCTGCTTTCCTTCTAAACTTGCTTGGTGTTTGTTCAAAGGCTTTTTAATTCAATATAATCAAAATTACCTATTTGACATGTTGTAATGCTCTCTGTCTCTTTTTTAGTCATGAATTCTTCCCCTCTCCACAGATTTGACAGGCAGACTATTCTTTGTTCTTCTGATTTACTTATGTCACCCTTTATGTCTTAATCATGAAACCATTTTGGCTTTATCTTGCTATATGATGTAACATGTTGGTCCATACCCAGTTTGTATCCTATCATTTTCAAGTTTTCTCAGCAGTTTTTGTCAAGTAGTGGATTCTTATGCCAATAGCTGGGATCTTTGGGTTTATCAAACATTACATTACTTGTTTACCTCATTTATTCCACTGATCCATCCATCACTCTATTTCTTAGCCAGTTCCATATAGTTTTGATGATTACTGCTTTATAATAAAATTTGATGATTTAGATATAAAGGCTGATACTGTAAGCAATCTAGGAGAGTGAGGAATAATTTACCTGTCAGAGTTATGGAGAAGGGAAGAATTTATGACCAATCAAGAGATAGAGAACATTATAAAATGGAAAATGGATAATTTTGATTACATTAAATTGAAAAAAATTTAGTACAAACAAAGCCAATGCAACCAAGATTAGTAGAGAAGCAGGAAACTGGGAAAGAATTTTTACAATCAATGTCTGATAAAGGCTTCATTTCTAAAATATGTAGAGAACTGAGTCAAATTTATAAGAATACAAGTCATTCCCCAATTGATAAATGGTCAAAGGATATGAACAAGCAGTTTTCAGAGGAAGAAATTAAAGATATCTATAGTCATGTGAAAATATGCTCTAAATCACTATTGACTGGAGAAGTGCAAATCAAAACAACTCTTAGGTACCACCTCATACCTGTCAGATTGGCTAACATGAGAAAACAGGAAAATGATAAATGCTGGAGAATATGTGGGAAAATTGGAGCACTAATGCATTGTTGGTGGACTTGTGAACTCATCCAACCATTTTGGAGAGCAATTTGGAACTATGCCCAAAGGGCTATAAGACTGTGCATACTCTTTGACCCAGCAATACCACTTCTAGGGCTGTATCCCAAAGAGATAATAAAAACAGGAAAGGGACCCACATGTACAAAAATACTTATAGGAGCTTTTTTTGTGGTGGCAAAGATTTGGAAATCAAGGGGATCACCATCAATTGGGGAATGGCTGAACAAGTTGTGATATATGAATGTAATGGAATACTATTGTGCTACAAGAAATGATGAGCAGGCAGACTTCAGAAAAACCTAGAAAAGACTTATATGAACTGATGCTGAGTGAAGTGAGCAGAACCAGGAGAACATTGTACACAGTAATAGCCACAGTGTTCAGTGACTGACTTTGATAGATCTAGCTCTTCTCAGCAATACAATGACCTAAAACAATTCCAAAAGACACATGATGGAAAATGCCATCCATATCCAGAGAAAGAAATATGGAGTCTGAATGCAGATCAAAGCATACTATTTGCTCTCTCTCTGTTTTGTTTTGTTTCTTCTTTCTTGTAGTTCATTCCATTGGTTCTAATTCTTCTTTGCAACATGACTAATGTGATAATAAGTTTAATGTGAATGTGTATGTAGAGCCTATATTGGATTGCATGCTATCTTGCAGAGGTGGTGTTTTAACAACCCATATCCTCATTGCCAAATGTATTAACAACCCAGCTAGCAGCTTCTGTGGGGGCGTAAGATGCACCCACAGCCAGCACCCAGGAGGCTGCCGGGATGCCAGGAAAGCACAGGTTCTTTTTATCTGCTTAAACAAGGAAAGCACAGTGAAGGGGTTGACCAACTTACTTTAATGCAGCATTCAGTTAGCATACAGACAACATTCATTTAGTTCAGGGGAAAACGCCAGCATTTCAGTTAGTTCAGGGGAGCAAAGAGACAAGCATCAAGAGATATACCAAATACAGATTCATTCACGTACTTCAGGGGAAAAAGCCAGCACTCTGAGGTTCAAAACATTCATTTAGTTTGGGGGAAAACAAACCAGCACCCCAAACCTCAAAACCAAAATACAAACAAATTACAAATATCAACAGACAGACCTAATATAATTCATAGTTACAAACATCTGGGCTCGGCCCGAGAGCAAGGGCTGGCCCAAAGTCATGCTCCCTGTTGCTCCCACACCAACTGGAAAAGGAAAGAGAGATCCTCAAGCTGTCCTCTCCCCTCTTATAGAGTTTTTGACATCATCAAGTGCTGCCTGAATGACCAGAGCCGATTGGTTCTTGAACTGGCCCCTCCCCCTAGTGTAGACCAGGTTAACACCCAATAGGGTGTGGCTCTGGAGTTAATATCTCCCCTCAGCCAGCCCCATGACTCATCACACAGGAAGTTCTCTGATTCCTGGCATGGTCGCTGGGCTTCCTGCCCTGGAAGAGCAAGCCACAGCGTCCAGTGAGGCTCAGTGAGGTAAACTGAGTCATTCAAAGAAAACAAAGACCATTCTGGTTACAGGTGGGGAGGGGGGAGATAAAGGAGGGGGAGAAAATTTGGAACTTAAAACTTGTGGAACTGGAAGTAATAAACTAAAAATAAATTAATTTAAAAATAAAATAATTTGAGATCTGGCATCGTTAGGCCACCTTCCTTTGTAATTTTTCATCAGTTTTCTTGATATTCTTGATCTTTTGTTCTGCCAGATGAATTTTGTTGCTATTTTTCCTAGCTCTGTAATTTTTTTTTGGATAGTTCGATTGGTATGGGACTGAATAAATAAATTAGTTTAGGCAGAATTGTCATTTTTATTATATTGGCTTGCCCTACTCATGACCAATTGCTATTTTTCCAGTTGTTTAGATTTCACTTTATTTGTGTGAAAATGTTTTGTGATTATGTTCATATTAGTTCCTGTGTTTGTCTTGACAGATAGACTCCAAACCATTTTATATTGTTTATAGTTATTTTGCTATTGTTTACTGTTTGACTTTATTGGTTGTATAAAGAAAGATGACGATTTATGTGGGTTTATCTTATATTCTGCAACTTTGCTGAAGTTGTTAATTATTTCTTTTTTTTTTTGGAGGGGAGAGCCCCAGGCAATTGGGGATAAGTGACTTGCCTAAGGTCACACAGTGAGTACATGTCAAATGTCTGAGGCTGGATTTGAACTTAGGTCCTCCTGACTCCAGGGTCAGTGCTCTATTAACTGCACCACCTAAGCTACCCCTTAAAGTTTTTAATTATTTCAAGTAATTTTTTAGTTGATTCTCTGGGGTTCCCTAAGTATACCATCATATCAACTGTGAAGAATGATAGTTTTGTTTCCTTATTGCCTATTCTAATTTATTCAATTTCTTTTTCTTGTCTTATAGCTATAGCTAACATTTCTAGTACTATATTGAATAACAGTGGTGATAATGTTCATCCTTGTTTCACTCCTGATCTTCTAGCTTTCAGATAATGCTTGCTGATGGTTTTAGATAAATATTGCCCTTCATTTTAAGAAATGCTCCATTTATTCCTATGCTCTCTATTGTTTTTAATAGGAGAGAGGTTGCTGTATTTTGTTAAAAGGTTTTTCAGAATCTGTTGAGATAATCCTATGATTTCTGTTGATTTTGATATTGATATGGTCAGTTATATTGATTGTTTTCCTTATAGTAAACCAATCTTGCATTTCTGGTATAATTTCCAACTGGTCATAATGTATAATCTTTGTGATATATTGTTGTAATCACCTTGCTAGTATTCAAAATTTTTGCATCAATATTCATTTGAGAATTTGGTCTATAATTTTCTTTCTCTGTTTTAGATCTTCCTGGTTTAGGCATCAGCACCATATTTGTGTCATAAAAGGAGTTTGGTAGGAATCCTTCACCTATTTTTCCAAATAGTTTATATGGTATTGGAATGAATTGTTCTTTAAATATTTGGTAGAATTCACTTTTGAGGGGCAGCTGGTTAGTGCAGTGAGTAGAGTACCGGCCCTCAAGTCAGGAGGACCTGAGTTCAAATCCCACCTCAGACACTTGACACACTTACTAGCTGTGTGACCTTGGGCAAGTCACTTAACCCCAATTGCCTGTCCCCTGCAAAAACAAAACAAAACAACAAAAAAAAGAATTCACTTTTGAACCCATCTGACCCTGGGGATTTTGATCTAGGGGGTTCATCAATGGCTTGTTCAATTTCTTTTTCTAACATGGGTTATTTAGGTATTCAAATCCTGATCTGTTAATCTAGGTAATTTATTTATATTTTGTAAATATTCATTGATTTCACTTAGATTGTCAGATTTATTGGCATGTAAGTGGGCAAAATATTTCCTAATGATTGCTTTAATTTCTTCTTCAGTGGTGGTGATTTCACCCTTTTCACTTTTGATACTGGATATTTGGTTTTCTTCTTTCTTTTTAAATCAAATTAAGCATTGACTTGTCGATCTTATTGGGTTTTTCATAAAAAAATTCCTAGGTCTTAGATTTATTAGCTCAATAGTTTTTTTCTAAATTTTCTGTCTTATTAATCTCATCTTTGATTTTCAGGATTTCCAATTTGGTGCTCAGCTGGGGATTTTTAATTTGTTCTTTTCCTAGTTTTTTTTTTTAGTTGCATGGCCAATTCATTCATCTGTTCTTTTTCCATTTTGTTGTTGTTATAATTTAGAAAAATAAATTTAGTTCTGTCTGACCCACCCAAGACTTTTCTTATGCCTTCCCCAGTAGTCACTTGGGACCCAAGGTCACTGTCCCCTCAGAGGCTCTGTACTTGCTGAGGAAATAGTTCAGATTCCCTTCATTTGGAAACATGGGTGTATTGGACAGCTTCTTCTCATGTAAGGCTTGGGGAGACAAAGGGCTAATACTTTTGGGACATGCTTTCCTTTTATTTTTTTTTTATTTTTTAGTTTACAACACTCTACATAATTTTGAGTTCCAGATTTTCTTCCCTCCCTCCCCCGCTCCCTCCCCAAGATGGCATGGAATCCCATATAACTTCCACGTATAACTTTGCATTGAATTAATTTACATGCTAGTCAAGTTGTGGAGAAGAATTGTGACCAATGGAATGAATCATGAGAAAGAAAAAACAAAAGAGACAAAAAAAGGCGGGGGAGGGGGGAAAGGCGAGCATGAATTGTGCCTCAATCTGCATTCATACTTCATACTTCTTTCTCTGGATGTAGATAGCATTCTCCATCATGAGTCCTTTGGAGTTGTCTTTGTATCTTGTGCTGCTGAGATGAGCAAAGTCTGGCAGGGTTGGTCCTCACAGAATCCATATATCTGTGGTTGTGTATAATGTTCTCCTGGCTCTGCTCTGCTCACTCAGCATTATGTCGTGTAGGTTTTTCCAGATTGTTATGAAGTCCATATCATCCCCATTTCTTATAGCATAATAGTATTCCATTACCTTCATATACCACAGCTTGTTCAGCCATTGCCCAATTGATGGGCATCCCTTTGATTTCCAATTCTTAGCTACCACAAAAAGAGCCGCTGTAAATATTTTTATACATTTGTGTGATCTCTTTGGGATACAACCCTAGAAGTGGTATTGCTGGGTCAAAAGGTATGAACATTTTTATAGCCCTTTGGGCATAGTTCCAAATTGCTCTCCAGAATGGCTGGATCAGTTCACAACTCCACCAGCAATGTAACAATGTTCCAGTTTTGTCATTTTAGCCAATCTGACAGGAGAGATGTGGTATCTAAGAGTTATTTTGATTTGCATTTCTCTAATCAGTAGTGATTTAGAGCATTTTTTCATATGCCTATAGATATCTTTAATTTCTTCCTCTGAAAACTGCCTGTTCATATCCTTTGACCATTTCTCAATTGGGGAATGGCTTGTATTCCTATATATTTGACTCAGTTCCCTGTATATTTTAGAAATGAGGCCTTTATCAGAGACAGTAATTGTAAAGATTTTCTCCCAATTTTCTGCTTCCCTCCTAATCTTGGTTGCATTGGCTTTTTTTTGTACAAAAACATTTCAATTTAACGTAATCAAAATTATCCATTTTGCATTTTGTAATGCTCTCTATCTCTTGTTGGGTCATGAATTCTTTTCTTTTCCATAAATCTGATAGGTAAACTATTCCTTGCTCTCCCAAATTGCTTATAGTATCAGCCTTTATTCCTAAATCATGAACCATTTTGACTTTATTTTGGTATATGGTGCAAGATACTGGTCTATGCCCAGTTTCTGCCCTACCATTTTCCAATTTTCCCAGCAGTTTTTGTGAAATAGTGAATTCTTAGCCCAGAAGCTGGATTCTTCGGGATTATCAGAGAGTAGATTGCTATAGTCGTTGACTTCTCCATCTTGTGTACCTATTCTATTACACTGATCCACGACTCTGTTTTTTAGCCAGTACCAGGTAATTTGATGACTCCTGCTCTGTAGTACAGTTTAATATCTGGTATGGCTAGGATGCTTTACTTTTATAACAGAATGGGACAGATGATAGATGTTTTGGTGGGAAAAGCAGGAAATGGAATGTGTAGTTGTATAGGGAGAGCTTCAATATAGACTGCAGTCTGAGGAGTTGAGACCACATAAGCCACTTGGCGTATGACCTCTTAGCTACTTTACTATAGATAAAACCTGATCTATGTTTTATAGTCCTGATATTCCCTGTCTTGCTCTTGCTCATTATTACTCCCTTACATCTGGAGACCCACTGTGAACTTATAATATTTGGCATTGACGTCAGGCTTATATGATCAAAATGACAGAGGATTAGGCATTTTCTTGGATTTTCACGACCTATCCAAAAGAATTATGCACAAGAGATGAAGCAATTGTAGTTCTCTCCACAGGCTAAGACCCAAAGAACCTTAATGACTAACCACCCAATGAATAAATAATAGCAGAGAAAGTTGACCCCTAATCCATAATAACCTTACTTTTTGATCCTGCAACACTGGCCTCCTTGCTGTTCAATGAACGAGATATTCCATCTCTCAGGTCTGTGCTGTCCCTGATGCCTAGAATGTTCTCTCTCTTTGTCTCTGCTTATTGTCTTTCCTGACTTCCTTTGTGTCTCCATGAAATCCCATCTGTTACATGGAACTTCTCCCAACTCCTCTTAATTCTAGTGACATCACTCTTTTAAATTATTTTCTTTTTATCCTGTGTATTGCTTGTTTATACATATTTGTTCATTTGTTATTTCACTTTTTACACAATGGGACCCAGAAGCTTGTGCTCTGAAATATGTTCAGCATTTTTCTTCCTTCTCGTGCTGTGATTCTCTGCTGGCATACTCCCTTACTTCTTCCCTTACCACACCATTGTATGGCAACAATCAATAGAACACAACCCCGCCTTTTCCCCACACTCCTACTCTGTGATGGGGAGGTAGAGATGTAGGAAAGCAGAAGCATCTTCTTTATGAGTCAGCAGTATTTATGCTGCTTTGTAGAAGTGCTTATACAAAGAACTAAAGAAAAGAAGGAAATTGAGGATGGTTACCCATCTCCTTCTCTCTCTGTCTATCTGTGTGTTTATATGTATATAAGGAAAGCCTTCCAGGTGAGGCCACAAAAACTAAGGCCAAGGAAAAATGAATTCCTCATCATAGGAGGAAGCTGAGAGCTTTAGTCCCTCCCTTGGGGGGGATCTGCCGTTGAAGGGGAAGAGTCAATAAATGAACAACAAAGGAATATAAGCAAGAAAGAATGCAATTACCAAATACTTCAGGAGGAAGAAAATAGTTTAAAATCCTAACAAACAAAAGGAGTTGAAAGAAAGGTTTTCACTTGATAAATTAACTGATAGAAAAAAGGGAAGAATTAGATAACTAGACAAAGGAAGAAACGAAAAAGTGTTGCCAAACCTGCTTGTCAGTCAATGTTGGGGTGAAGGCTCACTCAATTATGCAGCTTTGTATTTGACAAAACCCTGATATTTGTCACATAGTCAAGTCACCTGTCTGTCTATGCCTGGAAATTGCCATGTATTCCTACTTTGGGGAGAGCCTGAGATGCAAAAACCCAACCCCTTTTGCTGATGTGAACCTATCTGAATTGTCTTTATCTCGTTATGAAAGTTATCAATAAAAGCTGACTCCATCTTGTAGCCATTGGTGATCTCCAGTAATCAGCTTGTCAACATGTTACTATCTTGTAGTAATTGTAATAAACTCCTTTTAATACTCTTTGTCCTGAATTTTGCCTCCTTAATCAGGGTGAAAGCCCCCAAGAATTTTCCTTTCAACAGTGTTTTGCAATAGTATTTATGTAAAATATACATTCGTCCCACCTTGAACACATTCCTATGAGAGTGAGGTTCAAGCCTTGCCCACTCCCACCACCCCATTTTCTTTTCCACTGTAAAAGTTTTTCCTTGTGCACTTCTTTTATGTGGGAAAACTTTCCACATTCTATCTCTCTCTTCCCCTTTTTCCCAGTGCATCTCTTGCTCACCTGTTGCGAGTCCCCGGCCTTGCAACAATCTCGGGGATCCCCCCAAGCCCCAGGGCTTTGCCTAGCAAAGGGCCTGATCTCACGGACAATGTATGGGGCAGGAGCCGAAAGGTGGTGAATGACTCTGTTTATTATTTCAGCAAGCAGCATTTTTATATCTTTAGTGACGTAGGTACATTCTTTGGTTACGTGGGTGAAAGACAGGTAAAAATCAAGACACCTGGGTACTAGGACCGCCCCGACTCCGCCTATTCTCCTCCCCTTCTCTTCCCATGCTAACCCGAAGCTCCCTGCGGACAGGCAGTCCAGGCAAAGAACCGGAAGTTCCATGTGCTCTGGCAAGCCCAGACAGAGAGCCAGAAGTTCCATGTGCTCAAGCAGGTCCTGGCAAAGACCTGGAATTGCTAGGGAGGCAACAAAGGTGAGACCCCTCCTCCTGGCTCCACCCATATCTCAGAGGCCTGAGTTTATCTCAGCAGGCCTCTGTGCGTGGAGGTCCAAGGAGGGCAGGGCTCAGCTCTAACTCGGCCTGTAACACTCACCCTCTTTGTTATTTTGGAGATCATTCTGACATAATTGATTTACACCCATGCCCTCTGTTTATGTAAATGCCTTTTAAATGCTAAATGACAAAATTCTTAGGTGTTACATATATCATCTTCCCATATAAGAATGTAAACAGTTTAACATTATTGAGTCCCTTATGATTACTCTTTCATCTTTACCTTTTTATGTTTCTCTTAAGGCTTGTGTTTGAATGTTGAATTTTCTATTCAGCTTTGGTCATTTCATCAGGAATGTGTGAAAGTCCTCTATCGCATTAAATATCCATTTTTCCCCCTGAAGGAACACTCAGTTTTTCTGAGTAGGTAATTCTTGATTGTAATCATAGCTATTTTGCCTTCTAGAATACCATATTCGAAGCCATCCAATTCATAGTGGCTGCTAAATCTTGTGTGATTCCTGACTGTGGCTCCATGACATTTGAATTGTTTCTTTTTGGATGCTTGAAGTATTTTCTCTTTGACCTGAGAGTTCTGGAATTTGACTATAATATTATTGGGAATTTTCATTTTGGGGTTTGTTTCAGGAGGTGATTTTTAGATTTTTAAAATTTCTGTTTTACCTTCTAGATCTAAGATATTAGGGCAGTTTTCCTTGATAATTCCTTGAAATATGGTGTCAATCCTCTTTCTTTTATTGTAACTTTCAGTAGTATGATAATTCTTAAATTATCTCTCCTCACTGTATTTTCCAGGTCAGTTGTTTTTCTGATGAGATATTTAACTTTTTCTTCTATTTCTTCATTTCTAAAAATTTTGTTTTATTGTTTCTTGATGTCTTATGGAGTCATTAGCTTCCAGTTGCCCATTCTAATTTTTAAGGTATTATTTTCTTCAGTGAGCTTTTGTACCTCTTTTTCCCTTTGGCCAGTTCTACTTTTCAAGGAGTTCTTTACTTCTGTGGATTTTTGTATCTCTTATCATTAGACCAATTCTGTTTTTAAGGTGTTATTTTCTTCAACAATTTTTGTGCCTCTTTTACCAAGCTTTTAATTCTCTTTTCACAATTTTCTTGTGTTTTCTTTAACTCTTCCAGAAATTCTTATTGGGTTTGGGTCTAATTAACATTTTTCTATGAGGCTTTTTTCGATAGCTTTTTTCATATTGTTGTCTTCTTCTGGGTTTATTCTGAGACTTTCCTGCAGCCATAGTAGTTTTTTAAAGTAAAATTCCTTTTTGTTGTTTTCTTATTTTCAACATTATTTTTTGACTTTGGACTTTATATTAAAATTGGGCTTTGCTTATCTGGGAGTGGGGAAGTACTGTCTCAATCTTCTGGCTTTTTTATATTCCTGTTTTCAGAGCTAGTTCTGAGGGTCAGCAAGTTTTTGATACTTCCAAGGTGGTGTGATTCTGGGAGAGGTATGGTTACTGTTCTCCTGGTCTATGCTCTGGCCCCTGGTCCCCTTCAGCAACAAATGATAGCATTTCTCTTTGCTTTGGTACTGTGACCTGTGCTCCTTCGATTCTTGGGAACTAACCACCAGTACTTTTCTCTGCCCTGGAACTATAATCCAGAACTATGTATGGTCAATAGAGTTGCTGATTAGTGCCAGCTGCACCCAGCTCTTGTAAAGGATCGCCTGTAATAGCTTTCTGATCAATTGTCTGATCCCCTTTATGGTCTCTGGACTGAAAGCTCCGAAAGCTGCTGTGGCTGCTGTTGCCACTTTCCTGTGTGTGGGCTCTGGACAGGCCTCCACTCCAATATCACAGACTTGTCCTACTGACCTCTTTTCTTAGGGTGGAAAAAATCTCACCCTTACCTTTTGTTGGTTCTGCCACTCCAAAATGTAATTTGAGATGTTATTGTAAAGTTGTTTGGAGGGTAATGTTAGGAGAATTTGTCTAGGTGGCTGCCCCTAATCCACTGTCTTGGTTCTGCCTTTCCAGATTCACTTTAAATTTGACATTGTTTTGGCTTAGCTAAAGATTTATTGAGGTTTTTTTATAGTCTTGTAAAACATCAGCTTTTAGCTTTATCAGTTCCATAATTCTTTTTGTTTTTCACTTAGGCTATTTGTTGTCTAATATTTATGATTTTCTCTTTTAATCTAATTTTGGGCTTGCCTCTTTGTTGATTTTTAGGTTTTTTCCAGGTTATGTATTTAGTTAATTAGTATGTTCATTTCTATTTCATTAATGTATGTTTTGGAGATAGAACTGCTCCTCTAAGTAACAATTTTAGCTGCAGTCCAGATATTTTGGTATATTATCCCATAATTACCAATCTCTTTCATATAGTTATTCTTTATTCTATGATTTGGTCTTTTTTTCTGACTGATTTATTCATGATGTCATTTTAAAGTTTGTATCTTTATCTTGTCGTAATCAATGCTAATTATAATTTTGTTGCAGTATGACTTGTAAAGGATGTGTGTAATATATCTTCTTTTTAACATTTGTAATATTATTGTACTGTAGTACCATATATATTTTTGTAAAATTATCTTGTGGTGCTGAGAGTTACTTAATGCTCTAATTCAGAAGAGGCTACAAAACTTTCAGTTCCAAGTTCTTCAACAGTTGTTTAGTTCTGTTTTTCTTTTCCTCTCCTTGTTAGATTTTTCCAGATCTAGGAGAGGACCGTTTAAGTTTCCTGCAATTATTGTTACTACCAGTGTTCTTTCCCCCTTAATTTATAACATCCCAAATTTAGATCCTATACCATTTGGCACACATATATTTAATACTGATATTTATCCATTTCCTATGATCCCTTCATGTATAATATAGTAATCATTTTTGTCTGTGTTGACACTGAATTTTTAATTTTTCTTAATTTGATTGCAACTTTTGCTTTCATGGAATCATGATATATAACAAACAATACAGTCACATTATTAGATATGCAAATAGACAGACAAAGAAATAATTTATAAATTTATATGTAAGAAAAGGTTCTCTGTATAGGGAGGCCCACCTGTGAGGGCTGTCCTGTGCCTTGAAGGGAGGCAGAATAGACACCTCTATCCTGTTCTTTCCCCACCCTTCTCCAGGAAAGACTTTAATTCCTGCCAGAAGGAGAAGCAGGTATTTGGGACCATAGGCCACTCTGCTCTCCTTAGAGATGGTATGCCAGACTAGAATTCTGCCTGTCTGCTCCATTAAATATTGTTAGTCAAGGGAATTTGATTGGTTTCAATCTAACTTTTGATCACTGTGTCATTGTTATTGGGAGGGCCCCAAGCTTTGTATCCAAGGATTGACTCCTTTCTCATCAAATACCAGTCCCACAATGAACACACATAGTGAATAGCAAAGAAACCCATTTGTTGAAATTATAGCAAAATAGAAATCAGAGAAGGTCAACATAGGAGAATATATACTAGACAATGTAGAGTGAAGAAGTCCTTTCACTGGGAAAATTTGTCAGCTCAACCAAGAAAATCCTGAATCAAGGGGAAACAGTCACAGTCTCTAGTGTAGCAAGCTGGGGATAGGGACATGATGGAGAATGCCAGCTCCTGTTACATCTTTCTGGAGTTTTTTCCTCCAGCAGCCTGAAGTGGGATTGGCCTCTTCCATCTTTCTGTTACTCAAAACTTGAAGAGTCCTGAGGAAGACTGAAGAAGGCTGGAGCTCTTCTGCTCTCACCAACTCTTTCCCACCCCTCACCCAGGATATGGAGTTTATCTCCACCAATAAGGAGAGAAAGACATACCAATGGCTTTAGGATAGGGGTTACATATATATTTAACTAAAAATGTACACATATATTTAACTAGATATATTTATTTAATTAAATCCATTTAAGCAAATATGTCTAAGTAGATATGTTTAATGTATTAAAATTAGAAATTAAACAGATGAAATATATAAATTATATACAAATATATAAATTAAAATATATTAAATGCTTCAATCTCACATTTTCATTTCAAAGTTCTTCCAATTTAATGTATGTTTCTTCTATAAAGCATTTTTTTAGATTTTGTTATTCTATATTTTCTCTTTCATTCTACTTGATTTTTTCAGTCCTTTCACAAAGTTGTGCTTTTTAGGTTTATGTTTTCTTTCTTGCTTTTGTATTCATTTTGTCATCTTCTTTAAGTTATATCCCTGTGATTAGTTTTGCTCACTCTACTTTAATGCTGGTTTATTCCCAAAGCCTTTTCTCTCCATACCATATCCTACTTGACTTTGCTTTCTCAAAGTCTTTGAATATATTTAAATTCTTATTTTATTTTATTTATCTATCTCTTTGCCTTATTTCCCCTTTTGTTTTCCCAACCATTGGAGTAGTTTAAAATCTTCCTTCCCCCACTGCTTTCTAATATATTATTTAAGCAACTTTTCCTTGCTGAGCCTTTTTATTTTTTTGAGCCCTTTCCAAAGATATTTTTCTTCCCCTTGTCCACCTCGTTATTTCTCTTCCAGCTTATTTTGAACCTTATGTAACCTACAGCTCAAAGCCCATTTACATAAGACTCTCCTCATTTGTAGAGAATGACTGCTTAGTGCTTGGTTCCTGCATGAAGGGCAGAGCTGGTGCAAGAGTGGGAGAAGAAAGATTCTGGTCTTCTCATTTCCAACTCTGAGAGAGAAGGTATGCAATTCTAGATTCTGTTCAGGCAGAGAGTTTTGGGAAGGGAAACTCTGGGAAGAAGCTGGCATATAGAAGTGACAACACTGTATGTCTACTTATCTCGTGGATGTAGCTGGAATTATTCTTTATCTGGTATATAATTTTTTGAGGTTAGAATTTTCAGAAAACATCTGTAGTACTACAGTGCTGGTCAATTGACCTTTCTTTTTAAAAATCCATTTTACCATTCACTTTCCCAGCTCAGACAACAATCATTTTTCTATTTCAGTGATGCTAATTTTAATATTACTTTCCATGTTTCAAGAGAAAGGTACCTCATCCGTGGTATCATTATAGCCCAAAATACTATACCCCTATAGTTATGCTCATAAGTGAGGCAATTAATTTGATAGTTTAGGGGAAATAAATAAGCTAGTTTTGCATATAGTTTCCTGGGTAAAAATAGTAACCTCCTAACCATTAACCCTTTCCCCCTCCACTTTGATGTGTTCCTTTGCAAGTTGAGACAAAGCAGTTCTTTCAGTCTTTCTCTTTGTTTCAATGATTACATTCCCAAAGAAATAAAAAATATTTTTTAAAAAATTGAGCAGATTTGTTTTTTTTTATTTTAATGCTATCAACATTTTGTCCATTGTTCCATGCCCATCTCCAGAGTTGCTGAGACTGCAGTTCCTGTCTCTTTATTTAAAGGGCTTCTTGTTTTTCTGTTGTTTCAGTCATATCTGACTTTTTGTGACCCCATTTGGGGTTTTGTTGGCAAAGATAATGGAGTGGTTTGCTATTTCCTTCTCCAGCTCATTTTATAGATGAGGAAACTGAGGCAAACAGGGTGAAGTGACTTATGCAGGGTCACATAGCTAGTAAGCATCTGAGGCCAGATTTGAACTGAGGACTTTCTGACTCTAGCCTCAGGATTCTATCCATTGTGCCACCTAGTTGGCCCACATATTTATCTTAAAAACAGTTACCCAATGTGTGGATTAAATCAGATCCTTTTCTTCTCCTACTTCCTCTAGTTCTCTCCTTTTAGGATTACTTTGCTGCTGGTTAGCTTTACTGTCAGAGGCTGAGCAGGAAAAATATAAAGAAATAACTCACAAAACATCTCATTCAGCTGCTTGATAGCAGCTATGTTACAAAATTATTGACTTGAATGAATTTTTTGGAGTGTACGAGCATTTCATGGATTTTTACAAGCATGCTTTTCTTATCTGCATTATCTATCATAGAAGCAGAAATTTGCTGGTTAAATTTTGTTAGACAGTGTAGAAATAGTGATTTGTTTGAGAATTTATTTGCATTTGTATGCTTTCCTTGTTTGGGCTTTAAGAAGTTAGGGACACATGCACCCCTTGTAAAAGATGCTTTATGGGCAAATGAAGTTTTGGAGCCTAAAGCATCAGCTCACTTTTAATTTGTAAATCTTCATAGTTTCATTTAAGTTGATGCTATATCTATAAAATGGCCCCATTAATGACACTGAAAATAAAATATCCCTATAAAATATATATCACCATGGTATACTGCATAGTATGATGAAGTTGCCCAAAAATCTTTGTAAAAAGTACCTTCCGCTAGAAGTGGAAGTTATTTTCACATTGGCTTCCAAAATCTATTGTTATATAAGCGTAGTGTTGCTGTCTCAATAGGGCTTGTAGAGAGACAAAACTAGACATTTCTAATGTCACTTCTCCCCATCTTTTTCCAATAGAAAATTTGATCCCTGCCAGGAGAGGGAAGCAGAAGGTTGAGGCCAGAGGACGGTTTCAAAATCCTTATCCAAGGATTGACTTCTTTTCCACCAAATGCAAAATACACAGTGAACACACGTAGCAAAGAGCAAAGAAACCCATTTATCCAAGTTGATAACAAAATGAAAATCAGAGAAAATATACATATGAGAATCAATAGCAGACAATACAGACTGAATGATATCTCCCTTTGGAAATAAGATAGCTTAGCTCAACCAAGAGAAAGAGGCCCAGTTCTCATCAGAGAAGAAAATTTCTGAAAGTCTGGGTTTCTGGTTCCTCTCATATAGGCTTCATCCCAGAGTCTTAAAATGACAAAGGGACTCCCACAATAAATGTGATGTCCATGATGCCACTCTGAAGCAGTAAATATAGGACAAATTAAATCATACTAGGGCATGGACTAATGAACATGAAAACAAAGCAATGGCCTCAGATTCCCATCATTTACTAACACATAACTATGATGAGCATAGTAACATCTTTGTTCCTTTAGTGTAGAGCTGTCAAAGAGAATTATTTATATGAAAACTATTTTGTTCAGTTGTTTGTCTATAGAATCTGCTTTAAATATTTTAGCTGAAGAAGGACTTACAGAGTTTCCTCTAGTAATACATGTCTACCTTAAGGAAAAAATATAAGGCACTAGATTTACCAGTATGCCTCTGATATTAATAATTTGTTTATGGCAATATTATTCAAACACATGTCAAATCTAAGAAAAAATGTGTCCATATTTTTTTACTATCTGTTATGAGGTAAACATAAAAAATGACTGCAAACAGGACTTTATAAAAAGCCTTTGAAAAATGGTGACATTAGTTTTAGCTCCTTGTTAGTTTCCTTGTTATTGTCCATTACCAGTGCGATCTGGAAATATTTTATGAAATATTGAACTCTGAATGATAAATAAAATGTCATAAATGATACTTGGTTTCGTTTATTCTTTTTTAATTTCTTTGTTTCTTGTTTTTGTTTTCAATTCAATTTTTTATTCAATTTATTTTATTTTTATTGTTGTTCTGTCATTTTCAGTTGTGTCCAACTCTTTGTGACTGCATTTGGGGTTTTCTTGGCAAAGGTACTAGAGTGCTTTACCATTTCCTTTTCCAGCTCATTTTACAGTTGAGGAAACGAAGGCAAACAGGGTTAAGTGACTTGCCCAGGGTCATACAGCTGGTAAGTGTCTAAGGCCAGATTTGAACTCAGGTCTTTCTGACTCCAGACCCAGTGCTTACAAAGTAGAACAGGAAAAGATGATTGTACATGAAAAGGCAAATCCCTACTTATGTGTGGCTTGTTTTTCCTTTTAAGTATACAATAAATTCAGCATGTAACTTTCAAAGCTGTCCTGTTTGCTTAGGTTTCCTTCCTTCCGTCCTTCCTTCCCTCTTTCCTCTTATCATTACCCTTTTCTTCCTACAAACACACTTAACAAAAATACATAGTTAGGCAAAGGAAATCCCTTCATTGGCTGTTGGATGTAGTTTTGTAAACAGTATCTAACTTCATGGTGAGAAGAGGCTGGGTGATATGTTTTCTAAATGGCACAAATATCAATCAATCAATTAAGAAGCATTGATTATGTGTCTTCTATGTGCCAGGCATTGTACTAAGTGCTGGATCAGTTGCTGCTCTCAAGCAACTTACAATCTAATTCTGTCACATTGATTGGTGTGGCAGAAGTTAGTATTGTAGCACAAATACTTTCTTTAATTTTTTGCTACTTTAGTTGTTTTCATTGGCTTTCATGCACAACCTTGTTTGTAAAGATTATAAAGCCTTGATTATATCAGTATTTTCTCATTGTTTTCTTGTGGTATTATAGAATATTTCCCATACTTCTAGGGATATTGTGAAATTCTCCAGAGAAAAACGAATACTGGTTTTTAATTTTATGAAGAGGAGATAAAATATACAGGTTTAGAAACCATGATACTTAAGACTTTGTAAAGATTAGGAATGATTGCAAAGTGCAGAAAGTTCTGATTTATGGTAACTGATTTATGGTGTATTCTGGATTTTGTGCTTCCCCCCTCCCCTTGTATACTGTTATTTATTCTAAGACTTTACTTAATAAAAATTCACATGTACACAGTGCCTTAAATTTTAAAAATACTTTATGTACAGCAGTACCATGAGGTAAATAGTGCAAGTATTTCTGATTTTATAGAAGAAAAAACTGAGGCTCAGAGACATCAAGTCATTTGCCTGGAGTCTTACAGCTAATGTCAAATATAGGATTCAAAAGTAGAGCCCCTGACTACAAATCCTCTTCCCAGTCTCCTGTACCATGCCATTTCCCCTTCCTCAACAATAAGTTAAAGTAGATCTCTATATTGAAAGTTTGCAATGCACTGACACCATATTGCTAAAGCCCAAGTTGGATAATATCTGGTGGTTTCCTATCATCTTTGGGATCAAATAGAAAATCTGATATTTAAAGGTCATCACTACCCGGCCCCATCCTACGTTTCAAAACTTACTAAACGTTATTCCTGTCTTCAACTTCATGATCCAGTCAAACTGGTGTCTTACATAGGACACTCAGTCTCTCATTTCCATGGCTTTGCACTGGCTGTCTCTTATGACTGGAAGGTAATCATTCTTATTTCCACTTTTTGTAATCTGTCTTCCATAAAGATTCTGCCAGTACCACCTTCTGCATGAGACCTATTTTAGTTGCTTTCCCATGTTAGTGCCTTCCCTTTCAAGGTTACCTTATATCTACTTTGTATGTGTTTTGTATTTGTTTAATATGTACTTTTGCTCCCCCAATAAATTGTAAGTCTCTTGAAGTGGGAAATATTTTATCTTTGTATACCTAATATCTATTACAGTTCCTGACACTTAGCAGACACTTAATAAATGCTTATTATTTGACTAATAATAATACTTATTTATCCCTAATACAGTATTTGTAAAGTTATTTTTCCAGCATATGTGATCAAACTGCTGAGGTATCCAAATTTTCTCACCCAAATCTTCGTTAACACTAACACCAAGCATATGTAAGAGATAGTCAGATTACTAGTTTCAGCTTCTAGTTGCAGAAAAAGTATGTAGAAACAGGCCAATATATGTACTGATTTTGCGAATAATCTCCTTATGATCATGTTCTAATATAATGATTGTTTTGTTACATGCATTCAACAGAAATAAGTACTACTGAGAAGTTTTCATACAATACATGGCTTTACAACAAATCATAGTTTGTATTTACATAACCTTGCCATGTGGATGGATCAGTAGTAATCAGTTTCTTTGCTGTAAAGAGCATCCTTCATGGAAAGCTGCCAGACACAAGAGAACACAAATACTACGTACCTTCCTACCCCTTTTAGTAGGACACTGGCAATCTCCAATTTAAAAATAAGGTTGCATCTTAAAAGTTCATCTATGTTATTCATCTTACTATTTGTTGAGCAGTTATAGAGAACTTCTATCCTATTTAACAATTGAATCAATAATCTACTTTTGTTGTTTAACCAAGACATTCTGTGTTACTTGTAGTTGTAAGAAAGGAAGTCTCTCTTAAAAAAAATTATCTAGCATTTATTTGCTTTCCTGGTTACCCATTGGAAGAAAAAAAATAAAAAGAAAAGCTTCATAGCAATTATTAATAGTTAAGTAAAGCATAGTCAAGCAAAGCAAATTCCTGAAATGGTTATTTCCAAAAATCTATGTGTTATTCTGTATCTTGAGTTCATTAGCTCTCTGTTGGGCGGTGGGTAGCATTCTTTTTCATATTCCCTTTATAATTGTGGCTAGTTATTGAATTGATTAGAGTTCTCAAATTTTTCAAAGATTTTTACTTTATGATGTTATTGTTGAATAAATTGTTCTCCTAGTTATGCTCACCACAATATACGTTGGTTCATAGTCATGTCTTCACAATTTTCTCTGAAACCATAAATTTTTGTAATTTCTTATGGTACAACAATATTCTGTTACATTCCTATCCATTCCCCAGTAGCCAGGCATCCTCTTAGTTTCTAGTTCTTTGCCACTAAAAAAAGACCTGCTATAAATATTTTTATATTCATGTGCCTTTCCTTTTTCTTTGTTATCCTTAAGATATAGGCCTAGTAATGGTATTTCTAAGTCAAAGGGAATTTTTTTGGACTGTGGTTCCAGATTATTTTCCAGAAGAGCTAGACTAGTACACACTACCAACAGAGTATTAATGTGCCTGATTTTTTACAGCCTCTCCAGAATTTGTCATTTTGCTTTTTTTGGTCATCTTTGCCAGTCTGATAAATGTGAGATGAAACCTCAAAGTTGTTTTTAACTTGCATTTCCTAATTGTTAGTAATTTGATCATTTATTTATTTATTTTACTAATACTTTGTTTTTCCTCAATTACATGTAAAATTTTTTAGAACTTTTTTTAAGTTTTTAGTTTCATATTCTAGCTCTTCCTCTTCCCCTTTCCTGAGATGGTAAACAATCATGTAAAACATTTTTATATTAGTCATTTTGTACAAGAAGACTTAAGCAAGAAAGAAAAGGAGAGAGAAAAAAATAGTGTACTTCAGATATCAGTTCTTTCTCTGGAGGCAGATAGCATTTTTCATCATGAGTCCTTTGGGATTATCTTGGATCATTGCATTATTGAGAATAGCTAAGTCATTTGCAATTGATCATTGTACAATATTGCTGTTACTGTATACAATGCTTTC
Source organism: Trichosurus vulpecula (assembly GCF_011100635.1). Lineage (NCBI taxonomy): Eukaryota > Metazoa > Chordata > Mammalia > Diprotodontia > Phalangeridae > Trichosurus > Trichosurus vulpecula. The sequence continues at coordinate 284,617,411 of NC_050577.1, forward strand.
CTGGTTCTTTTCATTTCACTTTGTATCAGTTCTTGTAAGTCTTTTCAGGTTTTTCTGAAATCATCCTGCTTGTCATTTCTTATAGCATAATAATATCCCATTACAATCATGTACCAGAACTTGTTCCCCATTTGATGGACATCCCCTCAATTTCCAATTCTTAGCCACCACAAAAAGAACTGCTATAGATATTTTTGTACAAATAGGTACTCTCCCCCATTATTTATGTCTTTGGGATATAGACCTAGCAGTGGTATTGCTGGATCAAAGGGTATGCACAGTTTAATGTCCTTTGGGCATAGTTCTAAATTGTTCTCTAGAATGGTTTTATCAGTTCACAACTCCAGCAACAGGGCTCGGTCCCCAAACTACAGTGCTTTTGCTGGAAGGGTTAATCCAATGCTGGGCATGACTGGGCAGATTCTTGTTTTTTTTGGGCAGGGCAGTTGGGGTTAAGTGACTTGCCCAAGGTCACACAGCTAGTACATGTGTCAAGCGTCTGAGGCCAGATTTGAACTCAGGTCCTCCTGACTCCAGGGCCGTTGCTCTACTCGCTGTGCCATCTAGCTGCCCTGTGGGCAGGTTCTTCAGATGCTGAGCATGGCTGCTTCTTTGCTGAGCTGGAGAGGTAACTTAGTCATTGGGGTATTGCTGGACTAAGCAGGAAAGGTCCCTCTGTCCCTGAGAAACTGCTGCCAGAAAGTGCTGGGCAGGTAGCTTTGGTGTTGTGTGGTTCCTGGGCCCTGGAACTGGGCCAGGGTTTTTGCATTGTTACTTGGCTGCTGCTTTTGGGGTGGGCAGCTTGGTTGGCCACTGAGATTATTTTTTTCAGGATTTTGCGTCTCCGATGGATAGTCCATCCATTGTTCTCTGTAGTATCACTCTTTGATGAGAAGGTACAATCTTCTGCCACTTTCAGCTATTGTCTGTGTTGGGTTGTATAGTACTGTCTTCAGAGTGTTATGGCATCATTTTCAACTGCTTATGAACTACATTTAAAGCTAGATTAGAGGTGGCGGAAGTCTTTCCTCATTGATTGCCATACTGCCTTGACTCTGAGCTTTGTCACTTCCTTGCCTGAGGAGGCAGTAGAAATCTAATTTCTTAGTTTCAGTAATTCTTCCAGTTTTAGAGAAAGGGCTTATGATGATCAGCCAGAAAAACTCAAATGCTTCCTAGATTTCTTTGAGGTCTTACGCAGATGAATATTTTGGGACAAAGCAGTCTATGTACTAGAACAAGTTGACTGCTGGCCTTTTCATGTGTAGTTGAGCTATTCAAGCTTCAGAACCCTTCCTCAGAGAAGTCTTTTTTTTTTTTTGCACATAAATATTCCTCTCTTTTTACTAGGATTCTTCACCATGATCTTTGCTGAAATCTTACACAGGCGGGTCCATTATAACAAATACATCAGCCGAGACTGCAGAAGGGCATGACTAACACTTTCTTCTATCAGCTTTGATTCAGAATACCTCTCAGGTCCATCTGCTTCTTCTGGATCCCTTGGGAAGAGTCTGTCAATGAATTGCCTGGAATTTGAAGCTCTCCTTTGAAGGAAATAAAGCAACCTTCAGCACAGTACATACCGGTTCAATATCAAAGGCTTTTAACTTAATATGCTTCAAATTGTGACTGCTTACAGTAGTCTAATAATCTTTCGTTATTAGTTACATTATTCCTTCTTTACTTTAAATATATACAGTATCAGTATCCAGTTTTCATTTTATTTCCCTTATAGTCTTATTGGTGGCATGTTATAATCTTTGGTTTAGCTTGGCAGTTAACACAGAAGGTGTTAATGTACTTCATGCATTGTCAAGAGTGACATATTATATTAACAAAAACCTGTTTTAGATAAAGTTGATAGTAATTTTCAGGTTTTAGAAACCAAAGCTTCTTTACAATTATGATGCTTGTCCCTCATCAGTCCCAATCTTTTACAACTAATATGTGTTACTGTTACTGAGAAATGAAGATTCACATTTCTCCAAAACCTAAAGGCACAAACACAGTACTATCCTGAAATGAAGGAGAGAATTCTAATAAGCATTGAATTGGATTTCTTTTTTCCCCTTTTGCAGCTGCCTTCTAACCTAATTCTCATTGTTTATTCATGGGATGAAAGAAATGTTTTTAAGCATTCTCAACAGATACAAGTGATTTATATATTTTTTTTAAAAAAACACACTGGCTCAACGAGAGTTGCTAGGAAACTTGTAGTTTGAAGATAAAATCTCCCACTGAGCTTGTCTTCAGCTGGACAATAAAAATGTGTGATGGTAGCATGCCCTAATTTTCAAACTAGAAAAGTAATCCGTTACCTTGGCATGTATGCAAAAGGAGTGAATTATAGGCCTAATTTCATTTCTGGAATTGAAATTATTTTAATATTTTATTAAAAGTGATACATATTCTCAAGAGTTTATTATTTATTTAAAAAAGAATGACAGACCAAACAACATAACAATTTACTGGTTTGGCAAAATGGAAATTCTTTAAAGAAGTATAGAATGAAAAAAGTAAGTACAACCATTAAAAAGAGATTGTTAAATTTTATCAAATGCTGATGGAGCAATTTATAGATAATTTTTTCTTATGGATAAAATTATAAAAGTAAAGCAAAATTTTCAAAGCATTTAATTATGACAAATAGCAAGACTAATAAATAATGGGGTATACTGACTGGTACTGAAATGATTTCAAAAGAAATAAAATTGCAAACCTTACCAATTCAGCTATTAAGAGAAATATTCAAAAGATTTGATTCTATCTTTGTACTTTGTTTTCCCATTTCTCCTAAGAGAAATTGGTCAGTTGGGGTATTTTTTTTTGGTCTGTCAACTTTTGGTTATTTTCTGGAGAATCTAAAATTGAAGATCCAGTTGGGCAAGTAAATCCAAGAGCTTTAGGCATAAGAGCATTGTATTCCCTTCCCCTCACCAACATTCTCTCCCCAAAACTTTACTTATATCCCAGCCCCCATAAGCATTGTTCAGGAGGAGCAACCTTAATGGGGAAGGTAACCACCATCCTCACCACCAATAATACTAACTGCTGACCTATTACCACCAACAAAGAAAGACCCCAGACTACTAACTGCAGCAGTAAGGTATCTTGAGGGAGAGACACAAGGCAAAACACGCTACGTGTGTGAAACCTGCCACCTCCTTGATCACCATCACCTCTCAGATCCAGATGAAGAAAGTCCTAGGACCCTGCTTCCCAAAGCCCCACGACTAGCAGCTCCCCCAAGACTACCATCCTTGCTTCTAATCTGACAGGCTACTATTCATAATCTATGGAGTAAGCCTTGTGGATTAAGGGACAAGCAGCCATCACCTACAACTGACTGACTACCAATTATGGGCAGGTTAACCCAAGAAGTGTCACTCCTGTAGAACACTAAGAGTTGTAATACCACAGTAGACCTGCTTCTTACTCAGTCCCCACAGCTATCATCTAGGGAACCAACCCTTATTCAGATGCAAACTGACAGCTGCCTGCTGTAATCCATTCCACCTCAGAGGCCACAACTTCTGGAAACCCAGAAAAAGAAAGTTCTCATCCTAGTATCACTGAAATGCTAAATATCTCATCATTAGAAATAGATATGGTATTATCAATGTAAACGATACTACAGAAGATTCACTAGCTCTTACCTTACCACTATAGATGAGCCATTCCATCTTGTAGCTGAAACCGCATATCTGTGTTGTCATCCTCTATTAGAATGTGAACAGGGACTTTCTTATATTTCTGTTGGTATCCACAGTACTTGGCATATGATTAGTGCTTAATCAATGCTTTCTCATTTATTCATTCATTCAAAAATTCTGTTTTTCTCTTTATATGTGTTAATTCTTCTGATTCTGATGATTCTAATTCTGATGAACATATTGCTGAAGTAGAAAAATGGAAAAAGAAAAGAGATTTTGTAAAAGTGAATCAACAAATTTATTTATGCAGAACTGGAGTCTCTATAGAAGGGATTTTTCATGGTTTGGCAAAGGATTGTTGATTTTCATAGAAACTGGCAGATGTGTGTTGACCTTATTATGAGCATATCAAGAGTCACATGAGCAGCCATTTCTCCTCCAAATAAAACAGTTCTTAGGGATATGGACAATAGAGGGGGGAGATGGTCTTTATTTACTATAGAAAAAGGGGGAAAGACAGTAATGTACAGAAAGGACATTCTGCAAGACAAAAGGAACAAAAGTTTGGCTTCCTTTAACAACCTCTCCTCCAACTTATAGCATCATGCTTAACATTCCAGGGGCCAATGGACCTGTGTAAACTTTTCATTAGAAACCACTTGAAAGTAATCCTAAGATCAGATTAATACAAACATTTTTAAAACACTTTAAAAATGCTTTTAAAAATTTATACCACCCTGCTGTGCTATAATTCCTCAACTAAAAACATCTCTTGGTAATAGAAATACTATCTGTTCCATTAATAGATTTATCTTTAAAGGCAGATAATTGAAAAATATCAGTGAGTAGAAGCTCTCTAGACTGTAATTATAATTATTCTTCTTTATTTTAATTACATTTTAGCCCCCATTGTCACAGAAAAAGAAAAACAACACAAAGACAATTGATTCTATGGATAATAAAGGTAACCTTTTTATTATCGTTCTTTTGGATTCCTCTGTAAACTGTGACACTGTTAATCCAGAGTTAATGCCCTGTCTGGGTTTGAGTTTGGTCAAAGAGGAATGTATAACCTTTTCTTTCCATTCACTATGAATATAACCCTGCAACATCCACAGACTGGTGGCTTGTGTTACATGAGTAATATGAAGACAATTGCTTCTTCTAACAATCGCCCTTCTACTCTCTAATCATACATCTAAATCCTCTGTTGTCCAATGCAAATATTAAATCACTGGAAATGGTAGTAAGATATCATGAGGTTAAAAAAATGGTATGTTTAATTTGTTTTTCTTCCTTCCAAACCTAACAGTGTAGTTTCCCAATGAAACTTATTGATATGCGTCTGATTAGGAATTTGAAAACAACAAATGGGCTAATACCTAATGATACATTTATAATCCCTATAGTTCTATCTGACCTCAATAGGTTTTAGTATTGGAGTCATTTGGCTAGACATGTTGGAGGTTTTCCCAAATCTCTTTTGACTATTACAGTTTTAGTCAGGATAATAATATGCATCTTATATGACCGTGCTGAAACATAAAAATGAAATATTTTATTTGACCATGAGTATAACTTTTTATAATACAGGAAATAACATGAAAATTTCCACTCCATATTTCCCTGTGGCAATAGTGAGGCACAGAAAGAGGCTGACTTAAAAGGATCGTATGATTTCCCTATCTAGCATTGAAAAACTGAGATGGTAAGTCATCTTAATCAACAAGCATTTATTAAGCACTTACTTTGGCCAGGCATTTTGCTGAGTCTGGGGATACAGACAAAGACAAAAATAGTTCCTGTTTTCAAGGAGAAGACAATATGTAAATGTATCAGTGAGGCAAGATTCATGATCTTGAGGATGACCATGAACATGCCTATATTGTTCGGAATTGCAAAGTATGAAAAACTCTCTAGGTAGAAGGCAGAGGAAGTATAACATTTGTTTAGACACCAGAGGATCAAATCCCAAGACCAATAACTCCAATTTGATATAGTAGTAATTATATTCCAAAACCAGTAAGCCCACCTCAATGTAGCAACAAGGAAATTATACCATAGTATTATAGCAAGGAACCAAGTCATCCTATAACCTTCCTCCATGCTAGAGCCTCCCATAAACACTCATGAATCCTAATTGTCTGCTTCCCTGTGTTCTCCCTCCCCTCAGTTCTCTGGTCTCCTCAGCTCCCTGGTTTCTACATTCTCTGCTCCACACTCTTTCTGTGGCTGTGTTGACTCTGAGTTCCTGCTCCTTCTCCTTGGGCTGACTTCCAACTTCTGAATTTTCTGCCAATTCTGAGTTGTATGGTTACCTTCTGGGTGTATTTATATATATATATACACTCTTTTTAGGGCCTGAGGGCTTGTATTGGAAACCAAAAATGGGCTCCTTAGCACTTAGTCAACAAATGCCCTTGACTAGTTTGGCTTTTTCCCCTGAACTGAATGCTGTTTGTATGTTGGACTGGAGTAAGCTTGTCGGCCCCTTCACCTTGCTTCCCTTGCTTAAGCTGATGGAAAGAACCTGTGCTTTCCCGGTCAACCCCTTCACCTTGCTTAAGCAGATTGAAAGAACCTGTGCTTTCCCTGGCGTACCTTACACCCCCGCAGAAGCTGGATGGTTAAAAGCAGCTCCCGTTGGAGCCAGAGGCTGCTATAGCTACAGCTACAGCCACAGCCACAGCCACAGCTGAAGCAGGAGCTGCCAGTAGCAGAGCTGACCTACGGGAGGAAGCTGAACAAAGACTTCAGGCCAGTGGGTAATCTTTTTACCATAGAGGGGGAAGCATGATTTTGCTTTACGCAATCATGCTTCTCTGTAGCCTCCTGGTTACTCTTTCAAGGCGTACTTATTGGGCCTGGAAGCTTTTGATCAATATATCAAAATGGGGTTGCTGGTTCATGGGTTGGTTACTGTGGAGCCTAAATATATGTTTTGATTCTTCTGCCTTCTACTTTGAGAGTTTCTTATATCCGGCGGTTCCGAACCTTTCAGACATGTTTATGATCCTCTTTGAGATTATAAACTCTGCCCTCCTAATACATTTGGCGACGAGGATGGGATCGCTAGGTATAAGATCTCTATTTAGAAGCAGAACAATTTCAGAGGAAGAGATGAATATCCCAGGATGGGAGGATCCATTTTATTCCTCCCTAGCAAAGGAATTGGCTAAAAAAGCTGGACCCTGTGAAAACTGGGAACCAAGGCTATGGAGAGGAGATCCTAGGGATTTAGAAAAGTGTTTACAAGAAGTTGGGATTCAGTCAGGGGCATCACTATCTAGGCAAAGCTGGATAGTGTTATCAGCCTACCGGCTAGTATACGAAAGATTGAGATTAAGTGAAAGACATAGGGGCACTCCTACCCCACAGCAAGAAGGGGAATCTCAGATAGCAGGAGACCAAACTGACTCAAATGAGAACTTTTCTATTAATGTGGCTAGGAGCAACAGGAGACCAAATAAGCCAAGAGTGCATTCCAACCCAGCCCAGAAAGAGCCTGACCGCCTGCTTCGTCCTAGCCATGGTGGCAGAGGAAGTGAGTGGGGGGAAAATGAGACAACGTTAGGGGCTGAGGCACAAAACACTTCTGGGGTTCAGGATGTGCCTCACACAGAGAATAGGAGATGGTTAAATGATCAGACAAGGGCTCGACCCATACAAAGGAGGAAGACAGAAACCCGAGGTGAAGATTCAGTTACAAGGGAAATTAAGGAAGATTTCTCACCGCAAGAGGTCACAGATATTTTGAGTAGATTCAGCCAAAGAATAGGAGAACCACTGATATCTTGGATGGTAAGACTCAGTGATCAAGGGGCCAGTGGAATATCAATAGATAGGACAGACTGTATGAGATTCATAGGTATCAGCCATGATCCTCTAGTTCAACAAGCTTTTAGGGAACATCATCAGCAAGGAGATGGTGATAGCAGGACTACTCTGTTGGCGTTAGCCGCTGTGGGATGCAATAAGAGATATGCTAGTGATTCTGTGTGGCCCACTGAGCACAGACCCTGGTATTCACTTAGAGATTGTATCATGAGACTAAAGGAGGAGGTGATGAAGACTGCCATTATGATAGGAACCGCAGACAAATATTACAATGATCCAATGGGACTGCCTCATAGGAATTTAATAATTAGGACAGCTCCCCCTGCTTATAAACAACTAATTTTGAATTTATTACTTGGAGAAGTAGGGAGCCGTCTTACAAGAGTGATAAATAAGATTTTACAGTTACATGACTTAGGTGACTGGGGAAGGGATAGATCTCGAGAGAGAGAAGGGTGAATAACCAGCAAACTTGGCGCCAAAGGAGAGTAACAAGGAAAGAAATGTTTACTGCTCTATTGAGAGCAGGGGTAGGTTTTGAAATGATAGATGGCATTCCAACCAATGAATTATACAGAATGTACAGAGATAAAGGACTTGGTAACAGGAGAAATAGGGAAATAAGAACTGCTCCTGCAAGCCCACAAGCCACTCAGAGAAAAGGTGACCTTGTGTGATTAACAGATGAAAACTTGTACATTTGGGGAAAGGCTGGGAGGACAATCCTAGTCTCTACCTAGGATGGGATCCTCTTAGTTTAATTTTCCCATTGTGTTTCCTTGTACATCTGGGGAAAGGCTGAGAGGACAATCTTAGTCTCTATCTAGGGTGGGATCCTCTTGGCTTCCTCATTATGTTCCTTTTGAAAAGAAACATTTCCCACCTGAGTTTGGCTCTGATGTTGGATCTTTGCATAACTGAAATCTCAACCAAACTTGAGATGATTTTATTTGAAGAATAATAGTCCATACTTGTCTACTCTTTTTGTCCTTTGTTTTGGCTAACGTTGTTGCTAGTTCTGTTTCCTTTAGGCTTAACCACCCTGCACTTTCTGGTGACTGCCTAAGCACATAGCATTCTTGGAATTCCTGCCAGCTCGTTAAAGAACTGACCTCTGGAATGGGACTTTTTGGGGCAGGGCCATCTCTACATCCAATTTCAGCATGAAGAAGCTATGGAAAATGAGACCTTCACCCCTTACCCCAAGATTTTGAGCCCCAATCATTCAAGGGGGGGTGGGAATGATGATAGTGTTCTATGTTTACTTATTTTGTGTTATCTTTGCTATGTTGTTTTATTATTATGATATTATTGATCCTATGTAATGGATACAAGGATTTAGGGGTGGACATTTGAATTATTAATAATTATTTTGGGGATGATTGATTGAAGAGATTATCTTGCTGGGACCTAGGGGTGGATCACATTTGAATCGTAAACCAATATTTAGGAATGTCACCAAATGATATGTTTTGCTTTATAATGAATGATATGTTTTAGTTTCCTTTGTAATTGGATCACAATGTATGTTCTGGGATACATGGCTGGTTAGATTATGTATCCTATAACAAGGGGTGGAGTGTATTGGCAACCAAAAATGGGCTCCTTAGCACTTAGTCAACAAATGCCCTTGACTAGTTTGGCTTTTTCCCCTGAACTGAATGCTGTTTGTATGTTGGACTGGAGTAAGCTTGTCGGCCCCTTCACCTTGCTTCCCTTGCTTAAGCTGATGGAAAGAACCTGTGCTTTCCCGGTCAACCCCTTCACCTTGCTTAAGCAGATTGAAAGAACCTGTGCTTTCCCTGGCGTACCTTACACCCCCGCAGAAGCTGGATGGTTAAAAGCAGCTCCCGTTGGAGCCAGAGGCTGCTATAGCTACAGCCACAGCCACAGCCACAGCCACAGCTGAAGCAGGAGCTGCCAGTAGCAGAGCTGACCTACGAGAGGAAGCTGAACAAAGACTTCAGGCCAGTGGGTAATCTTTTTACCATAGAGGGGGAAGCATGATTTTGCTTTACGCAATCATGCTTCTCTGTAGCCTCCTGGTTACTCTTTCAAGGCGTACTTATTGGGCCTGGAAGCTTTTGATCAATATATCAAAATGGGGTTGCTGGTTCATGGGTTGGTTACTGTGGAGCCTAAATATATGTTTTGATTCTTCTGCCTTCTACTTTGAGAGTTTCTTATATCCGGCGGTTCTGAACCTTTCAGACATGTTTATGATCCTCTTTGAGATTATAAACTCTGCCCTCCTAATACAGGGCTTCACACTGAAGCATCAAAGGAGTGTAGGCCTGGGGCTTAGCACCTAGTAAGTAAAGGGTGCAGGCCTGCCTACAAACGAACCTCTTTTAACTGGCCCCACCTGAGGCTTATTGAGTGGGCAGGAAACATCTTTAATCACATTATCACCATAGTAAGTAAGTGGGTAGAGATGGAAGGTAATCTCAGAAGACTAGCCAGTGGAATGGGGGAGGAGTAGAGGAAGAGGACTAAGAAAGGTTTCCTGCAAAGGTTGAATTTAAGTTGGAATTCTTGAAAGAAGTCAGTGAAGCTAAAAGGCATAGGTAAAGGTGCAGAACACTCCAAGAATGAGGAATAAACTTATTCAGGTGACTCCCTATCCCCTTCAGGATCAAATATAAAATTCTCCATTTGGCATTCAAAGCCTTTGTAACCTAACTCCCCTACCTTTCCCATCTTGTTATACCTTACATCCTCTTCCCTCTACATATGCTTAGGTCCAATGACACTGGCCTTTTTGCTCTTCCACAAACAAGACATTCCAGTCTCTCATCTCTGGGCATTTTTTGGGCTATCCATCATTCTTGTAATAGGGGACATCTTATGCCCCTGACTTTCCTGGTTTCCTTCAAGTTCAGTTAAAATTCTACCTAATAATAATTTGTTGTTGTTTTGACAGCTGTTTTGTCTAACTCCTTGTGACCCCATTTGGGGTTTTCTTGGCAAAGATACTAAAATGGTTTGCCGTTTCCTTCTCTTTCCTTTTACAGATGAAGAAAATGAGGCATACGAGGTTAAGTGACTTGCCTAGGTTCACACAACTAGTAAGTCTGAGATCAGATTTGAAATCAGGTCCTTCTGACTCCAGGGCTGGCACTCTACCCACTGTGCTACCTAGCTTCCCCAATAATAATGATAGCTAATATTTTTGTAATGTTTACTATATGTCAGACTCTCTGCTAAGCACTTCCCAAGTATTATCTCATTTTATCCTCACAATGACCCTGAGAGGTAGGTGCTATTATTATCCCTTTTTAAAGAAAATGAAGGAAATGAGGAAAATAAAGGTTAAATGATGTGCCAAGGATTAGACAGCTAGTAAGTATCTGAAATTAGATTTGAACTTTGGTCTTTCTGACTCCAGGTCCAGTACTCTGTATACTGTGCCACCTAGTGTCTTTTCCAACACCTCTTAATTTAAGTGCCTTTTTGTTAATTATTTCCGATTTATCCTGTATAGCTTGTTTATATGTATTTGTTTGCTTGTTGTCTCCCCTATTAGATTGAGAGTTTCTCAAGGGTAGAGACTGCCTTTTACATTTCTTTATATCCCCAGTACTTAGTCACATAATAGGTGCTTAATAAATAAATCACATAGTAATGTTATTACAATAATATTACAAGTAATAATGTTACAATAAACCACATAATAAATGTTTAATAAATTATTTTTGACTGCCTGACTGGTTGGCTTCATTTTGAATTGATAATATCTATGTATTGTGACTGTTGTGGCTCACTGTCCCAGAGCCAGGCTGCTGCATATTCACCTCAAGGTTCCTGGAAATCTTGAGGTTTCTGGATTATCTCTTCCCTACTTCCATAGGCATAAATCCCTATATGCTGTATTATCCTCATCTGTTATTGGGCCCATAACTAGTGCTGCAGTTCCACTTAACACTGATTGGCTTATACAAAATAATATTTATGTCAAAGGTATACTAGAAACAAAGTACATACATTTTCCCTAACTTCAAGGGCATAATTTCCTTTAAAACAATTTTGGTCTCAGGATGGAGTAGGCTCACCATAACTGAGCTCCTACATAGAATTAGTCCCACCAAATTCACATCTACATTCAGTATGACTGTGGTCAAAGAGCCTGCTATTCTCCATATGGTTAGTCGTTTAGAGCCAATTGCAAAATGTCCTGCTTGTTCCACAATCTCTCTAATAAAGGCACTTTCCTTACATACAATAAAAACCATGACAGTTTTGCTGCTGTCAGAAGTGAAGGAGATATTATAAATGACAACTAGCTTGTCTGGATACCACAGGCCCTTATTTCCATGTAGAAACTTGTCTGGTAAGCAGAGTATGATAATTCGTGTAATCTTCAGAAATCCATCAAGTTGGAGGGGCTTTGATTCCATGTGAGTTTGGATTTTGATGGTTGTAGGTGACCAGGAAGCTATGTCAAGGGAAGCAAAGGCTAGTTAGGTGCCAAGGACAACTTTGTTGCTTTTTAGGGAAAACTAATTCCTGTGTTGGGGAAAGAAGAAACCACGTTCCTATCAAGAGAGGAATCCCCAGCAACTCCAGCACTCTCGGAGGTGGCCACTGGCTAGAATATGAGGCTAACCCTTGGCCTGGCTGTTCAGAAGATAAGGACTTAGAGGAAGACAGTGTAAGAGCTAAATATAACAATGACTATTCAGTAGTCATTTGATGTTCAGTGTGTAAGTCTTAACTAGGAAAGTACGATAGTAGTTATCGCTGCTGTTAGTTTAGCTTATCTAAGGTTCCGTCAACATGTAAAACACAATTATTAAGTGTGCAAGGTAGAATTTCAATCTATGTCTCTTGTCTTATGCTATATTTACTATGCCACTTAGCATTTTAAAATATAAGGCAATTACAGGTTCTCTATCTATATACATAGTACAGTTCTATTGTCTTTTTTTTCAGGTTTGTTTCCTTTATGAGTGAAACCAATTTCTTGAGATCACATCTGTATGGTTGAATGTATACGTACTAATATCTGTGGTGTTACTTAACATACTCATTTTGAGTATGAAAGTTAGTATCAGCAGTGTGGATTTTGCGTTCTTTTTGCAATTTGCCTATAGTAAACCATGGGAGCTCATTCATATTCTTTATTTCTTACTTAAAAACAAACAAAGAAACAAAGCTTTTAAGCAGACCTACAATGCTTGCCTGATTGTGACATGAGTCTAAATAGCCTACCTGACATCTATATGGACTGCATGTTCATAGATAAGATTTTCCTGATGGCCTCGAAACTGAATTACTGATTTCAAGTGCTTAAGTTTGGGAAACCTCACATGTCTTTGGGCTTTTCTGAATTTGTTTCCTTTTAAACTAGGCTATTTATCCTAATGAGGAAGGTGAATGTGAACCTCTATTTGTATTTTCTGAGGTGTTGCAGGAGTCCATTGGGTAATTTTCTGGTGCCCTATGTGTTGCAGAGACCCAAGAAATCTTTCAACCAAGCAGTTTGACTTCTCACCTAAAGCATGATCCCAAGTCAATCCCTGGGGAGAACTGTACTTAATTTTTGGTTCTTACACATGGCCATCTTTACATTGCTACTTACGCTGTGGACACTTCACAGACTGGAAGAGGATAACTTTGAGAAAGACCTAGATCATTTAGACATAACACCAAAACCTCCAGTAAACTGGATGAGGTTGGAGAATGGTCCATCTTTAGCTTAATAAAAGAAGCTAAATTGCTCACCATGATATTTCGTATTATAGGCAATATTCTGAGGAGAATTCCAGCAGTGTCACATAGCCAAGAGCATAGGTGAGGATAAGTAGGGCATTCCATACAAAAGTAGCATTGTTGTTGACCTCAGATGACATGTTACAACTGGTCCCACACAGATAGTCTTAACCTAGCCCAGTCCTTGGATACATATAATATAATCTCTTATTTTGCATTCTAGATATTTCATGCTCCTTTTAGGTTGCATTGTTTTCAAGCTATATGCTTAAAGTAACTGATATAGAATTACCATCCTTTTGACAAGATAAAGAAGAGCCCAAATGTGTGCAGGACATACTAATGTCTTCTATATAGAGAAAGATTATTCAGTCTTATATTTAAGTAAATAAAATTTCAAAGGCTAAATGGTCTTTAAATGTTTTTAACATATATCTGAACCTTGAAAAATCAAAAGCCCATTTCTTTTTTTATTTTTTATTTAATTTATTTAATGTATTTAGTTTTCAGCATTGATTTTCACAAGAGCTTGAATTACAAATTTTCTCCCCATTTCTACCCTCCCACCCACTCCAAGATGGCATATATTCTGCTTGCCCCATTCCCCAGTCAGCCCTCCCTTCTGTCACCCTACTCCCCTCCCATCCTCTTTTTCCTTACTTTCTTGTAGGGCAAGATAAATTTCTATGCCCCATTGCCTGTGTATCTTATTTTCTAGTTGCATGCAAAAACATTTTTTTTGAACATCTGTTTTTAAAACTTTGAGTTCCAAATTCTCTCCCCTCTTCCCTCCCCACCCACCCTCCCTAAGAAAGCAAGCAATTCAAAATAGGCCACATGTGTATCATTATGTAAAACCCTTCCACAGTACTCATGTTGTGAAAGACTAACTATACTTTGCTCCTTCCTAACCTATCCCCATTTATTCAATTTTCTCCCTTGACCCTGTCCCTTTTTGAAAGTGTTTATTTTTGATTACCTCCTCCCTCTATCTGCCCTCCCTTCTATCATCCCTCCCCTTTTTTATCTTCTTCCTCCTTCTTTCCTGTGGGGTAAGATACCCAATTGAGTGTGTATGTTATTCCCTCCTCAGGTCAAATCTGATGAGAGCAAGATTCACTGATTCCCCCTTACCTGCCCCCTCTTCCCTCCCAACAGAACTGATTTTCTTGCCACTTTTATGTGAGATAATTTACCCCATTCTATCTCCTTTTCTCCCTCTCTCAGTGTATTCCTCTCTCATCCCTTAATTTGATTTTATATTTTTGGATATCATCCCTTCATATTCAACTCACCCTGTGCCCTCTGTACACATCATCTTTCCATGTAGGAATGTAAACAAAACAGTTCAACTTTAGTAAGTCCCTTGTGATTTCTCTTTCTTGTTTACCTTTTCATGCTTGTCTTGATTCTTGTGTTTGAAAGTCAAATTTTCTGTTCAGCTCTGGTCTTTTCACTGAGAAAGCTTGAAAGTCCTCTATTTTACTGAAAATCCATATTTTGCCTTGGAGAATGATTCTTGGTTTTGCTGGATAGGTGATTCTTGGTTTTAATGCTAGCTCCATGGACCTCTGCAATATCGTATTCCAAGCCCTTTGATCCCTTAATGTAGAAGTTGCTAGATCTTGTGTTATCCTGATTGTGTTTCCACAATACTCAAATTGCTTCTTTCTGGCTGCTTGCAGTATTTTCTCCTTGATCTGGGAGCTCTGGAATTTGGCGACAATATTCCCAGGAGTTTTCTTTTTGGGATCTTTTTCAGGAGGTGATTGGTGGATTCTTTCAATTTCTATTTTACCCTCTGGTTCTAGAATATCAGGACAGGTCTCCTTGATAATTTCTTGAAAGATGATATCTAGGCTCTTTTTTTGATCATGGCTTTCAGGTAGTCCAGTAATTTTTAAATTATCTCTCCTGGATCTATTTTGCGGGTCAGTGGTTTTTCCAATGAGATATTTTACATTGTCTTTTTTCATTCCTTTGGTTCTGTTTTATAATATCTTGATTTCTCATAAAGTCACTAGCTTCCACTTGCTCCAATGTAATTTTTAAGGTAGTATTTTCTTCAGTGGTCTTTTGGACCTCCTTTTCCATTTGGCTAATTCTGCCTTTCAATGTATTCTTCTCCTCATTGGCTTTTTGGAACTCTTTTGCCATTTGAGTTAGTCTATTTTTTAAGGTGTTATTTTCTTCAGTATTTTTGGGTCTCCTTTAGCAAGTCATTGACTTGTTTTTCATGGTTTTCCTGCATCATTCTCATTTCTCTTCCCAATTTTTCCTCTACTTCTCTAACTTGCTTTTCCAAATCCTTTTTGAGCTCTTCCATGTCCTGAGACCAGTTCATGTTTTTCTTGGAGGCTTTTGATGTAGGCTCTTTGACTTTGTTGACTTCTTCTGGCAGTATATTTTGGTCCTCTTTGTCACCAAAGAAAGATTCAAAAGTCTGATTCTGAATCTGAGTGTGTTTTTGCTTCCTGGCCAAGTTCCCATCCAACTACTTGACCTTTGAGTTTTTCCTCCGGGTATGACTGTTTGTAGAGTAGAGAGTACTTTGCCCCAAGCTTAAGGGGCTGTGCAGGCTCTGCACTCCTGCTCTGATTTGCCACTTAATTCCTCCCACCAGGTGTGCCTGGGACTAGAAGCACCTGCAGCTGTAGTTCCTCCCTCAGAGCTGGACCACCTCCCTTGCCCCTGGGGCGGTGGCCGAACCTCCAACCCCTTTCACTGTGTCCCTGAAGCTTTTCCCACTAACATTTTCTGTTGTCTTTGGTGTTTGTGGGTTGAGAAGTCTGGTAACTGCCACAGCTCACTGATTCAGGGCACTATGACCTGTTCCTCCTGGCTCCCAGTCTGGTTGATTTGGGCCCAGCTCTGTGGGTTAGACCTTACCCAGCAACCATCCAGGCTGTCCTGGGCTGGAGCTCTGCTTTCTTCTGCTAT
Source organism: Trichosurus vulpecula (assembly GCF_011100635.1). Lineage (NCBI taxonomy): Eukaryota > Metazoa > Chordata > Mammalia > Diprotodontia > Phalangeridae > Trichosurus > Trichosurus vulpecula. Next base: position 284,633,556 of record NC_050577.1, read on the forward strand.
TCTTTGGGTTCTGCAGCTCTAGAATTTGTTCAGAGCCATTTTTTTTATATGTTTCTGGTGGGACCTGGAGGGGAGCTCACACAAATCCCTTCTTTCCAGCTGCCATCTTGCCTCCGCCCCTGAAAAATGATTTGTTGTATCTGTGACAAATTTTATTGTAAAACGTTTTAAGTGAGCACTATGTAGTAGCAGCTATTATGGAAATTGTATTAGGATTTTTTTAAACAAAGAAAAAATGTGGTCTCAGAAGCTTTTGCCTTTTCACAAATAAACATGAACAGTTTTCTTTAATTTACATAAGTAAGGGTGCCACTTGTAATATAAGTGCTTAATTTAAATTATCCATTTTACACTTAAATTTGCTTTCTATTTCTTGTTTATTTATAAATTGTTCATCTATCCATAAGTCTGATAAGTAACATGTTCTGTGTTCTAATTTTGTTATGATATCTCTCTTTATATCTAGGTCGTGTATCTATTTTGACCTTATCATGGTAAATGGTCTAAGCATGTAAGATATTGTTCTATGCCCACTTTCTGCCATGCTCCTTTCCAATTTTCTCAGTCATTTTTTAATCAAATAATGAATTATTATCCTAAAATCTTAAGTCTTTACACTTGTCAAATACAAGGTTATTATTGTATTTGCTGCTGTAAATTGTATGTCTACTCTGTTCCATTGATCTATCTTTTTATTTCTTAACCTGTACCAGATGGTTTTGATAATTACTGGTCCTGCTAAAACTACTTCGTATACCTTTTTTTCATTATTTTCTTTGATATTCTTGATAGTCTTTTCAATGAGTTTAGCTACAAAGGGCAGAAGAGAAACTATCTTAGCAGGGAGGAAAGGATCAAGTAAGGGCTTTTTCAGGATAGGGGAGACATGTTTGTAAGCAGAGGGAAATGAGCCAGTAGAGAGGAAGAGATTGAAAATAAGTGAGAGAGTGGAGATGACAGAGGGGACATTCTGTTGGAGGAGATGGGATGGAACAGGATCACTTGAATATATGTATATGTACATACATACATGTAAGACATTGACAAATGGATGTGAATGCATATCAAATGATATGAACAAATGGTTCTCAAAAGAATTATGACCTATTAACAACTATATGAAGAATTACTCCAAATCTCTAATGGGAAGAGAAACGTAAATCAAAACAATCCTGGGGTTTTACTTCACACAAAATAATTTGAAAAAGATGAAAAAAATAGAAATAGCCAGTGCTGGAAGGGCCACATAAAGCTTGGCCCATTGATAAACTAATATCGATATGCTGATATTGGAGAAAATTACTGGAATCAAGCAAAGAAAAAGTGAGTGAAGTATCTCTAGCCTTCAGCTTAGAGATATTTATATTAACAACAGTGCTTTGGTGGGAACAAGAAACTAAAACTAAAATAGATCTAGTGGCCATGGGCATGCAGGAAATAACTCATTCCAGAAAGGGAGTGATCCTTTCTATCTAGCCAATTTGAATTTCAATTCTGGCTATGCAGCTGATCAAAGGAGGCTACACTCACTCATGAAGTAGGAGACCTAGAATGCCTCCATATCAGGAGATCTGTGCTTGCCCAGGCAAGCCCATTCAGGGTGCCTCTATGTTAGGTGACCTGGGTTTGCTACAAAGTCTGCTTATGTTAAAATATAAGAGAAGTCAAGACTACTGACTTAACACTTCATCTTTAGCTTAGCTCTACACTGTAAAAACAACTCCTGTAGGGTCCATATCTTCTGATAAGCCAGGAGCTTGGGCTTCCTCCTCCTACCAGCTTCCAGTAATGGATAGATACATTAACCCTCAAGATGACTTTTTGGCCTCTGTAGTCAGAGAAGGAATACAAAACAGAAGAGGCAGCTAGGAGGTCAAGGTCCAGACTCAGGCTTTCCTAAGTCAGGAAAGCTTCCATATATGCAGAGTTTCCATTTTTTTGTTAGAGTGGTGGTAGAGCCCCTCTTCCTTTTTTTAACCTCTTTAAAAAGTCTGAGAAAAAGAAAGTTGCTTGTCATGCATTCTGGAGAAGGAAAAGTGAACCAGAGGGTGGAGTCACTCCTTTTAAAGTCTACTGACTGGGCAATTTTTGGTACAATGGCTAATCCTCTCTATGGAGCTTTGACACAACTTCCACCCACCCCTACCTTCTCCATCCTTGGAGATGGGGAGAAGCGGAAAAGGAACAAGGGAAAAGCCAGCCTTTTTTATTCCAAAATGCCAAATCCTTCAAAGCTGGGCATGGTTTACTAGAGGTGCAGGCTTAGTCTTCCATGTAAAGTGTCCAGGCCAGAACACATGGGTCACCTGAAGTGGCCAAGGCAGTCTTATCTTTGAAAATTCTTCATGGAATGACCTCTATGGCAATTACATTGGAATATATGGGAAAAGTTCTATACAGACTCATATGCATTCTTAAAGAGAGACTCTAAACACCTTTTTGTATTCAAATCAAGAAGAGAGAAGGGGGGAAAAACATTAGGGTAATTCTGTTTTTATAATTTTCTGATTGCATGTCAAAGATAAGAATAGCATTTGTTGAATGATATCTGGATGATCATAGTCTGGAGAGATAATCATTTCATTTTTTTGACCACATTCATCTGGATATCTTTCTAGCCTCAAGTCTTCTCTTGTTTACCCATCACAACTCTGACAGACTTATTTATATCAATTGAGGAATCAAACTTGTCTCTATCTTCAGCCATCCCAGTGTAGTGGTCAACACAGGTGTGGCTGGTCTTTGAAAAGATGCATACTTCTCTAAGGTATAGATGCTCTGCCTGCACTTCAATTTTGTCAAGCCATAGACTGGTTGGAGCTTGTAGGGGTGGGGGTCAGAGTAGATGTAGGTGAAGATGAGAGAGGAGCAGCAGGAGATGAAGATAAAGTTGGGTGGGTTTAAAGGCAGCTGTGGCCTTACCTAAACTGCTCAGCAGTGAACTGGTAGACAGATTAACTCACTTACTGGTGCAAAAGTCTTCTTTCCTCTCCAGTTACCCCCACCCCAAGTGCTGCAGGTTACCAACGCACATGATTGCTTCCTAGCCATACATTTTCATGTTTTTCTTCTTTCCTGATGCAGGTGGTTAGTATTTCCTGACTACACATGACAAAAGTTAATGAAGCTCTTTTGGAGTTAAACCTAAGCACTGTTGCATACAAGATGAAGATGTGGTTTTTGATCAGTTACCTAATTACAATGTGCTTCATATCCTGTCTAGCAGGTAAGATAGTCTATTGGCATAATTTGCATAAATTAAAGTATTTTCAGTTTTTAGTAACTCCTCTCCGTTACTCATTCCATTTCCTTCCTACTTTTCTGTTGGGTAAAATAGATTTCTGTACCCAATTTAGTGTGTTTGTATATACATATATATGCATACATATATACAAAATATATATGTATCTATGTATATATGTACATATACATATATATTTCCTTCTTTGAATTTAGATGAGAGTGAGGTTCAAATGTTGTCCTACCTGCCTCTATGTCCCTCTCCACTGTAAAAGTTCGTCCTTGTGTGCCTTTTTATGTGAGACAGTTTTGCCCATTCTTCCTCTCCCTTCCCCTTTCTCTTTGTGCATCCACCTTTCTTGCCCATCCATTTTTTTTAACATCATCCCAACATAATCAACATATTCTTACACCCTCTATCTATGTAAAATCCTTCTAACTGCCCTAATAATAATAAAGTTCTTAGGAGTTACATGTATCATCTTCTCATATGGGAATTATATTAGCAAGGTAATAATCATAATATAGATGTCAATATGCCTATGCAGTTCTATATCATAAAATATAAGGGACTTTCCATATAGGAGGTAGAAGTAAACTGTTGATTCAGACATCAGAGAACCCTATCCCAAAACCAATAACCCCATTCCATCATAGCAGCAAAGAATTCAAAAAACAATATCACAGCAAAGAACCACTCCATCCCAAAGCCATCTGCCCCCCTGCTGGAGTCTTCCTACAAACACACTCACAGCACAGCTAGCTCCCCTGCCTCTGCTCTCTCCTTCAGTTCTAAATTGCTCTCTCAGCATTTTCCGTGGCACGCTTTCCTTTTCCTCTTCCTCCCACCACATGTGACTTAGGCTTCCCTTGACATAAGCAGGTCACAAGGGCCTATTAATGGGTGAGAAAGATCTTCAAATTTAAGTTACCATTTCATTTGGCCCCAATATCTTTCTTATCCATTACATAAGTCAATGGGGCAATCAACAGGAGTTTTGGGATAACTGGTGTCAACAGAACTTTACAACAATATGACAGGGATAACACAAAATAAGCATATAAAACAATATCATCATTCCCCCTTCCAATGAATGGGGCTCAAAATCTTGGGATAAGGGGCGAAGATCTTGTCCTCCATAGCTTTATTCTGTTGAAATTGGATGTAGAGCTGTCCCTGCCCTGAGAGGTAAAGAGTCCCATTTGAGAGGTCAGTTCTTTAGCTGGCATCTGGAGCTTATTTGATACCAGGTCAAGGGATGACACATCACAGTCATCAAGTCCAGGGGTGACACATCACAGACATCAGTTCTAGGAGTAACACATTACAGGTGCTGGCTTAAGCCATCAGATATGTGCAGGTGGATGGTTCTAAGCCTGCAGGAAACAAATCCCACAAACAAATTTAACAGACAAAAGCCAAAAAGAAACAAGGAAACAATCATAGCCTAATTCACAATAGAATACATAAGTCAAGGATATAATTTGATAATCATCATCTCCTGAATCAACAGTTACAGTATGATCCTTCCCATGTGCTATAATTATCACAGCCTTTGGAATATCGTTTGGCTTCCATTTTACCCATACTTTAGCTTCCAATTTTATTCCATCAGTAGAACCAAAGCCTTCCTTTCCTCTGAGAGTTATTTTGGAAGGAGGGTCAGTCTTCATAATGGGTATTGTTTCACAACGAATAATAATCAATTGAACTATTCTATCATTTTTACCAAACTATATAGGTACTTTACCCAAATTCTGGAATATCACAATAATTTTTCCTTGAAAATTAAAATCTGTCGCTGCAGCCAATACATGTATTCCCTGAGCTGCTAATCCTGGTTTAGGTAATATCCATCCAAATGATTCTTAGGAATTCTCATACGTATCCCAGTAGAGATTTTTCTTATTTTTTTCTGTCCAAACAAAAGTCCTCTAAACAATGTAAACCATATCCTGCCAAACCAGGTGTTCCTGGATATGGTGGTGGGACATCTTCCCTCACAGTCCAATACTCAATATTTTGGATCTTATGTGTTTGCTGTTTTCTAATTTGCAGATTTGGGGTCATCATTCTGGCTAGAGGTGTACTTCCTCTTAATGGTCTATTATTCAAATTACGTAAAGCAGTGAACAAATTATTTTTCCAATGTTGACATGAATTATTAGAACTTAACTTCTTTAACTATTCTTTCAATAATCCATTGATTCTTTCAATTAACCCACATAATTGTGGATAATATGAAATATGATATAGCCATTCTATATTGTTCAATATACAATATCTCTTCATTTCATTAACTTTGAAATGTGATCCATTGTCACTCAGAATCTTCATTGGGGTTCCATAATATAGACTTAGGATATCTAGAGTTTTACAGGTGTTTTTCTGCATTGCATTTTTATAAGGACAAGCCACTAGGACACCTGAATAGGTGTCAACACAAGTAAATATAAATTTGCATCTTTTAGTGGTCCATTTAGTGGTCCAGTATAATCTGTCTGCCAGATTTGGGCTGGAACTTTTTCCCTTGCCATTTTTTCCAGTTACTACCTGAAGAACAGTTTGTTCCTTTCCCAACTGACGTATATAACATTTCTCTGCTACTTGTTTTTAAAATTTAAAAAAAAATTTAATTTTTAGTTTACAACACTCAGTTCCGCAATGCTACTTGTTTTAACAATGAATGAGAGATACTAACACCTCAATCTTGTGCCCACTGGTGTGTGGCCTGGACCCCTAAATGGCCAGCCATTTGGTGGACTCATTTTTCTAGTACCAGATCATCAGTTGATGTCAGAGTAGAGACAATACATTTTGTAGCAATCTTTGTTAGTTGATCAGCATGTGCGTTGTATACATGTTCTGGTGTAGTGAGAGCCATGTGAGTGTCTACATGAAAAACCGACAAATTAGTAACCGAAGACATGTCCCATATATCTTCCCATAATTCTTTGCCCCAAACTTATTATGAATTTCTCATTTTTGATTTTTCCGCATGGGCATCCATGTAGCTAACCCATTAGCTACTGCCCACGAATCAGTGAAAATGTGACACTGTCCTCCTTTCTCTGTTTTAATAACTTGATGTACTACAATAAGATCAGCATATTGACTACTTCTACCTATCTCAGTACCTTCCAAAGTCTGCTTAGTACATGGTTTATAGGCTACTGCTTTCCAATGTCTTTTATGGCCCCAATATTTTGCTGTCCCACCAGTAAACCATGCATGTTTCTTCCATTCTTCACTCAGTCCATCATATCCCTCATTTCATTTTACCAAGGATTGTACCAACTGTTGCCTTGGTTCAGGGCGTTTATCATTTCCCTCAGTGTCTATACTTGCTATAGATTTGTGTAGAGCAGAAATTCCACTTTTTCCTGTTTTGTATCTATTTTGAATATACCATTTCCATTTAATTATTGTGCATGTCCAATTCTGTGAGAAACTGGGGTACTCATTACAGGTCATAATTGGGATTCCAGGCCTTAATATCACTTAATGGTGCAAAGTCTGTTGTTCAGTCTCAACCAAAGCTCAATATACAGCTAACAACTGCTTTTCAAAAGGTGTATATTGATCTCCAGATGAAGGAAGTTTCTTAGACCAAAATCCTAAAGGTACATTTCAGCTTTGTTGTTTTTGCTGTAAACTCCAGTTCTCATAGTCATCCTGTACAGTCACTTGCAATTCCACTGGTCCATTTTGCATAGGCCATAAATCTAGAGCTAATTGTATAGCCTCCTTTGCTTCTTCAAAAGCTTTACTCTCTTCATGTCCCCAATCAAATTCATACTTTTTCCTGGTGACTTTATATAAGGGTTTCAAAATCTGTCCCAAATGTGGAATGTGGTGTCTTCAATACCCAAACAGTCCTATGAACTTTAGGGCCTCTTTCTTATTGGGATAGGAAAATCTTGAATCTTTTGTTGGGCTTGTGGGAGAATTTCTTGCAGTCCCTTATTCCACTGTATACTCCAAAATTTCACAGCTTGAGCTGGCCCTTGAATCTTTGCAGGGTTAATGTCTCATCCTTTGCTTTTGATATGCTCAATTAATATGTCAAACTCTTCTCCACTTCTTTTACATTTTTCTCCATGTACCATAATGTTATCTATGTAGTGGGTAAGCTATACACCAGGTAACTTTAATTCATCTAAATGTTCAGCCACAATCCTATGACTATGCAAATATCCTTGTGGCAATTGGGTAAAAGTATATTGTCGGCCCTGCCAGATGAAAGCAAACTGGTCCCATTGTTTAGAATCTATTGTGATCATAAGGAAAGCATTAGCTAAATCAATAACTGCATACCAAGTCCCATTGTATTTCTGGATCCTTTCTATTAAGGTAATAGTATCTGGAAGAGCAGCATACAAAGGAGTAGTCACTTTGTTCAATTGTCTATATTCCACTGTCATTCTCCATGTTCCATCTGACTTTCATACTGGCCAGACAGGGTTATTTCATTGAGTAGTTGTAGAGACTAACACTCCTGCCTCAACATATTCCTTTATAGTACTGGCAATTTCATTGGCCCACCTGGCACACGATACTGCTTCAAAATGAGAAGGTTAAGGTAAAGTGATTGGATCCATTACTTCTGTATTCCTTACTAGAAATTGACATCTCCCCTCAGGTAAATCCAGAGTCTTACCTCTCAATATATCTATTCCAATGACGTATTCAGGAATGGTATAATGACCATGGTATATTCTTTCTTGGGCAATTGTCCAATTTTCATCATTAATTTGGCTTGTCTGGCTGATATTTCAGCCCTTCCTAGTCCTGTAATGGTAATAGGAGTTCTATGCCTAAACTTGTCAGGATTTCTATAAATTAAGGTGGCCTCTGCCCTGGTGTCAATCAGTGCCCTAGTTATAATATTTGATCTATTTTTCCAATATATAGTCTGATTAATATGGGGTCTATAATCCCATCTGCATGTTTCTTTAATCTGAGCTGGGGCTCGGCCTATTTCCTAGGCTTCATGAAGGTGTGACTCAGTTGGATACAAGGGTTCAAGAGCTGTAGGATTTGTAGGGTTAGTTCTTCCTTCTCTATTCCATCTGCTATTAAGCCCGTTATCATAGTACATTTTGTATAGCTCATGAGTTGGTATACCGTCTATCATTCCAAAATCTTCCCCTGCTATGAATAGAGCAGTGAACATTTCTTTTTTTTTTATCATTCTATTCTGACATTGAATCCGCTAGCTATTTACTCTTCTCTCTTGAGGAAATTTATCTTTTCCCCAGTCTCCTAAATCACTTAATTGTGAAATCTTATCTTGCACCTCTGAAAGAGGGTGCCCTATCTCCCCAATTAGCAGAGTCAGAATTAGGTGTTTATAAGCAGGAGGAGCTGTCTAAACTATCAAATTTCTATGAGAAACTCTCAAGGGAGTATCATAGTATGCATCTGTGTTTCCTATCATGATAGCAGTCTTCATTACCTCCTCCTTTAACTTTCTCATATAGTTCCTAAGTGAACACCAAGGTCTATCTGTACTGGGCCACATTAAATCACTGGGATACTCTGTTATATACCCTGCTGCTAAAGCTATCAGGTTAATTGTCCTGTTACCCCCTTGCAGATGATAATCCCTAAAATCTTGCTGTACAAAAGGATTATGACTGATGCTTAAGAATTTCATACAGTCTACACTATCCACAGATACTCCTGTGGCCCCTTCATCACTGATTCTCACAATCTAAGATTTTAATGATTCTCCCATTCTTTGGGTAAACCTATTCAAGATATCTGCAATTTCCTGCTATGTAAAATCCTCCAACACTTCTCAGAATAGTGTATTATTTGCTTGGGTTTCTTGCCTCCTTTGCTGTATGGGGTGCACTTCTGTCTGAGGAGCCTGGTCTGATACTGTATTGTACTGGCTCAGTAGCATCATAACACAAAGTTTCATTTCATGCCTCAGCTCCTAATATTGCATCATTCTCTCCTGACTCTCTTCCCCTGTCACCATGGCAACCAGACTGGCAGCTAGACTCTACATGGGCTGAACTCAAATGTACTTTTGACCTCCTTGGCTTCCTCTTTCTCCTAGCCAAATTAACAACAAAATCAGTCAATTCCTGAACAATAATCTATTCTTCTGCCACCTGAGATTCTCCATCTTGCTGTGGTATAGAAATATTCTCATTCGAGCTACCATCGAGCTCTTTCCATCTGAGTTCTCTCTTTTAACAGTCTGTCCCTGCTTTCATATGTAATACGATATGCTGTGAGTAAAATCCAGCCTCACCTAGAGAGTGCTGTTGGCAGTTCTCTTCCTGTCTTAACTTTAATTTCTTACAAACATCTCTCCAAATCTCTAGGTTCTCCCCTCTGTAGCTTCTGTTTCCAGTCTTCACAGAGCCCTGCTCCAACAGACCATTCTCCTACTAGGGAGGAATTAACTACATCATCCCATCCTGGGATAAGCATTTCTTCCTCTAAAGCCCTTCTGCCTCCAAATAGAGATTTTATACCTTATGATCCTAACCTCCTAGTCACCAAATGTATTAGTCAGGCAATAATCACAATATAGATGATAATTGTCAATATGCCTATGTAGATTTGTATTGCAAAATATAAGAGACTCTTCATATAGAAGATAGAAGAAGTAAACCATTTATTCAGACATCAGAGAACCAGATCCCAGAACCAATAAGCCCAATCCATCATAGCAGCAAAGAATTCAATAAACAATATCACAGCAGAGAACCACTCCAACCCAAAGCCTTTTGACCTCCCTGCTGGGGCCTCCCTACACACACAGTCACAGCACAGCTAGCTCTCCTGCCTCTGCTCTTTCCCTCAGTTCTAACTGCTCTCTTAGCATTTTCTGTGGCACACTTTCCTTTTCCTCTCAGCAAGCTGCTCCCACCACATGTAACTTCAGCTTCCTTTGACATAAGCAGGTCACATGGGCCTATTAATGGGTGGGAAAGATCTTCAAATTTAAATTACCATTACAGAATGTAAATAGTTTTTTTTAACCTTATTCATTTCTCTTTCATGGTTAACTTTTTATGCGTCTCTTGAATCTTGTATTTGAAAATCAGATTTTTTTTTATTCATTTCTGGTATTTTTGTTAGGAATACTCAACAATCTTCTATTTCATTAAGTATCTTGGTTGTAATCCTAGCTCTTTTACCATCCAGAATATTATATTTCCAGCCCTTCACTTCTTTAAAGTGGTAACTGCTAAATCTTATGTGATTTTGATTCTGGCTCCATGATACTTGAATGGTTTCTTTCTGGCTGTGGTATTTTCTCTATGATTTGGGAGTGGTCCAATTTAGCTATAAAATTCCTGAGAGTTTTCATTTTGGAATCTCTTTCAAGGGATGATTGGTGGATTCTTTCAATTTCTGCTTTTCCTTCTGGCTCTAGAATATTAGGGCAGTTTTCCTTGATAATTTTTTGAAATTTTATGTCTAGCCTCTTTTTTTGGTCATGGCTTTTGTGTGGTTCAATAATTCTTAAATTATCTTCCTTGACCTGTTTTCCATGTCAGCTGCTTTTCTGATGAGACAATTCACATTTTATTTTATATTTTTCATTTGTTTGACTATGTTTTATTGTTTCTTGATTTCTCATGGAGTCATTAGCTTTGACTTCACTAATCTTAATTTTAAAAAAGTTATTTTTAGTGGAGGTTTTGTGGTTTTTCAAACCAAAATCCCTTTTGAGCTCTTCCATGGCCTGAGAGAAATTCACATTTTTCTTGGAGGCTTTGGATGTGGGAGTTTTGATTTTGTTGTCTTCTTCTGAGTTGTGTTTTGATCTTCCTTGTTCACCATAGTATCTTTCTATAGTCAGATTTTTTTCCTGTTGTTTGCTCATTTCTTCTACCCTATTTCTTTACTTTTAACTCTATGCTAAAGTGGGACTGTACTTCCAGGAGGGAGGGGTCTCTTTCTCAAGCTTCAAGCGTTTTGTGTAGCTGTTTTTTTCAGAACTAGTTCTGTGTGTCTTGTAAGATTTTAGCTGTTCCAAGGTGGTATGATTTAAACAGAGGTGTGTTTGCTACTTTCCTGGCCTGTGCTCTGTCACTTTTTCCCCCTTTTCTGCCCTGGAACTGTGACCAGGGTTCCTGTTCCCCTCTGGCAGCAAGCTCTGGTATGCCAGTGCTCCTTCTTGCCCTGGGACTGACACCCAGGACCACAACCCTGATACAAATACGGACAATGCAGCAAATGAAAAACTCAAGAGAAGCATAAAAAAGTGAACAGAAAAGAGAAATCTCAAGGGTTTCAATAAGGTTAAACTGTTCACATTCCTACATGGGAAAAAAAATGCTTGTAGCTCCTAAAATCTTTCCAATTACTAGGGCAGTTAGAAGCAGTATACATAGACTGAGGGCATGGGTATGAGTTGAATATGATAGGATGACTGTCTTAAAAACCCAAAAATTAAGAGGTAAGAAAGAAGAATGTATTGGGAGAAGGGGAAAAAGAGCAGTAGAATGGGATAACTTATTTGTCATAAAAGAGGTGTGAAAGAACTTTTATAGTGGAGGGTAAGATGAGGGAGGTGGTGAGGGCCAAGTAAAGTTTACTCTCAACAGAACTGATTCAAAGAGGGAATGACATACACACTCAGTTGGGTGTAGAAATCTATCTTACCCTATGGGAAAGTAGGAGGGGAAAGGGATAAGAGAAGTGGGGTGGTGTGATAGAAGGGAGTGGTGGCAAAGAATTGGAAATTGAGGGGATGTCCATCAATTAAGGAATGGCTGAACAATTTATTATTTATGATTGTGATGGAATAGTATTGTGCCCTAGGAAATGAACAGGATACTCTTAGAAAAACCTGGAAAGATTTATATGAACTGATGCAAAGTGAAATGAACAGAACCAGGAGAACATTGTACACAGTAACAGCAATATTGTGTGATGATCATCTGTGAATTCTCAGCAATACAGTGATACAAGCAATTTTGAAGGACTTATGATGAAAAATGCTTTGCATCTTCAGAGATAAAACTGATGGAGTTTGAATGCAATTGAAGCATACTTTTTCTTTGATTTCTCTATTTTTCTTTTTTTTGTCACTATGACTATTGTGGAAAGATGTTTTGTGACTGCACATGTAAAACCTATATCAAATCACTTGTCTTCTCAATGAGGATGTAGGGGAGCAAGGGAGTGAATTTAGGACTCGAAATTTTTAAAAAAAATGAAAGTTGAAGATTGTTTTCATATGTGTTTGGGGGGAAATAAAATATTAAATCATTTAAAAAACCAAGAATAGTAACTGGGTACAGGAAAGGAAATGGAACAAATCATCAGCCCCTGTTAGTCATACCTAAGTGGTATCTCTATACTAGATGGCATGTTTTCTACTTTCAAGTATTTGTAGGTCTCTTATATGTTACATTTATTTCGTTTTGCTTCAGAGGACATAACTAAGAGAAATAGATAAAAATTGCAGAGGTAGATTCAGGTTCACATAAGAAAACATTCCTTTGTATAACAATACTGTTATACACTTCCTCAAGAGGTTTCCTACTCACTGGAAATCTTCCAATAAAGAAAAGCTAGATGACTGCTGGTGTGGTATAAAAGATATTTTGCATGTATGAGATGGAATAGATAACCTCAGAGGTCTCTTCTAACTTTAAGATTCCATATGGTTATGTTCTCTTCTTTTATGACAAGTCTTTGGAAGTTAGTTTTAATTATTAGAAAACTTACTTTGCTAGTATAATTCAGATTTTCTTTTATTAAAAATTCATTTTGATTTATTTTTTTCTTTAGTTGCTGAAGATGGCAAAGGATTTGGACCAATTTTTGAAGAGCAACCAATTGATACCATTTATCCAGAAGAATCACCAGATGGAAAAGTATCATTGAACTGCCGGGCTCGAGCTAGCCCCTTTCCTGTTTACAAGTAAAATGCAGTCACTTTAACCACTAAACTTAAGTGCCACATAGCTTAGTTACTGAATATTTTTCACAATGCTAACATTTAGAAGATTTAGAATTATAAGGGACCTTAGAGATCATTTAATCTAACCCCATAATTTTTTTATGTAGTGATATGGAGTCTCACATATAGAAAGGGAGCCTGTCATTGTGTGGCTTGAAGGGAGTCAGAATAGACATCTCTAGTCCCTCCTTTCTGCCACCATCTCCAAGGGAGGCTTTCATTCCTTCTAGGAGAAGAAGCAGGAGGTTGAGACCAGGGGCTACCACTTGGCTCTTCTTAGAGAGAGAAGATAGCGTAGAAGACATTTATGTGTGTGTGTGTGTGTGTGTGTGTGTGCGTGTGCGTAGAAGCACATTTATTTACCCCCTTGAATATTAGATAAGAGGGAATAAAAAAACAATCATTATTGTTATATATTGTTAAATATTATTAGTCTAGGGGATATTATTGGATTCAAGCTAACTTTTTGATCGCATTATCTTTTGTGGGGGCAAGGGAACCCTAAACCCTCTATCTAAGGCTTTGCCCCATCCCATCTAATACTAGTTCCACAAAGAACACACATAGTGAATTGCAAAGAAGCATATTTATCCAAATTGTAGAAATGCAGAAATCAGAGAAGGTATACATTGGAAAATATACGCCAGGCAATACAGAATGAAGCAGCTCTCCCATTGGAAATAAGTTAATTCACTTCAACTAAGAGAGTGTCCTGGATCTCACTCAAGGGTAAATTCCCTGAAATCTCTAGAGTAGCAAGCTTGAAATAAGAAATAGTGGAGCCTGCCTGCTCTTATGTCTTCCCAGAATATTTTCCTTCAGCAACCCAAAGTGGGATTGGCATCTTCCACTTACTCTTTCAAAGTTGGAAGCCAGGAGCACTCAAATGATGAGTTCCCAGATGGGGACTAGCTGAGAACTGAAGTTCTTATCTCACACAGGGCAGGACTTTGGTCTCCACCAGTGATTGATTTTGGGGCAAAAGTTGCATATCTATGAGGAAATTGATGCCCAGAGATGTTAATTTATTTGCGCAGGGTCATACAAATAGAGTTTTATGACTATCAGGTGACTTATCTAGAAGGGATTCCTATGGGGGTAGGTAACTGGACATGATTATGTATGTCTACATTCTTTTCTATCTCTATGGCTCTATTTTAAACACACAGACAGAAAACTTCCAAATCCTACTATTGACCTTTTCATAGTAAAACATATATGATTCCCAAATATCTTTGCAATCTTGACAAAGCTGGAGCTATGATCACTGTAAAATTTTCTACAGAATTTTGTTGTTTCTAAAACTGTTATAAATATACTCACATTGTCTAGGAATAAACAATACTCACTGGCAAGTCAGGAACATCTTAGTCATATTTTACATTTATTTGGTCTGAAAAAAATGAGTATGTCCCCTGAACAGAGTAGAGGAGAGTACAAGGACTCAGATGGATGCCAGTCCTTTTATTGACTTCCACTTCGAGTCTCCCGCCAGGCCCTTCATTGGCCAATGCAACACCCTCACTGTCTATGTCATGCCTTCCTCAAATGACTGGTTTAAGCATGCATATAAGCCTCTAACCTTTCACCTGACCAGAAGCCTGGTCTTTGCTAGATCACAGCTTTGATTAGAACTAGTTCTAATCAGTCACCTGACTTACATTCTGCCAAAGTTGGGGAGGAGGGGAGAAGATACTTTGAACTCTGTGGAAATAAATCTGCTCCCACCATTTCTTACAAAACTAATTAGAAATGTCAGATAATATGTTATTTTCTGAAATAAAGATGCTCTTTTTCCACACTGCCAAAGCCCAGAAGGCTCATTCATTCCTGAGGGCATGAGGCCATTAGGGGTAGCCTGGAGGTGAGCCCTGAGAGTATCAACTCTGATCCAAAAGTACTCTGAGGTTCGATAGATAGTCATTTTGAATGTAAACAACTTCCCTACACTTTATTCTTATTGCAACAACAGAAGAAGTTAAATTATACCCTTTATCTAAATTGTTTTAAGTTCTAGTACAAAAAATTAACACTAGAAGGACTGAGTATATTAATTGCTGCAAAATTTGTTTGGCTCTTTGAAGTATTCTTAAATTTAGGCTCTTCTTAATGTTCTGCTTATATGTAACACTTCTCATTCACATATTATTTTGGGAGCATATGAGGAAAAACAATTATAAGATTCACCATATCAGAAATAGGCCTTGTTCCAATAATACTAGGCTTGCTCTGCTAACTATATTGCTTGTTTTATTGGCATGGAAGGGAAACCATGGTCAGTTAGTAGATAGAGTGCCAGGCCTGGATTCAGGAAGACTCATCTTCTTGAGTTCCAATCTGGTCTCCAGCATTTAATGAACTGCGTGACTCTGGTCAAGTCACTTTACCCTGTTTGCCTCAGTTTCCTCATCTGCAAAATGAGCTGGAGAAGGAAATGGCAAATCACTCCAGTATCTTTGCCAAGAAAATCCGAAATGGGGTCACAAAGAGTCAGACATTAGTGAACACCAACAATAAGAGAAACCACTGATTTTAGAGTAGGAGGAGGTAGGATCAGATCCTGTTCTGTTACTGCCTTTGAGCAAGTCAGTTCTCTCTGAACTTTAGTTTCCTCATTTGTAAAATGAAAGGATTGAACTAGATCATTTCTAAAACCCTTCACAGTTCTAAATCTTAGGATCCTATAGAGACTACATGGTACAAAGGAAAGAACATGTAATTAGGAGTAAAAAAAATAAAGGAAGAAAAGAAAAAGAAAACCCAGGCTTTGAATTCTGTCTCTTCCCATTCATTTGTAAAATGTAATGACCTTGGGCAGATAACTAAATATGTATGGGCCACATTGTCCTCAGTTATAAAATAAAGCGGTTAGACCAAATTATTCCCACTCTAACTTGATGATACACTCTCCTTCTGGTGGCCAGATTCTGACATTAACTTTTCAAAGATGATCCTTGAAATTCTATTTGAGGGTCCTTTGGGATAAAGGCCTAATTGGTCATTTTCACATCAATCATTTCATTTTTTAAAAAAATCAACAATTTTTTTTTTTGCAATTTTAAGCTGCACATATTTGAACAATCTTCCATAAAAGATTATGATATTGTTTAGTATCCAGCATATTCATTGTTTCTTATAGCACAGTAATGTTACATTACATTCATATGCTAAAACTTGTTTAGTCATTCCTCAATAGGAATCTATTTTGTTTCTAGTTCTTTGCTACTACAAAAAAAATTCTGCTATAAATATTAGGTGTATATGACACTTTTCTTTTCATTGACCATCTTGAGGTATATGCCTAGCAATGGAATATTTGGGCCAAAGGATAGGAATATTTTTGTCACTTTTCTCTGCATTAATTCTAAATTGTTTGCAGAATGATTGAACCAATTCTTAGATTGTCCAAGGGTGTGCTTATCTTTCCACAATTCCTCTAACATTGACTATTCTTCTGTCATTGTCAGTTTTCTGGGTGTGAGATGGAGATTCATAGTTCTTTTGATTTTCATTTCTCTTCTTATTAGTGATTTGGAACATTTTTTCTCATAGTTAATAATTTTGTAATTCTTCTTTTGAGAACTGTTTGTTCATATCTTTTGACAGTTTATCTCTTGGTGAATAGCTTTATGGGCTCCTGTTACTCTTATCTGTGCTATCTATTTTGGATATCAGATTCTTATCCATGATATTGATACATAGATTTTTTTTGCATTTAACTACTTCCTTTATAATCCTACTTATTTTATTATTATATATTTATAATTATATATAATTATAGCTATATAATTATATATTTATTATTTTATTATTATTATTTTGTTCATGTAGAAACTTGTTTAATGTAACCAAATGAATATATTTTGTCTTTTTAACCAATTCTGTCCCTTGTTTGATGAATAATTCACCTTCTAGACATATCTACAAAAAGCTGTCTCCTAATTATTTTTATGAGATAATTTTTAATATTGAGGTCAAATATCCATTTCAAGTTTGTTATAGAATATATATGGAGGAAGCTGATGTTCTAAATCTGATTCTGCCAGACAACTTTCTAAGTTTCCCAACAAATCTTATCAAATAAAGAGCTCTTTCATAGGTAATTTATGTTTTGAGGTTTATAAAAAACTGGATTATTCACTTTAGTCATTTTTTATTCTCCTCAAGTCTGTCTCATTATTTTCCTTTGATTTATTGATTTCTATTGATTTATTTTTTATTCAGTACCAAAACATTTTAATGATTACTGTTATAATAGTTGAAGTCTAGATGTACCATTTCCTCTGGTTCCCACTTTTCCTCCTATTATTTCCTCTAGAAAAGTAACCTATAAAAATATGTTTTCTTTAAACGTAAAAGTGTGTTATGGGTATATTTTTATTTTTGTTTTTTGAGAGCTAGTTATTAAACATTTACTAGCATAATCCTGAAAGTTAAGTTCATCCCATAAACTTTAGGACATGTAATTTCTGAAACACACAGTTTCTAGGGTTCTTCAAGTTTATGTGACATTTATCTGTTTTATGTATAGATGGCGAATGAATAACTGGGATATTGATCTGACAAACGATCGCTACAGCATGGTAGGAGGGAACCTGGTAATCAACAACCCTGACAAACTGAGAGATGCTGGAAAGTATTTCTGCTTAGCTTCAAATATTTATGGAATGGTTAGAAGCACTGAAGCAACTTTAAGTTTTGGGTGTAAGTAGTTCTTAATAATAGAAAAGTAATATGCTAGTTAAGTAAAAACTTAAATGAATAGTGTTTATCCATTATTTTCCTATATTTCTCTTATCACACGTAGTTGTCCTGCCACATGAGAACCCTTTTACTAATACTATTATTTTTGATATTATGGCCTGTATTAATGACATTTTCTGGCTGACAAGACTGGGTCTTCTATTTCTTGTTCCTCTCTTTCCTTTGGAAGATTTTGATCTGTTACAGAGATGTGCTAGAACCAGTTTGAAATACCTCATGAGAGTCTGTAGTTAAATTTTCAGTGTGAGCATATATATACCACAGAAGTCACAATATGCTACAAATCAGGGCTTGATTTATTATGTCATTGATTGTCTAGACTTGCTAAAGTGGTGGAGAAAATGTTGATAAATGCAGATTAAACATAAAAGTATGTCATGGGTAGGTTTTTATTTTGTTTTTTGAGAGCTAGTTATTAAACATTTACTAGCATAATCCTGAAAGTTAAGGTCATTTCATAAACTTTAGGACATATAATTTCTGAAACACATACATTGAAACTTTAAATAACAGCTTTTCTGTATATTGATGCTTCATTGAGCTCAGCATTAGGAGGATCCCTTCATTGAACAGATAGGAACCAGTAAGGCTGCCTCACCCTGGGTAATTCTCATCTATACCCTCCTGGTTGCCACAGACCTTTCTCTAGGTCTTTTTATATTTTGCATATACCTGGTCAGCACTTAGGATGAATTACTCTTATTCTTACTACATGGTCAGTCTACTTCCTTTTCTAATTGCATGTTTCCTGAATGATATTCCTTAAGAAATGGAAAGGGAAAGTGTTTATTAAGCTCCTACTAAGTACCAAACACTGGGGATTATATTGGGAATCAAGATGGGCTCTTAGTACTTATTCAACCAAGTGCCCTTGAAGATGCTTTGTTTCCATGATTAAATTAGGAGTTCTTGATGACCTCCTCGCCTCAAGGGAAAGCCTAGTTTACATGGATTTGAGTGACATGTTTGTGACATCAGAGGCTTTTAGACCGTGTGGGTTTAAGTCGCATTTTTGTGATGATTTTTGGTCACGTGGGTCCTAAGGGGAGTTGCTAACTCCAGAGCCATTAGTAAGAGCTTAAGTTCTGGTTGCTCAGATGACATCTGATGATGGCTAAAGAGTGCATAAAAAGGGAAGACAGAGCTATTTGTTTAGGGCTCTCACTCTTAGTGGTACGAGAATGTAGAGACTCTGGGCAGCTGTAGTTAAGAGCCCCCCAGCTTGTAAACCCGGATATTCAAACTTTGTTAAACTTTGGTAACTATGAATTGAGCTTTGAATCAGACAAGGTCTATCTGTTGATGTTTATAGTTTGTTTGTGTTTGCTCTGAAGTTCAGGGTGCTGGCTTTTCCCCCTGAACTAAGTGAATGATATTTGTATACTGGATTAAAATAAGATTGTTAACCCCTTAATGTTGCTTTCCTTAGTAGAGTAGATCAAAAGAACCTGGGCTTGCAGCATTCTGTGAGCTGGTTGTTGTTGGTTTTACACTCCCACAGCAGCTGCTAGCCGGATTGTTGAAATAGGGATACAAATAGAAATATAAGACACTCCATGCTCAGGACAAACTCACATTTTAATTGTAGGGGAAACCGTAAATATAGGAGGGTTTATTTGCAGGGTGGATGAAGAGACATAAGATTTGGTGGCAGGGTGGAAGACAAAACTCAGAATTACCTTAAGTTCAATGGCAGGTTAGAGACTCAGTGTCCATTGGGCCTATCATCATCAGGGTAGATTGCAATGTCCAGTGCTGTTTTTCCAGAAGGATTGTAATTGATAACTCTTTACTCATTCACATCAACAGGACTTCCTTGGAACCATGTTAGAGGCTACTTGAATTAGCAGTGTGTTTCTGCATTTCCTTTTGGGTCATGAAGGACTGCTTTGATTCCTCAGACACTGTAATGTTCCAATCTTCACAACCATATCATGTAACCAGGAGAACATTTATGTCAAAAAAATACTAATTTTTAAAAAAGCATAAATATTATAAATTTGAAGGAAGTGGAAATGTTTAATGTAGAAAAGAGATTTAGGACAAATGATAGCTATCTTCAAGTATTTGAATTCAAGTAAAAGATGCTCTAGAATTGTTCTACTTTGGCCCCAAAATGCATTTCTAGAAGCAATGGGTTGTTGTTTATCCTTTTCTCAAAGAGGACCAATGACGTCAGGAGGGTGATGTCTTGACTGGCAAATGAATTGGATTTAAATGAGGCAGGGCTGGGCAAAGTCATCAGCCTTACTCTCTCCTCTAGGGCCATCTGAGTCCAGTGGCAAGACATAAGTCAGCACAACTGGTGATGACCCAAGATGCAGGGGAAACCTTGGTTTTTGAGCTAAGGTCTTTCCCAGGTCTCAATTTGCCTGCGGCAACACCCATTCTGTGCTTTAAGGCTAGGCAAGAAATGAGGCAAAATTTGGCTTAGTTTGCCTACTCCAAAAAAAAACAAAAAAATCAAAACATGAGGGAAAGACCCTTAGGGTTTCTGACCGGAACAGAAACAATTACTATTTACATTTGCTCTGAGCCATCAAAACCCAAACAACAACCCTTGGGTTGGGACTTGTTATTGGCCAATCAGTGAGAGCCAATGATTTGATTTTAAGGCTTGGTCAGGTAGCTTCATTTGAATCCCAATGAGTTTTATCAAAGCCTGGTTTTCCAGAGCTCTATTTCAAGAAGTCATAAATGAAACTACATTGGACAAAAGAGTTAATTGTCCCAGTTTTTTTTAAAGCTAGAATAAATAAGTAGGGAAGAGAAAAAAATCTAACCACCAAACCCCAAGATATGTTGTGAGGTTTCAGTGATCAACATTTATAATCCTTTGGGCAGAGTACCCAAATGTGAGAGTTCCTTCTGTGCCCATATGGACAGAGGGAGAGGAAGAAGGAAGGAAGGAAGGAAAGAAGGAAGGAAGAAAGGAAGGGAGGGAGGAATAGAAGGAGCATTGACCAACTACTACTACTATTCAGATTGTTGTTTATCCTTCATTCTCAAAGAAGACCAATGACATCAGGAGGGTGAAGTCTTGATTTGCAAATGAATTGAATTTAATTGAAGCAGGGCTGTGCAAAGTTACCAGCCTCACTCTCTCCTCCAGGGTCATCTGAGTCCAGTGGCAAGACAAGCTGGGGGGGGGGGTAGAGAAATAATGAGTAAAAGTTGCAGAGAAGTAGGTTCAGATTTGATATACAGAAACTCTTCCTAACAGAATTATCCAAAAGTAAAGTCAGTGCATTTCACATTAAGCATCAGACACTATGCTAAGGGAAAAGGCTATCAGTATATCTCACAGTAATCAGTATAGCTCACAGTATAAGAAGGAAACAACATGGAAACAACTACATACAAACAAGCTACATACAGAATAAATTGGAAATAATCTCAGAAGGAAGCATTAAGCATTAAGAGGGATCAGGAAAGGCTTCCCATAGAGGATGAGATTTTTGAAAGGAAGGGAGGGACTTGAAGGAGGGCAAGAGGTAGAGATGAGGGAGACTTTTCCAGGCATGATGAACAGCCAGTGAAAATATCTGGAAACTGGAGATACTTTGTTATAGGAAAAAAAGGCCTGTTTCACTGAATCTTAGGGGTAAGGGGTGATAAGACTGGAAAGGTAGGAGGGGGCTGGGTTGTGAAGGGCTTTGATCATAAAGGAAATAAGGAACCTCTAGAATTTGTTAGATTTGGGGGGAGGGGGAAGCAGTGATATGGTAAAACTTCTTTTTTTAGAAAGATTAGTTTGACAGCCAAGTAAAGAATGGACTTGAGTGGGGAAAAGATTTGAGGCAACAGGCTATAACTCTAGTCCAGATGTGAGTTGATGAAGGCTTGCACTTGGGTGATGACAATGTCAAAGTAGAGAAGGTCATATATCAGAGATATTATGAATGTGGTGTCATCCAAAGGCAGCAGTATGGTGTTATTATTTTATATTACCAATGAGGAAACAAAAGCTGAGAGGTGTAACTTTAATCTCCTTGACATTTTTTTGCATCTGTCTCCTTCATTCAGCTCACACCAGAATCATCTTGGTTCAGGCCCTTAGCACTTTTTACATGAACTATTGTCCTATTACCACTCATCTCGTAATTTAGTATCAAGGGTCTCCCCTTCTCTGACCCATTCTACACACAGTGGCCAAATTGACATTCCTAAAGCACAGATTTGATTATGTCACTTTGCTGCTCAAGAAACTCAGTTGCTCCTCTGTTTGGCATTTGAAGTCCCTCACAGTATGTCTCCAGGAAAATTCCAGGCTGCTTACCGTTACTTCCCCTCAGGTAACCCAGCTTAACTGGCCTGTTTCCTCTTTACTAGATGTGCTATTCCATCTCCCCTCTCTTTGCAGTTACACTTACAATATTCTCACCCTACCTCGCTGTCTCAGAACTCATAGCTTTCCTTTAAGGCTCAGCTAAAGTGTCACCTCCTAGAAAAGGCCTTCATTTCTTCTGGTGGCAATGCCTTCTGGTTCTCAGATTGTTTTGTATTTATTTCACATATATTCTCTGTTTATCTTTCTGTGCTTAGATTATGGATATTTTATCCCTCTAAGAGTAAGCACCTTAAAGACAGGGAAAGCACGTAATTCATGTAAAGTAGGTATTTACTTGCTAGAAATATTGTAGAAGGTATTCTTGTGAAAACACAGATTGTGGTAGATAATCTGAGACCCATTAAAACTCTGAGATTCTGTGATTTTACAAAGTAAAAAATATGGAAGGGGTGAGGCAACATGGTGGAGTAGCAGGAAGAAGTACAGCAAAGGTCTCTCCCACAAAGATTTAGAAAATGCAACCAGAACAAGTTCTGACTAGTAAATCTAAAGAAAAATTACAGTGAATTATTTTTCCAGCCAAGGTTGGCATAGGGAGACAGACATGGTAGTCTGCAGACAATAGTAATTTTGGGGTCTACGTAGGAACCACAGTGTTGGAGTGTTCCAGCCAAAGCTGTGCTCCAGAAACAAGAAGAGGTCCCAGATCCACACAATGGGAACTGACCGTGCAAAATTCAGTAACACATGGCAACTGGCAGCTCTGTCACTCATTACCCAATTCTGAGTCATAGACCCAGGGAAGGCTGAGGAGGGGACCTGAACCTAGGGATTCCAGAGTCCAGAGCTGGGGTTTTACTCAACAGGGAAATAGGGAAAGGAGTGAAGGAGAAAGAAGGAATTAGAGGGAGGATAAGTGAGTTAAAGTGAGTTAAAATATTCTTTCTATTTCTTACCTTCTTTGAAGTCCATTCTCCACTCTAGGTAGATCTTTGTTTCCTCACCTGCAAAATGAGGCAGGTGAATCTACTAATCTTCCTTTCACCTCTAATCTACTATACAATACTGTTAGATTTTTTAGGCACAAAACTACTGAAATGTGGATGGATTTAATCTAGGTCAGTAAAGGAAAAATCATTAATAAAATAATATGTCTTTCGAAGTATTGAGTAAAAAGAGTGACATTGTGGTTGGAATGGAAAGAATTAATCTCATTTTTGAGGAAGAACCAACAGACTTCATTTGGGATGATGGAAAGGGAATAGACAAAAGTGATTTCAAGGAGTCAAGTTGAGGTGATGGTGCCATTGATAAAAATAGGAAAATCAAGCAGAGTAGTTGATTTGAATCAATCCACAAACATTTATTAAACACTTACTAAATGCCAGGCATTGGTCTAACCTCTGAGGATACAAAAATGAAAAACTTGCCCTCAAGGAGTTAAACAATCTAATGGCGTAAGACAGAAGGATTCTGAAAAGTAGGGATGGGAGAAGGTACCTGCCATAGGAGAAGTAAGTCAGAGAAGTATCAAAATAGTGCAGCCAGGTGAGAAATGCAAAGTCAAGTGAGCTCTCTCTTAAATGGAGGTTTGGAGTTCATGGCCCACCTTTCCAATCAGAGACGTCTAGGGTGGAGCATACAGATGGAGTACCAAGGTTATTAAGATCTTACAGGATGGTGAGATTATTCCAGTAATGAGCTTCCTGGGGAATGGAGGTTTGGAACTCTTTCCTTAAATGGAGGAAAGAGAATTAGTTGGGTTTTGACATACTGAATTGAATTATGAGTTGAAATATCAAATTAGCAACTGGAGATATAAGACTAAAATTAGATGAGAGATCAGGTTGGGAGATATTCATTCAATAACTATTTTATATGCAAAGTATTTGAAAGTCATCTTTAGATGATAGTTGATGACTTAACAGATAGAGAAGAATGCAGAGAGTCAAGCAGGAGACAAATATCAAATCTTCAAAATAATCATGGTATGGGGGCAATAGTTGGTAAGGAAGCCAGGAAGAAGAGAAAACTAGGATATTATTAAGTCATGGCAAGCAAGGAATGAGCAAGTTCAAGGAGGACATGGTTAACCATGTGAAATGCCAAAGAGAGGCCTAGAACTAGGACTGAGAAAAATATGTGGGATTAGCAAGACCCCCAGTGAGAATTAAAATATTGTGTTTCCCCTTTACACCTTTGTAGAACCTGGAACTTCACCCTGGGAAACATAATTCACTGCTTAGCCTATTTCCCCTGGGTCCTTCATTTCTACTTCCCTTATACTACAGGAGAAACTCTGCCAGCAGTTGAACCCAAAACTTTCATTGGTACCAGCCTGAGGTACTAAATTGGGATATATTAAAATATTAGTTCCACCAGAAATATTTCTGGAGTCTGTTATTTCTATGAAAATGTTTAGCCAGGAGAGCCACACTGGACTGTGAGCTCCTTGAGGGCAGGGAATTTCTGTTGTTTTTCTCTGTATTACCAACCCTTAGTATAGTGCCTGGCACAAAGCTTTATAAATGTATATTGACTGACTGACTGGACTGACAAGACCTGCTGATGCCTTATTTCCCTTTCCCTCTTTTCTCTCAGGAATGTAACATTTCCATGGTGTCACCATTTTTCTAAATTTTAATGTATATTTATTCAAGTTTACTATAAGGCACTGAGTAAAAACCTGAAACCAAATGTAAACATTTTATCTTTTCTTTACTAACTAGATCTTGACCCTTTTCCACCAGAGGAACGAGTGGAGGTAAAAGTGAAGGAAGGGATAGGCCTTGTTCTTCTGTGTGATCCTCCTTACCACTTTCCAGGTATGTTTAGTGTATCCTTCTAAGCAGCTATGGAATAATATAGATAGGACAATAAATAACCTAAGAAATACTCTATATTAATTTGTTTCTAGCACAATGTTGCCATGATTACATTTAAGTTTAAACCCTCAATTAATTGATTCCAATTTATTGTTAAGATTTTTAAGAATCATTATTTAGCAATATACAATGCCATGTTTTAAAATACTCCCCCAAACTTCATTTCAAACAGTTGGTGTTAAGTAGGACTATTGTGTAGAAACTCTTTTTAAAAAAATATAACTTATTTTAGGCAAATCAGCAACTGACTTTTCATATGAGACAGATGAGGTCATGTATTTCCTTAATGTATCCCTCTCAAATGTTATTTGAATTTTATTGCAATCTTACGTTTTCCATTAGCTGGCTTTCCCTGGAAAGAGATACCTTCTTTGGTTCTAGTTCCCCAAACTCGATCCCTCCTTTTTCTCCCTACTGGGGAGTAATCTCTTAGATTTAAAATTTAAAAAGGGGGAAAACAGTTCTACAAAACTAACCAACACATTAAAAAAAGTTTGACATTATATACAATGATCCACATCTATAGTCCCCCACCTTTTCAAAGAAGTGGAGGAAATAACTACTTATCCCTTCTTTGGGCAATTTTAGTATTTATAATTTCATAGCATTTAATTTCTATATGTTGGTTGTTCTTCCCATTTACATAATTGTAAATATCATTTTGGTTCTATTTTCTTCACTTTGTATAAGTTCAAATAAGTCTTCCCATGATTTTCTGTTTTGACCATACTCATTGTTTCTTTTTTTTAATTTAATTTTATTTTTTATTTAATATATTTAGTTTTCAGCATTGATTTACACAAGAGTATGAATTACACATTTTCTCCCCATTTCTACCCTCCCACTCACTCCAAGATGGTGTATATTCTGGTTGCCCTGTTCCCCAGTCAGCCCTCCCTTCTGTCACCCCACTTCCCCTCCCATCCCCCTTTCCCTTCTTCTCTTGTAGGGCAAGATAAATTTCTATGCCCCATTGCCTGTGTATATTATTTCCTAGTTGCATGCAGAAACTTTTTTTTTTGTTTTTGAACGTCTGTTTTTAAAACTTTGAGTTCCAAATTCTCTCCCCCACACCCCTCCCACCCACCCTCCCTAAGAAGGCAAGCAATTCAACATAGGCCACATGCATATCATTATGTAAAGCCCTTCCAAAATACTCATGTTGTGAAAGATTAACTATGTTTTGCTCCTTCCTAACCTATCCCCCTTTATTGAATTTTCTCCCTTGACCCTGTCCCTTTTTGAAAATGTTTGTTTTTGATTACCTCCTCCCCATCTGCCCTCCCTTCTATCGTCCCCCCTTTTTTATCTTCTTCCTCCTCCTTTCCTGTGGGGTAAGATACCCAATTCAGTGTGTATGGTATTCCCTCCTCAAGTCAAATCCAAGGTGAGCAAGATTTACCCATTCCCCCTCATCTGCCCCCTCTTCCCTTCCTACAGAACCATTTTTCTTGCCACTTTTATGTGAGATAATTTATCCCATTCTATCTCTCCCTTTCACCCTCCCTCAGTATATTCCTCTCTTATCCCTTTACCCTTAATTTGATTTTATTTTTTTAGATAGCATCCCTTCATTTTCAACTCACCCTATGCCCTCTGTGTGTGTGTGTACACACACACACACACACACACACACACATACACACACACACACCCCTACATATATACATACATTGACACACACTTATGTGTATATACATACATACACATATATACATATGCATATTCCTTTCAGCTACTATGATACTGAGTGAATCATGAATCATACACATCATCTTTCTGTATAGGAATGTAAACAAAACAGTTCAACTTTAGTAAGTCCCTTATGATTTCTCTTTCTTGTTTACCTTTTCGTGCTTCTCTTGATTCTTGTGTTTGAAAGTCAGATTTTCTATTCAGCTCTGGTCTTTTCCCTGAGAAAGCTTGAAAGTCCTCTATTTCGTTGAAAATCCATATTTTGCCTTGGAGCATGCTACTCAGTTTTGATGGGTAGGTGATTCTTGGTTTTAATCCTAGTTCCATTGACCTCTGGAATATCATATTCGAAGCCCTTCGGTCCCTTAACGTAGAAGCTGCTAGATCCTGTGTTATCCTGATTGTTTTTCCACAATACTCAAATTGTTTCTTTCTGGCTGCTTGCAGTATTTTCTCATTGTCCTGGGAGCTCTGGAATTTGGCAACAATATTCCTAGGAGTTTTCTTTTTGGGATCTTTTTGAGGAGGTGATCTGTGGATTCTTTCAATTTCTATTTTGCCCTCTGGCTCTAGAATATCGGGGCAATTGTCCTTATAATTTCTTGAAAGATGACATCTAGGCTCCTTTTTTGATCATGACTTTCAGGTAGTCCAATAATTATTAAATTATCTCTCCTGGATCTATTTTCCAGGTCAGTGGTTTTTCCAATGAGATATTTCACATTGTCTTCCACTTTTTCATTCTTTTGGTTCTGTTTTATAATATCTTTATTTCTCATAAAGTCACTAGCTTCCACTCACTCCAATCTAATTTTTAAGGTAGTATTTTCTTCAGTGGTCTTTTGGACCTCCTTTTCCATTTGGCTAATTCTGCCTTTCAAGGCATTCTTCTCCTCATTGGCTTTTTGAAGCTCTTTTGCCATTTGAGTTAGTCTATTTTTTAAGGTGGTGTTTTCTTCAATATTTTTTTCAGTGTATTTTTGGTTCTCCTTTAGCAAGTCATTGACTTGTTTTTCATGGTTTTCTCTCATCCTTCTCATTTCTCTTCCCAATTTTTCCTCTACTTCTCTAACTTGCTGTTCCTAATCCTTTTTGAGCTCTTCCATGGCCTGAGACCAGTTCATGTTTTTCTTGGAGTCCTTTGATGTAGGCTCTTTAACTTTGTTGACTTCTTCTCTCTGTATGTTTTGGTCTTCTTTGTCACCAAAGAAAGATTCCAAAGTCTGAGACTGAATCTGAGTGTGTTTTTGCTGCCTGGCCATATTCGCAGCCAACTTACTTGACCCTTGAGTTTTTCAGCGGGGTATGACTGCTTGTAGAGTAAAGAGTCCTTTGTTCCAAGTTTGAGGGGATGCCACGTTGATTTCAGAGTTATTTCTATACAGCCAGCTCTGCCACACCAGCACTCCTCCTTCCTCAAGAACCGCCAACCCGGACCTGATGCAAATCTTAAGCAGTCTTTGCACTCCTGCTCTGATCCACCACTTAATTCCTTCCACCAGGTGGGCCTGGGGCTGGAAGCAACTGCAGCTCTAGTTCTGTAGCTGCATCTCCCCCCACTGCCCCCTGGTGGTGGCCGAACTGCAAACTCTTTTCACTCTGTCCCCTGCAGCTTTTCCCACTAACCTTCTCTGTTGTTTTTGGTGTTTGTGGGTTGAGAAGTCTGGTAACTGCCACAGCTCACTGATTGCGGGCGCTAGGGCTTGTCCTGCCCTGCTTCTGGTCTGGTTGGTCCTGCTGCCGCCCATGCTGGGCTTTGCTCCCCTCTGCTCCGTGCATGATAGACCTCATCCAGTGACCATCTAGGCTGTCCTGGGCTGGATCCCTACTTCCCTCTGCTATTTTGTGGGTTCTGCAGTTCTAGAATTTGTTCAGAGTCATTTTTTATAGGTTTTTTGAGGGACCTGGCAGGGAGCTCATGCAAGTCCCTTCTTTCCACCTGCCATCTTGGCTCTGCCCCCCAGTCAGCATATTCATTGTTCCTTACCACATAGTAATATCTGTTACATTCATGTGCCATGATTTTTTTTTAGCTATTTCCCAATCAATGAATATATACTTTGTTCCTGGTGCCTTACTACTACAAAAAAGTGATCTTTAGAGTGATCTGGCTAATATAAAGCTTTAAAAAATCATTGACCTCCTTGTGGCACATGCCTGGTAGCAGTGAGATCTTTGGGTTAAAGAGAATGAACAATTTGATCTTAAAATAATGTGCCCGTATTTCCAGAACCTCTACAATATTGGTGACCTTCTTGTCATCCATCCTAATTTTCTGGGTATGAGGTTTACTTTGACTTGAAATTTCTGTTCTTTATTAGTGATTGGGAACATTCTTTCATATGGTTGCTAATAGTTTCTAATTTTTTTCTTGGACTGTCTATTCTGAACCTTTTTTTTTTTAAAATTGGGGCATCATTTTTAGCTTTTATAGAGAGTCAGTGTGGTGTAATGGATAGAGAGCTGGTTTTAAAGTCTGGAAGACATGGGTTCAACTTAGCCTCTGACAGATACTGGCTGTGTGACTGAGTAATTAACTTAATCTCTCATTGATTTATTCAACTCTGTAAGACTAGAAGTTGAAGAGAAGTTGCTGATCTGTGTGGGAAGAGGAGGTTTCCTCAGGGAGACCTACCAAATGAAATCACAGGTCCAGCTCCGACCTTTATAGAATTAATGGATTCTTGTCTTTCTAAATTTCATTTTTATTCTGAATTTAATAAACCCCAATTAAAACAATGATATGCATATAGAAATAAATACGCATATACAAAATTGAAAAGAAAAAGAAGATTTTGCATGAAGATGCAAATCTCTATTATGTTTAGTTTGCTTTTTACTTATAATTACTTGTTTGTGTTTCCTTCTGACCTTCTCCTCTTTTGAAAAAATACTTCAATGACCCTCTTTTCTTTTTCTTTTGACAATGCTATCACTAGCTCCTCTATCACTTTAAACTTGGGTTGGGCTTCTTCATGCTGACCCTCTAACTTTGAAATGTTTGGTGGACAAGATTGGACCTAGATGAGATTCAATCCCTTTTTCTTCAAGCCTGTGCTATGACCTCTTCCAAATCCTTTCATCTTGCAAAGGCTCCCAGAACAAGCATCTGCTATTTTTTTGAAAGGTGGAGTGTTTGGACAAAGTCACTGCAGCTATGAAGAATTCAAGATTAGGTCCTAGGCAAAAACCTCCTCATTTCCTTGTGTTCAATGCTTGGTTCATCCTGGCTGCAGTGGGAGGGATACTGAGTGAGTGACAAAAGTATTAAAGTTCTAAGCAGTGGGTCTGTCTTCCTATGTGGATTTAGCTGTAAATATTTCATATCTGGCATATAATTGTTTTATTTGGGGGGAAGGAGTTTGTTGGAAGATTAATGAGGTCTGGAGAACATGAGCAAGCCACTATGCTGATCACCTGACCCAATAAAACTTTTTTGTTGTTATTCTTAGATCAAAAATTTAGAATGAGAAAGAACTTTAGATTGCTGAGTCTAAACTCTTCATTTTATAGATGAGAAAAATGAGTTCCTGAGGGGTTAGGCAACATGCCGAGGTAACAAAAATAAAGAGCAGTGTCAAGGTTCAAACCCAGATCTGACTACAAATTCATTACTGTTTGCACTATGAAGAAGATCAAGTTGAGAAAGAAATTTGACCTGACATAAAGAAGCAATCTATGACGGACAAAATGAAATTTTAAAGTCCCTCAGATCAACTTTTTTAAAAAATTTAATTTTTTTATTATGAACATAAACATCAAAAGTAACAGCAAATTTCCATTCACAAAGCAAAATACAGAAAGAGGGTTCTGTAAAAAATGCTAATGTTCATTTCACGAGACTTGCTTTTTGTTACTTTCAAAATTGTTCTGTTCTTCCTTCTAAACTTCCCTTTTGTCTTCTGTGAATTAAAAATATGTTATTTACAATGGCTGTTTTTTGGTATCACTATGTCTGATCCCCCATCTAATTCCCTCTGCTCCATTATATGAGAATAAATAAAGATTTTTAAAATATTTATTTTTTAGCAGTCTCTCTTTTTAAAATTTTGAGTTCCAAATTCTCTCCCTCCTTCCTACCCCTCCAACATTCAGAAAGAAGACAAGCAACATGACATCAATTATACATATGAAATCATACAAAACACATTAACCATGTCACAAAAAACAAGAAAAATAAAATGAGAAAACTTTGGTTCATTTTGCCCTCAGAGTTCATGAGTTCTTTCTCTGGAGGTGGGTAGGACTCTTCATGCGTCCTATGGAATTGTCTTGGATCATTGTATTGATCAGAGTATCTAAGTCTGTCACAGCTGATCATTATTATAACATTGCTATTTCTGTGCACAATGCCGTCCCACTTATGCTCACTTCACTTTGCATTAGTTCATATAGGTCTTCCCATGTTTTTTTTGAAACCATTCCCCTCATCATTTCTTATAGCACAATAGTACTCCATCAAAGTCATCAACTTGTTCAACCATTCCCCCATTGATGGCCATCCCCTCAATTTCCAGTTCTTTGCCACCACAGAAAGAGTTGCTATATAGGTCTTTTTCCTATTTAATCTCTTTGTGATACAGACCTAGTAGTAGTTGGCACAATTTTATAACCCTTTGGGCATAGTTCCAAATTGTTCTCCAGAATTGTTCAGAGCAGTTGCTCCACCAGCAGTTTATTAATGTACTCATTTTAATTCATCCCTTTGAATATTTGTCATTTCTGATAGCTGAGAGGTGGTACCTCAGAGTTGTTTTAATTTGCATTTCTCAAATCAATAGTAATTTAGTGTATTTTTTTTCATTTGACTATGGATAACTTTGATTTCTTCTTTTGAAAACTTCCTCCTTATATCCCTTGAAAATTTATTAATTAGGGAATGGCTGTTATTTTTATAAATTTGACAGAGTTCCCTATATATTTGAGAAAAGAGGCCTTTATCAGAGAAGCTTGTTCTAAACATTTTTGATATTACTTCATTGTATATGATAACTTTTATCAAAAATTAGTTTCCCAAAAAGCATTGTGGGGATTTTTTCTTTAAAATGATAAGAAGCATCTACTTAAAACCATCAGCAAGCATTATTTGTAGTGAGGATAAGCTAGAAGCCTTCCCAAAAGGATTAGGAGTGAAACAAGGATGCCTATTGTCACCAATATTATTCAATATTATATTAGTAATGCTAGTAATAGCAATAAGAGAAGAAAGAGAAATTGAAGGAATCAGAATGAGCAATGAGGTGATAAAACCACCTCTTTTTGCAGACAATGTGATGGAAAATCTTAAAGTTTCAAGTAAAAAGTTAGTGAAAGCAATAATTTTAGCAAAGTAACAGGATATAAAATAAAATCACATAAATCAACAGCATTTTTATATGTCACCAACAAAACCCTACAAGAAGAGATAGTAAGAGATACCCCATTCAAAATAACTGTAGACATTATAAAATACCTGGGAGCATATCTACCAAAACGAATCCAGGAACTATATGAACATAATTATAAAACAGTTTTATACAAATAAAGTCAGATTTAAATAATTGGAGAAATATTAATTGTTCATGGGTAGACAGAACTAATATAATAAAAATGACAGTTTTACCTGAAACAATCTATTATTTGATCCCATCCCAATTCAATTACCAAAAATTGTTTTACTGGACTAGGAAAAAAAAACACAACAAAATTCATTTGGAAGAAAAAAAGGTCAAGAATATCAAAGGAATTAATGGTATTAAAAAAGTAAAGGAAGGACATTTAGCAGTGCCAGATCTTAAATAAACTATAAGGCAATAATTATCAAAAATATTTGGTACTGGCTAAGAAATAGAAAGGTAGATCAGTTGACATACAATACGCACTTGCAAATAATTACCGTAACCTTGTGTTTGACAAATATAAAGATTTAAGCTTTTGAGATAAAAATTCATTATTTGGTAAAAATTACTGAGCAAGTTGGAAAGCAGCCTGGCAGAAACTGGGCATAGACCAAGATCTTACAAGAGAAAGGTGGCTACATGATGTAGTTACAAAGGTAGATAGCATAAGAAAATTAGAAGAACATGGAACATATCACCCATCAGACTTATGGATAGGGAACAATTTATGAATAAGGAAGAGAGAGCCTTGTGAGGTATAAAATGGATAATTCTGTTTACATTAAAAAGTTTTTGTACAAATAAAACCAATGTAGCCAAGATTAGAAGGAAAACAAAATCAGGAGAAAATTTTTATGGACAGTTTCTCAGGTAAAGGTTTCATATCTCAAATATATAAAGAACTTTGTCAAATTTATAAGAATACAAGTCACTCCCCAGTTGACAAATGTCAAAGGATATGAACAGGTAGTTTTTTGATGAAGAAATCAAAACCATATATAGTCATATGAAGAGATGCTTTGTATCACCATTGATTACAAAAATGCAAATTAAAACAACTTTGAAATATCATCTTACACCCATTGGATTGGCTAAAATGATAGAAGGGGAAAGTGACAAATATTGGAGGGGGCATTGAAAAATTGGGGCACTAATTCACTGTTGGTGGAGAACAGTATGGAAAACTGTGACCCAGAACTATGGCTATTAAGTCTATTTCCCATAGTGATGAGAGAAAAAGGGAAAGAATTTACATGTTGTAAAATATTTTTTTGTTTTTTGTTTTGTACATGTTCTAAAATATTTATAGCAGCTCTCTTTGTGGTGGCAAAGAACTGGAAACTGAGGGGATGCCTGTCAATTGGGGAATGGCTAAACAAATTGTAATATAAAATTTGGATGGAATACTACAAATGATGAGCTGGTTGATTTTAGAAAAATACATGAAAAGACTTGCATGAAATAATGAGTGAAATGAACAGAAAAAGAGAACACTGTGTACAGTAACAGCAATATTGTTCTAAGAACAACTTTGAATGACTCTCATTTTGAGTATTATAAATACTGGAAATCAACCACAAAGGACCAATGAAGGAAGATGCTGTCCAAATCCAGAGAAAGAACTGATAAATGGAAGTATATATAATATGATTTTACACAGATACAGACACAGACACACACACACAGACACACATATTTGTGTCTAATGGTAGCCTTCTTTTCAATAGGGTGGGAAGGGAGGGAGAAAAAAAAAATGTACAGCAGAGCACGAAAGAAAACTTAGAAGGAAGCACCAAAGAGCAGGGTAGCTTTGGAAACAATGTGTAGTATTTATTACATAGTTGTTTTCCCCCCTCAGAAATAGTGTGAAATGGAAATTCATGGTTTTATATTGAATCCTCTTTTTATGTTGTGCTATGTAGATGGAGATGTTCTTTTTTGTCTTTTTGAATTTAAATTCAAAATAAATAAAAACTTTTTAAAAATATAGTTTCCCTGATTATCTCTTTTATTTAGGTCTATTTGTGCTTTTTCTTTGATGGAATCAGGGTTGCTACCTCTGCTTTTTAAAAGACTTCAGCTGAAACATAATAGATTTTATTCCAGATACTAATTTTAACTGTGTGCATATCTTTCTGTTTCAAATATATCTCTTATATATTAAAAACAGCAACAACAACAAGCAAACAACATATTGTTGGATCCTGATTTCTAATTCTGCTATCTGCTCCTGTTTTATGGGTGAGATCATCACATTCATATTCATGGTTATTACTAACTCTGTATTTACCTCTATCCTATTTTCTTCTGTTTATTCTTCTTTCTTTCCTGTCCCTCTTCTCCTCTTCAGAAGTCTGTTTTGCTTCTGACCATTGTTTCCCTTAATCTGTCCTGCTTTTCATCATCTTCCATTTCTCTGATCCCCTTCCTCTCCTATTTCCCTGTTAGGTAAGATAAATTTTTATACCCAACTCAGAGAGAGAGAGACAGAGAGAGAGAGACAGAGACAGAGAGAGGAGAGAGAGGAGAGAGAGCATACACACATGTATATGTATGTGTGGGGAGTGGGGGGAATTAAAATTGTCCATCCTACAATAAAAGAGACTGAGGCAAATCTCTGAGCCCATGGCACTTTATTAAAGGGTCCATGGTTCACTCCAGCATTTTCCTCATGATCTGAGATGCCTCCTCCTTCCAAGGCCCTGTTTTTATAGAGCTAGATATCTAGACATTCAAGAACAGGTATATGAAATACAGAATAATTCCATACTTTGACATATGATGCATAGGCTAAAATAAGCCTATATATCAGCAGGGTCATGGGTTGGGCAAAGCATGGGGCATCTCCTCTAAGTAATCACCTGCTACTACTACACGGTCACCTGCTCGTGTTGGACAAGAGAGAATAGCCTGGATGTGCAAAAATATACTGGAGAACTTTCCATGTAGTTGAATCATATCCACCATGGCTTGGTCACCATTTCAAAGAAAAACAAAGGTGGAGGGCCTCTAGTTAACTTCCTATGGTTAAGCAAGTGAATTTACAGTCTGCAGCTCACAGCTCTGGGTCCTAATATACAGAACTTTTAATCACTGTCCCTATGGAATCATATAAAATTGCTTAATACTGATTGGAATAGAGTATGGGTCCAAATGGAATACAGTCAGGATCCAAATGAATTATTTCTCACATGTATGTGTGTGTGTGTGTATGTTTATACACACACACACATATACACATACACACATATATGTGTGCATGTATGTATGTATATATGTGTGTGTGTATACATATACTTTGCACAGCCCTGCTTCACTTAAATCCAGTTCACTTGCAAGTCAAAACATCACCCTCCTGAAGTCATTGGTCTTCTTCAGGAACAAAGGATGAACAACGATTTGTGAGTAGTATAGTAGCTGTCCCCTGGAGGACCCAACAGGCTGGTTCTATTAGGCAATAGTGGTATTTCTCTTCTCCTCCTCCTCCCCTTTCTCCTCCTTTTCCTCCTCCTCTTCTCCCTTTCTCTACGTGGGGAGTCATACCTTTACATCTGTCCAAATGAATGTAAATTTCTATTGCTTATATTTTGCAAGGTGTCTTAAGGTTTGGGGTGAGATTTTTTTCCCTACTTATTTATTCTATCATTGTTTGGTTTGTTTTTGTTTTTTTAAACTGGAACAATTAACTTTAGTGTCCCATATAGTTTCATTTATGATTTCTTGAAATAGAGTTCTAAAAAAAAACAGGCTTTCATAAAGTCCATTGGGGTTCAAATTGAGCCTTTAAACCCAAATCACTCTGGCTGTCACTAACTGGCCAATAATAGGCCCTTGCCCAAGCCTCACTTGCTCATTGTTTGGGTTTTGATGGCTCAGAGTGAGTATAAAGAGCATTCATTTCTATTCTGGCCAGAAACCCTGATGATCTTCTGCTCCCTTATTGATTTGAAGGCAAAGTAGGCCAACTTTTGCCTCAATTCTTACCTAGCCTTTAACTCCTGAATGGGTTTTGCCTCAGACAAATGGAGACATGGGAAAGACTGTAACTCAAAAAGGCCTAGGTCTTCCATTACATCCTGGGCCATTGCTAGTCTTCCTGACCTATGTCTTGCCACTGGGCTCTGATTACTCTGGGAAACAGAGTGGGGCTAATGACTTTGCACAGCTCTGCCTTACTTAAATCCATTTAACTTGCAAGTGAAGATACCACCCTCCTGATACCATTGGTCCTTTATGAGAATGAAAGATGAACAACACACACACACACACACACACACACACACACACACACACACACGCACATGTCTTTTGGTCTTCCCTGTAACCATAGTAGCTTTATGTATCCAGGTTCTTTTTTTCTTTTTAGTTGCTTGCTCATTTTTCTAGCCAATTTCTTGACTTTCAACTTTATGTTAAAGTTGGGTTCTTCTCACCTGGGGGTGGAGAGGTACTGTCCCAAGCTTCATACACACAGACACACAGACATAAAACCAATTTAGATGAGAATGAGATTGAAACATTGCCTGCCACCATCTCCCATTTTCTCCTCCATGGTAAAAATTCTTTCTTGCGTGTCTCTTTTATGTGAGATAATTTCCCCCCTTCTCTCCCTTCCCTCTTTACCCAGTGCATGCCTCTTTCTCAACCCTTCAATTTTTGAGAACAATCCAACACAATCAATTCATACCATGCCCTCTGTCTATGTAGACTGCTTTTAACTGCCCTAATGATAAAGTTCTTAGGGATTACATTTATCATCTTCCCATATAAGAATGCCAACAATTTATCTTTATTGAGTCTCTTATGATTTCTTTGATGTTTACCTTTTTGTGCTTCTCTTGAGTCTTGTGTTTGAATGTCAAATTTTTTATTCAGCTCTGGTATTTTCATCAGGAATGTTTGAAAGTCCTGTATTGCATTAAATATCCATTTGTTTGCCTAAAGGATTATATTCAGTTTTGCTGGATAGGTTATTCTTTTTTATAATTCTAGTGCCTTTGTTTTCCAATATATCATGTTCCATGCTTTCTGATCCATTTAATGTGGAAGCTGCTAAATTTTATGTGACCCTGACTGTGACTCCATGACATTTGAATTGTTGCAACATTTTCTCCTTGATCTGGGAGCTCTGAAATTTGGCTATAATATTCCTGGAAGTTTTCATTTTGGAATCTCTTTCCAGAGATGATCAGTGGATTCTTTCAGTTTTTAGGATATCAGGACAGTTTTCCTTAATAATTTCTTGAAATGCGATGTCTAGACTATTTTTTAGACTATTTAGACTATTTCTCTTTTACCTACCCTCCCTGTCAGTTGTTTTTCTGTTGAGATATTTAACATTTTCTTTTTTTATGCTTTTAACTTTGTTTTATTGTTTCTTGATGTCTCATGGAGTCATTAGCTTTCACTTACCCAATTCTAATTTTAAGGGATTGTTTTCTTTAATGAGATTTTGTACTTCTTTTTTCATTTGACCTAGTCTTCTTTCTAAGGATTTCTTTTCTTTAGTGAATTTTTGTGCCTCTTTTACAAAGCTGTTAATTCTCTTTTCACAATTTTCTTGTACCATCCTAATTTCTTTTCCCAAATTTTCTTTTATACATTTTATGTGTTTCTTTGACTTTTCCAGGAATTCTTGTTGGGCTTGTGTCCAGTTAGCATTTTCTTTGAGGCATTGTTTTCTTCTGAGTTTGTCTTTTGGTCTTTTGTGTCACCATAGTAGCAGTATATTTCCAGGTTCTTTTGTTGTTGTTGTTGTTGCTTGCTCATTTTTCTAGCCAATTTCTTGACTTTGAACTTTATGTTAAAGTTGGGTTCTGTTCACCTAGGGGTGGAGAGGTGCTATGACAAGCTTCAGGCTTTTTCATGCTGCTATTTTCAGAACTAGTTTTGTCTGCTTCCAATTTGGTGCGATTTAGGGGGAGGTGTGGTCACCGATCTTCTGGTTTGTGCTCTGGTATTTACCCAGAAAGTGTCCCTGTTTCCCTGTAGTTGCAAGTGCTAGAGCTCTTTTCTGCCTTAGAACTGTGACCGAGGCTCCTGCTCTCTTGTGACTGACCACCAGCACTCCTCTCTGCTTTGGAGCTGTGACCCAGAACTGCTTATGGGCAATAGAGTTCCCAATCAATGTCAGTTGCATCCAGTGCCAACAAATAGTCCCTTTTAATATCTTTCTGACCAGTTGTCCATCCATACTGTCCTTGAACTGAGAGGTCCTGAAACTGTCACAACCACTCCCAAGACCTGCCCCTGGTGCTGCCGTTGTGTGCACTCTAGGTCAGCCCCCATTCTCATGTCATAGACCTCTCCAAAAATGTCTCACCCCAATCTTTTGTTGACTTTGCTACTCCAAAATCAGACTTGAGCCTTTTAAAAAAATTTGTTTGGAGGAGAATATTAGGAAAATTTGGCTGGGTTACTGCCTATAATCTGCCATCTTCACTCTGTGGTAAAGAAAGTCTTTGCTTGCAGTCATCATGGAGTTTGGATTTGCAATAATATTTTTATACTATATGGTGTTTTCTTTGACGTACTCATTTTTAAGCTTTAATTCATGAATTGTGGCTTTATAGCAGAGCTAGGCTTTCCCCCAACTGCACTTTTGAATGGAGTGGTCATCCTGGCTTGGTTTTACCTATTGCCCTGTTTTCACCTCTTATCCTGCAGCCCCTGGATTTTTGGTTTGGGGTAAACTTGTAGTTGGAATAGGATGTGGGACCCTGGAAGCCTGCTACTTGTTCAGGCAACCAGTTGTCTTGGCCAGAAGTACCCTTGGGGATCAATTTTCAAGATATCTCAAAAAAGGAAAGATTCCAAAAGAATTTATTTACCAGAAAAGGCAAGTGAGAGAATATCAACTATTGACCCATGAGCTTGCTTTCATTCATCTCTATAGAGTCTTTATGAAATATGAAAAGAGAACAACTATGCATGAATTCCTTCTTAAAGCTAGATCTTTAAAGTCACATAACTGACTGAGAGGCATAAAGAATATAAGATCTTGCATTGTAAACAAGATGATGTACCAAAAATGTTTGGCAAAATCACAAAGTTCTGTATGAATGTCAGCGATTTTCCATTATTTATTAGTTGATTTTTTAAAAAAAAGAATCTGACTCAGAATAAAATATAAATTTATAGCTTCTATTCAGGCCAAATATCTGTCCTACATACATTATAGTTGTAAAAGTTAAATAGATTCAACTGAGGAAATACCATTAAGAATTCACCAAATATCAACAAAAAACAAGATGTAAAATTTCAGTTTTAGTGATCCTACACTTTTTTTTTCTTTTCTTTTTTTTTGGAGGGGGGAAGGCAGGGCAATTGGGGTTAAGTGACTTGCCCAAGGTCACACAGCTTGTAAGTGTGTCAAGTGTCTGAGGACGGATCTGAACTCAGGTCTTCCTCTCTCCGGGGCTTGTGCTCTACTCACCGCGCCACCTAGCTGCCCCCATCCTATACTTTTTATTCTGAAACCCCATCTCTAATACTCCAGTGAAGTTGTATGGCCATGAATTATTGAAAGTCACAGTCTCCTGAGAAATATCATTGGAAATAACTTAAAAGATGCGTAATCAATAAAAGTAGAACGCAGCACACCAATAGTTATGATCTGTGGTATAAAAGACCACATACGTGGAGTAGAATAGGAGACTCAGGATGTAGGGGAAAGGAGTTGAATTTAAGGTCAGAAAGTTTGGGTTAGAATCTTGGCTTGGATACTTATTACTACCCTTGGAATGTTTCTTGACCTCTTTTTGCCTCAGTTTCTTAATCATAACACTGTAACACCAGAATCATAATACCAGCAGAAGCATCTTAGACTAGTGGATAGAGGACCAGTCTTGGATTCAAGAAGACTGACTGCCGGCAAATTGCTTAACCTTTCAGTGCTTCAGAAAACTCTATAGGATTCTAAATTATAAATGAGGTTCTCTACATCAATGAAGTCATCCTTTCAGAACAACCCCTATACCCCAAACAAGCAACAACAAAGAACATTTACACTAAATGTCTAATAGGATTGTTGTGAAGAAAATGTTAATTAAATCTCAAAGTGCTAGATAAATGTGAATTTTTAAAATTATTATTACCATTATGTATCAAGAATTACAGACAAGTGAACAGTCAGTGCAATGCATTTTTATCCCTGAGATGTTAAAACAAGAGAATGAGATGCCCTAGTGCACTAGAATCCTCGATGGAGGATTTATGTAAAGATGGGCAAGAATCAGAGAAAATGAGAAAATGTTAAGGAAGTTTTGATTGGCACTAGGGGAAGTAGTACCCATTCTAATGGAATTAGAGATCACCAAAGTATGAGTACCATATTCAGAGGCATCAGTATTATTAATTGCCTTTCCTCAATTTTTATGGATATAGTATATGTTCTATAATTTATTACATATAATTTATTGTATATGTTATATTATTTATAATTATGCCAAGTTTATTTCCATTCTATGTAACAGGTATTTTTTTGAAAGAGGTGAATTTATATGATAATGCATCATTTTGATGGTTCAAACCTACTATGCTATTGTAGTACTTAGTATGTTTCAAGACTGCATACTAGAAACCTATTGTTTTACTAGTAAATGTTACTATTGTTTTCCTAATGTTAAATAATAAAAACTGCTATATTCCAGATGATCTTAGCTATCGTTGGCTTCTAAATGAGTTTCCTATATTCATCACAATGGACAAACGACGATATGTATCTCAGACCAATGGAAATCTATATATTGCAAATGTAGAGGGATCTGATAGAGGCAATTATTCATGCTTTGTATCAAGTCCTTCAATTACAAAGAGTGTATTCAGCAAATTTATCCCACTCATCCCTCTTTCTGACCGTAAGTATTTGTTTGTCAATTTAAAAAAATATAAATGCGCATGCATATATTGTATATATATATATGTATATATATATGTATATATATGTATATATGTATATATATATATATATATATATATGAATGAAAATCAAGTGTCCAAAACATTTGTAGTTCTCTTGGGGGCATGTTCATTTACATTTTTATTCATTTGTTTTTCATTTTAAAATATTAATACAAATGATCATTTTTATTTTATTCTAAATTCTTTGAATCTTATAGAAATATGGTAAAAATGTTTTCTTTTAAATTATTCCAAGAGCAAAACTACAAAGGAGAGCATTGAGGCTGGAGGGACTTGCCAGTATTAGTAAACTAGCATAGTGAAACTGAAGGAAATTTGAAACTTAAAAAATTAATCATTTTTTGCAAATATTTTATTAACAGTGCATTCATTTAAAATTCATTTTCATCAGAACACTTAAATCATACTTTATACTTTTTTTTCATTATTCATTTTTTTTATTTAAATTTATTTATTTAACATATTTGGTTTTCAGCATTGATTTTCACAACAGTTTGAATTACAAATTTTCTCCCCATTTCTACCCTCCCCCCCACTCCAAGATGGCTTATATTCTGGTTGCCCTGTTCCCCAGTCAGCCCTCCCCTCTATCACCCCCCTCCCCTCTCATCCCCTTTTCCCTTCCTTTCTTGTAGGGCAAGATAAATTTCTATGCCCCATTGCTTGTGTATCTTATTTTTTAGTTGCATACAAAAACTTTTTTTGTTTTTGAACATCTGATTTTAAAACTTTGAGTTTCAAATTCTCTTCCCTCTTCCCTTCCCACCCACCCTCCCTAAGAAGCTGAGCAATTCAATCTAGGCCACACATGTATTATTATGTATAACCCTTCCACAATACTCATGTTGTGAAAGGCTAACTACATTTTGCTCCTTCCCAACCCATCCCGCTTTATTGAATTTTCTCCCTTGACCCTGTCCCCTTTCCAAAGTGTTTGTTTTGATTACCTCCACCCCCATCTGCCCTCCCCTCCATCATCCCCCCGCCTTTTATTTTTTTTTTTTATCTTCCTCCCTCTTCTTTCCTGTGGGGTAAGATACCCAACTGAGTATGTATGGTATTCCCCCTCAGGCCAAATCTGATGAGAGCAAAGTTCACTCATTCCCCCCTCACCTGCCCTCTCCCCTCCTCCCATAGAACTGCTTCCTCTTGCCACCTTTATGCGGGATAATCCACCCCATTCTATCTCTCCCTATCTCCCTCTCTCAGTATGTTGCTCTCTCATCCCTTAATTTCATTTTATTTCTTTTAGATATCTTCCCTTCATCTTCAACTCACCCTGTGTCTGCTCTCTCTCTTTTACATATATATATATGAACACACACACATATATATATACACACATACATACACGTACATACATATACACATAGATATATACATACATACACATTCACTTATATATATACATAAACATATATATACATATATATATATATATGCATATTCCCTTCAACTACCCTAATACTGAGGTCTCATGAATCATACTCATCATCTTTCCATGTAGGAATGTAAACAAAACAGTTCAACTTTAGTAAGTCCCTTGCAATTTCCGTTTCTTGATTACCTTTTCATGCTTCTCTTGATTCTTGTGTTTGAAAGTCAAATTTTCTATTCAGTTCTGGTTTTTTCACTGAGAAAGCTTGAAAGTCCTCTATTTTATTGAAACTCCATATTTTGCCTTGGAACATGATACTCAGTTTTGCTGGGTAGGTGATTCTAGGTTTTAATCCTAGCTCCATCGACCTCCGGAATATCGCATTCCAAGCCCTTCGATCTCTTAATGTAGAAGCTGCCAGATCTTGGGTTATTCTGATTGGGTTTCCACAATACTCAAATTGTTTCTTTCTGGCTGCTTGCAGTATTTTCTCCTTGATCTGGGAGCTCTGGAATTTGGCAACAATATTCCTAGGAGATTTCTTTTTGGGATCTATTTGAGGAGGCGATCGATGGATTCTTTCAATTTCTATTTTGCCCTGTGGCTCTAGAATATC
The DNA here is from genome assembly GCF_011100635.1 of Trichosurus vulpecula. Taxonomy (NCBI): domain Eukaryota; kingdom Metazoa; phylum Chordata; class Mammalia; order Diprotodontia; family Phalangeridae; genus Trichosurus; species Trichosurus vulpecula. The sequence goes on from NC_050577.1 coordinate 284,676,669, forward strand.
AGGGCAGTTCTCCTTGATAATTTCTTGAAAGATGGTATCTAGGCTCTTTTTTTGATCATGGCTTTCAGGTAGTGCAACAATTTTTAAATTATCTCTCCTGGATCTATTTTCCAGGTCAGTGGTTTTTCCAAGGAGATATTTCACATTGTCTTCCATTTTTACGTTCCTTTGGTTCTGTTTTATAATATCCTGATTTCTCATAAAGTCACTAGCTTCCACTTGCTCCAATCTAATTTTTAAAGTAGTATTTTCTTCAGTGGTCTTTTGGACCTCCTTTTCCATTTGGCTAATTCTGCCTTTCAAGGCATTCTTCTCCTCATTGGCTTTTTGGAGCTCTTTTGCCAATTGAGTTAGTCTGTTTTTTAAGGTGTTGTTTTCTTCAGTGTATTTTTCAGTATTTTCTTGGGTCTCCTTTAGCAAGTCATTGACTTGTTTTTCATGCTTTTCTCGCATCCTTCTCATTTCTCTTCCCAATTTTTCCTCTACTTCTCTAACTTGCTTTTCCAAATCCTTTTTGAGTTCTTCTATGGCCTGGGGCCAGTTCATGTTTTTCTTGGAGGCTTTTGTTATAGGCTCTATGACTTTGTTGTCTTCTTTAGGCTGTATGTTTTGGTCTTCTTTGTCACCAAAAAAAGAATCCAAAGTCTGAGACTGACTCTGGGCACGTTTTCGCTGCCTGGCCATATTCCCAACCAACTAACTTGACCCTTGAGTTATTCAGTGGGGTATGACTGCTTGTAGATTACAGAGTTCTATGTTCCACGTTTGGGGGGGAGGTGCCAGCTCTGTCAGACCCGCACTACTCCTTCCCCAAGAACCCCCAGTCCAGGCTGGGCTTAGATCTTCAGCAGGCTGTTGCACTCCTGCTCTGATCTGCCACTTAATTCCTCCCACCAGGTGGGCCGGAAGTAACAACAGCTGTAGCTGCCCCACCTCCGCTGCCCCCGGGGCTGGAAGCCGAACCGCAAACTCCTTCCACTCCCGCAGCTTTTCCCACTATCCTTCTCCGCAGTCTTTGGTGTTTGTGGGTCGAGGGGCCTGGTAACTGCCGCAGCTCACTGATTCAGGGCGCTAGGGCCCCCTCCGCCCAGCTTCTGTTCTGGATGGTCCATGTCGCTCAGGCTGGGCTCTGCTCCACTCCGTTCCCAGCTCCCAGCTCCCAGCTCCGTGTGGGATAGACCTCACCCAGAGACCATCCAGGCTGTCCTGGGCTGGAGCCTTGCTTCCCTCTGCTGTTCTGTGGGTTCTGCCTTTCTAGAATTGGTTCAGAGCCATTTTTATTGGTTTTTGGAGGGACTCGGGTATGGAGCTCACTCTAGTCCGTGCTTAGCAGCCGCCATCTTGGCTCCGCCCCCCATACTTTATATTTTAAAATGGCCTGGGACATTCCTAGGAGTTTTCACTTTGGGATGTCTTTTAGGAAGTGATTGGTGGATTCTTTCAGTTTTCATTTTACCCTCTGGTTCTAGAATGTCATGGCAGTTTTCCTTGATAATTTCGTGAAAGATGGTATCTAGGCTTTTTTTTTGATCATGGTTTTCAGCTAGTTCAATTATTTTTAAATTCTCTCTCCTGGATCTGTTTTCCAGTTCAGTTGTTTTTCTGATGAGATATTTCATGTTGTCTTTTATTTTTTCATTCTTTCAGTTTTGTTTTGTTGTTTCCTTATTTCTTTCAAAATCATTAGCTTTCATTTGCTCTATTCTAATTTTTAAGGAATTATTATCTTCAGTGAGCTTTTGGACCTACATTTCTATTTGGCCAATCTTACTTTTTAAGACATTCTTTTCCCCATTGACTTTTTGGACCTCTTATACCATTTGGCGTAGCCTTTTTTTTTAAGGTGTCATTTTCTTCAGTATTTCTTTGTGTCTCCTTTAGCAAGCTAATGACTCTTTTCTCATGATTTTCTTGTAGCACTCTGAGTTTTCTTCCCAATTTTTCCTTTACCTATCTTACTTGATTTTCAAAATGCCTTTTGAGCTCTTCCACTCCCTGGGACCAATTCCCATTTTTCTTGGAGGCTTTGGATGTAGGAGCTTTGACTTTTCTTATCTTCTTCTGAGTGTGTGTTTTGATCTCTCTTGTCAACATAGCAACTTTCAATAGTTTTTTCCCTTGTTTGCTCATTTTCCTAGCCTATTAGTTGACTTTGAACTCTTCATTAAAGAAGGGCTCTGCTTCCAGGGTGGAGGGTGCACTGTCCCAAGCTTCAGGGATTTTGGGCAGCTGTTTGCAGAGATACTTCTAGGGACCTGTAATTTTTCATTTCTTCCAAGGTGGTATGGTCTGAGGAGAGGTGTTTACTACTCCCCTGATCTGGGCTCTGGTGTGTGAGTGATCACACGCACTCTTTTTCTGCTCTGGCACTGTGAGGAGGGTCTCTCCTCCATTGTTGCCACAAACTTTGCTATTTGTATAGTCCTCCTCACCCTGGGATTGCCACCCAGAACTGCAGTCTGGATCCAAATATGGGCAAAGCAACAGAGTCCTGACTTAGTGCTATCAAAAAGATCCCTGTAATCTCCTTCTGACCAACTGTTCCATCCCTCTTCCCCCCACCATTTGTGGCATGAGAGCTCTGCAAGCAGCTGCTTTTGCAGCTGCTGCTGAATCAGTGGCTTCCAAGGCCCATTCCTGGCTTGCTGTGGCCCTATCTTTATTGGTGCAGCCTATGCTGGACTGCACTCCCCTCTTATCCTGATGGCAACAGACCTTTCCTGCCAACTTTCCAAGTTGTTTTGGGCTGGAAATTTGTTTCACTCTATCTTTTTGTGGGTTGTGCTGCTCTAGAATTTATTTAGAGTCATTTTTAAAGGTATTTGGAGGGGTTTGGGGAGAGCTCTGGCAAGTCCCTGCCTTTACTCTCCCATCTTGGCTCCACCTCTCCAAAAATTTTTTAATGTCATCTCCTTAGGTAACCAGATGGGAAATATCCCTTATTCTTGGTATTAATTTAAAGAATTTTTGCCCTTTTAAGTATGTTTGTACCCCACATATTCACATTCTAGTAGATTCTCAGATTTGTAAGAGACCACAGAAGCCATTTAGTCCAAGCCATACTTGAACAAAAATCTGTTTTTTCAAAATAGCTGGAATTTATTCATGTGGTCTCTGTTTAAAAATTTTTATTAAGTGGGGACTCATCAAAGCCTGTTCTCCTTTTGGGTAGCTCTAATTATTGGGAAGGATGAATTTTACTAGACAAAATCCTTATATCAAGCTTAAATCATCCTCTCTGGAATTTCCATGCATAATTTCTATTTCTGTCACTTAGGGCCACATAAGCCTAGTCTCTGAGGCCCAGTCTACAGACCTGTGATATAAATATGATGGAATAAATATTTTATAAGGTCTCTTCCACATCTAAAAGTCTATGCTATGAAGAATATGCTTATACATTTATGGTATTTCAGCTTTATTATTTCTTTCAATCATTCCTATAAATTTAAGTATTTGTCATTTTTACTAAATGGAAAAATTTTGAGAGATGTAAACACCAGCATTGCACATATTTTTCCATTTCCATTTTCCATTAGAAGTTTATCATGGAAGTTTATTGTAGGAATGTGTTATACAAAATGAATTCACCAGTTTGTACTTTAGGATGATTGTGGTAGACGTGGTGTTTAAGTGCTCCTGGATTAAATAATCTCTCAACACTAACTATAAAAACTAAATCTGACTGTACTAAGAAAGTTCAGCTGACAAAGGGCACCACTTGGGAGGTCATAAGGAATCCATTAATATATGGGAATAAACTTATGTCTTGAGAGCTGACAATTCTATAGTTAGATTCAGTGGTATTTCACCATCAAATAGATAATTTTGCAGTTAAAAGACTATCAGCTCTTCCGCTTATGAAACCACTTGATCTCTCTCAATCTCAGTTACTCATCTTTAAAATGAGAGAGTTGGGCATTGCCAGTGTAATTACTGCTGTCCTTCTCTGCTTCCAACCACCCAGGCGAGAAAGGAAGTCCCTTGGGGAATTCTGCTGCCTAATATGACCCTGTGGGACCTCTATTATCTTCAAGATGATGAAAGAACAGCAGCTATGAGGGAGCATAATCGCTACCTTATATTGTCTTCTAAACTGGGAGCAACTGAGGCAAAACAGAAGACTTTCTTATACATAATGGCTGCATATTGTCTTGATTGCCCTACCCTAGCATACCACCTTACACAAAGCTAGGGAAGCCTGTGCTTGACTGTGCTCATGTGAACAAAGGCTGGCAAGAGAGCCAAAGTAACTGCTCGTTAATCGAGTGAAGGCCCTAAATTGGGGGGCGGGGAGGGGACCAGCCAAGTGGCAGTGTCCACTTTCAGTGTGAGATCATTAAAGGGGTTGTAATGAGAATTGCTATCAATATTATAAAAACTTTATGGCCTGATAGGTTTCAGAGGAGCCTCGCCCTCTGAATAATTTTTTTCCTCTTTGGTTCATGAATGACCTAGTCCTTTCTATCTCCTCTCTACTGAGTTCAGTCTTTTTGCTATTCTCAGAAGGTCACCAGCAGCTATGCCCAAGGGCCTGTTAGGATTTGTGGTAACTTCTAATGGGCAGAGTCCTCCCCCTTAAAACTTGGGTCTTTCTACTACCTTCATCTACTCACTTCAGGTAGTGGCTGCCACAGATACTTATGGACTTCCTGTCCCTGGATTTCCATTACTTATTGCTGAAGCAGGGGTCTGTCTGGGTTAGAGGCTGAATATGGATTCTTGGGAACCTTGTCAACTGCCTAGCCTGCAAACCCCTATAAATTAACCAGTTCACACACAGCTCTTCTTCAGTTACCATGTACATAAGTGTTGAGAGGCACCTACAACACAAGATAATCTCAGGAGTGGCCCAGAGCTCTGAACTTATTGGGCTTCAGATTGTCTGAGACTTGACTTTGTTGCAGTTTGCTTTTTTGGGAGAGAAACTTCAGGTGAAAATTTCTCCATTTTGTCTAGAACTGAACAAATTATTTTTTATTATCTTATCAATTCCATGTTTTTCATCTCATTCTACAGAGAGGCTAGTCATTATAGAGTTGAATTTAATTTATTTTCTGTAACATGATTAAGTTCTTTGTGGTTTGTATGAGCTGATATCTGCCAGGTTGGTTTAGGATGTGTGCCTAAGCACATTGTCATTTGTTTTAGGTTTAGTGGAACATAAAATCAAAAGATGACATAAAGAAATAAATGTAAGAGAGTTGGACTAAATGGCCTGTAAGGTACTTTATAGTTTTAAATTTATGATACCATCATCTTTTCCTCTCTTTTCTGTGCCTTTTGGTGTCTGTTTACTCAGTTTGGCCAGACAATATGAATCAGCCAATAAAATTATTTTTAAAAACTTAATCAAATATAGGTCATTATTTGAGGCTTTTAAAAAAATTACATATTGTTTAAGAGCCTTAGTATGTAGAACCATAGCAATGTATACAATTAATACACATTTACTAGCATTTCTAGTCCTTTTAAAGTCAAGAAGCTAAGGGGGTCAATAGGTCAAATAATTCATAGATTTTCTTTTGTATACTTTTTTTAATGTTAGGCACAACAAAGCTGTATCCTGCTGATATCAAAGTCCAGTTCAAGGACACATATGCACTGGTGGGCCATAATGTAACATTAGAGTGTTTTGCCCTTGGAAAGTAAGTAGAATGTTTATTTTTTTTAAATTAACATGTAGAGTAACTGAATTTATGCTTTAAAAGGGAGAAAGGGGAAAGCAATTAAAACCATTTAGAGAATTCAGATCCATCATTTCTCATTGTGATGAAAACTATCATATAATTAACTTGACAGTCTAAGCTTTAACATTTTATCTTATCACCTTATTTTTTATATTTAAAAATTATTTTTAATTTATGATACATCATTTGGGTTGCTGGACTGCAATAATACTGTGCTGCCACTGGAGAAGCTCTTATTACCTGACCTCTAAGCAAATACATTTAGTATTTTCAGTGGCCATTTTATCTTTTTATCTTGCTTAACTGAAGGAATCCAAATTTTTAAAAAATTAGGTTTTGTATTCCACCGATTTCTAGTGATATGGGGATGCCACTCGTCTAGGCACAAAAGGAAGAGAAAATGTTTTTGTCTTGGTTTAGCCATTAAATTTCTACAACTATCTTACACATTTTGTGAACCTTTTAGTATTTTTCTGCCCTTTATATAGCCCTGTTCCTGAGATCCGGTGGAGAAAAGTTCTGGAACCAATGCCAAGCACAGCTGAGATTAGTATGTCTGGTGCTGTTCTTAAGATTTTCAACATTCAGCTTGAAGATGAAGGAACTTATGAATGTGAAGCTGAGAACATCAGAGGAAAAGATAGACATCAGGCAAGAATTTATGTCCAAGGTACATAGAAATCTCATTTGATTTATATGCAAACTATATAAGTTTTTTTATATTGAAAGACACTTTCTATACTAAAGATTTTCTTTTGTTCAAATCTGTAGTTTGATTAGTGTATGGAATTTAGACTTCCTCAGTAATTCCTCTATATAATTTATGTTTTTGAAGAATTGCTTTGGGACTCTAAGAGGTTACATTTTGTGCATGGTCATACAGCTTAGGTATCTTTCTGAAGCCAGATTTGAACCTAGATCTTACTAAATGTATCCATTAGGTCATATGGACTTTCTATTTAAGATGAGCGGCTAATAAATACATCAGGTTGGCACCATGCACATACTATTTTTGAATTATTTAAATTCTCAAACTAATCCTGTGAAAAATTCACATGAAATGAGTTACTAGTTAAACAAGTATGGTAGGTAATATCTTATGAATATGGATGTGAGATGTCATAGTAGATAACCAAGGTGCATTGCAGAATTTAATCAGCTTTGATCAATAGACAATTTTAGTGATGATCAACTACTTGAGAAAGCTATCTTCATTCATATATACTTCCTTTCCTTTCTCTTACTTGCCATTCACCGAGAATTCCTCTTCCTCCCTGTTTCCACAATCCGGCTAGTGGCTTCTGAGGGGGGGTAAGATTCACCCACAGCCAGCACCCAGAAAGCTGCCAACAGCACAGGTTCTTTTGATCTGCTTAACTAAGGAAAGCAAGGTGAAGGGGTTGACAAGCTTACTTTAATTCAGCATACAAATATCATTCACTTAGTTCAGGGGAAAAAGCCAGCATGCTGAACTTCAGAGCAAATTACAAACAAATTACGAACATCAACAGACAGACCGAATACAATTCATAGTTACCAACATCTAGGTTCAGCCCTGGAGCTCAGAACAAGGGCTGGCCCAGAGTCGTGCACCACCACTGCTGTGGCAAAGAGCTGCAACCCCTGGTTTTATATCTTTTTCAGCGTCAGGGGTGAGTCACACATGCGACTCACCCACATGACCTAGAATCATCACAAAGAGGGCGGACTTAAACCCATGTCTAAAAGCCTCTGCTCTCCCAGACATGTAAACCAGGCCCTCCCTGGAGTTAGCCCCACCTTGGGCCCACCTTAGTAGCCAATCCACATGCACTAAGGTTTTACACCTAATAGGGGTTTGGGCCTGGGGCTTAGCACCTAGTAAGGCTCAATGAATTACCCAAAGGGAACAAAAGCCAAACTATTCAAGGGCACTTGTTGAACTAAGTGCTAAGGAGCCCATTTTGCTTACCAACACACTCCCCTTTTTTCATATCAGTAAGAAATTCCCTACTGTCTCCTTCTTCACCCCTATATTGGATGGAGAGGTAGACCTTTTCCTTTTGAAGGCCAGTGCCCCTACAAGTGTGATGATCTTATCCTCTCTCAACTTTTCTAGTAAATTTTCCCCTAGAAGAGGGGATAATTCCCTCCTCCCTCTGTTTCTTTGGTATCTCTCTATTGTTCCCTCATCTGTTACCTGTTGTAATGTTAGTGGAATAGGAAGATCTTCCTTGTCCATTAATAGACTTATGTGACCTGATTTGAGCTCTGGCCCAGGTCACAGCTGTGATACATCCTGCTTCTATTTTCTCTGATGTTCAGGGGGCTGACTTTTCCCCAAACTAGTGAATGTAATTAAAGAAGATTGTTGACCCCTTTAAAGAGTTGCATTCCTTTAAAAGCAGATCTAAGAACCTGTGGTAGCAGCCCATCCTGAATATGCTAGGGTGCTTGCTGTTACACTTGCAAACATGGACATGCGTCCCCTGTCCTTAAAAAACAAAAACAAAGGGGGCAGAGCCAAGATGGCAGATTAAAAGCAGGGACTTGCCAGAGCTATCCCCTCAAACCATCCAAATACCTGTAAAAATAACTCTAAACAAATTCTAGAGCAGTAGAACCCACAAAAAGACAGAGTGAAACAAATGGAAGATTGACGGGAAAGGTCTGTTGCACCAAGATGAGAGGAGTGCAGGCCAGTGCAAGCCACACCAACACAGATCAGGCCCCAGAAAACTCAAAGCAGGCAACTATGGTGGTTTCCAGACTTCTCAACTGACAAATGCCAAAGACAACTTGGAAGTTCAGTAGGAAAGGTCTGTTGGACCTGGGTGAGAGAGGAGCATAGACCTGCACTGGCCCCAGCACAGTCCCAGCCCCAGAAAACCAGGAGTAGGCCTTGGGAGTGACTGAATTTTCTGTGGCAGTGGTGATGGTGGTGGCAGTGGTGGTAGTGGCAGTGGTGGCAATGTCAGCATCAGCATCAGCATCAGTGACTGTTTTTGGAGCTCTCAGATAGTAAGGGGATGGAACAACTGGTTAGAAGGGGTTATAGGGGTTTCTTTGCTAGCCCTGATGCAGGACTCTGTTGCTTTGCCCATGCTTGGATCTAGGTTGCAATCCTTGGTGGCGGTCCTGGGGTGAGAAGGAGAACTGGCAAAGTAGAGCTACTGGCAGCAGTGGAGAGAGAACCCCCCTTGCAATTCTAGGGCAGAAAAGAGTGTTTGTGGTCACTCACAGACCACAGCACAGTCTAGGAGAGGAGTAAACACCTCTACTTAGATCATACCACCTTGGAAGAACTGAAAACTTGCAGGTCCCTAGAAGTATCTCTCAAAATAGCTGCACAAAACCCTTGAAGCTTGGAACAGTTCACCCTCCACGCTGGAAGCAGAGCTGCACGTTAACAAAGAGTTGAAAGGTCAAGTAATAGGATGGGAAAATGAACAAACAATGGAAAAAACCTCAGACCACAGAGTCTTACTTTGGCAACAAGGAAGTTCAAAACATACACTCAGAAGAAGAAAACAAAGTCAAAGCTCCTACATACAAAGCTTCCAAGAAAAATATGAATTGGTCACAGGTCACAGAAGGGCTCAAAAAGGATTTTTTTTTCCAAATAGTGAAATTTCATTATTCTTAGAAGAAAAACACTCTTGTACAAAAGAAAGGAGACACAGTGATTTAAAGGAAACAGTGTTCTCCTCCCAAGCAGCTGAATTTGTTTGAATTTTGGTAATTGAATTAAATAAATGAGTAGCAACTTCTGAATTCACTCTCTGATACCTTAAGGAGATTGTAGTGAAGATTCATAAAATCAAATTTCTGGGGCTTGGTGACTTGATTAATTTCAGTGGTTTACAAATGAAATACTTTGAATCATTACAAACAGGTGGCTATGAAAATACAATAATAATGCATTTCAGGCACATTGAGGAAGTGTATAGAAAGAAAAACATGCCAAATATTGTCACTTAGAAAGGATTTTATGTTAACATGTTTATTTCATGTTAATATTTTCCATTCTTTTATTCCTTATAATCACTGACCTCCTGAGACTTAGTGTTCAATACTTTTGACCCACCAGTGTCACTACTTGGTCTATTTCCAAAGATGATTAGGGAAAAAGGAAAAGAACCTATATGTTCTAAAATGTTTTTTTCTTTTTTTCCTTTAATTTATTTAATATATTTAGTTTTCAGCATTGATTTTCGCAAGAGTTTGAATTACAAATTTTCTCCCCATTTGTACCCTTCCCCCCCCACTCCAAGATGGCATATATTCTGACTGCCCCGTTCCCCAGTCAGCCCTCCCTTCTGTCAACCCACTCCCCTCCCATCCCCTTTTCCCTTCCTCTCTTGTAGGGCAAGATAAATTTCTATGCCCCATTGCCCGTGTATCTTATTTCCTAGTTGCATGCCAAAACCTTTTTTTGTTTGTTTTTGAATGTCTGTTTTTAAAACTTTGAGTTCCAAATTCTCTCCCCTCTTCCCTCCCCACCCACCCTCCCTAAGAAGGCAAGCAATTCAACATAGGCCACATGCATATCATTATGTAAAACCCTTCCACAATACTCATGTTGTGAAAGACTAACTATATTTTGCTCCTTCCTAACCTATCTCCCTTTATTGAATTTTCTCCCTTGACCCTGTCCCTTTTCGAAAATGTTTGTTTTTGATTACCTCCTCCCCCTATCTGCCCTCCCTTCTATCATCCCCCATTTTTTATCTCCTTCCTCCTTCTTTTCTGTGGGGTAAGATGCCCAATTGAGTGTGTATGGTATTCCCTCCTCAGGTCAAATCCAGTGAGAGCAAGATTCACTCATTCTCCCTCACCTTCCTCCTCTTCCCTTCCTACAGAACTGCTTTTTCTTGCCACTTTTATGTGAGATAATTTGCCCCATTCTATCTCTCCCTTTCTTTCTCTCTCAATATATTCCTCTCTTATCCCTTAATTTGATTTTTTTAGATATCTTCCCTTCATATTCAACTCACCCTGTGCCCTCTGTCCATATATATATAGACACATATATACATATACACACATACATTTATACATACATACACACACATATATATGTACGTACACAGATATATACATACATATATATATATATATATATATGTGCATATTCCTTTCAGCTACCCTAATACTGAGGTCTCATGAATCATACACATCATTTTTCCATGTAGGAATGTAAACAAAACAGTTCAACTTTAGTAAGTCCCTTATCATTTCTCTTTCTTGTTTACCTTTTCATGCCTCTGTTGATTCTTGTGTTTGAAAGTCAGATTTTCTATTCAGCTCTGGTCTTTTCACTGAGAAAGCTTGAAAGTCCTCTATTTTATTGTAAGTCCATATTTTACCTCGGAGCACGATACTCAGTTCTGCTGGGTAGGTGATTCTTGGTTTTAATCCTAGTTCCATTGACCTCCAGAATATCATATTCCAAGCCCTTCCATCCCTTAATGTAGAAGCTGCTAGATCTTGTGTTATTCTGATTGTGTTTCCACAATACTCAAATTGTTTCTTTCCAGCTGCTTGAAGTATTTTCTCCCTGATCTGGGAGCTCTGGAATTTGGTGGCAATATTCCTAGGAGTTTTCTTTTGGGATCTTTTTGAGGAGGCGAACTGTGGATTCTTTCAATTCCTATTTTACCCTCTGTCTCTAGGATATCAGGGCAGTTCTCCTTGATAATTTCTTGAAAGATGATTTCTAGGCTCTTTTTTTGATCATGGCTTTCAGGTTGTCAAATCATTTTTATATTATTTCTCCTGGATCTGTTCTCCAGGTCAATGGTTTTTCCAATGAGATATTTCACGTTGTCTTCCACTTTTTCATTCTTTTGGTTCTGTTTTATAATATCTTGATTTCTCATAAAGTCACTAGCTTCCACTTGCTCCAATGTAATTTTTAAGGTAGTATTTTCTTCAGTGGTCTTTTGGACCTCCTTTTCCATTTGGCTAATTCTGCCTTTCAAGGCATTCTTCTCCTCATTGGCTTTTTGGAGATCTTTTGCCATTTGAGTTAGTCTATTTTTAAGGTGTTGTTTTCTTCAATGTTTTTTTCAGTATTTTTTTGGTTCTCCTTTAGCAAGTCATTGACTTGTTTTTCATGGTTTTCTCTCATCCTTCTCATTTCTCTTCCCAATTTTTCCTCTACTTCTCTAACTTGCTTTTCCTAATCCTTTTTGAGCTCTTCCATGGCCTGAGACCAGTTCATGTTTTTCTTGGAGTCCTTTGATGTAGTCTCTTTAACTTTGTTGACTTCTTCTGGCTGTATGTTTTGGTCTTCTTTGTCACCAAAGAAAGATTCCAAAGTCTGAGACTGAATCTGAGTCTGTTTTCACTGCCTGTTCATGTTCCCAGCCAACTTACTTGACCCTTGAGTTTTTCAGAGGTGTATGACTGCTTGTAGAGTAAAGAGTACTTTGTTCCAAGCTTGAGGGGATGCACCATTGTTTTCAGAGGTATTTCTATACAGCCAGCTCTGCCACAGCAGCAGTCCTCCTCTCCCAAGAACCACCAACCTGGACCTGACTCAGATCTTAAGCAGGCTCTTCACTCCTGCTCTGATCTGCCACTTAATTCCTCCCATCAGGTAGGCCTGGGGTCAGAAGCAAGTGCAGCTGTAGTTCTGTAGCTGCACCACCCCTGCAGTCCCTGCTGCAGTGGCCAAACCACGAACTCCTTCCACTCTGTCCCCTGCAGCTTTTCCCACTAACCTTCTCTGTTGTCTTTGGTGTTTGTGGGTTTAGAAGTCTGGTAATTGCCACAGCTCACTGATTCATGATGCTAGGGCCTGTTCTGCCTGGCTTCTGGTCTGGTTGGTCCCACCGATGCCCATGCTGGGCTCCGCTCCCCTCTGTACCCAGCTCGGTGCATGATAGACCTCACCCAGTGACCATCCAGGCTGTCCTGGGCTGGAGCCCTGCTTTCCTCTGTTATTTTGCGGGTTCTACAGTTCTAGAATTTGTTCAGACCTATTTTTTATAGATTTTTGGAGGGACCTGGCAGGGAGCTCACACAAGTCTCTGATTTACAGCCACCATCTTCTAAAAAAGGATTTTGAAAATTAAGTAAGAGAAATAGAGCAAAAACTGGGAAGAAAATGAGAGTGACACAAGAAAATCATGAAAAATGAGTTAACAGCTTGCTAAAAGGAGACCCAAAAAACACTGAAGAAAATAACACTTTAAAAAACAGAGTAGACCAAATGCAAAAGAGGTCCAAAAAGCCGTTGAGGAGAAGAATGCTTTAAAAAGCAGAGTTGGCCAAATGGAAAAGGAGATCCAAAAGTTCACTGAAGAAAATAATTCCTTAAAAATTAGAATGAAGCAAATGGAAGCTAATGACTTTATGAGACATCAAGGAATTATAAAACAAGACCAAAAGAATGAAAAAAATAGAAGACAATGTGAAATATCTCATTGGAAAAAACAAATGACCTGGAAAGTAGATCCAGGAGAGATAATTTAAAAATTATTCGACTACCTGAAGGCCATGATCAAAAAAGAGCCTAGACATCATCTTTCAAGAATTTATCAAGGAAAACTGCCCTGATATTCTAGAACCAAAGGGTAAAATAGCAATTGAAAGAATCCACCAACCACCTCCTGAAAGACATCCCAAAAGGAAACCTTTCAGGAATATTATAGCCAAATTCCAGGATTGCCTGGTCAAGCAGTAAATATTGCAAGCAGCCAGCAAGAAACAATTCAAGTATGGTGGAGCCACAGTCAGGATAACCCAAAATTTTGCAGCTTCTTCATCAAGGAATTTGAATATTATATTCTGGAGGTCCAAGGAGCCATGATTACAACCACAAATCACCTACACAGCAAAACTGAATGTAAAAAATGAGGGGATAAAATTTACATTCAATGTCATATAGGAATTGAACACATTCTTGAGAAAAGACCAGAGCTAAATAGAAAATTTGACTTTCTAATATAAGAGAAGCATGAAAAGGTAAAGAGGAAAGAGAAATCGTAAAGGACTTTTTAAAGTTGAACTCTTTACATTCTTACATGGAAAGATGATATTTGCAACTCATGAGACCTTTCGCATTATTAGGGTAGTTGGAGGGAATATGTATGTGTCTGTATATATATATATACAGACACACACATACATACATCATATATATACACATATATATACATATATACATATATACGTATATATATGTATATATGTATATATATGTGTATATATACATATATACATATATATATATATAGACTGAGGGCACAGGATAAGTTGAATATGAAGGGATGATATCTAAAAAATAAAATTAAGGGGTGAGAGAGAAATGTGCTGGGAGAAGGAGAAAGGGAGAGGTAGAATGGGGTAAATTATGTCATTTAAAAGAGTCAAGAAAAAAGCTTTTACAGTGGAGGGGAAGGGTGGGGAAGTGAAAGGAAATGACTGAACCTTACTCTCATAGGAATTGGTTTAAGGAGGGGATAACATACATGCTTAACTGGAAAGGAAAGGGGATAAGGGGGTAAGAGAAGGGAGTGTAATATAAGGGTAGCAGATTGGGGTAGGGAGTAATCAGAAGCAAACAGTTCTGAGGAGGCACAGGGTGGAAGGAGAGAATAGAATAAACGGGGAGCTGGATAGGATGGAGGGAAATGTAGTTAGACTTTCATGACATGACTATTATGGAAGTGTTTTGTATGACCACACATCGATTGAATTGCTTGCCTTCCCAATGATGGTGGGTGGGAAGGGAGGAAGGATGAGAATTTGAAACTCAAAGTTTTAAAAATGAATGTTAAAAATTCTTTTTACATGTAACTGGGAAATAAGATACATTGGCAATGGGATATAGAATTCTATCTTACCCTACAGGAAAGTAGGGGGTAAGGGGATAAGAGAAGTGTGTGTGTGATAGAAGGGAAGGCAGTTTGGGGAGAGGGGTAATCAGAAGCAAGATACTTTTGAGGGGGAACAAGGTGAAAGTTGACAGAGAATAGAATAAACGATGGTAGGAGGAATAGGATGGAGAGAAATATAATTAGCAACAGTAACTGTGAAAAAATTTTTTGAAGCAAGTTTCTCTGATAAAGGCCTCATTTCTCCAACATATAGAGAACTCTGTCAAATTTATAAAAAATAAGAGCCGTTCCCTAATTGATAAATGATTGAAAAGATATAATTAGTTTTCAGATGAAGTAATCAAAGCTATCTGTAGCCATATAAAAAAATATTCTAATTGTTGATGGGAGAAATGCAAGAGAAAACAATTTCTACCTCATACTTATTACATAATTGGACAGAAAAGATATTTGACAAATGTTGGAGGGGATGTGGGAAAAATGAGACATTAATGTGCTGTTGTTAGAGTTGTGAATTGATTAAGCCGTTCTATAAAGCAATTTTGAACTATGCCCAAAGGGCTATAAAACCATGCATACCCTTTGACCTAACAATACCACTACTAGGTCTGTATCCTAAAAGAGATAAAAAACAAAAAGGAGAAGGACCTTTATGTACAAAAATATTTACAGCAGCTCTTTTTTGGGGGTAAAGAATTGGAAATTGAGGGGATGCACATCAATTGGGGAATCTTTGAATAAGTTGTAGTATGTAATTGTGATGAAATACTATTGTACTATAAGAAATGATGAGCAGGATGCTCTCAGAAAAACCTAGAAGTGAAATGTAATCGGTACAAAGTAACCCCAATATTGTAGCATGATCAGCTGTGAATGAATGGTTTAACTGTTCTCAGCAATACAATGATCCATGACAACTCTGAAGGATTTAGGATGAAAAATGCTATCCATCCCCAGAGAAAGAACCGATAGTGTCTGAATATACATTGAAGTACCTTTTTTCACTTTATTTTTCTTGAGTGTTTCTTGTCTGTGTTTTTTTTTCACAACATGACTCTTATGGCTATGTTTTGCGTGACTGTACACATATAACATAGAATTGCTTGCCTTCTCAAGGGGGTAGGGTGGGGAGGGAGGAAAGGAGAGAATTTGGAACTCAAAGTTTTAAAAACAAATGTTAAAAATTGTTGTTTACATGTAAATGGGGAAAAATTAAATACTAAATAAATACAAAAAACAAAAACAAAAACCCTTTGTTAACTGTCATCCACTTCATGGCTAGTCACCTTCAGAAAGTCATTTACAATTGGTACTTTCACTTCTCTTCTCTCTTTTTCTCAACTGTCTAAACTCTGGCTTCTGATCTCATAATTAGACTGAAACTGCTCTCTCCAAAATGACTTCTTAATTGTCAAATACAATGGCCTTTTCTCAATCCTAATCCTCTTTGACTTCTCTGTAGCTTTTGACAATTGTAATCAATTTCTCCTGGATAATGACATTTTTGTAACACTGATCTCTCCAGGTTCTCCTCCTACTTGTCAGACATCTCTTCAGTATCCTTTGCTTGTTCTTCATCCTTTCTGTGGGCATACTTCAAGAAAACTGGGTCCTTAATGTATGGAAATGTTTTACATGATTGCACATGTACAACTTATTTCTGATTGCTTACTGTCTCAGGGAAAGGATAAGAGAGGGAAGGATAGAATTTGGAACTCAAAACTTAAAAAAAATACCAAATTGGGAAAGAATAAAATATTATTTAAAAAAACTAGATCTTCTGCTCTTTTTCTTCTACGCTGTCTTACTTGGTGACCTCCTCGGTTCTTGTGGATTCAAATATCACTATTGATTCCCAGGTCTATATATGAAACTCTAATTCTCTTTCCTGAGCTCTATTCATGCCTTTTGGAAATCTTGAACTGAATATCCCATAGACATTTGAAACTTAACATGTCCAAAGAGAACTCATTTTCTTTCCCTCATAATCTTCCCCTTTCCCAAGTTTCCATATCACTGTGGAGGGCACCATTTTCTTTCCCATATGTCATTCTTGATTTTGTCATCCTTAATTTTTCACTCTTATTGCTTATATCCTTACATCTCATCCTGCTTCTCTATACAGCCTTAGTTCAGGCCCTGACCACTTTTTGACTAGACTATTGCAATAGCTTTTGCCTTGTGTCTCTCTTCCCACTCCACCCCATCCTCAACTTAGTTGCCAAGGTAATTTTTCTAAAGTGTAGGTCTGACTTTATCATGCCACCCTCTGTTCCTCCCTGAATGAGCTCCAATGACTCATTATTTCCTCCAGGATAAAATATGAAGTTATGTCATATTTAAAGCTCTTCATAAACCATCCCCTTCTTACCTTTCCAGTTTTTTCATAGTTTATTTTTCTTCACTCATTCTATGTTACAGCCAAACTGGCCTACTTGTAGTTCCTCAAACTCAATACTCCATTTCCCTTCTCCATACTTTTGCAGTGTCTATACTCCATTCCTGAAATTTTCTTCTTCTTCACCTCATCTCTTGGTTTCCCTGTCTTCCTTCAAGGCTCAGATCAAAGTTTACTTTCTATAGGAAGTCTTCCCCTCCTCTCTCCCCACAACTGCTATTACCCTTTCAAATGACCTTTCATTCAATCTATATGTATTTTGTATGTATCTAGTTATTTACATATTGTCTTTCTTATTAGAATGTATGCTCCTTTAAAACAGGTACTGTGTTTTGCCTTTCTTTGGATCCCTGTTGATTATTACAGTTCCTGACACATAATAAACAGTTAATGCTTATTGACTGACTGACTAATAAGGCAGTCTCCTAGATCATTTGTAGAATGGTTATGAATCACTAAGATGAATTCTATGAATTGCTTCTCAAGTACATCCTACCTCTCACTCATGCAATGAGAACATCTTTGTCCTCTTGTTGAATTGCCTCAACTAATTTTCCCCTTCTTCTAGCACTGGAGATTAAATAAAGTCAGACTTTTCATGATACATTATTGAGTTTGAAGGCTCAATATTCTTACGATGGTAACTGCTGTTACTTGCTTATAATATCCTGTACAAATTGCATATATAGTCAAAGTTCTCAGGCATTGAATCCTAGATTTTTACTTACAATATTATGCTAATAGGGCATCTAGGTGGCACAGTGAATAGGGTGCCAGGCCTGAAGTTAACAAGACTAATTTTCCCGAGTTCAAATCTGGCCTCAGACCACTTACTAGCTGTTTGACCCTGGACAAGACTGCCTCAGTTCCACATCTGTATAATGAGCTGGAGAAGGAAATAGCAAATCGCTCTAGTATCTTTGCCAAAAACACCTCAAATGGGGTCATAAAGTGTTAGATATGACTGACACAAGTTAACAGCAACTTTAAATAGGCTGGATATTGGTTGTAAACAAGCATTTATTAAGGGCTTACTATGTTCCAGATACTGTGCTAAGTATTGGGAATACAAATACAAATAAAAGAAAGACAATCACTGCCCTCAGCAAGCTTGTATTCTAATGACAGAACACAACACAGAAAAAGAAGCTGAAAAGGAGGGTAGTGAACATAAAGTTAGCATTTCAAACCGAACATGTCCAAAAGTGAACACCTTGGCCCTTTCCTCTCTATTACTGTCAAGGATACCACCATCCTCCCAAGTGTCCAGTGTGCACAACTCAGGAGTTATCCTCAATTCTTCTCCTATTTCTCCCACTCGTGTCCAATCTGTATATAGCCAAAGGTGGCCAATTTCACTTATATAACATCTCTCAAATATATTTCCTTCTCTGCTTTGATAGTATCAATATTCTAGTACAAGTGCTCATCATTTCACTCTTGGACTATTACAATAGTTTGCTAGCGGGCAGATCATAGCGTTTAGCTTTTAGATAGCTTTTAGATACCCAAGACAGTCTCCATCCTTTTGTGTTTGATTCCTTATGCTGATTACATGGTGATGAGTTTCTTCCAAACATAGGCATCCTTCTGTGGTTAAGTGCATTTGACTGACATGTGTGGCCATTCATTCCACATTTATAAACAATAAAACCAATTCTGATTGATTATCCTGTTAGTGGTATTCATGAATCAGGTTGTTTGTGGCCTTTGTGCCCATGGTCCTTTGTCTTTCTGAGAATAATGATTTTGTCCATAATTCAGTCTTTTAACAGGTTTTCTGTAGGCTCCTTTATTTAAATCTGCATTGTCAGTGGAGGTCTTTTGTTTTGCTTCTTTGGCCCATAAATGAGAAGGTGTTCTAGTTAAGCTGAGTTTTCCTAATTTGGGCTACCTGGTATACTATTCAGTTCCAATATTTTTCCTTTTCCTACCAATTGCCTTTAAGTGTTTATTTTTTTTTGATATAGCAGTTGTTAAATATATCTTTAGCATAGGCCATCTTTGCAGTTCTCAGTCCATTTGGACCATTCTGATAATTTCTGTCCTCTCATAATATACTGTTTCTTTTCTTTTTTTTTTTACAAGACTCAAAAGGCTATTCACTCATAACAAATTAGGAGGATGATTCCTCTTCATTCCAAATGGTATTTCAGAAATTAGAAATGCCATTTCAGCACTTAGCATAGGCCCAAAGTGCTACTCATGTTTTTCAGCCCAATCATACACATAATGAGGAGGACAAGCAGGAGTGTAGGTGATCATGGGAGGGGAAAAGAGAAAAAAATCTCAAAAGAAATCTCCTATATAGAGCACTTATGAGGTGTGGGTGTGACCCAATGTCTTTTAAGTATACTCAAAAATAACTATGCCAACTCCTACCTCTCTGCTACTGGCTTGCAAATTTATTTTTTTTCTGGGTTCAAAGATAGTGTAATGGAATGTCCACAATGTTCTCAGTAAATAAGCCAAACTGCAAAAACTTTCTCTAATTAACTTGTCACTCACTTTGAAATAAGCCTGCAAACAATTTACTGCAAGGAATCTCTATCATTCTGGGAAGGTCCTCCAAAATCTTTGTGATGCTGGGGAGGTGTAGCTGTCTCCTTGATCTCTTGGTTTCAGCCACATGGGACTAGAGGACATTGAAGGGGAGGAAAAGTGTGATGAAACATGGTCACTTTGTACTGTAATATGTGACGTAGCCTCATTATGCCTAACCTAGGGAAGTGCAATTCTAGTTATCTGTGATTTTTGTTTCGTTCAAATGAAAATATTTGAAAAAAAAGTTGTTTAAAATGGCAAAAAAATGTTGCTTAATGATAAGTGTTACATTTCACATTTATGATATTGTCTTTATTCTTTAGCATTTCCTGAATGGGTAGAACATATCAATGACACAGAGGCAGATATAGGCAGTGATCTATACTGGCCTTGTGTGGCTACAGGGAAACCTATTCCTACAATCAGATGGTTGAGAAATGGATATGCGGTAGGTCACATATTTTTTGTTACTTTTAAAAATTTGTTCATGTAGTTTCAGATTAGTCCTATGGTGACATATGCCTGGTCCATAAATTGTGTAAATAAGTATGAAAACAAGAAACCAGAGGTAGACTGTCAAGTATCTCCTTTATGGTTTTAACTTAAACCAGAGGTAGAGTGTCAAGTATCTCCTTTATGATTTTAACTTAAACTAGTTGTAGTCATCCTACCCCCCTCTTTCTTGTTCTCCTTTTTCCCCTGTTCCACTTTTCCCCTCTTCCTATTCATCCATTTCTGCCAGCTGATATTTGTCCATGTTTCTTTCCAGTTTTCCTGACCCCACAGAAACAATAATAAGGAAACTCTTCCCAGAGGTATCGACAATGGGATCTTCTTCTACCTTTCAGTTGTAACATTTCAGCTGGGCCAGAGGGGGAAAATATTATATTAAGAGTTCATTAAGAATAACAGTGCAAGAGTAAAACCATGATAAGTGGGTCTTACTTCCCCATGACATAAATATCTTGATCCACTTTGAGTTATCTAATTGTAGGGATAGTGTAAATAATAATAATTATTATTATAAATAACTCAGACATACATGATTCTCTACATTTTACCATATGCTTCATTCACAAAAGTCTCATGAGGTAAACACTGTAGTTTTTCCCATTTAAGTGAAAAGTAATGTGCCCCCATCACCCAGGTTACCAAAGTCTTCAGTCTGAAATTTCAAATGTTCTTCCATTATTTCATTTTCAGGAATTACTGAGTCCAAACCTGTGTAAAATAGTTTCTATAAAATATTATCAAGAATATTTCTTTTATCTTTTTTTTTTAGTACCATAAAGGTGAGCTGAGACTGTATGGGCTGACCTTTGATAATGCTGGAATGTACCAGTGCATAGCTGAAAATGCCCATGGAGCAATATATGCGAATGCTGAGCTCAAGATTCTGGGTAAATATAATTCCAAATTTTTATTTTAACTTGTAACCAGAAGACTCTAGGTCCAAATGATCTTCTCATCACTGTTATGTCTGTTTATGTAATGACGTTTATTTTTTGACCAGTCATATGTTCACTGTGATTCCACATGTTATTCTACAGTCCTTATTTTACATTTCCAAATTTTAAAATCAGACCAGTTGTCAAAAGGTTGATCATCAGATGATGAATGAATCTTAACAGCAATACCTACTTGTAATGGACACTTCTTTAGATATAATTGGGATTATGATCTTCATCAACAGAGAGAGAACATACACAAGTCAAGTCAACAAGCATTTGTTAAGTGTATTCTATCTACCAGGCATTGCACTAAGCACTAGGGAAACAAAGAATGGCAAAAGCAGTTGCTGCCCTCAAGGAGATCACATTTTAATGGAGAGACAACACACAAACAGTTATGTACATACCAGGTATTCACAGGATAAATTGTATCACAGGGTAAAATTCCCTCAGAGGGAAGGCACTAGCACTGAGGGGGGGAGCAGAGAAAACTTCTTGCATAAAGTGCATTTTTGGTGAGATTTGAGGAAGCCAGGAGGTGGAGCCAAGGAAAGAGAGCATTGTAGACATGATAGCTAGTGAAAAGGCACGTATTTTGTGCTAGGAACTGCAACATGGTCGATGTTTCTGGATCATAGAGTATGGGAAGGGGAGCGAAATGTAAGAACACTTAAAAGGTAGGAAGGGTCTGGGATGTGAAGGATGCTTTAAACACCCAACAGAGAATTTTAAATTTGATCCTGGAGATAATAAAGAGCCACTTGAGTTTATTGAATAGGGTCATGTTGATGATCAGACTTATACTTTAGGAAGATCATTTTGGCAGCTGATTGGAGGATGGACAGAGTGGAAAAAGATGAGGAAGAGAGACCAGCAAGAAGACTATTGCAATTGTCTAGGTATGAGGTGATGAAGGCTTGCACCAAGGTGTGACAGTGTAAGAGGAAAGAAAGGCATGTGCATAAGAAATATTACAAAAATAGAATAAACAGGACTTGTCAACACATTAAATATGAGGTGTAAAAGAGCAAGAGGAGTTGAGGATAATACCTAGGTTGTGAGTTTGGATGACTAGGAAGGATGGTGGCACCCTCTATGGTAAAAGTGAAGTTTGGAAGAGGGAAGAGTTTTAGGGGAAAGATAAGTTCATTTCAGGACATGCTGAGTTTATGATATCCAAAAGGGAGTTGGAGATATGAGACTGGAGGGAGGTTAGAGCTAGATGTATATTTCTTGAAAATCATCTGCAGAGAGATGGTAATTTAATCCATGGGAGCTGATAAGATCACAAGTGACATAGTATGGATGGAGAAGAGAAAAAGGCCAAGGCCAAAGCCTTGGGTAGGTATGATCCGAATGGTTGGTTATTATCCTTTGTGCTCAAAGAAGACCTACGTGACATCACTATGTCAGGGTCAAGGTACAGTTTATCTGACTGTGGCTAATCAGACCAGTATGAGCTTGGAAGGATCTACTGAAGATTGGGTACAAATAGTCCATATGAACATTTGGAGTGGAGATGTCTCCAAATTTTCTTGTTTCATGTTTATTTTGAGCAACTCTCCTTCACAGTGGCTTCTATGATGCAGGCATGCCATGCTAGCACAGGCCATTGTCTCCTATGTCTCACAATCAATGCCAAACTTCTTCACAGAGACCTTGAGGATGTCCTTATATTGCTTCGTCTGACTTCCATTCCATGTGAGTACTTGCCTTGTGTGAGTTCTCTGTGAAACAGGTTTTTTTGTACATTTGGCATTTGAAAAATGTGGCCAACCCATCAGAGTTGTGTTCTCTGCAGTCCAGTTTGAATGCTTGGCAGTTCAGCTCAAGAAAGGACCTCTTTG
This sequence comes from Trichosurus vulpecula, assembly GCF_011100635.1. Classification (NCBI taxonomy): domain Eukaryota; kingdom Metazoa; phylum Chordata; class Mammalia; order Diprotodontia; family Phalangeridae; genus Trichosurus; species Trichosurus vulpecula. The sequence continues at coordinate 284,699,427 of NC_050577.1, forward strand.
TCCAGTATCTTATCTTGCCAGGTGATCTTCATAATCTTTCTAAGGCAATTCAAATGGAAGAGGTTTAGTTTTCTGGCATGGCACTGGTATGCTGTCCAGGTTTCACAGGCATACAGCAGTGGTTCTGTAGACTTTCAGTTTGGTAGGCAGCCTAATACCTCTTTTCTCCTTCACTTTCCTTTGGAGGCTTCCAAACATTCAGCTAGCTCTGACAACTCATGCATCAACCTCGTCTTCTATATGTACATACTTGGAAAGTATACTGCCAAGGCAAGTAAACTTATCCACAGCATTCAGAATTTCTCCATTTGCTGTAATTAATGGTTCAACCTATGGTTGGTGCAGTGCTGGCTGGTAAAGAACCTCAGTTTTCTTGGTGTTAGTTGTCAGGCCAAAATTAGTGAAAGTGGCAGATAATCAATCTATATTCTTTTGCATCTCAGCTTCAGAGGCTGCATTGAATGCACAGTCATCTTCGAACACCAACTCTTCTTTCACTTTAGTCTTGGCTTGTAGCCTTTTCAAGTTAATTTATCATCAGTGCAGTAGCTGACCTTGATGCCATTTTCATCCTCATTGAAGGTTTCTGACAACATGGCTGAAAACATCATGCTAAAAAGCATGGGAGTAAGCACACAGCCCTGCTTCACTCCATTAGGACCTGAAAATCATGAAAGCATCATCCATTACCCAGAACCCATGCAAACATGCCATCGTGGAATGGACATACAATACTGATGAACTTCTCTGGGCAACCAAATTATGCCAAGCCCTCATGATTGAAAGTATCAGAGTCCTTGATCAGATCAACTAACAGAGTGTACAGACCTCTGTTCTGCTCCTGGCATTTCTCCTAAATTTGTCTAGAGCAGCAAGCACTATATCAACAGTTCCTCCGCCCTTTCTGAAGCCACACTGGCTCTTGGGTAGATGACCATTTTCCAGGTGAAGGATCAACCTATTAAGGAAAACTCTGGCAAGAATGTTGCTGGCAATAACTAAGAGAGAGACACCCCCACCACACCCCATGATGGTCACAGGACAACCTATTTCCTTTTCCTTTATAGAGATGGAGACATCCTTGAACTCCAGGGGGATAACCTTCTCTTGCCATAAAACCTGGAAGATTTCAGTCAGTTTTTGTATGAGCAGCCCCTGTCTTGTATATCTCAGCTGGAATAGAATCAGCACCAGGCAGTTTGCCACACAAAAGGAGCCTGATGGCATTCAAAACCTCTTCTTCAGTTGGAAGTTCAGCTAGAGAGGGATTGTCTTCAACCAGAGGTAAACAGTCAATGGCTTCAGCATTGGCATATTGGTCTATTGAGAATGCTATGGAAGTGTTCAACCAGTTTCTCCAGGATTATATCCTTATGATCAATGTGGCTCCAACAGTAGTTGAGTAGTTGAGTAGTTGAGTAGTTGGAGTAGGCTCCAACAGCTGAATGGTTGAGATGCACTATAGGTCTTGGTCTCATATATAGCTTTCAGGGCATCATACAAGTGCTTTGGATTGGTACTATAAACAACCTGATACATGTTAGTGATCTGATCAGATATCTAGTGAAGGAGACTGAAAAGAAATAATCAGACATGCAGCAGGAGAATTAGGAGAGATAAATTTGCACAAAAACCTGGGGAGAAGAGATTATCAAGGAGAAATTGCCTAGAGTTCAAGAGGGATAAAACTGAGAAAAGGCCGATAGATTGAACAACTAAGAAATTATTGACACCTGTGGAGTTTCAGTTGAATGATGAGATCAGAACCCAAACTTTAGGGCGTTTACAAAAGAGTGAAAGGAGAAGTAGAGGCATAATTGTAGATCACTTTCACAAGTGGTTTAGCCACAAAAGAGAGGAGATACAAGATGATAGCAAGCAGGGGTGGATGGATCAAGTGAAGCAAACTGATGAAATTATGAATCTCTGAAGAATTAAAATAAGAAGACTCATAAAGTTTGTAATAAAATCATGCATTGTGAATTTAATTATGCGTTTTTGAAAGATCAAGAATGGAGACCAACTTTCCCACATCTCCAATATTTATCATTTTCCTTTTCTGTCATATTAGCTAATTTGATAGGTGTAAGATAGTACCTCAGAGTTGTTTTAACTTCCAATTCTCTAATTAATAATGATTTAGAGCATTTTTATATGAGTATAGATAGCTTTGATTTCTCCATTGGAAAACTGCCTTTTCATATCCTCTGATCATTTATTAGTTGTGGAGTGGTTTGTATTCTTATAAATTTGACTCAGTTTTCTATATATTTGAGAAATGAGGCCTTTATCAGAGATACTTGCTGTAAAAATTGTTTCCTAGCTTTCTGCTTTCCTTCTAATTTTGTTGCATCGGTTTTGGTCAATATAACCAAAATTATCCTTCTTGCATTTTGTAATGCTATCTATGTCTTGTTTGTTCATAAATTCTTGCCTTCTCCATAGATCAGAGAGGTAAACTATTCCTTGCTTTCCTATTTTGCTTATAGTATCAACCTTTGTGTCTAAATTATGTACCCATTTTGACCTTATCTTGGTATTAGGATGTGAAATGTTGGTCTCTGCCTAGTTTCTGCCATACTGTTTTACAGTTTTCCCAGCAGTTTTTGTCAAATGTTGAGTTCTTATCACAGGAACTAGAGTCTTTGGATCTATCAAACAGTAGACTACTATAGTCATTGACTGTTGTGTCTTGTATACCTTACCTATTCCACTGATCCACCACTCTATTCTTAGCCAGTAACAGAAAGTTTTGATGATTGAATCTTTATAATATAATTTTAGATCTGGTACAGCCAGGCCACCTTCCTTTGCATTTTTTTTCATTAATTCACTTGATATTCCTGACCTTTTGTTCTAACAGATTAATTTTCTTATTGTTTTGTCTAGCTCTATAAATTTTTTTCGTAGTTTGATTGGTATGGCATTGAATAAGTAAATTAATTTAGGGAGCATTGTCATTTTTGTAATGTTAGCTTGGCCTATCCATGAGCAATTGATAGTTTTCCAATTATTTACATATGAATTTATTTGTATGAAAAGTGTTTTATAATTGTGCTCGTATAGTTCCTGGTTTTGTCTTGGCAGGAAGACTCCCAAGTATTTTATGTTGTCTACAGTTAATTTAAATGGAATTTATCTTTCTATCTCTTGCTGCTGAGCTTTGTTTGTAATATATAGAAATGCTGGTGATTTATGTGGGTTTATTGTATATCCTTCTAAATTTGTTAATTATTTGCTAAAGTCGTTATTTCAAGTAATTTTTTGGTTAATTCATTACCATTATATCATGTGAAAAGAGTGATAATTTTGTTTCCTCATTGCCTAGTCTAATTTTTTTCAATTTCCTTTTCTTCTCTTACTGCTAAAGCTAACATTTCTAGTATAATATTGAGTAATAGTGGTGATAATAAGCATCTTTGCTTCACCCCTGATCTTATTGGGAAGGCTTCTAGCCTCTTTCCATTACAGATAATGCTGATTGTTTTAGATTTCATAATACTTAAGGAAAGCTCCATTTATTTCTATGTTCTCTAGTGTTTTTAATAGGGATGGGGGCTATATTTTGTCAAAAACTTTTTCTGTATCTATTAAGGTAATGATATGATTTACATTAGTTTTGTTACTGATATGGTCAATCATGCTGATAGTTTTCCTAATATTGAACCAGCCCTGCATTCCTAGTATAATTCCCACCTGGTCATAATGTATTATCCTGGTAATAAAGTGCTATAGTCACCTTGGTCATATTTTATTTAAAAATTTTTCATCAATATTTATTAGGGAAATTGGTCTATAGTTTTCTTTTATGTTTTGGATCTTTCTTGTTTAGGTATCAGCACTATATTTCTGTCATAAAATGAATTTGGTAGAACTCCCTCTTTGCCTATTTTCCCCAATAGTTTATATAGCATTGGAATTAATTGTCTTTAAATGTTTGGTAGAATTCACTTGTAAATTCATCCATCCCTGGGGATTTTTTATTATGTAGTTCATTGATGACTTGTTCAATTTCTTGTGCTAAAATGGGCTTAAGTATTCTATTCCCTTTTCTATTAATCTGGGCAATTTATATTTTGGTAAATATTCATCCATTTCACCTAGATCATCAGATTTATTGGCATAGTTAGGCAAAATACCTCTTAATTATTGCTTTAATTTCCTCTTCATTGGTTTTGAATTCACCCTTTCCATTTTTGGTATTGGTAATTTGGTTTTCTTCTTTTTTTACATCAAATTAACCAAGGGTTTATCTATTTTATTGTTTTTTCCCCATAAAACCAGCTCTCAGTTTTATTTATTAGTTCAATAGTTTTCTTTCTGTCAGTTTTATTAATCACTCTTTTGATTTTCAGGATTTCCAATTTGGTGCTCAATTGGAGATTTTTAATTAGTTCTTTTTCTAGCTTTTTTTAGTTGCATGCCCAAATTCATTGATATCCTCTTTCCCTATTGCTTTAGCAATATAACATTTCCTCTCATTACTCGTTTGGATGCATCCCATAAGTTTTGGTGTGTTGTCTCATTATTATCATTCTCTTGGATAAAATTATTGATTGTTGCTATGGTTTGCTGTTTGACCCACTCCTTCTTTAAGATTAGATTATTTAGTTTCCAACTGGTTCTTAGTCTGTCTTTCCATGGCTCTTTATTACATGTTATTTTTTATTGAATAATGATCTGAAAAGTATGTATTTTTTTCTATTTTTCTTTCTTTTTGCAGGGGAGAAGGCAGGGAAATTGGGGTAAAGTGACTTGCCCAAGGTCACACAGCTAGTAAGTGTGTCAAGTGTCTGAGGCCAGATTTGAACTCAGGTCCTCCTGACTCCAGGGTCGATGCTCTACTCACTGCGCCACCTAGTTGCCCATACATTTAATATTTCTTCTTTTCTTCATTTGATTGTGAAGTTTTTTAATGCCCCAATACATGCTAATTTTTTTTTGTGTAGGTGCCATATACCACGAAAAAAAAGGTATATTTTTTTCTACCCCCATTCAGTTTTCTCCAGAGGTCTATCATATCTAACTTTTCTAAAATTCTATTCACCTCCTTAACTTCTTTCTTATTATTTTTTGGTGAGATTTATCTGGTTCTGAGGGGGAAGGTTGAGGTTCCCCACTAGTATAGTTCTACTGTCTATTTCCTCTTGTAATGCATTTAACTTCTGCTTTAGAAATTTGGATGCTATACCATCCAGCACACATATGTTTAGTATTGATATTACTTCATTTTCTATGGTAACTTTTAGCAAGATATAATTTCCTTCTTTGTCTCTCTCAATTAGATCTATTTCTGCTTTGCTTTCTCTGAGATCATAATGGCTACCCCTGCTTTTTTATGTCAGCTGAAGCATAATATATTCTGTTCCAACCTTTTACCTTTACTCTGTATGTCTCTCTCTGCTTCAAATGTGTTTCTTGTAAACAACTTATTGTAGGGTTCTGGTGTTTAATGCACTTTACCATTCAGTTCTGTTTTATAGGAGAGCTCATCCCATTCACATTCACAGTTATGATTACTATGTATTTCCTTCCATACTATTTTCTCTGTTTTTATTTCTCTCTTTCTCCTTTTTCCCTGATCCTCCTCAGCAGTGTTTTGCTTCTGACCACCACCTCCATCAATCTTCCCTCCCTTCTATTTGCTCCCCCACTTTTCCTTTCCCATCCTGAGTCTGTATGTTATTCCATCCTTAAGCCAAATCCAATGAGATTCAAACAATGCTCACCCTCCTTCCTTTCCCTCTACTGTAATTAGGTCTTTTGTGCTTCTTCATGTGATATAATTTAGCCTAGTCTGCCTCCTCCTTCCCTATTCTCCCAATACAATTATTTTTTTCACCCTTTTTTATATCATCACTTCAAGGTCAACTTGTACCCATACCCTCTGTCTAGGTATGCTTCTTCTAACTGCCCTAATAACCTAAAGTTATTAAGAGTTACAAGTATAACGTCCTGTATAGGGATGTAAACCATTTAACTTTATTGAATTATGTTTTTTTCTTCCTTTTTTGCCTTTTTATGCTTCTCTTGAGTCTTGTACTCAAGGACTGAACTTTCCATTCAGGTCTGGTCTTTTTCTAAGGAAAGTTTGAAAGTCCCCTATTTCATTAAATGTCCATTTCCTGCCCTGAAAGATTATACTCAGTTTTTCTGGGTAGCTGATTCTTGATTGTAATCCAAGCTTCTTTGCCTTTCAGAATATCATGTTCCAATCCCTCCTATCCTTTAAGGTAGAAGCTGTGTAATCCTGACTGTGGCTCAAATATGGAGATATTTGAATTCTTTCTTTCTCACTGCTAACAGCATTTTCTCCTTGATCTGAGAGTACTAGAATTTGGCTATATTATTCTTTGGAGTTTTCATTTTGGGATCTCTGTCAGGAAGTGGTCTGTACATTCTTTGTTATATGTATAATTAATTAATTTATTTTTAGTTTTCAACATTCACTTCTATAAGATTCTGGGTTTTAAATTTTTTCCCCTTCCTTCTCCTCACCCCTCCCCAAGACAGCATGCAATCTGGTATAGGTTCCACTTATACATTCATGTTAAACATATTTTCACATTAGTTATGATGTAAAGGGAAATTAGAACTAATGGGAGAAACCATAAGAAAGAAGAAACAATGCCAAACAGCAAAAGAAAAGGAAAACAAATAATATGTTTCCATCTGCATTCAGACTCCAAAGTTATTTCTCGGGATGTGGATAGCATCATGAGTCTTTTGCCATTGTCTTAGATCCTTGCATTGCTGAGAAGAGCTAAGTCTATCAAAGTCAGTCATCACACTCTGTGGCTGTTACTGTGTACAATGTTCTCCTGGTCCTGCTCACTTCACTCAGCATCAATTCATATAAGTCTTTCCAGGTTTTTCTGAAGTCCATCTGCTCATTGTTTCTTATGGCTGAGTGGTATTCCATTTCATTCATATGCCACAGCTTATTCAGCCATTCCCCAATTGATGGATATCCCCTCAATTTCCAGTTCTTTGCCACCACAAAGAGGTGCTATAAATGTTTTTTTCCTTTTCCTGTTTTTATGATCTCTTTGGGGTACAGACCTAGAAGTGGCATTGGTGGGTTAAAGGGTATGCATGGTTTTATAGCCCCCTCCAGAATGGTTGGATCAGTTTACAACTCCACCAACAATGCATTAGTTTTCCAATTTTCCCATGTCTTCAACATTTATCATTTTCCTGTTTTGTCATGTTAGCCAATATGAAAGCTATGATGTAGTATCTAAGAGTTGTTTTAATTTTCATAGTGATTTAGAGCATTTTTTCAAGTGACTGTAGATAGCTTCAGTTTCTTCCTCTGAAAATGCCTGTTCATATTCTTTGACCATTTGTCAATTGGGAAATGACTTGTATTCTTAAAAATTTCACTCAGCTCTCTATATAGTTTAGAAATAAGGCTTTTGTCAGAGACACTGGCTATAAAATTTTTTCCCAGCATTCTGCTTCCCTTCTTATCTTGATTGCATTAGCTTTGTTTGTGCAAAACATTTTAAATTTAATGTAATCAAAATCATCTATGTTGCATTTCATAATGTTCTTTATCTCTTGTTTGGTCATAAATTTTTCCCTTCTCCATAAATCTGAGAAGTAAACTGATACTTTTCCAGTGATTTTGGAATTTGGCTACAACATTCCTTGGCATTTTCAATTTGGTGTCTGTTTCAGGGGCTTATTGGTGGATTCTTTCAATGACTATTTTATCTTCTGCTTCTGGGACATCAGGGCAGTTTTCCTTGATGATTTCCTTAAAGATGCTGTCCAGGCTCTTTTTTATCATGATTTTCAAGTAGATCAATAATTTTTAAATTGTCTCTCCTGGGTCTGTTTTCCAGGTCAGTTGTGTTACCAATGAGCTATTTTACATTTTCTTCAGTTTTTTCATTCTTTTGTTTCTGTTTGACTGATTTTTGATATCTCATAGAGTCATTAGCTTCCACTTGTCCAATTCTAATTTTTAACAAATTATTTTCTTCTACTAGATTTTGTACCTCCTTTTCCATTTGGCCCATTTTACTTTGTAAGGTGTTCTCTTCAGTAACTCTTTGTGTCACCTTTTCCATTTGGCCAATTTTACTTTTTAAGGAGTTGTGATGTGAATTTTTGTACATTTTTTTCCATTTATTTTGCTTCTTTTACCAAGCTGTTGACTCTTTTTTCATGATTCTGTTGCATCACTCTCATTTCTTTTCCCAATTTTTCTTCTACCTTTCTTATTTGATTTTTAAAGTCCTTTTTAAGCTCATCCAAGAGGACTTTTTGGGTTTGAGACCAATTCATATTCGTCTTTGAGACTTCACTTGTAGGCAATTTGACATTGTTGTCCTCTTCTGAGTTTTGTGTTTTGATCTTTCTTGGTCAGGGCTTTTTTCCTTTTTGGTCATTTTCCAGCCCATTTCATGACTTTTAAAGTTGAGGTGCAGAGGGCACTGTCCCATGTTTCTTTTGCTGGAGACCAGGAGCCTGGTCACCAGGTTTCTATGCCTCTGCGGGTGGCTGCATGCTCACTGAGCTGGAATGGCCTGTTCTAGTCATGCCTGTTGTGCCAGGGAGTCTTTGGGCTGGCAGTTTCCCTGCTTTACTGGTGTTGGAGGTTTCACAGCTTGCCTGCTGCAGTTCTGAGCCAGGACTGCAGAGCTTCAGCTGCTGATTTGTTATGTGGTTAAACCTCCTCCTGGCTTGCCTGGACACCACCTGTGCTGGGCTGTGCTCCTCTTTTACCAAGTGAGATAGACCTTACCTACATTCCTTCTAAGTTGGAAAATTGTTTCACTCCATCTTTTTGTGGGTTCTGTCACTCCAGAATTTGTTTAGAGGCTTGATTTAAAGTTGTTTCAAGGGAAACGGGAGAGGTCAGTTAACTTCCTGACTTTTTCTCCACTATCTTGGCTCTGCCTCCTAAATTTATTTAAAAAAACTTTAGAAAAATAGTAAGTTATTTGTTGATGACAGAGATGAATAAGGTTAAATCAAAATAAAATAGAGTGGTTGTGGCACTTACAGATTTAGAGCAAAAATCACTTTGGCTTCATTTATCTATATAGATCAGAACAACATGGTGCCTTGACTTTTTCAAATAATTGTCTCCATTTTTTCCCCTTTTCTTTGCATGTATAGAGACAGTCACAGTGCCTCTTCTAATTTATTATCAAATTTTAAAATGCAGGTAATATTGGTATGTATACTGATTAATAGTAAGGGGTGTGTGTGTGTGTGTGTGTGTGTGTGTGTGTGTGTGTGCTTATGTAAGATAAGTGTGTCCACATGAGATGTCTAAATGGTGCTTCCAGGTAGCTTGATTAGATATCTCTGGAATCTAGGCCACCGATTTCTAAGGAAAACTGATTTCCATCTTGAGGGAAGCTGGGGAAGCATCTTACCCCTTTTCTTTCCTTTCTCCAAGAGACATATCTGACCAAAATTATATCTATCTGTGCTTCCATAAATATTGTTCGCTATAGTTCAGAATAAAAGTCATAAGTTTACACTGCCAAATTAACTGCTTCCCGCCAAATGTTGGTTCCATGAAAGACCATCACAAAGAGTGGATAGCACATAAACCCAACAAATAGAAATTGGAGTTCAATAGATGAGAATGTATCATAGTGAATGAGGTTGTTAGAAGTGAGAGAGACCTCAATCTCATTCCAAAGTCTTTAGGGAGGTAAGCTAGAAAACAAATACATATTGAGGAGCCAGTTTGCCCTACTTGTATTTAGCATCTATCATTCTTCTCTCTCTCTCCCTCCCTCCCTCCTTCTCTCTCTCTTTCTCTCTCTCTCTCTCTCTCTCTCTCAGTTTGTGTTAAGCCACACATCTCTTTCTCTAAAGCAACTCTGGAACCAACTGTGCTCCTCTAAGAGCTCCACAGTATTGATTCAGCATTCTGAACATTTTATCTATGAGTTAGGAGTCACTTCTCCTTTTGCATAAGCAGAAAGCAAAATGTCGCAGGCTTGTTTGGAAGTTCATAATAAAAGGAAGGCTTGAATAAAGGAAGTTAGAAAGATTACGGTAAAAAGTTGCCATAATCTAAAAAGGAGAAAGACACGATATTGTTGTTTTCACCTATTATATCATGAAGGCAGAATTCACGATTTCAAAGAAAATCATAAATATGCCTGAAGGGTTAAGAATGGCAGGACATAAGGAATTCTCTAAGTAGAAGGCAGAAGAATTAAAGCATTTATTCAAGCTCCAAAGTAGCAGACCCATGGACCAGTTTCCCAATTCCATATCCTGGCCAAAAGCTTCCAGCCCCAATAAGTCTGCCTCACAAAAGTAACCAGGAGTTTACAGAAAAACATTATGACAGTAAGCCAAATCATATTCGTACTTCCCCCCAATGCTAGGGCCCTCCTGGTAAGTAGATTACCCACTGGCCTGAAGTCCTTGCTCAGCACTCTCTGGTCTGTACGTGAGTCAGTCTTGCACTCAGCAGGGCCTGCTGCTTCAGCTTCTCCTGCTTCAACTTTGCCTTTGTCTTTGTCTTCTGCTTCTGCTGCCACTGCCACTGCCGCTGCTGCCGTTGCTGTTGCTGCTTCCACCACTGCTGCTTCTCCTGCCTTCACCGCATCTTGTCTCCATGCTGTGTTCTCTCTTTTTATACAGTCATTAGATGTCATCCAATCGACTAGAACTATATCTCAGTGACCAGAACTTAGGTGGCTACCATTAGCTCTGGAGTTAGCACTCCCCCTAGGACCTTGAGGGCTTCATGCCCACATCGACTTAGCACCTAGTAGCTAGGGGTTTTGGGCCTACTTGGGAGCGAACATATAATCAGACCTCCCTTCATGGGCCCCACCTGGAGCCCCACCTTAAGCCTATTCAAATGGGCGGGAAAGATCTTCTCATTTACTGATTGCCTTAACACCTATTTTCCGAAAAGCATAGTTCTTTACTAAACTTAAAATAGCAATGAAAATATTAATATAGAATGTTATTTATACATCAGTTATGCAAATACATTAATTATATAATATAAAATCTATGACAATATTAATTCTACATGATAATTATATAATAATATGAATGTTGATTATAATTTACATGAATTCAGTTTTTACAATATTATTAGAAATCCTGGTTTTTCTTAAAACATGGAGTAACTGGCTAAAATATTTGAATCTAAAACTTTGGAGAGAATCAAAACTATAATAATATTTTCTGAAGCTAATAAATAATTTTGTTCCATGAAAATTTAATTCAGTGGTCCTTTTGAAATTAGCTGTCCTTAAAGTTATCTCAGAAATTTAGGTAGAGGACACTAAATAGAGATAGTAAATTTTGGGAATGAACCAGGAACTCAATCTTTCATTCTGTCTGGAAACCACAGAGACAAATAGAAAAATCTTTATTAAGCATTGATAAGAACACTATGTTTTTATTCTATGGGAAAATTTTAAAAGATGAAATACCACATGTCAGAAAGTGACTCCGCAAATGAGGAATTAGTCTTGCTTTAAGTAGAACTTATGCCTAAAGGTGCAGCCCTCCTGAAAAGGTTGCAAGGGTAACAAGCAGCATTCTGTAGCAATTTTGGGTAGAAAAGTAACATCTCTCACCATGAGAAAAGGTGGGTTTCTGGGGAAGTATTTGGATTGCCCTTCCAAAAGGGTTAGAACACTGTACGAGAGAATGGTAAATAGTCATAATTGTATAGTCAGTCAGTCATAATTAAGTATATCCAGAGTGAATTTAGAGGATAGAAGAAATTCTAGAACAAAAAAAGATAAGCAACACAAGTAAAAATAAAATATAAAAGAATAAGGCATATGTGTCAATGTCCAGTCAGCTGTTTTCTGCATGAAGTGTTCTACTTTTGAGAAACATTTTTCTCTGGCAATTTTGAATCAAAGGGTTCTAGACTACTGACTACAAAGTATCTGATTCAGGAGGCCTTGTTCCTAAGGTGGTTTTTAGCATGATGCTAAAATTATCAAGGACTTTTGCACTTTTTTTCTTGCATTTTATGAATGTTTTAAATATAGTAGAACTTAACAATACATGCTGTGTTTAGTTATTTTATCCATGCCCTATGCTTTGTGACTGCATTTGGGATTTTCTTGGCAAAGGTACTGGAGTGGTTGATACTTTTCTTCTCCAGCTCATTTTTTAGATGAGGAAACTGAAGCAAATAGGTTAAGTGACTTGAGCAAGGTCATACAATAAGTGTCTGAGGTTGTATTAGAATCAAGTCTTTCTGAATCCACGCCAGGTACTACTATGCCATGCAGCTGCCCCTAAAGCTATCTTCTTTCTATGTTATGAATTTCTTTTTGTTTTGTTGGGCTTATACTTTTGAATTAATGATTTTCCTGAAAAAAGATCCTTTCTCTGGGGTTTTTGCTTTAATGAAACTGTTATGCCCTGCCCCCCCTCCAGTTTCTCCATCTTGCCCCAGCTCACCGCACTGTTTGTACTCCCATCTCCATGGACCCCACTGTTTATGTTTCCCTTCTCCATGGAAATAATCCTGCCTCAGCTTGTCCCACTGTTTGTGTCCCCATCTCTATGGAAATCTAATTGTGTTCTTTTCCCTTAAATACTCTTTCTCTTCCTTTACTCAGGGCTGTTCAATTTGAGTAATTATTCCGAACAGTCACGCGCTTCAGTAGATCCACATCTAAATTTATATCTGGGTCTTGCTCGCTTTTTTTTCGGCACAACAGAACCTGCTAAATCTTGTGTTAGTCTGACTGTGGCTCCATGATTTTTGAATTGCTTCTTTCTAGCTGCTTGCATTGTTTTCTCCTTGATTTGGAAACTCTGTAATTTGCATATAATATTCCTAGGCATTTTCATTTTGGGATCTCTTTCAAGAAAGAGGTGATCAGTGAATTTTTTTTCAATTTCTATTTTACCCTCTGGTTCTAGAATATGAGGATAGTTTTCCTTGATAATTTCTTGAAAGATGGTGTCTAGTCTCTTTTTTTTAATTGTGGCTTTCACGTAGTCCAATAATTCTTAAATGATCTCTCCTCAATCTGTTTTTCAGGTGAGCTGTTTTTCCAATTAAATATTTCACATTTTATTCTATTTTTTCATTCTTTTGATTTTGTTTTATTGTTTCTTGATGTCTTGTGGAATCATTAAGTTCCAAATTGCCCAATTCTAATTTTTAAGGAATTTTTTTTCTTCAATGAGCTTTTGTACCTTCATTTGGCCAATTCTGCTTTTTAAGGAGTTGAATGAATTTTTGTGCTTCTTTTTCCATTTGGCCAATTCTGCTTTTTAAGGTGTTATTTTCTTCATTTTTTGTGCTTCCTTTACCAAGCCGTTGATTCTTCTTCATGATTTTCTTGCATCACAGACATTTCTTTTCCCAATATTTCCTCTACTTCTCTTACTTGATTTTTTAAAATCGTTTTTGAGCTCTTACAGGAATTCTTTTTGGGGCCTGAGACCAATTCAGTTTTCTCTGAGGTTTTGGATATAGCAATTTTGACTGTTGTCCTTCAGTTTGTGCCTTGATCTTCTCTGTCACCATAGTAGCCTCCTGTGGTCAAAATTTTTTTTCTGTGGCTCACTCATGTTTTTCTAGCCTATTTCTTGAGTTTTAACTCTGCTAAAGTGGAGCTCTGCTTCCAGGGTGGTCAGGATTTTTGTGCAGCTAGTTCTGTGGGTTTGTAAACTTTTAGTTCTTCTGAAGTAATCTAAGGAACAGTATGCTTACTACTCTCCTGGCCTGTACTCTGGTGTGTGAGTGACCACAAGCACTTTTTTCCACTGTGGAATTATGACCACTCTCCTCAGGCCATAAGCTTTCTTGTGCTAGTGCTCCTCATAGCTCTGAGACTATGACCCAAGATTGCAACCCAGATCTGAATATGGGAAATGCAACAGAGTCCTGAACCTAGTGTCAGCAAAGGGACCCCTGTAATCTCCTTCTGACCAGTTGTCTAACCTCCTTACTGCCTGTTATCTGAGAGTTCTAGAAGCAATTACTGCTGCCACTAATTCAATCACTCCCAAAGACTACTGCTAGTTTGCTGCAGCCCAGCCTGTTTCATTATAGCATGCACTCTACTCTCACCCCAGTGCAACAGACATTTCCTGCCAACCTTCTAAGTTGTCCAGGGTTGGAAAATTGTTTCACCCTGTCCTTTTGTAGGTTTTGCTGTGCCATAATTTGTTTTGAGGTATCATTTAAAGTTATTTGGAGGGGAATTTAGGAGAACTCAGGTGAGTTCCTGACTTTTTTCTGCGGTGTTGGCTCAACCTCCAAGAAAATGGATTCTTATAAGGGAATGTTTTTTGGTTTTGTTGTGCCAAAAAAAGAGAGCGAGACACGGATATAAATTTAGATGTGGATTTATTGAAGCGCGTGACCGTTCGGAGTAATTACTCAAATTGAACAGCCCCGAGTAAAGGAAGAGAAAGGGTATTTAAAGGGAAAGAACACAATTAGATTTCCGTGGAGATGGGGGCACAAACAGTGGGACAAGCTGAGGCAGGATTATTTCTGTGGAGAAGGGAACATAAACAGTGGGGTCCGTGGAGATGGGAGTACAAACAGTGGGGTGAGCTGGGGCAAGATGGAGAAACTGGAGGGGGGGCAGGGCATAACATTCCCCACTTTCTTTTCAAAGTGTGTCAATTCTTTGACGCATTCTCGTGGGATCTGTCATAAGAATGAGGGGGACTGGGATTTGCAAATTGGTAATGGAGTTCCCTAATCAATAGCAGTTTAACAGAGTTTATGCGGGACATAACAAATGGCAGAAAACAATTAATGAGGCAGGGGCCCACAACAAGAGCTATAATGAAGAGGAGGAGGGGGCCAGCCAAGGTTGTCACCAGGGTAGTGAGCCAAGGGGATCTACGGAACAGGGACTGATATCAGTTCTCAGAGTTTTCCTGCTCCTTTTGTCTATTGGCAATATTTTGGCATACCAACCTCAGACTTTCCCGCACCACCCCAGAGTTGCTAGCATAGAAACAACGAGCCTCTCACAGGGCCACGCATAGGCCACCCTGCTTGAGAAAAAGAAGGTGAAGGCCTCTGTGGTTCTGGAGGGCCACCTCCGCCAATGAGTCCACTTGTTTTTCTAGGATTGAGATGTGGGAGAGGTCAGTGTTTACCTGTGCACTTAAGGCCTTATAGTTGAGATCCCCTTTGACTAGGGCTGCTGTTCCAGTGGCAGTGGAGCCCACAAGTCCCAGGCCCACTAAGATGGGGATGAGGAGTGGTATTGCTTGCCTTTGACAGTAACTTGGTTGCCCTTTGGGGGAAGATAGCACCAGCCTTCCTCACCCAGGAGGAGGGAAACTCAGGGACTTATGGCCACCAAGATGCACATGGGGCCCTCTGGGTGTTGTTGGTGTCTGAGGAACACAGTAGCAGAGACACACTGGGTAAGGCCATCATGACATGCCCACCAGGCTCCTGGAGGGGCCGGGAAGTAGTCTGAGCTGGAGGCCTGAATCTCCTGAGTTTGTTTGCAATTGGAGCCATACTGAGAACTGGATAAAGTGGTGTTAGATGATGTAAAGCAAAGGCCTGTTCCATGTATATCCCCAAGGGTAAGCCATGGTTGGTTCCACTCGCAGTTCTCTGTGTTGGAGGTAGGGGTGATGGAGGCATTTAGTGCCACCACTACATAGTAAGGAGGCTGGGGCTTAACACAGATCCAACAATTTTTGCCCAGTATGTGGTTAGAGCTGTTAAGTGTCTTATGAACAGCCGATAAAAGGGCAAGCAAGGAAATCTGATAGGTGTGGGGTTCCTGAGTAATAGGTATTGGAGCAGAGATGGCCAGGTCCCCTATTGGGCCAATGGGATGGGGACCTGGTAAAGGCTTCTTGGTCACAGTTAGGGTCACCATCTCTCCCATGTGCAGAAACCCATGGTCACCCAAGGGATAATAATGAGTCCCAGTACCTGAGAGACCGGGCCTCTCCAGGCAGGCTTAAAAGGATTTAGGACAATAAGATCGAGTTTGGGGTGCCAGGGGTCAGACTTGATTTTATGGATATGGAGTAACGGGTCTGAGGGTTGGTTGGCATCCCCAATGCTGCCCAGTAGAATACACAGGGAGTCACTAAGATCAGTTGAGGGGAGGTTGTAGGCTGTAATACAAGGGCAGGCACATGTGGTTGGGCATTCTGAAGTAGAACAGAGCAGGTAGTCTGCTTCTGCTGGTGGGCCCTCAAAAAGGGTATTGAGGGGGAGATGTATGTCTTCGTGACTTTGGAAAGTCCAGGACTGTTTGTTCCCTGTAGTGATTACCCAAAAGAGCTTAGCTTGGGGGCATGGGGATTGCCAGGGACCACGGAAGGGGTTAATAGGAAGATTAAGAAGGAGATCAGAACAGTCTTAGCTTTAGGGGGTTGTGGAGGGGCTCTGCCTTCCATTGTGCGATGTAGCTGTTTTCACATGGCTGTGGTAGAGCCAGACAGGAATGGAGTTAACCTTGAATGCAGATGGGATGGTCAGGATGACAGTGTAAGGGTCCTTCCACTTAGGCTCGGAGACCAGAGGCTGTATGTTTTCGGACTAGGACAGAGTCCCCAGGCTGGAAGCGGTGGAGGTGGTCAGCAGTTGGGGTAGGCGGGACTTCCCATACAGATTTATGAAGCTGAGACTGGGTATGTTGCAGACCCTGTAGGAACTTAATGAGGGAAGCCTTAATAGGAGCGGGCAGCCCAAAAAGAATTTCACAGGAGTCAAACCTAGTTTATTAGGGGTGCATCGGCTGCAGAGCAGGGTCAGAGGGAGTAGAGTGACCCAGTTTACCTGGGTTTCCAGGACAAGTTTAGATAGAAACTCTTTAAGGGTGAGGTTTGCTCATTCAACCTGACCAGGTTGTGGGCACACCTCAAGATACTTTGGCAACAAAGCTGGGGCTATTATCTGAGCCAATGCTAGGGGGAAGGCCAAAACGGGGGATCAATTCCTTCAAAAGTTTCTTTACAACCTTTCTTCAGCAAAGACCAAGAGACATTTAAAACCTGGTGCTGGTGGTTTGACTTCAGCAAAATCCATTTCCCAGTGTTCCCCTGGTTGTGCCCCAGCAGCCCCATCCCCAGTGGAGCTTTCTTTGTCTGTTTGGCGCTCACTTGGGCACAGGATGCGCATCTGGTGACTGTGCTGGTAAGGATGTTGTCTAGGTGGGGGATATAATATCTGTCCCTGAGTAGCTTCCCCCCCAGGGGTGTGATCTGATGGAGTCTTCCCACCCAATCCCTCCCCAAGGCCCCACGAACAAAAGTTTAGCCATCTCCCAAAACTCACCACCCAGACTCCTTCGTCCCCGTCCCCCCCCCCCCGCCTTTTTTTCTTTTGGCTGCAAAGGAATCATCCGAGGATGAATAGGTGGGAGGAGGGGTGGCAGAGGGGAGGGGGTCTGAAACAAGAAGAAGGAGGGCGGCTTCTGAGAGGGGTGCTGCCCGGGCCATGGCATTGGCTGCTGCACAGTTGCCAATTGCTTCAGGGGAGTAGCCAAGTTGATGGCCCGGGCAGTGGACAAGAGAAACTTGAGAGGGGAGCCAAATAGAGTCTAGGAGGGCAAGGATCTCCCCCCTGCTTCAAACTGTCCTACTGGAAGATGTGAGGGGGGCCTGTTCTTTGTAAATAGACAGAAAAATCATAGGAGTCAGGAAGGAGTGTGGCAGGGTTAAGGGCAGAAGACTTAGAAAGGGTAGGGCAGGGGCTGATCTGCCATAAAAAGATGAATGGGCTTAGTGATGTCAGGGAGAGCAAATGCAGGGGCAGAGGCGAGGGCCATTTTCAGGGAGTCAAGGCAATTTTGTTCCACTGGGGTCCAGACTAGAAGACCAGACTCAGCAGTAGAAGAGTAAAGGGGTTTAGCAAGGTCAGCAAACCCAAGGATCCAGCAGTTCATGAACCTGCTTCTTGGTAGTAGGAACAGGAGTGTTTAGGATGGCCTGGATACAAGCTTAAGAGAGAGAGATTTCTGGCCTCAAGGCAGTACCCATGGTAGAAAACAGAGGTGCAACAGAGCTGCGCAGTAGCCAAGGGAATTTCAAAGAGACAGAGGAGAGTGGGTAGCTTGAAAGCAACCATCCTCAGTGGATGTAGCTAAGAGATCATTAACATACTGAATGAGGGAGCAAGAAGAGTTAGATTCCCGGAAAGGCAAGGGATTCTGGTGGAGGGCTTCATTAAAGAGGGTGGGGGAATTTTTGAAACCCTGAGGCAACCTTGTCCAGGTCAGCTGGCCAGAGAAGCCTGATCAAGGGTTGACTCAGGTAAAAGCAAAAAGGGGCTGGCTTGCAGGAGCCAAAGGAATGGAGGAGAAAGTGTCCTTAAGGTCCAAGACAGTGTACACAGTATGGGTGGGTGGCAAGAGACTGAGGAGGGTGTAAGGATGGCTTATTGACCTCCCAAAGATCTTGCACTGGCCAAAAGTCAGAAGTACCAGGCTTTTTAACAGGAAGCAGAGGGGTGTCCCGGGGGACCAGCATGGGACAAGATTGCCAGCCTCCTTGAGGAGAGAAACATGGAGAGCTACGTCCCTGTGGGCTTCAGAAGACATGGGATACTGATGAATAGAAACCGGAGAGGCTGTGGCTAGAAGCCAGGAAAGTTAGATTTGGCCCAAACCCCAGTGACCAGGGGAAAAAAAGGCTGTCCAGGTGGGGACTGGCAGAAGCTGACTCGGTCGGTTGGCTCATGAAGGAGGAGCTCAGCACAAGAAGGGCAGGTGGAGGGGGGAGGGGCAACAGGAGGGGATGTCGGGGCTAGGTCCAGGGAGGCTGATTCACCATGGTCTTCGGGTATCACAACTTGACAATAATAGCATTTTGTGATAGTACCTTTTCTTTTTAAAGCTTTTACCTGGACCTAAAAATCAAATTTTAATTTTTAAAAGAATATCCTAATGGGCGGAGCCAAGATGGCGGCTGGTAAGCCGGGACTCGAGTGAGCTCCGTACCCGAGTCCCTCCAAAAACCTATAAAAATGGCTCTGAACCAATTCTAGAACAGCAGAACCCACAGAACAGCAGAGGGAAGCAGGGCTCCAGCCCAGGACAGCCTGGATGGTCTCTGGGTGAGGTCTATTCCACACGGAGCTGGGAGCTGGGAACGGAGTGGAGCAGAGCCCAGCCTAAGCAACGTGGACCATCCAGACCAGAAGCCAGGTGGGGGGGGGGCTCTAGCACCCTGAATATGTGAGCTGCGGCAGTTACCAGACCCCTCGACCCACAAACACCAAAGACTGCGGAGAAGGATAGTGGGAAAAGCTGCTGGAGTGGAAGGAGTTCCTGGTTTGGCTTCCAGCCCCAGGGGCAGCGGAGGTGGGGCAGCTACAGCTGTTGTTACTTCCGGCTCCAGGCCCACCTGGTGGGAGGAATTAAGTGGCAGATCAGAGCAGGAGTGCAACAGCCTGCTGAAGATCTAAGCCCAGTCTGGACTGGGGGTTCTTGGGGAAGGAGTAGTGCGGGTCTGACAGAGCTGGCACCTCCCCCCCAAACGTGGAACATAGAACTCGTTAGTCTACAAGCAGTCATACCCCACTGAAAAACTCAAGGGTCAAGTTAGTTGGTTGGGAATATGGCCAGGCAGTGAAAACGCGCCCAGATTCAGTCTCAGACTTTGGATTCTTTCTTTGGTGACAAAGAAGACCAAAACATACAGCCTAAAGAAGACAACAAAGTCATAGAGCCTACAACAAAAGCCTCCAAGAAAAACATGAACTGGCCCCAGGCCATAGAAGAGCTCAAAAAGGATTTGGAAAAGCAAGTTAGAGAAGTAGAGGAAAAATTGGGAAGAGAAATGAGAAGGATGCGAGAAAACCATGAAAAACAAGTCAATGACTTGCTAAAGGAGACCCAAAAAAATACTGAAAAATACACTGAAGAAAACAACACCTTAAAAAACAGACTAACTCAAATGGTAAAAGAGCTCCAAAAAGCCAATGAGGAGAAGAATGCCTTGAAAGGCAGAATTAGCCAAATGGAAAAGGAGGTCCAAAAGACCACTGAAGAAAATACTACTTTAAAAATTAGATTGGAGCAAGTGGAAACTAGTGACTTTATGAGAAATCAGGATATTATAAAACAGAACCAAAGGAATGAAAAAATGGAAGACAATGTGAAAATTATTGGACTACCTGAAAGCCATGATCAAAAAAAGAGCCTAGATACCATTTTTCAAGAAATTCTCAAGGAGAACTGCCCTGATATTCTAGAGCCACAGGGCAAAATAGAAATTGAAAGAATCCATCGATCACCTACTCAAATAGATCCCAAAAAGAAATCTCCTAGGAATATTGTCGCCAAATTCCAGAGCTCCCAGATCAAGGAGAAAATACTGCAAGCAGCCAGAAAGAAACAATTTGAGTATTGTGGAAACCCAATCAGAATAATTCAAGATCTGGCAGCTTCTACATTAAGAGATCGAAGGGCTTGGAATGCGATATTCCGGAGGTCGATGGAGCTAGGATTAAAACCTAGAATCACCTACCCAGCAAAACTGAGTATCATGTTCCAAGGCAAAATATGGATTTTCAATAAAATAGAGGACTTTCAAGCTTTCTCAGTGAAAAGACCAGAACTGAATAGAAAATTTGACTTTCAAACACAAGAATCAAGAGAAGCATGAAAAGGTAATCAAGAAAAGGAAATTGCAAGGGACTTACTAAAGTTGAACTGTTTTGTTTACATTCCTACATGGAAAGATGATGTGTATGATTCATGAGACCTCAGTATTAGGGTAGTTGAAGGGAATATGCATATATATGTATATATATGTTTATGTATATATATATATAAGTGAATGTGTATGTATGTATATATCTATGTGTATATGTATGTATGTGTATGTATGTGTATATGTATATATATGTGTTTTTGTATATATATATATATGTAAAAGAGAGAGAGCAAACACAGGGTGAGTTGAAGATGAAGGGAAGATATCTAAAAGAAATAAAAGGAAATTAAGGGATGAGAGAGCAACATACTGAGAGAGGGAGATAGGGAGAGATAGAATAGGGTGGAATATCTCGTATAAAGGTGGCAAGAGGAAGCAGTTCTGTGGGAGGAGGGGAGAGGGCAGGTGAGGGGGGAATGAGTGAACCTTGCTCTCATCAGATTTGGCCTGAGGGGGAATACCATACATACTCAGTTGGGCATCTTACCCCACAGGAAAGAAAAGGGAGGAAGATAAAAAAAGGCGGGTGGGATGATGGAGGAGAGGGCAGATGGGGGTGGAGGTAATCAAAAACAAACACTTTGGAAAGGGGACAGGGTCAAGGGAGAAAATTCAATAATGCGGGATGGGTTGGGAAGGAGCAAAATGTAGTTAGCCTTTCACAACATGAGTATTGTAGAAGGGTTATACATAATGATACATGTGTGGCCTAGGTTGAATTGCTGGACTTCTTAGGGAGGGTGGGTGGGAAGGGAAGAGGGGAGAGAATTTGGAACTCAAAGTTTTAAAATCAGATGTTCAAAAACAAAAAAAGTTTTTGCATGCAACTAAAAAATAAGATACACAGGCAATGGGGCGTAGAAATTTATCTTGCCCTATAAGAAAGGAATGGAAAAGGGGATGAGAGGGGAGGGGGGTGATAGAGGGGAGGGCTGACTGGGGAACAGGGCAACCAGAATATAAGCCATCTTGGAGTGGGGGGGGAGGGTAGAAATGGGGAGAAAATTTGTAATTCAAACTGTTGTCAAAATCAGTGCTGAAAACCAAATATGTTAAATAAATAAATTTAAATTTTAAAAAAAAGAATATCCTAAAAGCCAATTATTAAAAAGTAGTCCTACTGACTTTAAAAGCCAGGTTCAGAGGTCAGCTAGTTTCTGACTCCGCTGTTCTCTTTCTTTCAGCAAAACGTCCACTTCCGGGCTTTTCCCAACTTATTGTACAAATGGGGATCCCAGTACTGCTGTTACAAAACCTGGAAGTTTACATCTTCTGAAATTAAACTTCTTTAAAAGACATTGCCATATAAAATGACTTAACAGTTTCCTAATCTATTCATTATTTTAACATTACAATTGTCAATCTAACAACACGTAGAGAAATTGTTTCTCTAACAACACAGATGAACTTAGCAGTTGTTACCTAGCAACATGAACTTAATTTGTTACCAAGAAATATAACAAAATTTTAGAAATACAACAATATCATAAACAGATGTATACTTTTAGACTCATAATTAATTAATTACCAATCTGGCTGGATGTATTTCCACCTTCATCTTATCACTATTTACATAAACTTCACATCTGAGAAAATTCACCTATGAAGCAATTCTATTTAACTTGAACCTTTGTTTTTGCCAATCAATATACTAAATACTTTTACAATTAAGAATACTATTACAATTTGGAATCACCTGTTATAACTAGGTCAGTTTAAAGTGACATAATGGACCAATATTCATGTTAAATTTAATAGAACCTACTCACAGATCTAGTCCAAAGGGTGGGTGGGCATAGTTCCTCTTCCATCTCTCTATAACTTCATCTGTTGGGTTTTTAACTTAGTCTATCAAGCCTTTTACTCTAAGCTGCTTGCTCAAGATTTTACTCTAAGATTTGCTCAAGATTTTTTAATTTACTAATCTTCCACTTTTTATCACAGTCTCTCTTTTCCTTTTCCCATAAACTTTAGTGACAAGCAGTAAAATGAACTCTAATTTATCTTAATCATTAAATTAGGAATGACACATCTTCACTTTTCACTTCTTTCCTGGTTGGGTCCCATTACACAAAAACTTTTTCTCCTTTATGCAGGCAGAAAAAGGGTTAAAATACCTTTCTAGCTGTTTCCCTTTTGATCTTTAGGGAGGAGTTAACTCTTCCTTATCTTGAAACTTTTTTTTTTTAGTGCAGAGAAGTTCAAAGGAACTTTTCCCATGTACCTTTAAGTCTTTCTGCTCAGATAACTCTGCCCCTTTTTGAGTGGAGGTTATGCCAGAACCCTGAGAACTCGGTCTTAACACTTCTCAGGCTTTCTTTTCTCACATACCCTGTTTTCTCCCGTCTTCAACATAAATCAGTATCCCCCCACAACTTGACTTTAACTTATGGGTATTTCTCCTTATGGTGTTAAACTTTAACCAGACTCCGGACACATAGCCTGCTCTGCTCCCTCCTTAGGAATGTCAGTGTGATAGAGAGGGGCAAGGGGGGAGTTTACAGCCCACTGCCGCAGCAGCTGACAGGCTACTCTCACTCATTCACAGACACACACGCACAGGCACAAACAGATAAAAAAAACACACAAACACAAAACAGAGAGACACCTTGGGACAGATACCAGAAACCAGAACAGGCAGAGGCTGGACCGTCTCCAACATGCCTGGGAGATTGATACTTTTTCAGAAGGTGAGCCTGTCAGACTAATTAGGTCTGTCTCTCAGCCTTAGTGACCACTAAAATCTCCACCAGAACCAGAAGGGAATTCCCACCAGAAAACAGAAACCTGACTCAACTTACCCTCTAGGGCTCTGGAACGTCTCAGAGAGGGATTCCCCTAGAGGTTTTTTTTTGATCCACAAAAGTCTGAATAGAGGGCAGGTTGGCATCGCGGGGTGGGTTAGTTCTCCTCCCTCTCGAACTCCAGGGGCTCTGAAACGTTTGGCCTAAAAGCCAATTATTAATGTCTCAGAGGCCGGCTCCACTAGAAGTCACGATGAGGAGATGCCCACAACCCGAGGATGAGACCCTACCTGGTCCAGGTCTCGGGGGGTGCCATAGGCCACCCCCAGATCTCGCTGGGGCCTCCAGAAATGTGCCGAAAAAAAGTGAGCGAGACCTGGATATAAATTTAGATGTGGATTTATTGAAGCGCGCGACTGTTCGGAGTAATTACTCAAATCGAACAGCCCTGAGTAAAGAAAGAAGGAAAATTTAAAGGGAAAGAACACAATTAGATTTCTGTGGAGATGGGGACACAAACAGTGGGACAATCTGAGGCAGGATTATTTCCTAGGAGAAGGGAACACAAACAGTGGGGTCCGTGGAGATGAGAGTACAAACAGTGGGGTGAGCTGGGGCAAGATGCAGAAACTGGAGGGGGGGCAGGACAGAACAGTTCCACATTAAAAGATAAGAGGGCTTAGAATAGGATATTCAGGAAGGCAAAAGAGCTTTACAACCAAGAATTACCTATTTAGCAAACTGAATATAATCCTTTTGCAAGGGGAGGGGATGGCTATTCAATGAAATATAGGACTTTCAAGCTTTCCTGATGAAAAGACCAGAGTTGAATAGACATTTTGACTTTCAAAGATTCAAGACAAACATAAGAAGATAAACAGGAAAGAAAAATCAATCATAAGGGATTCAATAAGGTTAAACTGTTTATGTTCCTGCATGGGAAGATCATATTTTTAACTTCTAAGAACTTTCTCATTATTGGGGCAGTTAGAAGGGATATACCTAGACAGAGGGCATGGGTGTGAGTAGAATATAATAGGATAATTAAATAAATTAAATTAAAGGTGAAAAAAAGGAATGCACTGGGGAAAGGGGAAAAGGAGAGGTAGAATGGGGTAAATTATCTCATGTAAAAGAGGTGCAAAAGAGCTTTTACACTGGAGGGGAAGATGAGGAGGAGGGGATGTTTAAACCTTAGTCATGTTAGGATTGGCTCAAAAAGGAAGCAACATACACAACTGGGTACAGAAATCTATTTTACCCTACAGGAAAATAGGAGAGAAAAGGAATAAGAGAAAGAGAAGGGCTGATATAAGGGAGAGCAAATTGGAGGAAGTGGTAGTTAGAAGCAAAATACTTTTGAGGATGGGCAGAGTGAAAGGAGAAAGAGAGAAGCATAAACAGGGAGGGAAATAGGATGGAGGGACGTTAGTAATCATAATTTGTAAAAAAAATTACAAGTTTCCCTGATAAAGGCCACATTTCTCAAATATGTAGAGAACTGAGTCAAATTTACAAAAGTAAAAGACATTCTTTAATTGATAAAATGGTCAAAGCATATGAATAGGCAGTTTTCAGACAAAGTAACCAACACTATCTGTAGTCTTATAAAAATATTTTAAATTACTATTTTAATTGCTAAATTACACCCCACACCCATCAGATTGTCTAGTATGACAGAAAAGGAAAACAACAGATGTTGGAGGGGATGTGGAAAAATTGAAATGCTAATGGAGTTTTTTACTGATTCAACCATTCCTTTGACTATGTTTGGGACTATGCTATAAAACCACACATACCCTTTGAAGCAGTAGTACCATTACTAGGTCTGTATCCCAAAAAGATAAAAAGCAAAAAAAGAAAAAGACCTATATGTACAAAAATATTTATAGTGGCTCTTTTGTGGTGTCAAGGAATTGGAAATTGAGGGGGTAGCCATCAACTGGGGAATGGCTGAACAAGCTGTGGTATATGATTGTGATGGAATACTGTTGCACTATAAGAAATGATGAGTGGGATCGTTTTAGTAAAACCTGGAAGGACTTACATGAACTGATGCAAAGTGAAGTGGACAGAACCAGGAGAACATTGTACACAGTAATGGTAATATTTTATAATGATTGACTATGAATGACTACTATTCTAATCAATACAGCGATCTTCTTCTGAAGGACTTGATGAAAAATGCTGTCCACTTCCACAGAGAAAACTGATGGAGTTTAAGTGTAGAATGAGGCATAATTTACCATGTTCTTTATTTTTCTTGTTTTTTTTTGCAACATGGCTAATTTGGAAATATATTTTGTTTGATTTTGCATGTGGAGGAGAAGCAGGGGGAGGGATAGAATTCATAATTCCATTTTTAAAATAAAATGATTAATTTTGATTTATGATCTTACTTTTAAACACCAAATACTGGCTAATGCAAATAAAAGGGACAATAAAAATTCTTAGGAATCATTTTGTAACATCAGTTAGCTCATCTAGTGATGCTCTTAGTGATAAACATGAATGAGAGTTATATCCTTTTCATTGTTTTTGGCTGTATTGCTAGACTTGGAATAAAATTGTTCTGAAAATAAAATATTATTAAAATCAGCCTTATATGAAACCATTAGTAGTAGGCATTTAAAATAACTTCAAAATGTTTTACTACAGGAAGTCTAATACCATTTTCTTATAGTGAAGACTTTGCTACTGAAGAGAATTCCAGAATCTTAAAACCGGGCTCACAATGAGGCAATGATGCTTTCAGAGATCCTGCTTTGAGATAAATTTATTGATGCCTTCCATAGAGCAGATAACATAGACCATGGGATCCTCAGTGAACTAAGTAGATCTTTATCACTCATATATATCTGCCTGTTTGCTAGTTGACATTTGATAGCTATTTGAACTGAATTTTTCCCAAGGTAGATGGGCTTAAAGCTATATATATACACACACATATATATATATACACACACACACATATATATACATATATATATACATACATATATATGTATATATATGTATGTATATATATATGTATATATATGTGTGTGTATGTATATATATATATATGTATCAATTTCGTTTGTAATCATCAAGATATATAATTGAAAGGAAGCAATGAAGTGGGCATTTCTATCAGTCATAGGTTGTTAATATTTGATATTAAAAATAATTACAATCCACACTTAAAAAGTGCTGTGTTAAACACTTTTCTATATGCTGTTTATAGCAAATAGAGAAAATTAAAGAAGGAAATTTTGAGTAGAAAAAAATGAAAAGTATCTTAAGAAATAATTGTTGATTTTCCTTTAGCCATGGCTCCCACCTTTGAAATGAATCCTATGAAGAAGAAGACCCTGGCAGCTAAAGGAGGACGTGTTTTAATTGAATGCAAACCTAAGGCTGCACCTAAACCAAAATTTTCATGGAGTAAAGGAACAGAATGGCTTGTCAATAGTACTCGGTCAGTTCAGAAAACTTAAATCCTTTCAAATTCAATGTGGCATAAAGCATTTCATATGATAGAGAGCCAGTTTTCATGTGATCAATATGAATATTTCTTTAGAGCTCTGTCACTAAGGAAGAAGAGCCTGAGATGCTAAGATTAAATGGAGGGATTATGTATGAAGCTATCATACTCTACCCTGGTCAAACTGTTATAGTAGTATTAGGTTCAGTGTAAAACTCCATAATTTATAAGTTTAGAAAATTTGTTAGTAGTCCAAAGGATATGTTAAGATGATGATGGTGGTGGTAATGATGAATCTGTGAGGTACTTTGGTATACCAATAACAAAAAAATGAAAAAGCGATGACTGGAGCCAGAGGACTTAGAGGCAATCTTACCTCTGGGGTTTACTGTGTGACATTGAACAAGTCACTTAACCTATGTGGCACTCAGTTTTTTAACCTGTAAAATGAAAGGATGGGACTAAGTAGCATCTGGATCCCTTCTATCTATTGCTCTGTGATCTTAAAGGTAAAAGGGACCTGAGAATTAAAAGACTTTTGTATAGGAAGATAATGTTCACTTTTAAGACAATTAAATTCCATTGAACTCAGATAGGTCAGATAAATGAAGCATTATAATGTTGGCACTAGAAAGCACAAATTCAGTTTATCTATTTATGCTTATCTGGTTTCTGTTATGAACAAGTCACTTAATCCCTCAGTCTCAGTTACTAAGTTGTAAACATGAGGGGATTGGATTAGATTGCCTCTAAGTTCCCTTCTATCTCTAAATCTCTAATTCTATTGTAGTATTTCTGCCTTTAGCAACTTACCTGAAATGCCAGGTTTGTTTGGTTGGTTTTATTTTGTTTTGTTTTTTGCTCCATTTACAAATGAAGGTAAAAATTGGCCAAAGAATTTTACATGAACAGCTGACAGCAAAATATGGTACAGTAAAATTCTTATTGAAAACTTATTTTTTTGTTATGACATTTACTAGTACATATATTTTAGGGCAACAAGATGGCTTAGTGGATAGAGCACTGGGTCTGGAGTTGGGAAGATAAGTCTTCCCTGGTTCAAATCTGGCCTCAGATACTTTCTAGCTGTGTGACCTTGGGCAAGTCACTTAGTCCCATTTCCCTCAGTTTCCTCATCTGTAAAATGAACTGAAGAAGGAAATGGCAAACCACTTCAATATTTTTGCCAAGAAAACTCCAAATGGGGTCATGAAGAGTATGAAAGGACTGAAAAATGGCTGAACAACAAGAAAACACTTATTTTGTTATAACATTCCTTTTCCATGTACTTCTATGTACTTCCAAAGTACTTTGTATGTCTTGGTTTCAGATCATGGCTTTGCTACTATTACCCATATTACCTTGGGGGAATCATTTAATTTATTTGGGCCTCAGTTTCTGTAGCAACAGTTTTGCTATCAGCTACTGTGGCTGTGTAAGACCAATAACACCAACATACAGAATGGCTTCTAACACAGGTTCTTTGATCTGCTTTACTAAGGAAAGCAACATTAAGGGGTTAGCAGTCTTACTTTAATCAAACATATACATATAAACTCACTTAGTTCAGGAGGAAAAGCCAGCACCCTGAACTTCAGAGCAAGTACAAACAAATTATAAATATACACAATATAAACAGACCAAATCACTTTTCGTAGTCACCAGGAAAGCGTCAACATCTGGGTTCACTAGCTGGGAGGCTCTTAGAGCAGCTGCCCAGAGTCTCCACATCAGCACTCCTCCAGGAGTGAGAGCACCAGACAGAATGCCAGCCTTTGAGCTTTTATACTCTGTTCAGGGCTCAAAGGATTCACACCTGATCAGCAAAAGGGCATGAGCCTGGGGCTTTACACTTAGTTAGCAAAAGGGTGTGTGCCTGGAGCTTTGCACCTAGTAAGACTCAATAAAAGACAATTAATTTAGCATTCTAAAACAGTAAAAAAAGTCCCACTTTAATTACCAATACAGTTTCCTCATCAATAAAATACAGGAGTTGGGTTTATGATCTCTGAGGTCTTTTTTATTTCTAAATTCTCTGATTTCATGAACCTTTTTTCCCCCTTAACATCTTTGTGAAATAGATCTCTTCTTCAAATTGGTTAGGAAAAAAAGATGGGGTGGGGGGTGAAGAAGGAGATTGGAATATGTTACTAATTAGCATCTTTATGTGATGAAGATTGTATATCTACGTGTATCCAAGGACAAACTAACATTGGTTTTTCAACTTTTAAAAAATGAGTTAGCATCATTCTTATGTGAAATATAATCTTGTCAAAAATAGTCCATTTATATAGTACATTATAAGTTATAAACCTCCTCAAAAGTCCTTTGTTCATGTGGAGATGTACTTGGATTCTAAAAATTTTGTCTCTAAAATATCTGTAGAGCTCTGATAAGTCCAATCAAGCTAGATGGTTTCTAGTATTAACGCAGCAATGAAATAGATGTTTTACAAGGTTCATCCTAGCTAAAGTCATAGGAGGTCGTAGGTTGGCACCAGTTGAATCCATTTAGCCACAGCAACTCATCAAGCCATCTACTAAGGCATTGGTGGGATCATTATCTGCCTAAGTGGGTGAAATTGCAGTTCTTTAAAGTACTGAAGTAAATTTGAATATAATCTATTGCACATAACATATTTTATGCATTCTTTTTTCTGTTAAAATAGAATTCTCATTTGGGATGATGGTAGCCTTGAAATCAGGAACATCACAAGGGCTGATGAAGGCACTTACACATGTTTTGCAGAAAATAACAGAGGAAAAGCTAATAATACTGGAACTCTACTAATCACAGGTGAGACATAATTTTTAATAAAATTAGTGAACTCAAGGGTCAAATTACTTTAGCAACAACAATCCTGCCCTATCCTTTGCCAGCATTCATATAGTTGAAATTTCAGTTGTCAAAAACTCTGAAACAGTCCACTCTCTGATTTCTTATGAGAAACCCAGTGAAATAAAGTTCATTGAAAAGAGCTTATACATTTTCATGCATGAGCCAAAACATTTTAGAATTTATCTGTTGCACATCATAGGTAACTTAGTGTTTCCTTTTTTTTTTTAACAAATTCAGATGCCACAAGGATTACTTTACCCCCAGCTAATGCTGATGTGACTGTGGGTGAGAATGCTACCATGCAGTGTTCTGCGTCCCATGATCCTGCACTGGACCTCACATTTATTTGGTCTTTGAATGGATATGTGATTGATTTTAATAAAGAAAGTAGTCATTACATGAGGAATTTTATGGTAAATATGACTTTATCATTATGTATTAAAACATTTTCACTCCAAGGACATGAAGAATTGTTAATATTTTGTTTTTGGTTCAAGCACAGGAAGAGCAATGAAGAAATAATTAAGTTTCTCAATGAAAAAAAGTTTACTAACCAGACTTTTAAAAGTCTTTAAAATTTATATTCCTTAACTGTTTATGATGGAAGAGTTATGACTATTCTAGGAATTTCATTTTATTGGTAAGGAAACTGACACAAATAGAATTTAATTTATTTGCCCAAGATTACATAATAATAATTGATATAATTATAATAATTAGTATTTAATAATAATAACTTCCAGTTGCATAGTGCTTTAAGGTTTAAAATGCAATTTCCTCATAATAGTTTTATGAGGAGTATAGTTCAAGTATTATCATGCCCATGTTATATGTGAGGACACTGAAGTTTTGAGTGGTTAAGTACTTGCTAAATTACAAATATAGTAATGTCTCTTAATGTTATTTGTATTACTGCTGAACATTTAAAATAGTAGATAATCATAAAGATTTTGCAGGACCCATTATCAATAAATATTAATTAGATTTCAATTAAATCTTTTTTCTCATACAACTTTACTATTGTCAGATACTAACTTTGTTATATTTGCAGCATATAAAACTCTAATGGCTTTCTCAATTCTCATATTTCACCCTTCTACACCATTTTACACTGTCAATCAATCACCTCCTCCTTGTTATTCTCTCCTCTTTAGGTTTTCATGACACTGTTCTCTCCTTGTTCTCTTCCTCCCTACTAACCACTTCTCATTTGCCTTTGTTGTATGTAATACCATGTCCAATAACCATGGCTGTCACCCAAGGCTCTGTCTTGGATCCTCTTCTCTTTTACTTCTATATTGTCTTGCTTAGGGATCTCATTACTATCTTCTAAATTATTGTTTATATGCAGATGACACCCAGATCTATAAACACAATCCTTTTTCCTTTGCACCAGTCCCATGTCACAACTGTCTTTTGGATATTGTGAATTGGACATTACAAAACATTTGAGATTGAACCTGTTCAAAACAAAATTTATTCTTATTTTCCCCCAGTCTTACCAAATTTCCCATTATTTTCTAGGGGACCATCATCTTCCTGGTCACCCAAGTTTATAACTTTGGTATCAAAGATTCCTTCTGAAATCATCAGTCTCTATCATACTGACCTTATAATGCTCTCTTTTTTCCTTACTGGAGTTCTTCACTAGCTTGGGCCTATTCTGAAATTCTGTTTTCACTCTTGTCTCCCTAGGTGAGAATGACAAACCTTATTACATTAATTGTTCGGGAGCCTCTTTCACCCTCAAAATGTACTACCTCTATGTTTGAGAATTCTGAGATCCCCTTATTTTCACCTTTCCCTCTGCTTTCCCTTATATAAGCCTTTTCTTCATCCTCACCATGACCTCCAATCCCTTGACCACTCATTTATCTCCCAGGCCATCTCCCCTCACTAGCCACTCTCTCCTCATCTCCTGATCTTGACTCCTTGGTGAACCAATTGAATTTTATACTGTCTTCCTCTCTTAAATCCCTATTCACTTTATCATATTGCCAATTACATCTGGCCAACCTTTAGACTTGGATCACTCCCACCATTTTTTGCCTTCATGCCTTCAGTATGTACATGCTGCTGAATTAAGGTGGAGAAAATCATAAAACCTTTCTTATTGGGTTCACTGAAAATTTATGTTATATTAACTCAGTTGGACCCTCACTGCTGCTAGGCAATCCTTATACCTCCCTTATCAACTCACTAACCCACTCTCCACAACAGCTCTTTCAAACCTTTTCAAACTTGCTCAAACCTCTCCCAGGTCCCCCTCTTGCCACTCTCTCAGTGCCTCATGTTGTACAAAAAAAATCAATGCCATCTTCTGTGAACTCCCTCTTCTCCTGTCTTCTTCATCTCTTATCACTCAAGTACTTTCTGCCACTTTTTCCTTCTTTATCCCTTGTTTCACATGATGAAGTGTCCTTACTCTTTATCAAGGCTAACACTTCTATTTGTTCAAGTGATTCCATTTCATACAGTTTCCTCCAACAGATTGCCCCCTCTTTCACTTATTTTCAATCTCCCCCTCTCTACTGGCTCATTTTCCACTGCTTATAAACACACCTGTGTCTCTCCTATCCTGAAAATTCACTTGATCCTTTCATCCTTGCTAACTATCATCTTATTTCTCTTCTGCCATTTGCAGGAAATTTCTTGAAAGTCCATCTATAATAGATGCTTCTACTTTCTCTTCTCTCACTCTCCTTAACAATCTGGCTTCTGATTTTATCATTCCACCAAAACAGCTCTCTCCATAGTGCTCATGATCACTTCGTTGCCAATGGCCTTTTCTCAGTCTTAACTTTCTTTGACCCCTCTGTAACCCTACTGTTGATCACTGTCTCCTCCTTGATACTCTGTTCTCTTTAGGTTTTTAGGGCAACACTTTCTCCTGACTACTCTTTCTCTGTCTCCTTTGCTAGATCTTTCTCCAGATCACATCCTGTAACTGTAGTTGTCCCTCAGTTTTCTGTTCTGGGCCCTCTTCTGTTCTCCCTCTATGCTACTTCATTTGTTAGCTCCAATGGATTTAATTACTATCTTTACACTGATGATTCTCAAATTTATCCTTCCTGCCCCAGTCTCTTTGCTGACCTTCAAGCTTGCATCTCCGACTGCTTTTCAGACGTCTCTACCTTGATGTCCAGTAGACATCCTAAACTTATTATGTCCAAAACAGAACTCATTGTCTTCCCCTTAAACCCTTCCCCTTCCCTGCCTTCCCTATTACAGTAGATAGCAATATCATCTTCCCAGACATCCAGGCTTACAACCTAGGAGTCATCCTGGATTCCTCACTATCTCTCATCCCTCATATCCAAGCTGTTGCTAAGGCCTACTGATTTTACCTTTGCAGCATCTCTCAAATATACCTCTTTCTCTCCTCTAATACTGCCACCGATCTAGTGTAGGCCCTCATCACCTCATGCCTCTATTACTGTAATATCCTGCTGGTGGGTCTCCCTACTCTATTTAGCCACTAAAGTGCTTTACCTAAAATACAGGTCCAA
This sequence comes from Trichosurus vulpecula, assembly GCF_011100635.1. Lineage (NCBI taxonomy): Eukaryota > Metazoa > Chordata > Mammalia > Diprotodontia > Phalangeridae > Trichosurus > Trichosurus vulpecula. Next base: position 284,732,621 of record NC_050577.1, read on the forward strand.
TCATCTCTCTCTCTCTCTCTCTCTCTCTCTCTCTCTCTCTCTCTCTCTCTCTCTCTCTCTCACTCTCACCTCCATTGGCTTCTTGTTGCTTCCAGGAACAAAGAAAAATTAGACTACTAGTAACCTAATCCCCTAATTACCTAATAATCTAACTTTTCTAGTCTTCTTACAGCTTACTCTCCATCATATATTCTTCAGTCTAGTGACACTGGGCTTCTGACTGTTTCATGAACAAGACACTTCAACTCTTGGCTCTGGGCATTTTCTCTGGCTTTCCCCCATACCTAGAATGCTTTCTTTCCTCTACTCGGATTGCTTACCTCCCTGGCTTACTTTAAGTTCTAATTAAAATTTTAATTCTACAGAAAACCTCCTCTAACCCCTCTTAATTCTAATGTTTTCCCTCTTTTAATTATTTCTATTTATCCTGTATATAGCTGGCTTTCTATATGTTTGTTTGTATGTTGTCTTCCTTATTACATTGTAAGTTACTTGAGGGCAGGGATTGTCTTTTGCCTTTTTTTGTATCCCCAGTGCTTAGCACAGTGTTTGACACATAAAACCTGCTTAATAAATGTCTGTTAAATTGAATTGAATTATTATTGTACTGGTTCTATCCTTTAGATGAAGTATATGTCTTTAACTCTAATTTTAGGTCGCAACTGGGCCTAGGTCAGTGTTGTGCTGGTAATTTTTTTAACAACTAGTTCTCTGAAAAATGTATACACTGTATTTACAACCTACTTTTAAGTTTAATCTGCGTCATTAACAGATGTTGAGTCAAAGTGTTGACTAGCGGGACATATGTGGGCTTAGGTTGGGTGATGTGGCAGATCTAACAATTTGTTACCTCTTCTCCCTTTATAATAACAAAAACATTAGTTTCCAAGAATTTATTTTTAGAGTACATCAAAATAATTGTCCAGTTGGGTTTTAATAGTGGTTGCTACAAATAACTTCTCTCAGTTCTCTTAGCACTTAGTTTTATAACTTTCTAATATACTTATAACATTTTATATTTTTGGTTTTTTATGTTTGTATCTTATCCTTTTCCAGGGGGCTGAATTCCTTGAAGCCAGAGACTGTGTCTTATGTTTTCTCAGAGGTTAGCATAGACCTCTACCCACAATGAAAACTTAATAAATGATTTTTTGAGTATTCTATCATATTGTATCTGCATTTTGTCGAGACAACATAGCTGTATAATAAAGGATTCTTAAGCACATTTTCATATTGAGGCTATGACAGTACAAAATCTAATCTGACCCAGTTTATTAATTTGGTCATTTTAAATACTTTTCCACAATTGGTCCAATTATGGTACATTCAGGCAGATCAAGTAGAATCATAGATCAAATCGTAGTCCTACCCAATCATGGTATATTTGATTTTCCTACATGTATACAGACTGAAGTGGAAGGCATTGATAATCATATCAAGATCAGATCATTTTCAATTTTGTTGACTAAACCAAGAAAATATCAATAAAATTGTGTCTATTCAGTTTTCTCTCATATACACTCTTTTTAGTAGAAATTGCAGAAAATTTAGAGCTAGATATCAACTTACAAAGCATCTGATCTAATCTCTGAAAATTGTAAGAAAACCTAAAGAGATCAAGGGACTTGCTCACTAACAGCTTATTCATATGTGTGCACACATATATGCATATTTATGTATATATACATATGTATACATTATATATGTAAATGCTACATAATTGTCGAATGGTTGTTTTTTTTTTTTAATTTTAAACAGATAGATTCCAATGGTGACTTGCTTATTAAAAATGCCCAGCTGAAACATGCTGGACGTTATACTTGCACTGCTCAGACAATTGTGGATAATTCTTCTGCTTCTGCTGACCTTGTTGTTCGAGGTAAGAGTTTTAAGATTGTTCCATTAGAAAAGCCAAAGATGTTTGATTTGTATCAGTTTATAACATTTTCCAGTGAATGTTCAAGTACTTATACTATAACACTATTCATTCTTGAAGGCAGTTTTTTGCCTCTGTCTGGTAATTCTTTATTCCTGAACCAGTAATAGACAATACTAATTTTGTTTGATTTACTAAAAATGTACTGTGTAGATATACTATAAGTCTTTATGTACCCTTCTAATTACTAAAAATTCTCATTTACTAATTTTTCAACTGAAAATATAGATTTTTAAAGGAATAAATAGACAGACTAGCAGTGGTTTTTGCTGATCTTATTATTTTATGTTTTTCATTAAAGTTCAATATTTTTGCATTTTCACATAGATAGTTGTGCCTTAAGGAAGTCCCATTTTTTTTTGGCTTCAGCCACAGCTTCTTTGAGTACTATCTTAAGTGCTCCATCCTTAAATATTACTGTTTCAAAAGCTGACCAACTACAAAACTTGTAAAGGTAAGGTAGCTATATATATACGTAGCAATTAGAATTGGCTCTTTTTGAATAAAAGCATCAAGAAAAATCTGCTTTTCTGTGGCTTTGTTTTTTAAATAGCAACTTCATTCATGACTTGATTTAGAGTAGATTTTATTAAACTGAACTGAATTGAATAAGATAAAATCCTTGCTCTTAAGCTTATAGTCTAGTACAGAAGATAGAAGTATAGAAATAACTACAGAGGGTGGAGCCAAGATGGTGGCTGGAAAGCAGAGACTAGCATGAGCTCCCCGCCGAGTCCCTCCAAAAACCTATAAAAAATGGCTCTGAACCAATTCTAGAACCCACAAAAGAGCAGAGGGAAGCAGGGCTCCAGCCCAGGACAGCCTGCATGGTCTCTGGGTGAGGTCTATCCCGCATGGAGCTGGGAGGACAGCAGAGCGGAGTGGGGCAGAGCCCAGTGTGAGTGGTGCGGACCAACCAGACCAGGAGCCGGGCAGAGCGTGCCCTAGCAGCCTGAATGAGTGAGCTGCAGCAGTTACCAGACTTCTCAACCCAAAAACACCAAAGACAACAGAGAAGGTTAGTGGGAAAAGCTGTGGGAGTGGAAGGAGTTTGCTGTTCGGCTACCGCTCCGGGGGCAGCGGAGGTGGGGCAGCTACAGAAGTACAGCTGCATTTGCTTCTGGCCCCAGGCCCACCTGGTGGGAGGAATTAGGTGGCAGATCAGAGCAGGAGTGCAGAGCCTGCTGAAGATCTAAGTCCAGTACGGGTTGGGGGTTCTTGGGGAAGGAGGAGTGCTGATGTGGCAGACCTGGCGCATCCCCCCAAGCATGGAACATAGAACTCTCTAGTCTACAAGCATTCATACCCCGCTGAAAAACTCAAGGGTCAAGTTAGTTGGTTGGGAACATGGCCAGGCAGCGAAAACACACCCAGATTCAGTCTCAGACTTTGGATTCTTTCTTTGGTGACAAAGAAGACCAAAACATATAGACAGAAGAAGTCAACAAAGTCAAAGAGCCTACAACAGAAGCCTCCAAGAAAAACATGAACTGTTTTTAGGCCATGGAAAAGCTCAAAAAGGATTTGGAAAAGCAAGTTAGAGAAGTAGAGGAAAAATTGGGAAGAGAAATGAGAAGGATGCGAGAAAACCATGAAAAACAAGTCAATGACTTGCTAAAGGAGACCCAAAAAAATACTGAAAAATATACTGAAGAAAACAGCACCTTAAAAAATAGACTAACTCAAATGGCAAAAGAGCTCCAAAAAGCCAATGAGGAGAAGAATGCCTTGAAAGGCAGAATTACCCAAATGGAAAAGGAGGTCCAAAAGACCACTGAAGAAAATACTACCTTAAAAATTAGATTGGAGCAAGTGGAAGCTAGTGACTTTATGAGAAATCAAGATATTATAAAACAGAACCAAAGGAATGAAAAAATGGAAGACAATGTGAAATATCTCATTGGAAAAACCACTGACCTGGAAAATAGATCCAGGAGAGACAATTTAAAAATTACTGGACTGCCTGAAAGCCATGATCAAAAAAAGAGCCTAGATATCATCTTTCAAGAAATTATCAAGGAGAACTGCCCTGATATTCTAGAGCCACAGGACAAAATAGAAATTGAAAGAATCCATCGATCACCTCCTCAAATAGATCCCAAAAAGAAATCTCCTAGGAATATTGTCACCAAATTCCAGAGCTCCTAGTTCAAAGAGAAAATACTGCAAGCAGCCAGAAAGAAACAATTTGAGTATTGTGGAAACCCAATCAGAATAATTCAAGATCTGGCAGCTTCTACATTAAGAGATCGAAGGGCTTGTGATATGATATTCCGGAGGTCAATGGAGCTAGGATTAAAACCAAGAATCACCTACCCAGCAAAACTGAGTATCATGCTCCAAGGCAAAATATGGATTTTCAATAAAATAGAGGACTTCCAAGCTTTCTCAGTGAAAAGACCAGAGCTGAATAGAAAATTTGACTTTCAAACACAAGAATCAAGAGAAGCATGAAAAGGTAATCAAGAAAAAGAACAAGAAAAAGAAATTGCAAGGGACTTACTAAAGTTGAACTGTTTTGTTTACATTCCTACGTGGAAAGATGATGTGTATGATTCAAGAGACCTCAGTATTAGGGTAGCTGAAGGGAATATGCATATATATATTTATGTGTATATATATGTATAAGTGAATGTGTATGTTTGTATATATGTATGTGTGTATATATGTGTGTGTGTATATATATGTGTATATATATGTGTATGTATATATATATATTATATATATATATATATATATTATATATATATACAGAGAGAGAGAGAGAGAGAAAGAGAGAGAGAGAGAGCAGGTACAGGGTGAGTTGAAGAAGAAGGGAAGATATCTAAAAGAAATAAAATCAAATTAAGGAATGAGAGAGGAATATATTGAGAGAGGGAGATAAGGAGAGATAGAATGGGGTAAATTATCTTGCATAAAAGTGGCAAGAAAAAGCAGTTCCATACGAAGAGAAGAGAAGGCAGGTAAGGGGGGAATGAGTGAATCTTGCTCTCATCAGATTTGACCTGAGGAGGGAATACCATACATACTCAATTGGGTATCTTTCCCCACAGGAAAGAAGAAGGAAGAAGATAAAAGAAAAAGGGGAGGTGATTGAAGGGAGGGCAGATGGGGGTGGAGGTAATCAAAAACAAACACTTTCAAAAGGGGACAGGGTCAAGGGAGAAAATTCAATAAAGGGGGATAGGTTAGGAAGGAACAAAATATAGTTAGTCTTTTACAACATGGGTATTGCGGAAGGGTTATGCATAATGATACACATATGGCCTATGTTGAATTGCCTGACTTCTTAGGGAGGGTGGGTGGGAAGGGAAGAGGGGAGAGAATTTGGAACTCAAAGTTTTAAAAACAGATGTTCAAAAACAAAAAAAAAAGTTTTTGCATGAAACTAGAAAATAAGATACACAGGCAATGGAGTATAGAAATTTATCTTGCCCTACAAGAAAGGAAGGGAAAAGGTGATAGGAGGGGAGTGGGGTGACAGAAGGGAGGGTTGACTGGGGATCAGGGCAACCAGAATATATGCCATCTTGGAGTGGGGGGGGAGGGTGGAAATGGGGAAAAAATTTGTAATTCAAACTCTTGTGAAAATCAATGCTGAAAACTAAATATATTAAATAAAAAAGGAAATAGCTACAATAAAAATAAGTACAAAATATGGGGGTCCTAAAAGTCTAATGCAGCACCGTAATCAATGTTTCATTTTTCTGTATGTGGAATTCCTAATTTGTAAAATCTTTCCAGCAATGCAGAGTGACAAATCATCTATAACTTTTAGTTTTAGATCTGTTGCCTGTCGTACTTAAATTAAGGGACTTGCTAATGGCTAGTATATGTTAGAAACAGGGCTTGAACCCAGGTTTTCTTGACTCTAAGGCCCACATGTAGATTCAGATACCACTCCCATTAAGAAAAAGTATATGTTTATAACAAACAATATGTTATTTGAGATCTGAGGAAGGAAAGATTATTTAAATACTTTCAATACAAATTTTAATGTGAATGTGGGGTGAATTGTTCTAGAAAGCCTCAATCAATAGATTTTTTTTCTCCTTGCCCCCTCAGCCTAGTTGTTAAAATGACAGAAAGGACAAGTAACAGAGAAAGCATGATGTTAGATGTTAAAGGAAGTACCAAAGCATGTCTATAATCTATTACCCCTTTATGAAGTATGAAGAAGTTATAGATGAAATTAGTGGAGTCATCTATTCACTTGGTTATACCTCTAAAATCTTTTAAAAAGGACCTACTCTAGCTCTTAAGAGAGCTGTTTTTTTTGCCTTCAGAAAGCAGAAGGGTTGAGAAGTGTCAACTCTGAAAAGATACCAAAGTGCTCACACAGGTTATCACTACCACAATTAACTCCAAAAAATAAAATGAAATAAAACCAAAGAGCTGACAGTGGTCATAAGCAAATATATATATATATATATATATATATATATATATATATATATATATATATATGTATAGTAGTTTTGCAACAGTGGTGAGATACAACAGCAACAATGAGGCAAGGTTGCCTAGTGGCCAAAAGTCCATTCGTAGCAGGGCTTAATGTTGGTGCTTGCCGAAGCTCAGGGACCATCAGTTCTGTGGTTAGTTACAGCAGGGTTCATCAAGTAGGTGAATACAAAGAATTATTGTTGTGCCAGGCTCAGGGCAGAAGCTTGCATGCTGGGCCTTCAGCTCTGGAAAACAGGGTGTCCCCCAAAATATTAAAAAGAGAGGTGTGGTCTTGGCATGGGGTTCTTGGTCAAAGGGAGAGGATCTAATAGAACCCTTTCTTTCCCTTCTGGCCAATAAAAGAAGGCAGGTATAAGCCAAGATGCCATGAGAGTCTAGGTGTTGAGTAGAGGGACATATGTAGGCTTAGGTTGGGTAGTGTGGCAGATCTAACAATTTGTTAGTCCCTTCCCCTTAGCAAGAGTGGGATGGCATTTTTATCCCAGGTGCTTAGTTCTTTGAGAGGACCTATTGGGGAAGTGTGTCCCAGGTGGGAGGGCCAAGAATGTAGAGGGAGAAAATGCCAGCACGTCCTTGAATCAGGGCCTTGGTGGTTGGGCACATAATAAAAGGGAAGAGTGTAAGTATATTAAGTATACAAAGATAGTATACTTAGCCCTCATTCAGGAATCTTGGGACAGCTGTCTCATCTGGATGTTGACTGCTTCTGGGTCTGTACTAGATGAACCTTGAGTCCTTAGAGGGTTCTTCTGTTCACTCAGGAGTGGGGGCTTTCTTCAGATGATCCAAAAGTCCACACTCACAAGTTTGGCAGCTGTGGGAGTAGTCAGAAGGACCTAGTAGGGACCCATAGAAACAATTATTGATAGATCAGTATGGGGCTGTTTTTTAGATAATATATGTGGGTTGCTTGAGATGTACAATTGTGAGCAAACTCCTTGCATCCATCTTCGGATCTGAGTTTCTGATCATCCTAACATAGGTTCTTGGTTAAGAGTCTCTAAACAGCACATGAAGATGGTCTAGCTTCCCAGCCATGCAGGCCTAGGTTCAAACAGTGCAATAAGATTTTTTCCCAATTACCACAGTTAAATAAGGTTTTCTCACAAGACAAAAATTGGACTAAACTCATAATTGAATAGGTATTAAACTAGTTGCAGGATTGTCACAAGATGGAGTCACTCAATTCCCACTATTAACCACTTGCTGTCTTAATCTCCTCAATCTGTATCTATAAGCCAAATCTATAAGGTTTTTCATAAATTCCTAATAATAGTTACATTAAGTCAGGTTTTATTAATGTCAAATTACAGATTGAACTAATTAGAGGGCTCACAATATTTTGAGAAGGGAGATTTACATGTCACCAAGGTAATTTAGAAAACTTAAACATAAGCCAGGACCTCAAGGCTGAGATCTGAAATGAGAGTCTCAAAAGCTGAGACTAGAGACCAGAATCTCAAAACTGAGATTAGAAACCAGAAAGCTGAGACTAGAACAAAAGACCAAAGCAATACAATAATTATCACCACTGTTAATTAACATCAAGCCTCTTTGTATCCTAGTAACTCATTCTCAATATCCATTTAACTAGTATATTTTGAGTCTCAGATGTCTCATGTCTGGTCCCTAGATATCTTTTCTTGGACAATAGGTTTTATTCTTAGGACAGCTCTGAAGCGGGTTTTGCTTCTTTGGTTGCAAATTTAGAGGTTCTTAGATAATTCTGATTTAGTACAGTCACTTAAACTTGGTTATCCAATTTTGAAACTTCAGAGAATTTCAGTTTATATACCATTTATTGTTTCTATCCTTACCTAAATTGACTGATAGATTGATGCCTTCCCTAAAGTTCTTCTCTAAAGGACTCTAAACATTAAATGAACTTTAAAGTTCATTTATGAAATGGAATTTACCCTGGGTTCTCAAAGGTGGCTATTAAAGTATAAATTCTGTTAGCTCTGATCAAGCTGAAAGACCTTTGAATATTATAGTGGACTTTATGCCTCTTGTTGGAGTAACAGCTACCTATATGTGGAGAGAAAGTAGTTTTGGAACTGGGTATTACATTTTTTGATTACAGAAATTCTCAAAAATCATCTAAGTTGTCATTTGGCTATAGTTTGCTTCAGTGGATAGGATAGCAACACAGGTGGAAGTATAGAATCTTGATATATTAAAACATGTCACTCTGTGTAGAAAGTGGTCTTTGACCCGTGTTGTGACGGAAAAGAGGTATGTTAAGAAAGAGTGGAAGACCAGTGCATTTTACATGGTGGGGAAGATCTCTCTTGATTAGTGTAAACTGTGTTTTTAGTTATAGTCATATAGTTTTGATGTGACTTGACAGGTAGACTCCCAAGAATCTTATTACAACTTTTAGTTATTTAATTCGAATTTTCTTTCTATCTCTTCCTACTTGATTCGGTTGGTCATGTAGAGAAATACTGGTGTGAATTAATTTCATATCTTGTAACTTTTCTGAAGTTTCAATGACTTTTTTTAGTTGAATCTCTAAGGTTCTCCAAGTAAACCACTGCCATCATATACAAAAGTGATACATTTGTTTTCTTTTTACCTCTAATTATTCTATCCATTTTCTTGTCTAATTGCTATCACTAATATTTTGAGCACTACATCAAATAAGATTAATGATAATGAGCATCCTTTCTTTTCTCCCTAACATCCTCAGCCTTGAATTATTCATATAATCTGCTGTCTCCATTCATCATTCGAATGCTACTGAATAGAACTGGAGGGTCTACTACTCATCTATGTTACCTAATCTCAACTGCATCCTTACTGTATCAAGGAAATAGTTTTACATCTCCCTAGTCTCTCATTTACCATGACAAGTGTTCTCTAACTTCTCATACCTCCTCAAAACCTCCCATGGCTCCACATCTCCCTACTGCTTTAGTTGAGAAAATATTTCACAGAAAAAATTGAAGTCATTTGCTGAAAGCTCCCTCTTATCCTTCCTCCTCACCTCATCACTCAGATGCCTTTTTCTGGTATCTCCTCCTTTGCTCCATCTCACATGATGATATGTTTCTTCTCATTTCCAAGGCTTTACATGCAGAAGTCAGCCCATTCCATCTTGTCCTCTCCAGCAGATTGACCCCTCTCTCGCTTTCATTCTAACTGCATTGCTGTTGCCAACAAATATGACTGTGTCTTCTGATCCTCAAAAAAACCCCCAAAACCCACCTCAATAGATTCTTTCAATTCTACCATCCTGTATCTCTTGCTCCTTTTTGTGGTTAAATTCCTTGAGAAAATAATCTATATTTGGTGCCACCGCTTCCTTTCCTCTCACAATATTCTTTAATTATTGATATCTAGTTTCCTCTCACATCATTAAAATGAAAACATCCTCTCTAAAGTTAATTGCCAATTTTCTCAATCTTTATTCTTCTTGACCTTTCTGTAATCTTTGATATTCTTGAGATAAAGTAATATTCCTAAAGTGTAGGTCTGACCATATTGTACCCCTGCTCCCAACCCTGTTCAATAAAGTGTACTGCTTCTCTGTTACTTAAAAGATCTAATACAAAAACTTCCATTGGCCTTTTAAAACCCTTCACAGTCTGACCCCTTCTTACCTTTTTAGTCTTCTTAAATCTTATTCCCCTCACATACTTCATAACTCGGTGACATTGGCCTCCTCATACAAGAATTCTGGCTCCTGATTCAGTGCATTTTCACTGGCTATTTCCAATGCCTAGAGTTCCCTCCATTCTCATCTCCTAGCTTCTCTGGCTTGCTTCAAGTCTCACTGACATCTCACCTTCTACAAGAACATTTTCCTGACCCCCTTTAATGCTAGTGACTTCTATTTGTTTATTATTTAAATATGCCCCTATATATCTTGTTTGCATACTGCCTCTTCAATTATCCTCTGAGCTCCTTGAGGTTTTGTTTTTTGTTTGTTTGGGTTTTTTTGTAGTACATAGCACTTAGTAGATTGCCTGGCACATTTTGTTGTTGTCGTTGAATTCTTTCAGTCGTGTCTGACTCTTCATGACTCCATTTGGGATTTCCTCAGCAAAGATACTGGAGTGATTTTCCATTTCCTTCTCTAGCTCACTTTACAAATGAGAAACTGAGGCAAACAAGTGACTTACTTAGGATCACACGACTAGTAAGTGTCTGAGGCCAGGTTTCAACTCATGAAAACGAGTCTCTGATTCCAAGCCTGGAGCTTTATCCACTATACTATAAATGTTTTTTTTAAAAAAAATTCTAATTTGTTATTTATTTTAAAATGTTATTTTCTTTTTAAATTTTGAGTTCCAAATTCTCCACCTTCCACCCCCACTGAGAAGGCAAGCAATATGATATCAATTATACATGTAAAATCAGGCAACACATTTGCATATTACTTATATTTCCAAAAATGCAAGAAAAATAAGGTGAGAAAATTATATTTCAACTTGCTCTCAAAGTTCATCAGTTCTCTCTCTGGAGGCAGATAGTATTTTTTTTCATCAGGAGCCTTTTGGAATTATCTTAGATTACTGTATTGATCAGAGTAGCTAAGTCTTTCACAGTTGATCATAATTACAACATTGCTGTCACTATGCACAATGAGCTTGTTCTCACTTCATTTTGCATCAGTGCATATAGTTTTTACCATGTTTTTCTGAAACCACCACCTTGGTCACTCCTTTTTAAAGAAATATTTTCCCCAATTTCACATTAAAAACTTTTAACATTCGTTTTGCTTAATTTTGTTTTCCAAATTTTCTCCCACCCCTCCCTGAGACAGTAAGCAATTTAATATAGCTTATGCATGTTCTGTCACACAAAATATGTTTCCATATTAGCCACGTAATGAAAGAAAACACATACCAACGCCCCCCCTCCAAAAAATAAAATGAACAATAGTACACTTTGATCTGCAATTAAACTCCATCAGTTCTTTCTCTGGAGGTGGATAACATTTTTTATCACTAGTCTTTCAGGATTGTCTTGGATCATTGTAATGGATCAGAGTAGCAATTATACAATATTGCTGTTACTGTGTACAATGTTCTTTTGGTTCCACTCACTTCACTTTTTGTCAGTTCATGTAAGTCTTTCCAGGTTTTTCTGAAATCATCCTGCTTGCCATTGCTTAAACTTGGTCAGCCCCTTGATTTCCTATTTTTTTGCCACCACAAAAAGAGCTCCTAGAAATAGTTTTGTTCGTTCCTTTTTCATTGGTCTCTTTGGGATACAGACATAGCAATATTGCTGGATTAAAGGCTATGCACAATTTTATAGTCCTTTGAGCATAGTTCCAAATTACTTTTTAGAATAGTTGAACCAGTACACTACCCCCACTGGCAGTTCATTAGTGTATCTACTTTTTCCTCACCCCTCCAGCATTTGTCCTTTCCGATAGGTGTGAGGTATATCTCAGAGTTGTTTTAATTTGCATTTTTCTAATCAATAGTTATGTAGAGCATTTTATATGACTATAGATAACTGATTTCTTCTGAAAACTGCCTGTTTATTGATACCATTTATCAAGTGTGAAATAGCTCTTATTTTTATAAATTTGATTCAGAACATTTTTCAGAAATGAGAGAAACTTTATCAGAGAAACTTGCCATAAAATTTTTGATATTACTCCATTGTCTATGATACCTTTTGGCATAATGTAGTTTCCCTAATTCTCTGATTCCCTGATTTCTTTTAATTAGGTCTGTTTTTGCTTTTGCTTTGTCTGAGATATTGCTACCCCTGCCTTCTTTGACGAAGCATATTAGATTCTGCTCCAATCCTTTCTAACAAAATTGACTCAGAACCATGTCCTCTGCCAATGCAAACTCCTTTTAGCTACAGTTAATAATAATAATGATAATAATAAAGTTCTTAGAAATTACACATATCATCTTTCCATGTAGAAATGCAAACAGTTTAACTTTATTGATTCCCTTCTGATTACTCTTTCATGTTTACCTTTTTGTACTTGTTCTGAGTCTTCTGTTTGAATGTCAAACTTTCAATTAGCTCTGGTCTTTTTATCAGGAATGCTTGAAGGTCCTCCAGTTCATTAAAATATACATTCTCCTCTACAAAGGGTTACACTCAGTTTTGCTGCTTAGTTTATTCTTGATTGTAATCCTAGCTCCTCTGACTTCTGGAATATCATATTCCAAGTCTAACATGCCCTTAATTTGGATGCTGCTAAATCTTGTTTTGGTCTGACTGTGGCTGTACAATATTTGAATTGTTTCTTTCTAGAAGCTTGAGGGATTTTCTCTTTTACCTGGGATCTCTTTAATTTGGCTATAATATTCCTGGAAGTTTTCATTTTGAGATCTCTTTTAGAAGGTGATTGATGGAGTCTTTCAATGTCTATTTTATCCTGTGATTCTAGGATGTCAGGGCAAACATCTTTGATAATTTCTTGAAATATGATGTCTAGGCTCTTTTTTGATCATGGCTTTCAGTACTCCAATAATTCATAAGTTATCTCTTCTGGATCTGTTTTCCAGATTAGTTGTTTTTCCAATGAGATATTCCACATTTTCTTCTTCTTTTGATGTGCTTCTTGATTTGATGTGACCTATGATCTTATTGGGAAGACTTTTAGTTAATCTTTGTTACATATAATATTGTTGCCGGCCCCCAGCCTCGCAACTATACTCGGGGTTCCCCCCAAGCCCCAGGCCTTTGCCTAGCAAAGGGCCTGATCTCAAGGACAATGTATGGGGTGGGAGCCGAAAGATGGTGAATGACTCCGAATTTTATTTCAGCAAGCAGCATTTTTATATCTTTAGTGACATAGGTACATTCCTTGGTTACGTGGGTGAAGGACAGGTAAAAATCAATACACCTGGGTACTAGGACCACCCCGACTCCGCCTACTCTCCTCCCCTTCTCTTCCCTCGTTAACCCGAAGCTCCCTGCTGGCAGGCAGTCCAGGCAAAGAACCAGAAGTTACATGTGTTCTGGCAAGCCCAGACAAAGAACCGGAAGTTCCATGTGCTCAAGCAGGTCCTGGCAAAGACCTGGAATTGCTAGGGAGGCAACAAAGGTGAGACCCCTCCTCCTGGCTCCACCCATATCTCAGAGGCCTGAGTTTATCTCAGCAGGCCCCTGGGTGTGGAGGTCCAAGGAGGGCAGGGCTCAGCTCTAACTCGGCCCATAACAACTCCCCCTTTTTTGTTTTGCAACAAGAGTTAACGGGTACGAACTCAATGGCTGTATACAGGGCCCCAAAAAAACATACTCGTCACTAAAGGAGTATAACATAGCAAAAAAGGCAAAACCCCCACAATGGTCACAGTCTGTAAAACATGACTAAGCCAATTGAGGGTTAAAAAGGTCTTAATATGACTCAGAAAACTGTCTATAACACTGTCAGGTTGTCAGTTCTCATGTACTGCCCCTCCTTCCTCAGTGGCCAATTGTAACACCTGGGTATTTTCTGCTGTAATGTTCTGATTATGAAATAAGGCTTAAACATAGCATTCATTATCCTAAGGACACAAGGTAGACAAAAACTTATTATGACCAAACAAAAAACACAAGGTACTGTATGGAAAATAGTCAAGAATACATTAGGAAATGGGTAAATGTTTTGAAAATACCAATAACTTTTTGAAATTATCAATAATAAATAATTGTTCTGCTACTTCAATATTCCACTCAATCAGTATTCCACTCAATGACTCATACTCCCCCTTTTCGTTTTTTGCTGACAACTCACCACTATAGGTACATCCAAATTTTTCCTTTAACTATCCCCTTGTAAATAAACATGTGAAGGATTGATCGACGATTGACAAGTCAAAGGGGCAGTCCCCTTTGTAAATACAGATACATAGACTCAAAAGGAAAAGCAATGATGCAATTGTCCCTTTAAGATTCAAAGTCTTTTCCTATATAGCTGTCCAGCAGGGTAGCATCACGTCTTCTTGTCTTTGGCATTTGTTCCAGTCATCTCCAGCACAGAGGCTTCTTCTTCTTCTTCTCTTGCAGGAACCAGCTTTCTGTCCATTCTCCTACAAGAGTATCTTAGCAGAATTTTAAGTTACCATTTCTAATCCTTATAACCCTGATCATTTTACAAATTCAAAATTGGAACCTTGACCAATTGTTCCGTTTAAGAAATTCACATCAGAACCCAAATTCTTATACTTTACATTACTCAGCATTAATTTTCCCCACCAGAGGGATGCAACTCCAGTACATACATAGATACATTAAATAACCAATTTTCAACACAGTACATATAATGTCATAAACTTTTGTCATGCCATGTTTCTCAGATGGCATTTACAGGATAATACACAAGCCATTCTTCTTTTAACATTACTAATTGTAACAAAGCTTTAGACAAGCTCCATATTAACCAAATAGCAAAATAATATTCTCACAAGCCCTTGACCTAATTGTCTCCATACCTTTACTGGGAGGAAACCTAACTTATGCCTATACAAAAACACTGATCCCAGTCCTATGGTAATCTAAGATGTTCCATAATGAATATTTTCGATTTTCACTGTGCTTACAAAACCTTCTGATTATAGAAATTTTGCCATCAAGAGAGTAGGGACACAGAGTAAGGGGACCATAGTTTCCCCAGCTTCCTGTCAAGTCCAGGCAGAGGCCATGTCAAACTACAAGCTGCATTGAGTCAGGCTTAGACTGCCAGGTTTCAATTAGGGCATAAAGACAAAAGGGTCCCACCTCAGCACAGGCTGAACAGTTGTCCTCTCAACTCTGCCAAGAAATCATACTGCAGCTCATGCTTGCCCTCTCACAGGGCTGCTGGCATCTTGGGTCAGCCTTGCTTGATACTCACACCTGGAGTTAGACTCAGAAAAAACAATCAGTTCACAATCCCATAAAGTCTTCGAATGGCAAGATTGAATGAATATAATCTCACATTGCTTCAGGAACATCCTTAAAACTAGCTCTAAATAGCTCACATGCATTTCCTCCCTTGTTCACAAAATCTTCCCCTGAAGATCATAAATTACTGCTCTAACACATTTACATCAGTTTCTCTTCAATTCTCCTATTCTTCTCTAATTATGCCTGATCTGAGAGAATTGAGCCATATAACTTTATCTTTATGTTTTGGATGATGGAATGAATTCAAATCCACATTTAACTTTTCCCATTAATACAGAAGCATTCTACAGCTTCTCTTTTGTCACTACCTGCTTATTTCTGATTACAGAGATCTGCCAATAAAAAGCATCATATCATCTCACCCAGAACTTGGATAACTCACAGAAAACTGCAACCCATTAGCTTACAGGTGGAAATTCAGCAGGTCTTCTGAAAATCATACAGAAAGAGTTTACAGAGCATATTTCGAAATATTTTCCTTTCTTTAAAGCAAAATAACCTTTAAACATTTGGATTCATTCACAAATTAGAGCATCAACCTCCAGGATTAACATAAACACAGCTTTAGATAATACAGGTTTGAAAATCACACTCCTATATTTTCAAAGTATTATAACAACTGAATTCTTTGTTATTACAGAATTTCTAGATATCACAAATAGGAATTGTTGATCTTGTGACTTCTGGTATTTCTATAGTAATATATTAATATATAAATACATGCATAACATATCTAATACATTAATATCTTAAATACACTTTATTAGGAATAGTTGCCTGGCCATGAATGAAGTTATAAGAGAAAAGAAAAAACTTTATTTGCACCCAGCTTTCTCCAAGCTTCATCTTATGCATTCCAATCCCTGACTCTAATTCTTCCGCTTTTACAAAAGGGGTTTGAATTAACAAAAAACCTAAGGAATTTGAAAGAGGTGAGCCACTTCCTTTCAAGCAAAAGGAGCAAGCTAAAACAATTTCAGTTGCTGAGCAGAACTGACAAAGGTGAGTTAAAGAGGAACTCAGGATTATCCATGATAAAAATCTCAGCCACAGGTAAATTACCTTGGGTCGGGAAGTCCCATAGAGAACAAAAGAACCTGCCTATGTTAATTTCCCATGCAGGGAGCTTCCTTGACCAACAGTAAGAATTAAAATTTTTAACAGTCATACCTTACATAGACAGAGTTTAAGGATTATACAAATTAAAATCCTTCATATAGTAAATACCCAGAGTTTCAATAAAACCTTTCATCACTAACTACAGGTTACAAGTTTCTTTTTGTTTCAGCTCCTAAGGTGGAGTTGGGGGGAGGGGATGGCCCAGAGCACATGGATCCCGAGCCACGTGGACTCAACTACAGCCTCTACCCACACAATCAAACTCCTCCATACCAGTCTGTCTCTCCTTCCCAAACTTTTACCTTAACTTTTTTCTTTTCTTTTTACCCTCTGTATCTCCAATTTCAATCTTTCTTTCCCAAACTACCTTAAACATTTCAAGTAAATAAATTTACATACTCACCCAGCTTTTCCTTTCCCCAGCTGGCTTACTTTTCACCTCAAAACTTAAAGATTAAAATGAGCAACAGCTTAAAACTTTTTTGGAAGTGAGAACTTTGAACTTGCCAGTCAAAGGTGAGTAGGACTCTGGAAAAAAAGGAATCCAGTGGTACGTTGTCCCCTGTCCTTGTACTGGAAGACTTAGAGTGTCTCTTTATTAGAGATTCATGCATTTTCCGAATTTGCCTTAGTGCCAAATGATATAAAAAATTCTGACTTAATCTTAAGCCAAATTAGAACATATTTTCACTTAAATTTAAGGGAAAAGTTCCCTCTTTCTTTCTTTTCTCTCTTCAGATCCTTCAAACTGGCCACATTTGAAGAAATGAAGTGAAAAAGAAAGAGCATTATTTTCCAGCAATTTTCCAAAACTACATTTTTCTCTCTCTTTCTCTCTCCCCCGCTACTCCAGCTCCTCCGAGGAGCCTGGAGTCAGGGAGGGAGAGAAAGAGATAAGGGAGATTACAGGATGTCAAGATTACACACTCACACAGAAACAAAGATGCAGAGACACAGAGACACAGAGATACGGACACAGAGACACAGAGGGGATTTTTTGGAAGGCTATACACAAAGTACTTGGCCCTCTGATGTAACAGAGGCCAGGTGCCATGCTTTACTGGGGTCGTGGAGACCCTGCTTTTAAGATGTTAGATATATTTATTTTAGATAGATGCTACTTATCATATTAAGGAAAGGTCCATTTATTAATGTTTCTTAGTTTAAAAAACAGAAACGATCATGTCTCATCAAAAGCTTTTCCTTCATTTATTGTTATAATCACATGATTTTTGCTGTACTTGTTACTAATTGGTCAATTATGTTGATGATTTTCCTAATATTGAACCAACCTTGAATTCTTGGTATAAACCTAATTTGATTAGAGTGTATAGTCTTTGTGATATGATGCTGTCATTCCCTTGCTAAGAAAATGTTTTTGCATCAATTTAATTTCTCTTATTTGATTTTTATAAATACTTGTTCTTTTTTAAGATGGTCAGTTTTATTGACATCTTTTGGCAAAATAACTTCTAACAATTTCCCTTTTCTTTATTTGTTGGAAACTTAACTTTTTCATTTTTGATACTAGTAGTTTGGTTTTCCTCTTGGCCTATTTAGCTAATGTTTGATCTATTTTATTCTTTTAAAATAGCTTCTGGTTTTATTTATTATCTTTTTGGTTTCAATTTTGTTAAACTCTTATTTTGATTTTTAGGATTTCTAATTTGGTCTTCATTTTTTAAGGTTTTTTTTTGTTTGTTTGTTTTCTTTAGTTGCAAGCTTGATCTATTCTTTATTTTCCCCTTTGTTCTTGAAAGTACTGTATACATAAATTATCCTCTGAGAATTTCTTTGGTTGAATTTCCCCAGATTTTGATATATTGTTGTCATTATCTGTAGTGAAATTATGTATTATTTCTTATAGAATTTGGTCTTTGGCCCCCAAATTCTTTAGGATTATTTTAATTAGTCTGAACTTAATTTTAATAGTTCCTTCAGAAGCCCTTTATTGAATAGAATTATCCAATAGCATTCCATCAAAATCATTAGCTCATTCAGCCATTCTCCAATTCATGGGAATCCTCTCATTTTCCAATTCTTTATTGTCACAAAAAGAGCTGTTATAAATATTTTTGTATATCCCTTTGTGTATCCCTTTTTAAATACCTGTTTGGGAGACAGACCTAGTAGTATTGCTGGGTCAAAGGAGGGGAAAATACTGAGTGATGATGATAGAGGGAGAGTTTCACAAGTGGCAATGAGGAGGGGGGAGAAAAGGAGGGAAAGAGAATACATATACACACACACACACTATATATATATATATATATATATACACACACACATGTATATATACGTATATATATACATGTATATATACGTATATATATATACGTTACATATGTCTGTGTATACATGTATTTAATCACACATACATATACCTGATATTTAAAAATAGAACTTATGCCTGAATCTTGGCTGTGCTATTTTCTAGCTATATGACCCTGAATAGCTATATTGCTCTCAGATCCTTCATCTGTTAGGTGAAGGTTTAGAATGTGTATATATGTAGGCATGTAGGTATATGTGTGCACATAATATATGTATGTATGTATATATGTGTGTGTGTGTATGCACACAAATATACATACTTTTGGGGGCCCAAATCATGCCCCCAAATCCTGCAGTTGTGTGTCATTTTTTCCCATTGAGATTTGGGGGAAACTGCTTAAGGAAGAGAAAAAGAAATGTTAAGTGCCAATTCTTTACTTCTAGCATACAAGGAAGATATGTTCCTTATACAATTTCCTGCATCATGGTATTGTGGCTTTGTTATCTATCATGTTCTTCAGGAGGTCTATGATCCTTAAGTTATCTCTGCACATCCAGTCTTCAATATCACTTTGGTTTGTTATAGAGATCATGTTATTTTTATATTCTTTCATTTTTCTTCCCTTTTGCAAAAATTTCCTCTACTTTTGTATTTTTGCCTTCCAAATCATATTCCTCTTTCAGAATTTTTTTTGGAGAAATTTTCTATCATGTATTCAATTTTTCCTATGCTGATTTTTTGTTTTTAATTCTACATTGAGAGTTCCAATTTCTATCCTAATTTCTTTCTTAGTTTCTTCCTTTTAGAATTTTACATGTCTTTCTCATTCTTGGATTTCTTGGATGATATCTGGGAAGTCTGTATTGATTTGTTTTCCTCCACACAATATTTGTTCAGTGTTTCTTGGTTTCTTTTTGAGGTTATGCTCATTCATCCTTCTGTCTTTATTGATTCATTGATTCTATTGATTCATCTTCTTGGTAAGCTGGTAAGCCTCATAGCTTCAATTTGAACAGTGTGGTAAATAGCTGACATTTATACAATGCTTTAAAGCTTACAAAACACTTTCTCTTATTTGTCGCTAAACTTATGATTTTATCAGAATAGGGAACTACTGGTGAGCAACTTCCTCTACAAATGCAGATCAACATTTTCTCCATAGTTTATAGTGGTAGAGAATTGTCTGGAAAACTAAGAACTGACTTGATTTGCTTAAGATCTCAGAGCCAATTTTGTGGCAGAGGAGGAACTTGAATCCAGTTCTTTCTACCTCTGAAGCAAGGTCCATCTCCATTACCCCAAGTTGCATTTCACAGAGCACTTTAATCCATTTTATAATTTAGTTTCATCCTCTGAAGTGGATACTACAGCTATTTTTATTCCCCTTTCACAAATGAGGAAGCTTCAATTCAGATAGGTTAATTGACTTGCTAAATGGCAACCAGCAAGTGTTAGAGGCAATATCTAAATGCAGTTCTTCCAGACTGAAAGTCTAGCATTCAGTACATATACCGTGCTCAGTAGAAAGTAGAAGATAGAGAGGCTTTATCTGAGGTGATAGAATACTTTTCTAATATGCTAGTAAGCTACATGAAATACAATGAAATTAATCCAAAAACAATACGTAGATAAATTCTAGGAACAATATGTCATTTAAATCACAATTGCCAGAAAAGATCACTAGCACTTCAGAAATCTTAAGACACATGGAAAGGATAAGTGGTTTTTATGGTGTTTACCATCACTTACTAGGGTTAAATTGGCAAGAAAAACCCCTGCAAAAACAAATTAATTCTTCATAGGAAATATACTTAAAATTTCAATAGCTGCTCTCATCACCTAATAGGTGAAGCCTATAAGGGTGACAGAAGAGCAATGTTTAGATTTTTCCTGGGGATGAACAACAGAGAGAAGGAAATTAAAAGACATGATCCAGATATTTATATTTTTTTCTAAAAAACACAATTATTAATATAACAATATAATTATTGGTGAAAGATTAATTACCTACATAGTTCAACTGTGAAAATACTAGCAAGACTGAACTACCTTGAAACAAATTAGTATCTTCCTTTTCTAAGGAACCATTTGTAATAACTGCATAACTAATTGAATCTTAGCTTCACTTGCCAGGCTAATGCTTTCAACTAACACTCAATTGTTTCTTCATGAGAAAAGCATATTTCTTCCTTTAGTTCTGGCACTGCTTCAGGCTATAGAGAAGCTTAATTTAAGCATGAAGTCTTGTCATATCTATCTCTTTTTCTTTACTCCATCTATTCCAGAGATATAGAATACCCTCCTGTTTGCTTTTCCAAAAAGCACCTATTTGCTGACCATTGCTAGCTTTAATCCCCTATTCTGAAAACCTAACCTGCTACATATATGGCTTTCTGCTCCTTGGATGAGCTTACGAACAGCTCCTTCAGCCATGATCTTTCCTTTTTCAGGTCAGAACAGAAAAAATGAAGAGAAAATCATACTGGATCCCCTTTTCCCAATTTGTGCAAATCTGCCTCCAACCCTGTGATCGTTTCCTACAATCAGGATATTGTTACTTGGATGACTATGCTATCAGTCATCTACTCACCTTTGAAGTTCACTTTTGTGTGAAATATTTAATTCATCTCTACAGTTTCTGAAATCTTTACTCCTCTTCTCTCACAAATGACAGCAGCAAAAGGTCCCTTGACCTTTTAAAAGCAAATTGATCTTTTTCTCTTCCAAATCTTTTAAACATGTTTTGAATAGACATAAGGTTTACATCATGGTAGTTTTCTCACTGCTCCATTCCTACTTGTGTAAATTCTTTTCAAGAGATGTATAACTAAAAGATTAATGAACACAATTCAACCACTCAAGATTTTTTTCTGTAACTATTAGCCTAGCCTGATATGTCCTATAACACAAAATAAGATGAAAGTAGTATGTCTCTATGTAGCTTCATCTTTTAAATCAAATATCTGAAGAATTGATTTGAATATCAGGGAAGGGAGAAATGAATGGTAAATTATATTGTGACAAAATTATCTGTGATTGGGCTTCTGAAATTTACCTGAAAAACTATCTGCAAAACCAGAAGCATATACTATTATCGGCAAACCTGTATATAGCCTCAGTACTCATAGCCCAAAATGGGCATTGCTGTTTGAAAAAGATCAAATGTTGATAGAGAAAAGTGATTTGGTAAAGCCATAAATTGCTAAGGATTTTGTATAGCTATAAAAGTTCTGGAATGGCAAGTAAGGTAAAGAAATGATAATGCATATAGCATATGAAGGAGACAATTATTCACATACCACTTTACTCAGTAGTATTTTGTAGGCGACTATGGCATTACTGACATATATAGATCCATATGTAATTTTCATATTTCCTTTTTATTGATTTTTAGGAATCTTTATATTTTTTAACTTTAAGAGGAAAGGATAATTCCTTTTTTTCCCCAGTTTGGTTGAAGTAAAGTTAATGGAAGTTTATGTTTCTTCACAAGGCTTATAAAAACTATATATTTTCAGACATTCTATATATGATGAAGGGTATCAATTAAAGCTTTTCTTTCATTCTGTAACAATAGGAAAGGAGCTAGAACTCCTGTATGGAGAACTTCCAGGTAAGAAAATAATGTCAATGAAGATTAGTACTTTTTCTGCAATTTACAGTCTTGGAGAGTAGCCTAAATGAGAGGTTAAATAACTTGCTTTTGCATGGGCACCCAGGCATTATGTATCAGAAACAGGACTTCAGCTGAGGCCAACTCTTTATGTATTGTGCTGTCACCTCGGTAATTATGAAAATTCTTAATAAACAATGGATTGTGACTCTGGAGGCTCATAAGACAATGAATTTAACTTTTTTAACTTTTAAGTCACTTTTATTTACTGATTTTAGAACTCCCTTATTCAAACAAAAATGGTAACTTGAATGGCCAGAAGAAATTATTTGATTTTCTCTCAAAAGTTATTTAAGAATTCTATTTGCAACAGAAGAAACTTAGTCTGGAAAAGTAAACCAATTGCTATTTTAACAAATAATTTAAAATTAATTTGAAGATATATTTATATCACTGTGGAAACTACAGCATGAATTATCATGATATACCTCTTCTTATAAAACCCATACCTGCAATTATATCTTGAAGCCAGGCATGAGTATTGTTTTAGAAAAAAGTGTAAATTTTTTAAGTGATGAGAGAAAACCTGCAATTACTATAAGTGGAGACAGTAAAGAGGGAAAGACTTCTTTAAAAAAGCTATATTCCTTACAAGTTGTGGAAATTGGAGGGAGGCATGACTCCCTTTTTTAATTCATAAGTAAAAACAAAAAACAACCAATTTGGTTTTCATTAATTCCACTAAATAGCTAAAGTTTCAGAGGGAAAAAAAGCATGTATCTAGTACCTTGGTCAGATGAAAAGGGGAAATAAAGTTGTCTAGCATATGAGGTTTTTTTCACATATCTTAAAACATCTATATTACATCCGGACTATTTTCATATGACCATAATAGACTTGCAAAAACTAGGAAAATTTCATCATTCAGTGAGAAAGACAAAAATAAAAGAGCATACGTAAAGACAGACAACCAGACCCCCCCAAAAAAACCAAAACAGAGACAGAGAAACAGAGTGACATTAAGAGAACGGTTAGATGCATTCTAATAGCACTTTTTCCTTTCCAGAAGTTTTTACATGCTAATTTAAGGTTAATTTTCTTAAAAAGAAAAAAGAAGGTTTTCTCTTCTGTGATTTTTTCCTGAAGATTTTCAAACTTTCAATAAAAGTTTGTTATCACTGTTTGGCATTTTTTCCTGAAAACTGAGGAGAAAGAGGCCATAGGTAGGGTTTGTGTATGTATGTATGGGGGAAGACAAAGGTTCTTGCTTTTATAAAATATCTTGAAAGTTTTCTTTGTTACTCGTTGATGTGGGAGTGGGAGGAGGATCATTTCTTTAAAAATTAATTAATTATTTTTAGTTTCCAACATTCACTTCTATAGGATTTCGAGTTCCAAATTTTCTCCCCATCTCTCCCCTCCTCCACCCCAAGACATCATACGTTCTGATTATCTGCCCTCCCTTCTATCACTCCACCACCCTTTCTTATCCCCTTTCTTTCTATTTTCCTATAGGGCAAGATAGATTTCTATACATTACTGCCTGTATATCTTATTTCCCAGGTGCATGTAAAAACAATTTTTAACATTCATTTTTAAAACTTTGAGTTCCACATTCTCCCCCTTCTTCCCTCCCCACCCACCCTCATTGAGAAGGCAAGCAATTTGATATAGCTTATACCTATGTAGTCATGCAAAACTCTTCCATAACAGTTATGTTGTGAAAGGCTAACTATATTTCCCTCTATCCTGTCTCACTCCTAGTTATTCTATTCTCTCTTTTGAACCTGCCCCTCCTCAAAAGTGTTTCCTTCTGATTACCTCCTCCTTCTTTTTGCCCTCCCTTCTATCACTCTCCCTCTTGTCCGCTTCCCTCCTACTTTCGTGTAGAGTAAGATAGATTTCCATACCCAAATGAGTGCGTACATTACTTCCTCCTTAAGCCAATTCTGATGAGAGCAAGGTTTACTTATTTCCTCTTACCTCATCCTTCTTCCCCTGCATTGTAAAAGCTTTTACTTGCCTCTTTTATGTGAGATAATTTACCCCATTTTACCTCTTCCTTTCTCCTTCTCCCAGTGCATTCCTCTCTCACCCCTTAATTTTATTTTTTAGATATAATCCCTTCATATTCAACTCATCCTATGCCCTCTGTGTGTGTATACACATACACACACACACACACACACACACACACACACACACACACACACATATATATATATATATATATAGAAAGATTGATAGATAGATAGATAGATATAGATATAAGTATATATTCCCTCCAGCTACCCTAATACTGAGAAAGGTCTCATAAGTTACAAATATCAACTTCCATGTAGAAATATAAACAGTTCAACTTTCATAAGTCCCTTATGATTGCTCTTTGCCATTTACCTTTTCATGCTTCTCTTAATTCCTGTATTTGAAAGTCACATTTTCTATTTAGCTCTGGTCTTTTCATCAAGAATGCTTAAAAGTCCTTTATTTCATTGAATGTTCATTTCCCCCCTGAAGGATTATACTCAGTTTTTCTGGGTAGGTGATTCTTGGTTTTAATCCTATCATGTTTGAAGCCCTCTGATTCCTTAATGTAGAAGCTGCTAAATTTTGTGTTATCCTGATTGTGTTTCTACTGGACTGCACTCTTCTCTCAGACTGGTACAACAGACCTTTCCTGTTGACCTTCCAGGTTGGAAATTCATTTTGCTCTGTCATTTTGTGGGTTCTGCTACTCTAGAATTTGTTGGAGTAATTTTTTACAGATATTTGGAGGAGTTTGGGGGAGAGGTAAAGCAAGTCCCTGCTTTCACTCCACCATGTTGCCTCTGTCCCCCCCCCCCCCACCAAGGATCATGTTTAAAGATACTTGGGAAGAGGCAGAAGGAAAGAGGTGCAGTACAAACTTGTGGAAACAGTTTAATTGCCAGAATGACAGAATTAGATGGTCTATAGTTCTTTATAAGCCTAAGTATGCTAAATTCAATGATGTGAAAGAGGTTTTTTTAAAAAAAATTAATCTTTTAACCCATCCATATCCACAATAGTCTCACAGGGTTCCAAAATCTCTGGCAGTGAAAGGATTAATACTCAAGTGCATCCACTTCTTTTTATTTTCTGCATTCTTTAGTGAAGGCTAAAAGCAGACATCTGCTTTTATCAGTAGGTCTTTCCCCCTTTCCCATATAGTTTATATATAGGTTCCAGAGATTGTAGTACAATTTTTATAACTTGATGTGTCCTTTAACTAGTGCCCAGAAAGTAAGTATGAGATGAATCTACTGTCAGCAGTTTAAAAAGTTTGCTTCTCAGGATAATAAATTTTGCAGTTCCAAATGACTGCATGGCATCTCTACTGCAGAGGTCATTTCATTGCTGAGATAGACTAGACAGGTCACTTGGCTGCTGAACTGGCTTCTTACTGGGTACAAAAGGGATTCTCTAGATGACTATAGTTTCCACCATCTCCAGCCTCATGTTCAGCTTTCTTTCCGGTGGAGTACTGTCGTGCTCTTTCAGAAAAGGCAAAGACCCTTAGCCTAGGCAAAGGGCAAAACTGGAGAGAGGTTCAGGACCACCTTTAGGACTTCCTTCAGGACCTTGGGTCTGAAGTTTTACCCCTCTCAGGGGAAAAGTGGGAAGGTTATAGTGTTCCCTCTTCAAGGATCCTTTGTGTTTTGGTATCTCAGTTCCCTTAGTGAGTGACCTCACCCTAACTTGCAGCAGTGCCTACTCAGTATATTTCCTAAATTCCTGCTCAGTCTATGCAGATGAGTCACAGAGGGGGTGATGTAGGGAAGAAAGGAGAAAGTTTATGTCCTGGAGGGATAAATTCATTATTTCAATGGCTTTTTCATATCCAATGTAGCCTCATATCTCCTACCATGTGTGGAATGCTTCATTTACAGCTGAAAGGAATTTACCCTTAAATTTCCTTATCCTTTACCTTTTAAGATTTTAAGCTTCGTTGAATCCTAAAAAGGTCATATCTTTACACTGAAATTTGATGCTGAAAATATTGGGAGTTCTTTTAACTGATACATTTCTGAGTTTTTCTGAGCTTTATTAGGTTCTCTCGTTAATGTATCATTTAAATGTACTTAATCTCTTCTTAAGAGCATATTTATAATCATAAATAACATGATTAAACCTATGATACTCTGGGGCAGCTACATGGTGGAGTGGATAAAGTGCTGGCCTTGGAGTCAGGAGGACCTGAGTTCAAATCTGCCTTCAACACTTACTATGTGAGTCTGCGCAAGTCACTTAACCCTGTTTGTTCATCTGTAAAATGAGCTGGAGAAGGAAATGGCAGACCACTTCAGTATCTTTAACAAGGAAACCCTAATGGGGTCATGGAGAGTTGAACATGACTGAAATGACTCACTGAAAGGGCACTCTGACAATAGAGAAATCAGTTTATTATATTGGGAACATTTTAAGTCCATTTGAAAATTTTAAGCCCATCTGTGGGTGAAAAGGTGTTTTCTTCTGTATTTAGCCTAGGATGATATTCTCATTTGTAACTAGGGCTACCTTTTGTAAATACATACTTGATTATACAATATCTGTGATGCATTGAGGTACCTAGGTACTTAGGTAATTAGGTACCTAGATTATTGTTTTGCTCCATCCTTAACTAGACTGTGAATTTGAGTAAGTCATCCTAAGTGTCACGTTTTTTTCTATGTAAACTAATGGAGTTGTAGCAGATGATCTCTAAGAATACCTTTTTTTTTGCCTCCAGAATCTAAGATTCAGAATTTTTATATTTAGATATAAAAACCACTTTAGAAATGAATGGTTTTCCTTTGCAAACTTTATAGAAAAGAATAAAGATGTACTACACAGGCCAGTTTATGTGAAATTACATAAAAAGTCATTAGCCATGCTGTTAATTGATTTTTCCTCAGGGTAGGAAATGACAACAGGGTTTGGAGGAATAGTAGCATCAACTAGGGTGTTGTTACCAGACAGATGAAAATGCCTCAAAATGGTACTATTGGGGAATTCTAAATTTCCCATCTTCTATCAATCAACAAGTATGTATATTAAGCACCTACCAGTCACCATGATAAACATTAAGGATACAAATTAAAAAATGAGATGGCCTCTGCACTCAAAGAGCTTTTATTTTCTTCAGAGGATGCAACATATTCACAGATAAGTGAATATGCAAAATAAATGAAGAATATTTTACAACAAACAAAGCAAACAACACAAGAAACAGCACAAAGGGGAAAGAGTAGTGGCTCTGGAATAAGAAAACCTGGTTTCAGTCTTGCCTCACTTAACATTTTTTACCTCATTTTTCTCATCTGCAAAATGAAGGGGTTGTACTAGATAATCTTCTTGTTTTGGGTTTATCCTGTAAACTGGGGAAATCACAAAAGATTTCTTAAAGGAAATGGCACTTGAACTGAGCATTGAAGAGGGTAAGGTTTTCTAAGAGGTAGAACAAAGGAGGGAGAACATTCCAAGCATGGAAGATAGCCTATGCAGAGACACAGAGATTGAACATCAAATACCAGAAACAGGAAAAAAGACTGATTTGAATAGAGTAATGGTCTCAAAATTTTCTTAATCACACTTTCCTATAAGCAATTTTTTTTAACATTCACACCTTGATATGTGTTTATTCATTCATGCATCCATTCATGTATATATTTGTAAAGTTATAAAAACACTTTGTTGAAATACAGACTCAAATAATTAGAAAAATGTTAATTATTCCTGAGTCAAACCAATATAAAAAATGGCTATGTTACCCAGATTTATTTACTTAGTGCTATAACAATTAAACTACCAAAAGATTATTTTGTAGAGCAAAAAAAAGTGATTCACATTGAGGAACAAAAGGTCAAGAATATCAAAGAACATAATGAAAAAAGAGGCAAGAAAGGGGGTCCTTCAGTACCAGATCTTAAGCTATACTACAAAAAAGTAATTATTAAAATAAACCGTTACTGGTTAAAAAATAGAGAGGCCAATCAGTGGAACAGATTAGGTACATAAAATAGAGAAGTGAGTGAACACACTAACATAGTGATCAGTAAAATCCAAGACTTCACGTACTAGGAAAAGAATCGCTACTTTATAATAAAAACCTGCTGGGCAAACTAGAAAGCTGGCTGGTAAAAACCAAGTATAGACTGCTACCTCACAGGATATACAAAGATAAACCCCAAATGGATATAGGACTTAGACGTAAGAGGTGATTCCACAAAAAAGAAGAAATCATTCAGATCTACGGCTAACAGAAGAGTTCATGGTTAACTAAGAGAAAGCATCATAAAAAATAAAATGAGAAATTTTGATTATAAAAATTCAAGTTTTTGAATGAACAGGTCTAATGCACTTAAGATTAGAGAAGAAATGGATAATTATGGAAATAATTTTTGAAGTAAGTTTCTCTGCTAAAAGTCAGAAACCCAAGACATAAAAGGAATCTAGGGAAATTTAAAAACAGAGTCATTCTCTAATGGTCAAATAGGCAATTTTCAAAGGAAAAAAATCCAAGCTATCCATTAAATTGGAAAATACTCCAAATCAGTAATAATCTTAGAATGCAAATTAAAACAATTCTGAGGTTGTACCTCATATCCATTATATTGGCAAAGACTACAAAAGAGAAAAATAATAAGTATCAGGGTAGCTTTGGGAAAAGAGGTATTTTAATGGTTGGTGGGTCTTATCATTCTAGTAAACAATTTGGAACTGTGTCAAAAAGTTACTCAACTTGCATACCCTTTTACCAAATTATATTCTATTAGGCCAATACTCGAAAGACAACAAAGAAAGAGGAAAAGGACCCTTATATGTTAAAAATACTTACAGCAAGCTCTCTTCTTAGTTAGCTCAACTAGAAATAAAGGGAAACCCATCTTTTGAAGGATGTCTAAACAAATTGTGATATATCAATATTTTGAAATAATTGTGCCACAAAATGATGAAATGAATTGTTTTGGAGAAACCTAGAAAATCTGTATGAACTGATGCAGAGTAAAGGGAATAGGATGTTAGGATAACAGTTCAAACAGTGACAACAATAGCTTTGAAAGATTTTAGAACTCTGATTAATGCAGTGGGATAGAAGATAGATCAAACCACTCACCTTCTGCCAGAGAGGTGATGGACTTAAAATCTAGAATGACATGGTCAAGAAAGGATTTTGCTTGACTATGCATGTTTCAAAGCTTGTGTATTATTATTATTATTATTACTATCATGGTTATTCAGTTGGAGGCAGTGGGAGAGAGCAATAATAAATATAAAATTAAAAGAAAAATTTAAATGTCAAAGTGAAATTAAATTTGAAAAATTAAATTAAAAACTTTTAAAAAAGAAAAGCACTAAGGTGGGAAAATAATCATGGGGAATACCTATTTGTAGTGTAGTGTGACTGGAAGGTAGAAGGTACAAATGGGAATAATATGAACTAAAGTTTGTAAGATAGATTAGGTCAGATTTTAGAGGACCTTAGTCATTTTATTTATTTATTTAGTACCTTCTATGTGCCAAGCACTGAGCAAAATGCTGAGAATACAAAGAGAAGCAAAAGCATTTTTTTTTTCCTTTGAGGACCTCACAATCTAATGGGGAAGACAAGTAGAAAAATATACAAAATCAAGCCATATATGGGAAAAATAGGAAATAACTTAAAGAAGAAAAGCACTAGAATTTAAAGAGAGTTGGGAAAGATTTCTTGTAGAAGGTGGGATTTTAGTTGAGATTTGAAAGGAGCTAGGTAAGCCAGAGAACATTCTAAGAATGAGGAACAGCCATAGGAAATGACTGAGAGATAGAATGTCTTGTTCGTAGAAGAGCAAGGAGTCCAGTGTCACTGGATAGAAGGTCACATGGTGACCAATTTACACAATGACAACAATATCATACTGACAAACAGCTTTGAAATATTTTAGAACTCTAGTTAATGCAATGGTAAACTATGAATCTAAGGGACAGAAGATAGATAGATCAAACCTTCTGCCAGAGAGGTGACGGACTTAAAAATCTAGAATGACATGGTCAATAAAGGATAAAAATAAAAAAAATTAGATAAATAAATAAAGGGTAAAAGTTATAAAAATACTGAAAAGATATGGAGAGGGGTTAGGTTATGAAGGGTTCTGAATGCCAAAGAGAGGATTTTATATTTGATGCTGGAAGTAATTGGCAGCTGCTGGAGTTTATTGAGTTGAGGGAAGCAAAGTGACTTGTTCTTTAGGAAAATTACTCTGGGAGCTGAATGGAGAATGGATTGAAGCAAAGAGAGACTTATGGCAGGCAGACCAATCAGTTGGCTAGTGCAATAGTTCAGGAAATGAGTGCCTGTAGTGACAGTGCCAGAGGAGAGAATGTGAATATTTGAGAGATGTTGCAAAGTAGGCATGAACAGGCCATGTCAGCAGATTGCATATGGGATAAGGGTCTTGGGGTGAGAGATAGTGAGAATTTGAGGATTACACCTAGGTTACAAACCTGGGAAACCAGAAACATGTTGGTACCTTTGTTAGTAGTAGGGATGTTTAGAAAGGTATGAAGATTTGAGAATCATCAGCATAGAAATTGTAATGAAATCTGTGTGATCAGGTGAGATCACCAAGCAAAGTAGTGGAGAGAGAAAAGGAAAAGAGAACTGAGGACAGAACCCTGCAGGATATTGTTGCAACAATCCAGCTAGCAGCTTCTGTATGGGTGTAAGATCCACCAACACCCAGAAAGCTGCCAACACGCTGCAAAAGCATAGGTTCTTTTGATCTGCTTTTCTAAGGAAAGCAACATTAAGGGGTTGACAAGCTTACTTTAATTCAGCATACTAATACAATTCACTTAGTTCAAGGGAAAAATCCAGCACCCTGAATTTCAGAACAAATTACAAGCATCAACAGACAGACCTTGTCTGATTCAAATCCCAATACATAGTTACCAGAGTTTAACGAAGTCCCAACATCTGCGTTACAAGCTGGAGGGCTTCTTAGCTACAGCTGCCCGGGAGTCTCCAAACGCCACCAAGAGTGAGAGCCCTAGACAAATTACAAACATTGACAGACAGACCAAATACAGATTCATAGTTACCAACATGTAGGTTCAGCCTGGGAGCTCATAACAAGGGCTGGCCCAGAGTCACTTGCGCCACCACTGCTGTGGGTAAGAGCTCCAAAGAAGAGAAAGCCAACCCCTGATTTTATAATTTTTTTTTTCAGGGTCAGGGGAGAGTCACACATGCAACTCACCCATGTGACCTAGAATTGTCACAAAAAGGCAACTTAAACCACGTGGTCTAAAAACCTCTGCTGTCCCAGACATGTCACTCAAACTCATGTGTAAACTAGGCCCTCCCCTGAGTTAGCCCCACCTTGGGCCCCACCTTAGTTACCAATCCACACCCACATAGGTTTTACACCTAATAGGGGTTTGGGCCTGGGGCTTAGCACTTAGTAAGGCTCAATGAAATACACTGAATTACTCAAAAGAAACAAAAGCCAAACTCTTCAAGGGCACTTAGTTGAACTAAGTGCTAAGAGCCCATTTTGCTTACCAACACAGATATCTATAGGTAGTGAGCATGTTCTAGATAAAGATCTTGCAAAGGAGACTGAGAAGGAGCAGCCAGATAGGAGAACCAGGATAAAGTAGTGTCATGAAAACCTAGAGAGAAGAGAGTATTAAAAAGGGAGTGATTAATAGTGTCAAAGGCTACAGAGAGGTCAAGAAGATTGAGGACTGAGAAAAGACCATTGAATTTAGCAATTTGTAGATCACTTGGGAACTTTGTAGAGAGCAGTTTCAGTGGATTGATGAGGTTAGAAACCAGATGGTAGAGATTAAGACAGTGAGAGGAGAGAAAATGGAGGCATCTATTGTAGATGGCCTTCCCAAGGAGTCTGACTCCCCAAAACAGAAGCAATGTAGTGGGGATAGAAGGATCATGTGGGTGTTTTTTGATGCTGGGGGTGACACAGGCATATTTGTAGGCATTAGGGGAAGGAGCCAATTAATAGAGATCTTGTTAATAAGTGAGAAAATGGTGACAGAAAGGGCAATCTGTTGAAGGAGATGGGATGGAATGGGATCACTTACACAAGTGGAAGGGTTTGCTTTGGTAATGATCAGGACAACCTTTGTGTGAGAGTCATGGATGAAAGAGATAGTAACAGAAAGCATCTGAGTGATATGAGATAAAGAAGTGGAGAAAAGAGCTAGGGCATGGTGAATTATCTGAATTGTTTTCTATAAAACATGAGGCTGAGAGGTTGGGGAGGCATAGCCATGGGAGGTTTGGGGAGAGATAAAAAGGTTTGAAAGCTGTCGTGGAGCATGGGAGAGTGAGTATGGTTTGCATTGTGAGGGCCTGATTGAAGCTGCGTAACATAAATTTGTGGTGTACCCAATTAGAACTGTTACATGACTTTCTCCACCTTTGCTTATGTTGCACATGTGTAGGCGTCCAAGGTTAAAATTTGGCAGGCACAATGGCCAATATGATAAGGGGCCAGAAACTCGAAAGAAGACACTGTAGCTTTGAACTGGTTCCCCAACAAGTCAAGATAGAGGAAAGAAGAGAGAGGGGCCATGGCCTAGAAGAAAACTGATGGTCCAAGGGATTAGATGTCATGATGTGGATGAAGAGTAAAGTTGTATATGGGAAGGTAGATGGAGAGGTGGAAGCCTATAAAAGAATTATAGTCAGATAAAGAGATTTTAGAGTTCTTGAACAGTTAGGCCAAAGAAGAGTGAACTGAAAATTTTTGGAGGGTTTAGTCAGACTTATCTTGGCAGCTTGTGTTACAAATGGGTTGAATAACATGTTTACTCAAAGAAAACACAGAACCTCAAAGTTCAAAGGAATCTCTAAATCCATTTATTACAATCTGTACTTGAGTAGGAATACCCAGTGACATCCCCAATGTCATCCACACTGTACTTGAAGACCTCTAGTGAGGATAATATACAGCCTATTCTACTTTTGGATAGTTCTACTTAGAAAATTTTCTTCACGTGAAGCTTCTTCACAAGTTCTACCCATTGCTTCTTTACAAGCAGAATTAGTTTAGCGGGTGAATGAGTTAGAAGCAGTCTCATATACTGTGCAGGTCACTGGATTTGTAGTCAAGAAAATCTGGTTCAATTTCTGCCAATAATTTTTTTTACTACTTATGTTAGTGACTGGGCAAGTCACTAAACTTTTCTAAGCTTCAATTTCCTTTTATGTAAAATGGGGATAATAATAGGACACAGGATTATTGTGAGCATCAAGAAAGGTACATAATTTTACATTCCTATATGGAAAGATGATGTGTATAATAAAGGAGTCCTCAGTATTAGGGTAGCTGAAGGGAATATATTATATATATATATATTACATATATATATATATAGATATATGTATGTATGTATAAACAGAGGGCACAGGGTGAATTGAATATGAAGGGATGATATCTAAAAAATAAAATCAAATTAAGGGATGAGAAAGGAATATATTGAGAGAGGGAGAAAGGGAGAGATAGAATGGGGTAAACTATCTCACATGAAAGTGGCAAGAAAATGCAGTTTTGTAGGAAGGGAAGAGGGGGCAGGTGAGGGGGAATGAGTGAATCTTGCTCTCATAGGATTTGACCTGAGGAGGGAATAACATACACACTCAATTGGGTATCTTACCCCACAGGAAAGAAGGAGGAAGGAGATAAAAAAAGGGAGGATGATAGAAGGGAGGGCAGATAGGGGGAGGAGGTAATCAAAAACAAACCCTTTCCAAAAGGGACAGGGTCAAGGGAGAAAATTCAGTAAAAGGGGATAGGTTAGGAAGGAGCAAAATATAGTTAGTCTTTCACAACATGAGTATTGTGGAAGGGTTTTACATAATGATATACATGCGGCCTATGTTGAATTGCTTATCTTCTTAGGGAGGGTGGGTAGGGAGGGAAGAGGGGAGAGAATTTGGAACTCAAAATTTTAAAAATAGATATTCAAAAAAAGTTTTTGCATGCAACTAGGAAATAAGATATACAGGCAATGGAGCATAGAAATTTATCTTGCCCTACAAGAAAGTAAGGGAAAAGGGGATGGGGGAGAGAGTGGGGTGACAGAAGGGAGGGCTGACGGGAACGGGGCAACCAGAATATATGCCATCTTGGAGTGGGGGGGTAGAAATGGGAAGAAAATTTGTAATCCAAACTCTTGTGAAAATCAATGCTGAAAACTAAAAATATTAAATAAATTAAATAAGTTAATTAATAAAAAGAAAGGTAAATAGTTGTGAACTATTATTAACTGGTCTAATCCTTCTCTCTCTCTCTCTCTCTCTCTCTCTCTCTCTCTCTCTCTCTCACACACACACATATAACAGCCCTTTAATAGATACTATGTGTCCCCAAAGTCTTCTCTTCTCCATAATAATGTTCCCTAGTTCCTCCAGTTGATCTTTATTCTCAAGGTTTTTAAGTAGGATAATAGATAGATAGATAGATAGATAGATAGACAGATAAAGAAATAGATGTTTTGTTGTTGTCCTTTGTTCTTGAAGAGGACCAAAATGACCGCTATGCTAGGTAAAGTTTCAATGTGTCCGACTGTGGCTGATCAGACCAATATGAGGAGCTTGGAATGCTCTACTACAAGTTGGGCACAAATAGTCCTTGTGAACGTTTGGGGTGGATACTACAAATTTGCACATCCTGTATTTCCTTTGAGTTGTTTCAATTCTTCTTTGCTCATAGAGCATAGCACCTTCTCTGTTAGGGGCATGTCACACTGAGTAGTCCTGTGCCAGGTCTCCCATGTCACAAATCAATTCCAACGTTCCTGAGAGAGACCTTGAGAGTGTCCCTGTATCGCTTTTTCTGACCATCATGTGAATGCTTGCCCTGGGTAAGTTCTCCATAAAATAGTCTTTTTGGCAAGTGTATGTTTTGCATTCAAACAATGTGGACAGCCCATCCGAGTTGCACTCCCTGAAGCAGAGTTTGAATGCTTGGCAGTTCAGTTTGAGTAAGGACCTCAGTGTCTGGTACCTTATAACATCAGATGATTTTCAGAATCTTCCTAAGACAATTCAAATGGGAGACTTTCAGTTTTCCTGGCATGGTGCTGGTATACTGTCCAGGTTTCACAGGCATACAACACATAGATAGATAGATAGATAGATAGATAGATAGATAGATAGATAGATATAGATGCTACCACCCATTTCTGCTTATCTGATAATATTCATTGTCTCACCTCAAACAGAAAAGGAGGTGGTGAGTTGGACTTTTACTTTTTTAGACCCTATGGTGTCTGTCATAGCTAAGAAGTAATGGGGGGAAGAAGGAATTTTGCTGTGAGTGCCTGAGATGTCCTGAGGAGTTCACCCTTAGCTCAAAAAGGAGGAGATTAGGAACTTGCACAGCTGACATAAGGGACAAAAGTAGAAAAGTATTAAGAGATGAGTAGGCATGGTCAAATTAGAGATAAGCCTCACAATATATATATCTATCTATATCCATATCTATATCTATCTATGTATCTATGTATCTATGTATCTATCTATATAATAGGAGGGGATTAGGATGAAACCCAACCTCCAATCAGTTGATCACATACCCCTTGAGGTTAGATTATGGGTCCCAAGAAGCCAAGGTCCTCTTTTCGGAGAGCATTGTTACATCACAGTATGGAATGATTAGCTGAAACAGTGTTTGTATAAGGTTTTTAAAATGGCAAATAAAGAGATTTTTATCATGTATGATGAAGCTTCTTGAAGAGGAGAGGAAGTGACATGGTCAATTCTTTACTTTAGGAATAACAGTTTGGCAGCTTACAACAGAAGAACTGGAAAGGAGAGAAACTGAACCCAGGGAGATCATTTTGGAGGTGATCAAGGCCTGACCTAGGATGATTGTGGTGTGAATTAAGAAGGGAGACATATGGGAGAGGTTAAGAAAAGGCAGAATTCACATGACTTATTTACTGATTGGATATTGTGAAGTGAATGAGAATAAAGCTAATTATGGTACCAAGGTTGCAAACCTAGTTGACTAGAATAGTGGTACCCTCCAGAAAGTTGGAGAAGAACTGGGTTTAGGGAGGATTAGTTGAGTTTTGGATACCATTGAGACATTCAAGTGAAGATGCCATCAGACAACTGGAAATGTGGGATTAATATTTGAAAATAACTGAATATGTAGATTGGGAGTTATCTGCATAGAGATGAACCCACAGAAGCTGATGACAGTGAATAGAGAAGAAGAGGGTCCATAACCAATTCCTAAAGTACATTCATACACAAAAGGCAAAATAGATTAGATAAGCATTTATTAAGTCCTTATTATATGCCAAGCAAGGCAAAGATGGGGATCTTGCAAAGAAATCCGGAAGGATAGGTAGAAAGAGAACCACAACAATATCAAGAAAATCTAGGAAAAGAAAATGTTCTGAAGTGGGTGGGTCCACTTAGTGGTGTCAAATGCTACAGAAAGGTCTGCAAGGATGAGGATTAAAAAAAAGGCTACTTGACAAGGCATATACCCACATTGCAAGCATGCTGGGTCATGTTTATGTTATCATATCTCTGTGGAATTGAAACAGTCTGAAATAGCTTAGAGAATGTTTAACATTTAGAAACTTTCTTGCCCAATCTTGAGGGACAATGTATGGCAACAAATAGCCAGTTTACATTTTTTCCTTTTCATACTGTATATGACAAGCTAAATAACTGATTTTGCCTCTTTTCTAACAATGGTTAGTAAAATATATTTAGTAGTCTCCCATTGCATAAGAAAACACTAGTTTCTGTTTACTGCTTTGCTTAAAGTACAGTTTAACCAAGTCAAAGACTACTAAAGGAAACAGTTTTTAAAATTACCCTTAGCAAACCACAAGATAAAGATTTGTTTTTTCCTATTTATAAACTAAAGAGAGAGTGATGGCAATATGTTTAAAGCATTAGAAAAAAAGTTGGTTAGTGTGTTACCTGTTATGTTTATTAATATTTGTTTTTGGTTTTTTTTGAGGGTGGAAGCCAGAGCAATTGGGGTTAAGTGACTTGCCCAAAGTCACACAGCTAGTAAGTGTGTCAAATGTCTGAGACCAGATTTGAACTCAGGTCCTCCTGACTCCAGGGCCGGTGCTGTACTCACTGTGCCACCTAGCTGCCCCTAATATTTGTTTATAAATTTTTTATAATTATAGAAATTAAGATGTTTCCTTAAATGTGATACAACTCAGGATAATTACCTTAATTCCTTCTTACCTCATTGACATTTATAATTGCTCAATACCTGACTATATAGTATAAAGAGTGCAGAATATATCAGTATCAAAATGTTTATCTGTTTTGATAGCATTTAATGGAATCAACGAATGCAATGGAAACTGGAGATATCTAATTTGCAATTATATTAAACAAAGCTTAAGTACTATATACTCAAAAAATTTTTAAAAAGGCCACTGGATCTACCAATAAAAAGATCATTTGGGAGAGCAATATGCCAAAGAAAGAGAAATTGACACTTTGGGGTCAAACATTCAGGATAGAACCTGGTCCTTCTGAGCCTAAAGTACTTGAAGAAACTTTGACCCACAAGTTACAATGGATGGAATTTTGAACAATTGTTAGTCCTTGATTAAATTGGTGGCAAAATCCTCCCCTAAGCTATGATACAAAGACCAACTCATCAAGGATGAGCACCCTAGACAGTTCTTTTTATAGAAGAAGCATAGGGGTGATTGATCTTTAAGTCATTAGTTAAGAGGTATCCCCTTCAAATAATGGCTGTGCCTTATAATCCTCATTAGATTGAGGGAACTCCTCAATTTGTTTAGGAGACAAACAAGAGCTCATACTTTATAATTTTAGCTGATTAGGAAACTCCTTAATTTGATCAAATATTCCTTGATCCATAGCCCCTTACAAATATAATTAACTTGTTTTTATGGGCCAAGATTAGAGGTACCCAATCACTATGATCCCCAAAATAGTCTTCTAGTTGTTGCTTGAAGAGTTCCAAGGAGAGGTAACTCATCACCTCTTGAGGCATTCTCTTCCATTTTTTGAACAGTAATTGTTAGGAAGTTTTTCCTGAAATTAAATCTAAATCTGCAATGTTACAACTTTATGTTGACAATGTTTACTAAATGCCAGGCATTATGTTAAGTGTCTGATCTGAAGGTCCCTAATCTGAAAGTTTTCATGCTGTAATGAGAGAGACAACATACAAACTATGTATAAACAAGAGTTATATGGGATAAATCAGAGATAATCAAGAGAAGTGAAGCATTAGCATAAATCATAGAAGATGAGAGTTTAACTGAGACTTGAAGGAATGCAGGGAAACCAGGATGTGTGGAGATGAAGAAGGACAACATTCCATGTATGGGAGATAGCCAGTGAAAATGGACAGAGTCTAGAGAAGAAGAACCCCATGTGAAGAAGAGTAAGGAGGCAAGTGTCACTGGATCATAGAGTATGAAGTGGGGAATAAAGAAGACTGGAAAGATAGAAAGAGGCCAAATTATGAAGGTCTTTAAAAGTCAGAGGATTTTATATTTGATCCTGTAGATAACAGTGAACCTCCGGAATTGATTGAATGTTATCAGACCTATGCTTTTGGATCATTATTTTGATAACTAGATGGAGGATAGACTGGAATAGAAATAGACCTGAAGGGAGAACAACCAGAAGATTATTGCAATAGGTGATGAGGTGATACAGATTTTAGCCTGGAGAGATGTGATAAAGATAGAATAAACAGGATTTGGCTGCTGATCAGCTATTAGTGTGTGTGGGGTGGGGGGGAGAGAAGGGAGAGAGGGAGATGCTCCATTGCTCTTGGTTCTGCCCTCTGGGCTCAAACTGAACCAATTAAATCTCTCCTCTAAACTCTTCAAATATAACTACTGCCCTGTCCTCCTCTCCCTTCCTGACCTCCCTCCCCAGTCTTCTCTAGGCTAGACATAGGCAGCTCCTTCAATCTATCCTCATATTACATAGACTCAAGGCCTCAAAACTCTGTAAACTGTGAAATGCAAAGGAACTAAGGGACCAGAATGCCCTGCAGCCATTGCTCTGTCAACTTCAGTCATTGCTCTGCCTTCAAGCAGTACAGTTATCTTAATACAACAATAGGCAGTTCCCTATCCAGTCCACACAGAGCTTGTGTCTCTTTTCACTATTTTATGTGAAAGACATTGTTTGCTCACAGTTTCTACACAGAAATATTCTTTTTGCTACTCTTTCATCAACCAAACTGTTCACATATGAAAAGAATAATATCTTAGGGAAGAACACTGGAAGGGAAATTAAATAAGTTGTCAAAATTCCAAGACAGAGCCCAAAAGCTGGACTCCACATTAGCCTCCAAGGCTGGGGAGAATAAGCAAAATAGATTTTGCAGCATTAGAACCCAGAAGACCCAGAGCTCTTCTGCAGTAATTATAAAGTCATGAAATTGATTTGATTGTGGGAATTTCTTGACCTGGATTCCTTGAGCCTTACCCTCTATCAAGTTTGCAAGACTGGAGGTAAAATAAAATGAGCAACTAAATTGAACGGAAAGGAAATTCATTAAGGGCGGAAAGGAAGATTGCTTGGTCTGGTAGCAGTTTCAGCACCTTAGGGTACAGATTATAGTACACAAATCATCAGCATTCCAAAACAGAAAGGAAATGAGAGAAGTGTTCAAACCTTAGGGTCAAAAGAGTTGATAAAGGTCAGGTTTGCTCTCATCAGAAAATGTGTTTCTTGGTGATTAGTCTTATCAGAATATCCCATGTTGGCAATAAGTCTCTAAGATGATGAAGGCCTCCTTTGATGTGGAATAAGTCAGGCTCATCCTGCTGTTGCTAGTAAGAAGAAGAATAAAGACAGACTGAGGGTTTTCTATTTACACAACCCCATAGCTCTGTTTCCTTGGACCCAGAGGTTACTGGGAAAAAGTTGTTTCTACCAAACTCACAGTTTGTCTCCTCCACTGATTCCACATATAAATTGTGGAAACAATCTTGTGATACTAATTAATATTTTAAATGATTCCTTTGATCTCAACACCTTTTTTTTCCTAAATAGTATTTTATTTTTTCAAATTACGTGTAAAGATATTTTTCAACATTAACTTTTATATGATTTGAGTTTTAAATTATTTTCTCCCTCCTTCCTCTCCCCCCTCCCCAAGATGACATGCAATCTGATATAGGCTCTACATATATAGTCATATTAAACATATTTCCACATTAGTCATGTTGTGAAAGAAGAATCAACAAAAAGGAAAAACCACGAGAAAGAAAAAAAGAGAAAATAGTGTGCTTTGATCTGCATTCAAACTCCATAGTTCTTTCTCTGGATGTGAATAGCATATTCCATCTTGAGTCTTTTGGACTAAGGCAGTTGTCTTAGAATTGTGGAGAAGAGCTAAGTCTATCAGAGTTGGTCTTTGCACAGTGTTGCTGTTACTGTATACAATGCTGTCCTGGTTCTGTTCACTTCATTCAGTATCTGTTCGCGTAAGTCTTTCCAGATTTTTTGGAAATCTGCTTGTTCATCATTTCTTATAGAACAATAGCATTCTATTACATTCATATACCACAACTTGTTCAAAAATTTCCCAATTAATGGGTATCCCCATTAATTTCTAATTCTTTGCTACCACAGAAAGAGCTACTATAAATATTTTTGTACATGTGGGACCTTTTCCCTTTTTTAATGATCTCTTTGGGTACAGACCAAGAAGTGGTATTGCTGCATCAAAGGGTATGCACAGTTTTATAGCCCTTTGGGCATAGCTCTAAATTGCTGTCCAGAATGGTTGGATCAGTTCATGACTCCACCAACAATGCCTTCATGTTCCAATTTTCCCACATCTTCTCCAACCTTTATTAATTTCCTGTTTTGTCACATTAGCCAATCTGATATGTGTCAGGTGGTACCTCAGATTTCTCAACAACGCTCATAACTTGGTTTACGTAGTCTTGGGCCCTGTAGGTGAGGGTTAGTACCTGGGGCAACCCAATTGAAATGATGCAATTGGAAAGAGGGTTAGGGATCAGAAGCATCTCTCAGACAGAGTTTGCCATTACCAATAGAAACAAAGTTGAGTAACTAGACATTAGGACACATATATTTGCAGAGCAATGGCTTCACCTAGAGATGGCTACTGCACTGTCAGGATCTTTCCAGTAGAAGGACAGAAAAGAATAAGACCAGATATCAGGCTCTGTTTTAAAGGCCACAAAAGGGTGGCTCCTCCTACAACCAGTGAAACCAATCTTCTAAGAAACTACAAGGAGTTTCTCCAAACTAATCAGTTAATGTTGGGGTCAACACGGTAAGTAGTTACTGATACTTATCAGATGTCCTTAGTCCTTTCATCAAAGTACCAGTAGGCATATAATCATCTTCCATAGAGAAATGCTTTTCAAGAGTCTCTAACAAAGGTTCACCAAGCTTATCAAGCTGAAGAGGTAACTCTCCTGTTTAACCCTTACTATACATCAGGATTTTAAGGCACAAAGCAGTAGTAATTCAAATTGTATGCATTCAATGTGAGAAAAAACAAACAGAATTTCATCCAGTTTGTGCATTTCAGCCTTGTATATTCATGAAAGTGGTGGTAACTGAAAGAACTGGTAAAATTTCCTAGTGTCTGATCTAGACATTGGCTTAATGCATTATCAGGATCTCTTTTTAGTGTTACCCATGTATACTGCTCAGCCTCTCAAAATGTTTTCTTTGCTCATTTTATCTTCATAACAACCCTGGGAGGTCTATTATTGTCCACATTTTACAGATGGAAAAATTGAGGCAAACAGATTGACTTACCTTGTTAGATTTAGATTCAGATCTTCCTGTCTCTAGGTCCAGCATTCTATCCACAGCAACACCTAGCTATCCTAGCATATAGTTTCCCTTGATAGAAGGGAAGGACAGAATATTGAGGGCAAAGACTGCTTCATTTTTGTCCTTATATCCTCAGCATTCAGCACAGTGTCTTGCACATAATAGGTGCTTATTGAATGATTGTTGAAAAGAATATATCATATTGCAGGTAAATATATTATAGCCTGAGAGGCAATATGTCATAGTAGAGAGATGTTCTTATAGCCAGGAAAACCTTGGGTTCAAGTCCTGCCATGTGACCCTGAGCAAGTTGCTTCACTTCTTGATAATCTAGACAACCTTAAAAGACTCCAAGTTACATAGAAGTTGCTAGACTGCATTGGTAGACGGAATTACCTTTTTAGAATTTTTTTTACTAATGAAATTATAGTCTTTATTAGAGTTTAGTTATACATAGAAGAACAATCTAATTTTTCTAGTTAGTTTGTATTATGAATACACATGTGTTTTTAATTGATTCATTCCATTTTTTTCAGGCCCACCAGGCCCACCAGGGGGTGTGAGAATAGAAGACATTAGAGATACTTCTGTAGGACTCACATGGAGCCGTGGCTCAGATAATCATAGTCCAATATCTAAATATTCTATTCAGACCAAAACTATTCTTTCTGATGACTGGAAAGATGCCAAAACAGGTGAGCTTTATGTTAGAAAGTAATTTCTTAAAATTACAAAATTGATCCTTTTGTCTTTAATGAAATCATACAGGTGGCATGTCGACTTCCATTGACCACATTGGGATGCTTAATTTCCACTCTTGCAACAATTCAGAATAGTGCTTATCATTCTATCATGTCAGAAGGGCTTGTATAGCTCAATGAAACTATGAGCTATGCTGTGTAGGGTTACTCAAAATAGACAGGAAAGTTCTGACAAAAGGTGATCCACTGGAGAAGGAAATGGCAAACTGTATCACTAATTAAGGTGGGACATTTTTTTTTTTGCTGTTTTCTCTTTTGGAGCACTTATTTAATCAAGTGCCTTTGATGAGTCTGGCCTTTGTTTCTTTGATTAAATCAGGAGTGTTTGGTGACCTCCTTACCTCAAGGGAAAGCTGAGTTTACATGGGTTTGAGTCACATGTTTGTGACGCCAGAAGCTTTTAGGTCACATGGGTTTGAGTTGCATATTGTGATGCCCTTTGACCCTGAACAGGGTATATAAACTCAGAGATTGACATTTTTCCTTTGGGGCTCTTACTCACTGGAAGAGTGTCATGTGACTTGAAGAGACTCTGGGCAGCCATTGTTAAGAGCCCCCTGGCTTGTAAACCCAGATGTTGATGCTTCCCTGGTATCTGTGAATTGTGATTTGAATCAGACAACGTCTGTCTGTTGATGTTTGTAATTTCTATTTGTATTTGCTCTGAAGTTCAGGGTGCTGGCTTTTGCTCCTGAACTAAGTGAGTTATATATGTATGTTTGATTAAAGTGAGATTGTTAACTCCTTAAAGTTACTTTCCTTAGTAAAGCAGATCAAAGAACCTATGCTGGCAGCTCTTGTTGCTGGTCTTGTTGGGTCTTATACCCCAACAGCAGGTGCTAGCCAGATTGTTTTTACACAAACCACTCCAGTATCTTTGCCAAGAAAACCCCATGGACAGTACTAAAATTATAGAAGAGATGACGCTGGAAGATGATCCCCACTGAGAGGAGTGGAGAACAACTACAAGTAGCTCCAGTACTAATGAAGTGGCTGGGCCAAATCAGAAAGGATGCTCAGCTGCAGATGCATCTGGTGATGGAAGGAAAGTCTGATGCTACTGTAAAGATAATATTGCTTAGGAACCTGTAATGTAAGATCTTATCCAAGATAAACTGGATGTGGTCAAATAGGATATGAAAAGATTACACATCAATATCTTGGGTGTCAGTGAACTTAAGTGGAAATGTGTGAATTTA
Organism: Trichosurus vulpecula; assembly: GCF_011100635.1. Lineage (NCBI taxonomy): Eukaryota > Metazoa > Chordata > Mammalia > Diprotodontia > Phalangeridae > Trichosurus > Trichosurus vulpecula. Next base: position 284,776,660 of record NC_050577.1, read on the forward strand.
ATTCAGGTGATCACAACATATACTACTGTGGGCAAGAATCCCTTAGAAAAAATAAAATGACCTTCATAGTCAATGAAAGGGTGAGAAAAGCAGTATTGGGATGTAATCTCAAAAATGATAGAATGATACCTCTTTGAATCCAAGTCAAACCATTCAACATCACAGTAATAATATGTCTGTGTGCCAATCATAGATGCAAAAGAGGCCAAAGTTGATCATTTCTACGAATAGCTACAACATCTTCTAGAAAACACCAAAAAATGAAAGAAAGATATCACATAGGGGATTGGAATACTAAAGTAGGAAATCAACAGATAATTGGAATAACAGTCAAGTTTGGCCTTGGAGTACAAGATGAAGCAGGGCAGAGACTAATAGAGTTTTGTCAAGATAACTAACTGCTCATAACAAACACTTTTTCAACAACCCAAAAAATGACTCTATGCAGACGTCACCAGATGATCAATATTGAAACCAGATTGATTATATACTTTGTTATTTGATTGTATACTTTAATTGTATACTCCATAGATGGAGTACTTGTATACAATCAGTTAAAACAAGACCTGGAGCTGACTGTAGCTCAGATAATGAGCTTCTTGTTGGAAAATTCAGACTTAAATTGAAGAAAGAGGGAAAACCATCAGACTGTATAGGTATCATCTAAATAGTATCCCTTATGAATAAGAAGTGGAATTGTGAACAGATTTAAGGGATTAGATCTGGTAGAGTGCTTGAACTATAAATAGAGGTTCATAATGGTGTAAAAGAGGCAGCAACAAAAAACATTCCAAAGAAAAAGAAGACCAATAAAGCAAAAGGACTGTCTGATGCGGCTGTACAAATAAATAGCTGAGGAAAAAAGGAAAGCTAAAGAAAAAGGAGAAAGAGAAAGATATACCTACCTGAATGCAGAATTCCAGAGAATAGCAATGAGAGATAAGGTTTTCTTAAATGAGCAATGCAAAGAAACAAGGGAAAACAATAGAAAGGGAAAGACAAAAGATCTCTTCAAAAAAGTTAGAGATATCAAAGGGACATTTCATGCAAAGATGGGCATGATAAAAGACAAAAATGGAAGGGACTCAACAGAAGCAGAAGAGATTAAGAAGTGGGAAGAATACACAAAAGAACTGTACAAGAAAAGATCTTAGCATCACCAATGATAAAAGCACAGTGGTGTGGTTACTGATCTAGAGCCTGGAGTTGCTGATCTAGAGTCAAGGAGGCTTTAGGAAACATTGCTAACAATAAAATTAGTGGAGGTGATAGAATTCCAGCTGAGCTATTTAAAATCCTAAGAGATGATACTGTTAAAATGCTGCACTCAATATGCCGGCAGATTTGGAAAACACAGCAGTGGCCGTGGCAGTGGAGAAGATTGGTTTATGTACCAGTCCTAAAGAAGGACAATGCCAAATGTGTGGGATGACTACCACTAAAATCAAGAGTTCGGAGTCTGAGTCAGAGATCAGAAAAGTTCTTTATTCTTTCTCATGAGAAAGGGCACAGCCTCTGTCACTCAAGCAGTGACAGGCAGGGAGTGTGAGATGTGGAAGCTAACAGGCTTCTTTTGTCTTAATCCTAACCCCACCTGTAACTCCTATCCTACCTTACCATTGGCTGGTGAAGGAAGCTCACAGTCTTCTTACTAATGTCTAACTAATCGGCACAAAACAGTTTATATCCTTCATTACCATAATTATTCCTAACTAATCTGTACCCTATCAGAGGACAATGGTTTTGCAAAAACTCATTATGCATTTCCTGTTACCAAATTTGGGGGTAACCTATCAGAAGAGGATTATTGAGGTTCAGTTTCGGTTTCCTTTCATCATTTTGCGGAAATCACATTTCTCAGGAAATGAAACTGAAACCTAACTAGTTGCCAAATGTAGCAGAGAGACTTAATAATATGACAGTGTATTAATGTGGGAACTTCACTGTGAACCATCCCTCACACAAGGAATGTTCAAATTGCCAGATGATTACACTCGTTACACATCAGCAAGGTTGTGCTTAAGATGCTGCTTCTTAACATTCTGAAGTTAGGCTTCAACAATGTGAGAATTACCAGAAGAGCAAGCTGGTTTTCAAAGGAGCAGAGGAGCTAGAGTCTAAAATCCAGATAGTCACTGTATTATGGAGAAAGCAAGGGAGTTCCAGAAAAAAAACTACTTCTGCTTCATTGACTATACTAAAGCTTTTGTGTGAATCACAACAAAATGTGGCAAGTTGTCAAAGAGATGGGAGTATCAGATCACCTTATTTGTCTCCTGAGGAACCTGTATGTGGACCAAAAAGTAATAGTTACAACAAAACATGGAACAGCTGATTGGTTTAAGATTTGAAAAGAAGTAGTAGTAGTAGTAGTAGTAGTAGTAGTAGTAGTAGTAGTAGTAGTAGTAGTAGTAGAAGGCTTCATTTTGTCACTTTAATTTACATGCAGATACATATATATATGTATGTGTGGGTGTATACACACATATGTATATATACACATACATGTGTATATATACATATATGTATGTGTGTGTATATTATATATATGTATATGTGTATGTATATATATATATATATATATATATATATATATATATATATATATATGTATATATGATGCAAAATGCCAGATTGGATGAATCAAAAGCTAGAACTGAGGCTGTCAGGAGAAACTTCTACACCTTCAGTTATACAGATGTTACCATTTTGACAGTAAAGAGGAATTAAGATGAGATGTTGGGTCCCGCTAGTCGTGCTGCTGGTAAAGATACTGAGGCCCCAAAGGGTAAAGTGATATGGCCAAATGCACACAGCTTATAAATAGAGTGAGCCTCTCACCCTACAGCCAAGTAAATTTCCCACTTTATCTCTTGTCCAATGTAACCCTGGCTCGTGGTCCCAAGAAGCATCTGAAGCATGTAGTAGCTCCAAAGCATTGGATACTGGATAAATTAATAGGAGTTTTTGCTCCAAGACCATCCACAGGTCCCCACAAGCTGAGAACTCACATAGGGCCAGAATTCACATGGTGGTTTAGAAGAAGTGATACATGTACACTCTCAAGGTCTCTCTCAGGAACTTTGGAATTGATTGTGTGACATGGAAAACATTGGCACAGGACCACTCACCATGACATTCCCACATCACTGTGTTGGTAAGCAAAATGGGCTCTTAGCACTCAGTTCAACCAAGTGCCCTTGAAGAGTTTGGCTTTTGTTTCCTTTGATTAATTCAGTGTATTTCATTGAGTCTTACTAGGTGCTAAGCCCCAGGCCCAAACCCCTATTAGGTGCTAAGCCTGTATGGGTGTGAAGCTCCCAGGGTTCTAAGGGGAGGTGCTAACTCAAGAGCCGGTGTAAGAGCCTAAGTTCTGGTCATTCAGATGACGTTTGATGTCTCCTGCTCATCATCTTCTTGAGAAACAGACTCAATTATGCCCTGACTGGAGATGAAGTAAAGAAGATCAGCATGCAGTGATTCATCAAGATTGATGGCAATGTCTGCCCTGATATTATATACACTGCTGGCTTTATGGATGTCATTAGCATTGAGAAGACAGGTGAACATTTCCCTGTGGTTTATGACACAAAAAGACTCTTCAGTGTTCATCGTATTTCAGCTGAGGAAACTAAACATAAATTGTGCAAAGTGAGAAAAATCTTTTGGGGTACAAAAGGTAGTCCCCGTCTGGTCACCCATGATGCTCATAGTATCTGTTACTCAGATCCTCTTATCAAAGTGAACCATACACTTCAGATTGATTTAGAAGCTGGCAAGATCACTAATTTTATCAAGTTTGATACTGGTAACCTATGTGTGGTGACCTGTGGAGCTAACTTGGGTCAAATTGGTGTGATCACAAACAGGGAGAAACATTCTGGCTCTTTTGATGTTGTCCATGTAAAAGATGTCCATGGCAATAGTTTTGCCACTAGGCTCTCAAAAATTTTTGTTTTTGGCAAAGGTAATAAGCCTTGGATCTCTCTTCTCCAAGGAAAGGGTATCTGCCTTATAATTGTTGAAGAAAGAGACAAGAAATTGGCAGCCAAGCAGAGCAGTGGCTAAATAATTGCAGATGAGAATTTGTTGGGTTTCAACCAAATTGAGATGTTACAATTTTTAACAAAAATGTGATTACCCTACAAAAATATACAATACACAAAATAAGAAACAGGTAGTTTAAACAACTCAGCACCTTGCCAATAAACCATAGTCAAAAAGCACCTTGCCAACCATAGTCAAAGCTATGTTTTTTTCAGTAGCAATGTATGACTGTGAGAGTTGGACTATAAAGAAAGCTGAGTGCCACAGAATTGATGCTTTTGAATTGTAGTACTGGATGAGACTTTTGAGTCTTGTCTTTAAACAGTGTATCTATACTGTTTAAAAAATAAAGGAAAGGATATCATGAAACTGTGTTGACTGGGTCCATTATATATGTATGTCATGTAATTGCAAGTTGGTCTTCACTGCAGCAAGGCAAAAGTTATATTCCTTCCTAATAAATTTGCTATTTCACTCTCCACAAAGTATTTTTTGTATTTATTTAGTATTTAATTTTTCTCCCATTGCATGTATGAACACTTTTTAACATTTGTTTTTAAAACTTTGAATTCCAAATTCTCTCTTTTCCTCCCTTTCCACCCATCCTCATTGAGAAGTCAAGCAATTAGATATAGGTTATACTTATATAGTCATGCAAAACACATCCATAATAGTCATGTTGTGAAAGACTAACTATATTTCCCCCCATCCTATCCTGCCCCCTGTTTATTCTATTCTTTCCTTTCACCCTGTGCCTCCTCAAAAGTGTTTGCTTCTGATTACCCCCTTCTCTAATCTGCTCCCCTTGTACCACACCTTACTCCTTACCCCTACTGTCCTTTAGGGTAAGATAGATTTCCATACCTAGTTGAGTGTGTATGTTATTCCCTCAAGCCAACTCCAATGAAAGTAAGGTTTACTCATTCCCTCTCACCTCACAGCTCTTCCCCTCCGTTGTAAAAGCTTTTTTTGCCTATTCTACTTCTCCCTTTCTCCTTCTTCCAGTGCATTCCTCTCTCTCTCAACTTACCCTGTGCACTTTCCCTCCAACTACCTTAATAATGAGAAAGGTCTCATGGGTTACAAATACCAGTTTGTTCAACTTTAATACCTTATGATTTCTGTTTCTTATTTACCCTTTAATGCGTCTCTTGAGTTTTGTATTAGAAAGTCAATTTTTCTATTTAGCTCTACTCTTTACTCAAGAATGCATTAAATTCCTCTATGTCATTGAATATCAATTTTATTTCCTCATGGATTACACTCAGTTTTGCTAGGTAGGTGATTCTTGGTTTTAACCCTAGCTCCCTTGAGCTCTAGAATATCATAGTCCAATCCCTCCAATCCCTTAATGTAGAAGCTGCTAAATCTTGTGTTATCCTAATCGTGGTTCGACTGTACTTGAAGTGTTCTTTCTGGCTGCTTGAAGTATTTTCTCCTTGACCTGGGAACTCTGGAATTTGGTATAATATTCCAAGGAGTTTTCATCTTGGGATCTCTTTCAGAAGGTGATTGGTGGTTTCTTTCAATTTCTATTTTACTCTCTGGTTCTAGAATATCAGGGCAGTTTTCCTTGATAATTTCCTGAAAGATGATGTCTAGGCTCTTTTTTTGATCTTGGCCTTTAGGTAGTCCAATAATTTAAAAACTCTCTCTCCTGGATCTATTTTCCAGGTTATTTGTTTTTCCAATGAGATATTTCACATTCTGTTCTTTTTTTTTCATTTTTTTGGTTTTGTTTTATAATTTCTTGATTTCTTATGGAGTCATTACCTTCCATTTGTTCCATTCTAATTTTTAGGGAATTATTTTCTTTAGTGAGCTTTTGGACCTCCTTTTCCATTTGTCCAATTCTGCTTTTTAGAGCATTCTTCTACTCTTTGGCTTTTTGGAGCTCTTTTGCCATTTGGTCTAGTACATTTTTTAGGGTATTATTTTTTGGCGTCTCCTTTAGCAAGCTGTTCCACTTGTTCTTCATGATTTAGTTGCATCACTCTCATTTCTCTTCCCAAATTTTCCTCTATTTCTCTTACTTGATTTTCAGAATCCTTTTTGAGCTCTTCCATGGCCTGCAACCAATACCTATTTTTCTGGAAGGCTCTGGATGTAAGAGCGTTGACTTTGTTGTTTTGTTTTGAGTGTGTTTTGATCTTTCTTGTTGCCAAAATAAGTTTCTATAGTCTGAGATTTTTCCATTGGTCATTTTATGAGTCTATTAGTTAACTTTTTAAACTCTTTGTTAAAGTAGGGCTCAGCTTCCAGTATGGAGGGCATACTGCCCCAAGCTTCAGGGATTTCCTGCAGCTATTTTCAGAGATACTTCTAGGCACTGTAAGTTTTCAGTTCTTCCAAGATGATATGATCAAAGGAGAAGTGTTTACTTCTCTCCTGACCTGTGCTCTGGTCATGAGTGACCACAAGTACTCTTTTCTCCCCTGGAACTGTGAGGAGTATTCCCTCTCTACTGCTGCCACAGGCTCTGCTATGCCAGTGCTCCTCCTTGCCCCAGGACTGCCACCCAGGACTGGGACCTGGATCTGAGTATGGGCAAAGCAACAGAGTCCTCCCTCAGTGCTAGCAAGGAGATCCCTATAATCACCTTCTGACCAGTTGTTCAATTTCCCTACCATCTGTGGACTGAGAGCCCTGGAAGCAGCTCCTGCCCCTGCCATTTCTGCCACTGCTGTTGCTGATCCCAAGTCCTGCTCCTGTTTTGCTGGGGCTGGAGCTGTGCTCCTCTCTCACCCATGTCTGACAGACCTTTCCAACTGACCTTCTAAGTTGTCTTTGGCATTTGTGGATTGAGAAGTCTGGAAACTGCCACAAATGCCAGTGATTCATTCTCCTGAGGCCTGCTCTGGCACCTGTTCTGTGCTGGTGCATCCTGTGCTAGACTGAGCTCCTTTCTCAACCTGGTGCAATAGACTTTCCTGTCAACATTTCAGGTTGTCTTGGGCTTTAAATTTTTTTCATTCTGTCTTTTTGTGGGTTCTGCTGCTCTAGAATTTGTTTAGAGTCATTTTTTACAGGTATTTGGAGGGGTTTGGGAGAGAGTTCAGTGAAGGTCCCTGCCTTTACTCTGCCATCTTGGTTCTTCCACAGAGTATTTTTTAAGAAGTCACTTACTGTCATCCTTTGCTGTCTATCAACATGCTGTATCTTCCCCATTTTTAAAAAATCTATCACTCAGTTACCACCAGCCATGTATATACAATCATTTAAATGATGTATTTATAGGATTTAAAAAGTAGATGTTATCAATGATTATCTACATATAATTGAGCTACTTTGGGTGCACTTGTTTGTAATGAGGATTATTATGACCTTATGTTAAGGAGGAAAATGGAAGAAGAAACCATGCAATTAATTGAATTAACTTTGAAATGGATAACATGACTTTTCTCTCACTGATGATTATAATACATACAAAAATCTAAATTCTGAATTCCTATTTTAATGTTAGCCCAAAGATGATTTATCTATTGATATAATAAGTGTAATTCTTATATCCACTGACAGGGAAGAATGTTTAGATGATATTTTTCTCTTATGCAACATGAACTCTTAAGTAATCACTGAGTTATTATTCCAGAATCTAATCATAATCTTATATTATTCCATTCCTTATGTCTTATATCTCCTAACCTTTCTCTTCCTCCTCTCCATTCCCTCTACCCTTTAGTTCTTTTCTTAAGCCATTGTCCCTGCTTTAGATATAATCTCTTCCCTTCCCTTCGCTTTCTTGACCTCTTGGTGAACCACTTCAACTATGCACTTACCCTCTTTTCTAAGCTTCTGCTCTCTTCTCTTCGCTTGTGCCTTGCTAAACTGTAACTTGGATTACTCTATCTGCCTCCTTTGCTCCTGTTCATATGATACTGAATAGAATTGGAGAAAATGATGAAGATTTGTGGACTGAATCCATTATATATACATCATCTAATCTCTACTTTTCCCTAACTTGCGGCAAAGTAAACATTGTATACCTTCGTAATAAATATGGTATCCCACTCTTCATAGTCTATTCAAAACTGTATTTTCTTTCCTTAAGTCTCCCAGAGTACTCCTTCCCTGCCATGTCTCCTGAAATCTTCACAACATACTTCACTGAAAAAAGGAGGATGAGCAACCCTGACAAGGGCTTGGCAAGCCCTCACACCAAAGGTGCTAGTCCTCCTAAACACTCTATATACCTCTCTCTCCTGATCCTGTTCTGCTACTTACTGATGAAATGACCTGAAGTAAATCACTTATCCTCTCGGTACTGGTTTCCTCCTTTATTTGTAAAATGAAGTTGTTGGACCAAATGAACTCTAAAGGAATTTTGACATTCTAGCATCCTCTGCTAATCTTGTTTCAAATTGCATATATCTCAGAACATAGTTGTTGATTGTCTGCTTTAGATGTAATTCCAAGTTTCTCTAGGTAGTTGAATAGAATTGCCAGTCTCACTGTTACACGTGCCAAGTAACGTTAGAAAAAGATCTATGAGCCACATAATTTATTATTCCTATGGGGTCAGTTATATAAAACTTCATAACTCTTGTATTCCAGCATGAAAATAATTTTTGAAGCAGTATTGTATGTATTTAATAATCTCCCAGCTTTCACATTTTATCTCCTGGTTTATATCATTTTTTCCCTAAAATGGGCAAGAAAATTTGGGCATATGAATAAAGCAAAAGTATCTAGCATATTTTTAAAAAGATTTTGCTAAATGTATTCTTTATTTTCATTTAGATCCACCAAATATTGAAGGGAATATGGAATCAGCAAGGGCAGTAGACCTAATCCCATGGATGGAGTATGAATTCCGGGTAGTAGCAACCAATATCTTGGGAACAGGAGAGCCCAGTCTACCATCAAACAGAATCAAAACAGAGGGTGCTGGTATGTAGGGGAAAACGTTGTTATGTCCCACCCCCTCAGCCGTGAGTTCCTTTTTACAAACTTTTCTTTTAAAAAATTGTCCTACGAAATGGAAACAGACCTGAAGAGTAAGCAAGAGTTTAGTTTAAGGAGTACTATATTTATCTACAATTGAATTAATCAAATGATTGGTTCTTTATGGAGGTTTTCTTTTTGTGCAAATGACTAAATGAATGAATAACTTTGTTGTATTCCCAAACTTAAGGGCAGTTGCTTCATATCCATAATAAGACTTGCGAAAATTTGCCAGGTTGATGCAGCCATTCTGGAGAGCAAGTTGGAACTATGGTCAAAGGGCTATAAAAATGTGCATACCCTTTGACCCAGCAATATCACTTCTAGGGCTGTATCCCAAAGAGATCACACAAGTGGGAAAGGGACCTGTATGTACAAAAATATTTATAGCAGCTCTTTTTGTGGTGGCAAAGAATTGGAAATCAAAGGGATGCCCATCAATTGGGGAGTGGCTAAACAAGTTGTGGTATAATAAATGCAATGGAATGCTATTGTACTATAAGAAATGAGGAGCAGATGGACTTCATAATAACCTGGAAAGACTTATGTGATCTGATGCTTAGTGAAGGGAGCAGAACCAAGAGAACACTATACTCGATTACAAACACATGGTATCTATGATGACTAACTTTGATAGACTTGGCTCTTCTCAGCAATACAAGGTTCAAAGACAGCTCCAAAAGACTCATGGTGAAAAAAGCTATCCACATCAAGAGAAAGAAGTATGGAATCTGAATGCAGATTGAAGCAAACTATTTGCTCTCTTTTTTCCTTCTTTTTTGGTTTTGTTTCTTCTTTCTCATGATTCATTGGTTATAATTCTTTACAACTTGACTATTGTGTAAATAAGTTTAAGGTGAAGGTATGTTTAGGATCTATATCAGAATACATGCCATCTTCGGGGGGAGCGGGGAGGAGAGGGAAGGGAAGAAAATTTGGAACTCAAAAACCTGTGGAACCAAGTGTTGTAAACTAAAAATAAAAAACAAACAAACAAATAAATTGATTGGGATGAAAAAAATGCCAGTTAAAATATAACTTCTTTACCAATAATCATAGGATTACTGACTTATTGCAACCTAATTACATATATATATATATATATGTATATGTGCTTTCATTCATTATAACTATCTCCTCAACTTTACCAACTCTCTTACTTCAGGTCAAAAAAAAAATTTAAGAAAAAAAGACATATTCAGAAAATCTTCCAGATGAGCAAATCATCCTCTGAAGTGAATAATTACCTATAAAAATTATTACCTATAAAATAATTATCTATAAAAACACATAGTATTGAATTAAATCTGAGAATTAAAAATGAAATCTATAATTTTAATAATATGAAAACTACAAAATCCTTATTTTTAGAAATTCAGATATTACATGAGGAGACTAGGATAAAAACACAATTTAAATGGAAGAATTGATAGTCTAGGAACAGGACTCAGATATAATAATGTAAACCCAAACAAAATTTTTTTTTGTGAGACAAACCTTCAGAATGGGTGAGGAACATAAGTACTTCAGAATTGTCTTGCTGAGAATAACTAAGTCATTCACAGTTTATCATAGTGCAGAGTTGCTTTTACTTTGTACAATGTTGTCCTGGTTCTGCTCACTTCACTTTGCATCACTTCATGTAAGTCCAGTTTTTCTGAAAACATCCTGCTTGTCATTTCACATATATAGTATTCTATCACAATCACATAATTTGTTCAGCCGTTCCCCAAATGATGGGCATCTCCTCAGTTTCCAATTCTTTGCCACCATAAAAAAAAGAGATTCTATAAGTATTTTGGTACATATAGGTCCTTTTCTTTTCCTTTGATCTTTTTGGGCTATGGATGTAGTAGTGGTATTGTTGGATCGAAAGAAAGTTTGGTAGCCCTTTAGGCATAGTTCTAAATTGATCTCCAGAAAGGTTGAATCAGCTCACTACTCCACCAATGGTGCATTAGTGTCCCAATTTTCCCATATCTTCTCCAATATTTATCATTTTCCCTTTTTGTTACATTAGCTAATCTGATTAGTGTGAGGTGGTATTTCAGAGGGTTTTTTTATTGTGCATTTCTCTAATCAAAAGTGATTTAGAGCACTTCTTCGTATGCCTACAGATAGCTTTGATTTCTTCATTTAAAAAATGCCTATTCATATCTCAGAGTTGTTTTAATTTGCATTGTCTAATCAACAGTGATTTATAGCATTTTTTCATATGACTATAGATAACTTTGATTTCTTCTCCTGAAAAATGCCTGTTAATATCTTTTGAGTATTTATCAATTAGGGAATGACCTATAGTCTTATAAATTTGACTCAGTTCTCTATTTATTTGAGAAATGATACATTTATTAGAGAAATTTGCTGTAATTATTTTTCAGTTTTCTGCTTTCCTTCTATTTTTGGTTGCATTGGTTTTGTTTGTGCAAGGACTTTTTTGTGGGATCATATTCTTTATGTTTGCTTTAAATAGTGTTTTATTTTTTCCACAATTACATATCAAGAAAATTTTTAGCATTCATGTTTACATGATTCTGAATTCCAAATTTTTCTCCCTCCCTTTCTCCCCTCCCCTCTTCTGAAAACAGTAAACAGTTTGATGTAGTTTATACATGTGCTATCATGTAAAACATATTTCCATATTTATCTTGGCTGTGGAAGGAGAAACAGATCAAAAAGAAAGAGACAATTTGATCTCTGCTGTCACAGTGAAGGGGCTCTGTCTCAGGCTTTTTGCGCCAGTGGCTGCAGGACCTGGCTTTTACCTGAGGCTGCACTGATGTTGCCCTTAGGCCCATGAGGAATCCTTGTGTCTGGTGCTGTTTTGGGGTTGTATAGGGTAGCTGGCACTGCTGGAGGCCATAGGGGTTCGGCAGCTTACCTAGTGCTGAGCAGAAGTCCTAGTGGTGGTGTCTGGCATAAGCTTAGTGGGGTTTTTCTGCATTTCCCCAGGGATACCCTGAAGCACATGGAGGTCTGGCCCCTGGAGGATACACCTCCGCCTTGGGTTGCATCAAAGCATGGGCTGATTCTCAGAGCTGCTGTCTGCTGGTTTCCTGGCTATGCTAAAGCACATGGTAGAGGACAGAGTTGCGGTGCTGTCCTGGTGTTGCTGTTTTCCTGCTCCACCACACTGTGGCTCAGGATCTCCCACTGGTTTGCTGAAGTAGGGCTTGCTGCTGGCTTGCTGGGATGCTTTTTGTCCTGGAATGTGCTCCCCTTTTACTTGAGTGAGATGGGCCTTTCTTGCCAATCCTACAAGTCTCTTGGTCTTGACTGCCCCACCCTATCTTTTCACTGGCTCAGCTGTTCCAGATTTGTTCTGGGTTTATAGTTGTTTGGTTGTTTGAAGGTGAATATGGGAGAGCACTGCCATATTGACTCCTGGAACGTGTACAAAGACTTTTTAATTCAATGTAATGAAAACTAATCATTTTACTTCCCATAATGCTCTTTATCTCTTGGTCATAAATTTTTCCCTTACACATACATTTGACAGGTAAGCTAGTTCATGCTCCCCTGATTTCCTCATGGTGCCACATTTTATGTCTGAATCCTATACCCATGAGATGTTTGTCTATGCTTAATTTCTGCCAAACTGTTTTCCAATTTCACAGTAGTTTTTATTAAATAGTGAGTTCTTGTCTCAAAAGCTTGAATTTTTGTTTGTCAATTTAGATTACAATGGTCATTTACTATTGTGTACCTAATCCATTGGACTTATCCACCACTCTGTTTCTTAGCCAGTATCAGATTGCTTTGATGATTAATTCTTTGTAATACAGTTTGAGATCTGGTACTGCCAGGCCAACTTTCTTCACATTTATTTGTACCTATTCCTTTGATATTCTTGACCTTTTTTTCTGGATGAAGTTTATTATTTTTCCTAGCCCCATAAAATAATATATTGGTAGTTTGATTGGTATGGCAGTGAATAAGTAAATTAATTCAGGTAGAATTGTCATCTTTATTATATTGGCTTGGTCTACCTCTGAGCAATTAATATTTCTCAGTTGTTTAGATCTGACTTTATTTGTATAAAAAGTGTTGTGTTTATTACCACTGTTCATATAGTTCCTGGGTTTGTCTTGGCAGGTAGACTCCAAAGTATTTTATATTGTCTATAGTTATTTTAAATGGAAGTTCTCTTTCTGTCCCTTGCTGCTGGACTTTGTTGGGAATATATAGAAATGTTGATGATTAATGTGTGTTTATTTTTTATTTTTTGCTAAAGTTGTTTGCTAAAGTTGTTAGTTACTTCAACTAGTTTTTTAGTTGATTATCTAGGATTCTCTAAGTATCATCATATCATCTACAGAGGTATAATTTTGTTTACTTATTGCCTCTCTTATTGCTATAGCTACCCTTTCTTTTTTATATTTTATTTTTTCTAATTACAAGTAAAAATTTTCAACATTCATTTTAATAAGACTTTTAGTTCCAGTTTTTTCTCCCTGCCTTCCTTCCCTCCCTCCCTCTAACAAGGCAAGCAATCTGATATAGGTTATACATGTGCAATCATGGAAACATTTCTACATTAGTCATGTTGTGAAAGAAGAAACAGAACAAAAAGGAAAAGCCACAAACCCCCACTCCCACCAAAGTGAAAATAATATGTTTCAGTCTTCATTTAGATGCCATAGTTCTTTCTATGGATGTGGATAGCATTTTCTGTCATGAGTCTTTTACAGCTGTCTTAGATCATTGTATTGCTGAGAAGAGCTACAGCAGTCATAGTTTATCATTGCACAGTATTACTCTTGCTGTGTACAGTGTTTTCCTGGTTCTGCTCTTTTCACTTTGTCTGAAATCTAACTGTTCTTCACTTCCTATAGTACAATCGTGTTCTATTAATTTATATACCACAACTCATTCAGCCATTCCCCAATTGATGGACATTCCCTCAATTTCCAAGTTTTTGCTACCACAAAAGAGCTACTATAAATATCTTTGTACATGTAGGTCTTTTCCCCATTTTTATGATCTCTTTGGAATAAACCTAATAGTGGTATTGCAGGATCAAAGGGAATGCACAGTTTGCCCTTTGGGCATAGTTCAAAATTTAGCATTTCTATTATAATATTAAATAATTGTGGTAATAATAGGCATGCTGGCTTCACCTCTGATCTTATTGGGAAAGTTTCTAGCTTATCCTTGCTGCAGTGTTTGCTGATGGTTTTTAGATGGATATCACTTATCCTTTTAAGGAAAGCTCCATTTATTCCTCTGATTTCCAGTGGTTTTTAACAGGAATGGGAGCTGTATTTCATCAAAAACTTTTCCAGTGTCTATTGAGATAGTATGATTTTTGTTGGTTTTTTAAATTGATATGGTCAATTATGCCAATAATTTTCCTAATATTGAACCAGTCCAGAATTTCTGGTTTAGATCCCACCTGATTGTCGTGTATGTTCTTTCTTATATATTGCCATAATCTCCTTGCTAGTATTTTATTTAAAACGTTTGCATCAATATTCATTAGGGAAATGGATCTATAGTTTTATTTCTCTGTTTTACCTTTTCATGGTTTAGATATCAGCACCATATATATGTAATAAAAGGAATTTGATAGGGCTTCTTCTTTGACTGTTTAAAAAAAAGTATGTAGGTGCACCAGCCTCTCGCCCAGCCCTGCTTCGCTGGCACCTGGAAGATGCAGAGCAGTGAGAATTTCAATTAGCTTCTCAAGGCGCTATGTATGAATGCCATACTAAGGAAGGTGGCTGCAGCTTCCAAGCCACACGTGGATTTCTGCCAGGACGGGGACCGCATGTGCGTACCCCCGAAATCAGCTTCAAAGTTGGCGAGGGCTTCTATGAGGAGATGGTGGATGGACGCAAGTTCCAGAGTTTGCCTGCTTGGGAGAATGAAAATAAAATCTACTGCACATAAACTCTTGTGGAGGGCAATGGCCTGAAGACATACTAGACCTGGGAACTGGCCAATGATGAGCTGATTTTGACTTTTGGTGCTGATGACATCATGTGCACAAGAATTTATGTTGGGAAGTAAAAAGAAGATGGTCTGGTCTGGTTCTGGGGATGGGGATGAGGGAGTAGAATGAAGGCATGTGAACCCATACTTTGTGAGGGGCTAACTCCTTAGGGGACCTGAGAGCACCGCTTCCTGAAGCATCCTTGAATGTGCACCTGAATTCAGATGAGAAACCCTGCCAGCTGATGTTAGGTGTTTTCCTTGTTTGTTTTTTTTTTTTCCTGTACACAGTAGTGTTCTCTCTTCTAAGACATCACTCTTCTCCTGTACTCACCATTTTGTATCTTGGAATTGGAATGGTTTGATTACTCACTAAATTTGTTGGGCATATTTTTAAAAAAAGTATATAGTATTAAAAATTAATTGTTCTTTAAATGTTTGGTAGAATTCATCTGGTCCTAGGGATTTTTTTTGGATAGCTCATTGATGGTTTGTTCAATTTCTTTTTCTAAGATAGGGTTATTTAAGTATACTATTTCTTCTTTTTTCCATCTGGGCAATTAATATTTTTGTAAATATTCATCCATTTCACTTAGATTGTAGGATTTATTAGCATGTAATTGGGCAAAATATTCTATTTATTTATTATAAATATTTATTTATTTTATTAATTGCTTTAATTTCATCTTCATTGGTGAAGATGGAACCTTAACCCTTTTCATTTTTGATACTGTGAATTTGATTTTCCTCTTTTTAAGATCAAATTAATCAATGGTTTATCTATTTTATTTTTCCCATAAAATTAGCTTCTAGTTTTATTTATTAGTTAAATGGTTTTCTTAATTCCAATTTTAATAATTTTGCCTTTGGTTTTCAGGATTTCAAATTTGGTATTTAATTGGCTTTTTAAAATTTGTTCTTTTTCTGTTTTTTTAGTTGCACACCTAATTCATCGATCTGCTCTTTGTCTATTTTATTGATGTAAGCATTTAGAGATATAAATTTTCCTCTAATACTGCTTTGGCTGCATCCCATAAATTTTGATATGTTGTCTCAGTGTTGTCATTCTCTTTAGTGAAATTACTGATTGTTTCTATGATTTATTCTTTGACTACATCATTATTTAGGATGATTAGTTTCCAATTAATATTAATCTATGTTTCCATGACTCTTTATTGAACGTAAAAAGAATGCAGTTAATATTTTTGATTTTCTGCATTTGGTTGTGATGTTTTTATGTCCTCAACTTTTTTCTAATGGTTACCTTTTGTGTAGGTGCCATGTAGCACTGAGAAAAAGGTATGTTCCTTTCCATTTCTGTTCAGTTTTTGCCAGAGGTCTATTATGTCTAAGTTTTCTAAAATTCTTTTCATCTCCTTAACTTTTTTCTTGTTTATTTATTGGTTAGATTTATCTAGTTCTGAGAGGGGAAAGTTGAGGTCCCCCCACTAGTATAGTTTTCTTGTCTATTTCCTCCTGTGACTTATTTAACTTTTCCTTTAAGAATTTGGATGCTATACCATTTGCTGCATATATGTCTAGTATTGATATTACTTTATTGCCTATGGTACCATTTCACACAATGTAATTTCCCTGCTTATCCTTTTTAATTAGATGTATTTTTGCTTTTGCTTCATCTGAGATCATGATTACTATCCCTGCTTTTTTTAAAAAAATTTCAGCTGAAGTGTAATAGATTCTTCTCCAGACCCTTCCCTTTACTGGTTGTACCTCTGTGACTTGAATGTGTTTCTTATAAACAATATATTGTCAGATTATCATTTTTAATATACTCTATGATCCACTTCTGTTTTATAAGTGGATTACTCCCATTCACATTCACAGTTACGGTTACTCCTCCGTTCTTATTTTCCTCCTTGTTTACGCTTTTCTCTCTCTCCTTTAATTGTGTCCCTCCTCAAAAGTCTGCTTTGTTTCTGACCATCTCCCTCCCCACCAACTGACCCTCCCTTCTATGCCTCTTTCTTCTCTAACTCCCCCTTCCTTTTTTCCAAGAAATTTTTCTCTATCCAACTGAGTGTGTATGTAGTTCCATCTTTGAGCCAATTACAATAAAATTAAGGTTCAAGTATTACTCACCCACCTCCATTTTCCTCTGCTGTAAGAGCTCTTCATTTTGTGTCTCCTTTATGTGAAATTATTTTCTCCATTCTACCTATCTCTTCCCTCTTCTCCCAGTGCATCCCTTTTTCTCACTTAAAAACACTCATCATATGCAGAATGAAGTGAGCAGAACCAGGAGAACATTATACAATGATCCAAGATAATCTCAAAGGACTCATGATGAAAAATGCTATACATCTTCAGAGGAAGAACTGATGCTGTCTGGATAGAGACTGAAGCATGCTATTTTTCCTTTTTTTGGTTTGAGTTTCCTTCCACAAAATGACTAATATGGAAATATGTTTCACATGATTGCACATGTATAACCCATATCATATGGCTTACCATTTGAGGGATGGTGAAGGAGAGGGAGAAAAGAATAGAATTTGGAACTTAAAACTTAAAAACAGTTAAAGTTGTTTTTTCATGTAATATTGGAGGGAAATAAAATATTAAAAAAAGAAACAGTCTCATCATAGGCAACTCGTATGTGTACCTTCTTTCCATATATACTCCTTCCACCTGTCCTCATAATGATAAAGTTCTTAGGAGCTACAAGTATCATCTTTCCATGTAGGAATGCAAACAGTCTAACTTTATTGAATCTCTCATGATTTCTCTTTCATGTTTACTTTTTTATGCTACTCTTGAGTCATATTTGAAAGTCAGATTTTTCTTTTCACCTATGGTATTTTCAGGAATGCTTGAAAGTCCTCTATTTCAATGAATGTCCTTATTTGCCCTGGAAGGATATTTTTTGCTCATTTTTGCTGGACTAGAGATTCTTGGTTGTAATTCTAGCTCTTTTGCCCTCCAGAATATCACATTCTCTAGTATTTTAATGTATAAACTGCTAAATTTTGTGTGTTGCTGATTGTGACTTCACAATATTTGAATTGTTCTTTTTTGCCTGCTTGCAATATTTTCTCCTTGACCTGAGAGCTCTTGAATTTGTTTATAATATTCCTGGGAGTTTCAAATTTCAGGATTTCTTTCAGGATGTGATTGATGGATTTCTTCAGTTTCTATTATACCCTCTCGTTCTAGGACATCAAAACAGTTTTCTTTGATAATTTCTTAAAATATGATGTCTAGGCTCTCTCTCTTTTTGATCATGGCTTTCTGGTATTCCAATAATTCTTAAATGATATTTCCTTGATCTGTTTTCTAGGTCAGTTTTTTTTCCAGTGAAAAATTTCCCACATTTTCTTCTACTTTTTTCTTTCTTTCAGCTTTATTTTATTGTTTCTGGTTGTGTCACAGAGTCATTAGCTTCCACTTGCCCAATCCTGATTTCTAAGGAATTATTTTCTTCAATGAGCTTTTTAACCTCCATTTCCATTTGGCCAATTTTCCTTTCTAAGGAGTTCTTATCTTTAATGGATTTTTTGGCCTTTTTTTTTTTAAAGAATTTGGCCAATTCTTTTATAGGTGTTATTTTCTTTAGTATTTTTTTTTGTGTGTGCCTCCTTTACCAAGCTGTTAATGCTCTTTTCATAATTTTCTTGCACCACTCTCATTTATTTCCCCAATATTCCCTCTACCTCTCTTATTTGGTTTTTAAAGTTCTTTTTGAACTCTTTCAGGATTTGGGGTATGGTGGTGGTAGTGGTGGTGCCTGTGACCAATTCACCTTTTTTCTTTAAAGCTTTGCATGCAGCTCTTTTGACTTCATTGTCTTCTTATGAGTTTCCATCTTGATCTTCCCTGTCACTACAGTATCTTTCTGTGGTCAGGTTCTTTTTGTTGTTGTTTGTTCATTTTCCAAGACCATTTCTTGACTTTGAACTTTATGTTAAAACTGGACTTTGCTCCTTTGGTGGAGAGGGCCCTGTACCAAGCTTCAGCTTTTCTTGCTGTTGTTTTCAGAGCTAGCCCTGGTGGTCTGTAAGCTTTTGGTTCTTCCAAGGTGGTATGATCTAAGGAGGGGTGATCTCATTGTCTTTCTGACTTGTGCTCTGGTCTGTGGGTGAACTGAAGCAATCTTCTGTGCCCTGGAACTGCAACCATTCCCCTGTACCCCTGCTCCTCTTACTTTTGAGACTGTGACCTAGAACTGTGTATGGGTAATATGACAGCATCCTACCCCCAGTGCCAAGGGTCTCCTGTAATCTCCTGACAAGTTGTCTCACCTTCTTACTGTCTGTGGGTTGAGAGAGAGCTCCCTAAGCTGCTGCTGCTACTGCTGAACTGCCTCCAGGGTCTGCTGCTAGCACCCTAGCATGGCTTACATTGCAAGGATTGTGCTGGGCTCCAGGTCCTACCACCACCCTGCTGAGACACTTTTCCTGACAACTTTGTAAGTTTTTCTGGGCTGGAAATTTGTTTCACCCCAACCTTTTGTTGGTCTGCCACTCCATAATTTGATTGGAGGCATTAAAGTTGTTTGGGGGGGGATTTTGGGGGAGGCCTCAAGTGAGTAGCTGCCTTTATTTCACCATTTTTGCTCCACCTCCAGGGAGTGGTATTTCTAAGAGTGAGGCACAACAGAAGAAGGTGGTAGAAGGTAAGATCTATAAGGAAATAACACATAAATTCCTTAGGGGAAAGAGCTCAAAATAGGTACCTTGGAAGCATAAATTTCTTGAGTGTGTGTTTTGATCTTCCTTGTCACCATAATGAATTTCTATAATGTGAGTTTTTTTACATTGTTTGATCACTTTCCCAGTCTATTACTTGACTTTTAACTGTTTGTTAAAGTAGGGTTCTGCTTCCAAGGTGGAGGGCATCCTGTCCCAAGCTTCAGTGGTTTTGTGTAGCTGTTTTCAGAGATACTTCTAGGGACCTCTAAGTGTCCAGTTCTTTCAAGGTGGCATGATTTAAGGAGATGTGTTTACTCCTCTCCTGGCTTGTGCTCTGGTCTGTAAGCAACCACAAGCACTCTTTTCTTGTCCTGAAACTGTGAAGAGGGTCCTCTCTACCGTGGCTACAAGCTCTGTTATGCCAGTGCTCCTCTTTGACCTTGGACTGCCACTCAGGACCGTGTCCCGGATCTGAATATGAGCAAAGCCGTAGAGTCCTGCCTCAGTCCTAGCAAAAAGACCCCTGTAATTTCTTTCTGACTAGTTGTTTGACCCCCCTTACTTTCTGTGGGCTGAGAGCTCCAGAAGCAGCCACTGCCACTGCTTATTTAATCACTTCCAAAGCTTGCTTCTCATTTGCTGGGGCCGGAGCTGTGCAAATGCTTCGCTTTTTCCCAGTTGTGACAGACCTTTTTTGCTGACCTTCTTTGGCGTCTGTGGGCTGAGAGATTTGGAAATTGCTGTTGCTGCCAGTGATTTAGTCGCCTTGAGGCCTGCTCCAGATTTGTTGGGGCCCAGTCTGCTCTGGGGTGGCCTGTGCTGGACTGCACTCCTCTCTCACCCTGTTGCAACAGACCTTTCTTGCCAACCTTCCAAGTTGTCTCAGGCTGGAAATTTTTGTCATTCCATCTTTCTGTGGGTTCTGCTGCTCTAGAATTTGGTTAGAGTCATTTTTAAAGGTCTTTGGAGGTGTTGGGGGAGATCTCAGGTGAGTCCTTGCCTTTACTCCACTATCTGGGCTCCACCTACTCACTCCTCCTTTACTGGAGCCTCCTCCAGATCATGCCCTCTAATTGCAGATATCCCTCAGGACTCTGTCCTGGGGCCTCTTCAGTGCTCCCTCTGTACTTCCTCACTTGGTGATCTCACAGCTCTGATGAATTTAATTACCATTTTTATGCTAATGATTCTCAATCTACTTTTCCTGACCAAGTCTCTCTGCTGATGTCTAGCCTTCCATTGCCAAATGCTTTTCCGACATCTCCAACTGTATATCCAGTAGACATTTGAAGCTCAATATGTCCAAAATAGAACTTTCACCCAAACACTCTCATCTACTACCTTCCCTATTACTGTAAAAGGCAACATCATCCTTCCAGTTACTCAGGCTTACAACCTAGAAGTCACCATGGTTTCACTATCTCTCACTCCAAGATGTTGCCAAGATCCCCTGATTTCACTTCTACAACATCTCTCAAATATGCTCCCTTCTCTCGTCTTACATTGCTACCACTCTAGTTCAGGCCCCTCATCATTTCATGCCTTGATTACTGCACCATCTTGCTGATGGGTCTGCCTACCTCAAGTCTTTCCCTACTCTAATTCAGTCTTCATTCAACCACCGAAGCGATTTTCCTAAAATGCTCATCTACATGTCAGGACCCCTACTCAATAAACTCCGTGGGCTTCCTCTTGCCTCCAGGAGCAAATACAAAGTGCTGTTTGGCATTCAAAGCCTTTCATAACCTAGCCACCTCCTGCCTTCCCAGCCTGCTTACACCTTACTCTCCAGTACATACTCTTCAATAAAGTTACATTGACTTCCTGGCTATTCCACTCTCTCTTTCAGCCCTGGGCATTTTCTTTAGCTGTTCCCCCTGCCTGAAGTGCTTTTCCTCCTCTACTCTGACTACTGACCTCCCTGCTGTATTTTTAAGTCTCAATTAAAGTTTCATCCCTAAAGGAAGCCTTCCCTAACCCCTCTTAATTTTAATGATTTCCTTCTTTTAATTATTTCTTATTTATCTTGTGTATAGCTGACTTTGTGTATATTTGTCTGCATGTTGTCTCCCCCATTGGATTGTAAGCTCCTCAAGGGCAGAGACTGTCTTTTACCTCTTTTTGTATCCCCGTTGCTTAGCATAGTGCCTGGTACATGCTAGGTGCTTAATAAATGTTTGCTGATTGGTTGATTGATTTTATTTGTTTTTTTGCATGCTATCTCTCTGATTAGACTGTGATCTCAATAAAATAAGGGATTATTTTTTCCTTTCATTGTATCCCTAGCACATAGCACTGTGTCTGATGCATAACAGATGTTTAATAAATATTCATAGATTTAACAGATATACATTTAATGTATCTGCTTCATAAAAAAAGAAACCTATAACATATGGCAAATATTAGGAAAAAATAATTTAAATGCCTTAAACTTTTTTAGCTTCAATAACTGAGAAAATGGACTATACCATGAAACAGTTACTTGGTTTTATTCATATGAATTTTAGGGTATTTTAAAGGATATTTTAAATTGGATTGAAGCTCTTGAAATGTGGGTAATGCTGGAATCACATATGGAACCTTATAATGTGTTTTAATATTTCACAATAAGAAGGTCTGGTATAAAGGAAATAGAATTGATACCACTAAATTTGTAATGCTGTACTTTGTTGGGGGAAATCACTTTATTTCATGTAACCACAGAACCAGTCTTGAATTTAAAGCAAACAGTGACTTCTATTTCAGGTCATTATTATTGTATTAGGGTAAGCCATGAGTTTGCCTTGCCAAGGTTAAGCAAGCAATATGTTTTGCTTTATATAAATGAAATTAGGAGAAAAAGTGATATGGCTTATCTCTTTTGTTATTTTAGCACCTAATGTGGCTCCTTCAGATGTAGGAGGAGGAGGTGGAAGCAACCGTGAATTGACAATAACATGGGTGGTAAGTATTCATGAAAAATGCAGTGGTTTTATAATTATTAACCTACATACCCATATGTAAATTTGAGTGCTATTTTACTTATTGAAATATCAAGGAGTAATATAATATGTTCCATGGATAATTTTACCAGGACCTTAAATTGTTATATAATTTTTTTTGGCAGGTAATGATTTTATTTTTTGTAAGCATTTATTAAAAGTAATACTCAATTTTTAAAAAGCAAAATATACATATAGATATTTGCAGATTCTTATACAATCATCTTGTTCTCTTTTACAATTGTGAGAAACGTGGTTTTGGCGATCACTGGACTTCCTAGGCAGGGCCAAAGTCCTGAAGAAGAACCCTGTGATAATCCCTAGGGAAGGCTGTACAGACCACAGGACTCCCAGAGGAAGACCAAGTGGTAGCCATCCCTTAATCTGTGGGGATCACAGGGCCTCCTAGGGGTCAGACCCTAAGGAAGACGCAAGTGATGGCCCCTTAGGATGGCAGTAAGATCACAAGGCTCCCAAGACAGGGCCGGAAGTCCCATGTGATGTCCCCTTAAGGCCGTGCAGACCACAGGGTTCCCCAAGGTAATCCAGAGTGGTAGCCCTCTTAATACCGCAATGGGGATCACAGGACACCCCAAGACAAGATCCAGGAGTAAGCTTGGCGAGCTTCTGCTGCCTGTTGCTTCCCTTCACTTGACCTTAGGAAAATCCATGTGATTTGCCCATTCATACCCAAAGAATTCAAGACCAGAGTGGGCAGAGGAAGGCATTTTATTACGCTCTCTGGGAGAGCGGGTGTAGTGCTCACAGGAACACTCACACCTGTTATATAATTTTTAATAAACATATAGGAGGGTTTCAAAACCATGGATGTTCAAAATGTATTTTCTTATCCTTCATTCTTCTTTGCCTTAGAATGTCAAATTGATAAATCAATCACATTGAGTTATTTTAGACATGGGCTATACGATAGGAATAATAATTGCTTTTTCTATCAGTGCTTTGGAAATTATAAAGCATTACATAAATGAGAGCTATTGTAAAGGTTTTTTCCCCCATAAATTGAATGTCTGCACTGCTTCTTCACAAAAAAACATAAAATAAAAATCAGGAAGAAAAATAATTTGAAGAGGCAAAGGTGAAACTTTTTCTTTGTCACAATGTCAGAAGGTGGAAAAATATAATATAGAAAAATATAATATGTAGGGACAACTGAATACTTGGAACTACATAGTAGATATGAGATTTTTTATCAAGAATGGGGAATGGGCTCTCTCAGGAAGAGACAGTTGCTTTTCCTCTGAGGAATCTTAGTGTAGATACTCATGTGCCATCACGTATGAGAGATCATTTAATCAGTATCTTGGGAAGAAATGGAGGTTACCATTTTTGACCTGACATTAACAACAGAGATTTATACTATCTTCCCAGGTATATAAACTACTAATACTTTGAAAGCCTGATTATGTAACATAATCTGAAAATTCACATCAGTGCAAAAAATACTTTCAAGAGCAATCCAGAAAACAATGCTATGAATTGTCACATCTTGGACAATAAAGTGAAAATTTTGAGCTCATAAGTAACTTTTTCATGACTGCTACTTATAAAATTTAATGGCTTCAGATGATGACATTAAAATGTATGAGAAAAGAGTTTTATACTTCTGGATTGATTTCAAATGGAGATGGAGGGTTCTTATCAAGGTCTGGTAAAAGTATATTTACCTGATGACTTGCACCTAGGTGGTGCAGTGGCTAGTGTGCTATATCTCAGGAAGATACAGGAAGAATCAAGAAGTTCTGAATTTAAATTGAGCCTCAGACACTTACTAGTTCTGTGGCCCTGGGTGAGTCACTGTCTGCCTCAGTTACCACCACTTTAAAATGGGGACAATGAGACAGAGAAAGAAAGGGAGTTACTTATATTATCTACCATGCCAGAGACTATAGAGAGCTTCTTCAATGTCAGTAGAGACTCTGAAAAATATATAGGAGAAAAAATTCAATATTTTTCTCAAATGTTTCTTGTAGAATGAATGGAAAATAATAACTTTAAGATGTGTGGTACTACATTGCAGCTTATGTCCTCAATTTTCCCAATCACCTCTTTCGTATGAGTCCAGGTAAAATACCCGTACAAAATTGACGATGAGGTCAGTGTACCTCAGGGTCCAGTAATCTTGCCTCTGTTTCCTGAATCTGGAGCTTCTACATTACCAAAGCTCCCTTGTCTTCTGGAATACTTCTTGCTCACCATTTCCATTCCCAGTATCACCATCACTCAGTGACCTCTTCTCCTTTGAGGTTCACTCAGTCTATATCTATTACCCAATCAAAATTGTGGTGGCTGTTGTCTTCCAGCCTCCAGGACATTCCCCTTCTTTCTAAATAAGTTCACTACCTGTTTTTCTCTCCTCAGTTCCTGCCCTCATATTGACATATACAAATTGACACATTTTAACATAAATATACATATACACATTCCCTCAAAACCCTAGCCCAACTTGCTCAGACCTACTCCTCCACCCCACCTCAACCATAAGATGATGGTCATGCCCTTCATTTTGCCATCACCCAAGATGTACCATTTCCGTGTTTAAGAACTCTGAAATTCCCTTATCTAATCACAATCTATTTCCATTCCACCTCTCCTAATGTCCTATAACCCTAAACTCTATTCTTCATCCATACCATGATTTCCAGTCCTTTGACCCTATCAGTACTTTCCTGTACTAGCTTGTGTTGGTAAGCAAAATGGCTTCTTAGCATTTAGTTCAACCATGTGCCCTTGAAGAGTTTGGCTTTTGTTTCCTTTGATTAATTCAGTGTATTTCATTGAGTCTCACTAGGTGCTAAGCCCCAGGCCCAAACCCCTATTAGGTGTAAAACCTATGTGGGTGTGGATTGGTAACTAAGATGGGGCCGAAGGTGGGGCTAATTAAGGGGAGGTACTAACTCCAGAGCCAATCATAGGAGCCTAAGTTCTGGTCATTCAGATGACATTTGATGACGTCTGAAATACCATAAGTAGAGAAGACATAGCCGTTTGCGCAGGGC
Source organism: Trichosurus vulpecula (assembly GCF_011100635.1). NCBI lineage: Eukaryota > Metazoa > Chordata > Mammalia > Diprotodontia > Phalangeridae > Trichosurus > Trichosurus vulpecula. The sequence continues at coordinate 284,802,229 of NC_050577.1, forward strand.
TGTCACTCTTGATGGTGCACACTGATGGGGAGACTCAGGGCCGCTGTAGCTAAGAGCTCTCCAGCTTGTAACCCAGATGCTGAGACTGTTAAACTCTGGTAACTATGTATTGGGATTTGAATCAGACAAGATCTGTCTATTGATGTTTGTAATTTGTTTGTATTTTGCTCTGAAGTTCAGGGTGCTGGTTTTTTCCCCTGAACTAAGTGAATGATATTTGTATGCTGAATTAAAGTAAGCTTGTCAACCCCTTAACGTTGCTTTCCTTACTAAAGCAGATCAAAAGAACCTGTGCTTTTGCAGCATGCTGGTAGCTTGCTTGTTGTTGGGCTTGTGTTGGTCTTTCACCCCGATAACAGCTGCTAACCGGATTGTTGAAACATAGCTACATTCTCATCCCTTCCCTGTATTGGTGAACAAGTTAAACTGTATACTGTTCTTTTCTCTTAAGTCTCTTTCCTTCTTATCATATCTGTAGTCTTGTCCTGCTCCCCCTCAGCCTTGGATCACTTTTACTTCTTCCATCCTTTATATGAAAAAATTACAAAGCTGTACTGACTGGGTCCACTATGGATTTGTGTTACATAATCTCAACTGGTGACTTGTGGCTCAAAGACAATCATTTTACACTTCCCTAATTAACTTACTATAACACTTAATACAGTGTCTCTTCCAAATCTTTAAAACCCCCTTCAGACCACTCCCTTATCTTCTCAGGTGAGAAATTTGCCTCATACTTTACTGAAAAAAATCTGGCTATTTGCCTACAGCTCCCTTTTCTCCCCTCTTCATCATCTTGCATCACCCATCAAATCCCTTCTGCTACTTTCTTCACCATTACCTCTTTCTTATGCAATGACATGGCCCGTCCTGCGAAGGCAAACTTTCTACTGACACAAGTGATCTCTCTCAATCCTGTCTTCTCCAGCAGATTGCCCTACCCTCTCACTTATCTTCATTCTCTCCTGATGCTTCCCTACTGCCTACAAACACACACATGTACACCCCTACCATCCTTAAAAAACCCTCATTTGATCCATTATTTCATATCCCGTATATATCCCATATAGCCTTTTGTGGCTAACCTCCCTGAGAAAGATGTCTAAAATTGGTGCTTCCATTTCCTTTCCTCTTACTTTCTTCACTCACATAAGTGAAATGATTTAGTCTGGCTTCTCAGTCTATAGTCTGCCTTCTGTTCTCATTATTCAATCAAAATTTCACTCTGCAATATTACCAATGATCTCTTAATTGCCAAATCTAATGACATTTTCTTAATCCCCATCCTTCTTTATCTGTGTAGGGTTTGACATTGTTGACTACCCTCTTCTCCTTGATATTCTCTTCTTTCTGGGTTTTTGTTACTTGTGTTACTTTTTGTTACTTTTATGGTTCTCCTACCTTTTTGACCACCCCGTCTCAGTCTCCTTCTTATATCCATGTTATACCTGCTAAAGATAGGTATCCTACAGGACTCTGTCCTAGGCCTTTTCCTCTCCTTCCTCTATACTATTTCACTTGGTGATCTCATCAACTTTCATGGATTCAATGATCATCTCTGCCCTGATGATTCTCAAATCCAGCCTTAACCCCTACACTGACCTCTGTTCTTTCTAAATACCTATTGTACATCTCAATTTGTATTCCATAAACTTTAAACTCAACATGTCCAAAACTAATCTCATCATCTACCCCCGGAAAGTCTCTTCTCTTCCTAACTTCCTTGTTACTCCTGGGGATACTTCTGTCATCCCAGTCACCCAGGCTTGCAACCTACATGTCACCCTTGACTCTTTACTCTCTCCCTACTGCACCCCCCCCACTGCCTCCATTTAAAATCAGTTTCTTTTTTTATGATCAATCTCTAAGGCTTCCTAAAGGTCAGCTCTGACCAGGTCCTCTCCCCACCTCTCCCAGCTCAAAATTGAGTGGCACCCTGTAGCCTCCAGGATAAAATATAAAATCCTGTTTGGCATGTAAAGCCCTTTATAACCTGAAACTCCTCCTTTCCATTTTTCTTACACCTTTCACTTTGGCACATAGTCTGTGATCCAGTAACACTGGTTTCCTTGCCTGTTCTTTGAACAAGGAACAAGGAGGTTCTTTGAACTGCCTGAGTCTGAGATTTTCACTATCTGTGCTTCATGAATGGAATACCCTCCCTCCTCATTTCTATCTGCTGGTTTTCCTTGCTTTTTTAGAGTCCCAGCTAAAATCCCATCTTCTACAGGAAATCTTTCCCTAGTCCTCTTACTTCAAGTGCTTTCCCTCCTTTGATTTATTTCCAGTTTATTACCTATATATAGCTTTTTGGTATTTAAGCATTTATATGTTGCCTTCTGCATTATACTGTGAGTTCCTTGAGAACAGGGACTGTCTTTTATCTTCGCTTGTACCCCCATTGCTTAAAATAGTACCTTGGACATAGAAGGTTCCTAATAAATGTTTACTAACTGGTTATCATAGTAGGTTCTTAATAAATGCTTGTTGACTGACTGTTGACTTTCTAATTTATATATGGTACTTAAATTCATAATTGTAATGGAGGTGTTGTATGAGGCTATCATATACTTTTTTGCTCCTTTTACCTTTAAAATAATAATAGTTTTGTCTATTTCTCCTTCTTTAATTTTATCCTCACTGAGCACTGCATGTACAGTTCACCTCTCTTCTTTTACTTTGTAGTATATACTTCTGTGTATGTTTCTGGGCCAGTGGAAGGTGAACTATTCTTATCCCTTATTAGCAGGGGTAAAATGGTACTCCATCTCTATTAGTAATTATCTCCCTTCACATAACTCAAAGAGAGGAAAATGTATAAATTGATAAAATGGAGGGAAATACACAATTGACTTTGTAAACATGAGTATGAATGAAATTAACTCATCTTAAAAATGGAAGAAGTGAACATAATGGATTAGGAAGCAGAACCCAACAGTATATTATCAAAAAGAAACACATTTGAAACAGAAAGATTCACTGAGAGTTAAAATAATAGACTCAGTAAAATCTTCAAATTAAAAAAAATGCTTCAAATAAGTTAAAGAAAACTCAGGAGTAGAAACTGTGACAAAACACATCCTCTATCAACCACAAGACAATGGAAATATTTTTAATAACATTGCATGGAAGAAAGAATTAAAATTAATGAAAAACTAAAAACTTGATCCTAAACACCTGATAAGATAAAGAACAAATGGTAGAAACAATTGAAAATTTCATCAAAGAAAATCCCATTGAAATAATATAACTTTTGCCATGAAGCCAAAACAGTCCATAGGGGAAATTTTACATCTCTAAAACCTTTCAAAAATGAAAATGCACAAAGTGATAAATGAATTTCTGGGGGGGGGGGTGGAATTCAGGGCCAACTGAATTTAAAAGTGAATTCCATCAAATATTGAAAGAACTGTCAATTTTAACATCATACATATTGTTTGAAATAGGAAAATGAAGGATACTATCAAATTCCTTCCATGATACAGAAATGGTTTTGATGCCTAAATCCAGGAGAGATGTTTCAGAGAAAGAAAACTGTAGGCCAATATAGCAAATATCAATACAACTTTTAAATATAAAATAATGGCATAAGCAAAGAGGTAATAGTGATATATCAACAACATTGTAGGTTATGATCAGATAATATTTATACCAGGAATTCAAAGTTGAAAGGATATTAGGAAAATTATAGTAACTTCTGTTAATAACAAAAGAAAATCACATGATTACAGTAAGAACTTTTAAAGATTTTAACAAAGTATGTCTATTTCTATTAAAAATATATGAGCATAAGGTTAAATGAGCTTGTTTCTAATAGGTTTCCTATGTTTCTAAATCTAAGAGACAGGATTAGATTAAGAGGTAAAGTAGATTAAATAAGAGCAAAGATATTTATTATCACTACTATAATTTAACATATTTCTAGAAAATCTGGCTAAAGCATTGAAACAAAGGGACAAAGCATAGAAAAAGAGAAATTTTTGCAGATAATAGATTTATTTACCTATTTCTAGATAGAGAACTCATTGAGTCAACTATAAGCAACTGAAATCATTACAGCAAACTGGAAGGATATAAAATAAGCCAATCTAAATCATTAGTATTTCTGTCTATAACCAACAAAATCAAGCAGGAAGAGATTCAGAAAGAAATTCCATTCAAAATAACTACATAATGTTTTAAACATTTAGGAGTCCATTTATCAAAATACACATAGAAATTACATGAATACAACTTTTAAAAAACCCTGCTGTCTATGAAATAAAAATGGGCCTAAATAACTAGAGAGTTATCAATTATCTATGGTTTGGCTGGGCCAACATAATAAAAGCAACAATGCTACTTAGATTACTTTTTTTAATTAAATGATATTAAATTATACTACAAAATAATAATTATTAAGAACTATTTGGTACTGGCAAAAAATAGAAATGTTAGTCAGTGAAAGAAGGTTAGTTACACAGCATACAGAAACAAACACACATACTTAGTGGCATGGTGTTTGATGAACCCAAAGAGTACAATTATTGACTATCAGAGAAAAAATTTCAGTAAAACTGTCCAGCAGAAATTGAGTTTAGACCAAGATCTCACATCACACACCATAGTAAGCTCCAAATAAGTCACATAATCTAAGTATAAAATATCACCACATAAACATATTGGAGGAATAAGGAATAAGATCCCTTTGATTGTGAGAGAGTGCAGAAAAAGGATAAAGATAATCTTAGAAGATTAGATGTTTCTGTTGATGCGAAAAGAACCAGACACAAAAGAGATGTCTGTTAACCAGGGAAAGACTGAGAAAATCATATTATATGAATATAATGTAATATTCTGATGTAAGAAATTATTAATATGAAGAATTCAGAGAATCTCAGGAAAATTTGTATGACCTCATTCAGTGACATGAGAACCAGGAGAAAAAATGTACATGAATGGGAGGGGGGCAAGATGGCAGAGTAAAGGCAGGGGTCACTTTAGCTCTCTCCCAAACCCCTTTAAAAATAACTCCAAACAAATTCTAGAGCAGCATAATCCTCAAGAAGATTGAGTAAAACAAATTTCCAATCCAGGATATCTTGGAAACAGCAGGAAAGGTGTATCACACCTGGAGGAGAGTGTAGCATAGTCTATCACAGGCATGCTAGTACAGCCCTGCCCCAGAAAACCAGGAGCAGGCCTTGGGAGTGACTGAATCAGTAGTGGTAGCAGCAGTGCCTGCATCCGGAGCCCTCAGCTTACAGGGGGTCGAACAACTGGTCAGAAAGAGATTGCAGAGGTCTTTTTGCTAGCACTGGGACAGGACTCTGATGCTTTGCCCATACTTAGATCCAGGTTACAGTCTTGGGGTGGCAGTTTCAGGGCAAAGATAAGTGCTAGCACAGCGAAGCTTGTGGCCACAGGAAGGGGGGCAGTCCTCACAGTTCCAGGACAGAAAAGAGTGTTTAAAAAATGGACTATGCCAAATGGTAAAAGAAGTTCAAAAAGCCAATGAGGAGAAGAATGCCAAATGGCTAAATGGGAAAGGAGGTCCAAAAGTTTACTGAAGAGAACGATTCATTAAAAACTAGAATGGAGCAAATGGAAGCTAATGATTTTATGAGAAATCAAGAAACAAAACCAAAAGAATGAAAAAAAATAGAAGACAATGTGAAATATCTCATTGGAAAAACAACTGACCTGGAAAACAGATCCAGGAGAGGGAATAAAATTATTAGATTACCTGAAAGCTATGATTTTTTTTTAAAAAAAGGCTAGACATCATCTTTCAAGAAATTATCAAGGAAAACTACCCTGATATTCTAGAACCAGAGGGTAAAATAGAAATTGAAAGAACCTACCAACCACCTCCTGAAAGAGATCCCAAAAGAAAAGCTCCCAGGAATAGTATAGCCAAATTCTGGAGTTCCCAGGTCAAGGAGAAAATTGAAGCTATTGTCAGCATAACACAATATTTAGCAGCTTCTACATTAAAGGATGAGAGGGCTTGGAATATGATATTACAGAGAGCAGCAGAGCTAGTATTACAACCAAGAATCACGTACCCAGCAAAACTGAGTATAACTCTTCAAGGGAAAAATGAATATTCAATGAGATAGTGGAATTTCAAGCATTCTTGAGAAAAGACCAGAGCTGAATAGAAAATTTGATTTTCCAATACAAGACTCAAGAGAAGCATAAAAAAATAAACAAGAAAGAGAAACTGTTAAACTGTTTACATTCCTGAATGGGAAGATGATATTTGTAACTCATAAGAACTTTCTTATTATTGGGGTAGTTAGAATGAGTACATATAGATAGAGGGCACAGGTGTGAGTTGAATATGAAGGGATGATATCTAAAAAATAAAATTAAGGGGTGAGAGAAAGGGAGAAAGAAAAAGAGAGAGATAAAATGGTGTAAATTATCTCACATAAAAGAGACAAGAAAAAGCTTTTACAGTGAAGGGGAAGAGTGGGCAGGTGAGGAGGAGTGAGTGAACCTTACACTCATCTGAATTGGCTCAAAAGAGGGAATAACATACACACTCAATTGGGCATAGAAATCTATCTTACCCTACAGCAAAGTGGGAGAGGAAGGGGATAAGAGAAGGGTTGGGAGACAGAAGGCAGGGCAGATTGGAGGAGGGGATAGTCAAAAGCAAAACACTTTTGATGCCGCGGGCCCACGTTGAGCGCCACTTGTTACGGGCTCCCGAAGCCTCGCACCTATACTCGGGGTTCCCCCCAAGCCCCAGGCCTTTGCCTAAGCAAAGGACCTGATCTCGCGGACAATGAATGGGGCGGGAGCCGAGAAGATGGTGAGTGACTCCATTTATTATTTCAGCAAGCAGCATTTTATATCTTTAGTGACATAGATACATTCTTTGGTTACGTGGGTGAAGGACAGGTAAAAATCAATATACTTGGGTGCTAGGACCGCCCCGACTCCGCCTACTCTCCTCCCCTTCTCTTCCCGCACTAACCCGATGCCCCCTGCGGTCAGGCAGTCCAGGCAAAGAACCGGAAACTCCACGTGCTCTGGCAATCCCAGAGAGCCGGAAGTTCCATGCGGTCAGGCAGGTCTGGGCAAAGACCTGGAATCGCTAGGGAGGCAACAAAGGCGAGACCCCTCCTCCTGGCTCCGCCCACATCTCAAAGCCCCGAGTTTATCTCAGCAGGCCCCTGGGCCTGGAGGTCCGAGGAGGACAGGGCTCAGCTCTAACGTGGCCCGAAACATTTTGAGAAGGGACAGGGGAAGAAGAAAGAGAGAAGAGAATAAACAGAGGAGGAATAGCATGGAGGGAAATAGTTAGCAATAGTAACTATGAAAAAATTTCAAACAATTTTCTCTGGTGAAGACCTCATTTCTCAAGCATATAGAGAACCAAGTCAAATTTATAGAAATAAGAGCCATTCCCCAATTGACAAATGATCAAATGATCAGTTTTCAAATAAAGTAATCAAAACTATCTATAGCCATATGAAAAAATACTCTCACTATTGATTAGAGAAATGCAAATTAAAACAATTCTGAGGTACTATTTCATAGCTAATAGATTGACTAATAGGAGAGCAAAGGTAAATGACAAATGTTACAGGGAATGTGGGAAAAATGAGACAATGCACTGTTGGTGAGGGTGTGAACTGATTCACCCATTCTGTAGAGCAATTTGGAACTATGCCCAAAGGCCATAAAACCATGCATACATTTTGACCTAGCAATACCACTACTAAGTCTGTATCTCAAAAGAGATTTAAAAAAAGAAAAAGGTATATATGTACAAAAATAATTGTAGTCTCGCTTTTCTGGTAGCAAAAAATTAGAAATTGAAGGGATGCCCATCAGTTAGGGAATGACTAAAGAAATTGTGGTATGTGATTTTGATGGAATACTATTTTACTATGACAAATGATAGGGGCAGCTAGGTGGCACAATGAATGGAGCACTGACCCTGGAGTCAGGAGGACCTGAGTGCAAATCTGGCTTCAGACACTTGACACTAGTTATGTGACCATGGACAAGTCTCTTGACCCCAATTGCCTTGCCTTTCTCATCCAAAGAAAGAATGATGAACAGGGTGGTGTCAGAAAAAAGTGGAAAAACTTACATAGGCAGATGCAAAGTGAAATATACTATGTACAAAGTAACAGCAATATTGTAAGATGATCAACTTCAAATAACTTAGCTATTCTCATCAATACAGTTGCTACATCCAAGGCAACACTGAAGGACAGGACTTATCATACTCTCGCTTCCCAGAGAAAGAACTGAGAGTGTCTGAATGCAGATTGAAGCACACTTTTTTTCTTACTTTATTTTTCTTGAGGTGATTTTTTTTGTCTATATTTTCTTTCACAACATGACTATCATGGAAGTTTTTCTCCTGACTACACATGTATAACCAATATCATATTGCTTGCCTTCTCAATGGGGGTTAGAAGAGGGAGGAAGAGAGAGAATTTGGAACTCCAAGTTTTAAAAATGAATATGAAAAATTGTTTTTTAAATGTAACTGGGGAAAAAGTAGAATACTAAATTAAAAAAAAGAAAATGTACATAATGACCATGTTCATGTAAAGAAAAACAACTTGGGAAAAGTTCAGAACTCTGATCAATGTAGTGATCAAACATGACTTTAGAAGTCCTATGATTAACCATATACCTCCTACTTCCTGGAAGAGGTGATGAGCAAGAGGTGCAAAATGAGACATACATTTTCAGACATTGCCACAGTGTTGATTTATTTTGCTTCACTGTGCTTATTATGTACTAATGATCCTGAAGAGATGGGCTGAACACTTCCATAGTGTTCTCAACAGACCATCATTAATTAATGCTGAAGCCATTGACCATTTACCTCAGGTTGAAGTCAATCCCACCGTACCTGAAGCTCCAACTGAAGAAGAGATTTTTGAATGCCATTAGGCCCCTCTCATGTGACAAAACACCTGGTGCTGATTCTATTCCAGCTGCTATTTACATGGAAGGGGGTCCACTGATCATACAAAAGCTGACTGAAACTTTCCAGATTATATGTCAAGAGGAGGTTATCCTCCAGGAGTTCAAGGATGCCTCCATTGTCCATCTCTATAAAGGTAAAGGAAATAGATTGTCCTGTGACAATCACAGGGGGAGTCTCTCTGTTAGTCATTGCTGGCAAGATTCTTGCCAGAGTCTTCCTTAATAGGCTTATGCTTCACCTAGAAGATGGTCATCTACCTGGAGCCAGTGTGGCTTCAGAAAGGGCCAAGGAATAGTCAATATGGCATTTGCTGCCTAACAACTCCAGTAGAAATGCCAGGAGCAGAACAAAGGTCTGTATACAATGTTTTTAGATCTGACCAAGGCCTTTGATAATGTTAGTTGTGAGGGCTTATGGAATATTATGTCAAAATTTGGTTGCACGGAGAAGTTCACCAGCATTGTACATCAATTTAATGATGGCATGGTTGCCTGGGTTCTAAACAATGGACAATGTTCTCGTGCCTTCCCAGTCACCAATGGAATGAAACAAGGCTGTGTGCTTGCTTCCATGCTTTTTAGCATGATGTTTGCAGCCACGTTGTCAAATGCTTTCAATGAGGATGAACACGGCATCAAGGTCAGCCACTGCACTGATGGTAAATTCTTCAACATGAAAAGGCTACAAGCCAAGACTAAAGTGGAGGGAGTGTTGGTGCATGATTTTCTGTTTGCAGATGATTGTGCACTAAATGCAGCCACTGAAGCTGAGATGCAATGAAGTATGGATCAATTCTCTGCTGCTTGTGCTAATTTTGGCCTAACAATTAACATCAAGAAAACACAGGTGCTCTGTCAGCCACCACCACACCATCCACATGTGGAACCATAAGTTATAGCTAATGGAGAAGTTTTGAATGCTGTGGATAAGTTCATTTACCTTGGTAGTGTACTTTCCAGGAATGTACACATTGATAATGAGGTTGAGGCATGCATCTCCAGAGCTAGCTCAGTGTTTGGCAGGCTCCAAAGGAAAGTATGGGAGAGAAGAAGTATTAGTCTGATTACCAAACCGCAGGTCTACAGAGCCGTTGTGATGATCTCATTGTTGAATGCCTTTGAAACCTGGACAGCCTCCCAGTGCCATGCCAGGAAACTGAATAACTTCCATTTGAATTGTTTTAGGAAGATTCTGAAGATCACCTGGCAGGATAAGGTATCAGACAATGAGATCAAGCATTCAAACTCTGCTTCAGAGAGAGCACCTCAGATGGGCTGGCCACATTGTTTGAATGCAACATACGCTTGCCAAAAAGACTATTTTATGGAGAACTCACATAGGGCCAGAATTCACGTGGTGGTTTAGAAGAAGTGATACATGTACACTCTCAAGGTCTGTCTCAGGAACTTTGGAATTGATTGTGTGACATGGAAAACATTGGCACAGGACCACTCACCATGACATTCCCACATCAGTGTGTTGGTAAGCAAAATGGGCTCTTAGCACTCAGTTCAACCAAGTGCCCTTGAAGAGTTTGGCTTTTGTTTCCTTTGATTAATTCAGTGTATTTCATTGAGTCTTACTAGGTGCTAAGCCCCAGGCCCAAACCCCTATTAGGTGCTAAGCCTGTATGGGTGTGAAGTTCCCAGGGTTCTAAGGGGAGGTGCTAACTCAAGAGCCAGCGTAGGAGCCTAAGTTCTGGTCATTCAGATGACGTTTGATGATGTCTGAAACACCACAAGAAGAGAAGAACAGAGTCATTTGCGCAGGGCTCTCACTCTTGGTGGTGCACACTGATGGGGACACTCAGGGCAGCTGTAGCTAAGAGCCCCTCCACCTTGTAACCCGGATGTTGGGACTTTGTTAAATTCTGGTAACTATGTATTGGGATTTGAATCAGACAAGGTCTGTCTGTCGATGTTTGCAATTTTTTTGTATTTGTTCCAAAGTTCAGGGTGCTGGCTTTTTCCTCTGAACTAAGTTAATATTATTTGTATGCTAAATTAAAGTAAACTTATCAACCCCTTAACATTGCTTTCCTTAGTAAAGCAGATCAAAAGAACCTGGGCTTTTGCAGCGTGCTGGTAGCTTGCTTGTTGTTGGGCTTGTGTTGGTCCTTCATCCCCACAACAGCTACTAGCTGGATTGTTGAAACAATCAGAGAAGGTGCTGTACTCTATGAGCAAAGCAGAATTGAAACAGCTCAAAGGAAATGCAGGATGCGCAAGTTTGGAGTATCCACCCCAAATGTTCACATGGACTATTTGTGCCCAAGTTGTGGTAGAGCATTCCAAGCTTCTATTAGTCTGATCAGCCACAGTCAGACACAATGAATCTTAACTAAAGCTTAGTGATGTCATTTTGGTCCTCTTAGAGAATGAAGGACAACAACCATATTATACTCATGACTTGACTGTACTTACTATGCTTATGATCTATACTTATCATACTTGTGCTTGATTTATACAAAGCACTGGAGTTCGTTGTGGGTTTCTATTGCGAAAGATAAGTTAGTGAGCAGTGTTAGGGATAAAAAAAGAAAAAGAAAAAAAGAATATAAAGAGATCAATAAAATACATTGAATAACCCCCCCCCCCCCACCAAAGTTCAGAAAGGCCAAAGAAAAGACAACCTTTGTAATTACTTTACTAAATTTAAAAAATTCATATAACAGAAAATGAACGTGGATTATGTGAACACCCATTTTGTTGCTTTTCTTTTTGTACATTGAAATTTATCTTTTGATGATTTCAAAGTTTCTATTAATTTTTTTAAAGACAGAAAAAACACTGGGAAAAAATCTTTATGAATATAAAATGAGCAGTTATCTGAAAAACATCTGGGGATTTTAGTAGATGATAAACTCATTAAGAGGCACCCATGTGCAATGGTGTGCTGGAACTATCTCATATTGGCTCAAGAGAGCCAACTGTTACATTTTCAGGAACATTTACATTTCAGAAATTGCAAATGCTACAAATGCTTACTTTATTGTTTTGTTGATTGTCTAGATTTATGGAGTGATGGGTAAAATATGAAGATTACATTGAAAAGTGCCATATACACATGTTCCCCCCACAGAACTGGTTGTTAAACATTTACCAGCATTCTGCTGCTTATATGACATGACATCAATTAAGCTAAATTAATATTAGGCTGCCATAAGGAAGGCATAGTTTCCAGATCTACAAAGGTGATAATATTGTTATATTCTATCTTGGTCAGACTGCAACTGCAGCATTATTGTCAATTCAGAGTAACACATTACAAGAAGTAAATTTATAAACTAGAGAACAACCAAAGAAGGACAACCAGAATGGTGAAAGGCCCCAAAATCATGCTATGTAAGAATCAGTTAAAGAAACAGGACAGTAAACTGTTGGGTTCTCTCACCCCTGGTAGTCCTTGACCAGCAAGGACCTGTCTCAGTACGCAATGATTGAAGTGGGTGCCAAGGATGGAAGGAACTCTGTTTATTGTTTCAGCAAGCAGGATTTTTAAACAGTACTAGCCTTCGTTACTGGGTGCAAGCGAGCTCGTGCACGATCCTCTAAGCCTATCAGAAGCCCCAGGGCCATGCATCACAGCTCGTGGACAACTCGTGTCCAGTCCTTATTTGGAAAGGAGCATGTGCTGTTCACAGCCTGCCTTATCAGAGGAGGAGGACCCGAGCCAGACTGTGTAGCCCCAGATAATTCCTGTTTCCCATGGGACCTCAACTCCCAAGCTTATCAGGCTCTCAAGAGTCCCTTACAATTCCCCCTTTTTGTTTTTGTGCCAAGAGTCAACTCGTACTGAATCAGTGGCTGTGTACAGGGCCCCAAGACACATCCTCAGCGCTAAAGGAGTGCAACAACATAGCAGAAGGGCAAGGCCCCCCACAATGGCCATAGTCTCTAAAACATGAGTAAGTCAGTTGGGTGTTAAATAGGTCTTAATATGACTCAGAAAGTCGTCTAAAACACTGTCGGGTTGTAAGTTCTCATGTGCTACTTTTTCTTCCTCAGCGGTCAATTACAACAACTGGGTAATTTCTGCTGTAATGTTCTGATTATGAAATAAGGCTTAAACATAGCATTCATTATCGTAAGGACACAAGGTAGACAAAAACTTATTATGACCAAACAAAGAACATAAGGTACCATATGGAAAATAGTCAATAATACATTATGAAATGGGTAAATGTTTTGAAAATATCAATAATTTATACTATAGAAATGTAATGATGCCCTAAACATTATTACGTATGTAAAATTTGACCTACTCATTTCAGTCTAGGTAAATATATTTCTAAACCAAATATGACAGTTTAAAATTATCAAATTTTCATCACATCTTTAAAAGCCCCCAATTCACATATATCAAACTTAGATTAATGACATCAATTGCATTCCAGGTTATCACATGTAGGAATTGTTGATCCTATTACTTCTGGCATTTCTATGTTAATACATTAATATATAAATACATGCATAACATATATCAATACATTAATATCTTTAATACACTTTATTTATTTAGCTATATATTCTTCAGTACCCACTACCTTTGACCCAAGTATTGGGAATATTTGCCTGGACATGAATGAACTTATAAAAGAAAAGAAAAACTTTATTTGCACCCCGCTTTCTCCAAGCTTCATCTTATGCATACTGGCAATTAACAAAATGCCTAAAAGGATTTTGAGGGGGAAGGGGTGCAGGCACTTCTCTTCAAAAAAAAAACCTTTTGGACTCTTAGATAAGATAAAAGGGAGTGGTCCTTAAGAGCACATGGGTTTGCAACTCCCCCATTCATTCTTTATACCAAGCTAAAATATTTATCAGTTTCCGCTTCAGCCTGCTGCCTCTGATAAAGGGAAAAATCCCTTTCAATTTTCTAAGGGCTCCTCCCTAGGTGGGGCCTGGCAGCCCCTTGACAGCAGGAGCCTACCTTTCTAAGCACTAGCTAACCAGCCCTATTTTCCAATCAGGTTACAAGTTTCTTTAGGTTCAGCTCCTAATTGACACACCCAGTCTTCTAAGGTAGAGTGGGGGGAGGGGGTGGCCAAGAGCACATGGACCCAGAGCCACGTGGACTCAGCTGCAGTTTCTGCCCCCACACCTAAATTCCTTTATACAAGTTTCTCACTCTTTCCCAAATTTTACTTTAGCTTAGTGAATTTTATTAGAACACATTTCACTTAAATTTAAGGGAAAAGTTCCCGCTTTCTTTCTTATCTCTCTTCCCATCCCAAATTGGCCAGATCTGGAATGGAAGGAGAATGAAAGAGCATTTTTTAAGGGAAAAGTTCCCAGTTTCTTTCTTATCTCTCTTCACATCCAAATTGGCCAGATTTGGAATGAAGAGAGAAAGAAAGAGCATTATTTCCAACAATTTTCAAAAAGTTTTCAAACCTAATTACTTTCAACACCTCTGATCACAATGTAAAATGAAAAAACCATTAAACAAGAAGACATTTTTCTCTCAAGAGATGATGGACATTACAGGGTGTCAGATTATACACTCCACACAGAAACGCAGATACAGAACACAGACACAGAGACAAAAACACAGAGAGGATTTTGTGAATCCTGCACACAAAGTGCTTGGCCCTCTGATGTAATGGAGCCAGTTGCTGTGCTTTATTGGGGTCGGAGCCAGGTGCTGTGCTTTATTGGGGTCGTGGAGACTCTGCTTTTAAGATGATCTGGGGCAGATCCCCGGTTGGTCTCTTCCAGTTGTTTAAGAGACATCTTTCTCTTACTAGCTTCTTCAGAACTTTCATACAATGTATTTTATGTTCCCAAATGCATGGATTGGATTTATATTGAGGAGTTGGGGGAGGGGCCGAAGGAGACTTCATTCTTTCCTCCGGATCATATTCTAAGTTGCCTTTTTCTGGTATCTTGTCCTTAGAGTCTGCCAAGTGTGCAAGTTCCTCCTCTTGCTCTGTTCCAGTAGCCACATCTGTCTGTAAAACTTTTGAGGAACTTCAGTGTATATAGTGTTTGATGTAGCTCCTGTTGTGGTGTGGTGCCCCTAACTTTTCTCAAATGAATTGTGCATCCTCGCTTCATGCTAATCTTGTGAAGTATTCTACAGAATGTCTCTAAGTCCTTAGAGTCTGTGAAGGATGCAGACTGCCCCATTGGTAAGGCTTTCTTTTAACCTTACCTCCTCCGAAGTCTTATCCGGCTCTCTGACCTTGCTTCGGGTTGTGTCCCTCCGGCTGTCTCTCCCGGGCGAGTTGAGTATTGTTGTCCTCTGTGATTGGCTCGGCTGCGTGCTAGCCTACGAGATTCTTCCCTCTATGCGTCAGAGGGGCCTCATGGGGTGTAGGGTCCTCTCCTCGAGCCCCACGTTTGGGCGCCATTTGTTGGGGGCCCTCACTCCCGTCCTTGACCAGCAAGGACCTGTCTCGGTATGCAATGATTGAGGCAGGAGCCAAGGATGGAAAGAACTCCATTTATTGTTTCAGCAAGCAGGATTTTTAAACAGTACTAGCCTTCATTACTGTGTGCAAGCAAGCTCGTGCACAATCCTCTAAGCCTGTCATAAGACCCAGGGCCATGCATCACAGCTCGTGGACAACTCGTGTCCAGTCCTTATTTGGAAGGGGGAATGTGCTGTTCACAGCCTGCCTTATCAGAGGAGGAGGACCCGAGCCAGACTGTGTAGCCCCAGATAATTCCTGTTTCCCATGGGACCTCAACTCCCAAGCTTATCAGGCTCTCAAGAGCCCCTTACAGTAAACCTGAACAACAAATGATTTGGGTAGGGAGAAGGGAAGTCTCATGGACTGAGAGCTAAAAGGAACCTTATCGATCACCTAATCTTAACCTTTGGTATTTTATAAATGATAAGCATTTTTATAGCACCTACTGTGTGTTTGATCCTCACAATAGTGCTACAGAATAGGTACTCCTCGTTTTTACAGTTGGGGAAACTGAGGTTAAGTGATTTGTCCAGGGTCCCACAGCTAGTGTCTGAGTTCATATTTGAACTCAGGTCTTCCTGATTCAAGACCCAGTGCTCTATCTGATGAGGTTAGGGAAACACATGGTTTTAGGGGTGCTTGAGACCCCAAAATACCAATACACTGGGTCCTGCTCAAATGAATTCGACTCAAGCCTTCTCACAGTCAAAGAAAAACAAAGTTTATTACAGATTCACCAAAATAAATCTTAAGAAATCTCACCATTTCTGACACTTGTTTTCAGAAGCAGGCCAGATTCAATCTGTGGTAGATTAAATCTGAGCACCTTCAAGGACGCAAGATGGAATTTATATACAGAGAGATTGTGGGAGGGATCTAGGGTGGTCCTGGGGGGATGGGAGGAGGGGTTTAGGGAAGGCCTTGAGGAGGAGTCTAAGGAGGAGCTTGATGGGACTGAGGTGAGGTCAGACTCCAGGAACCAAGAGAATGGGCTTAAGGGTGGGAAGCAGCTTAAGGCTACCTGGAGATAACAGATAATGTAGGGTTAGGCTAGTTTAAGGGTAACAGATTTAGGCATAGACATTTTGATAGGATTGAGGATGGAAACTAGCCAGACAATGGAGGGTTAGGCTAGGTTAAGAGTAAACTAGAGATTTGGGCCTAGGATAATGAAAGGCTTATGGCCTCAGGCAAAAGCCTCATCAAGTGGGAAGATTCAAGGAGGGCTCCCACAGTCTAAACCCCATCATATTGACTCTGCCACTTACCTGCTTCTAATATTGAAAATGAGTGAATTGTAAATTGTCCAAGGTCACAGAGGAGGTAGAGACAAACCCAGTTCTCCTGACTCAAAAATAAGCACTTGTTCTTAGAACATTGTGCCATACTGCTACTTCAAGATATCCTAAGCTATCAAATGATAGCAATCCATATGTTTAAGATTATGTCACATAGAATACAGAATTGACTTTCTATTCCAAAGGGAAGTTATGGGTGGACCTCCTCTTTTGAATATGTCCCTCCCTCTAATCTGCATATGGAAGAAGAAGATTTGGGTGGGTTGAGGGGAAAGTGTAATGATTATTGGTAGTTTCAAAGTACTTAGTGGAGGTGCACTTTCAAAGCTAGAGTAAACAAGTTTCTAGCAATGTACTTACTTTTAATAATCAGCAGACCGTTTTTGAGATGGCATCATAAACACAATAATTTTTAAAAGCCCTCCCCCAATAAACTTGTAACACATTCTCCCACAACTGCACAAAAGCATCAGTGGAATGAATGGGCACACACATAGAGTACGTGAGTAGGATCTAATACTGGGATACAGTGAAGAGTTACAGCATAGGCAATTTATAATCCAGAACTTCAGGGCTCCACTGGTCTTTTCTTTCATATAGTGACCTTATGCCACTTCCCCTGAGTACATTGTCTCTACTAGTAAGTTGCTCAGTTGGGCTCCCTGAGCATATTTGTTTCTGCAACTCAGTCCCAATGCTCAGGACTCCATGTCTGCATGACTTACAAAGGTCACAGTTCTCTGAGTTACCTCTTGGGCATGCTTCCTTCTGGGTGTGGTATCTCCTACTTTCCATTTATTCTTCTATTAGACATCCTTTGGCCTATGGTATAGAAGAAAAGAGAAGGAAATTTGCCCTTTCTCATCCCTTGACGGTTGAGTTTTAATTCTTTTTCTTATATATATATTTTTCCTGTTCAAAGCCTTATTGTTTTAAAATTCTATGTTTTTCACAATACAGTATTTTGTTGCTTAAAGGAACTTTATATAGTTAATAAGTGCTTTTTTGTCCTGAAACTCAACCACGATTTCAAATTCTTGAATATAATTTTTTCAAAATATATTAACACAAGAAATCTGTTATTGGGAATGTTCATGTGTTTACGCTTAAAACTGTCAATGGCAGAGATTCTTCCCTTCATAATCTATATGATTAATCAAAAGTACTTCATAGATTATTGATTACCTGTGGTGGATCTTAAAATCAGTCACTCTAATTGAAAGGTACCTTTGTATCTTCCTTCAGACATAAAAAACATTTTAAAAAATGAAACAGGTTGTGATAGTTATATACATGGGCAAGCACATGTCTAGAAAATTATATGAGTATCTGAATGCAATCTGCCCCTTATAAAATAGTTTAAATAAATTATATGTATTATAAAGAATGCGTTGAAAGGAAATATCTGATCATAATTTTGGAAAAGGAAAATGCTGGTACAACATTTAGCATCTATGTTTGAATTAATGTAATTTGGCAATTAATTGTCCTTGAAAAAAATGAACTAATTTGATACACATTTCTAGGGCTATCTGTGTAAAAAACTGTAATTCAGCTGAAGGTTTTGATGATTTCTTTTTACTTTGTGCATCAACAGGGTATATTGTTATAATGGCTTCTGTCCAAATGGTTATTTTAATGGTTATTTTTTGGGCACTCTTGGCTCAGAGTGAATGTACTAGTAATAGTAACTATTTCTCTTTTGACCAGCAATCCTAAGAGTCTTACCCTCTCAATTTGATTTTTTTTAATTAAAGGGGCCATCCTTTGACTCAATTCTTAATGAGGCCTATTCACTGAATGGGTCTTGCCTCACTCAAAGTGAGAACTTGAAAAAACCTTAGCTTAAAAGGACCAAGGTCTCCACTGCATCCTGGGCCATTTCCAGTGGTCCTGATGAATATTTGGCCATTGGACCCAGATGGCTGTGGAAGAGAAAGTGAGGCTGGTGACTTAGCACACCCCTTCTTCACTCAATCAAAGTCAATTGAAAGTTATGTCATCATCTCCCTGATGTCATGGTCCTCTACAAGAACAAAAGACAAACCACAATCTATATCAAAAATATGGTCAGTATTTTTGGAGGGCTAGAATAATTTCACTTCAAGAACTGGATTCTTCTTTCATATTGTTTTTCCCCTCTATTAATAGAGGTCACACTACTCAGAGTCATCTCTGGCTTCAATTAACGCATAAAGAGTGTCTCATTTTTTTTAGGGCATGGCTGATCCTTTGTCATCCAATAGATTGATTCCTTCTAATGCCATCAGTTTTGATGGGAAGATTTCTTCACACCTTGGAAAGGAATAACATTATAAAACCTTCTTTCTACTTAAGACCTTAAAACATAATTTGTTATATGTTTGATACTT
This sequence comes from Trichosurus vulpecula, assembly GCF_011100635.1. Taxonomy (NCBI): domain Eukaryota; kingdom Metazoa; phylum Chordata; class Mammalia; order Diprotodontia; family Phalangeridae; genus Trichosurus; species Trichosurus vulpecula. The sequence continues at coordinate 284,821,264 of NC_050577.1, forward strand.
GCCCCTTATATAGATATTTCATCAACTGGACTGGGAGAGCAGGTGGGAATCAATTGTGCTGATTAACTCATTCCTCTTCTCCCCAACTCCAGATTAAGGAGGAGGGCCCAGGAAATTTCTAGCCATTAGAGAAAAGTAGGTGATTCCCCCTATTAAGAGGGAAGTAGGTGATTCCCCCTATTAAGAGGGAAGTAGGTGACTGCCTACTTCATTATATGATTTCTTTTTTCTCTGGGTCTTTTGACTTCTGGCAATTTGTGAACCAGACATAGTAATTCCTTCTTTCCTTCCCTCCTTCCTTCCTTCCTTCCTTCCCTCCTTCCTTCCTTCCCTCCTTCCTTCCTTCCTTCTGTTGTACCAGAAGTGAGTGAGACACTCCACAGAGTATAAGTTTTAAATGGAGAATTTATTAGCCAGCGTCCATTTTAGGGGCAATTAGCCCAAATGAAAAATGGCCCCGTTTTGAGGTGAAGGTGTGGGTTATATAGGAGATTTACATGCCAGGTCACAGGGTGGTCTGGGGGTACAGGAACAAAGGTTCTGACAAATCTATTGACATTCCTTGGAGGAGTCACAGAGCCCCAGGAACGTTTGCTAGACTCCAAAAGGTCTGAGTCCACTCTTTATTCTGCAAACTGGGGTTTGTAGTTAGGGGCTGGGGGCAGGGTTTTTCTAGCAATAGCTGGCTACTCAGGTATCACATTTCCCACTTTTTTTATGGAACTATTCAAATCTTTGAAAAAGGAATGACTTGATCCAGAGCACCTGAGGTTTGGGCCACTAAGACAGGGACAGAATTCACATGAAAACGAATAAGGTTGGAGATATGAGAAAGTAATCAGGACCCTATAGTTACGGCAGGATCAATAAAATGAGGGGGCAGCCAAAACGCTAGCAGGGTGGTGAGCCAGGGGAACATTGGTCCCCTGAAAATCACTCAATGTCAGCTTAGGCTGGTGCCAGGTGAAGAGTTTGCAGTAAAAATTCCCTAAATGCATCTTGTAAAGCAGGGGTTTGGGAAGTAACTGAAGGCATGCATATAGTAACAATAGAGGGCAAGGCTCAGGTAGAAATTCAGAAGCTTCTTCAATTAGAGTGGCTATAGCAGCCAGGGAGTCTAATTGTTTTTTTTAAAACAGGCAACTGGCTTATGCAACTAAGGACTATGTTAGAACTCCCAAAGCCTTTGCTCTCCCTATACCAAGCGAAAAGTCTGTAAAGACAAGAGTGTTTACAAGGGTCAGTTAAAGTATATACCTGTAAAATATTAAGCAAGGTGCTCCTCTCAGGATTAGGGTCTCATCCCTTAATGGCTAACAGGGGAAAGAATGTCCTTAAGTCAGTCTGATCTGGCCTTGTCAACAGAGGTAGGGGTATTTCCTGAGCAAAGTTTAGAGAACAAAGAAGCCTAGGTCCTGGATCTTCTTCCAGTTACTCATTAATTCAGGCTCTGGGTCTGGTTGAAATTAAAAATGATACAAAATGGTATAAAACATTCCACATTTCCCCCTTTTGGTCAAAGGAAAACTGAAAGTTTCGCCTTAAGACCAATTAAGGTATGGAAAAAACTCTATCTTCCTCATGGGTGAAGTTCTAAAATCTCTATCTAGTTGGAGTCAGGTTTTTTTTCCTTTTTGTGTTTGGACATCCCGAGGGATGGGCAGAAATTATAAACTAATTGTAAACAAGCAGAGGGAGCATAATAGCTAAAAATACTGAAAATATAGGAAAAACAGTCTTGGGAATGCAAGGACTCAGAAAAAGGGAGCTGTCCTTCGTGCAGGTACTGGTCCAGAGTCTCAGGAGGGGCTGCCTGTGTCTGATGATGTCCCCTTCAGGCTCTTTGAAACCACAGGGCAAAGTCTCCTATAGGCTCAGATGTCCACTCCTCAGATGGGGCTCCCAGAATGCATGTGATTTGATGATTGAGAGAAAAAGCACAACAAAAATCCCAGCCACGCAGGGCTAAGTTCAAACAAATACAATAAGTAGTTCAGTATCCCAGCCACACAGGGCTGAGTTCAAACAAATACAATAAAGTTTGCCCATAATTCACAAAACTGCACAATTATATTGAGTCAGGTACAGACCAAATTACTTAGATGATTCACAATAGAGGGGAGATTTGCATGTCACATGTTTTACATTTACACATTAGATAACCAAGAAAACTTAAACATGAACCATACAAAGTAATGCAATCATTATTAACAATGCTGACATTAAATTCCTAGTAGTACAGTACATATAACATCATAAATCTTTTAGCCATGCCATGCGTTTTGATGGCATTTACAAATAATCCACAAACCATTCCTAACAAAACTAAAAGTTTCTGATTTAATTCCAGCACTTAATTGCACATTTTGTATACAAAGTAACTTTAAATTACAGTTACATATTCACAATGTCCATTCAAAGTAGCATTTGTAAATCCCAGATGCCTGATTGTAGTTACTTGGTCCCTTGATAGTAAAGGAGAGTTCTGCTTCTCTGGTTCAGATCTAGTAATTCTCAGACAATTCTAACTTAATATAACTTGCAGATACTTTACAAAGGAGATATATTTTATATACAATTTTCTTGTGCTAGCATCCAAATTTAAGATCTTATTACTGAAACATACTTATCAGCTCGAATTTCCAGAATTGATAAATTTTGGAGCCAATCATACACATCTGTATATAATTCTTAGGGGAATCAATCTGATCATGTTATTTCCCTCAAAAAAATGCTATCCTATTTGATTAGACATTCTATCACATTACATCTTTGCCTTATTGCTTTGTCTAATCATTTCCCCCTTTTGGAGGATGTTATCTCTATATTATCTCAATGTTTTATTTGGCCATGAACATAGGTTAAAATTGTAAGCTATTCATACCTATATCCTATTATAATAACTCAGAGATATTTCAATATTCATCTATTACCTAACAGATTTAGCATGGTGCTTACAAAACTTCTCGATAATATAAATTTGCTATGAAAGAAAAGAAGGACAATGTCATATATCTTAACAGAAGGAAAGAACTTCCTTAGCTCTGTTTAATTCCAGGCGTGAGTTGTATCTGATAGCCAATCATATAGTCACCAGGTGCTGAAAGCAGGGCTTAGGAGTAACCAGGTGGGGACTTTCCTTTTCAGAAAGGAAATAGCAGAATTGGGAAATAGAGTCAGGAAGATCCTACCTAGGCCGTGTCCAAGGTCATCTTCGAAACTTTCCCAGGCACAGACATCCACCTTTAAAGTTCTCAGCTTGTAATACCTGCCATACTACTGGCTTCATGTGACCTATTCCTGTAATCAGAGCTTAAAACAGTATTAAATTGTAGTCCCATAAAATGTTAAACAGCAAATAAATATCCTTCAGATGAGACTGCCCAAATTTCATTGAGCTAGTAGTTATCAATTTCTATTTTGCCCTGTTGCTTTAGAATATCAGGGCAGTTCTCCTTGATAATTTCTTGAAAGATGATATCTAGGCTCTTTTTTTGATCATGGCTTTCAGGTAATCCAATAATTTTTAAATTATCTCTCCTGGATTTATTTTCCAGGTCAGTGGTTTTTCCAATGAGATATTTCACATTATCTTCCATTTTTTCATTCCTTTGGTTCTCTTTTATAATGTCTTGATTTCTCATAAAATCACTGGCTTCCACTTGCTCCAATCTAATTTTTAAAGTAGTATTTTCTTCAGTGGTCTTTTGGACCTCCTTTTCCATTTGGCTAATTCTGCCTTTCAAGGCATTCTTCTCCTCATTGGCTTTTTGGAGCTCTTTTGCCATTTGAGTTAGTCTGTTTTTTAAGGTGTTGTTTTCTTCAGTGTATTTTTCAGTATTTTTTTGGGTCTCCTTTAGCAAGTCATTGACTTGTTTTTCATGGTTTTCTCGTATCCTTCTCATTTCTCTTCCCAATTTTTCCTCTACTTCTCTAACTTGCTTTTCCAAATCCTTTTTGAGCTCTTCCATGGCCTGGGACCAGTTCATGTTTTTCTTGGAGGCTGTTGGTGTAGGCTCTTGCACTTTATTGACTTCTTTAGGCTGTATGTTTTGGTCTTCTTTCTCAGCAAAGAAAGAATGCAAAGTCTGAGACTGAATCTCGGTGCGTTTTCGCTGCCTGGCCATATTCCCAGCCAACTAACTTGACCTTTGAGTTTTTCAGTGGGGTATGACTGCTTTTAGACTAGAGGGTTCTATGTTCCACATTTGGGGGGGAGGTGCCAGCTCTGCCACACCAGCACTGCTCCTTACCCAACCCCCAACCCGGACTGGGCTTAGATCTTCATCAGGCTGTGCACTCCTGCTCTGATCCGCCACTTAATTCCTCCCACCAAGTGGGCCTGGAGCCGGAAGTAACAACAGCTGTAGCTGCCCCACCTCCACTGCCCCCGGGGCTGGAAGCCGAACCGCGAACTCTTTCGACTTCTGCAGCTTTTCCCCCAACCTTCTCCGCAGTCTTTGGTGTTTGTGGGTTAAGGAGTCTGGTAACTGCCGCAGCTCACATATTCAGGGCGCTAGGGCCCCCTCTGCCCGGCTTCTGTTCTGGATGGTCCACGCCACTCAGGCTGGGCTCTGCTCCACTCCGTTCCCAGCTCCCAGCTCCGTGTGGAATAGACCTCACCCAGAGACCATCCAGGCTGTCCTGGGCTGGAGCCCTGCTTCCCTCTGCTGTTTTGTGGGTTCTGCCATTCTAGAATTGGTTCAGAGCCATTTTTTATAAGTTTTTGGAGGGACTCGGTACGGAGCTCACAGTAGTTCCTGCTTACCAGCTGCCATCTTGGCTCCGCCCCGAGCTAGTAATTATCAAATCAAGCTACATAACTTTTCCATCTTCTAAATACTTCCTCACACTCATTCCCAACTTACTTAAACCTTCTAAAACTATCATTCTTGGAACAGGAGAGGCTTAGCTAACTCCCATTTGTCCCAAACTTTCTTATCTGCCTTTCCTATTTTCCCTGAAACCTTAATTTACCTTTCCAAATCTTTCAAATACATTACTCAGTCTTCCTTTACATTTCAACCATAAGACAAAACCACTCATAAGTTAGTACTTTTTACTGACATAACTGTGTATACTGGAATCCTATTCCAGCTTCTTAAACAAACAAAAGAGGTTAATGACTGACCTCACAAGTTGATGGATTTGTCCCTGTTGACTCATTCTGGAGGAAAAAGGAACACTTCATTATACACATTGTTAAGCTCTAACTCTCACTTAAAATCACAAAAACATTTTCCAAAGCACTTCTAGAATTGTTTCCCTAAACTGAAGATGTCTCTGATTTAGTCACAGTAATTAATTACACTATTTGTGTCAATATCTAATTGCTCTTATACCACTTCATAACATCTAAGAACTCTATTTCACATAAATACAATATAACTTTAAAATCCCAGCCTTAGTGTATGGGATAATGATTCAACCTTCATTTGTAAACAATATTGTCTCATAAAACATCTTTTCCATTTTTTTCCAAATTATTCTCATTAACACTTTAGAAACCATATTATCTTTCATTTGGCTATACAAGAGCACCAATATAACCAGTCATTTGATTAAAACAACAAGATTTCACATATTTGCATTTATCCAATTTCCCATTTTTAAAAAAACCAACTTCTTTCACAATGGTAACAGACTCTGGCAGATAACTACCCTTTTGTCACTACCTGCTTATTTCTGATTAAAGAGATCTGCCATCTCATCTCCCCCTGAGGGTGGGTTCTTTTCCATCAGATGGCAAGCTTCACTAATAAGAGCTGTATCCTTAAGACCCACATCCTCAAAACCTAATCTTATCCTACAACCAATTAGCTTACAGGTGGAAATTCAGCAGGCCTTCTGAAAATCATACAAAAAGATTTTACAGAGCATTTTAAAAGTATTTTCCCTTCTTTAAAACAGTTTAAAATTTATCCTGATATAAACAGGGATTATCACTAAACTTTCATGAAGAAAATTATTTGGACAGCTCTAAAATGAGATGAGTCTCCTTCTTAAAGCAAAATAACCTTTAAACATTTGGATTCATTCACAAATTAGTCCATAAACCTCCAGATTAACATAAATACATCTTTAGATGATACAGGCTTGAAAATCACACTCCTATATTTTCAAAGTATTATAACAACTGAATTCTTTGTTATTATAGAATTTCTAGATATCACAAAATTCTTTAGTCAAAAAGATGTTGTAATGGGAATAACACTTAGTTTCTATACATTATATACCCAATTAAATTAGCTTTATTACAATAACAAAGTTTACCAGGACCTTTAAAATACTTTTTCATAGGAATTCCTCTTGAATGGGACAGATGAGAGATGGTAGGTGAAGACTTAGCAGAAAAGAAGAAACACATAAAAAAAACTATGTATTTCTTCCTTTCACACACAAATTTGTAAAGGCTAAGGGATTATAGATAAGATATTCGGATCTGTGTAAAATGTGAGGGCCAAGTTGCTATCAGTCTCCTTCCTGCAGTCTCCTCAGAATTAGCATGATAACTCAAGGGAAGGATCACCGCGATTTGCATTCAACAAGGATGAAAGAATTGGCCCCTTCCTCCTCTCTCTTTTCGTGTCTCCCCCTAGACCTCTGGACACCACTTGAGGAAAGCATGAATGGTTTTTCCTAGTTCTTGGTCTAGTTCCTTTTAATTTCTAAGGCCCAAAACTTAGCATTGTAAAAGAAACGATCATTGTCTACAAAGCCACATCCTGAACTGACAGAGATCACAAAAAAACCCCAGAAGGCCTCTGCACAAATTGCTGACTTATAGCAAAAACAATTTCAATTGGACTTCCTTTTAAATAAAGACAAAACTTGAAAGTTTATAATTTCTTAGGTTACAGCAATTGTCCAACTTCTTAACCTAATGCAACTTTAAGCCCTAAACATTATTGTGTGTGTAAAGCTTGAACTGCTCATTTCTGTCTAGGTAAATACATTTCTAAACCAAATATGACAGTTTAAAATTACCAAATTTTCATCACATCCTTTAAAGCATCCAATTCACATATATCAAACTCAGATTAAAATCGCATAATGGTCTTCTCAAATTACTAAATCTAAGAATTTTAGGAATACAGTATACTTTTAGAAATACAGAAACAATAAATTTCAGATGACATCAATTGCATTTCCATCACATATAGGAATTGTTGATCCTATTACTTCTAGTATTTCTATATTAATACATTAATATATAAATACATGCACAACATATATCAATACATTAATATCTTAAATACACTTTATTTATTTTACTGTATATTCTCAATCAGGTAACAAGTTTCTTTTAGCTTCAACTCCCCACAGTCTTTCAATGTGGAGGGTGGGGGGAGGGGTGTGGCCAGGAGCACATGGCGGCTAAAAGCAACATCCCCCCCACCTAAATTCCTTTAAACAAGTTTCTCTCTTTCTTTCCTAATCTTGACCCAAACTACCTCAAACATTTCAAGTGAATAATCAATTACATACTCTCTCAGCTTTTATTATTTTTTAGAATCTAACCATCCCTTAATTCAGAGCCCATTTATCAATTTAGGTGAGCGAATTTCTAAACCTCTATGCACACAGAATCTTCCATCTCATCTTTAAACCACCAGATATATTCTCATAATAAAAACTTTTCACGTGGAAAGTCTGTTCTCATGATTAAATATCAGTATTATTAATTATTCACTTGTTACAACCACATATAACAGTTCCAAATTTTATCATATATAGAAATTATTCAACTTATTATTTTGGTATCCAAAAACTACTTCAAAGGTTAACAATTACATTAAGTCAGAGAGATAATAATAATGTTGTGTCTAAAATATAAACAACCATCATTATTATTTCCCTTTACAAATCAGGAAACAGGTCAAACAGAGATGAGAATACAGTTTTGCAATTGGAACAAAGTGTGAAGTTACCTAGAGCAGAAGCTGGTATCCCAGTGGTGACAATGCTGGGAGGCAGAAAGTCCAAATCCATCTACCTCACCCTTCCCCCACGACTGCAGAAGTTACTGAGCCTAGGGCAGTTTGCAGCTGCTGAGGACAGAGAGGGCAGAATGGATAGGACCTGGATAGCATTTCCAAGCTTTGCCAAAAAGGATGGGCCACGAACGTACCCAGGGGCACAGGACTGACTGTCAGTCTGTGAATTTCTGTCCTTCTCTTCCTTTTTTGCCAGGTGGGGAATGGTGATTTAAGTTTTCCCTACAGCTCTCCTGCGTTCTCTTCTAATCTGATTTGAGAGGAGAGGAGTTTGTTTTATCTGCTCTAACTTTTACTGCAGCCCTGGGACAGGACAACAATGGTGAAAGATCTCAATGATTGTAATTCAAGTAAACTTCACCCCTTGCCCACTCCCAAAAACCTCCCTGCACCCGAATCCAAGGGAAAAGACTCCATCTCAACTGTGATCAGGGACAAAGACAAATGCGAGAATCCCACTGAAAACGTTAACAGAGGTTTTAGCCAGAAGGCATTCATTGGGAGGAGGTGTTTCAGCAAGAGTGAGCTCCTGGAATGGGTTTACAGTTTCAGGAGTTCTTTCTTCCCAAATTCAACTAACCAGTTTCCAAACTTTTTAACAATTTAAAACCCAGAATTTGCCAAAATTTTAACCCTTTTTCCATTGTAATTCCAAGTTGACCACACATAGAACCACAAGGGAAAGAGTCTTTGTTTCCCTAGTTTCAGCCTGAAATCTCTGACTGCCTGCATTTCAGATTTTTAACAAAATATAGACACTTCACAATCTTGTCATAGACTTATGGACACAGACAAATCCAAAATGTACAGAACATGGGACAAAATACAAAACATAGAAGACACAGAACAGAACCAAAATGGGTGGATCAAATTGAAAGCCAAACCAGGTCCCCTCAGAGGGAAGAAAAAAATAAACCAGGTTTCCCCTTCAGGGATATACATATGCCTTCAATTTTATCACACCCCACTTCTCTGAACACGTGTATTCCTGCATCCACGTAGCATAATAACAGAGACCAGATGGCTAGCCCAGAACAGAATCTTACCTTACCTCTAGAGGTCCGAAAACCAGAATTCTCTGTAGGCCAAAAAGGGACAAGTCAGCAAAGAGCCCATTCTCCGAGACCATCACCCCACATCAGAGTCCTAGGAAAAGAAATCCCCAGGAGCTGGCTTTACGAAATGAGAGAAGGTGGATCGGGGCAGAGACTCTCTGCTGAGGTCCAAAATCCTGTGTGTGTCTCCAGGGCAGTAACACAAAATACCACCTCATCTCACAGGGGCCTCCAAAATGTTGTACCAGGAGCGAGTGAGACACTCCACAGAGTATAAGTTTTAAATGGAGAATTTATTAGCTGGCATCCATTTTAGGGGCAATTAGCCCAAATGAAAAATGGCCCCGTTTTGAGGTGAAGGTGTGGGTTATATAGGAGATTTACATGCCAGGTCACAGGGTGGTCTGGGGGTACAGGAACAAAGGTTCTGACAAATCACAGATTCTGACTGGTTATCTTTAAGTGCAATAATCTTATCTATTGACATTCCTTGGAGGAGTCATAGAGCCCCAGGAATGTTTGCTAGACTCCAAAAGGTCTGAGTCCACTCTTTATTCTGCAAACTGGGGTTTTTAGTTAGGGGCTGGGGGCAGGGTTTTTCTAGCAATAGCTGGCTACTCGGGTATCACACTTCCTTCCTTCCTTCCTTCCTTCCTTCCTTCCTTCCTTCCTTCCTTCCTTCCTTCCTTCCTTCCTTCCTTCCTTCCTTCCTTCCTTCCTTCCTTCCTTCCTCCCTCCTTCTTTCCTTCTTTCCTTCCCTCCCTCCCTCTCTCTCTTCCTCCTTCTCTTCTTCCCTTCCTTCCTCCCTTCCTCCCTTCCTTCTTTCCTCCCTTCCTTCCTTCCTTCCTTCCTTCTTTCCTTCTTTCCTTCCCTCCCTCCTTCTTTCTTTCCTTCCCTCCTTCCTTCCCTCTTTCCTTCCTTCCTTCCCTCTTTCCTTCCTTCCTTCCTTCTTTCCTTCCTTCCTTCCTACGTTCCTTCCTTCCTTCCTTTTCCCTTCTCTTTGTCTCTATCTCTATCATACCCTTAACCTGTGGGTACTGTGCCCAAAGGAATGGAAATTTTGTTTGCTGAAACCTTTTTTTTCCCCTTAAACCCAAATCACTCTAGCTCTTATTGACCAGCTAATAATAGGTCCCAGGCTAAGCTCTAGTTGGTCATTGTTTGCCTGATTAGCTCAGAGTGAATGTAAATGACAATTGTTTCTGATCTGGACAGAAGCCCTGAGGGTCTTCCCTTCCCAGACTGATTTTTTTTTTGACTTGAGTAAAGGGGCCATTCTCTATCTCATTTCGTACCTAGCCTTTATCACTCAAGTTTTGCCTTAAAAAGGTCAAGGTCTCGCATTACAGCCAGGATCATCTCAAGTCCTCTCTCTCCAGAGAAGAAAGTGAAGCTAGTGACTTTGCACAGCCCTCCTTCACTTAAATCTAATTCACCTGCATGTCATATCATCACCTCCCTAATGTCATGGTTCTCTTTGAGAACAAAGAACAAATAAAAACATAGCAATATGTGGGGAGCTAGGTGAACAGTGTCAGGTCCGAAGTCAGGAAGACTCATTTTCCTGAGTTCAAATCTGGCCTCAGACAATTACTAGCTATATGACCCTGGGCAAGGCACTTAATCCTGTTTGCCTCAGTTTCTTCATGTATAAAATGAGCTAAAGGAAAAGGCAAATCACTCCAATGCCTTCCAAGAAAACCCAAAATGGGATCATGAAAAGTTGGACACAACTGAAAAACAACTAAACAACAATATGGCAATATGTGTGTGTGTGTGTGTGTGTATGTGTGTGTGTGTGTGTATATATATATATATATATATATATATATATATATATATATACACACAGATACATATATACACAATAAGTACAATTCATTAGTCCCTTAATGACTTTAAATTTTCTGGTAAATTCATTTGGATAGCAGCTGAAATGGATTTAATCTTTTCTGCTCATTTAGCCTTTGTCACGAGAATACCACTATGGCAACAATTTTGGTTACATAGTCGCCTTCAAACCCTTTGGTGGAAAAGAGTGGAAAAAAGTAACAGTTACTAATCCAGATATTGGCCGGTATGTTCATAAAGATGAAACAATGTCCCCTTCCACTGAGTTTCAAGTAAAAGTGAAAGCCTTTAACAGCAAAGGAGATGGACCATTTAGTCTTACCGCAGTCATTTATTCTGCACAAGATGGTAAGTAAAAAAGACATTTCAAGTTAATTATGCTTTATTTCTAATCTTCCTAGATAAGTTTTAAAGATTGATTTGTATGCTACTTCCTAAGTGCTAGTGAGAAGTATAATAATTCAGTGAATTATAAAATTTTGGAGGTAAATTCATTCTAATTCTTTTCCTCTGTGAGATAACATTGAAGAATATCCCATTTGGAGTCAGAAAACCTGGGTTCAAATTCTAGATCTGATACTTATACCTGTATATCAAATCATTTCACATTTCACTTCTCTAGGGCTCAATAACATTCTTGCCATTTTTATCCATGATCCTATTGACCTCTGTGATACTTTATCTAATTTTCTTGAGAAACTAGATTATAGTATTGATATTTTAATGGAACTAAGAGTATATTCCCTGTACTACTACAGTTTCCAACTTCTCCATGACATTTTGTTCATGTTCGTCCCATAATCCTCATTATTGTATGATTAACAATTTCCTTTGTCAATCCAATACAATAAAAATAGCCATTCTACCTAAATTAATTTACTTATTCAGTGTCATAACATTCAACTATGGAAGATTTGTTTTATAGCATTCGAAAAAAAATAAGAACAAAATTCATTCAGAAAAACAAAAGATCAAGAATATCAAGGGAATGAATGAAAAAAAAAACTGAAGGAAGTTTGCCTAGCAGTTGTCGTTGTTCAGTTGTTTCAGTTGTGTTTAACTATTTGTGACCCCATTTGGGGTTTTCTTGGCAAAGATACTGGAGTAGTTTGCCATTTCCTTCTCCAGGTCATTTTACAGATGATGAAACTGAGGCAAACAGTGATTTGCCTAGGGTTACACAGCTAGTAAGTGTCTGAGACAAGATTTGAACTCAGGAAGTTGAGGCCTAACTCTGGTCCCAGCATTCCAACCACTGTGCCACATACCTGCCCTCAGCCTAGCAGTACTCTATTATAAAGCAGTAATCAACAAAACAATTTGTTATTGACTTAGAAATAGATTTGAAGATCAGTGCAATAGATTAGGTACACATTACATGGTAGTAAATGACCAAAGTAATCTAGTAATCTGGATAAGTACAAAGATAATCTAGTTATATACAAAATCTAGTAATCTAGATCCATGCTTTTGGGACAAGAATTCACTGTTTGACAAAAATTTCTGGGAAAACTGGAAAGCATTTTGACAGAAACTAGTCATAGACCAACATCTCATACCATATTCCAAAATAAGGTCAAAATGGCTACATGATGGTTGATATCAGTAAATTAGTGGAGTATGGAAAATGTACCTGTCAGATCTGTGGATAAGGCAAGAGTTTATGACCAAACACAAGATAGAGAGGATCACTAGAGGTAAAATGGATCATTTTGATTGCATAAAATTAAAAAAAGTTTTGCGCAAACAAACCCAATGCAATCAATATTAGAAGGAAAGCAGGAAACTGAAGGGAAAATTCATAGCATGTTTCTTTAATAAAGACATCTCAAATATAGAGAACTGAGTCAAATTTATAAAAATAAGAACCATTCCTCAATTGATATATACTCACTACACATAAACAGTTTTAGAAGAAATCAAAACTATCAGTAGTCACATGAAAAATACTCTACAACACTATTGATTAGAGAAATGCAAATTAAAACAACCCCACACCTTTCAGAGTGGCTAACATGACAGAAGAGGAAAATAATAAATGTTTAGAGGGGATGTGGATAAAACAGGAATACCAAAGCACTGTTAGTGCAACTAGGTGGCACAGTAGATAGGCCTGGAGTTAGGGAGACTCATCTTCCTGAGTTCAAATCTGGCCTCACACACTTGTTAGCTGAATGTCCTTGAACAAGTCACTTAACCCTGTATGCCTCAGTTTCCTCATCTGTAAAATGAACTGGAGAAGGTAATGAAAAACCACTTCAGTATCTTTCCCAAGAAAAGCCCAAATGAGGTCACAACAAATTGGATATGACTGAAGCAACAAAATGACTGAAAAACAACCACAAAAAAAAACTTGGAATTGTGCATCAGTCTAACTATTCTGGCGAGCAATCTGGAACTTTGCCCAAAGGGCTATAAAACTGTGTATACCCTTTGACCTGCCAATACCATTACTCCAAAGAGATTAAAGAAAAAGAGGAAGAAAGACCAAAATATTTATAGCAGCTATTTTGGTGGTGTCAAGGAACTGGAAATTGAGGAGATGCCCATCAACTGAGGAATGGTTGGACAAGTTGTGGTTTATGGTTGTGATGGAATAGTATTGTATTATAAAAAATTATGAAGGGGATAGTTTCAGAAAAAAACTGATACAAAGTAAAATGAGCAGAACATTGTACACAGCAATATTGTAACAATGACCACCTATGAAGACTTAGGTACATTGATCAGTACAATGATCCAAGACAATTCTAAACAACCCACAATGAAAAATCCTATCCACCTTCAGAGTACCTATGAACTGAGTGCAGATTGCTTTTTTCACATTCTTAATGTTTCTTTTTTCTTTTGCAATGTGACTAATATGGAAATATATTTTGTAGGACTTTATGTTGATGTCATATTGTTTGCCTTCTTAGTGGGTAGGGGATATGTATTGGTAATTAAGGTGGGACTTTTTGTTTTACTCTTTTCTCTTTTAGAATTCTAAATTAATCAAGTGCCTTTGATTAAGTATTACTAGGTGCTAAGCCTCAGGCTCACACACTTTTGCTGATAAGGTCTGAATCCTTCGGGCCCTGAACAGGGTATAAAAACTCAAAGGTTAGCATTTTGTCCAGGCTCTCACTCATGGAGGAGTATTGATGTGGAGACTCTGGGTAGCTGTTGTTAAGACCCCCCTGGCTTTGAAGAAACCCAGATGTTTTGTTTGGGGGCTCACTCATGGAAGGAGTATTGAGACTCTGGGCAAACTGTTTTAACTACCCCACGGCTTTGCTAACCCAAACCCATTGGTTCTCTGGTAACTGTGAATTGTGATTTGGTCTGTTTATATTGTCTCTGTAATTTGTTTGTATTTGCTCTGAAATTCAGGATGCTGGCTTTTCCTCCTGAACGAAGTGAATGATATTTGTATGTGTGATTAAAGTGAGATTATTAACCCCTTACAGTTACTTTCCTTAGTAAAGCTGATCAATAGAACCTGTGCTATCAGCTCTTGTTGCTGGTCTTCTTGGGTCTTACACCTCAGCAGCAGCTGCTAGCCGAATTGTTACAAGAGAGGAAAGATGAAGGGGAAGAATTTGGAACTCAAAAAAATTCTTTAATATAATGTTAAAAATAATAAAAATAAAATAAAAGCAAGGGTATATTAAAAATATAAATAGTCATTAAATTTTGTAGTGAATAAATGTAGCACTGAAAATTAAGAAATGTTTTATCAATTCTTCAGCACCCAGTGAAGCTCCTACAGATGTGAGCATAAAAGTCCTATCTTCTTCTGAAATCTCAGTTTCTTGGAAACATGTTTTAGAAAAAACCGTGGAGGGCTATCAGGTGAGTTCAAATTTTATTGGAGCACATAATTCTTCTAAAATAAATTTTGCTATAATTGTTCAAATATTGCATTATTCTATTTCCTTTGACTTATCCAAACAACTGAATTTAGATAGCAGTATAGATTTCTGTGTACATGTGGTAAATAGATGCATCTTATGTGTAATATGTGTGAAGATTCTTTATTTTCCTATGTTAATTGGCTTTTTCTTATTGTTATTGGTTAATTGCTAGTGAGTGAGAGGTGACTGTAGGAAAGGGAAAAGCATTCTGTTTTTTAGTCAGAACCATAGGAAACCTGGCACCTGTGGTAATGTAGCTTCCAAATCAACTTTTTAGGACAAATTCAGTTGGGGGATATGTCATACGTCAAGGACTCTGCTAGCAAAACAGGAAGGTGAATATGAAATAGAGATTACATCTGAAAAGAGAATATGAAACAAGAGACCTGGATAAGACCCATCTTATAATATGAACAAAACCATTCTCTAATATAAACATCTCTAATATAAAGATTATTAACATGGGGTGCATGAATTTATTTTTTCAAAAATATTTTGGTAACTATTTATATTTATATTTAGTCCATTACCTTTGCAGTCATATCTACTATATCATATACATTTAAAAACATTATTCTCTGGAGCCCATAGGCTACAACAGACTATGCAAAAATGGTTACATGTAACAAAAAAGTTAAGAACACTTATTCTAATATATGTATTTCATTGCCTTCAGATATATAATCAGTGTCCACAAAATTACCTTATACACATGGTAAATTAGTTTTTGTTTTACTGAAGAACATAAATCTGAAAGAATGTTCTTGATGGTTTACTTTGAAGAAGTCTATGGAAAAAAAATAAGGATATATCCACAAAGAATTGGGGAAGCTAGGCAGAAAAAAAAGATAGAATGCCAGGCCTGGAATCAGGAAGACTCATCTTCCTGGGTTCAAATCTGGTCTCAGACAGCTTTGTGACCCTGGGAAAGTCACTTAACCCTGTTGCTTTGGTTTCTTCATCTGTAAAATGAACTGGAAATGGAAATGGCAAACCACTCCAGTATCTTTGACAAGAACACTCCAAATAGAGTCATGAAGATGTTACTGAAAAGTGACCAAAATCCACAAAGCATGGCTGTAGTGGCAAAACAAGTGAGGATCTAACTCTGCTACCCTGGCTTACAATTCCATTCAACATTTATTAAGTACTGATTAGGTATAAGACCTTATGCTGAGCACTGTGTCTGGAATAGGTAATACAAATGAAAAATAATCCCAGCTCTAAAACAAACAAATAAATAAATAAAGCTTAAATGTTATGATCTCAAAGTCTGTTGCAAAGATGTCCTAGAAGTTCCTGTAAGAGAGATCAGAAAATTAAAGTTGAAAATAACAAGATTGATATTATTCCATTGGCAGATTCTTAGGAATATGATTGCAATAGTAATACTAGAATAAGTAGACAAAGATGGCTGTGGGAACTCAAAAAATGAAAAAGGAGTAACAGATTAAAAACTTTTGGTGAATATATCTAGCTTTTGTGGGATATGAAGCATTTTAAAAACTTTAACCCATAGATTGTTTTCCTCTTTTTTTGTCTGTTTCCAAGGAACAAGATAAGATAACATTTTATCTCTCTGGAGCTCAATTTCCTCATCTGTAAAGTGGACTAAAGTTTTGAAAATCCTTCTTATTCCATAAGTGTTACATATGTTTACTAATAGTGAATATCTATAAAAAGATGGAGTTCCTTCTTTAGATTCCTTCTAACTTGTCACTCTATGATTCTAAAAATAAGACAGAATGTAATTTCAACTAATTTCAAACAAGGAGAAGATAAAATATGCATACACAGAAATATATATGTAGATGTATGTATGTATATAGTAATATTTAAGTAAGTAGATAGATAATGTTGTGGGTTAAGATGTATTACTCGTATATATTCATGCACGCACACACACACACACACACACACACACACACACACACACACACACACGTCCCTCTAAAAAGTATATGCCCACAACATTATCTCTCCTCCCTTTCATAGCCAAACTCCTAGAAACAGTTCTTTTGCTTATAGACACTACTTCTACCCTCACTCACTTTTCAATCCTTGCACCCTGGCTTCTGATTTCACCACAAATGGAAACTACTTTCTTTAAAACAGACACTGATCAACTGTGACATCCAATGATACTTTCTCACTCATCCTTTTTTGAAATCTCAGCACTGTTGAACACCTGCTCCTGAACACTCTTATTTCTGGGTTTTCTTGACACTGTTCTTTCATTGTTTTCCTATTTGCCTGCCATTACTTCTCAAGAATCTTTTTCTGGGTCACTATACATGTCCTAACACCTAACTGTGAGCCTGCCCCAAGGCTCAGTTCTTGTCTTCTTTTCTGTTCTCCTATACCTTCTCTTTGTGTATCCATCCACTCTTGTGTGTTCATTTATCCTCTAGATAGATGATTCCCAGAACTATACACAGAGCCTTAATTTCTCTACTTGAGTTCCAGTCTCACTTCATCAATCACCTGTGGAACCTTTCCACTTGTATGTTTCATTGGTATTTCAAACTTAACCTGACAAAAAAAAACCCAAAACAAAAAAACAACAAACAAAAACCCTTTCCATCAAAGAAAAATTTCTTTCCATCAAATCTTTCTAATATCTCTCTTTCTGACTTCAATATATCGTTGACATTATGATTGCATTAATGTGGATAATCTCCAGTGCTACAGCTCACGATCCACACATTTCCATCACATGTATCCTTGCCTCCTGTAAATTTTCTGTGGGAGGAAGGAGGTCCTTCCAGTCCCTCCAACACATATTTTTTTTTATTTTTGAAAAATCTTAAATTTATTTATTTAACATATTTAGTTTTCTGTTGTCAAGATATTTTGGGAAGATGGCGGCTGGTAAGCAGGGAATAATGTGAGCTCCGTACGGAGACCCTCCAAAAACTTTTAAAAATGGCTCTAAAACAATTATAGAATGGCTGAACCCACAAAACAGCAGAGGGAAGTAGAGCTCCAGCCCAGGACAGCCTGGATGGTCTCTGGGTGAGGTCTATCGCACACGGAGCTGGGAGCTGGGAACGGAGTGGAGCAGAGCCCAGCCTGAGCAGCGTGGACCATCCAGACCAGAAGCCTGGAGGAGGGGGCCCTAGCGCCCTGATTCAGTGAGCTGCGGCAGTTACGAGACTTCTCAACCCACAAACACCAAAGACTGCGGAGAAGGTTAGTGGGAAAAGCTGCGGGAGTGGAAGGAGTTCAAGGTTCGGCTTCCAGCCCCGGGGGCAGCGGAGGTGGGGCAGCTACAGCTGTTGTTACTTCCGGCTCCAGGCCCACCTGGTGGGAGGAATTAAGTGGCGGATCAGAGCAGGAGTGCACAGCCTGATGAAGATCTAAGCCCAGTTCGGGTTGGGGGTTGGGGAAGGAGCAGTGCTGGTGTGGCAGAGCTGGCACCTCCCCCCCAAAACGTGGAACATAGAACTCTGTAATTTACAAGCAGTCATACCCCACTGAAAAACTCAAGGGTCAAGTTAGTTGGCTGGGAATATGGCCAGGCAGCGAAAATGCACGGAGATTCAGTCTCAGACTTTGCATTCTTTCTTTGCTGACAAAGAAGACCAAAACATACAGCCAGAAGAAATTAATAAAGTCAAGAGCCTACAACAGAACCTCCAAGAAAAACAGGAACTGGTCCCAGGCCATGGAAGAGCTCAAAAAGGAGTTGGAAAAGCAAGTTAGAGAAGTAGAGGAAAAATTGGGAAGAGAAATGAGAAGGATGTGAGAAAACCATGAAAAACAAGTCAATGACTTGCTAAAGGAGACCCAAAAAAATACTGAAAAATACACTGAAGAAAACAACACCTTAAAAAACAGACTAATTCAAATGGCAAAAGAGCTCCAAAAAGCCAATGAGGAGAAGAATGCCTTGAAAGGCAGAATTAGCCAAATGGAAAAGGAGGTCCAAAAGACCACTGAAGAAAATACTACCTTAAAAATTAGATTGGAGCAAGTGGAAGCTAGTGACTTTATGAGAAATCAGGATATTCTAAAACAGAACCAAAGGAATGAAAAAATGGAAGACAATGTGAAATATCTCCTTGGAAAAACCACTGACCTGGAAAATAGATCCAGGAGAGAGAATTTAAAAATTATTGGACTACCTGAAAGCCATGATCAAAAAAAGAGCCTAGATATCATCTTTCAAGAAATTATCAAGGAGAACTGCCCTGATATTCTAGAGCCACAGGGCAAAATAGAAATTGAAAGAATCCATCGATCACCTCCTCAAATAGATCCCAAAAAGAAATCTCCTAGGAATATTGTCATCAAATTCCAGAGCTCCCAGATCAAGGAGAAAATACTGCAAGCAGCCAGAAAGAAACAATTTGAGTATTGTGGAAACCTAATCAGAATAATCCAAGATCTGGCAGCTTCTACATTAAGAGATTGAAGGGCTTGGAACATATTTAGTTTTCAGCATTGATTTTCACTAGAGTTTGAATTACAAATTTTCTCCCCATTTCCGCCCTCCCCCACACTCCAAGATGGCATATATTCTGGTTGCCCTGTTCCCCAGTCAGCCCTCCCTTCTGGCACCCCACTCCCCTCCCATTCCCTTTTCCCTTCCTTTCTTGTAGGGCAAGATAAATTTCTATGCCCCATTGCCTGTGTATCTTATTTTCTAGTTTCATGCAAAAACTTTTTTTTTGTTTTTGAACATCTGTTTTTAAAACTTTGAGTTCCAAATTCTCTCCCCTCTTCTCTTCCCACCCACCCTCCCTAAGAAGTCTAGAAATTCAACATAGACCACATGTGTATCATTATGTATAACCCTTCCACAATACTCATGTTGTGTAAGACTAACCATATTTTGCTCCTTCCCAACCCATCCCCCTTTATTGAATTTTCTCCCTTGACCCTGTCCCCTTTCCAAAATGTTTGTTTTTGATTACCTCCACCCCCATCTGCCCTCCCCTCCATCATCCCACCCCCCCCTTTTTTATCTTCTTCCCTCTTCTTTCCTGTGGGGTAAGATACCCAATTGAGTGTGTATGGTATTCCCTCCTCAGACCAAATTTGATGAGAGCAAGATTCACCCATTTCCCCCTCACCTGCCCTCTCCCCTCCTCCCACAGAACTGTTTCCTCTTGCCACCTTTATGCAAGATAATCCACCCCATTCTATCTCTCCCTATCTCCCTCTCTCAATATATTCCTCTCTCATCCCTTAATTTGATTTTATTTCTTTTAGATATCTTCCCTTCATCTTCAACTCACCTTGTATCCACTCTCTCTCCCTCCCTCTCTCTCTCTCTCTCTCTCTCTCTCTCTCTCTATATATATATATATATATATATATATACCCATACATATACATACATACATACACATTCATTTATATACACAAACATATATATGTATGTATGTATATATATATACATATATATATATATATATATATGTATATGTATATGCATATTCCCTTCAGCTACCCTAATACTGAGGTCTCATGAATCATACACGTCATCTTTCCATGCAGGAATGTGAACAAAACAGTTCAACTTTAGTAAGTCCCTTGCAATTTCTTTTTCTTATTCTTTTTCTTGATTGCCTTTTCATGCTTCTCTTGATTCTTGTGTTTCAAAGTCAATTTTTCTATTCAGCTCTGGTCTTTTCACTGAGAAAGCTTGAAAGTCCTCTATTTTATTGAAAGTCCATATTTTGCCTTGGAGCATGATACTCAGTTTTGCTGGGTAGGTGATTCTAGGTTTTAATCCTAGCTCCATTGACCTCCGGAATATTGTATTCCAAGCCCTTCGATCTCTTAATGTAGAAGCTGCCAGATCTTAGGTTATTCTAATTGTGTTTCCACAATACTCAAATTGTTTCTTTCTGGCTGCTTGCAGTATTTTCTCCTTGATCTGGGAGCTCTGGAATTTGGCAACAATATTTCTAGGAGATTTCTTTTTGGGACCTATTTGAGGAGGCGATCGATAGATTCTTTCAATTTCTGTTTTGCCCTGTGGCTCTAGAATATCAGGGCAGTTCTCCTTGATAATTTCTTGAAAGATGATATCTAGGCTCTTTTTTTGATCATGGCTTTCAGGTAGTCCAGTAATTTTTAAATTATCTCTCCTGGATCTATTTTCCAGGTCAGTGGTTTTTCCAAGGAGATATTTCACATTGTCTTCCATTTTTTCATTCCTTTGGTTCTGTTTTAGAATATCCTGATTTCTCATAAAGTCACTAGCTTCCACTTGTTCCATTCTAATTTTTAAGGCAGTATTTTCTTCAGTGGTCCGTTGGACCTCCTTTTCCATTTGGGTATTCTGCCTTTCATGGCATTCTTCTCCTCATTGGCTTTTTGGAGCTCTTTTGCCATTTGAGTTAGTGTATTTTTTAAGGTGTTGTTTTCTTCACTGTATTTTTCAGTATTTTTTTGGGTCTCCTTTAGCAAGTCATTGACTTGTTTTTCATGGTTTTCTTGCATCCTTCTCATTTCTCTTCCCAATTTTTCCTGTACTTCTCTAACTTGCTTTTCCAAATCCTTTTTGAGGTCTTCCATGGCCTGGGACCGGTTCATGTTTTTCTTGGAGGCTTTTGGTGTAGGCTCTTGCACTTTGTTGACTTCTTCTGTCTATATGTTTTGGTCTTCTTTGTCACCAAAGAAAGAATCCAAAGTCTGAGACTGAATTGGAGTGAGTTTTCACTGCCTGGCCATATTCCCACCCAACTAACTTGACCCTTGAGTTTTTCAACGGGGTATGACTGCTTATAGACTAAAGAGTTCTATGTTCCACGTTTGGGGGGGAGGTGCCAGCTTTGCCACACTAACACTCCTCCTTCCCCAAGAACCCCCAACCCGGACTGGGCTTAGATCTTCATCAGGCTGTGCACTCCTGCTCTCATCCGCCACTTAATTCCTCCCACCAGGTGGGCCTGGGGCCGGAAGCAACTTCAGCTGTAGCTGCCCCACCTCCGCTGCCCCAGGGGCAATGGCTGAACCTCAAACTCCTTCCACTCCCGCAGCTTTTCCCACTAACCTTCTCCGCTGTCTTTGGTGTTTATGGGTTGAGAAGTCTGGTAACTGCCACAACTCACTTCTTCAGGGCGCTAGGGCCTGCTCTGCCAGGCTCATGGTCTGGTTGGTCCGCACCACTCACACTGGGCTCTGCTCTGTTCTGCTCCCAGCTCCCAGGTCCCAGCTCTGTGTGGGATAGACCTCAACCAGAGACCATGCAGGCTGTCCTGGGCTGGAGCCCTGCTTCCCTCTGCTTTTTTGTGGGTTCCGCAGTTCTAGAATTGGTTCAGAGCCATTTTTATAGGTTTTTGGAGGGATTCGGTAGGGGGGTCATGCTAGTCCCTGCTTTCCAGCCGCCATCTTGGCTCTGCCCCCGGAAGTCCCCTCCAACACATATAACATCCCTTGCTGGCACTGTATTGACCAATCTACATTTTTTCTCCTATCATTTGTATTTCTGATGAAATCCTTTATGCTGTTTCTCCTGCGTAATTCTTTACTTATAATGTGTTCTGGACTCTTTATACTGACCATTCACACTCCATGTTCCTTTTGACAAAATGTAACTTTAATTTCTCTTACACTAGAACAGTATAGTGTTCCATCATTCATAGCCATATAACATTACCAGAAGAGGACTGCTGATAAAAGAGGGACCATGTTTTAAAAGAAGAATTGAGACACTTAAAGAACTACACAATTCTCCCAAATTAAACCATATTATTCTCTGTTTCCCAAACAATTGTAATAAAGATAATTGCTTACATTCAGTGTTTGTCCAAGAGTTATGTATTTGATGGATATGTATAAAATGTCTACACAATTGTATGACACATAATGTACACCAGGCATATTTCATTCCCTTTTTTCCTCCTGAGTGGATAAGTAAGCAGAAATCTTTTGATTATGGGTCTTATTTGGAAATATTCTGGGGTTGATGCAATCAATATAATGTCAATCAGAAAAACAATAATAGCTGTCCCATCTATATAGAATTCCTCTTCTTGGAGTCTACACCAAACATCTCCCAAAAGCAAGCAATTTTAAAATATATGAACAGTTTAGCTTTTTGATGAAGTCATGCTATACTGTCTCTGCTTCATCTAGCATCTTCAAAAGTGTAAAAGTATCTATATGTTTGTAATAAATATTATTTGCTTTAAATAATTCCTTCCTATTTCATTTATACTTCACATGTAAATTATGGGCTTACTATTTCAAAGAAGAGCAAAAAAATATAATTCATAGCCTTCCTATTAATTTAAAATATTTTCAAAAAAATGGAACCAAGAAGAATATTATTAAATGTTCTATGCAACATACTATTTTAATCCCTATTTTAAAATTCAGGGGACTTTAGTTCCTAATAGGAGTCTTGCATGGTTGCAACATGGTTTTGAAAATCCTTCCCATTTAGACACATAATCGATAATTTATTATTATTATCATTATTAACATTAATCAGAGCAACAGCTAGCTTTTGTTTTTCTGCTTTGAGGTTTGCAAGTCACTTTACATATTTTATTTCAGTTGACTCTTACAACAATCCTAGAAGATTATTTTTCCAATTTAATAAATAAGCAAATTGGTGAAGGTAACTAAGTGACTTCTCCAAAGCCACATAGAGAGTAAGTGTAAGACAGGATTCAAATTTCTCTGGCTGACTCTAAGACCAACATTCTATTAATTATCAACCTAACTGCTCCATATGTGATAATTGTTTGATACTTAGCTTCAGTGCAGTTTTAAAGGCTATGTCATTAAATATATCACTTTAAGACAAATTAAGAGCAAATAATACGAGAGTAGATGGTTATAGATCACTATCTATTTTCAAGCCTTATTACTTCTCCATCAGACCACTCTATAGAGTGAGGTGCACCCTTAGGTCTCTAGGGATAATTCTAGTGTGTTGGGAATATCTTTCTAATACTATGACTCACAATCCCCCATTCAGTGTTCTTTACTTAATATTATCTAACTGGCAAATATCTCATCAGTATAAATAATTAATTAATTAGCTTATTAATTTATGAAGGCTTATTTACAGAGAAGGTAAGGATCGAGGCAGAATATCCTTCCAAAAACTGAAGCACACTCTCTCCTATACCCAGCCACTTGATTCCTAGTAACAATGGACTCTAAGTTCAAGTTCACTTACAGGGGGTCATAGCCAATGGCCCTTCTTATTTGCAGGCTGTGGTGTCTCAGTTACAGTTCTTGTTGGACTGGGTCAAGCAGGTCATTTGTCAGCACTAGATCCTTACTGCATTTAGATGCTAAATTAATGGCAGGTTCTACTGTAAACTATAGTTGCTGTGCTTCCAAATTTTTGAAGCTCACAAGGTCATAACCTGGTCTGTTCTGTCTCTAACATTCATGCAACTAGGACCAGGAAATATTGACAACAAAGACATAAACAGAAATGCATGCTCACATGGGAGCTGGGTAGGGAAAATAGACAAATGGTTGCAGGCTGCTGATGCTTCTGCCACTGCTGCCTCTCCCCCAACCTGGAAGTTTATAGAAGTACCTCCTTCACTCATTACTGTAAAAGAGAAATTCTTTCCAGGTTTTTTTCTTTTTTTATTATTTTTAAGTACTTTTTAATTTTTATTTTTAGTTTTCAACATCGATTTCCCCAAGACTTTGAGTTACAAATTTTCTCCCCATTTCTACCCTTTTTCCACCCTGAGATGGAATAAATTCTGATTGCCCCTTTTCCCAGGCTGCTTTCCCTTGTATCACCCCACTTCCTGCCCCCCCATCCTCTTTTCCCTTACTTTCTTGAAGGGCAAGATAGATTTCTATACCCCATTGCTTGTATATCTTATTTCCCAGTTGCATGTAAAAACAACTTTTTTTAAGAAAACATTTGTTTTTAGAACTTTGAGTTCCAAATTCTCTCCTTTCTTCCCTCCCCACCCACCCTCCTTGAGAAGGCAAGCAATTCAACATAGGCCACAAATGTATCATCATGCAAAACACTTCCATAATAGTCATGTAGTGAAAGACTAACTATATTTCCCTCCATCCTATCCTGCCCCCCTTTATTCACTTTTCCCCCTTTTCAAAAGTGCCTCCCCCAATCTGCCTTCTCTTCTATCATCCCCCGTTCTTGTCCCTTTCCCCTCTATTTTCCTGTAGGGTAAGATACCCAATTGAATATGTTTGTTTTTCCCTCCTTAAGTCAAATCCAATGAGAGCAAGATTCACTCACTCCCTTTCACCAGCTTCTTCTTCCCTTCCATTAAAATTGCTTTTTCCTGCCACTTTTATTTGAGCTAATTTACCCCATCCTATCTCTCCCTTTCTCCAATATATTCCTTTCATCCCTTAATTTTATTTTATTTTTTTAGATATCATCCCTTCATATTCAACCCAGCCTGTGCCCCCTGTCTATATATATGTATATTGCCTTCAAGTACCCCAATACTGAGAAGTGTCTCATGAGTTACAAATATCATCTTTCCATGTAGGAATGTAATCATAATTTCTCTTTCCTGTTTACCTTTTCATGCTTCTCTTGCTTCTTGTATTTGAAATCAAATTTTCTATTCAGCTCTGGTCTTTTCATTGAGAATGCTTGAAAATCCTCTATTTTATTGAAAGTCTATATTTTGTCCTGGAGTATTATACTCAGTTTTGCTGGGTAGGTGATTCTTGGTTTTAATCCTAGCTCCTTTGACCTCTAGAATATCATATTCCAAGCCTTTTCATCCCTTAATGTAGAAGCTGCTATCTGTTATCCTGTTTGTTATTCTGTTACCCTGATTGTGTTTCCACAGTACTTGACTTGTTTCTTTCTGGCTGCTTGCAATATTTAGTACTTGAGAAGAATTTGGCTACAATATTTCTAGGAGTTTTCTTTTTGGGATCTTTTTCAAGAGGTGATCGGTGGATCCTTTCAATTTCTATTTTATCCTCTGGCTCTAGAACATCAGGGTAGTTTTCCTTCATAATTTCTTGAAAGATGATGTCTAGGGTCTTTTTTTATCATGACTTTCAGGTAGTCTAATAATTAAAATGATCTCTCCTGGATCAATTCTCCAGGTCAGTTTTTCCAATGAGATATTTGACATTGTCTTCCATTTTTTCATTCTTTTGGTTTTGTTTTATAATTTCTTGATTTCTCATAAAGTCACTAGCTTCCACTTGGTCCATTCTAATTTTTAAGGCAGTATTTTCTTCAGTGGGCTTTTGGACCTCCTTTTCCATTTGGCTAATTTTGCCTTTTAAGGCATTCTTCTCCTCATTGACTTTTTGGAGCTCTTTTGCCATTTGGGTTAGTCTATTTTATAAGGTGTTATTTTCTTTAGTATTTTTTGGGTCTCCTTTAGCAAGCTATTGACTTGTTTTTCATGATTTTCTTGCATCACTCTCATTTCTGTTCCCAGTTTTTCCTCTACTTCTCTTACTTGATTTTCCAAATCCTTTTTGAGCTCTTCCATGGCCTGAGACCATTTCGTATCTTTCTTGGAGAATTTTTTAAAATTTATTTATCTATTTTTAGTTTACCACACATGGTTCTACATAATTTTGAGTTCCAGATTTTCTCCCCTTCCTCCCCCCTCCCTCCCCAAGACGGCCTGGAATCTCATATAACTACCATGTATAACTTCGCATTGAATTAATTTATACACTAGTCAAGTTGTGGAGAAAAATTATGAGCAATGGAATGAATCATGAGAAAGAAGAGACATAACCAAAAAACAAAACAAAACAAACAAAAAAAAAACCAAAACCAAAAACAAAAGAGAAGCAAAAAAGGTGAGCGTGTAATGTGCCTCAATCTGTATTCAAACTTCACAGTTCTTTCTCTGGATGAAGATAGCATTCTCCATCGTGAGTCCCCTGGAGTTGTCCTTGCACCTTACATTGCTGAGAAGAGTGGAGTATGTCAGGGTTGGTCCTCACGGAGTCCATATATCTGTGGTTGTGTACAATGTTCTCCTGGCTCTGCTCTGTTCACTCAGCATTATGTCGTGTAGGTTTTTCCAGGTTGTTACGAAGTCCGTATCATCCCCATTTCTTATGGCACAATAGTATTCCATTACCTTCATATACCACAGCTTGTTCAGCCATTCCCCAATTGATGGGCATCCCTTTGATTTCCAATTCTTGGCTACCACAAATTTCTTGGAGAATTTTGATGTAGGATTGTAATGGTAATCAGGGCAGGGCTTTTTGCTGTTCTTCTCTTAAGAGCCTTTAATGATTCTGGCCTTTCTTTGAATGGGGCAGGTAAAATGGGAGCTTTTCATCTTGGAGTGTTTCTCAGCCCTAAGACAATGTAATGGTAATCAGGGAAGGACTTTTTGTTGTCTTTTCCTTTGGAATGCAGAGGTAATTAAGTACCTTTGATGAGTCTTGTCTTTCAAATGTAATGGTCAGCAAAATGGGACTTTTCACCGTTCTTTATTTGAGTGCTTCTCAGCATTGAGGTAATTAAGTGCCCCAGGGCCCTGAGATGGGCATATGAGATCCGAGCTTGGTGTTTGACTTTCAGGGCTCACTCATGGAAGGAGTGTTGAGACTCTGGGCAAGCCGTAACTGCCCCTGGCTTTGATAACCCAGAGAGATATTGGTGCTTCTCTAGTAACTATGAATTGTGATTTGAATCAGACAAGGTCTGTCTGTTGATGTTTGTAATTTCTGTTTGTATTTGCCTTGAAGTTCAGGGGGCTGATCTTTCCCCCCTGAACTATGTGAATGATATTTGTATGTTGGATTAAAGTGAGATTGTTAACCCCTTAAAGTTACTTTCCTTAGTAAATAAAAAAAAACCTGTGCTGGCAGCTCTTGTTGTTGGTCTTATTGGGTTTTACACCCCTACAGCAGCTGCTAGCCGAATTGTTGCTACAAGGATCTTTGACTTTGTTGACTTCTGGCTATATGTTTTGATCTTCTTTGTCACCAAAGAAAGATTCTATAGTCTGAGTCCTTTTATGCTGCTTGCTCATTTTCCCAGCCAATTACTTGATTTTTGAGCTTTTTGTCAGGGTATGACTGCTTTCAGAGTGGAGAGTGCTCAGTCCCAAGCTTCAGGGTTTTTGTGCTGCTGTTTTCAGAGCTATTTCTATTCTGTGTTGGTATGATACTCCTCTCCTGGCTTGTGCTCTGGTCTATGAGTGCAGGCACTCCTTTCTGTCATGTAACCACCAGAAGGACTCCCTCTCCCCAGCTACCACAAAAATCAGCCACACTGGTGATCCTTCTCCCCCAAGAACTGCCAACCAGGACCATGACCCAGATCAAGTGAGGCAAAGCAAGAGAACCTTGCCTCAGCACCAGCAAAGTGATTTCTGCACTCCTGCTCTGATCACCACTTGATTCCCCCCACTGTATGGGCCTGGGGCCAGAAGCAGCCACCACCACTGCTGCTGTTGGTGCTGCTGCCACCACCACTGCAGCCACTTCCACTGCACCAGGGCTGTGGCTGGACCATGCACTTCCCTCACCCAGATCCAGCAGTTTTCCCACTGACCTGCTTAGTTGTCTTTGGTGTTTGTGGTTTGAGAAGACTGGTAACTGTTTCAACAATCCAGCTAGCAGCTGTTGTGGGGGTAAAAGACCAACACAAGCCCAGCAACAAGAATGCTACCAGCATGCTTCAAAAGCACAGGTTCTTTTGATCTGCTTTAGTAAGGAAAGCAACATTAAGGGGTTGACAAGCTTACTTTAATTCAGCATACAAATATCACTCACTTAGTTCAGGGGAAAAAACCAGTACCCTGAACTTCAGAGCAAAATACAAACAAAGTACAAACATCGACAGACAGACCTTGTCTGATTCAAATCCCAATACATAGTTACCAGAGTTTAACAAAGTCTCGGCATTGGGGTTTATGAGCTGGAGGGCTTCTTAGCTACAGCTGCCCAGAGTCTCCACAAGCCATCAAGAGAGCCCTGTGCAAATGGCTCTGTCTTCTCTTCTTAAAGCATTTCAGACATCATCAAATGTCATCTGAATGACCAGAACTTAGGCTCCTATGATTGGCTCTGGAGTTAGCACCTCCCCTCAGTTAGCCCCACCTAGGGCCCCACCCCAGTTACCAATCCACACCCACATAGGTTTTACACCTAATAGGGGTTTGGGCCTAGGGCTTAGCACCTAGTAAGACTCAATGAAATACACTAAATTACTCAAAAGAAACAAAAGCCAAACTCTTCAAGGGCACTTGGTTGAACTAAGTGCCCATTTTGCTTACCAACATAGTAACTGCCATAGTTCAGTCATTCAGGGCCCTGAGACCTGCTTTGCTTGGTCTACTCCCTCTTTCAAGTTCTTAAATGAATAAGCACTGTACATGGAACAGACCTCTGGTAACTCTTCTGACCTTCTAAGTTCACAAGATTGTTACTCAGTCCATTCTGTCTTTAATAATCATTAACTAAGATCAGAAGAAAGAAAAACAACCAACAAACACAACAGAGACCAAAAACCCAACTGCAGCATGCATTCATAGCCACATAGCAACTGTGTAAGAAAGAGAACCTGAAGTCCCTCTCATATCTAGGGTCCCACAGAAAATTTTTCCGCTTATTCAAAAGTCATGATGGAAGAGAGAATCCTTTTTTTTTTTTCAAACTTTTCCATGAACAATCTGTTTTGGCTCAGAAGCTAGTTAAAAGATTTTCTTTTTATCAATTCACAATAATCCACCTTTGAATAGGGGAAAAGTCATCTCCATATTCATGCCTGGAAGGAAACTTACTCAGCTTCTACATGGTTTCATACCATCCTCTATGGCTGTCATTGTCCAGTTCCTCCAAAATGAAGTACAGAGAAATTAGTACAAAGTAAATTCCAGAGAACACTAAGAACTGAAGATATTTCATACAGAAGCTGTCACCTAACTGTTTTGCTTTTTTTAATGCTTTGATAAGAGTTTGAAATTTCACTAGATACTGCAGTCTAGATATGAAAGACTACCTGGGGGAAAGTAAGATCTGGGAGATGGAATATTTTGTGCAGTTTCCAGGGAATATTTTGCAGAGCTTGGAGACCTGTCTGACTGGAATAGAGAGTGCTTGATGGGTGATAATATGAACTAAGACTGCAAAAGTAAGTAGGGGCCATATTTGGAAGGTTTTAGATGTCAGACAATTTTTTAAAAATCATCTTAGAAGCAAAGTGGAGCCATTAAAGATTTCTGAGTAGGGGAGTGGCATGGTTACATTTAGGTTTTTGGAATTCAGTAAATGTGAGGTGAATGGATGAGAGAGGGAAAAGACTGGAAGTACAAACTGTAACTAATTTATATAGTAATTTGACAACAAAGATAGAAACAGAGATGCATGCTTACATGGCTGCTGGGTATCCTTACCCTGATCATATTATAAACTCATCAAGAGCATGAATTGCTTTGTACCTTTTTTTTATATCTTGCAGTGTATGATGCTTGTTACATGCAAGGGCTTACTAAATGTCTTCTGACATTTATGTGAATGTAAGGTAGTGTTCACACTACCTTACTAACAGATCTAGTAACAGTTGGGGCCAATTTTTTCAGCCAACTCTAGGGGTTACAGTGCTTTCAGCAAATATAAAAAAGGATGTTTTAAAATTGTTTTAAACATTTAAATATGAATTTTAACATAATGCTGCAACTAAACTCTTACAGATTCGCTACTGGGCTGCACAGGATAAGGAAGCTGCTGCGCAGAGAGTTCAAGTCAGCAGTCAGGATTATTCTGCCAAGCTGGAAAACCTGCTGCCTGATATGCAGTATTCTGTGGAGGTTAGGGCCTATAACAGTGCAGGATATGGGCCGCCCAGTGATGTGGTTGATGTCTATACAAAGAAAGCACGTAAGTATGGGTGTTTTAATTTTAGAATACCTGAATATAAAAGTTCATTTCATCACAATGTAGAATCCATCTTGAGAAGAAATTCTGTCTGACTATTAGTATATTTCCCCCCAGTATTGCCTTTACATTGCCTGGATAATTTTATTTAACTAAGAAAGATAGAAAGTCAAAAAACCCTCTTTTATCAATTCTTATATGCCATTATGGTAATAAAATGAGCAATAAACTAACTTTATAAAAGTTTGTCTTTGAAAAACCTTCATAAGTTTTAAGCAGCTATATTTATTGCATGTTTGGAAACAACATTGTCACAGAAATGGAAGCAAACATATATGATAAAACAGAAGGAAGTAATACAGCCCAGCTCTCCCCCCATAATTACTCAAACAATGATCAAATAAGAGCACCAAACTGAGTCATGATTGGGAAATATGAGGAGAAACCACGGTGAGTTATTTGTTCAACCCAAGTCAGCACAGAGACACATCCATGGAAGGAGTCTAGCCAGGAAGACCAATACAGTATTCATCTAATATTGTATACCAAAGAAGAAGCAGGAACAGGAGGCAGCAGTCATGTTGCTGTGCCCTGGAACAAGACTGAGACTAAGGCCTATAGCAATGAACAACTTGTAGTGCAGTAAGTGCCTCATGCTGTGAACCTTGCAGGGAGCAAGAAGAGAGCCATTCAATAGCTGTGTTCCTTCTATCCTTTAGCTGGATGCCAGATACAGCATTGGCCTGTATCTCTGAAGTGGATGACCTTCCAAGAGTGAGGGCCAGCCGCAGTCTACTGGAGCCTCAGTTATGGGCAAGCCTGATGTCATGTCAACCAGACTCAAACTGGGGTCCAGGATTTGCAAAGCTCAGACCAGGAGGACAGAGATCAGATTTTACCCTATATCCAGGGAGTTACAGTTTTCGGGGCACCTGAAATCTTTGAAGAACACAGCATTCAGTAATAAGAGAAAGCAGTGGCAGGACCCCAAAGAATATAGATTCAGATCAAACAAGATCTTAATATTCCTTCCATAAGTGTAAAGATCCTGGCCTAAGCATGAAAATTTCGAGAAGTAAAGCTGAAAGAATGAATGAGCAATATGAACTATCATAAGAAAAGGGATGCCCAAGAAACAAAGTCAGAAGAGACTAACTGCCCAATATCTATAAGCAAAGTCTTAAATAAAAAGACAGGTTCATCACAAAGTCAAGTAGAATTCTTGAAAGAAATAAAATTAGTTAAAAGTTGTGTTATAAAAGAAATGATATTTCTAGATGAAATAATTGGGAAAGAAATGAGAATTCTAGAAGAGGGACTTGGAAGAATTTATAAGTCCAAATACGAGTTAGTATAAGAACCAGAAAACACTATCTATGAATATTCAAATAAACTAAATAGAAGTTAATCCAAGAGATAATATAAAATATTAAAATAAACTCAGAAGACTGAAAAATAGAGAAACAGAAAAAATATCTCCAATTAAAAAAACTAACCTGAGAAAAAATTAAAAAAATATACAGCAAGAAAGAGTTCAGGTATCAAGTAGCCATGGTCAGAATCACACACAAAATGTACAGCTACCACCATAAAGGAGAAGAGATCTTGGAATTTAATATCCAAAAAGGTAAAAGATATAGACTTATAACTTAAAATAGCATATCCAGAGAAACTAATTATAATCTGATAAAAATAGACCTTTAATGAAATGGAGCACTTTAAAGCATTTGTGATAACAACTGAGCAAAACTTTTAAAATGCAATTACAGATTATAAGAGAAACAGAAAGTAATAAAACACAAACAAGCAATCAGAATAGGGTATATAAGAATAAAATATTTGCATTCTAATAGGGGAGATAATACCAGCATCAACTCAGAACTCTAATGTTCTCATTTTAAAATCAAAATTTTGTCCATGGTCATAGAGGGAGACAAAGGCCCTGGAAGTGTTTTCGCTGACCTTGAAAGAAAAGAAAAAGCAAGAGGAATACACTTAGGAAAGAAAGGGAAAGGAAGGAAGTTGAATTTCTATTTAATAAATCTGAGTGGTAAAGTAGAAGATGTATAAAATCAAGGCAGAAGAGATTAAGGGAGTGGGTGTCGCTTGATCTTTAGTTTTACCTAAATTGGGCAAAGAAAAGTAGAATTTAGACTACAACACAGAGTTGATATAGAAATACATTCAACTCAACAAAGAAACAGAAGAGATTTCTGTGAGTGGAGAAGGGAGAAAAGGAGTTCCCTCTTATGGATTAATAGATACTGGGAGGGATTAGTCATCAACAAAACAAAATCCATCCTTAGAGGGTGACTTGTGAAGGGACATTTAAAAGGAAGGAATGAAAGAATAAATACTCATTATTGGTGTCTGGGTGAGAGGAAGAGAACAGGGGTAAGGAAGCTGAAACATTGATCTAAACATAGATCAGTAATGCTGAGTATATTCATTTCTCATCATCACCTTCTCTTTGATAAAGCAAGGGCAAAGACAGGAAAATGTATCAGAGAATAGAATGGAGGGAAATAAAATATTTTCATAATGAGTGGGATAAACTCACCCATGAAACATAAGAGGATGACACAATGGACTAGAATGTAGAATCCAATAGTATGCTGTCTTCAAGAAACATCTTTGAAACATAAAGATTTAGTTAAAATAAGGGGCTGAAGAAAAACTATTGTGTTTCATGATCTCAGACAAAGCAACATCAAAGGCAAATTGCTTAAAAGAGATAAACAGGGAAACTACATTATTCTAAAGAGCACCAAAGACAAGGAAAGTATCCAACAGAAAAGTCCAGGAGCCAGGAAGAGAACTGAGGGGGGAAATGAAGGCCAGTCTGGGCCCTCTCCAAATTAGAGCCTCCAAGAGAGCCAATGGAAGAAAGAGGCAGTCTTTACTGAAGGATGTTCCAGGGTGAGAAGGGCCCTAGATACTGAGGGTAGTTCCTATTATGGCATAAAACCTTTTAAATAAATGGAGAAAAGCAAAAATATTAAACACATCCATTACTGAGAAAATATGTAGGGAAATAATCTGAAGGAAGGGCTATTGAAGAAAGGATTAAAATGAGTTGGAGACTAAAGTGTCTGCCATGGAGTAGGCACTTAATAGGTGCTTATTGACCTGACTGGACTTAATCCTAAGGAGCTGAAGGATCAAATAAGAAATTCTAGAAATAATAGATAATTTCATTTAGAAAATTATAGCAATGAGATAATATGACAACATTTGCAAAATGCCAACCAAAGCAGTCTTTGGGGAAATATTAGATTCACATCAAGATCAATTCATTGGGCAGCCTACTTAAAAAAAAGAAAAATAAACAAAAAAATTGAAAGACATATATCAATACAGAAATTCTAAAAATCGAGGAAAAGTTTGAGAAAACAGAAGTAAAAAATTGAAGTAATAAAGCCACAAACCTTTTAAAAATAAACATTCAACTAATTTGACTTTTAAAGGAAACAAGAAAACCAAATTGCCTTCATAGAAATGAAAAAGGAGAATTCACATAAAAAAAGAAATAAAGGCAATTATTAGAAACTATGTTTTAAGTATGTGCCCAAAAATGACAAATGCAATGGATGGATACTTATAAAATATAAGCTGCCTAGATTAACAATAAAAGAGAAAATTAAAATAACCCAATCTCAGAAGAAGAAAATGAACAAACAATAAATGAACTCTGAAGGGGATAAAAGGACTAGATGAATTTAGAAGTGAAATGCATCAACTATTTAAAGGAAAATTATTTGCAATATTACACAAACTTTTCCCCTCCTTGAAATAGGAACAGAATGGACTATAGTCTTACTTTGACACAGATATTGCCTGAATAACCAGGCACAGAAAAAATGAAAAGTGAACTATAGATCAATATCCTGAATGGATAATGAAACAAAAATTTTAAACAAGATACTAGCAAAGAGGCCACAGCAAGTCATCTAAAGGATTAGGTGGGACTTATATCAGGATTCCAGGGTTGTTTAAATAACAGGAAAAAAACATAAATGTATTTATGACCACATTAATAATAAGAAAAGGAAAAGTCATGACTATGTCAAAAATGCAAAAAAAAATCTTTAGGATTCCCCCAAAAAAATCCTTACAAAAATAAAAGAAATCATAGGAACAAGTGAAAATGTTAAATAGTTTCTATGTAAAACCAAGAACCAGCATTATATGTAATGGATATAAACTAGAATCCTTTACAACAAGATTAAGAATAAAACAAGTATGTCCATTGTTACCATTTGGTATAATTATTGGTTTGTATAACTTTTAGAAATGCAAAAAAAATCAATTGAAGTCATAACTATAGGCAAAGAAGAAACAAAACTATTGATTATACAGATTATATGATGATGTTATTAAAAAATCTTTGGGAGTCACATAAACAATTGACAGAAACAATTCATAACTTCAGTAGAGTTGTACATTATAAAATAAATTCACACAAATCATCAACCTTTCTACATATTATCAGTAAAACCTAGCAGGAAGAGAGAAAAATTGCATTCCAAACAAATGAACATCTTACTTGGAGTCATCAAAACCAAAGTCAAAATCCTGTCACAGAAATTAATAAATTTCTGTGTGACCACTATGTGGCATTTAACCTTTTTTTTTTAAACTCCACCAAGTTTAAATGTCAAATAGATGCATGAATTATGTATAAAAGATGTCATATATACAATGAGGATAATAATAGCACCTACCTCACAAGCTTGTTGTGAGGATGAAATGAGGTAACATGTAAAGTGCTTTGCAAACATTAAAATATTATTTAAATGATAGTTATTATTGTAGGTATTAGAATGTATAAAATAACTGATAGTTAATCTACTGAGTCACACAACAGAAAGTATATTAAAACAGAACACTTTACTAAATAAGTGGAAAGATATTTATTCCTCAAAATTGGGCAAAGCTAATGTAATAAAAAATGACAGCATTATCTTAATTTATTCAGTGCCATTCAAACTCTCAAGAAACAAAAGCTCAAGAATCTCAAGAGAAATAGTAAAAAATAAATAGAAAGGAAGGAATCCTGGCAGTTCTAGATCTCAAACTATACAATAAAGCAATACTTATAAAAACTATTTGGTATTCCTCAAAAAAAGGGCAATCAATGAGTGGAACAGATTAACTATACCGAAACAAATAAACCTAATAGATTAACCCAATACACCCTAGCTATTGGGGCAAATATTATTTGACAAAAACTCTTAGGAAAACTGGAAGTTGGTCTGGCAGAAATTAGTATCATCACTCCACCAAGTTTAAATGTCAAATAGATGCATGAATTATGTATAAAAGATCAGGACACAAACAAATTAGAAGAAATTGGATTTTGGGTCCATTGTATCCAAACAAAGGATACAAAGGATCACCAAAAACAAAATGGGCAATTTTGATCAAAATAAAAAGGTTTTGGACAAACAATGCCAATAAAGTCAAAACTAGAAATGAAACTATTAAGTAGGGAAAACATCTTTGCAGCAGCTTTGTCTGATAAAGATCTCATATGGTCAGAAATTATGAACAGGAACTTTTCAAAAGAGGAAATACAAAATATCAATAGCCATATGAAAAAATGCTCAGAATCAGAGAGAGACAAATTAAAACAACTCTAGAGTTCCATCCATCAGATTAGCAAATATGACAAAAAAAGTGACAAATGTGTAGAGACTAGGGGAAAACAGGCATATTAATACATTGCTGATGGAGTCATGAATTTGCACAGCTATTCTGGAAAGCAGTTTGAAACTGTGCCCTCAGAGACACTGAATCTAACCACTTATGTCATATCTCTCTGTCTCTGCCTCTTTTGTTTTAGTGGCAAAGCTCTAGAAGCTAAGAGGGTGCTATTTAATTGAATAATAGCTAAACAAATTTATGGTATGTGAATATAATTGAGCATTATTTTACCATAAGAAATTATGAGACAGTTTCAGACAAACCTGGGAAGTCTTATATGAACTAATGAAAAGTCACATGTGCAAGGACAAGGAAATAATTTATATAACAATAGCAAGGTAAAGAAAAACAACTTCAAAAGACTGATCAATGCAATGGCTAACCATAATTCCATAGTATTATTAAAGCATACTGTTCACCTCACAGAAGGTAATATTCTCAGGATATATAATGCAACATTTATTTTTGCATATGACCAATGTAGGAATTTGTTTTACTTGACTAGATTTGTGTGTTTTTTAATTTTATTTTTGGACTCAAAAACACCAGAACACAAATACAGAACAGAGAAAAGAAACAAAAATATATCATAGACTTAAATGTTGGAACTTAAATACAAAGTAAGAAAAGGGGAAAAAAGCATGTCATGTGCTTAGCAGAACATGGGAGGATTCAAATTATGTAACAATAAATTTTCATTTCAAGAAAGCCTGTATGATAAATACTACACATTGTGTCCATCTTTTCTTTGCGTCCTTGTAAGTTTTCTTTTGTTCTCTGCTGTATACTTTTTTACTTTGTTCTTTTTTCCCCGCTCCACCCTGCTCCCAGAAGGTTACAGTTAAGTGCAGATATGTTTCTCTATAGCTATAGATATATGCATACACATATACATATATGCATACATATATAGACATATACTTTCCCAAACTCTACTCCTGATATTTGTTTTTATGCTTGTACATATCTCTTGTTTCTTATCCCTCTTGCCTCCTCTACTTTACTTCTACCTGATACCTTACTCCTATTACTTGCTTACCCTCCTCCAAGGATCCCTTCCCTACCCTCACATTCCCATAAATCTAAACACCCTTCTATAGCCTCCCTGTGACAGATATTCTCTTACCCTCCCCACTAGAGATCCCTCCCTTATCCTCCCATTACCATTGATCTAAATACCATTTTATACCCTCCTTTACCTATTTCCTTACCATTCCCTCTAAAGATCCCTCCCTTGTCCTTTCACCCCTCCCTATCCCCTTCTGTTTTATTTCTTCTGAATTTAGAGAACTTTTATACTCTTCTAAATATACATGTACTGTTCCTTCTTAGACCCATTCCTTATCCAAAACTACCAGCCCTGCTTCCCCATCTAATTCCCCTATATAGAGTATTCCTCTTGCATCTCATTTGTATAAAATAATTATTTTTAGTTCTTCTTAAATAGTTTTACTTTGTAGATTCATGTCATACTCAGGTTTACCCCAGTCTTTCTTATGAGCTACCCAGTTATTAGTAAGAATCTTAGATACACATTTCACATCTTACATATATAAAAAATAAATGGTCTGTCCTTATTGAATCCCTTATAATCTGTCTTTGGTATGTACCTTATATTTCTCTTGGCTCTTGTATGTCAAATCTTCTATTAAGTTCAGGTTTTTTTTAAACAAAGACTTGAAAATCTGACAATTGATCAAATGTCTATTTTTTTATTAAGGATTATGCTTTACTTTTCTGGTTATGATATTTTCAGCAGGAGCCCCAGTTCTTTTGCTCTTCGATATATAGTGTTCCAAGACTTGTGGTCCTTTAATGTCTCCACTGCTAGGTCTTATGTGATTCTAATTGTGGCACCATCATATTTAAACAGTTTTATTCTAGTTGTTTATAATGTTTTATCCTTGAACTGGGGGTTTTGTAATTTGACTATAATATTCCTATGAGTTTTCTTCATAGGATCTATTTTAAATGGTGATTGATGGATTTTTTCTATTTCTACTTTCCCCCCTTGTTCTAATGCTTCAGGATAATTTTTCTTTAGTTATTTCTCGTATTATTGTGCCAGGATTCTTTTTTATCATAATTTTCAGTTAGTATAATTATTTTTATGTTTTCTTGATAAATTCTCCAGATCTGTTGTTTTTTTTCTTTTAATAAATCATATATTTGAAAGCAATAACATACCAGGGAATGGTGGAAATGCACAGCTATCAACTTGAGGAAGGCATTAGGAAGGACTCTATATAGTAAACAAACCAATGCAAAGCATGCAAATCCACTGATGATATATTGATAATGTCAGCCTCCCTGTTTACAGAACACCCTATCGTGAATAGAGGCAAGAAAAGCAAGATTACATTGAAAAGTGGGGGAGAAGCAAAATAAAGCTTTCATGTCTGGATTTTTTTTCCAGCCAAGAGAAACTTGCAAGTCAGCTTCTAGGCACAGGGAATTTGCATAATCCAATATACTGTATAACACAAAGCACACTGGCCCAATTCTAGTCTCACATTGTTGTTTAGTACATTTCTATTGAATGCATGTCCAGATAAGAACAAAATCTAAGAAAACCTAAAATGATCCCATTCATTTGCTTGAGAGACTCAAGAAACCCTCTTCTCCATGAAACAGAACAAAAAATCAAAGAAAGGGCATGATCACATTGGTATAGTAGAAAGAGTAGGGGATTGCAGGACAGCTCCCATTTCAGCCAGGTAATAGCTGTGAGAGCAGCTAGGTGGCTCAGTAGATAGCATGGATAGAATGATAAGACTCATCTTCCTGAGTTCAAGTGTGTCCTTAGACACCTTATAGCTGTGTGACTCCAGGCAAGGCACTGTTTGCCTCTGTTCCCTCATCTGTAAAATGAGCTGCAGAAGAAAATGGCAAACCACTCCAGTATCTTTGCCAAGAAAACCCCAAATTGGGTCACCAAGCTTTGAACATGGTTGAAATGACTAAACGACAATAACTTTGTGACCTTGGGAAGTCACTTATAACCTCAGTTTGCCTACATTTATTTTTTTCAGTGTTTTATTTTTATATAATATTTTTTAGTTTTCAGCATTGGTTTTCACAAGAGTTTGAATTACAAATTTTCTCCCCATTTGTACCCTCCCCCCTACTCCAAGATGGCATATATTCTGACTGCCCCATTCCCTAGTCAGCCCTCCCTTCTGTCACCCTGCTCCCCCCATCCTCTTTTCCCTTACTTTCTTGTAGGGCAAGATAGATGTCTATGCCCCATTGCCTGTATATCTTATTTCCTAGTTGCAGGCAAAATTTTATTTGAACATCTGCTTTTAAAACTTTGAGTTCCAAATTCTCTCCCCTCTTCCCTCCCCACCCACCCTCCCTAAGAAGGCAAGCAATTCAACATAGGCCACATGTATATCACTATGTAAAACCCTTCCACAATGCTCATGTTGTGAAAGACTAACTATATTTTGCTCCTTCCTATCCTATTCCCCTTTATTCAGTTTTCTCCCCTTGACCCTCTCCCTTTTTGAAAGGGTTTCTTTTGATTACCTCCTCCCCCTATCTGCCCTCCCTTCTATCATCCCCCCTTTTTATCTTCTTCCTTCTTCTTTCCTGTGGGGTAAGATACCCAATTGAGTGTGTATGGTATTCCCTCCTCAGGTCAAA
Organism: Trichosurus vulpecula; assembly: GCF_011100635.1. Taxonomy (NCBI): domain Eukaryota; kingdom Metazoa; phylum Chordata; class Mammalia; order Diprotodontia; family Phalangeridae; genus Trichosurus; species Trichosurus vulpecula. Next base: position 284,861,215 of record NC_050577.1, read on the forward strand.
TCCAATGAGAGCAATATTCACTCATTCCCCCTTACCTGCCCCCTCTTCCTTTCGTACAGAACTGCTTTCTCTTTCCACTTTTATGCAAGATAATTTACCCCATTCTATCTCTCCCTTTCTCCCTCTCTCAATATATTCCTCTCTCATGCCTTAATTTGATTTTATTTTTTTAGATATCATCCCTTCATATTCAACTCACCCTGTGCTCGCTTTCTCTCTCTCTCTCTCTCTCTCTCTCTCTCTCTCTCTCCATATATATATATATATATATATATATATATATATATATGTATGTATGTATGTATGTATATATGTGTATAATGTATATTCCCTTCAGCTACCCTAATATTGAGGACTCCTTTATTATACACATCATCTTTTCATGTAGGAATGTAAATAAAACAGTTCAACTACTTTAGTAAGTCCCTTATGATTTCTCTTTCTTGTTTACTTTTTCATGCTTCTCTCTATTCTTGTGTCTGAAAGTCAAATTTTCTATTCAGCTCTGGTCTTTTCACTGGGACAGCTTGAAAGTCCTCTATTTTTTTTTTAAATTTAAATTTATTTATTTAACATATTTGGTTTTCAGCATTGATTTTCACAAGAGTTTGAATTACAAATTTTCTCCCCAGTTCTACCCTCCCCCCTACTCCAAGATGGCATATATTCTGGTTGCCCTGTTCCCCAGTCAGCCCTCCCCTCTATCACCCCCCTCCCCTCTCATCCCCTTTTCTCTTCCTTTCTTGTAGGGCAAGATAAATTTCTACGGCCCATTGCCTGTGTATCTTGTTTTTTAGTTGCATGCAAAAACTTTTTTTTTTGTTTTTGAACATCTGTTTTTAAAACTTTGAGTTCCAAATTCTCTCCCCTCTTCCCTTCCCACCCACCCTCCCTAAGAAGTTGAGCACTTCAACCTAGGCCACGCATGTATCATTATGTATAACCCTTCCACAATACTCATGTTGTGAAAGGCTAACTACATTTTGCTCCTTCCCAACCCATCCTGCTTTATTGAATTTTCTCCCTTGACCCTGTCCCATTTCCAAAGTGTTTGTTTTGATTGCCTCCACCCCCATCTGCCCTCCCCTCCATCATGCCCTACCCTTTAATTTTTTTTTATCTTCCTCCCTCTTCTTTCCTGTGGGGTAAGATACCCAACTGAGTATGTATGGTATTCCCTCCTCAGGCCAAATCTGATGAGAGCAAGGTTCACTCATTCCCCCTTCACCTGCCCTCTCCCCTCCTCCCACAGAGCTGCTTCCTCTTGCCACCTTTATGCAAGATAATCCACCCCATTCTATCTCTCCCTATCTCCCTCTCTCAGTATGTTGCTCTCTCATCCCTTAATTTCATTTTATTTCTTTTAGATATCTTCCCTTCATCTTCAACTCACCCTGTGTCTGCTCTCTCTCTTTTACATATATATATATATATATATATATATATAAACACACATATATGTATACATACATACACATGCATACATATACACATAGATACATACATACATACACATTCACTTATATAGATACATAAACATATATATATGCATATTCCCTTCAACTACCCTAATACTGAGGTCTCATGAATCATACACATCATCTTTCCATGTAGGAATGTAAACAAAACAGTTCAACTTTAGTAAGTCCCTTGCAATTTCTGTTACTTGATTACCTTTTCATGCTTCTCTTGATTCTTGTGTTTGAAAGTCAAATTTTCTATTCAGTTCTGGTCTTTTCACTGAGAAAGCTTGAAAGTCCTCTATTTTATTGAAAATCCATATTTTGCCTTGGAACATGATACTCAGTTTTGCTGGGTAGGTGATTCTAGGTTTTAATCCTAGCTCCATTGACCTCCGGAATATCACATTCCAAGCCCTTCGATCTCTTAATGTAGAAGCTGCCAGATCTTGGGTTATTCTGATTGGTTTTCCACAATACTCAAATTGTTTCTTTCTGGCTGCTTGCAGTATTTTCTCCTTGATCTGGGAGCTCTGGAATTTGATGACAATATTCCTAGGAGATTTCTTTTTGGGATCTATTTGAGGAGGTGATCGATGGATTCTTTCAATTTCTATTTTACCCTCTGGCTCTAGAATATCAGGGCAGTTCTCCTTGATAATGTCTTGAAAGATGGTATCTAGGCTCTTTTTCTGATCATGGCTTTCAGGTAGTCCAATAATTTTTAAATTATCTCTCCTGGATCTATTTTCCAGGTCAGTGGTTTTTCCAAGGAGATATTTCACATTGTCTTCCATTTTTTCATTCCTTTGGTTCTGTTTTAGAATATCCTGATTTCTCATAAAGTCACTAGCTTCCACTTCCTCCAATCTAATTTTTAAAGTAGTATTTTCTTCAGTGGTCTTTTGGACCTCCTTTTCCATTTGGCTAATTCTGCCTTTCAAGGCATTCTTCTCCTCATTGGCTTTTTGGAGCTCTTTTGCCATTTGAGTTAGTCTGTTTTTTAAGGTGTTGTTTTCTTCAGTGTATTTTTCAGTATTTTTTTGGGTCTCCTTTAGCAAGTCATTGACTTGTTTTTCATGGTTTTCTTGCATCCTTCTCATTTCTCTTCCCAATTTTTCCTCTACTTCTCTAACTTGCTTTTCCAACTCCTTTTTGAGCTCTTCCATGGCCTGGGACCAGTTCCTGTTTTTCTTGGAGGTTTCTGTTGTAGGCTCTTTGACTTTATTAATTTCTTCTGTCTGTATGTTTTGGTCTTCTTTGTCAGCAAAGAAAGAATGCAAAGTCTGAGACTGAATCTCCGTGCATTTTCGCTGCCTGGCCATATTCCCAGCCAACTAACTTGACCCTTGAGTTTTTCAGTGGGGTATGACTGCTTGTAGATCACAGAGTTCTATGTTCCACGTTTGGGGGGGAGGTGCCAGCTCTGCCACACCGGCACTGCTCCTTACCCAACGCCCAACCCGAACTGGGCTTAGATCTTCGGCAGGCTGTGCACCCCTGCTCTGATTCACCACTTAATTCCTCCCACCAGGTGGGCCTGGAGCCAGAAGTAACAACAGCTGTAGCTGCCCCACCTCCGCTGCCCCCGGGGCTGGAAGCCGAACCTTGAACTCCTTCCACTCCCGCAGCTTTTCCCACTAACCTTCTCTGCAGTCTTTGGTGTTTGTGGGTTGAGAAGTCTCATAACTGTCGCAGCTCACTGAATCAGGGCGCTAGGGCCCCCTCCACCTGGCTTCTGGGTCTGGATGGCCCACGCCACTCAGGCTGGGCTCTGCTCCACTCTGTTCCCAGCTCCCAGCTCCCAGCTCCGTGTGGGATAGACCTCACCCAGAGACCATCCAGGCTGTCCTGGGCTGGAGCCCTGCTTCCCTCTGCTGTTTTGTGGGTTCTGCCGTTCTAGAATTGGTTCAGAGCCATTTTTTATAAGTTTTTGGAGGGTCTCGGTACAGAGCTCACACTATTCCTTGCTTACCAGCCGCCATCTTCGAAAGTCCTCTATTTTATTGAAAGTTTATATTTTGTCTTGGAGCATGATACTCAGTTTTGGTGGGTAGGTGATTCTTGGTTTTAATCCTAGCTCCATTGACCTCCAGAATATCATATTCTAAGCCCTTTGATCCCTTAATGTAGAAGCTGCTAGATCTTGTGTTATCCTGATTGTGTTTCCACAGTACGCAAAGTGTTTCCTTCTGGCTGCTTGCAGTATTTTCTTTTTGATCTGGGAGCTCTGGAATTTGGCGACAATATTCCTAGGAGTTTTCTTTTTGGGATCTTTTTCAGGAGGTGATCGGTAGATTCTTTCAATTTCTATTTTGCCCTGTGGCTCTAGAATATCAGGGCAGTTCTCCTTGATAATTTCTTGAAAGATGATGTCTAGGCTCTTTTTTTGATCATTGCTTTCAAGTAGTCCAGTAATTTTTAAATTATCTCTCCTGGATCTGTTTTCCAGGTCAGTGGTTTTTCCAATGAGATATTTCACATTTTTTTCCTTCCTTTGGTTCTGTTTTATAATATCTTGATTTCTCATCAGGTCACTAGCTTCCACTTGCTCCAATCTAATTTTTAAGGTAGTATTTTCTTCAGCGGTCTTTTGGACCTCCTTTTCCATTTGGCTAATTCTGCCTTTCAAGGCATTCATCGGCTTTTTGGAGCTCTTTTGCCATTTGAGTTAGTCTATTTTTTAAGGTATTATTTTCTTCAGTATTTTTTGGGTCTCCTTTAGCAAGTCATTGACTTGTTTTTCATGATTTTCTTGCATCACTCTCATTTCTCTTCCCAATTTTTCTTCTACTTCTCTTACTTGCTGTTCCAAATCCTTTTTGAGCTCTTCCATGTCCTGAGACCAGTTTATGTTTTTCTTGGAGGCTTTTGATGTAGGCTCTTTGACTTTGTTGACTTCTTCTGGCTGTATGTTTTGGTCTTCTTTGTCACCAAAAAAAGATTCCAAAGTCTGAGTCCATTTTCACTGCCTGGCCATGTTCCCAGCCAACTACTTGGCCCTTGAGTTTTTTTGTCGGTTTTTGACTGCTTGTAGAGTAGAGAGTACTTCGTCCCAAGCTTGAGGGGCTGTGCTGTTGTTTTCATAGGTATTTGTACACAGCAAGCTCTGCCACACCAGCACTCCTCCTCACTCAAGAATTGCCAACTCAGACCGCAATTCGTATCTAAGCAGGCTCTGCACTCCTGCTCAATCTGCTGCTTAATTCCTTCCACCAGGTGGGCCTGGGGCCAGAAGCGACTGCAGCTGTACTTCTGTAGCTGCACCACCTCTGCTGCTCCCGGTGGGGGGGGGGGGTGGCCAAACCACAAACTCCTTTCACTCTGTCCCTGCAGTTTTTCCCACTAATCTTCTCTATTGTCTTTGGTGTTTGTGGGTTGAGAAGTCTGGTAACTGCCACAGCTCACTGATTCAGGGTGCTAGTGCATGTTCCGCCCAGCTCCCAGTCTGGTTGGTCCTGGTGCGGCCCACTCTGGGCTCTGCTCCACTCCACTCCCAGCTCCCTGTGATTGACCTTACCAAGCGACCATCCAGGCTGTCTTGGGCTGGAGCCCTGCTTCCCTCTGCTGTTTCGTGGGTTCTGTAGTTCTAGAATTTGTTCAGAGCCATTTTTTATAAGTGTTTGGAGGGTCCTGAGGGAGGGCTTTAGGCAAGTCCCTGCTTTCCAGCCACCATCTATTGTTTTTCTTATGAGATGTTTTACTTTTTCTTCTATTTTTTCATTATTTATATTTTGTTTAATTATTTCTTGATCTCATAATTTTGCTGGCTTCACCTTGCCCAATTCTGATTTTCAAGGTGTCATTTTCTTCCTTAAGATTCTGGATCTCCTTTTCTAATCCGTTGACTTTCCCTTCACAATTTTCTTGTTTTTCTTACATAACTCTTTTTAAAAAAATTTCCTCCATCTCTGTCATTTGATTTTTAAAGTCTTTTTAAAAGATTAATGAATTATTTTGGAGCAGGTGACCATTTGACATTACTCTTTCGAGGTTTCTTTACTTCAGTATCTTCCTCTGAAGATGAACCCAGGTTTTTTCTATTCCCATAACACCTTTCTGTAGTTGGATTCCTTCTCCTTTGCCTGTGCTTTTTTTTGGTGGTAATAGCTTAATTTTTATAATCACCTCTAGCCCTGTTGTATGGCAGGTGGTGCCTCTTTTCCAAGATCTTCAATCCTTCCCTCTAGCCTGGAGCCAATGCCAAACCTCCAAGCCCCTCTAAGTGCCCACAGCCTGGGCCTTTCTGCCCCACTCCTTCTACACTTACCAAGTGTGTGCTCTTTCCTTCTTGCCCCCCACAGCTCTTCAAAGCACAGCTGGCCTTGATCTTCCCTGGCTCAGACCCCCAACTCCCCTCCCTATCCCTGGGGTAAAAGTTCCTGTGTCTGGGGCCAAGACAGCCTCTCACACCAACTAACCCCAGGGCTTGCCACTTGCTGTTAAACCTGACCGTAGCCTGGAGGTATTTACTTTTCATAGGAACCAAACTTACTCCTAGAATTTTTCTTCTGATCTTCTCAAATTGTCCCAGGAGAGCATTCTATCTTTGTTGTGGTTGTGTCCCTATTCTTATTTATTTTTTACCCACACTTTACCTTGTTCACCCTAACATGCTATGTTATCTCTTTTGTGAGGGAAAATCTTGAGAGCTTGGAGTTTTCTGACCTACTCTGCCACCTTCCTAGAATCCTCTGTCTTTATTTGTTTTTAAAAAGTGTTTTTATATGTGTGTTTTTTTTCAGTTAAGATGGGGGAAGAAAGAGGGGAATAGAGATAGGGTTCGAACAAAAATATTTATCTTTTGTTCACAAAGAGACCATGACATCAGGGAAGTGATGCCATGACATGCAAGTGAATTGGATTTTAGTGAAGGAGAGCTGTGCAAAGTTACCAGCCTCACTTTCTTCTCCAGAGCCATCTGGGTCTAGTGGCCAGATATAGATCAGGTTGCAGTGGGGGATCTTAAGGTCTTTACAAGTCTCAGTTTTGACTGAGGCAAGGCTTATCCAATAATTAAGGAAATGAAAAGAGAAGAAAAAGAAGGCCATACAAGTAAGCAAGCTTTGAAAATTATGCGTTGAATTTGTTGTGTACTTGAAAGGCAATTTTTTACAAGATTCACACTTTCGTATTGTTTTTGTACAGGTATTATAAAGAAATGCTGATTTTATTTGGTGTTTGTCAAATTCATAATAAAAAAGAAAATTATTAAATGAGCCTAGATGATTTAAAGCCAGAAGAGACTTTAATGAGCAGCTCATCCACCCCCCCATTTTGCAGATAAGGAAACTGAGTTCCATAAAGAGTCCAAGGTCTGTAGTTATCCCTTGCTCTTCCCATGTGACCAGCCCTTCTTCTATGCCTGTCACACATGATGACATCCTTTACACCTATTGGTTGTGTGTTGCACCCTGTCACACCCATTTTGGCATTTTGATGTACTTACTCATATGCTTTTTCATAACCAAAAAACAGTAAGCACAATGGGTTCTCATAGTGTTGACATCTTTCAGTTACTTAGTAAACATGTGAGTCATTGTTGAATATATCATTTAAGAAAGTCTGTTTGTTCCTTACTAATTTGCTCATCTAGGATGCTTTTAATTTATATAGATATGAAAATTTTGTATAGATGAAAGAGTAAGCATTTATTGATTTTTTTTTTTTACTTTACTGGCATTCTCTTGACCATCTTTTTTTTTGGCTTTTTTTTTGGCAGGGCAATTGGGGTTAAGTGACTTGCCCAAGGTCACACAGCTAGTACATGTGTCAAGTGTCTGAGGCTGGATTTGAACTCAGATCCTCCTGACTCCAGGGCTGGTGCTCTACTCACTGCTCCACCTAGCTGCCCCCATCTTGACCATCTTTTAAAGTGCAAGGACTAAGGTTTTCATAATAGAATAATTTGAATCATACCTCAGACATATACTAGCTGTGTGACTCTAAAGCAAGCCTCAATCTCCTCATCTAAAAATTAGGTTAATAATAGTACATACCTCACAAGATTTATTTTTATGAGACTCAAATGAGAGAACTCATATGAAGTACTTGATAAACTTTTAAGTTACATTTAAATGTTATCTATTATTATTGTTATTATAGTTATTTTCCTCACCTTTGCTATTTTCCCTTCCTTCAGTTATCTTGTAATTCCTCATTGCCCTTGTAACTATATTATATCCAGAACCAATTTTCATTTTTATGTGTTTCCTTTTCTATCTTATATTCTTCCTTTTTCTATCTTTGTTCTCTTTTGTGCTATTTCTATCTATTTCTACCTCTTTATTAAGGAGCATCTCAGAGACTAGGTTTAAGTGTGGTGTTTTTACTTCTATTAACATTAATATCATTTCATAACAACTGGGAAATATGTGAACTCAGAATTTTGGTGACAAAAATAATTGGAATGATCATATCAATGTTTTTTACTCTCCTATTACTCTCTTGTTCATTCAGTTCACTGATTTTCTTATGATCATAAGATCATATGATGTTTTTCACTATCTTTCTTTTTCCTTTTCTTTTTCCTGCTTCTCCAACTGCAGATGTTCTAATAGAGTTTCTAAATCCCACTCTGATTACATCCCCCCTTATTGTATGCACAGATTATGGAAATTAAGGCCACAATTTAAGGTCAAAGCACTAGTAAGACAACTAAACCGATATATACACAGGAAGCAGAGCATTGGAACAAATACCTTAAGGAATATACAGTTATATAGATACATGTATGTATTCTCATCCCGTGAATACTTTCTTTTAGTACTAAAGAGCAAAATCATACTTCTGGAATTGATAAATCAACAAGCATTTATTAATTTCTTACCATGTTCCAGGCAATGGGCTAAGCCATAAATGAAAGTTTGTCCTTATAGAGATTAAATTCTATAGTGGGAGTTATAAGTATATTTGAAATATTAAAAATAAATTAAGAAACTAGAATTTTAGATTATGAAGAAAGATCTTATTTTGAACTTTAGGAAGTACTTTTAAGGAAAAGAAACACTGGTAAATGCTATTTTTAATAATTAGTACTACTTGAAGGCTATAAGCATGTAGTAAAGCAATAATAAGAGATGAAACATAGATTGTTTCAGAGAAGCTGGGAGCTTCTGAGTAAGATGAATGGGAGAAAAGATTAATGTATCTCTTTATCCTAGCCTATAGGACCATTTGGAGTACCGTTCATCACCCTTTCATCTTTCTGTCAAAACCATCTTCCCTATTGAATGCTCATGCTTGGCATTATACGATGAAGACTGGAAGTACAATACAGTGATGTCAGCTGAGGGAACTACTAATTCCATGTTGCTATTTTTTCCCCCTAGCCCCAAGTCAGCCTCCAAGGATTATTAGTTCAGTAAGGTCTGGTTCAAGGTACATTATCACCTGGGATCATGTCAGAGCAATGTCAAATGAATCTACAGTAACAGGATATAAAGTAAGTAAAAGAGAGACAAATAATTTCTTCTACACTTCTCTACATTTACTTTTGGCTCAATTGGAAATAAACACATAAAGGGAAAAGATGAAGCAAGTCAAATTCTAGTCTCTTTCTCATGCAAATTTTTATTTTGCATGGAGAAACTGGTAATTGATATTTTTCCTGCTTCAGCAAAACCCAGAGAACTTGCTAATTCTAGTTTCTGAGTAGAACTTCAATTGAAATTACTACTACAGCATACATTGAAATTAAAAAGAATTTTAAGAAAATTATTGGGCAATTCTTTACCATACAGATATATGTAAGATGGATGGAATAATAGCTCCAAAGAATAGAATGATTCTTAGTCACTAGTGTGTTGAAATCCTAGGAGAGAATTTTGTAGTGTAGCTGTTTTGAACTTAGCAGTGATAAAATAAGTGTCAGTAATGTTTATATAACATGTAGGGAAGCCTTGGATAGATTCAAGTAATCAATAAAAATAAGAAAAGATTATCCCAAACTAATATTCCTCCTAACATGCTCCACCCACCCATAAGCAGAGTGATAAAGAAAAGTATAAAAATAATCTCTAATCTTTTGTGAAAGCCCAAGCTTTATGTTTATAGGAAAAAATCCTCCTTTAGTTTCATGTGGGAAAATTATAAAATTCAATTGTCATAGATATTACTGGACCACATAGAACCAATGGGAAAACCTTATTCCTGGAGTTATATAAAATGCTATTATACTTTTTTCTCATGAAATACAGCTATGAATTTGAACAGTTTAAGGAAAAGATAATTTGTGATAATTTTTTTTCTGTTTTCAGCTGTATAGAGAGCTAGTCTTGGAGCCAGAATGATAGGGGATAAGTCCACCTTAGAAACATATTGTATATATGACATTGGGCCAGTCACTTAACCTCTCAATGCCCTAGGAAACTCTCTAAGACTATACATGGTAGGAAAGGTGCTGACCATCATTGGCAGAGGGATTTTGCTCATCTGGTAGTTCCCTATACTAATGAAATCATAGGTCCAGTACCTGTTCCTAACCTATTCCCCTACACCTCAGTAAATATCACTCATTAACTTCACATATTTTGGTACTTTACAAGGTGCTCTACAGACCTGATGGTGAACATGAGGGCAAGTTATATTCAACTCATAAGCATTCAATAGAGGTCCCAGTCCCCAGAGATGGAGAGTATATTGTGGAAGTTCGAGCCCATAGTGATGGAGGAGATGGAGTGGTATCACAAATTAAAATTTCAGGTATGCAAGTCATTTTGTTAATATCAAGATCAAAATATTGATGTCATAATTCCCAAATTATAGTGCTTCCTATTTGGGGCAGTATAGTAATGGATTCTCCAAATGGACTGAAATGTTTAAGAACCCTTAGAACATTCCTAAAATTTTGTGGCTTACTGAGGGACAATTGGGATCTACCCTTTTAGATTTTATGTAAATAAGTCTGGCATTGGAAGGACACAGGGAACCCTAAGATGTATCCAAAATAATACAACTATACACACAATCTGAGGCATCTCCATTTCACCAAGTAATAAATTAATAAAAGAATTGTTTCATCATGTTAAAGTGTAAGTCCTTTATCCCTAAACAACACGAATCACCAGTAGCGACTTAGGGGAGCATTGCTTATCTCCAAGCATGTGCCACGGCATGACTGCTGATATATTCTCCCCCCAGTTAAATATTTGCTGACCTTAACAAATCAACTGAGATCCATTTGGCACATTTGTCCACACCCTCAATTTTGGAAGGTTCTTTGGGGGTTTAGATTCAAACTTTGTATTTCTTTTAAGGGTGCTCTCCAATGTCTTGCATTAAAGAGTTTCTTAAACACTTCTAAAGTTCACATGACACAATTCTTAATGGCCTCTTAAATGTCATGTAAAGAGTACCAACACAGCTTTTAAACATTACTGAAAATTAATAGTCTGGGTTTCTCTTTTTAATTAAGCTTTTATTCTTTTTTCTTTTTGATATTTTCCTTTGATTTTCAGAATTTCTATTTTTTTGCTAAGTAGTGCTTGATTTATGTTTTCTAATTCTTTAGTTGTATATCCAAATAAATGATTTGTTCTTTAGCTCTTTTGGTTGATTTGGAAATATAAAGTTTCTACTAAGAACTGCTTTAGGTATAACACATAAATTTTGTAATACTGTCTCATCTTCGTCATTTTTTGGATTAAATTTACTTTTGTTTCCATAACTTATTTTCTAATCCACCAGTTCTTTAGAATTTAGTCCCCAGCTAATTTAGAATTATTCTTCAAAGGCCTTTTATTTCATCATGATCCATAAATGATGTGTTTAGTATTTTGGCTTTTCTGTGTTTTTAATGAAGTTTTGATGCCCCAATATATAGTCAATTTTAGTCAAGCTGAAATTAAAGGTTGAGAATATGTAGGCTTCTTTCTATTCCTATTTATTAATTGCCAGAGATCTATTTTTAAATTTAGATAATTTAAATTTATAAATTAAATTAAATCCTTTCCTGTTCATCTTTAGATTTGTCTAGCTCTGAAAGGAATACATTGAAGTTCTCCACATTTATAGTTTTACTGTCTATATATTTCTTCCCAAATTATATTACTTCAATTATCTTCTCCTTTAAGTATTTAGATGCTATGTTCACCAAATAGTGAATGTCATATATTTGCATTGATTCATCATGGCACCTTTCATCATAAAATACTTTCCATGCTTATCTCTTTTTACTATTTGTTGTATATATTTGGTGAAACCATAATTACATGGCTTGTTTAAGTTCAGCTGAAGCATAATTAATTTTGCTCTCATCTCTCATTTTTAACTCCATGTGAATCTTTATATCTTAAGTGTAATTCTTGTAAACAAAATATTGTTGGATTTTATTTTCTAATCTATTCTGCTAATTTATGGGTTAGTTCATCCCATTCACATTCATGGTTATGATTATTAGTAATATTTTTCCAATTGTCTTGTCCTCTTGTACTTTTTCTGTTCTTTGCACCCAATACACTGTTTAGAAATAAGAAGGTGGTAAAAGATAGTTTCCCTAACACTTGTAATCTATACACAAATTCATCTGTTTCTGCTCTTTTGCCTCTCTTCTCTTCTTGCCCATCTTCTGATGTTAGGCTTTTATTCTTCCTTTCATTTCCCTCCTTCATATACTCTAACATTGGAGTTTGTTAAGGTTATGATTATTCCTTTATGTATTCTGCCCTCCTTCTTAATTTCTTGCCCCCTTTTCCCTTCCTCCTCCCTAGTTCCTTTCTGAGTTTCATGTTAGTTCATATTAATGTATTTGAGTTTAATGTATTTAACTGTAATACATTTAAATGTATTATATAATGTATATTTATCTATGTATTGTAATTTTGTCAATTATTGTTTCATATGAAAGTAATGTCCATTACTCCCATCTCTTCCTCCATATTTTCTTTATCACTATTATGTGATAATGATTTCCCTATCTCCATCTTTTATCTCCAGTTTAGTTCCCTATTTCTCACATTTCTGACTTTGAAGACCATTAAAACAGAGCAAAACCATCATCTGTCTCTCTTATTTATATTTCTCTGTGAGTGGTGAAATTATTAGAATTCTGAGAAGACATTTGTTTTTTCTTCTCCTATTAGAATATAAACTCACTTTTAGCATACCTTTTTATGTTTCTCTTGACTCCTGTATTTCTATTTTAAAATGTTTACAAGGTTCTGTCCTTTTATTTAAGAATGTTTGGAAATCTTCTATTTCATTAAAAGCCAATTTTCCCCCTTGCCAGAGGAAAAAATAAGATTAGTACATAGCCCATTCGATAATATCCTGTGTGTACCAATGTGATGCAGTCTGATGTTATAAACAGTCTGGGAAGTTCCTAGATGCATGTTGAGTGCAATATTTTGGGGTCATGTATAGCAGAATTTCTTGTGTTCAGCCTAAGCAGGATGGAAGTAGTTACATTAGGTAGTGAGTCTATAGAAGAGTGGCGGCTGAGGTTAATTCAGGCAAACTGCACAATCTGATAACAAATTTGCTTTTTCTCCACAGTTCTATTGCCATCAAAGATAGGATGCAACTCTATCTTTGCAACAATATCTATCTATCCTTTTTAAAGATTCAAATCAAAGGTGACAACTATACTCCACTGGCCACATTACAACATGCAACACTCCCAAGTTTGACCAAATCAAAATTAAAATGTAATTTGGAAACATTTAATAAAATAAATAAAATAATGTACACATTGACAAAATTCATGTTCATGAAATGCACACATTCATTCATTTCTCTATTGTTTAACAAATATTTGAGTGCTCTTGCCTTTAGTTTTCCTCCCCTCTACCTCTACACTCTCAGTCTTAGGGATCTTGCTCAAAATCTCTATTTCTGTCTCAAATTGATTTCCAAAGCTTTTCTTCTTTATTTCCAACTGTTTCCTGTATTATCAACTTAGATGTCCCAATGACACTTCAAGTTGACAGTTTATAAACAAAAGGATGTTTCCAATCCAAGCATTTGTTTTGTGATATACAATGATAATAATCTGTTGCAATATGACTTTCTCTGATGGATAGACCAGTGTTGGACTTAGTCAAATTCAAGTTAACCTAGAAAAATAAGCAATATTCCTGGGCTTTAGACCAAAATTTTGTGTATCTTCTCCAATATTCTGTATGAACTATTAACAATATACTGGTGAGATACAGGAAAGTTCACAAAGGACAAATACACATCATATTAATGAGAAGCTAAACATATTTCTATTTGTCAGAGGTAGAGAAGAAATTACAAAAGGAAGTCTACATTGTCATAAGATAATATAAGGAAGGTGTCTAGGAAACCTGCTGTTCAGATCATCACTTTTTAGATTATTTCTCTGTGTGTGTGTGTGTGTGTGTGTGTGTGTGTGCGTGCACACATGTATGTGGGAGCATTATTACACTTGCATGCAATCACACACATGCATGTGCATTTTGATCGGGGATGAAATTTTAACATGGCAAAATTCATGTAACAAATCCCAAATTCAGAACCTAAGATTAAAAAGTGCCCTGGCAATTTCATAACATTTTTAAATATTGGTATTACATAACTATAGAAAATTCTAGTTTATATATATGTATTTATATATGTGTGTTTATATATATTATATATATATATATAAACTGATGAGCTAAAATATATTCCTAATTATTGTTCAGATAGAAATAATATTTCCACAATAAATGCATATGCTAGAAAATCTGTAAATACTAGCATAGGATTGCTTTTGATCTGATGTTAATATCTTCATTCTCTACTGTTTTTGCTGGTACCACCTTCATGTGTTCATAACTTTCACTTTCATTGTTAGATACATGACTCTCTCTGAAAAGATAAAATGTTCTGTAACTGAACTGAGCCTATGAAGATCTGCCATGTCTCTCATTCACACATTATTGACTTAATAATTTGATTTCCTGAGATGTAAAAGTATTAAGACTCTACTTAAATGAATGACCGTAGAACTATATTACTATAATACTTATAAAAGTAATTTTTATATGTGATTGAATGCTTTTGTGACTTCACAACATATACAAATTAAAGTGTAAATTATAGATATTTTAATGCAAATATGTATAAACTTTTAAAATATATACTAAATATTTTATAGTACTACAACTTCATATCCACTACATAAGCAAATGTCAGTTTTGAGATAATATTTCTAAATCACTTAGCACAGTGCCTGGCATCACATAGTAGGTGCTAAATAAATACTCATTTCCTTTCTTTCTCTTCCTTCCTCTTTCCTTTCTTCCTTTATTTATTCTTTTCTATCTACATTCCTTCCTTTCTTTCTAATTTCCCTCCTTCTTAGCATAATTAATGTTGGCAGAGTCAATTTGTGTTTTATTTTGAAAGATTTTTTTCTGCATAGGCATAACTCACACCTCTAATATGTATAAGGTGTGTGATGAAGAGTGCTAGAATAACTACATTTTAAATGAAAGCATTGTGATGTCTTTAAAAGGGAACGAAGATTGGCATAGTCAGGTGACTTGGGTTCCCCCAATTTTGCTCTTGTTTGCTGTGTGATATTGGATATAACATTTAACATCTCTGTGTTTCAATTTCCTCATTGGTAAAATAAGAATGTGCACAATATGTATGCATATAATGTAAACTGTGGCATAGTGTAAAGAGCACTGCCTTTGTAGTTGGGAACCTCAATTCAATTTACCAGCAATATGACTTATGTCAATGTCAACGTCAAAGTGTTTCTCTACACCTTAGTCTTCAAATCTGTAAAGTTTATAATTCTTGCCATATCTACCTTATATCTGAAGAGCAATTTTGGGGATCAAAGGAAATGTGTGCCAAAGCATTATATAAAATGTATCGTATATCAAGAGGAATAAAAGTACCATATCATTTATTGAGAAGTATTTTTAAAAATTAGAACAGTTTCACTAAAACCAAGAGAATGTGTCATTTTTGTATCTCACAATATATCCCTTTCTTTCTTGTAACTCCCCTTCTTTCACCACCCTGGTCCAGGCCCTTCATCACCTCACTTCATGATACTTGGAGTACTCTTCTGGTTGGTCTTTGTGTTTCAACATCTCTCCATTCCAGCCCATTCTCCTCCACTTATCTATCACTGTGATCTTCCTAAAGCACAGATCCTCCCCTTCATTCCATAAGCAGTGGAAATCATACTAAAATCATCCAAAATCAGAGCAGCTAGGTGGCACAGCCAGTAGAGCACAGGCCCTGAAGTAAGGAGGACCTGAGTTCAAATCTGGCCTCAGACACTTGACACACTTACTAGCTGTGTGACCTTGGGCAAGTCACTTAACCCCAATTGCCCTGCTTTCCCTCC
Organism: Trichosurus vulpecula; assembly: GCF_011100635.1. Classification (NCBI taxonomy): domain Eukaryota; kingdom Metazoa; phylum Chordata; class Mammalia; order Diprotodontia; family Phalangeridae; genus Trichosurus; species Trichosurus vulpecula. Next base: position 284,876,989 of record NC_050577.1, read on the forward strand.
TGCAAAAAAAAAGGAATCAAAATCATCCAAAATAATACTAAAACCATCCAAGCCCTCTTGTTGAGTTTTAAGGCCCCTTCTTACCTTTTTAGTCTTCCACATTATTCCACACACTACTGTGTGATTCAGCAACACTGAATAAGATACTCCTTTAAGAAGATACTCTATTTCTCCATCTTGTGCATTTTGACTGGCTGTCCCCAAGTCAGGAATTCTCTCCCTTCTCATCTCCATCTCTTGGCTCCTCTGGATTCCTTCAAGTCTCAGCTAAAATCCAGTTTTCTTCCAGAAACCTTTTCTGATTCCTCAGGATGTTAGTCCCTTCCCTCTGAGACTATCTCCAGTTTATCCTGAACATGCTTGTTTTTAGGTTGTCTCCACCACTTTGAGGGCAGATAGTTTTTGCCTTTCTATCCCAAGCACTTAACACAGTGACTGGTACATAATAAATGTTTAATAATTGCTTGTTGACTTGATCAAACAAATTATTTGGCTAAAATTTTGTTTTGAATATCAAATGTTTTCCCAAATCATACTTTAAGCCCTTGGCTGTATTCTGTGTATAAAATAGTTTAGTTTTTGAACAAATATTCCATTTTAATTAAATGCTTTTCCGTGTACTAAATGTAATCAAATCAAAGTTTGTACAGCTCATAAGATCTTAGCTCTAGAGCTTATTGGGTCCTTAGAAGTCATAGTCCATTCCCCTCATTCTACAGACTAGAAAATTGAGGCCACAAAAGGGAAGTGATTTGTACAAAGTCACACAGATAGTAAATAGGGTTAGGATGTTATTGCAGGTCCTTTGACTTCAGAGCCATTGTTATCACCTTAAAGGTTATATTTATTCAGTGTTCCAGCGAAGCCAAGATATGTGTAAATTTGAAGTGTAACACAAAGGCAAATTACTCACTTTCCACTTGACATGTTTTCTCTATTTAGAATGGCTTATGATTAAAACTGATTCCATAAAACATTCCTCAATTATCTGTTCTTTGTATGTCCACCTACTATTTTTGTGCTTACTGAATATTTGTTGTAGGAGTCTCTGGGGATGTCTGGGCATGGTAGCACTTGTTTGTAATCTCTAGTACTGGTAGATTATTTCATGAAAATGGAATGTTCCCTAGTTTACGTAAATTAGCTAACAGTTCTCTAACTTTAATGCCCAGTGCTATGGGGCTGACTCAATTCAGATGGATACATCCAATCACTGGGTAAACAGGATAGGTTTTGGGTTTTAAACAAAAAAAGGCAAGGAATGATTAACACTTACAAATGAACAACAAGTAGTCTTGGATTATTTTCTCAAGGAAGGGATCCAAAGCTTCATAATAATGCTTTTGTTTCTCCATCTGTATTGCTACCCCGCCCCAACTTGTACTTGGGAAGTGCCAACTGAGAGCCTGGAAAACCATCATATACACAAACATCAAATAAAGGCCTTACTTACTAATATAACTATTTATAAATAAGAATGGATATATATTACATGTGTAATATAACATAATATATATTATAGCAACAAATATCAATTTATATTCCTCAGAAAGTAGGTAGTACTTGTTAACTACAAAATTCTAAGTAAAACCATATCCTACTTATAATAAGAAAGGGGTATTGAACTACAGAGATCAGACATCATAGAAATCATTGCATTAGTGTAAAATTGGTTGTGATACAAATTGGTAAGAAGCTGGTTTGAAAGGAGCCATTTGATGTTCAGGATTTTCCTCATTGTGGATTGAATTATTATGATACATATTAGTTAATCACAAATAACAAGCTATGTTTACTTTTTAGGTGCATCTGAAATTTCGCCTAGTCTCTTTGGCTTATTGCTGCCTGCCTTCGGCATCCTAGCTTTTTGGGAATTCTAATTGTAGTGGATATCTGCTATCAAAGTACAGCTGTGAATTCTCCTCAGATCTTTTAAGGACTACCATTCTTTTTGATTCCTGTGGCACTATCTTAAGCCAAATCAATTATATATTTAAATTTTTTCCTGCTGGGTTACAGTAAATTCAAGAACTGAGATATCTAGGAACCCCTTCATCTTTGAGATGTATAGAAAATGATTTTTAACTTGTTACAATATGCCTTATAAAACTCTTAAACTGTTCTGTGACAGTTGCATGATTTGGTCAATAGAGCAAATTAATTGTTAATATCCACTAATATAGATTGTATAGTAAGAGTAAAATCACCATCCAAGGGTGATTTAATAACAAGTTGTGAAGTATACTAGAGATTGAAACAATTTACATGATAAATGTAAGAATAACTTGGTCTGTTTGTATTCTATATGTTTTGTGGCCATATCATTCATGATATTTTGTTTTGCAAAACATTGAATTCATCTTATAGAGCTTTCCCCACCTAGAAATACATTTGAATATTTGAAGCATTTTGAAAGCAGCCCAATTATGAATGTTTTTCAGTAAAAGTATTTGAATTGTCTAATAACATTGGATTTTTAAAAATAGAATGGTTTTCTAAATAACAGACAATTTAGATAATTTTAGTCATAAATTTAGTAATAAATTCTAATTTCAATTTATTTTATTTTATGAAACCTCAGTTCTATTTTTTAGCTAAAATTTTAGTTAACCTTTTCATTCCTTTATGGAATTCTGATTTTGAATGACTAAATACTTTCATTCATTTTTTTAAAGATGTGAAAGAAGACTGAGAATGAATAGCTGTTATTCATCAGAAGCACAAAAAGGAGTCAGGTTACAATGATTTAATAATATTATGTCTTCTTTTTAATCCTTCATTCCCAAGTATTACCTTCCTTTAGTCAAGGTATGAAATTAGGCAATTAGGTTTGGGTGTGAAAAGCTTTTAGTATTCTCTAAAATGTTTTGTTAGAAAATTTCTCACTTTAATAGAATACTGAAAGAAAAAAGGCTAAGGGGCCCCAAAACAACGTAACAATTTTTGTTTCTTAGGAATAAATGGATTTGGACATCTAGCAGTAGCCAATAATCTTTATGTTCTGACTGTGTCTATCAAGAGTTTTTGTTAATGAGTTTTTATAGATTGTGAGAAAAAAAGCATTCTTTTATTTACCTTGATAGGCTCAAAATATTGAGTGTGAATATGGAAGAAACTCACTGATAATGAAATGGGTTTAATCCAAAAATAGAATTTCAAGGACAATAAGCTCTGAATCATATTTTACTAGCATATCCTTACTAGCTACCTAAACATAGAGTTTATCTTCTTAGGATATATTAAACAGTCATTAAAATATTTATAAGTGAGATTAGATCTATTACTACTTTACACCCCTTTCTTTAAATTGTATAATTTTGTACTATATATTTAAATGTAAATGTTAGAGTCTTCATTATAACAATAGTGATATTGTATTCATTTGCTTCTAAGTATTTGTTATTAGATACTTTTTAATAAAATAGGTAAAATTTCTCAAAGAGAGACCCAGCAATTTTGAGATCACTACTAAGTTGCACAAAATGTAAAATTGGTTGGGAGAGAAAAACATCTTCATATCTAAGAAAAATTGATACTCTGTAAGCTTTTTGCACACATTCGATTTTTTAAATTCTCTCTGGGTTTTCTTATTCCTATGTGACCCATTTGGACATTTTTATATAATCAACAGTACACTCTTTTGTTTAATACATGCTTGCTTGCCTTTTTCCTATCCTGATGGTAAGAAGCAAAACTGTTTAGTTTTTTTTTTTGCATGCAGTGATTATAAAAGGTAAAAGAAAACAAAGAATTTAGGGATTTAAAGAATTATTGTAAAGATTAACTAATTTACAACAGCTCACATAATATAACTTTGCTTTGTTATTGTTTCACAAAATTATACCAATTTAAGTGTGATCTTATGTTTAAAACACTACCAAACTAATGTACTGTTTTAAAACAAAATGTTTTTAATTAACATTTATATATAAACATATTTGTTGTTTCTTTGTATTTCAGGAAAGATGTTATTCATAGTTTTATTTGATAATGATGATGCTTGGCTATTTCTTTTATCATTTTTTTTCAATTGAGTAGACTGAGACCATGCTTTGTCCTTTCTATGAATGGAGAATAAATTATAATGAAATAAATGTATCATAGTTACCCAAGATGTAACAGCTGTCCTTTCATTCAGTTTTGATAAGCTGAAAATTCGTTGTTTAGGATTGTCTCATTAGAATTGTTGTCTCAGGGGCCCACAAAACTAAACCATACCTGAGTGGGAGCAAGAGCAGGAGCAGGAGCAGGAGCAGGAACAGGAGCAGCCCCAGGGTGGAAGTGCCAGTGGCAATCCCCGGGCCTCTCAGGCCAGGACTTGTGTCTGTCAGAGCTGCAGGAGACAACAGCACAGAGCTTGCAGCCATGGCCCCAGCTACTCCTGAGGCTTTCAGCCCACAGTCTAAAGGTTTGAAACTTGCCTTCTTGAACTTCTGGGAGCCATGATGAACAGGTAAAATGTCTCTCATCCCTCCCTTCCTCACCCAGATAATATTCCTCTGGAAGAAACCCTGGAATAGAGAAGCCAGAAGTGAGGCTTCAGTAGCCTTTTAGCTCGGGAAGCTAGGGAGACTCCCTCTTGGGGTGGTGGAAGGAGACTAGTGCAGGAAAAGAGGTGTCCCAGCAGGCCCCACCTCAGCAGAATAGAGGGAGTTCCTGAGCCCCAGGGGGCGGATCCAGCAATTGTCAACACCAGGACCCCAGACGAGCCTTTGCACAGCCAGGGGAAGTGGCAGACATCAGCACAGACAACAGCTGAGACCACCCATGCTGTAGCACAACCCTAGGGGAAGAGGAGACTTTCAGCAGCCAAACCACCCTTCCCCCATACCTAATACCAGGAGCTTCAGTGTAACCCAGAGGAACTCAGAAAGCTATCACCTGTCCTTGACCTTGGCACACCAGCCAGCCCCAGCTCAGCACCAAGTGAGCGGCAGCATTATATAGCTTCTAAATGACAAAATCAGAGGCCACAGCACAAAAAGCCTGTAACCAAACCACTAGTTCCCAGCACAAGAAGCTTGGGACAGAGTCCCCTGGGCCCCAGAAGCAGAGATCCACTTTAAAAGCCAGAAAAAAGACAAACACCATGAAGAAACAATCCAGAAAACCAAGGACTATTGATTCTTATTATGGAGATAGGGAAGATCAAAATACTCAAAAAGGAATGTGAACTGGTCTCAAGCCCAAAAAGCATTCTTGGAAGAGCTCAAGGAGGATTTTAAAAGCCAAGTTAGAGATATAAAAGAAAAAATGGGGGAAAAAATCACTGATGTGAGCAAATCTTTAAAAAGTAAAATTGGCAAAATGGTTAAGGAGGTTCAGAATTTAATTGGAGAGAATAACTCTCTGAGAAGTAAAATTAACCAGATGGAAAAGGAGATACAGAAGCTAAATGAAGAAAACAATTCATTAAAAATTGGAATTGGGCAAATAGAAGGTAATGACTATGAGGCATCAAGAATCAGTCAAACAAAATTTAAAGACTGAAAAAATAGAAAAACATGAAATATCTGATTGGAAAAATAATTGACTTGTAAAATAGATTCAGGAGAGATAACCTACGAATTGTTGGTCTACAGAAACGATGATGAATAAAAAGAACCTGGACAGTATCTTCCAAAAAATCATCAAGGAAAATGGCCTCGAAGTCCTAGAACCAGAGGGTAAAATAGTCATCAAAAAATCCACCAATCACACCCTGAAAGAGATCCCAAATTGAAAACTGCAAGGAATATAGTAGCCAAATTCCAGAATTAACAGGTCAAGGAGAAAATACTGCATGTAGCCAGAAAGAAACAATTCAAATATCTCAGGATCTCAGGATCACACAGGACCTTGCAGCTTGTACATTAAAAGACAGGAGGAATTGGAATATGGTATTCTGAAAGGCAAAGGAGCTTGGACTACAACCAAGAATCAACTACCCAGCAAAATTGAGCATAGTTTTTCAGGCAAGGAGATGGACATTCAGTGAAATAAGAGAATTCCAGACCTTCCTGATGAAAAGGCCAGAACTCAATGGAAAATTTGATCTTCAAATAAAAAACTCAAGAGAGAAATAAAAAGGTAAACAGGAGAAAAAAGCCTTGTTATTTAATAAAAGGAAATTGTTTACTCCTTTATATATGATTATATTGTTTTATATATGTTATGTATATATGTGAGTCTTGAGAATGGTACAGTTATTATGACAATTAAAAGGGTGTCTATAAAGTAACTGATGTGATGATAAAAAAACATAAGGGGTGTAAAGGGATTGTTTTGGGAGAAGAGGTAAAGAGGAAGTAGAAAAGGGTAAATTATGTCACATGAAGAGGCACAAAAACATATTATAGTAGAGGGAAAGAAGGGAGGGAGAAAAGTAGTGTTTGAGCTTTACTCTTGTTGGATTTGGTTCAAGGAGGGAATGACATACTCTGATAAGTATAGAAATCAAACTTGTCCTACAGGCAATAGGAGGGGAAAGGGGAAAGAAAAGGAGGGGTTGTTAGCAGGGATGGAAGAAGTAGCGAGGGGAAATGGGTAAGATAAGGGAGGGGAGTCAATAGGGAGGGAAAATTGAGGAAGGTGGTGGTAAAAAGCAAAACTCTTTTGAGGTGGGGAAGGGAAAAGGGAGAAATAAAAGCACAAATGAGTGGGGGGAATAGGATGGAGAAAAAGACAAAGATAGTAATCATAATTGTGAATGTGAATGGGATAAACTATCCCATGAAATGGAGGCAAGTGGCAGAATGGATTGAAAACTATAATCCTACAATATGTTGTTTACAAGAAACACATTTGAAACAGGGGGATACATACAGGGTAAAGGTAAAAGACTGGAGGAGAATATATTATGCTTTAGATGAAGTAAACAAAGCCGGGGTAGCCATCCTAATCTCAGACAAAGCAAAAGCAAAGATAGTTGTCATTAAAAGAGATAAGGAAGGAAACTCCTGCTAAAAGGCATCATAGACAATGAAGCAATATCATTACTTAACATATATGCACCAAGTCGTATAGCATCCAAATTCTTAAAGAAGAAGTTAAGGGAGTAACAGGAAGGAATAGACAACAAAATTATACTAGTGGGGGACCTCAACCTTTCCCTCTCTGAACTTGATAAATCTAACCTCAAAAAAAACAAGAAAGAAGTTAAGGAGGTGAATAGAGTTTTAGAAAAGGTAGATATGATAGACCTCTGGAGAAAAATTGGTGGGGATAGAAAGGAATATGCCTTTTTCTCAGTGGTACATGGCACATACACCAAAATTGATCATGTACAAGGACATAAAAACCTAATAATCCCATGAAGAAAGGCAGAAATATTCAAAGCATCCGTTTTCATATCATGATGCAATAAAAATTATTTGTAATAGAAGACCATGGAAAGATAAAATAAAAATTAATTGGAAGCTAAATAATCTAATCCTAAAGAATGAGTGGGTGAAAGAATAAATCATAGAAACAATAACTTCATTCAAGAGAATGACAGTAATGAGACAACATACCTAAACTTATGTGATGCAGCAAAAGCAGTTCTTAGTGGTAGTTTCATATCTCTAAATGCTTACAAGAATAAAATAGATAAAAAGGAGATCAATGAATTGGGCATAAAACTGGAAAAGCTAGAAAAAGAACAAATTGAAAATCCCCAATTGAATACCAAATTATAAATACTGAAAACCAAAGGAGCGATTAATAAAATTGAAATCAAGAAAATAATTGAACTAATTAATAAAACTAAGAGCTGGTTTTATGAAAAAACCAATAAAATTGATAAACCTTTGGTCAATTTGATTTAAAAAAAAGAAAGAAGAAAACCAAATTACCAGTATCAAAAATGAAACGGGGAAATTCACTTCCAATGAAGAGGAAATTAAAACAATAATTAGGAATTATTTTGCCCAATTGTATTCCCATACATTTGACAATCTTAGGAAAATGGATGAATATTTACAAAAATATAAATTGCCCAGGTTAACAGAAGAGGAAATAAAATACCTAAATCACCCCATCTCAGAAAAAAGAATTGAACAAGCTATCAATGAACTCCCTAGGAAAAAAATTGCCTGGGACAGATGGATTTACAAGCAAATTCTATCAAACATTTAAAGAACAACTAATTCCCATACTTTATAGACTATTTGGGAAAATAAGCAAAAGAGGAGTCCTACCAAATTCTTTTTATGACACAAATATGGTACTAATATCTAAACCAGGAGGAGTTAAAAGAGAGAAAGAAATCTGTAGACAAATTTCTCTAATGAATATAGGTGCAAAAATTTTTAAATAAAATCTTGGCAAAAAGATTACAGCAACTTATCCTGAGAATAATACACTGTGACCAGGATTTATTCCAGGAATGCAAGGCTGTTTCAACATTAGGAAAAGTATCAGCATAATTGATCATATCAACAAGAAAACTAGCAGAAACCATATGATTATCTCAATAGATGCAGAAAAAGCTTTTGACAAAATACAATTCCTATTAAAACCCATTCCTATTAATAACACTAAAAAGCATAGGAATAAAATTATAAGTAGCGTCAACCTAAAACCATCAGCAAGCATTTCATGTAATGGGAATAAGCTAGATGCATTCCCAATAGGATCAGGGGTGAAACGATGTTCATTATCACCCCTATTATTCAATGTGGTACTAGAAATGTTAGCTTTAGAAATAAGAGAAGAAAAAGAAATTGAAGGAATTAGAATAGGCAAAGAAGAAACTAAACTATCACTCTTTGCAGATGATATGATGATTTACTTAGAGAATCCTAGAGAAGCAAGTAACAAACTACTTGAAATAATAAGTGACTCAAAAATTGACCATGTACTAAGGCATAAAAACCTCACAATACAGTGCAGAAATGCAGAAGTAGTCAAAGCATCCTTTTCAGTGCATCATGTTTAGTAAGGTTCCAATAGACTTTTTTCATTCCAAATGGGTTTTCTCTTTCACAAAAGGTTTTAACAAAGCAAATACTTTCTATCAATGCAGGGAATGAGAAAAGTCTTAACCGCAACTCCAAATTCAACAAACCCCACAGTCTCTAGCTATTGAAATGCATTGAATCCAATGAAATAAAACAAGTCCTGAGGTAATACCATCTTTCCCAGTCAAAGATTTACTTTCTGAGAAAAGGATTCCCTGTGTAGTAACTAGAGATAGTCATTAATTAATTTACCAGCACAAAAGATAAGGGACTCAAACAATATATGTTATACTTCATACAATTCTTTCTAACACTAGTTTTACACAAAAACTTCTTTTCACTTTAATGCCAATGCAGCATTGAATTCAATGTCTTTCATTTGATTCTGCTTTGAATTTGCTTTTCCTTAAAACCTGAACCATGGGGATTACAGCAAAAATCTCTTTGTGAAAGAATATTTGAGACACTGAAGACATTACTTCATTCCAGTAGATCATATAGGGGTCTTCTTGAAAGTTTTCCCATATAGTTTGGAAAGGCAGCATAAGATGCGAAATGTAAATCAATGCAATTCGGTATCTTGCTTTTCTCTAAAGCCAGGCAAAAGATTTACAAGTGGGGAATGTTTCCTTGTGAATGGACTAACCTCCAGAGAAAGCTAGACCCTCTTGCAGTTTTTGAGGATGCTTCTTTGACTTCCTAGATCCTGACTATCCTTTTCATTGTACCAAGTTTAGTAAGATTCCAATAGGCTGTTTTGGTTCCAAACGGGTTTTATGTTTCAGTAAATGTTTTACCAAAGCAAATCCTTTCAACCAAGGGGGTAGGACTGCACCTCTAAATGAAAGTCCACAGTCTATTGCAGTACTTTGAAAACAATGAACAAAACAAGTCTTGAGGTAATACCGTCTTTTCCACTCAAAATTTTGCCTTCTGAGAAAAAGGCTTCCCTTTGTCACAACTACAGATAGTCATCGATTCATCAGGAGAAACTGAAAAACTCAACATAGTTTTTACTTCATACCATTCATCTTGCTAACACTAGTTTTAAAATCAACTGTTTGTTTTTCACTTCAGTGTCAATGCAACATTAAATTCAATGCCTTTACTTGTTTCTGCTTTGAATATGCCTTTCCTTTGAAAGATTGTTTTGTTCTTCAACCTGAACCAAGAGAATTACAGCAAATTCCCTTTGTAAAAGACTATTCTAAGGTGCTCAAGATCCCAGTAGGGGTCTACTTGAAAGCTTTCCCACTACTGTTTGGAAAAGATTGATGTCCAGTGTAAGTCGCATAAGACCCAGAATTGCCTTAGTCACAGTGTAAATCAATGCAGTTCAGTATCTTGCTTTCATGTAAAGCTAGCAAAACTTTACTAATATGTTTCTTTACAACTGAACACAATTGCACAGAAAGCTAGAACATCTGTTTTCATTCATGCAAGTTATTTGGCTTCTCAGATCCTACTTATTCATATTGTATCAAAACGTTTAAAGCTGTATTTGATTTTGTTGACTCAAAAAAGGTTCTTTGCTTTTAGTAAATGTTTTTACAAAGAAAATACCATCTACTAATTGCAGGAATGAGTAAAGTCTTCAGAGATCCCAAAGGCTAGAGACTACACAATCTTGGCAAATCCACAAGTGTTAATGAAATATAAATTTTCCCTTTTAATAACTTATCCTCTAAGAAAAGATTTCTTCTTGTAGTAGTGATAGAAATTCTTTGTTTTACCAGCACCAGTTGAAAGAGTACTAAAACAAGGTAGAATGTGCATCATACTGTCAACCTGAAAGTTTGGTTAAAGGAAGCAAACAGGTTAGGTAATATATAAATTCATATTGTTTATTTCCTTAAAGCTAGCAGATATGTATGGCATCAGACAAAATCTGACTGTTTGAACAAAAGAATGAGATAAAGCTTAAATGCATTTCAGGATAGCCCCAACTCAGCATGTCTGTGTCACTCAAAATTTATGATTTCCATGTATGTTTAATCACAGTATAAGAAAGGAACCTCTTAATTGTCAATTAAGGTTGTAAATACAGTAAGATAAGAGAGTTGACAAAGTGTCAATTGAAATTACAACCCAGGATCTCTGTGCTTAATTTACCATTAACATGCCATAACATAGTGTATGTCCATAAAATATTAAGAAAAAGTCATATTATTCAAGAGTGTCTCAGGTTAAGGGTCTCATCCTTAATGGCCATAGACAGAGGAAAGAATGCTCTTAAGGCAGCCCCATCTAGGGTTGTTGACATAAGAAGAGGTGTTCTCTGAGTTTACTCAGCGAACAAAGAGGCTTAGGTCTAGGCTCTTCCGGTTGATTCAGACTCTGGCACTTATTGAAGTCGCCAAGTTGATATTAAATGATTATCAGTACCATTCCTGCTCCTAAAACTATAATGAAACATCAAGTTGTTGTTCTTCAGTCCACTGCAAACACAACTTTGAATTTAATGCCTCTTATCTTATTCTTTCTGGAATATGCTTATCCTTTCAAATAATATTATTTTTTTCTGTAAAGCCTTTCTGTTGGCTTCAGTCCTTTTGGAGAAAGGATTTTGAATGTTCTGGTTTGATCTCTCGGCTTTCTCTGTTAGGACCACAAAGGAAGTGATCTGAATCCTAAGTATTGAACCATTGGGATTCAAGTAAAATCCCCTTTTGAAAGAATATTCAAAGACAATCAAGATATTGTTTTTTAGTACATTTTACATGGATCTTCTTGAAAGCTTTCCTAAAGTGTTTTGAAACCCTGCCTTTGGATATCTAATGTAAGGCCCATGGGGCCAAATTTTGTCTCAACCTCAGTGAAAATGAGTGGGAGTTGTGTATCTTGCTTTCCTTTAAAGATAGACAAAAGCTTTACAAGTAGAGAATGTTCCCTTACAAATGAACACAATTGCACAGAAAACTAAAACATCTGTTTGTCATTCAGGTAGTTATTTGGCTTTTTAGATCATCACTGTTATTTTCATTGTACCAAAACATTTTTTTGGCAGGGCAATTGGGGTTAAGTGACTTGCCCAAGGTCACATAGCTACTACATGTGTCAAGCGTCTGAGGCTGGATTTGAACTCAGGTCCTCCTGAATCCAGGGCTAGTGCTCTACTCACTGTGCCACCTAGCTGCCCCTTGTATCAAAACTTTTAAAGCTGGATTTGATTTTGTTGGCTGAAAAAGCATTCTACTCTTTCAGTAAGTGCATTTTTTATTAGAATGGGTTTTGTTTTTATAATAATTGTAGCTCACATAGCCCTGACAATTTACAAAATGCATAATCAAAAGTACTCCAAGACACAGCATGGAATAATAGAAAGAGCATGAAATCTAGACATCAGAAGACTTGGAATCCATTGCCGTCACTAAGACAGGCACTTTAAGTTACACCTTGATCAAATGACATAAATAAAAGCACTCTGAGTAGGTAGTCTGCCCCATAAGGTGAGATGAATCTCAGGACACCCTGAGGCCTGCTTACTCCTACCAGTGTGATACAGAGGGAAAGGCCCTAGATTTTGAGTCAAGTGATCTGAATTCAATTCCTGACTCGACCAGTAACTAGACTTGGAATCAGAATGACATATTCAAATCCTGCTGCAAACACTAATTAATTGCACAACCTTGAATAAGTCCCTCAATATCTCTGAGTCTCAGTTTCCTCATCTATATGATAAAGGGACTGGACCTAAGGACTGACCTCCAAAGGTCCCCTCAAGTTCTAAATAACTGGTATGATCCCTTTCCAGAATGACTGGATCATTTGGTTGCTTTCTATTTGAACTAATAATTATTTTAAAAAAATTTAGTACAAAATATTTATTTTTTAATTCATTTCTTTTTAGTTTTCAGCATTCACTTCCACAAGATTTTGAGTTCCAAATATTCTCCCCATCTCTCCCCTCCCTCCACCCCAACACAGCATGCGTTCTGATTACCTCTTCCCCCAATCTGCCTTCCTTTCTATTATGCCCACCTTCTCTAATCTCTTTCCCTTCTGTTTTCCTGTAGGGCAAGATGATTTCTATACCCCATTGCCTATATTGCTTATTTTCCAGTTTCATGTAAAGACAATTTTTAACATTCATTTTAAAAACCTTTGAGTTCCACATTCTATCCCTTCCTCCCTCTCCACCCACCCTCATTGAGAAGGCAAGTAATTTGATGTAGTTTATACATGTGTAGTCATGCAAAACACTTCCATAACAGTCATGTTATGAAAGGCTAACTGTATTTCCCTCCATTCTATCTTACCCCCATTTATTCTCTCCTTTGACCCTGACCCTCCTCAAAAGTCTTTGCTTCTGATTATACCCTCCACCCATTTGTCCTCCTTTCTTTCATCTCCCCCTCTCTTATCCCTTTCCCCCCTATTTTCCTGTAGAGTTAGATAGATCTCCATACCCAATTGATTCCAATGTTATTCCTTCCTTAAGCCAAATCTGATGAGTAAGGTTCACTCATTCCCTCTCACCTGCCCCCTCTTCTCTTCCTACAGAACTGCTTTTTCTTGCCACTTTTATGTGAGATAATTTACCCCATTTAGCTCTCCCTTTCTCCTTCTACCAGTACATTCCTATCTCACCCCTTAATTTTATTTTTTAGATATTATCCCTTCATATTCAACTCACCCTGTGCCCTCTGTCTATATATAATACATATTATGTATATATATATTCTCCCTCTACACACACATATATGTATATGTATGTGTATGTATATCTATATATATGTATGTATGTATGTATGTATTCTGTCCAACTACCATAATACTGAGAAAGGTCTCCTGAGTTACAAATATCATCTTTTCATGTAGGAATGTAAACAGTTCAACTTTAATAAGTTCCTGTTTACCTTTTCATGCTTCTCTTGAATCTTGTATTTGAAAGTAAAATTTTCTCATCAGCTCTGGTTTTTTCATCAAGAATCATCAAGAAAGTCCTCTATTTCATTGACTATCCATTTTTTCCCTTGAAGTGTTATAATCATTTTTGCTAGGTATGTGATTCTTGGTTTTAATCCTAGCTCCTTTGACCTCCAGAATATCATATTCCAGGACCTTAGATCCCTTAATGTAGAAGCTTCTAAATACTGTGTTATCCTAATTGTATTTCCACAATATACTTGGATTGTTTCTTTCTGGCTTCTTGCAATATTTTCTTCTTGACTTGGGAACTCTGGAATTTGTCTACAATATTCCTAGGAGCTTTCTTTTGGGGATCTCTTTTGGGAGGTGATAGGTGGAGTCTTTCAATTTCTATTTTACCCTCTGGTTCTAGAATATCAGGGCAGTTTTCCTTGATAATTTCTTGAAAGATGATATCTAGGCTGTTTTTATGATCATGGCTTTCAGGTAGTCCAATAATTTTAAAATTCTCTCTCCTGGATCTGTTCTCCAGGTCAGTCGTTTTTCCAGTGAGACATTTCACATTTTCTTCTACTTTTTCATTCTTTTGGTTTTGTTTTATATTTTCTTGGTTTCTCTTAGAGTCATTAGCTTCCATTTTCCACATTCTAATTTTTAAGGAATTATTTCTTCAGTGAGCTTATGGACCTCTTTTTCCATTTGACCAACTCTGCTTTTTAAGTTGTTCTACTCCTCATTGGCTTTTGGGAGCTCCTTTGTCATTTTGGTTATTCTATTTTTAAGGTGTTACTTTCTTCAGCATTTCTTGTGCCTCCTTTAGGAAGCTATTGACTAATTTTTCATGATTTTCCTGCATCACTCTCATTTTTCTACCCAATTTTTCCTCTACTTCTCTTACTTGATTTTCAAAATCCCTTTTGAGCTTTTCCAACCTCAGACAAATTCCTATCTTTTCTTGGAGGCTTTGGATGTAGGAGCTTTGACTTTGTTGTTTTCTTCTGGTTGTGTGTTTTGATCTTCCTTGTCACCGACGTAAGATTCTATAGTTTGATATTTTATTTCCACTGTTTGCTCATTTTCCCAGCCAATTTCTTGACTTCTATCTCTTTTTTAAGGTAAGACTCTGCTTCCAGAGTGGAGAGTGCACTGTCCCAAGATTCAGGGGTTTTGTGCAGCTGTTTTCAGAGATATTTCTAGTAAATTTTTAGTTCTTCCAATGTTGTATGATCAAAAGAGAGGTGTTTACTTCTCCCCTGATCTGTGCTCTGGTCTGTGAGTGACCACTACCACTCTTTTCTGCCTTGGAATTGTGAGGAGTATTCCCTCTCCACAGCTGCCACAAGCTCTGCCACACCAGGACTGCCACCCAGGACTGCAACCTAGATCCAAGCAAGGGCAAAGCAAGAGAATCCTTTCTTGGAGACCCCTGTAATTCACCTCTGATCAGCAAAGAGATCCCTGTAATCCAGCTCTGATCAGCTACTGGATCTCCCCACTGTCTGTGGGCCAAGAGTTCCTGAAGCATCCACTGTTGCTGCCACTGTCACTAGCACTGCAGCTACTGCTACTGTTGCTGCTGCCACCCTTGAGCTGGGGCTGGGGCCAAACTACACTTCTCTCTCACCCAGATTGCATACACCTTTCCTACTGACCTTCTAAGTTGTCTTTGGCATTTGTGGGTTAAGTAGTCTGGAAACCTCCACAATTGCCAGTGATTCAATCCCCTGAGGCCTGCTCTGGCCATGTCTGTGCCAGCTTGGCCTACACTGGATTGCGCTACTCTCTCAGGCTGGTGCAACAGACCTTTTTTGTCAACCTTCCAATTTGTCTTGGGATGGAAATTTATTTCACTCTGTCATTTTCTGGGTTCTTTTGCTCTAGAACTTATTTAGATTCATATTTACAGGTATTTGGAGGAGTTTGGGGGAGAGCTCAAGGAAGTCCTCACTTTTCTTCTCCCATCTTGGCTCCCCTCCCCCCTCCCAAGTGTTTTGCCCAAGAAAATCCTTGCTACCAATTGAAGGAAAGAGAAAAGTCTTCAGAGAGCCCAAAGGCTAGAGACTCCACAATCTAAGTGAATTCAATGTATTGAATGCAATGAAAGAAAACAAGTGTTGATGAAACACAGTCTTTCCCATTCAATTGTTTACTTTCTAAGAAAAGATTTTTTTTTTCTTGCAGTAGTGATAGGTATCCCTTATTTGAACAGTATGAGTTTAAACATTTTAAGTTTTTGCATCAATGTCCATTACAAATATTAGTCTATACTTTTCTTTTTCTATTTTGACTTACTCTGATTTATGTATGTATCAAGACTATATTTGGGTCATAGAAGGAAGTTTTACTTTTTTGTAAATGGTTTATGTTACATTAGAATTAATTTTTCTTTGGATAGAACTCACTGGTGAATATTTCTGGTCTTGGAGTTTTTATCCTTGAGGAGTTCATCTATAGCCTGTTCAATTTCTCCCCTCTAAGACTGACATTTAAATTGTCTACTTTTTTCATTGATTTGGATATCTTATATTTTGTAAATATGCATTATTTCATTTAAGTTGTCATTTTATCAGCCTAGAATTAGGCAAAATAGTTTCTTGTTGTTCAGTCATGTTCAACTCTTCATGACCCCATTTGGGGTTCTCTTGGCAAAAATACTGGAGTGGATTGCCATTTCTTTCTCTAGTTCATTTTACAGATGAGGAAACTGAGGCAAACAGGATTAAGTGACTCCCAAGGTCACATAGCTAGTATATAAGGCCAGATTTGAAATCCAGAATATGTATTTTCTGGACTCCAAGCCCAGCACTCCATCTGCCTTCCCAAATGGCTGCCTCAAAATAGTTTCTAATTTCCTGTATTCTTTATTTGTTGTGTCATCTTTTTCATATTAATGCTAGTAATTTGATTTTCCTCTTTTTAAAATAAAATTAGTTAATGCCTTATCTATTTTATTTTCCCCCCTCCCAGTTTAATTTAATTATTCAGTGGGATTTCTTGTTTTTAATTTTATCTCTTTATTGATTTTCAGGATTTTAGTTTGAGGGTTTAATTAAAAATTTTAATTTATTAACTAAGTTTTTTTTTGTTTATGCCCAAATCATTGGTTAGTTTTTTTTTCTTTTTTTTGTTAATGAAAATTTTGATAAATATGTTTTCCTTAAAGGACTGCTTTGGCTCAGCTCACAAATTTTGGTATGTTACCTCATCATTAATTTTTAGTGAAATTGTTCCTGCTTTAGTAATTTAGTAAGATTTAACGAAAATATTTTTCCCTTTAATTATTTATTTATTTAATGTTTTTAGTTTTCAGCATTGATGTCCACGAGATTTTGAATTACAAATTTTCTCCCCATTTCTACCCTCCCCTCCACTCCAAGATGGCATATATTCTGATTGCCCCATTCCCCAGTCAGGTCTGCCTTCTGTCACCCCACTTCCCCCCATTCCCTTTTCCCTTACTTTCTTGTAGAGCAAAATAGATTTCTATTCCCCATTGCCTGTATATCTTATTTCCCAGTTGCATGCAAAAACAACTTTTTTTAAACATCTGCTTTCAAAACTTTGAGTTCCAAATTCTCGCCCCTCTTCCCTCCCTACCCACCCTACCTAAGAAGGCAAGCAATTCAACATAGGTCACACATATATCATTATGTAAAATGCTTCCACAATATTCATGTTGTGAAAGAGTAACTATATTTTACTTCCTCTTATCCAGTCCCCCTTTATACAATTTTCTCCCTTGACCCTGTCCCTTTTTGAAAGTGTTTGCTTTTGATTACCTCCTCCCCCTATCTGCCCTCCCTTCTATCATCCCCCCCTTTTCATCCCTTTTATCCTTCTTTCCTGTGGGATAAATTACCCAATTGAGTGTGTATGTTATACCTTCCTCAAGTCAAATCAGATGAGAGCAACATTCACCCATTCCCCCTCACCTACCCCCTCTTCCCTTCCTACAGAACTGTTTTTTCTTGCCACTTTTATGCAAGATAATTTACCCCATTCTATCTCTCCCTTTCTCCCTCTCTCCATATATTGCTGTCTCATGCCTTAATTTGATTTTTTTTTAGATATCATCCCTTCATATTCAACTCACCCTGAGCCCTCTGTATAAATATATATATATATAATATGTACACATATATATGAATATATGTATGTATGTATATGTATATATGTATGTATATATGCATATACATACATTCATACACATACATACACACATACTTATATCTATATACATATGTGTGTGTGTGTGTGTGTGTGTGTGTTCCCTTCAACTACCCTAATACTGAGGTCTCATGAATTACGCACATCATCTTTCCATGTAGGAATGTAAACAAAGCAGTTCAACTTTAGTAAGTCCTTTATGATTTCTCTTTCTTTTTTACCTTTTCATGCTTCTCTTGATTTTTGTGTTTGAAAGTCACATTTTCTATTCAGCTCTGGTGTTTTCACTGAGAAAGATTGAAAGTCCTCTATTTTATTGCAAGTCCATATTTTGCCTTGGAGCATGATACTCAGCTTTGCTGGGTAGGTGATTCTTGGTTTTAATCCTAGCTCCATTGATCTACGGAATATCGTAGTCCAAGCCCTTTGATCCCTTAATGTAGAAGCTGCTAGATCTTGTGTTATGCTCAAATTGTTTCTTTCTGGCTGCTTGCAGTATTTTCTCCTTGATCTGGGAGCTCTGGAATTTGGTGACAATATTCCTAGGAGTTTTCTTTTTGGGATCTTTTTCAGGAGGCGATCGGTGGATTCTTTCAATTTCTATTTTACCCTCTGGTTCTAGAATATCAGGGCAGTTTTCTTTGATAATTTCTTGAAAGATGATATCTAGGCTCTTTTTTTGATCATGGCTTTCAGGTAGTCCAATAATTTTTAAATTATCTCTCTGAGATCTATTTTCCAGGTAAATGGTTTTTCCAATGAGATATCACATTGTCTTCCATTTTTTCTTTCCTTTGGTTCTGTTTTAGAATATCCTGATTTCTCATAGAGTCACTAGCTTCCACTTGCTCCAATCTAATTTTTAAGGTAATATTTTCTTTAGTGGTCTTTTGGACCTCCTATTTCTGCCTTTCAAGGAATTCTTCTCCTCATTGGCTTTTTGGAGCTCTTTGGCATTTGAGTTAGTCTATTTTTAGGGTGTTATTTTCTTCAGTATTTTTTGGGTCTCATTTAGCAAGTCGTTGACTTGTTTTTCACGGTTTTCTTGCATCACTCTCATTTCTCTTCCAAATTTTTCCTCTACTTACTCTTACTTGCTTTTCCAAATCCTTTTTGAGCTCTTCCACGGCCTGAGACCTTTTCATGTTTTTCTTGGAGGCTTTTGTTGTAGGCTCTTTGACTTTGTTGACTTCTTCTGTCTGTATGTTTTGGTCTTCTTTGTCGCCAAAAAAAAAGATTCCAAAGTTCGAGTCTGAATCTGAGTCCATTTTCGCTGCCTGGCCATGTTCCCAGCCAACTTACTTGACCCCTGAGTTTCTCGTGGTTGTATGACTGCTTGTACTTTGTCCCAAGCTTGAGGGGATGCGCAGTTGTTTTCAGAGGTATTTCTACACAGCAAGCTCTGCCACAGCAGCGCTACTCCTTCCCCAAGAACCGCCAACCGTGACCGAACTCAGATGTAAGCAGGCTCTGCACTCCTGCTCAGATCTGCCACTTAATTCCTCCCACCAGGTGAGCATGGGGCCAGAAGCAACTGCAGATGTAGCTCTGTAACTGGCCTCAGAGGTGCATCACCTCCACTGTCCCCAGGGCGGTGGCTCACCAAGAACTCCTTTCACTCTGTCCCAGCAGCTTTTCCCACTAACCTTCACTGTTGTCTTTGGTGTCTGTGGGTTGAGGAATCTGGTAACTGCCACAGCTCACTGATTCAGGGTGCTAGGGCCTGTTCTGCCTGGCCTTTGGTCTGGTTGGCCCTGGCACAGCTCACACTGGGCTCTGCTGTACTCTGCTCCCAGTTCTGTGTGATAGACCTTACCTCACAACCATCCAGGTTGTCCTGGCCTGGAGCCCTGCTTTCCTCTGGTATTTCATGGGTTCTGCAGTTTTAGAATTTGTTCAGAGTCATTTTTATAAGTGTTTGGAGGGACCTGGGGGAGAGCTCACACATGTCCCTGATTTCCAGCCACCATCTTGGCTCCGTCACGCTCCACCAGTCTGTTTCTTGGCCAGTACCAAATAGTTTTGATTATTGTCACTTTATATAATGTAGTTTTAGATCAGGTACAGCTAGGCCACCTACCTTTGCATTTCTTTTCATCAATTCCCTTGATATTCTGGACCTATTGTTATTCCAGATGAATTTTATTATTATTTTTTCTAAATCTATAAAATCATTTTTTGGTAGTGTGCTTGGTTTGGCACTAAGTCAATTAGTGAAGTTGAATTGTCATTTTTATTGTATTAGCTTGGCCTACATATAAACTACTGATATTTTTCAAATTGTTTTTTTCTAATTTTATTCATGTAAAAATATTTTATAATTGTGTGCATAGAATTTGTGGAATTTTCTTGACAGGTAGCTCCCAAATATTTTACATTGTTTTTTTTAACTGGAATTTCTCTTTCTATCTTGTGCTACTGGACTTTGTTAGTAATATATTGAAATGCTGATGATTTACATGGGTTTATTTTATATCCTGCAACTTTGCTAAAGTTGTTAATTATTTCAAGTATTTTCATTTGATCCTCTAGGGTTTTTCTCTTTTTGTATCAAAGAAGAAAGATTTATTGGAGTGCTGGAAAGAATACTGGTCTTGAACTCAGATCTAAGTTAGAGGTCTGGCTTTGACATTGATAAGCTGTTGACCCTGGGCAAGCCACAACCTCTGAGTCTTAGTTTCTCAATATGTAAAATAGAATAATACATTATCTACTTATCTAACAGGTCTATTGTATGGAAATTCCTTGTAAGTCTTTAAGCAATATATAAATGTGAGTGAGGGCTTTCTCTTTTCTGGAGGGGGAGATATGAAGAGGATAGAAACCTGTGATTTCATTGTCACAGGACACTTCCGATCTAGTTATTCCCTCTCCAGTGCAGATTACCACTGAGTTGAAAACAGGTTGCCAAAGAGTCATTATTTTGGGGTGCTTTCTTGTGGTCATATTTTCTGTCCTTCTCTAGTCCCCTGGGGCAGGAGAATTGAGATAAGCTAGGACAGAAAATAATATTCCTGATATCCCCCCAAGTAGGTGGTATTATCAATATTAGTGCTCATTAGGGTAGATTCTCTGCTTCATGTAGAAGAGGGAGTATAGCTAAGGAGAATTTCCCTCTATGATTAAGCTTATCTTATCAGTGAATAGAAAGAGAATTCCTCCCTTCCAGAGGGCAATCTAAAGGACTCCCAGAAGAGGAGTTTTGCTGTTCTTTGTAGAGGGGTTCTGGAAATCTAAGAGGAGAGAGTAAAGTATATATATGAGTGGAAAGGAGGGGAGAGGGAAGGATTGCTGCTCATGGCCCTACAATCAGAGACATCCCTACCTTTAGCCCATTGCATTCTTAACCAGGGTTCAGCCTAGGTGTCCTCTCGTAAAGGTACTGTACCAATTATTGGAGAGTTTAGAATAACAACGCAAAAAACCTTGGCTTCCCTCAAGCTCAAGGTTTGTCAACCTAGGCAGGATCTGTGGAGAGACTTCAGGTGGTCCATAAACTTGGATGTGAAAAATATGACACTTTATTTCAATGCAATTGATTTCCTTTGGAATTCTCTGTATTTTATTTTATGATTTAAGAACATGATTATAACAACAAGTTCACAGGTTTCATCAGACTGCCAAAGGAACCCATGACACCCAAAAGGGTCAAGAACCTCTGGTTTAGTTTCTATCTTTAGTTTCCTCTCTTGTGAGAGGAAGGGGGGAGGACTCTTTCTATTGAACAGATGAACCTAGAGAGGTACAGTGACTTGAATGTGGCCACACACCACTTTGGCATAGAGAGAGAGCCAGGGTAGAGGCTCCAGCTGCCCAAAGGCAGTACTATGTAAGGTTTGTTGAAGGGAAGGCTTTGTGAAGTGGACTATGAGATGGTTCACTTTTTCAGCAATGGAGAAGGCTCCCTTGCTGTACCTTTGAAAAGTCCCATCTGGGTTCTGGATAACTGTGCTCATTGATTTGCATGCTGAATTGAAAGTGTAAACTTTGTAGAATTTCTCCTCTGGCACCTCATTCCTTATCGCCTGATAGTTGGGTTTCAGGTCTTTGACAAATCCACACTCTGTCTTATTGTTCATCTGTGGAGGGAGCCCTCCTTCCTTCTCTGGAGGCTGAAAAAGAAATAACATGGAGGCTAAATGAGAAGCCCCAAACCAAAGGGGCCAAGGAAAGGGAGGGGGAAGGCACTCAAAGTCATGGAATGATTGTGACTCTTAGCAGACCTAACAGCATAGGCTGGTCACTTCCCAACTATGTAACATTTTACCTGTATAACATACTACCCTGTTTCAAGGGCACTGAGGAATGGGGAGGAGAAGTAGCCTGAGCCCTTAGATGTAGTCTTACCTGCTCTGTGAAAGGTCATACCCCTACTTATTCTTTGAGTAAAGGTGAGTATCTACTAGTGAGACTCTGCTATAAGCACAAATATCTCTTCCCTAGAAGGTTGCTTCTGCTTGGGAATTGAGAGGTACCTAAAGGGCCCGTGACTCCCCTTATACATCGATATTTCCTAGTCTCATCCCATAAATCTTCACATGCTATACTCAAGGGTGATATATTGTAGTGCAATGGAAAGAATGCTGGATTAAAAATCAGAAGACCTGTGTTTGAATTCCAGTTCTGCTACTTACTAGAAATATGACTTCAGGCAAGCCACTTCACCTTTTCCTCATTTGCCCAGGGATTTAGATTCCCTTCTCTTATACATTCAAAGACCTAGAGTCAGGGGAGAGCATACCAAGATCTTGGATGCCTAGGCACTGTTGATGGAGATGCCATTCACAATGAGTTCAAGGGTATTGGGAGCAATGACATTTGGGCTGGGGATCTCCTTGAAGTAAGTGTCCCTTATGAAGGCCTGCACCACTGTCATGCATCAGTGTGCCTGTCTTGTCTGAACAGATGGCCATCACATTCCCCATAGCCTCACAGGCATCGAGGTGATGCATGATGTTATTATCCTTCATCATTTTCTGCCAAAAGAAGAGAATGTGAAAATTGGCAGAACTTCTCTAAGTACAGAAATTAGGAGACAAATGACTTTCAGTTCAAACCCTATCCCCTTCTCTCCCATTCACTAACCTCTTCCTCTGAATAAAAAAAATTTAAGATGAATTCTGTGGGTTCTATTAGAAATCAAAGTCTTTTGGGGACATTGAAATGATGACCAAATGGGATAGGGATCCAAATCATGGATGCTATATTTCATCAAATGTTCTGAGGAAAAGTGAGGTAGGCATGTTCTATATCCTGAAGGAACATGGCCCATCCCCTGAGCTTATCCATGCTGTTAGAATCTTCCCTTCCCCTCAGATGTTCTCCAGGGAAGAAGTATGAAGACTTTACTTCACCTTGACAGAATAGGCCAGTGAGATGGTGACAGCCAAAGGCAACCCTTCTGGTACAGACCCCAAGTAAAGCACAATGGTCACAATAATGAAGAATTTGACAAAGTACTGGATATAGATGGGAATGTATTCTACATTTCAACTCAGACCTTGCACCCCAAATGTATTGATCACAAAGGACAGTACCAAGATGAGAACTGTGAGAGTAGACATGAAAAGATTTCTCTAGGGAATAGAAGCAACATTAGATTGGACTCAGAGAACAGTACTGGGAATAGAGGGACCCTGAACTTGGAGATTAAAACTTTCTTCTCTAAAAAATTGCCTAAAACTCATTCCATCCCCTTTGTAATGTAGTGATCTATTCCTAGCCCTTCCCTTCTACGTAATGCTCTATGGCAGCTGTTTTCCCTATTTCTGTTCATTACATGTGGCTCATTCATTAGAATAAGTCCCTAGGGTGCAAAGACTAGTAGCCAGCATAGTGCTCTGAATGCTGCATGTGTTTTGTTAATAATTGCTGAATAAGAAGAGCCTAATTCCTCACTCATAGTTATGTCCCTTAATTCATGAGTTAAGTTCATGGTACTCATCACAAACCTAACTTGCCTAGATAGAGCTAATCCAACTCTATGTCCCCAAACAGGGCAATAGCTAACTATTGCTTACATAGCCCTAGCTCTCCCCCAACAGGGATCATGGATTGAAGAGTAACATCTAAAATGGAATTAGTGATAGATGAAATTTTAAGTAGGGATTTTAAATAGGCTAGGAAGAACTTTCTTAGAAAAAGGTGGCTATTTTTTACATGCTAATTTATCCTTTAACTAAGTGATTCCATGACAAGGGTAAATGGTATCAGTAAGGCAGAGAGTGAACGCTAAAGCTCAGGTATAGAAAAAAGGAATGTGGGTTGGTAAAACAAAAGCCCCTGAAAGTATCTATTTACCATTATATACTTATGTTAAGTCATGAGGAACAATGAAATCTGTATCCCCAGCACCTAGTATAGTGCCCTGCACAGATAAGACCTTTAATAAAAGCTGAGATGGGAAACAGACTATAAATTATTATGCAGATATGTTAAGTTCAAACCAGCAATTTTAGTTCAACAAGCATTCATTAAATAGATGCCTAATTGAGTAATGAGCATACAAAAATAAAAGTGAGATGCATTCTCTTGTAAAGAAGAAGGGTGTTGTTGTTGTTCAGTCATATTCAACTCTTCATGAACCCATTTAGGATTTTCTTGGCAAAGATACTGGAGTAGTTTGCCATTTCCTTCTCCAGTTCATTTTACAGATAAGAAAACTGAGGCAAACAGAGACTTGCCCAGGGTCACACAGCTAGTAAGTTTCTGGAACTGGATTTGAACATAGGAAGATGAGACTTCCTGACTTCAGGTCCAGCACTTCTATCCACTGCACCACTTAGTTGTCCCTCCCAGTACAGAGAAGGATAGATAGCTACTATGTTGAAAACACAGTCATGATGACAGAATCAAGACCCTAAAAGGTATACTGGTTAGAGTGACACTGTGAATTTAAGAAGTTAGAACGTAATCAGAATAAACATAAATAGTAATACATCTGAGTTTAAGAAAAAAAGTCCAGGTCAGTGAGGTTATTTAAAACCATGTTATATAATGATCAGCAGCAGGAATAAGGATGTTTAGTATGTAGAAAAAAAGACTGATAGGGAGAAGAACATATCACTTGCCCAAAGATATTTGGACAGTTTAAATTTGTTCTATTTGACCCTAGAATATGAAACTAGTAGCCAAGGGTAGAAGACAGAGGGAAACAGATTTTGGCTCAATATAGAGGAGCAACTTTTTAACAACTAGGGCTCTATAAAAGTGGAATGAGCTACTTTGGAAGGTGATGAGTTCACTATTACAATGGGATCCTGAACTGGCAGCTGAATGATTATTTGTTGAGGAAGTTTTGTATGGCATTTTGCTGAAGTACAGGTTGGACTAGATGTTTAAGATTAATCAATCAACAAACATATGTTAAATTGGTGTTAGGAGGACCTGAGTTCAAATCTAACTTACCTGTGTGACCCTGGCAAGTCACTAAACATCTTGGTTTCTTAGTTTCCTTATCTGTAAAAATGGGGACAATATTACTATCTCTCATAGTTGTTGTGAGAATCAGATGATATATTTTAAAAGCACTTTGCAATCCTTACAATGTTATGTAACAGCTAGATATTATTACCAACAACAATAATAATAAATATAAGATAATTTTCAGAAGGAGGTATTAGTAACTGGGAGAACAGGAAAGATGTCATGTGGAAGAAGATCTCTCTGAACTAAGGCTTAGTAGAAATTAGGGATTCTAAGAGGTGGAGGTGAGGAGGGAGTGCTTTCCAAGTATATGGAGCAATCAGTGCCAAGGCACAGAGAGAAATTTCTTCCATATCTTAAGTTTTGTTGACGCTTTGACTAGGCTACAGAGGCTGAGGTTGAGAAGGGATTATGGTCAGAGAAGGAAGAAGAGAAACAAAGAAGGGAGGGAAGGAAGGAAAGAAGTATTTATTAAATGCCTACTCTGTGCCAGGCACTGTGATAACTGCTTTACAAATATTATTTCATTTTGTCCTTACAATTCTGGGAGATACGTGCTATTATTATCCACATTTGACAGTTGAGGAAACTGAGGTAGACAAAGATTAAATGCCTTGCCTAGGGTCACTCAACTACTAAGTGTCTGAGCCTAGATTTGAACTACCCACTACATTGCCTAAGCTCCCTTTAGGCAGAGAGAAAAGTGGGAGGGAGGAACCATGATGGCAAAGTGAAGGAAGAGACTTGCCTGAGCTCTACCCAAAACCCTTCCAAATACCTTTAAAAATGATCCTAAATAAGTTCTAGAGCAGCAAAACCCATTAAAAGACAGAGTGAAACAAATTTCCAGCCCAAGACAACTTGGAAGGTCAGCAGGAGAGGTGTGTTGCATGAGCGTGAGAGAGGAGCACAGTCTAGTGCAGGCCACACTAGCACAGACTGGGCCCAGGCAAACCCAGAGCAGGCTTTGGCAGTGACTGAATTAGCAATGGCAGTGGCAGCAGCTGCTTCTGTAGCTCTCAGACCACAGATGGTAAGGGGGTTGAATCACTGATCAGAAGGAGATTATAAGCATCTTTTTGCTAGCACTGAGGCAGGACTCTGTTGCTTTCCCCCTACTCAGATCCAGGTCACATTCCTGGGTGGAAGTCCCAGGGAGAGTAGGAGCACTAGCATAGTAGATCTTGCAGCCACGGTAAAGAGGGAACTTTCCTCATAGTTCCAGGGCAGAAAAGAGTGCTTGTGGTTACTCAGATCTCACTACCTTGGAAGAACTGAAAACTTACAGGTCCCTGGAAGTATCTCTGAAAACATCTGCAAAAAACTCTTGATGCTTGGGATAGCACACCCTCCACCCTGGAAGCAGAGGCCTATTTTAACAAAGAATGAAAAGTCAAATAATAGACTGGAAAAATGAGCAAACAATGAAAAAAAAACTCTGACTACTGAAAGTTATTATGGTGACAAGCAAGATCAAAACACATTGGGAAGAAGACATCAAAGTCAAAGCTCCTACATTGAAAGCCTCCAAAAAAAAGGAATTGGTCTCAGGCCATGGAAGAATTCCAAAAGGACTTTGAAAATCAAGTAAGAGGAGTAGAAGAAAAATTGGGAAGAAAAATGAGAGTGATGCAAGAAAATCATGAAAAATGAGTTAATAGCTTGGTAAAAAAGACACAAAAAATACTGAAGAAAATAACACCTTGAAAAACAGACTAGGCCAAGTGATAAAAGAGGTCTAAAAAGCCAATGAGGAGAAGAGAGCTTTAAAAAGAAGAACTGACCAAATGGAAAAGGAGGTCCAAAAGCTCAATTAAGAAAATAATTGCTTAACAACTGGAATGGAGCAAATGGAAGGTAATGAAATTAAGAAGCAAAACAAACAAACAAACCACAAAAAACCAAAAGAATGAAAACCTAGAAGACAATGTGAAATATCTCATTGTAAAAACAACCAACCTGGGGCAGCTAGGTGGCACAGTGAGTAGAGCACCGGCTCTGGAGTCAGGAGGACCTGAGTTCAAATCTGGGCTTAGACACTTGACGCAGATACTGTGTGACCTTGGGCAAGTCACTTAACCACAATTGCCTTCCCCCCCCCCAAAAAAAAAAACAACTGACCTGGAAAGCAGATACAGGAGAAAGAATTTAAAATTATTGAACTACCTGAAAGCAATGATCGAAAAAAAGAGCCTAGAAATCGTCTTTCAAGAACTTATCAAGGAAAACTACCCTGATATTCAAGAACCAGAGGGTAAGATAGGAATTGAAAGAATCCACCAGTCAACTCCTGAAAGAAATCTCAAAATAAAAACTGCCAGGAATATTATAGTCAAATTCCAGAGTTCCTAGGTCAAGGAGAAAATATTTCAAGCACCCATAAAGAAATAATTCATGTATGGTGGAACCACAGTCAGGATAACACAAGATTCAGCAGCTCCTATACTAAAGGATGAGAGGGCTAGGAATATAATATTCTAGAGGGCAAAGGAACTAGGATTACCACCAAGAATCACCTATCCAGCAAAATCGAGTATAATCCCTCAGGGGGAAAAATGGATATTCAATGAGATAGAGGACTTTCGAGCATTCTTTTTTTAATTAAGATTTTGTATTTATAGTTTACAACACTCAGTTCCACATGATTTTGAGTTCCAGATTTCCTTCCCCCCCCCACTCCCTCCCTCCCCAAGACAGCATGGAATCCGATACATCTTCTACATATATAACTTCACATTAAACTTATTTACGCAATAGTCAAGTTGTAAAGAAGAATTATGACCAATGGAATGAATCATGAGAAAGAAGAAACAAAACAAAAAAAAAAAAAACAAAAGAGTAAAAAAAAACAAAAGAAAAAAAAAGGAGAGCAAATATTTTGCTTCAATCTGCGTTCAGACTCCATAGTTCTTTCTCTGGATATAGTTCTTTCTCTTAGCTCTGTCTAGCATGAGTCCTTTGAGTTGTCTTTGAACCTTGTATTGCTGAGAACAGCCAAATCTATCAAGGTTAGTCGTCACAGAATCAATATATCTGTGGTTGTGCATAATGTTCTCCTGGTTCTGTTCTGCTCACTCAGCATTATATCATGGAGGTTTTTCCAGGTTATTATGAAGTCTGTATCTTCCCCATTTCTTATAGCACAATAGTATTCCATTACCTTCATATACCACAAATTGTTCAAGAATTCCCCAGATGATGGGCATCCCCTTGATTTCCAATTCTTTGCTACTACAAAAAGAGCTGCTATCAATATTTTTGTACATTGCATCTTTTTCCCACACCAAAG
Source organism: Trichosurus vulpecula (assembly GCF_011100635.1). Taxonomy (NCBI): domain Eukaryota; kingdom Metazoa; phylum Chordata; class Mammalia; order Diprotodontia; family Phalangeridae; genus Trichosurus; species Trichosurus vulpecula. The sequence goes on from NC_050577.1 coordinate 284,905,663, forward strand.
ACAACAGAGAAGGTTAGTGGGAAAAGCTGCTGGGGACAGAGAGAAGGAGTTTGCAGTTCAGTCACCACCCTGGAGGCAGCGGAGGTGGGACAGCTACAGAACTACAGCTGCAGTTGCTTCCTTCCCCAGGCCCACCTGGTGGGAGGAATTAAGTGGCAGATCAGAGCAGGAGTGAAGAGCCTGCTGAAGATCTAAGTCCAGTCCAGGTTGGGGGTTCTTGGGGAAGGAGGAGTGCTGCGCATCCCCCCAAGATTGGAACATAGAACTCTTTAATCTGCAAGCAGTCATACCCCACTGAAAAACTCAAGGGTCAAGTAAGTTGGCTGGGAACATGGCCAGGCACAAAAATGCACCCAGATTCAGTCTCAGACTTTGGAATCTTTCTTTGGTGACAAAGAAGACCAAAACATGAAGCCAGAAGAAGTCAACAAAGTCAAAGAGCCTATAACAAAAGCCTCCAAGAAAAACATGAACTGGTCTCAGGCCATGGAAGAGCTCAAAAAGGATTTGGAAAAGCTAGAGAAGTAGAGGAAAAATTGGGAAGAGAAATGAGCAGGATGCGAGAAAACCATAAAAAACAGCTCAATGACTTGCTAAAGGAGACCCAAAAAAATACTGAAAAATATACTGAAGAAAACAACACCTTAAAATAGCCTAACTCAAATGGCAAAAGAGCTCCAAAAAGCCAATGAGGAGAAGAATGCCGTGAAAGGCAGAATTACTCAAATGGAAAAGGACGTCCAAAAGGCCACTGAAGAAAATACTACCTTAAAAATGAGATTGGAGCAAGTGGAAGCTATTGACTTGATGAGAGATCAAGATATTATAAAACAGAACCAAAGGAATGAAAAAATGGAAGACAATGTGAAATATCTCATTGGAAAAACCACTGACCTGGAAAATAGATCCAGGAGGGATAATTTAAAAATTATTGGACTACCTGAAAGCCATGATCAAAAAAAAAGCCTAGATATCATCTTTCAAGAAATTGTCATGGAGAACTGCCCTGATATTCTAGAACCACAGGGCAAAATAGAAATTGAAAGAATAGGGGCAGCTAGGTGGCGCAGTGAGTAGAGCACCGGCCCTGGAGTCAGGAGGACCTGAGTTCAAATCCGGCCTCAGACACTTGACACGTGTACTAACTGTGTGACCTTGGGCAAGTCACTTAACCCCAGTTGCCCTGCCAAAAACAAAACAAAACAAAAAAAAAAAAAAGAAATTGAAAGAATCCATCAATCGCCTCCTCAAAGAGATCCCAAAAAGAAATCTTCTAGGAATATTGTTGCCAAATTCCAGAGCTCCCAGGTGAAGGAGAAAATACTGCAAGCAGCCAGAAAGAAACAATTTGAGTATTGTGGAAACACAATCAGAACAATTGAAGATCTAGCAGCTTCTACATTAACAGATCGAAGGGCTTGGAATACAATATTCCAGAGGTCAATGCAGCGAGGATTAAAACCAAGAATCACCTACCCAGCGAAACTGAGTATCATGATCCAAAGCAAAATATGGATTTTCAATAAAATAGAGGACTTTCAAACTTTCTCAGTGAAAAGACCAGAGCTGAATAGAAAATTTGACTTTCAAACACAAAAATCAAGAGAAGCATGAAAAGAAAAAGCACAAGAAAAAGAAATTGCAAGGGACTTACTAAAGTTGAACTGTTTAGTTTACATTCCTACATGGAAAGATGATGCGTATGATTCATGAAACCTCAGTATTAGGGGAGCTGAAGGGAATATGCATATATACACACACACACACACATATGTATATATGTCTATGTATATATATATGTATATGTGAGGGTGTGTGTGTATGTATATATGTATGTGTATATATATATAGAGAGAGAGGGCACAGGGTGAGTTAAAGATGAAGGGAAGATATCTAAAAGAAATAAAATTAAATTAAGGGATGAGAGAGGAATATATTGAGAGAGGGAGATAGGGAGAGATAGAATGGGGTAAATTATCTTGCATAAAAGTGGCAAGAGCAGGTGAGGGGGAATGAGTGAATCTTGCTCTCATCAGATTAGACCTGAGGAGGAAATACCATACATACTCATTTGGGTATCTTACCCCACAGGAAAGGAAAGGGAAGAAGATAAAAAAAGGGGGGATGATAGAAGGGAGGGCAGATGGGGGTGGAAGTAATCAAAAACAAACACTTTCGAAAAGGGACAGGGTCAAGGGAGAAAATTCAATAAAGGGGAATAGGTTAAGAAGAAGCAAAATATAGTGAGTCTTTCACAACATGAGTATTGTGGAAGGGTTATACATAATGATACGCATGTGGCCCATGTTGAATTGCTTGACTTCTTAGGGAGGGTGGGTGGGAAGGGAAGAAGGGAGAGAATTTGGAACTCAAAGTTTTAAAAACAGATGTTCAAAAACAAAAAAAAATTTGTATGCAACTAGAAAATAAGATACACAGGCAATGGGGCATAGAAATTTATCTTGCTCTACAAGAAAGGGGATGGGAGGGGAGTGGGGTGACAAGGGAGGGCTGACTGGGGAATAGGGAAACCAGAATATAAGCCATCTTGGAGTGGGGGGGGAGGGTAGAAATGGGGAGAAAAGTTGTAATTCAAATTCTTGTGAAAATCAATGCTGAAAACTAAATATATTAAATTAAAAAGTAAATTTAAAAAAATTCATGCAGGAAAACCTTATAGAACTTTTGAAATGTGAGCCACTATTGTACTTAAAACTAAAAAAGGAATTGTGGAATAGAGGCCAGAAAACCAGTTCTGGTGTCAATCAGGAAGACCTCCATTGAAATTTTACATCTTGATACATACTGGCTGTGTGACCATGGAAGGTATTTAATTTCTTAGTGCCCCAGGCAAGTCTCTAAGACTACCCCTGCGGAACAGAAGCCTATCTGCAGGGTAAAAGGGAGTTTGTGGAACAGAAATTTTCTCTACCAGTGAAATCCCAAGGACCAAAAAATTATAATTGAGTCACACATTAATGGTCTAAAGGAATTTTCAAGACCCTTCTCAAAGGGCTCCAAATATGGGTTTGTTTTCAAATTATTTAGTGAAACTTGATATTATTCTGGTGATATATAGAACAGACTTTGCCATCATTTTGGCCATGGAAAAACAGAGGCATTAGGATGCATAAAGTCATACAGAAAGCTATGGCCTCTAAGATGGAAACAAGACAGTCTTTTTAGGTTTCTTCCTAACAGTACATTAATCTGCCATGTAACACTTGGAGGTCTGTATTTGTTTGAATCATCATGTATTCCATAATTATGATTTTCAGTATTCAGAGGAAACTATTATATATATATATATATATATATATATATATATATATGATGTCTTTTTTTGTTTTAATTGCATTTATGATGTCTACATTTGCATCACAGAAAGTGCCTGCCAAAGTCTGAAACTCTTTCATCCAAGGCAATCAAGTGGTTCTTCCCAGTGGCCAGAGGCATAGCAAGGATTTATCTAGAGAAGGAAGACAGGTCTAGATGGAATGGCCTAGTAAGGGCCACAGGCAGTGAAGGGAGGGTTTACAAAGAACATGAGTGTGCCAGGGCAGGGAGCACAATCCCAGGGTATGTACCTGGGAGCAGAGGCCTTGATGCCTAAATGGCAGAATATCGCAAAGACTATTAATGAGTTCTGGATAGAGCCGGCCCTGCTGGAAGTGCTCCCTTCACAGGGCTGCAGTTTTTCTTATGTGTGTAAACTTTATACAATGCTCTCCTTACCTTGGACCCCATGTATAGAGCTTGGATCTCATAGTGTCGAGTAGCTGTCAGTTCCCTGTAGAAATGAGTGAGAGGCAGCCAGAGTGGGATGCTGGTCAAGGGAACTCTCTGTGACATCGAGGTGCATGGTGGAGTCAGAGATTCTCTGAAGGAGTTATAAGGAAGATGGGTAGAAGAGGAAGGTGAACCCTGGGGCCAACCACAACTATCTAGGCCAAGTCCTCCTAGGGACCTGAATCCTGAACCCATCTGGCCAGCTGTACCTTACAGATATAGAGAAAGCTAGCAGGGCAATGGCCTCTCGATGTGTCTATATAACATGTTCTTAATGTCCACATGAAGCAATGATCTGTGACTCCTGATGCACTATAGCTGCAGCTCCCCTTCACCCCAGTCTTTGGTCTGGACTTGTGATTCCCTTCCCATGCCAATGGTGGTGGGGTTGAACTCCTGATGTGAAAATTCCCTTCACTCAGGCAGATCAACAGCTCAGTTGTAACTTCTGATGATCTGAGAGTTGCCAGGGGGCACTGAGAGTGAAGTGATTTGCTCATGTTTGCTCAGCCAGAATGTATCTTAGGAAAGATTTGAACCCAGGTCTCTTTCGACTCAGCCATGTGTGCAGTGTGCCTTAGCAGAGTTCATTTTTTTCTTTTTTTAAAAATTAATTAATTTATTTTTATTTTTAGCTTACAACATTCGGTTTCTCAAGTTTTTGAGTTTCAAATTTTCTTCTCCTCCCTCTCCTCCCCCTTCCCCACTGAAGACAGTATGAAGTCCAATATAGCCTCTACCTATACCTTCACACTAAACATATTTTCACAATAGTCAAGTTAGCCAATCTAACAAGTGAGATGTGGTAGGCACCTAATAGTTGTTTCGATTTGCATTTCTCTAATCAATAGTAATTTAGAACATTTTTTTCATATGACTATAGATACCTTTAATTTCTTCCTCTGAAAATTGCCTCTTCATATCCTTTGACCATTTATCAACTAAGGAATGACTTGTATTATTAAAATTAAACTCGGTTGTCTGTATATTTTAGAAATGAGGCCTTTATCAGAAACACTGGTTGTAAAAATTTTTTCCTAATTTTCTGCTTCCTTCTTAATCTTGGTGGCATTAGCTTTGTTTGTACAAAAACTTTTCAATTTAATGTAATCAAAATTATTCATTTTGCATTTCATAATGCTCTCTATCTCTTGTGTGGTCATAAATTCTTCCTTTCTATATAAATCTGACCGGTAAATGATCCCTTGCTCTCCCAGACGGCTTATAGTATCAGCCTTTATAGCAAAATCGTGAACCCATGTTGATTTTATTTTGGTATATGGTGTGAGATATTGGTCTATGCCCAGTTTCTGCTATACTATTTTCCAGCTGTCTTGGCAGTTTTTGTCAAATAGTTAGTTTTTATCCTAGAAGCTGGAATCTGGGTTTATCAATGTAACCAGAATGGCCTTTGTTTTCTTTGAATGACTCAGCTTACCTCATTGAGCCTCTGGACACTGTGGCTTGCTCTTCCAGGGAAGGAAGCCCAAAGAGCATTCCAGGAAGCAGACAACTTCCTGTGTGATGAGTCATGGGGCTGGCTGAGGGGAGGTGTTAGCTCCAGAACCTGGTCTACGCTAGGGGGAGGGGCCAAGTCAAGAACCAATCGGCCCTGGTCATTCAGGCGGCGCTTGATGATGTCAAAAACCCTATAAGAGGGGAGAGGACAGCTTGAAGCTCTCTCCTCTTCCGGTTGGTGTTGGAAGCAGTGGCAAGCAAGTGTGACTCTGGGCCAGCCCTTGCTCTTGGGCCGAGCCCAGATGTTGGTAACTAACTATGAATTGTATTGGGTCTGTCTGTTGATATTTGTAATTTGTTTATATTTTGGTTTTGAGGTTTGGGGTGCTGGTTTGTTTTTTCCTCCGAACTAAATGAATGTTTTGAACCTCAGGGTGCTGGTTTTTTCCCCTGAAGTAAGTCAATGAATCTGTATTTGGTCTGTCTCTTGATGCTTGTCTGTATGCTCCCCTGAACTAACTGAATGCTAACTGAATGCTGGCATTTTCCCCTGAACTAAATGAATGTTGTCTGTATGCTAAGTGAATGCTGGAATAAAGTAAGCTGGTCAACCCCTTCACCGTGCTTTCCTTGTTTAAGCAGATAAAAAGAACCTGTGCTTTCCCGGCAGCTTCCTGGGTCCCGGCAGCCTCCTGGGTCCCAGCAGCCCCCTGGTGCCGGCTGTGGGGGAGGGATCTTACTCCCCCAGAGAAGCTGCTAGCTGGGTTGTTAAAACAATCAAACAGTAGATTACTATAGTCACTGACTACTGTGTCTTTTATACTTAACCTATTCCACTGATCCACCATTCTATTTCTTAGCCAGTACCAAGTAGTTCTAATGACTACTGCTTTATAATACAGTTTAAGATCTGGTATAGCTAGGCCACCTTCCCTAGTATTTCTTTTCATTAATTCCCTTGATATTCTGGGAACTTTTGTTCTTCTTGATGAATTTGGTTATTATTTTTCCTAGCTTTATAAAATTAGTTTTGGTAGTTTAATTGGTATGGAATTAAACAACTGTAATATTAATCAAGTTGGGACTTTTAAAAAACTATTTTAGAATGCTAAATTAATTGTCTTTGATTGAGCCTTACTAGATGCAAAGGCCCAGGCCCAAACCCCTAACTACTAGGTGCTAAGCCCATGTGGGCATGAAACCCTCAGGGTCCTAAGGGGAGTTGCTAAGACCAGAGACAATAGTATGGGCCTAAGTGCTGGTCACTCAGATGATATCTGATGATGTCCAAAGACTGTATAAAAAGAGAGAACAGAGCTATCTGCTTGAGGCTCTCACTCCTAGAGGAGTGTTGGCAGGAGACTCTGGGCAGCCACTCTAAGAGCCTCCCCACTCGTCAACCCACATGTTGATAGTTTCTTGGTAAGTGTGAACTGTATTTGGTCTGTTTATAATGTATGTTTGTAACTTCTTTACATTGGCTCTGAAGTTCAGGGTGCTGGCTTTTCCCCCTGAACTGAGTGAATATTTGTATGTTGGATTGAAATAAGATTGTTAACCCCTAGTGTTACTTTTCTTGGTAAAGCAGATAAAAAGAACCTGTGTTGGCAGCATTCTTGTTGTTGAGTTTGTGTTGGTCTTTCACCCCCACAACAGCTGCTAGCCAAATTGTTGTAACAACAAGTAAATTAATTTAGGTAAACCTGTCATTTTTATTATATTAGCTTGGCCCAACCACGAGAAGCTGATGTTTTTCCAATTATTTAGATCTGACTTTATTTGTGTGAAAAGCATTTTGTGATTGTGTTCATATAGTTCCTGGGTTCCCCCAAATATTTTAAAGTGTCTACAGTAATTTTCAATGAAATTTTTCTTTCTATCTCTTGCTGTGGGGTTCTTAGTGGAGTTTAAAGTGAAACTTGATGTCAGATTTGGCTTACTCTTTTTCAACCAAATGGGGATGATTTACCTGGAAGGGTTTTTCATGATCTCCACTCTCTAGAAGGTAGAGGAGATGTTTTTGGTTCAAGCTGATTAAATGTTCTCTTGGAATAGGATAGAAGCAGCCCCATTCCTCACACAGCTCTTATTCCTGGTGTGGAAAGAGGAAATGAAACATGTGCTTTTAATCCAATAAAGCCTTATCACACACTGAACTCTTGCCTGGATTTTCCACCATACGCTTGGCCTGGGTCTAGGGCAGCTCTAAGAAGATTTAGTGAGTAGTAAAGGGGCAGTTACTATAGGACTAAAGCTGGAGAAATCAGGATTGGAGTTGTATGAGGCTAGCATGGTAGTGCCTGTCTGTTGTCCCTATAGCTGGTGGATTGCTTGAGCTCAGGAGTTTTGAGTTGCAGTCAAGATAAAGGCAATTGGGTGCCTGCACTAAATGTAGCACCATTATGATGAGCTACAGGGAGCAGGAGGTCACCAGGCTGCTGAAGGATAGACAATCCAGCTCAGGTTGGGAAAAAAAGCAGGTTAAAGCTTTTGTACTACACAGCATGGTGGCCACTGTACTTCCATCCTGAGCAAGATAGGGAGAACCCCATATCCAAAAGCAAAAAAGCCCAATGGAATAAAAAAAATTCATTAAAAAACAAAATATAAGGAATTTGATGCATATCATCAAAATGCTTTCCCATTTATTTAAAATATCACTTTATCCTTGCAACTCTTATAGGACAGGAGGAACTATCAGTATCTCACAGAAGCAGAAACAGAAGTGAACAAGGCTGAGACTTGGCCATAGCCTTATATGGAGTGATAAAGACAGGTTTAGAACTCAAACTTCCTGGTGCCTTTCCCAATACTCTCTCTAATAATGAGAACAGTGGCACTCAGTGCAAGCTTGTCTCTAGCTAGTATACTAGCTGGCTTCCCAGAAAAATAAGAGAAAAGAAGGGGCTCTTTATTTGTGAGCAGCTAGGTGGCACAGTGGATAGAGCACTGGGCCTGAAGTCAGAAAGCTTCACTCATCTAACTGAGTTCAAATCTGGCCTCACACACTTCCCAGCTGTGGGACCCTGGCCAAGTCACTTACCCCTGTTTGCCTCAGTTCCTCAGCTGTAAAACCAGATGGAAAAGGTGATGGCAAATCATAATAGTATCTTTGCTAAGAAAACCCCAAAGTAGATCTTGAACAGTCAGACTTACTAAAACAACTGAATAACAAGGAACACCTACTACAGCTTGAGAGTAGCCTCAGGCTATTGCCTGGATGAGAAGACACCTGGTTACAGGCCAAGCCAAGCAGATATGTGGGAAAAATGCCATGTCAGGAGTTGTGAGATAACCTCTGACCCTCCCCTGCTGTCTGAGTTCCTTTAGACTCTATGAGCCTTAGTTTCCTCATCTGCAAAATAGGGATCACAGCACCTCCTCACAGGGCTGCACTGAGGACAAAAGGAGTCCATGCAATTTACAAACCCTGAAATTCACAATCTAGCTGTTCTCATTAGCCATGATACCTTCTAAAGATCTGGATAAGGTCAAGGCCGGGGAAGGAACACCCTTCAGTCAGACTTACTCTCCCTTTATTTATCATCGGAGAAGTTCACTGATTCTTACCTCACCTCTCCTCCAAGGGCAAACTGACAAAGCTCAAATAAAGGAGTAAAATGAATGGGTCACTGGGTCCTAGGACCTTAATATTACTAGGTTTTTTCTGGTAGTTGGTAAAAGGATTGAAGCTAATGATCAAGTAGATCTTTTGCTTCACCTGAGAGCTCCCCATACCAAGGAAGATGGAGACCTACACTACTCAAACATGCTGAAGAGGGACAGCTTTCTGAGGTTGGGAAGAGAGAGGGGATAGTTTGGGAAAACTGAACCTTTGCCTCTAGAATCAGGTCCATGACCACTGGTGGGCTGTCAGCACAACACCTCTTCAATGTCTGCCAGTCAGACCACACTGGAGTGGACTGCAAATCCAGAATCTAAGAGAAGATAAAGAAAAACACTAAAAAACACATGGCAGGTTTTTGATCCATAAGTAAGTCCCTTGACTCTTCTGTAAATGAGCCATCAAGAGATCCAGAAACATTTGCCAGCAAAAGGGAGGAGGAATCAGATAGCAAACAGATTGAAAAGGTAAAAGCTTTGAAAGATATGAGAGGACAGTAGATTCAGACTCCAATCTTCTCACCTTCCCTATTTTGGAAGAGGAAAAAGAAAGTAGAAGCTTGGGCACAGGGAGAATGAAGGATAAAAGGAGGGTGAGAACTCCTACAGGCCATGGTTCCATCTGAGAATTATTAATTTTTTACAAGCCCCTTAATTTCAGGGTTGAATTTAGGTTCTTGCTGACAAGAAACTGGACAGGAGGGAGAAAAACCTTTGTGAGCTGACATCTTGAGTTCTCCAAGCAGAATTCTGGACTACATTTTCATTCCAATTAAGGATTTTCCTAAGAGCCCTGCAATCCCATGGATGGGATAAAATGCCATAATAAACTTTTTTTATATGTTATTTATATGCATTCTTTAAAAATCAGCTTTCAGGTGCTTCTCAATTTTCTTAAAAATGTCATAATCCTTTCAAACTGGATTTTGAAATTAAGCTAAAACAATTTTAACAAGTATGCAATCTTCTCTGCACATAATATAAATGGAACCTAAATGTTCTCTATCTTTGTTTGATGCATACTTAACTACGAAATTGTAGTTGTAAGTGATCCTTGTATAAATAAAACAAATACAAAGTATGAAGAGCTTAGCAGATAGCAAAGGCAAATCTGCCCCAAAGTCCTTACCATCCTCACTTAAATAGTCAACTCATAGATAGGCTAAACAGTCTATTAACTTTTTGATTGATGGTGGTTTTACCTTCTGGTAAATTTGGAGCTTCTTCAGTTTTTTACGCAGCTCTGATAGTAATCGTTCTGGGACAGCTGGTTCAGAAATGCAAAAGGCCAAAATTTCTAGGCAAGCCTCCAGGGGCCACCTCTCCACAGACCAAAGGGCCATTTGGCTTCTCAGAATTGCATCCTCTACAGAAAACAGGTACTGCCAGCCATCTTTATCTAGAAGGAAAACAGGAATCCCTGCAGTCAGGGAGCAGAGTGCTGAAGAAAGTTAACTCTCTACTCATCCTCAGATGCCATGATCTTGAGGCCCTTTACCATCCTAGCAGCCAACCTCTGAACACCTGCCACATGATCAGTGTGCATTCTGAAGAATGGCACATAGAATGGAATCTACTCAAGATGTGATCCAACCAAAGCAGAGGACAGAAGGATGATTACACTCTGAGGTTTGGACCCCGTGCCCTTCTTCATTAAGTCTAAATCTACACTAACATTCTTGGCTGCCCAATCATCCTGATGACTCCTAGTGAACCTGCAGTTCACTAAAATCTTCAGATCTTTTCCAGATGGACCATTTCTCCCCTCATCTTATGATTATGAAATAAACCTGACTTTTTTGAATCCAAGTATGAAACTACAATTATCTATACTAAATACCACCCTTTCAGATTCAGCCACATGCTCTGCCTTCTAGATCATTGGGTATGGCCATTTGAATGAGTCCAAGTTTTACAGAACAAATCCTTATATTAAAGTGATTTGTTCTGGGAAGTTTGGATTCAGGCAAAGGGCTGCACTTGAGGGCCTAGAGGGCCAAATGTGGCCTTGAGGCTGCAGGTTCCCCAACCCTGCTCTGGCCAGTTAAGATCTCTTTGGATATTGCTCTTTCATCCCCCATATTAGCCATTCCTTCCAGCTTTCTGTCATCTACAAATCTGATATAAAAAACTATCTGTGGCTTTTGATTGGAAGGGATGGAAGGTGGGGTAAACAGCTCCCCAAACCTTCTTTTAAAGAGAGGTCCCAGCCCATTTCATCAGCTCTGCACTCCCTGGACTAGACTCCACCAAGTCCCTTTGTCAGGTAGGTTCCTCCTCCCACCCATTCCTGCTTTTCAGCTTCATTTTGTGTGATGTCTTCATTGTTTGGAACATAGTAGGCACTTAATAAATGTTTACTGACTGACTGATAAAAATGTTAAACAGTATAGGACCAACCATAGATTTCTGGGTTCCTCCATTGGAGACCTCTCCTGACTAGATGACATCAAAACATTAATAACAACTGTTTTAACCTGGCCATTCAATCAGTTCAGAATTTATCAATTCATATCATGACCTAGGCCACATACCTCCATCTCAGCCACAAGAACAGTATGACAGATTTTATCAAATGCTTTGCTAAGATCTTGAGAGGTTAGAATAATAGAATGAATTTAGTAAGAGGAAGTTTGTAAGAGAGAGAAATGTAATATCTACATTGTTTCGAATATCAACTCTGCAAATAGAGGATAGCAATTAAAAATAGCCATTAAAAAAGGCCTGGGTATTTTAGTGGCCTGCAACGTCAATGAGGTAACAGGATGATGAAGCAGATGAAGTAGCTAAAGTTATGTCTTAGATTGCATTAGAAAAAGAAGGCCACAGTCAGGTTGCATTTTGCTATTACTGGAGGAAATTGTGAGTGTTTTGTTCAGTTCTGAGCATCACATTTTGGAAGGACACTGACAAGATGGAGAGCATCCAGACGACAGTGATCAGGGTGCAGAGGAGAAAGGACCATGAGACCATGACATACAATGATCAGCTGTAGGAACTGAAGATATTTAGCTTGAGGAGAAGACCTAGAGGGACATAATAACTGTCTTTCAACTATCTGGAGAGTTGTCATTCAGCAGAAGGCAAAAATTAAATGAGCTAATATTTGTAAAAAGTTCCTGGCACACAATAGGTGCTATATAAAAGCTTATTATCTTCTCCTTTTTTTAGACTTCTTCTTCTTGTCCCTACAGGGCAAAACAGGAACAAAGGACAGAAGGAAAAAAGTGATAAATGGAGGTGAAATTTGCCTCAAACCTGGGCTGTCCAAAAGTGGAATGGGTTCCCCTTGACTAGAGTTCTTCATGCAAAGGCAAAGAATGACTACTTGTTGGAGACAGTGTAAAATGAATAATGCCTGTGCGGGTAAGCACAGGTCAGGTTAGACGGTCTCTGGGATCTCTCCCAATGCTGGATTTCTGTGAGTCTTAGGCCACTGTCCTAAATGCCCAATCTGCCACTCCTCTCTAATTCCCAGCTTTGTTTTTTCCCTGCTTGAGCTCTTGTTCCTTCTTTATCTGCAATCTTTAGGAGGTGGAGAAAGGTGTGGCTGACCTGGAAGCTGCAGTGCTTCCATCAGTGTCTGGACAATCTGCTCTCGCTGCTGGCAGAGGGTGGCTTGGTTTGACATACAATCCTCCGTCAGCCTTGAGAAACACATCTGAAGGAGCTCTCTAACATTGTACTGAGGGTTACTGCTCGTTTTTTCTTCTGCATTGTCTATGGAAAGCAAATGAGAGTCAGGTGGAAAAGACAGCCTAATGAGAAACCCCTAATGCATCAGTCCCAGAGAGAAAGGAGGAAAAGCAACTGACCATGTTTAGTTTGTCCTGCTGGCACAAAAGTGTAGTTGAGAAGTTCGCCAATTTGCTGAAGAACAACTGGAAAGCTTCTAATGCCATGAGAGTTCAGGAGAACATAGTCAAGCTTTCGGCTAGGGAGCAGATGAAGGGGAGGGGACATGGTGAGGTTAGGTGCTTCTAGAAATTAAAATTTCAACGCTCTATTCCTGTTACCTTTACTTTTTGATTTTCTCTCCTTCAGGGGAGATAAGGCCATACATTATTTCCTCTTTCTTTGCTGTGGGACCTCAACTGCTGGTAGTTATAAAACCCCTCCCCATGTGGCCCACAATGACAACAATCCTGGCTTTGTGCCTACAGCCTGGCAATGACAGGCAGCAGTAATCCTGAGGGGTTTGTTGGGCTTGAATATAAATCCTTATGCTGGTATGTCTCATCTCTTCTGTATTCCTACCATCATACCTGGCACACTTCTAGGGATGTAACAGATGCTCAACAAATGGCTGACAGATACAAGGCTAAAATAACTGCTGCAGCCTAGACAAAACTTACACAATTTTACTTCCCCTTTACAAAATAAAATACCAGTAGCCTAGGAGGGTGGCTGGTAGGGAGAAGTATTTATTTAATGTAGTAGTAATAGTGCTAAAATGAACAATTCTCAACAAAACAAAATGAAATGAAAATCAAATGGTATTTTAACGAAAAGACCAGAAATGATTTGGTAGATGAGAAGAGACGGTTTTGCTTCTAGGGAGCAGCTCTTCACTTCACAACTCATTTCCATTCCCTTGACTCTGTATGTCTGAGGGTGAATAACTTATTTTTGAGGAGGCAGGGTTCTACTACCATGTGGAACATATTGATGAAATGGGTTTGGTTGGATTAGGGGTTAGTTTAGTTGTCTTCTATCCTCAAGTTCCTTAATCCTTCATTCGTTCACCTTGGAGCATCATTCCCTCTCAATTTCCTTTCCTTCCAACCTTCAAGTTCAAAGGCTTTTTTATTAATAGAAATCTAATAAAATTTAAAGCAATATCTGACCACTATCTTTTCTCTTGGAAAAAAAAACATTTCTTTCAGAAAATCTTTCCTAAATAGAGAGGATTCTACGAAGGTGATTAAGAACTCTACTTGTTTAGAATCACATAAATGAATGTGTTTATTTAGACATTAGGTTTTTCAAGGCCATTCATAACTATACAATTAGATTGGACTACAGATATTAAGAAGTAGTAAGAAGAGGACTGAGCGGCAATTCTTTTTCCCTCCTGCTTTCAGAAAATCCCGTTTTTCTCACTATAGAACAGAGGAGAGGAAATTTATCTCACTAGAAGCCAAAGGGACAAAGTATGAAGCATCCTCACCTCAGCTCTCAAGGCTGCTGAGCTCAGCTGTTTCCAGAAGCTGCCTGCAAATTTTCCATAGTTGGCACTGGGTGCAGGCTAGGTCAAATACAGCCATAGCTGGGGGGCTGAGGTCTTCCAGAATGTCCCTCAAGGGAGCAGTGAGTTCCATTTGCATGCTGCTTATCCAGAACTCCTCCAGAAGGATGGGGATAGATTCTCTAGAGATGCTAAGCAGTTTGTCAGTCACATCAGAAATAGAGTAAAATATCATACCTAGAAAAGGAGTAGTAAAATAAAAAATATAGGACATTGAAATGAGCATCATTACCCAATTACCATTTGGTAAGCACCTACTATGGGTGAGGCAACATGATAGGGATACAAAGACAAAAAAGGAACAGTCCTTGTCTTTAAATAGCTTACATTCTACTGCAGAGAAACAACATGTACAGATATAAGAAGCATACAGATATTAAGGATAAAGTAGTTTTCTTCTCTGAGGGAAAGGCACTAAGAGTTGGGGAGGGGGAGACGAGGAAGGTAGGAGATTGTGCTTGAGCTGAACCTGGGAAGGAGCTGGGGATTCTAAAAGGCAGAAGTGAGAAGGGAGAGCACTCCAGGCACGAGGACATACTCCCACCATAACAAAACCCAGCCATGCAAAGGCAGGGAAGCAACTGTTGAAATATCGTGTGGGAGGTACAACAAGGAGGACAGTGTGTGAAGGAGAGAATTGTGGACTAAGGCAGCTAAAGCAAGTGACAGGGTCAGACCTGTGGCTTAGAGCTAAGGCTCTGGTGGCTGGGGGAGGAGGTGGCAGCAGAGGGTGGGGGGCAGACTTGAGGCAGGCCAACCAATGAGGAGGCTACTGCAACAATTCAGGTCAGATGTATCAAACACCTTGCGGTCAGCAACACTCCTGAGTGCAGCCCAACCAAATGGGAAATATTTGACAAAATAAATTAAGGTAAAATAGGACACAGATGTTAATATGTGGCTTTCTAATCCATGTGTGGACCTCATGTAGGGTTTAGTTGCCTCATTCTACCAATTTAGTTGCCTCATTCTACCAATGGTCTATGTGAGAGATAATAAGGGCCTGAACTAGGGTGGTGGCCATATATATGAGTGGGAGAGATGTGATGATTACACTGTTATTAACAAAGTCATTATCAAACTGGCAGGGCATTCTTTGCAGGTTAGTAGATAAACACATCTCATCCATCAGTGTGAAGAAAAAGTAAGGCACCATGTTTATAGTTAAGGGAGACCAAGAGAAATCCTTAAAAGAGGTCAAGAAGAGCTGTATTTCCATATGGGATCTAAAAAAGAAATCAATCAATCAACCAATAAACACATTAGGAGTGTACTATGCACCAGGAATTGTGCTAAGCTCTGGGGGATACAAAGAAAAGCACAAACTGCTAAAACAGACCCTGCCTTCGAAGAGGGGGAGGCAGTATATAAATAAATAGGCACAAACATGATACCCAGAGCAGAAAGGTAACTTCAGAGGTAATGGCCATGTTGGTAGGCAACAGGGAAAGAACCACTGGACAGGAAGAAATTGAAGATTATTGAGGGAGTGGGGAAGATGTTGTAGGCATCCTGTGCTGGAGAAGGCCAGAGGCATGTGTATACAGACGCTGGCTGATGAAAGGAGAAGGGCAACCTCTCCTTGTCAAGTCAAATAAAGATACTCTTGGAATCAGGGACTGTATTTCTACTAGACCAAACACTGCTAGGTGTGAGAAGGTATAAAAAAAGAGATGTGTGAAGAGATAGGGGAACATGGGACCAAGTTTCAAGAAGCAATTAAAAGAGGGTCTTTTTTACACTGGAGCCCAGGTTGGAGGACACAGCTCACTCTCAGTGGGTGGCACCAACACTTGATAATTCTCTCTTCTCTAACAGCTAAACAAAATGACATTCTTTATAATGCCTGAACAACTACGTTGGGAAGGAAGCAAAACACTCAGGCATATACAGAAGTACAAGGACTTACGCCAACAAAATGGAGGAGGATAAAAGGGTTTCTCTTTCAAGTTTAGACACAGGAAATAAGCTTAAGGGACTCTCTAAAATGGTAGGTATTTGAAATATATCGTAGGTGAAATGGAACAGATCTGAATTCCATAGTTTTCCTCTTCCCCAAGAAAGATATTATTCTTGGGCAGGAGTTCTTAATCTAGAGGTCCACGAATTTGTTTAATATTTTGATAAATAGGAGTCCCTCCAAAAACCTATAAAAATGTCTCTGAACCAATTCTAGAACGGCAGAACCCACAGAACAGCAGAGGGAAGCAGGGCTCCAGCCCAGGACAGCCTGGATGGTCTCTGGGTGAGGTCTATTCCACACGGAGCTGGGAGCTGGGAGCTGGGAACGGAGTGGAGCAGAGCCCAGCCTGAGCGGCGTGGACCATCCAGAACAGAAGCCGGGTGGAGGGGGCCCTAGCGCCCTGAATATGTGAGCTGCGGCAGTTACCAGACCCCTCGACCCACAAACACCAAAGACTGCGGAGAAGGTTAGTGGGAAAAGCTGCGGGAGTGGAAGGAGTTCCCGGTTTGGCTTCCAGCCCCGGGGGCAGCGGAGGTGGGGCAGCTACAGCTGTTGTTACTTCCGGCTCCAGGCCCACCTGGTGGGAGGAATTAAGTGGCGGATCAGAGCAGGGGTGCACAGCCTGATGAAGATCTAAGCCCAGCCTGGACTGGGGGTTCTTGGGGAAGGAGTAGTGCGGGTCTGACAGAGCTGGCACCTCCCCCCCAAACGTGGAACATAGAACTCTGTAATCTACAAGCAGTCATACCCCACTGAAAAACTCAAGGGTCAAGTTAGTTGGTTGGGAATATGGCCAGGCAGTGAAAACGTGCCCAGATTCAGTCTCAGACTTTGCATTCTTTCTTTGGTGACAAAGAAGACCAAAACATACAGCCTAAAGAAGACAACAAAGTCATAGAGCCTACAACAAAAGCCTCCAAGAAAAACATGAACTGGCCCCAGGCCATAGAAGAACTCAAAAAGGATTTGGAAAAGCAAGTTAGAGAAGTAGAGGAAAAATTGGGAAGAGAAATGAGAAGGATGCAAGAAAACCATGAAAAACAAGTCAATGACTTGCTAAAGGAGACCCAAAAAAATACTGAAAAATACACTGAAGAAAACAACACCTTAAAAAACAGACTAACTCAAATGGCAAAAGAGCTCCAAAAAGCCAATGAGGAGAAGAATGCCTTGAAAGGCAGAATTAGCCAAATGGAAAAGGAGGTCCAAAAGACCACTGAAGAAAATACTACTTTAAAAATTAGATTGGAGCAAGTGGAAGCTAGTGACTTTATGAGAAATCAGGATATTCTAAAACAGAACCAAAGGAATGAAAAAATGGAAGACAATGTGAAATATCTCCTTGGAAAAACCACTGACCTGGAAAATAGATCCAGGAGAGATAATTTAAAAATTGTTGGACTACCTGAAAGCCATGATCAAAAAAAGAGCCTAGATACCATCTTTCAAGAAATTATCAAGGAGAACTGCCCTGATGTTTCAGAGCCACAGGGCAAAATAGAAATTGAAAGAATCCATCGATCGCCTCCTCAAATAGATCCCAAAAAGAAATCTCCTAGGAATATTGTTGCCAAATTCCAGAGCTCCCAGATCAAGGAGAAAATACTGCAAGCAGCCAGAAAGAAACAATTTGAGTATTGTGGAAACCCAATCAGAATAACCCAAGATCTGGCAGCTTCTACATTAAGAGATCAAAGGGGTTGGAATGCGATATTCCAGAGGTCAATGGAGCTAGGATTAAAACCTAGAATCACCTACCCAGCAAAACTGAGTATCATGTTCCAAGGCAAAATATGGAGTTTCAATAAAATAGAGGACTTTCAAGCTTTCTCAGTGAAAATACCAGAACTGAATAGAAAATTTGACTTTCAAACACAAGAATCAAGAGAAGCATGAAAGGTAATCAAGAAACAGAAATTGCAAGGGACTTACTAAAGTTGAACTGTTTTGTTTACATTCCTACATGGAAAGATGATGAGTATGATTCATGAGACCTCAGTATTAGGGTAGTTGAAGGGAATATGCATATATATATATATATATGTTTATGTATATATATAAGTGAATGTGTATGTATGTATATATCTATGTGTATATGTATGTATGTGTATATATATATGTGTTTATATATATATATATATATATATGTAAAAGTGAGAGAGCAGACACAGGGTGAGTTGAAGATGAAGGGAAGATATCTAAAAGAAATAAAATGAAATTAAGGGATGAGAGAGCAACATACTGAGAGACGGAGATAGGGAGAGATAGAATGGGGTGGATTATCTCGCATAAAGGTGGCAAGAGGAAGCAGTTCTATGGGAGGAGGGGAGAGGGCATGTGAGGGGGGAATGAGTGAACTTTTCTCTCATCAGATTTGGCCTGAGGGGGAATACCATACATACTTAGTTGGGTATCTTACCCCACAGGAAAGAAGAGGGAGGAAGACAAAAAAAAAATAAAAGGCGGGGGGATGATGGAGTGGAGGGCAGATGGGGGTGGAGGTAATCAAAACAAACACTTTGGAAAGGGGACAGGGTCAAGGGAGAAAATTCAATAAAGCGGGATGGGTTGGGAAGGAGCAAAATGTAGTTAGCCTTTCACAACATGAGTATTGTGGAAGGGTTATACATAATAATACATATGTGGCCTAGGTTGAATTGCTCGGCTTCTTAGGGAGGGTGGGTGGGAAGGGAAGAGGGAAGAGAATTTGAAACTCAAAGTTTTAAAATCAGATGTTCAAAAACAAAAAAAGTTTTTGTATGCAACTAAAAAATAAGATACACAGGCAATGGGGCGTAGAAATTTATCTTGCCCTACAAGAAAGGAAGGGAAAAGGGGATGAGAGGGGAGGGGGGTGATAGAGGGGAGGGCTGACTGGGGAACAGGGCAACCAGAATATAAGCCATCTTGGAGTGGGGGGGAGGGTAGAAATGGGGAGAAAATTTGTAATTCAAACTGTTGTGAAAATCAATGCTGAAAACCAAATATGTTAAATAAATAAATTTAAATAAAAAAAATTTAAAAAAAAACAATAAAGTAAAAAAAAATAAAGGATATTTTCTGTATAAAAAATATTTTGATAAATATATTTCAACATAGTTGGTTTTTTTATAATACTATGTATCTTATTTATGCATTTAAAAACATTCTTATCCTTCACAACATGACAAATGTGAAAATATGTTTACGTGATTGCACATGTATAACCTGTATCATATTGCTGGGCCTTCTTGGGGAGGGGCGATGGGGGAGAGAAAAAAATTTGGAACTCAAAATTTTATAAACAGTGAATGACAAAAACTATCTTTACATGCAATTGGAAAAAATAAAATACTATTAAAAAACCATTCTCCTGAGAAGAGGTCCATAAACTTCATTAGACTGCCAAAGTGGTTCATGTTCTTGAGGTTTTTTTCTTACTACCAGTAGCATGCAACATTTGCTACTTCACTTCCTCTAAACAGAAAAAGAATATCCTCACCTGCTGCAGCAGCACTGCCAATGGCCTGCAGGGTTGATCAAACACCGCTGGTTTGTCAAACAGTGGAACTGCCCCCATCTGAGATAGTGTTTTCAATCTTGTACTCTACTTGGGCCAACTCTTGGAGCACTTCTTGGTAGTGCTCCATAAACATGAGCTCACCACAGCTGGGAGATGACTTTAGGTCAAACGTGAACACCACCTGTCACAGAGGAATAAGAGGATGGATTATTTCTATGGCTGCACTCAGGAAATTCATAAATTTCTATGGAATTTAGATCAATTATCATGACACTCATCTGACAGATCAGGTCCTGGGCAGCCCTGGTGTAATAGTAATTAAGGTGGGACCTTTAATGAATCTGGCCTTTGTTTGAATGGGGCAGATAAAGTGAGATGTTTTTGTATTTCTCAGCACTGAGACAATTGGGAGCCATTGATTTGTATCTGATGTGATATTGGGGGAGGGGAACTTTTCCACACCCAGCCTGGGTGAGGTGGGGGCCCTTCAGGGCCCTGAACCAGATATATAAGTGAGAGGTTAGTGTTCTTGCTTGGAGCTTTGAGCCACAGCAGGAGTGGCCTGTGACTCTGGGCCAGCCATTCTAGTGAGCTCCCCGGCTTTACACCCAGATGTTGATAACTACGAATTGTATGTGGTCTGTAATTCAGAGTGCTGGTTTTTCCCCCTGAACTAGGTGGATATTATTTGTATGCTGGATTAAAGTAAGATTGTTAACTCCTTAATGTTGCTTCCCTTCAGTAAAGCAGATCAAAAGTACCTGGGTTGGCAGCTTTCTGGGTGCTGGTTGTTGGTGAATCTTACACCCCCACAGAAGCTGCTAGCTGCATTGTTGATACACCTGGGTGTAAGAGCAAATCAGAGAGTGTTGATGCAGCTCAGTGCCATGGAGGACTCAGAAGAAATAGGCTTGAGTCTTGTCTCTGATCCTTACTACCTGTTTGACACTAACTTTGTGACCATAGGCAAGTCATTTAAGTTTGAATGAGCTTCAGTTTTTTTATCTGCAAAATGGAGGTAAAAATATTTCCACTAATTCATGTTGATGCCTTTTTATTAAGAAAAATGCTTTGTAAACTCTAAAGTGTGACACTACAGGAAGCTGTTATGATTGGCATGCAAAGGGAAGGAAGGCTAGCTGAAACATATTCAAGGGGAAAGGGACATGGGACTTCCAGTGGGTGGTGGGGAGGCTATTTGAATTAGGATTATTGTTAATGTTATTAGAAATGAGATATAAAAGCAAGAAGATAAAGGAGCATAAAGATGGCTCCTATCATCTGGGATTTTTCCCACTGGTATTACTATTAGATGGTTAGTTGGCAATGCTTTATAGCCCCTGAACAACTGAACTGCTGTCTAAACTGAAGGAAGTAAAATGCTCACCCACATGCTAAAGATAAGAAGACAAAATGGCATGTCATTATAGAAGCTACAAATCAACCTGTTTAAACAAGAGGTTGACTTTGGAAAATAAGTAGACAAAAGTAAAAAGATCAACTCTGACTATATCATTTTAGTTGTCATGACTCACTGGACAGAAGACCAACCTCAGAGTCAGGTACAGTGGAAGTAAGTTCAGCTTCTAAGCAGTTTTTGTAACAAAAATGCTAAAAAGAACCTTGAAACTGTAGCAGCCAGAAAACTCAATTTCCTTTCAAAATAGATAGATGGCAGCCCAGAACAGCAATTTAGAGTATAAGCTCATTTACAGCAGTATCACCTCAAAAACCAACAAAGTAGGGGAAAACATGAGTCTGTCAAGAGCTTGGTATAAAAGCCAACTAAATCCCATCATCCTGTGAGCCATCTGGTCAGAAAAACTGAAGGGAACAAACAAACAAACTCAAATTGGAACAGATCTGTTAACCTTCCTGTTGTGATTTATTCGCAGTGATAAGAGAACTACCACGTTTGTATATGAGGTGGTGTATTTGTATTTGTATCTGTATATTAGGTGGTAACCTAATGTGCTAGGTTCGGGACTTAGAAAAATAAATTTAGCAACAGTGGTTGGACCTGTCTTTGTACCTACAGTAGTACTTGGCAGATAGAGCACTCTTGATAATTGCTTATTGATAGATTATTTTGATTTTTTCCTGGTACCAGAACAGGAGAAGGGAAAGCACAAGACAAGCTTTGCACAGATGATTTTCTACAGAACACATCTTAAAAGTAATGCAAGTGACAGAGAGTGTAAAGATATTTGTTGATTTTAAAAAAGTATTTGATTTGGTGGAAAAAAATTCATTCTTCAAAGGTCTCCGCAAACAAGGTATCTTCCATATATGTTAAACTTATACAGAACTCCACAAATATGACTCCAGAACCAATTTTGCTCTATGACTCTCTGAATACTGACACAAAGAGGGATAAAAATCAGGGAGATATAAGATACCCTCTGGTTTTCACCAGTGTCATAGTAGAATGTCTTATACAGAGTCTAAGCTGGATTCCAAATGAATGCTAAGGTTCTCCAAAGTGCTATCTAAACAATCTTCCTTCTCCTCTGACTCCATACTCAGAAAGTGATCTTTTAATCTTAATTTTTTTATTCAAACCAGCTCTCCCATTAAGTAATAGATGTGCCCTTAGGGTGACACAATAATCTTGCATTTGTACATTTCTTATAAAGTTCTTATAGCATTTTCTTTTTTTATTAATTTTTTATTTTTAGTTTACAACACTCGGTTCTACATAATTTTGAGTTCCAGATTTTCTTCCCTCCCTTCCTCCCCTTCCTCCCCTCCCTCCCCAAGATGGCATGGAATCCCATATAACTTCCACGTATAACTTCACATTGAATTAATTTACATACTAGTCAAGTTATGGAGAAGAACTGTGATCAATGAAATGAATCACGAGAAAGAAGAAACAGGACCAAAAAAAAAAAACAACCCAGAAACAAAAACAAAAGAGAGAAAATGAAAAAAAAAGGTGGGGATGGGGAAAGGCTAGCATGGTGTGCCTCAATCTGCATTCATACTTCATAGTTCTTTCTCTGGATGTAGATAGCATTCTCCATCGTGAGTCCTTTAGAGTTGTCTTGGTGCCTTGTGTTGCTGAGACGAGCTAAGTCTGTCAGGGTTGGTCCTCACAGAATCCATATATCTGTGGTTGTGTATAATGTTCTCCTGGCTCTGCTCTGCTCACTCAGAATTATGTCGTGTTGGTTTTTCCAGGTTGTTATGAAGTCCGTATCATCCCCATTTCTTATAGCACATTAGTATTCCATTACCTTCATATACCACAGCTTGTTCAGCCATTGCCCAATTGATGGGCATCCCTTTGATTTCCAATTCTTAGCTACCACAAAAAGAGCTGCTATGAATATTTTTGTACATATGGATCCTTTTCCCGCTTGTGTGATCTCTTTGGGATACAACCCTAGAAGTGGTATTGCTGGGTCAAAGGGTATGAACATTTTTATAGCCCTTTGGGCATAGTTCCAAATTGCTCTCCAAAATGGCTGGATAAGTTCACAACTCCACCAGCAATGTAACAATGTTCCAATTTTTCCCACATCTCTCCAGCATTTATCATTTTCTTGTTTTGTTATTTTAGCCAATCTGACAGAAGAGATGTGGTATCAAAGAGTTGTTCTGATTTGCATTTCTCTAATCAGTAGTGATTTAGAGCATTTTTTCATATGCCTATAGATATCTTTAATTTCTTCCTCTGAAAACTGCCTGTTCATATCCTTTGACCATTTCTCAATTGGGGAATGACTTGTATTCCTATATATTTGGCTCAGTTCCCTGTATATTTTAGAAATGAGGCCTTTATCAGAGATACTAGTCGTAAAGATTTTCTCCCAATTTTCTGCTTCCCTCCTAATTTTTGTTGCATTGGCTTTTGCTGTACAGAAACATTTCAACTTAACATAATCAAAATTATCCATTTTGCATTTTGTAATGCTCGCTATCTCTTGTTGGGTCATGAATTCTTTTCTTTTCCGTAAATCTGATAAGTAAACTATTCCTTGCTCTCCCAAATTACTTATGGTATCAGCCTTTACTCCTAAATCATGAACCCATTTTGACTTTATTTTGGTATATGGTGTAAGATATTGGTCTATGCCCAGTTTCTGCCCTACCATTTTCCAAATTTCCCAACAGTTTTTGTGAAATAGTGAATTATTAACCCAGAAGCTGGACTCTTTGGGCTTATCAAAGAGTAGATTGCTATAGTTGTTGACTTCTCCATCTTGTGTTCCTATCCTATTCCACTGATCCACAACTCTGTTTGTTAGGCAGTACCAGGTAGTTTTGATGACTGCTGCTCTATAGTACAGTTTAATATCTGCTATGGCTAGGCCACCTTCTCTAGCATTTCTTTTTATTAATACCCTGGATATTCCAGACCTCTTGTTCTTCCAGATGAATTTTGTTTATCCAGCTCTGTAAAATAATTTTTTGGTAGTTTGTTTGGTATGGCACTGAATAAGCAAATTAATTTAGGTAAAATTGTCATTTTTATTATATTAGCTCAGCCTAACCATGAGCAACTGATATTTTTCCATTTACTTAGATCTGACTTTATTCGCGTGAAAAGTGTTTCATAATTATGTTCATATAGTCCCTGGGTTTGTCTTGGCAGATTGACTTACAAATATTTTATGGTGTCTACAGTGACTTTCAATGGAATCTCTCTTTCTATCTCTTGCTGTTGGGCTTTGTCAGTAATGTATAGGAATGCTGAGGATTTATGTGGGTTTATTTTATATCCTGCAACTTTGCTAAAGTTGTTTATTACTTCAAGTAGTTTTTTACTTGATTCTCTAGGATTCTCTAAGTAAATCATCATATAATCTGCAAAAAGTGATAATTTAGCTTCTTATTTTCCTGTTCTAATTCCTTCAATTTCTTTTTCTTCTCTTATTGCTACAGTTAACGTTTCTAGTACCAAATTGAATAGTAGGGGTGATAATGGACATCCTTCTTTCACCCCTGGTCTTATTGGGAATTCATCTAGCTTATCTGCATTACAAATAATGCTTTTTGATGGTATAGCCAGAATGGACTTTGTTTTCTTTGAATGACTCAGCTTGCCTCGTTGAGCTTCCCTGGACACTGGGGCTTGCTCTTCCGGGGCAGGACCAGAGCTTCCTGTGTGATGAGTTGTGGCGCTGGCTGAGGGGAAGTGTGTTAATGTGGTCTACGCTAGGGGGAAGGGCCAAGTCAAGAACCAATCAGCCCTGGTCGTTCAGGCGGTGTTTGATGATGTCAAAAACTCTATAAGAGGGGAGAGGACAGCTTGAAGATCCTCCTTTCCTTTTCCAGTTGGAGCCAGAGACACCTACAGCTGAAGCTGAGCTGCCGGTAGCAGAGCTGACTAGAGGCTAGTGGGTAATCTTCTTACCGTAGAGGGGAAGCATGTATACGATTTTGCCTTATACCATCTCGCTTCTCTGTGGCCTTCTGGTTACCCTTGTAAGGCAGACTTATTGGGCCTGGAAGCTTTTGATGAAAATATCAAAATGGGGATGCTGGTTTGTGGGCTTGTTATTGTGGAGTGTAAATACATGCTTTAGTTCTCCTGCCTTCTGCCTAGAGAATTCCTTATATCCTGCGGTTCCGGACCTTTTAGGCACATATGAGATTCTCTTTAAATTCATAAATTCTGCCTTCCTAATATAGATGGTTTTAGGTAGATGCTATTTATAATTTTAAGAAAGGTTCCATTTATTCCTATGCTCTCTAGTGTTTTTAATAGGAATGGGTGTTGTATTTTGTCAAAGGCTTTTTCTGCATCTATTGAGATCATATGGTTTCTGCTAGTTTTGTTGTTGATATGGTCAATTATGCCAATCGTTTTCCTAATATTGAACCAACCTTGCATTCCTGGAAGAAATCCTACCTGGTCATAGTGTATTATTCTCATAATAAGTTGCTGGAATCTTTTTGCTAATATTTTATTTAAAAATTTTGCATCAATATTCTTTAGGGAAATTGATCTATAATTTTCTTTCTCTGTTTGGACTCTACCTGGTTTGGGTATTAGTACCATATTTGTGTCATAAAAAGAATTTGGTAGGACTCCTTCTTCACCTATTTTCCCAAATAGTCTACAAAGTACAAGAATTAGTTGTTCTTTAAATGTTTGATAGAATTTACATGTAAAACCACCTGGCCCTGGAGATTTTTTCCTAGGGAATTCATTGATGGCTTGCTCAATTTCTTTTTCTGAGATGGGGTTATTTAGAAATTTTACTTCCTTTGCTGTTACCCTGGGCAATTTATGTTTTTGTAGACATTCATTCATATCTCTAAGGTTGTCAAATTTATGGGCATACAATTGGGCAAAATAATTTCTAATTATTGTTTTGATTTCCTCTTCATTACAGGTGAACTCACCCTTTTCACTTTTGATACTGGTAATTTGATTTTCTTCTTTCTTTTTTAAATCAAATTGACCAAAGGTTTATCAATTTTATTGTTTTTTTTCATAAAACCAGGTCATTGTTTTATTTATGAATTCAATAGTTTTCTTGGTTTCAATTTTATTAATCTCTCCTTTGATTTTAAGCATTTCTAATTTGATATTTAATTGGGGATTTTCAATTTGCTCTTTTTCTAGCTTTTTCAGCTGTATGCCCAGATCATTGATCTCCTTTTTCCCTATTTTATTCATGTAAGCATTTAGAGATATAAAACTTCTCCTAAATACTGCTTTTGCTGTATCCCATAAGTTTGGTATGTTGTCTCATTATTGTCATTCTCTTGAATGAAGTTATTAATTGTTTCTCTGATTTGTTTTTTGGCCCACTCCTTCTTTGGAATTAGATTATTTAGTTTCCAATTAATTTTTAGCTTATTTTTCCATGGTTCTTTGTTACAGATAATTCTTATTGCATCATGACCTGAAAAGTATGCTTTGACTACTTCTGCCTTTCTGCACTGGATTGTGAGGTTTTTATGCCCTAGTACATGGTCAGTTTTTGAGTATGTGCCGTGTACCACTGAGAAGAAAGTATATTCCTTTTTATCCCCATTCAGTTTTCTCCAGAGGTCTATCATATCTGCCTTTTCTAAAATTCTGTTTACCTCCTTAACTTCTTTCTTATTTATTTTGAGGTTAGATTTATCAAGTTCAGAAAGGGGGAGGTTGAGGACTCCCAATATTATAGTTTTGCTGTCTATTTCTTCCTGTAACTCCCTTAACCTCTCCTGTAAGAATCTGTATGCTGTACCACATGGTGCATATATGCTAAACAATGATATTGCTTCATTGTTTATGGTGCCCTTTAGCAGGATGTAATGTCCTTCCTTATCTCTTTTAATTAAATCTACCTTTACTTTTTCTTTGTCTGTGATTAGGATTGCTACACCTGCTTTTTTTACTTTAGCTGAGGCACAATATATTTTACTCCAGCCTTTTACCCTGTGTGTATCCCCCTGTTTCAAATGTGTTTCTTGTAAACAGCATATTGTAGGATTATGGTTTTTAATCCATTCTGCTATCTGCTTCCATTTTATGGGAGAGTTCATCCCATTCACATTCACAGTTATGATTTCTATCTGTGTCTTTTTCTCCATCCTATTTCCCCCTGTTTATGCTTTTATTTCTCCCTTTCCCCTTCCCCTCCTCAACAAAGTTTTACTTTTGACCTCCACCTTCCTCAGTTCACCCTCCTTCTCTATTTCCCTCCCTTATCTTACCGTTTCCCACTTGCTACTTCTCCCCTCCCTTCTCACCACCCCTCTCCCTTTTTTCCCCCTTTCCCCTCCTACTTCCTGTAGGACAAGTTAGATTTCTATACTTATCAGGGTATGTTCTTCCCTTCTTGAACCAGATCAGATGACAGTAAAGCTCAAATACTGCTCTTCTCCCTCTCTTCTTTCCCTCTACAATAATATGTTTTTGTGCCTCTTCATTTGGTGTAATTTACCCTTTTCTACTACCTCCTTACCTCTTCTCTCATAGCCCTCCCTTTATATCTCTTAATTATGCTTTTTATCCTTATATCAGTTATTTTATACAGGCATTCCCAATCTATGTGTATCCTTTTCAATTTTCAAAATAGCTGTACCATTCTCAAGACTGACTATATATGTGTATATATAAAACATACATAAGATGATATAATCCTATATAAAGATGCAAATAATTTGCCCTTATTGACTAATAAGATTTGTGGGGGTTTTTCCCCCTGTTTACCTTTTTATGTTTCTCTTGAGTTTTGTATTTGGAGATCAAATTTTCCATTGAGTTCTGGCCTTTTCATCAGGAAGGTCTGGAATTCCCTTATTTTGTTGGATATCCATCTCCTTGCCTGAAAAATTATGCTTAGTTTTGCTGGGTAGTTGATCCTTGGTTGTAGTCCTAGCTTCTTTGCCCTTCGGAATATCATATTCCAATTTCTCCTGTCTTTTAATGTGGAAGCTGAGAGATTCTGCATGATCCTGACTGTAGTTCCATGATATTTGAATTGTTTCTTTTTGGCTGCTTGCAGTATTTTCTTCTTGACTTTGTAGTTCTGAAATTTGGCTATAATATTTCTTGGTGCTTTCAGTTCGGGATCCCTTTCAGGGGGTGATGGGTGAATTCTTGTTACGGGCTCCCGAAGCCTTGCAACTATACTCGGGGTTCCCCCCAAGCCCCAGGCCTTTGCCTAGCAAAGGACCTGATCTTGCGGACAATGAATGGGGCGGGAGCTGAAAGATGGTGAATGACTCTGAATTTTATTTCAGCAAGCAGCACTTTTATATCTTTAGTGATGTAGGTACATTCTTTGGTTATGTGGGTGAAGGACAGGTAAAAATCAACACACCTGGGTGCTAGGACCGCCCCGACTCCGCCTACTCTCCTCCCTTTCTCTTCCCGCGCTAACCCGAAGCTCCCTGAGGTCAGGCAGTCCAGGCAAAGAACAGGAAACTCCACATGCTCTGTCAAGCCCAGACAGAGAGCCGGAAGTTCCCTGCGGTCAAGCAGGTCCAGGCAAAGACCTGGAATTGCCAGGGAGGCAACAAAGGTGAGACCCCTCCTCCTGGCTCCACCCACATCTCAAAGCCCTGAGTTTATCTCAGCAGGCCTCTGGGCCTGGAGGTCCGAGGAGGACAGGGCTCAGCTCTAACTCAGTCCGCAAAAACTCCCCCTTTTCTGTTTACAACAAGAGTCAACAGGTACCCCCCTCAATGGCTGTATACAGGGCCCCAAAAAACATACTTGTCACTAAAGGAGTACAACGTAGCAAAAAAGGCAAGGCCCCCACAATGGCCACAGTCTCTAAGACATGACTAAGCCAATTGGGGGTTAAAAAGATCTTAATATAACTGAAAATCGTCTATAACACTGTCAGGTTGTAAGTTCTCATGCACTACCCCTCCTTCCTCAGTGGCCAATTTGTAACACCTGGGTAATTTCTGCTGTAATGTTCTGACTACGAAATAAGGCTTAAACATAACATTCATTATCCTAAGGACACAAGGTAGACAAAAATTTATTTTGACCTAACAAAGAACATAAGGTACTGTATGGAAAATAGTCAAGAATACATTAGGAAATGGGTAAATGTTTTGAAAATACTAATAATTTTTGAAACTATCAATAATCTATAATTGTTCTGCTACTTCAATATTCCACTCAATTACTCATACTCCCCTTTTTTGTCTTTGCTGACACCTCACCACTATAGGTACATCCAAATTTTTTCCTTTAACTATCCCCTTGTAAGATAAACACGTGAAGGATTGAATGATACATTGATAAATCAAAAGCAGGCAGTCCCCTTTGTAAATACAGATATGTAGACCCAAAATGAAAAGCAATGATGTAATTGTCACTTTAAGATTCAAAGAGTCTTTTCTTGTGTAGCTGTCCAGCAGGAAGCATCAAGTCTTCTGGTCCTTGGCACCTGCTCCAGACATCTCCAGCATAGAGGCTTGTTCTTCTTCTTCTCTTCTTGCAGGAACCAGCTTTCTGTCCATTCTCCTACAAGAGTAATCTTAGCAGAATTTTAAGTTACCATTTCTAATCCTATAACCCTGCTCATTTTACAAATTCAAAATTGGAACCTTGACCAATTGTTCTATTTAAGAAATTCACATCAGAACCCAAATTCTTATACTTTATATTACTCATCATTAATTTTCTCCCCCAGAGGGATGAGACTCAAGTACATACATAAATATACTAAATAACCAATTTTCAACACAATACATATAATGTCATAAACTTTTGTCATGCCATGTTTCTTTGATGGCATTTACAGGATAATACACAAGCCTTTCTTCTTTTAACATTACTAATTGTAACAAAGCTTTAGACAAGCTTGATATTAACCAAATAGCAAAATAATATTCTCACAAGCCCTTGACCTAATTGTCTCTATACCATTACTGAGAGAAAACCTAATTTATACCTACACAAAAACACTGCTCCCAGTCCTATAGTAATCTAAGATGTCCCATATATGTGACCATATGATCCTCAGGATGATTCATGAGTTAGGCCGGGTAAAAGCCTCTGTAGAAAGGAGGCACTAAAATACTTTTCAAAGATCATGAGAGCAAACTGAGGTATTCTCATTCTTGGGCCAGTGCTCCATCACACGCCTACAAAGATACTCTGGTCACTTGAAAATCATAGTCCTCTTTGCTTCAAAAACAAATAAAACAAAATTGGTATTTTGGTAGATCAGGTTTTGTGTGAGCTGAATCCATTTTGGGGGGTCTGATTGCCCCTTGAAATAGTTTGAGAAAGCTGCAAAGCCTGGAATTTAAACTGTGGCATGCCACCTTTCAAAGAAGCAGTCACTTTTTGAGTACTGAACTGAAAATAGTCATTCAGGCTTTTCATTTGCCCAAAGAAACAGCCTAGATCAAAGCTGTTGCCACTGAGGGGTGGGAGCAGTGAGTTTCTCTCTCTCACTTGATGTGCTTCCACAAAGTTCTCTCGGAGAATACAAGATGCAGGAAGTGACTCGGGCTGAGACAGCATCGTAGGGATAAGTAGGTTTTGCAGTTGGGGTTGCAGCTGGACCTCTACCTCACTGTGCCCAGACATAGTACTCAGACTTCTCTCTATAAGGAACACAGGATAAGGGGAAAATAAAGGGAGCACATGGCTTGCATTGCAAAGTCTTCAAATCACTTTCATCAGAGTACCCCATGGAGAAACCTGGAGATAGCACCTGACCTCTTCTCTGACTATCTCCACATCTAGATTCGTTGAGCAAGTGACAGGTACTGAGAAATCTCTGTTTATCTTGACTGAAAGTGAGCGGGCCTGACAGGGAAGCCTCTGAAAGGCTTTCTATAGAGCTAGTCCTCAATTTTCCCTCTAACTCTGCCTGGAACACGGTAAGCATTATCTCATAGTTCTCAAGCCAATATCCACATGGAGTGAGGCTGTGGGACTCCAGTTCTTTCACCACAATGAAGGAATACTCTCTCCCAGAACAAAAGTGGGGAACAGGACCTGCCCAATCAATACCTGAGGTGCTCGTGCTTAGTTCACTACTTGTACTTTCTAGTGATAGGCTGGAGACTGTCCCGGCCATCTAAAGGCATTAGAAAGAAGAGAAAAAAAATCTACCATCAATTTCTTGTAGCATAGGAAATGTCAAGTCCTCTCATTAATAGGAACTTGTGAAATCTGAGAGTGGAATGCATCCATACAACAGGCAACTGTTGCCACACATACACACATACATACATACACACATACATAAAAGCGAGCATCCATACAGCAATACCAGCTTTGGTGAGTAGCGGAGAGAAAGGACCTCAGAGGCAGCTGGTCCAACTAATCCCTTCTACAACAGGGGCCTTACTCTCTCCTCCAAGCAATAGCTGATATCACATGTATTAGAGAAAATTACAAGACTCCATCAAGCACAGACGTGAATGCATCAGGCTATGTAAGACAAACTTCTTTGCATCACTTTCCATGTCCTGCTTCTTTCTAGACAAGATGCCCTGTGGCTACTGGGTCATTATCTGACAGGCTTGGTTACTGTTGACTCCTGTCCTAGACAAGGGGTCCAGACTGCCTTCTAGATCCTCTTTCATCCACTGGTGAGCATGGCATCCTTTTTCCAATATGCCATCCTTTATATATCTAGAATGGATGTAATCCAGGTCCTGCATGCAGAACCCATGGAGCCCATCAGCTTCATGGATTCACACTCTCTTTGCCTAGTCTCTGAGCCACACTGATTTCTCAGACATTATTTTATGCCATTTGCCACAAACAGAATGGTCTTTCCTTTCTTATCCACTCATCTAATACGTCTTTGAAGACCCAGTTCAAGTCCTATCTTGTACAAGAAGCCATTCCCTATCATGTTAGTCTATGCTAACAGTAACCTTTTTTATCTCTAATGCTTGTTATTTTAACCCCCCAGGCACTCACAGTAGTAATTAAAGTAGCTAGCTTTACAGATAGCACTCTTTTACATAGCACTCCAAGATTTGCAAAGCGCTTTATATATATTACCTCTATAGATCCTCACAACTCTGGGAGGCAGATGCTATTGTTATAACCATTTTATAGATAAGGAAACTGAGGCAGGGGTTAAGTGACTTGGCCAGGATCACATAGCTAGTAATGTCTGAGGTTGGATTTGATCTCAGGACTTCCTCATTCCAGGCTTGGTGCTCTACCCACCACACCACTGAATTTAGCACTTGTTTTTTAATTTTTTCAGTATATTACTCCTGTCTCCCTAACTAGAATATAAGCTTTTTGAGGGTAGAGAGTATGTGCTCTTCCTCTCCCTCTCCTGTTTCTCTCAAAGTTTCCAGCTTGATGATAGGCATAAATAGGTGATTGACTTCAGACACAAGTAGCAGCACACAAGTTGCCCAATGTATGGGAAAGAGTTTCTGAATTCACCTGACTTACTCCTTCTTGCCCAGTGAGCCTAGTGGAGAGTAGAGTGGTGTGTGGCAAGGGTGCGGCATTTCTGGGAGGTTGTCAGCTGCTCCTCTGAAATGGTATCCACCACAGGTCATACAAATAAGTATGCAGGCTACCCCCTCCTTGGGAGAGTAGGTAGAGAAAGCCTGCTAAAAAGTGGAACAATGTTCAAGTTTTATAATACAGGTTATAATGGCATCTGGCCCTCTGAAAATTACTGTGGCATTCTGAAACCATTTCTTAGTTTTCTCCCTTTTCATCCTACCTTTCAAGCATAATCCCTTATCTTACCTGTGTTCTGGTTGCTGATTACCACCTTATATCTCCACTGTGCCTCAGAGAGAACTTTGGAGAACTGGTGCAGCCAACTCCGCAACCCATCCCTGCTTCCTGAGCAGCTCTGGCTCTCTACCAGTTTTGGGTCCTTGGAGGGCTCATGGTTGTTGATTTCCTCTAGTTGCTCTTGGAGAAGCTTGAGAAAAGCCTCCATTGCTAATTCGTCATCCAAAACCCCACTGCTACAACTAGTAAAGTGTTTGAGGTCCAGAAAGTCTTGTTCTTGATTCTTGCCTCTTGCCTCTGCAATCGGACAGCTTGGAGAGTTGTGAGGAAGACCTCTGAGCACCTCAAGGGCAGTCTCTTCTGACTTCCTCTCAGGCTTGGGTATATGCTGGGGGTTTTCAGAGGGAGAACATCCTAGATTTGGAGGACTTTTCCCATCAAGGTCATCATCTTCAGCATAGTCCTCAGGCAGGGCAGGCTCTTGGTGAAGGTCACTAGAGGTGATGACGAGCAAAGAGAAAATATTTTCCAAAAGTTCTAGCCACAAGGAATTGGGAATACTGCATAGGTAATGTTGATACTTGGCTAGGTATGTTGAGAAGATATGAAGCACCTAAGGAGACGAAGGGTGCCAGAGAAAGAAAAAAACAAGAAAAAAAACAAGTTCACATATATACTCATACACGCCTCCAAGCCTAAAGCAAAAAATAAAAATCATCTGCTAGCCTCACAAACATTTTCTTATCTAGCGGCACTAACTTGAAGCCAGGAGACTATGGCAGTGGTCAGAAGACTAGTAAGATTTACTGCATGATACATTCCACAGGGCTTCAGGAACTTAGCAGAAACCAGAGGTACTGTTGAAGCCTGGAATTGGACAATGAGCTATGCCAGGGTCTTCATGCTTCTTGATAGGGAAGAACAAACTCATCTAGCACCCTATTTTTAGCCGGTGTCCATCTGGGCCATCTGCCCTGCTGTCCAACATGTATTTCTCTTCCCTTCCCAGCCACTCTCTTGCTCTGAGTACAATAATTAAATCAATACTACCACTGCATTCTGGAAAGGCTATGTCATGTAAGTCACTCTATGGCTTAACTCAATATCCCAGGAAGTTCCCAGACTAAAACTCCCTTCCTTGGTAACTACTCTTATATGTATGTTATCTGTCCTTTCCCCCCCCCCTACTTCTCCCCACCACATTAGGTAATTTGAAGGCAAGGACTGTCTTTTCCCAGTGCTTAATACAGTGCCTGGACCTAGCAGGTACTTAATAAGTGTTTTTTCTTTCATTCACAGGACACAGATAAACCTCCTATACTTATGTTCAGTATGTGCTTTCAGTTAAGGCGCTGAAACCTCAATAAAGTGGGTCTTGTACTATCTTACTATCCCTTCTCTCTTATAAATACTCTATTTCTGATTTACTAGAACAAAGGTAGCATTTGTCTTCCTTAATTAATTCTCTTCTATATCCCCCCCAAAGAGTAAACCACAGTTTATCTTAGGTTCCCTGAAAACCAAGAGAGCTTTTCACCAGGCAAAAGGATTTTGCTAAAAAATAACCTTTATCACACATAGTTTAGAGTGGTGGTGATATAATATTGGACACGATCTCTAACTAAGTTGTGTACTTTATAGATAAGGTACATTGAAGACACAGAGACTTCAAAGTGTCCTGATAAAAGCAAAGAAAAGGAAGTCAGGAGGTCTGACTCCATTAGATATTAGATTAGTTCTTTTTTTTCTTCATAATTTGGTTTTCCCTTTACAACACTTTATAACAATGAAATAATTCTTGTGAGTAATAAAACCTCTAAATTGAAAACTGTAGTGAAAGTGATTATCAATACAAAGAACATATATGTTGGATTTTTACTACTAAGTCCATGCACAAGATGGGGCCCAATTAGTGCACCTGGGGAAGAAGACTCCTTCTTGGGCTCCTGGTTAGTGGCCAGGTTCTCAGAGGGTCCTTCTTTGCAGACCTGGCACTGAGAGCGTTGGTGGGAATTCACACAAAGGGCATAGACAAGCATACTTCATGGCACATAATCCCTGCAAGAGTGTCAGGTTCTGGCATTGGTACAGATTGTTCGGGATTGAGAAATCAGCTAAGTATTAAATAAAAAGAAGGAGAAAAGAAAGAAGTAAATCTCCTGAGGGTCAATTCTTTCACATTCCCACTGGCTGTGAGCACAACATGAAGAGATGGGGAGATTTTGAGTGTGTCTTCTCTCCATACCATTTTTTATTTCTGCTAGTTCCTCTTGCCTTTGTCTTTTATGCCATTTGAATTCAACATTACAATTCTTTCATTTCTTTCTTTCATTTACTCCTACCCATAGAATCATAAAGTCTATGTTCTGTCTACCTCCCAAACCTGACAATCCTTAAAAATCCTTTCCCAGACTCACTTATTCTAAGACATCCACCTTCACCCATTACAGAATTCCTGAAGATGAATAGACTAGAATCCACATCATCCTATACCTCTGATATAGGTATGGTAACATCATCTATCTTTTCTTTTCTAAAGTATATGTCTATGTCCTCTCACATCAATAGTACTCAGAATGAAATCAACTGAAAAGGTTTTATGTTTTTATATAGGAGAACCAGGTAATTCTAATTTGTTCAAAGATTCAGGATGGTGGTGGTAAAGCGGTCTTGTATTGTATTTGCAATTGCTCAACATCACTATATTAACTTCCCAGTGCCCTTTTCTCAGTGCTTATCCTCTTTGACAATGTACAGAATTCAAAATGAAGCTTCTAGTTTTATTCAATTGGGGAATATGTATATTGAGAGTTTCAAGTTACAGATTGCTCATTTGTAACCTAAATTGCCTCAGAAAGGCCAGAGATCTTGTATTTGTGATTCTGTTCCAGAGATTCCCAACATCTCAGAGTTCCTAGGAAAGGTGACAAAACCCCACCTTCCTGGTGTGAGTGACTCACTGTTGTTTCCTCAAATTCAAGGACACTCTAGGGGACCACTGCCAGGCTGCCCATTTTGAGAAGTCATGGTAATAAGCCTGGACAGACCTTCAGTTCTTAGGGGGTGGACATGACCTGGACCACTTCCACTTCAATGTACACTGATTGTGCTGTGGGTCCTTGATGAGCATTTTCTGCAGTAGCTCAAGAACATCTTCCTTCCTAAGAGCAGGAAGGTTTGTGAGGTGATGAAGGGAGTAGAGCACTGAATGGCTATCTCCACCATACAAGTGATGTAGGATCTGTCTCTCTCTCTAGTATAGGAAGGGTGCAAAGAGAAGATTGAGGAAGTGTAGGGTTGGTTTCATAGTTCTGTCAGGGGAGAGCCTGACTTCATTTCCTCCTTTACCTTTCTGCTTCACTCCTCAGACCACAGATCTCACCTCTGTTAGCACTGAAAAAGAAGCCAGATCTAGGATGGAAATTGTCAGTACCCACCATCTACGAGACTCCTGGAGATCCTGAAGGACAAGCCCTTTACTACTAAGCCTTCTAACGTCTGCTGACAGAAACTCCCCTGGAATACTTTTGGCAAGTGCCAGGACAGCGACCAAACAGAGACTGCCATTCTCCTCTGTGGCCCCTCCACTTCTGGAAATCCTGATGAGATGGGAAGGAGGTGAGCCTAGAACCACAGGTGAGCTGAGGTCAGGGAAACATGAGGCAAGATACTCCTTATGTCAATCTCCTATGGCCAGAGAAGAACTAACAATTATATGCTCATGTTGAAGAAGGGTAGAAGAGTTGACAGGCAGCATCATCAAAAACGATTCACTATCCCTATCACAGAACAGAGAAGTGACCAAGAGAAGGCATCACCTAACATCTCCTGTTTTGCTGCAGACACCACTCTAGGACCTCGACATGTGCTGACAAACCATCACAGGCATCTCTGAGGAGCTTGTCACACTCTTGATTCCGCTTTCAAATAGGAGAAAGGAGAGACGTTGACTCAGACACCTGGGGCCAGAAACTAGGACTACCCATATTAAGCCTAACCCTTAAACGTATAGTTCTGGACATCTATCATCACTAGAGAAATCCAAGGCTTCAGAATGGAAGATTTACCTGTATCCTGTGGAGGGTCTGGAGCAGCAACTTGGCTGACTCCAAGCTCTGACAATGAGTCCATCCCAGAAGCACAAATACTTGACTGAGAGGCCTGAATTCTCTATCCAGCAAGCAACTCAGACCTGAAAAATTTTCTTCCTTCAACAGTGTCAGTGCTGTCATCTGCAGGCCAAGAAGAAGGTTATGAGAGGCTGACAAACTCATAAAACAATCTAAATGAACTTGGTTTGAACTATAAAGGTGATAGCTTCTTAGTGCAGGGCTTCTTGGCAATTACAAAGCTGGAGAGCAGATTGAGTGGGGTCAATTTTCAGGTTCTACCAAAGGGAACTACAGCCTACAGGTGAAAGTTTTACTTCTCCATGAATGTTCTGAATCTCATGAACCCATCTAAAGAACAGAAAAAATGGCATCAGGCCTACTGGACTGTACTGTGATCCTCCTCTTTCTAGAGTAATCCCTAGACTTTGCTAATATCCACATTCAGAGAAAGAACTATGGAATCTAAATGCAGAGCAAAGCAGACTATTTTCCTTTCTGTTTTGTTTCTTTTCTATGTCATTGTTCCTCTCATTCATTCTAATTCTTCTATACAACATGACCAATGTGAAAATGTTTAATAGGCATGTATATGTAGAGCCTATATCAGATTGAATGCTGTCTTGGGGAGGGGGGAAAAATTTAAAACTTATGGAAGTGAATGGTGAAAACTAAAAATAAATAAATTAACTTAAAAATATTTGTTTGATGGGATTATTTATCACAGTCAATCATATTAATAATGCCTAGCTTTTGTCATAAGTGTGTATGCAAGGCAATAATAAATTTTGGCTGAATGAACCAAATCTGATGATCAATGATGCACTAGCTCTCTGGTTTCCTTCTTATTCCTGGGAGAAGAGAGAAGCATCTGAGCTGAATAAGGAGCAAGACACTGAGTATAGGAGAGGTTTGTGCTTGAGGAGCAATTTGGGATAAATTGACCAAATGTGAAGATGAACATACTCTTGGTCCCAGCTTCTGTGAGAGAATGTTGAAAGAAAATGAACAAGGTCAAGGAGGATGAATGAGGATAAAATTATAAGGACTTGAAAAGAGACTCAGGAGAAGGGAAACATGAAGGAAGATGTAAGGCTGAGTAAGAAAGACATGGAACAAACTAAATAATAAAACAAATTGGTAGAGTGGATTGGTTGGTGGGATAAGTTGGCAAAATGGGGAGTTGGTGTAATGGAGAAGGGAAGAGTGTGGGGCTATGGAATAGTTGATACTAAAGAGAGGAAGGTTATTAAGAAGTAATAAAACACTATAAAGTCAAGTCCTTAGGGGTACAGTATAGATACCCCAAAGTAGTGAAAGAACCCCACAAGTCTAAAAAATCACAAGTGGTATGGGGAATGGAAGAGAATTCTGCAGTGACTTGCACTAATTGTGCAAATGTTTGCATTTCTGTCACAGTCAATTGACTGATGTGCTCCAAGTATAAAATGGTCTTCCTTCTTGAAGAATAGATGAAAGGACCTGGGAAATGCCCCTCTATATTCAAGGCCATTAGGGTCATTTAAGTGTTCCTAAAAGAAATGAAAGCAGAGCTTCAGTGGGGAAAAAATGGGGGATTTGAGGTAGAGGAGGGGAGAC
Organism: Trichosurus vulpecula; assembly: GCF_011100635.1. Lineage (NCBI taxonomy): Eukaryota > Metazoa > Chordata > Mammalia > Diprotodontia > Phalangeridae > Trichosurus > Trichosurus vulpecula. Next base: position 284,944,102 of record NC_050577.1, read on the forward strand.
TAGACCCTAGTCAAGAAGATGGAATGAGTACTAGAGATGATAGAATGAAAAGGAAATAGGGGGCTGTAGATTTACAGCTAAATAACAGATTTAAGGCTCTTCCTGAAGAGAAGGAAGTTCTGAAGAGGAGGCAGCAGAACCACCAAAGCCATCAGGGGAGAAACCCTCCAATAAGAGTCAGAGGAAAAAATGAAGAGTAGGACAGTGACTGATGATTCCCTGTGTAGGGACACTGAGGCAGTTATTTGCTCACATGCTAACAATAATAGAGAAGTCTCTTGTATTACAGTGGCATATATCTAAGATTTATCAAAATGGAAGTCTGTAATGCAATTCTAGTGTTTCACATAGGCACAAATAATATTGCTAGAAGGCACCTAAAAGTATTGTAAAAGATTATGAGGTTTTGAGCAAGAAACTAAAAATAATATAGGCACAGATTGTTTTTTTCTCACTGTTTACTGATGGCAAACAGTACAAAAGAAAAAGCAATTTGGCAAGTAAACAGTTGGCTAAAATAGTGGTGTCTGAGAATGGGATTTGTACCATGACTGTACCATGACTTAAATCCAATGATTACAGACACCTACCTGGGGGTGGACTAAACTTAACAAAAGCAGGTAAGAATGAATGGTTGGTTGGGCATATGCAAACTTCATCAAAAGGACTTTGAAAAAGGATGGGAAAGGGAAGAAATTGCCTAGCTTTAGGTGATTTTCTAAGCTAGATACCATAGATAGCTAGAAGGAAGAAAGAATAGCAGATGAGACACTCAGAAATCACAGGAGATAAAATCCAAGAAAGGAGCCAATAGTAAACTCAATGGCCTCAACTACCTATAAATACTCAAAATTTAAGCAAGAAGCAAGAAGAACTAGTTGTCCTAACATAAGGTAGCAAATTTGACCTGAAGCATCACTGAGATTGGTGGGATAAAATCCAATATTGGAATATGGCCCAAGACGGGTGTACCTTATTTACGAGAAACAGGACAGGTAAAGGGGAAGAAGAATGGAGTAGAAAAGCAGTGTATATTAATAAGTTATTCTCATGTGAGGAAATCCAGGAATGTGAATAAATAAGAATAGTGGAAAACATTTGGGCAAAGATCAATGGAAAAAGAAATACAAGTAATTTTGTATGCCACAGACCACCTAAACAGAAAGAAATAGATGAGTTCAGCAAACATCATAGACCTTGCATGGAGAAGTGATCTAGGTATCTTTTGGAACTCTCTCTCTGCCCAAAGGATAACAGCTCATAACATCCTGATTTGCATTAATAATAATTTTATCCTTAAAAAATTGGAACTTACAAGAGGAAATTCTATAATCTGATCTAATTCTCACTAACTGAGAAGAGCTGGTTGCTGGGGTTAAAATGGTGGGATCTTTGGAGGAAATAACTGCTCCTTCTTAGAGGCTGTGATTGAAGAGGAGAAAAGTTGAGTGTAGTTTGACAGGTACCCTAGGTTTCAGGAAGTGTAGGGGAAGGAAAAGTAGGATTCCATTCTACAAGAAAAGTTAGCCCAAGAAGAATGAAAAATTCTGAAGACCAAGAGAAATGATCCCAATGAAGAAGAAAAATGGAACTGTCTGAAGAGTAAGCTGCAGCTGCACAAGGAACTGACCACCCATCTTATATTTTTTAAAAGATACAAATTGAAGATGGAAGCACATGCAGGCAAAAGAAGATGAATGAAAGAGTGGCACAGTCCTATAAAAATAACATCAGGAATACTAAAGTCCAGAATAGGCTGAGGCTGATAAAGGCATCTATGGACACCAAAAAGGGAGTTCAAAAAGAGACAGGACTGCTGCTGAGGGTGGAGTGAGCATAACTGGGTGTCCAGAATGACCTGTGGACTGGTAATGACAGGACAGTAGCTGACAGAGAGCTGATATAGGGAGCCAACATCCAAAGTAAGTAAGATGATAATAAGAGAACCTTCAGTCATCTTTGATAGATTTAAGTCACCTAGTCCAGATAAACTGCATCCTTCGATGCTTAAAGAATGGCTAAATGTGAGGGGCAAGCAAGCTGCTGTAAGTAACAGCTTAAAAGCCGCGGAAATTAGGAGAGGTAATTCAGATGTGGACAAAAAAGGGAAGAGAATAAAGTCTAAAAGTATAGGCCAGTAAGTCTGAATTCTTGGGAAAATTTTAGAATGGATCATTTTAAAAACCAGTCAGTGAACATATAGAAAAGTAGACATTACAAAGAGAAATCATGACTTCATCAAGCAATAAGTCATGCTAGATGGGGGGGGTGGGGAGGGTGGGGGGGGTGGGAATCTGAGGCCTCAAGGCCATACATGGCCTTCTTAATCCTAGCCCTTTTAACTGAGTCCAAGTTTTACAGAACAAATCCTTTTATTGTTCTGTGAAGCCTGGATTCAAAGAGTTGCACTTGAAGACCTAGAGGGCCATATGTGGCCCTAAGGCCACAGATTCCCACCCCTGTGCTAGATTAACCTTACTTTCTCCCTCCCCCCACAGGATTACTAAATTTGTGGGTGAGAGGAATGCCTAAACATAGTTTGCATAGATTTTTTTAACAAAATATTTGATAAAGTAGTGTCACGAGCTTCCGAAGCCTCGTGACTACACTCGGGGTTCCCCCCAAGCCCCAGGCCTCTGCCTAAGCAAAGGGCCTGATCTCGCGGACAATGTACGGGGCGGGAGCCGAACAAGATGGTGAATGACTCCGTTTATTATTTCAGCAAGCAGCACATTTATACCTTTAGTGACGTAGGTACACTCTTTGGTTACGTGGGTGAAAGACAGGTAAAGCTAATACACCTGGGTCCTAGGACCGCCCTGACTCCGCCTACTCTCCTCCCCCTCTCCTCCCACACTACCCAAAGCTCCCTGCGGGCAGGCAGTCCAGGCAAAGACCGGAAACTCCACGTGGTCAGGCAGCCGGAAGTTCCACATGCTTTGCCAGAGAGCCGGAAGTTCCACGTGGTCAGGCAGGTCCGACCTGGAATCGCTAGGGAGGCAACAAAGGCGAGACCCCTCCTCCTGGCTCCACCCACATCCCAAAGCCCTGAGTCTATCTCAGCAGGCCCCTGGGCCTGGAGGTCGGAGGAGGACAGGGCTTGGCTCTAACTCAGCCCGTAACAAAGTAGTTCAAACTATTCCTGTGGAGAAGATAGAGAAATGTGGACATAACTGCTTAAATGGACAAATTCATAGTAGTCATTCCATTAACAGTTCAATTTCATTATGGCAGGACATCTCCAGGGCCAGAGTGCCCTAGGGATAAGCATGGAGGGCATGCTCATCAAATTTAATGACACAAAGCTAGGAGATATTGTAGCTAACAAGCTGGATGACAGAATCAGTATACAAAAATATGGCATCCTTCTTAGGACTCACCAGCAGGGTCATAACTAAGCTCTGGTGGACAACCAAGGACAGCCTCCCAGATTGTTGCTCAGGCACTACTTGAAGAAGCTTCTATGTGATAGCTGTCCTAGAGCAAGAGCATTGGATCAAATCTAATCAGATGAAATTTCATACTAGCGAAGGACTTCTACTTGGGTTCAAAAAACCAACTTTAAAAGTACATATGGGAGAACATGGTTAGACAGCAGTTTGTCTCAAAGAGGTCTGGGGGCTTTTCTGGACTGCAAACTCAATCAATACCAGCCAGCAGTGTGGGGTGGGCTGGGGCTGCCTCATGAGAGGCATTTGCTTCTAGGAATAAGGAAGTGAGAACCTTCTGTACTCAGTCCTTGCACTATCTGGACTGCTAAGTTCAGCTCTGGAATGTTAGGCTGGTATCCAGAGAACAACCAAAACTCTTGTGTCTATGTCACAAAGGAAAAGGAATTCCAGGCATGTTTGGCCTGGAGAAGAAAAGACTCTGGGGACACATGTGATGACTGTCTTCAGGTATCTGAAGGGCTGCCACATACAGAGGAGTGATGAGAATTGTTCTATTCAGCTGTAGAGGACAGAAACAAGCAGTGGATGGGAAGACACAAATTCAGGCTTGATATCTCGGCAGACTCTCTTATGACTAGAGCTGTCTAAAATGGGAATAGCTGAACTGTGAGGTGCTGAGTTTTTCCCTCAGTGGAAGACCAGGCAGAGTCTGGATACCAGAGATGATGAAAAGGGGGATTCATTGGGCATGGGTTGGACCAACAGTGCTAAATTCTGTGATCCTCTACGAATTATAGAGTAACTTGATTTGCCCATACCAGGATCTGCTCCAGGAGGTGTTTGTGGCTACTCAAGCAGGAAAAATAGGCCATCTTCCATGCCTGGGTTGTATTAGGATTGGAGAACAGAGTTAGCATTGCCTTCTCAGGACCCAGATGTTCAGATGGAACTAGAAATCAACAATACAGCAGGAGTTACACTGAGGAAAAACCAGGATCTCCGTTCCTGTGATCAACTCCATTTTTAAATAACTGATGCAAGAGTTTATAACTTCACAACTTTCAATAGCTTTTTCATTTCTCTATTTGTTCTGAAAAAACCCTTCTTTCTTATTGCTAATAACTTATCATGTTGCTTTGGCAAAATAATACCCAAGACTCCCTTATTCCCATTACTACCTAGTTTTTCTTACCCGATTTCCTAGTCTACATGGAGGCTATGGACCCAAAAGAAGTTAGCATACCAGAATTTAGCAAAGGGAAGGCTTTGATCCCTGGATACAGACAGGGTGGAGAAGAGAAAAAAGTTACCTTTTCCCAACGTTTTAGAGCCCAATGGCTTTTTCCCTCACCTGTTCTGCATAGATATCACCACATACAGCAACCAGGCTCCAGCTAGCTCTCCTCATCACACACCTCAAGAGTTACTCCTCTTGCAGGAGACCACCTTCAGTTTAACAAACTCTAAGGAGCTCCTTACATAGGAGATGCCATTCAACCCTAAGTAGTTCTGCAGGGCAGCGTAGTATACACAGAATCCCAGAGATGGCATCAGCTACCCCAGAGGGGATAGGGTTGGGGCCCTTTAGAAACTTCAGTGCTTTCTGATTAAAGTCAATCAATGGTTTCTGCAGAGGCCAGCCACAGGCTCCTATGCCATTGTCCTCTCCAAGTAAGAGATCCAGCAGGGCCTATGCTTGTGGGAGTGCTTGCCATAGGAGGTCCCAGAGAGTAGAAACACCTTTTGTGCTGAGCTGGGGTGACCAATTCTCCCCCTTCCTAATGCTGTCAATCAAAGGCCCTATATCATCTTGTGGTATGACCTCATATAGCTCCTGTGGGAAGAGTAGTTGGTCAGAAATGCCTAAAAAGCTACCACTTTGTGCTTTCTTATCTTTCCTTCATGACCAATATAGAATTTGTAATCAAAACCTGTTCTCTCCTTCAAAATGGAGTCATCCCTTCTTCTCCATTCACATAGTTATCAGGGCCCCATCACTTCATTATGCCAACAACCTCCTAGCTGCCTTAACTGCTTCTAGTCTTTCCCCAACCCAACATACCCTACATATTTGAGGCAAGGACTGTCCCTATGATTTCATTCCTATAGGACCCCTCCTTTGTCTAAACCAACAGCACTTAAAATTAGTATCATATGGTTTAGCACCTAATTGCTCCAGTTATATTGTCTTTTCTCTCCAAGCAGACTTAGTGCCTTGGGCATAGTGACCATGTTTTCCATTTTTCTTCTATGTTTCATAATTTAGTACAGTACAAAGGACACAGTAGGTCAGTAATAGCTTTTATAGACTCAGGAATGGCTCATGGGACTGTGGTGCCCCTACTTGTATAGTTTGACAACTTATTTCCCTTTCTCTTCTAACAACCAGTCAAACCAATCTATAAGCAGTAGAGAAAGTAGGTAAAATAAGCAGCTGTAAGCTCTGGAAGGATACCTAGAATGCTTTGACAGCTATGTCTCAACCTCCAATAGAACTGAAGGTCCTTGAAGGGCAGGGAATATTTCTTTCTTGTTTAGGCATTCCCAGGGCCTACCAAGGTACCCTGCATGCAACAGGTGATTAACGAATATTTGCTAAATTAAAGGAAACCTAGACTGGCATGGGAGGGGAAAGAATACTGTGTAGCCATGATCTTGAAAGTCAGCCTCTCCTAGAGGCACATTAGCAAGGGGAAGAACTTTAATAACTTAGAATAACCTGGGGAAAGAAACATGTAATACAAGCTTTCTTCCTAGTCTTTTCCCCAGAGAGGCTCACCTTAAGGATGTCTTCTGGAATGTTATTTTGTAGATCTTCTGATAGCAAAAGAAACTCTGTCCTTCATAAAGTAGACAGGAAATTTCTGGAAGAATTGGAAAGAAGAACCACAGAGGCCAAGTTGAGGGCAAACAAATTATAGGCACATATCTCACCTGGACTAGCCTATGGCTTGAGGTCATCCTGAAATAAAGTACACTTAAGGCAGTGAAATCAGCGAGATCAGAACTGCAGGCATACTAATTACAATGATATTAAGAAAAAATGGGAAAAGAAAGGAAAACAGGGCTAAAATGGACAGAACTGTGGACAGAACCGGAAGGAGACAAATAACAAAAGCAACTTGTGTGCTTATTTGTTAATTATTTAAGTTCTGTATATTCCAAAAGTCAACTAAATTCTACATACCACATGACCCAATAGTGCAACTACTCAGCCTAAACCCTGAAAATATCAAAGACAAAGGAAAAGGACCCATGTGGCACAAAAATATTTATATCATAACTTTTTGTGATACTATAGCTACAGCACAAAACTTGAAAATAAAGAGACACCCATTATCTGAAAAACAGCTAAACAGGTCGTGGCAGGGCAGATGGGCATAGCCAGATCTCATGGTAACTCAGCAGAGGTCCAGTAAAGTTAGACCATCCCCATACCACAAAGGTGAGGCCCAATACAACTGTGAATTCTCTGCCTGGACTCTTCCCCTATGGTTAATAAATCCCCACTTACCTCTTACTCAGTCCTGGTGATACCGAATTCCTGTCTGAAAGAAAATTACACCATCCCCTCTCCCTCTGTCTTTATCTCAAAGCCCCTTGATATCCTCCCCCCCATTCTCTTCTCCTTCATCCCAATCTCTTCTTGCCCTTGTCAAGGCTCTCCCCGCTATATGTATTCCTGATAGAAAGCAGAGATTGTTTTGTCTTTATATTAATATCCCCAGAACCTAGCATAGTGCCTGGTATGTAGTAGATACTCAACAAATGCTTGTTGATTAACTCATCTCACCCCCTAATGTCCTCTCCATCATATCGTGCTATCATTCCTTCTCTTTCTCTAATATTCCTTCTCTATCTGCTACTCATTCCTTCCTTGCTGCTTTCAAACATACCTGTCAAACACCCTATCCTTTCTCATCTCTACCTCCTGGCTTCCTCAAAGTCCTAACTAAAATTTCACCTTCAACAGGAAGCCTTTTTAAGCCCTTCTTCATTCTAGTGCCTTCCCACTTTTGTTTTTATTTATCCGGTGCATAGTTTGTTTGTATGTATTTGTTTGTTTGTTGTCTCCCTTATTAGAGTATGAGCTCATTGAGGGGGAGAACTATCTTTTGCCCCTTTTTGTATCCCCAACATTAGCACAGTACCTGGCACATGGTAGGTCCTTAATAAATGGTTATGGATTTCATGGATTCCTGTAGTAGCTTCCTATTTAGTCTCCCTGCCTTGGGTCTCTCCCCTCTTCAGTCCACTCTCCACACAGTTGTCAAAATTGTCTTCCTCAAGTGCTGACATTGTTACCCTTCTCCTCAAACTCCAGCAGCTTTGTGTTTTTTCCAGGCTCAAATATAAATTCCTTTGTTTGGCATGTAAAGTCCCTTATAATCTGACCCCAACCTACATTTCCTGCCCTTCTAGGAACACTGCAGCCTTTTCAGACTGGCCTTCTTAATGTTCTTACTATACAACCCTGCATCTCTCACATTGGCACCGGTTATCTCCCATGCCTGGAATGGTTTTCCCTCCTCTTCACCTTCATTTTGGAGAGTCTCTAGTTTCCTTCACAGCTTAAGTGAAGTGCTACTGTCTATATGAAGACTTTTCAAATGTCCCTAGAAACTGTTGGTTCCCCCACAAAACTATATTATATCTACCCATGTATGTACACATGGTCTCTCCCAGCTAGATGGTAAGGCACATGGGGGGCAAAAAAGTTTCGACTTTAGTCAGTGTATACTGAGATCCCAGCACAGTGCCTGGCATAGAGAGATGCATGATAAATGTTTGTTAATTGATTCACAATAAAAGGGCAGCCAATATTATGCCCAAGTCCCCACTTTACTGCTAACTAGAGCAGATGAGACAAAAGGCCATAGTAATCAGCTTTAAACATTGCGGATGGCACCCTTTATGCTGGAATTTCTGTGCTGATCATGATGAGAAGTGGATATGTGAATTATTCTCTAAGAATATAGAAGGTTTAAGGAAGTGCTGTATACTCATTGTTCAGTATTCTAGAACAGGTGATTTTATATTAAGTTGTGAGAGGCAATATGAAATAGCATCAGAATCAGCTGAGTTTGAGTTCTATCTCTGACATACTAGCTCTACAGCCCCAGTCAAGTTCCTTCATTTCTCAGTATCTCAGGAAATTCTCTAAATATACAAGTTATCAAGAAGTTATTAAGGTCTTCCACCTTGGCGGAAGTTCCTCACTGTCTCCATCAGTGAAACCAGAGGTCCAGTTAGAAAAATAAAAAAGGAGTCTCATCTTCTCATTTCACAATTACATTTAGCCTAGAGGCATAGTTTCTAAACCTTTATAGTTTCACAACCTTTTCCAGTTCAAAAATTAATCTCCTTATTCCCATGGACCAATATGAATAAATCTGTGGTCTGAGGTAGGCCCATGGACCAATAAAAACAATGCTATATATCAAAACCTTGATGACATCTATTATAGCTCTTTTAAATAAGAAACAAGATGAAGGGAATCCCAACCTAAAGTAGGAGCACCTGCCAACATGAGGATGGATGATGGATTTACCTACTTTCCATTCAAAATACATAACCCTATTTCTTTCTTGTTGCTGTTAAATATATCATTTAAAATGTAATACTGAAACATGACTAAAACCAATTCTACTTGGTTAGCAATCAAAGTATTCAGTCACTGTCAAAACACCCACCAAAATTCTTTGTATATTCATTTTCATTTACTTAGCTTACTTGATTGTAGTTAATGCATAGCCTTTCTTCTAGTTTAAAGTTTTTTCTATTTGCATTATTTCATAAGGGTTTTTCCAGATTTATTTGGCTTTAAAATTCTGATCTTATTGCCAAGTAAGTTGACCATTTGCAAAGAACAAAAAATAGTACATGAAGCTGTAAGTTTCTATTATGACCAACTTTAATTTTTAAGTATATAATTAATTCAACATATTTTCAAAACTGTCTTGCTTATCTGTTTCCCACTGAAGTTTTATTCTCTCCTATGCATCTTTTAAAAATGCTACAAGGAACTTCTTTTATTACTTTTCTTTTTCTTTCATTCTGGTAACTCCATCACTATCCCCCTTTTGGCATCACTCCACCCCTCCCCCATGAAGGAAAGGAAAAAAAACTTTAATCAGATATGCAGAGTCAAGCAAACCAAATCTCCACATTGGACACATCTGAAAATGAACATTTAATTCTGCACTAGCTTTATCATCTCTCTGTCAAGGGGTAGGTAGAATGTCATAACTGGTCATTTGGAATCTTAGTTTTTGTCACTGCATCAATCAGAGTTCTTAATCTTAATGATTTTCAAAATTGTTTTTCTTTATGATGTTGTTACTATGTAAATTATTCTCTAAATTCTGCTCACTCACTTCACCCTGTATTAGCTTCTTCAAGTCTTCCCAGATGTGTCTGAAACCATCCCTTTCATTATTCTTTATGGTGCAACAATATTCCACTACATTCATTACCACAATTTGTTCAAATATTCCCCAAATGAATATTTTTGAATGTGTGGGTTCCTTTCCTCTTTCTTTGATGTCTTTGCAGTATAGGCTTAATAGGGGTTATCACTGAATGAAGGGATATATGCACAGCTTAAGTCATATTTGGGGAATAATTCTAAATTGCTTTCCAGAATGGATGAAGCAATTTACAACTCTACCCATAATGCACAGTGTGCCTGTATTCTTGGCAATCCCTTCAACAAATGTTATTTTTCTTTTTTGTCAACTTTGCCAATCTGAAAGGTATGAGGTGGATTTTCAGAGTTGTTTTAATTTGCATTTTTATTATTAATTGGGGGCATTTTTTTCACAAGGATTTTGATAGCTTGAATTTATTTCTTTGAGAATTGACTGCTCATATCCTTTCACGATTTCTCTATTGGGGAATGACTCTTAAATATTTGAATGAGTTTCTTATGTATATTGGATATCAGATCTTGGCCAGAAAAATTTGTTGCAAAGCAATTTCTTTCTATCCTTCATACTTGTCAGTCTCAATGACATTAAATTTAAATGTTTGTTGAATAAAATTCCATCTCATTAATTTAATACAAATTATTTAATCACTTTCCTATTTTTCGACAGTTAGGTTACTTCAAGTTTATTACAACTACATTTCAAACTTCTATGATAAACTTGGAATAGGTAATTTTTTCCTTTTTTAAAAATTTCAGTACCTCCAAGTTCCAAAAATGAACTTGCTTGGTCAAAGGGGATGATTATTGCTGTAGTTTTTACTGCATACTGCTCAAGTATGGGCTTTTCCTCCACAGCCCTACAAATACTAAGCTCCACTGCCTTTCATTATTTTCACAAGTCTAATGGGTGTGAAGTGGTACTTCAAAGTTATTTTAATACACATCTCTCTGATTATTAGTGAAGTTGAAAGTTTTTGAAGTGATTATTAACAAGTTTTTTTTTTCTCCTGAAAATGATCTTATTCTTATCCCTTGGTCATTTACCCACTGTGGAATGAAAGTTACCATAGAACATTATGAACAGCTCCCTAGATAATTGGAAGGAACAGGTTAAGGCTTCCATTTAGAATTCTAAAGTCAAACTGACTAACATTTATTTGATTCATTATTTGACAATCATTATCCACAGATTCATAAACAGATTTCATATTCATATTTTTCTTCAACAGTCAAGAAATTATTTACTTTTTCTAAAACACAGATGCTAACCATCTTGAGTACAAGACCCACCCTGAAAATAATATCTAGAAAAATCACAACAAAATGAAAAGGAAAAAAGCAAAAATGGAACAAAGAAAAGGAGAAAAAGGTTACACACTAATCTGAAAATCAAAAAGGAAACTTTTAGCAGAAGTTAGCAGGTTTAGAAAAGGAACCACAGAAAGCAGTCTAAAAGAAAGCAAGACATTTTTGTCTGGTTTTGAAGTACCTTGAGAAGGAAAGTCAGAGGTTAATGCTGCAGGTTCCATGTGGGTTTTAGGGTAAGTTTAATCAGCTCCCAAAGGACTCATCACGTCCTTAAAGTTGTTTTAAAAAACAGAGTTTCTGTGGTTTTAAGGGGCAAAACTATTTACTTTAATCCTGGAAAAACCAAGACAAAAGCTATGCTCAGCCTGTGCAGTGAAAACAAAGGAAAAGGACCGGGCAGGGTGACTGGGGATAATGAAATCCCCGGGGTGCAGGAAAACTGCTGATCCAGTTGAGCAAGCATTCATAAAGCAAGCAAATGAGAGGGGAAAGTTCACTTGGCTCAAGAAATTCAATGTTTAAGACAGAAAGATCCCTAATTGGGAACAATAAACTTTTCCTCTTCAGAAACTGTTAAACATTTTATTTCAAACTCCTTCCATAAGTCTAAAAACACTTAAAATCACTGCTCATACAGGCACTCTGCTTCTTGTGCCTCCCTTTTCTTGCTTGATTTTGGTCATTATGTTGTGCATTAGTACCTTCCCCAAGAAGATGGGAAAGAATAAGAGGTCAATTTAAGTTGGTCCTCTTCATTGCTTTTTGGTATCTCTACTGAAAAGATGTGGTTTCTGGTGACAATAAAAACAGAATAAAAAGAAATTTGGAATGAAGAAAGGAATGGTCTGATGAGAAGACTTGGTACATAAATGCAGGCTTACAAAAAACACAGTAATTTAAGTAAAAACTAACAAACACTAGTCAATATTGCCTCAGAGTAATACTAAGAAATGTTTTGACTGATTTGGTATGTAAACTGTCTCTAAAGGGAAGAAAAAAAATGTTCTAATAATTAAAATTTTTAAAACCCTATTTGTACCCTTAATAGGGTTAATATTGTTTTAATTATACATGCGTGTGTGCGTGCATGTATGTGTGTGTGCCTGTGTGTGTGTGTGTGCGTGAAGTTGCATCTAAGCCATATGTGTTACAATGAGGTTTAAAAAAATAAAATACTTCTGGACTTCAATTATTTACATATTGGCCCACTACCATATATAATCAACAACTGATTGCAGTTTAACTTTATTATTAATATTAGGACCTTTTTTCTCTCTTCTCTTTCATATCCATCCTAGTATTCAACAGTTGTCCACACTCACACAGCCTGTAAGAAGCTATATTCAAAGAAGCACTGTTATATAAACTTTGGCAAATCTCAGACAAAAAGAAATCACCAACAATAGAAAAACAAGAGGATTCCACTACTAACAGCTCATTCTCAATCTCCACCTCAGAGGCTAATTTCAATTGTAAAGAAAATCCTTACCCTGTCCCACTCTAGCCATTTTTCTAGCATCAGAAGCCAAATGCAGGCCAATCTTTGGGGACTGTTGGGCTGCCCTCACCTGAAAAGGCAAGAAGAAATTGAGCTGCTCAGGGTTTCACAACAGTGTATTTTGACTTCTTCCCTGTGACTCCATTTCTGTCAAATCTGAAAAGACAAGATGATTTCAACAAGTAACGAGCAGCCAAAAGCCTAGAAATTTTTTACTTAAGAACAGCACAGTAGATTTAAGGTTAGGACTCAAAGTACTGCATTAGCAGTAAATTGCTAATCCCTGTCCGACGCCCCCCCCCCGCCCCCACACATGCAATACCCAAGATTTATCTTTTTTTCCTTTCTGCAGTGTGACCTTAGGATCTAAACTTCTGGGGAGTCAGAAGACTTTGGTTTAAAAGTTGGCACTGACATAGTACTAGCCAAATGTTTCACAATTTAGTAAATCTAAGTTTCCTCATTTTAAAAATGCGAAGAACCTACTTTACATGGTTGTTAAGTAAATTCAACAAATATTTATTATGTACTTCTTGTGTACAGGATATTGTACAAGGCAGAAGGGTAGATAAAACATTTAGATAAGACATCATGCCTGCATTTGTAGTATAGATCTTATAGTCTAGGGATCAGACATACATGTAATACAAAATATTATATGGGAAATGCATCAAAGTGGTTCAAAGTGCTGTGTGACAGGAAGAGGGATGGGGATCAGCAAATACTTCATGAAGGTAGAAGGATATGAGTTAGGCTTTTAAAGAATGGGTAGAAATTCAAAAGATGAGGAAGGCTAGGGAGGACATTCCAGGAACAGAGGAAAGCATGAACAACATGAAAGTAGGAGGGAAATGGGTGTATTCTAGAGAGGGAAAGTTTGCCTGAGGCCTAGAGCATATAGAAGGTCATAATATGAGACAATGCTGGGTTATACCTTAGCACCCACCTCATTCTGGTAGGCCTTGAATGTCAACCAAGATGGTAATATTGTACCAAGAGCGAGTGAGACACGCCACAGAGTATAAGTTTTAAATGGAGAATTTATTAGCCGGCTACCATTCGGGGTTCCACCCAAATCAAATGGCCCCAGGTTGGGGTAAAGAAGCAGTTTATATAGAAAATACAGGGTACAGAGGTTAATTATCTCTTGGAACTTACAGGCCAGGTCACAGGGTGGGGAGTGGCACAGGGACAGATCAAGGATTCTGACAGGTTATCATTAAGTGGGATAATTTTATTGACATTCCTTGGTGGAGTCACAGAGCCCCAGGGACATTTGCTAAATGCCAAAAGGTCTGAGTTCATTCTTTATTATGCAAACTGGGATTTTCTCAGGGGTCTCCTTAGCAATAACTGATTTTCCAGTACCACAGTAAGAATTCTAGTTGATGGGCATTAAGAAGCTGCTAAAGATTTCTGAGCAAAGAAGTGACCTAACCAGACCTAGGTTTGGTAATGAGGTTTGGGTTGGAAAGAGGAGTGGGAAGTTAAGTTAATGTGATAGTCCAGGGGAGGTGATGATGAAGTCCTATGCTAGAAGTGATACATGCAAAAGATAATCTGAGGTAAAACTACTGGGACTTGGCAAATGATTTGAAATGAGAAGTGATGGAGAAGATAATAGGAAGGTTTTGCTGGGTGGCTGGTGCTACCATTGGGTTGAGGTGGTCACTCAGGAAGCACCAATAACCAGGGAGTCAGTAACTAAAGTGATTCCAGTAAAATGGAGGATCATCGGGCCTTACAATCTACCCTGCTGCTATGCCCTAGGAACCTGTGGACTTTGCTATCTACCACAGAACTAAATTTATTCCTATAAATGTAATCTTCCCCAATGAGAAATGTGAATTCTGTGAACAGGGGACAACATGATTTTGTGTCTGTACCCCCAATGCTTAGCACAGCTCTTAGCATGTAGCAACCATTTAATAGATGTTCTTTTTCATTTTCATTCTTTAATTTATCCTATGATTGAAAAAAACAACAACCTGGTGAATCTCAGTATTAAGAAGTCAGAGGTGACCTTGGAACAGCAGTTTCAGAAGTGTTCTGGAGGTAAAAGTTCAAATGATCGAGGCTGAGGATACAAAACGTGGTGACAAAGTGAAGGCACCTGGCATCAACAACATTTTTCAAGAAGTTTAGCAGCAAAGGAGAGGAGAATGATGTAACAGATGGAGCAGAGTGGTAAAAAGAACAATTCTTTAGAATTGAAGAGACTCAAGTATGTTTACTGGCAGACAGGAAGGAACCAGTAGGGAGAAAACTGAAGATGCATCAAACAGAGGGAATGGCTGCAGAAGTGAGGTCCCTAGCAAAGGCAGGAGCAGGAGGCAATGGTATGTGTGGAATGTTTTATACCATTTTATATCATTTTTAATTTCAACTAGACCTGAATTAATGAGTAACTGGAAGAAGATCCAGGACCTGGGCTTCTTTGTTCTCTATAAAAGTTTGCTCAGGAAAAATCCTTACCTCTGTCAACAAGGCCAGATTAGACCGACCTAAGGACATTTTTACCCCTGTTAGCCATTAAAGGATGAGACCCTAACCCCAAGAGAGACTACCTCAATATTAATTGACATTTGTCAAAATTCTTTACAGCCCTACTCCATTAAGGAAAATCCTCTTCTTGTATCATGGTTAAACATACATGGGGGTCATAAATGTGAGATAATACAGGCTTGCTAGGTCTGCTAAAATAATGTAGATACGTTTTCCCATTCCTTTGTTCAGACAGCCAGAGTTTATGCTCTGACTCCTTGTATGTACAAGTAAGCTAGCTTAGCTATGCTTTAAGGGAAAATAATAAACAACATGGATTTTTCTATCACCTATCTCTGTTGTTTCCTTCAACCAAATTTTCAGGTTTAACAGTTATGGTGCTGTGAACTTCGGTTGGAAATGATGGAAATGGGACAATGCAACCCAACCTTGCCAATGCTTTTGGGTGCCACAGGATTAATTTTTCCTGGAATTTTGGCCTTGACAAGGTGGGGGTAAGTTGTCTCTCTTCCCAGCTTCCTAAAAGGACTCCCACAAAATTGGTTGAAGTCTGAAATTCCCTTTAAGCTAGCTCTGGAGGCAGGGATCAAATCTGTGGTCAAATGCACAAAGATCCCCTGGAAAAACTGATTGATCTAGAAAATTAGCTATGGATCAGTCAAAAACTAGAATTAGAAGTCCAACCATTCCTCCACTCCCTCCACCCTATTCCTCACCCCCTCCCTCCCTTCCTTTCCTTGGAGGCCCGGATCCAGGTGAGAAAACCTGCATTTTGCTGTTACTCCCTCCCCCTCTGCCTCCCAGGAAAGGCTCTGATCCTGAGGAAGGTAATTCTGTTCTGCTACCGTTGCCTTCTCTCTTCCCTCCCCCTTTATTCCCCCTTCCCTTAAGGGCTCTGTTTTTTGCCTTCTGCCCTATTCCTACTTCCTTCCCTTAAAGGCTCTGATTATGGGGAGGATAAATGCATTTTATCCTTACTCCTAGCCTTCCCTTACCTGCCCTAGTTCTCCTTCATCTCCCCTTTCCCCCTTCCTAAGGGATAGGATATGGAGAGTCAGAAAAATCAGGAACGCCAAGGCTTCCCCAAAGACCATAGGGGTACTAATAGCTAACTCATGAAAGCTTCTAATTTTCTGTTGTTTAAACTCTGAGCTCAGTCTGTATTTGTTCTGTACCTGTTTTGTTAATTGTATGTTAATTGTCTGTGTGAGAGCGTGTGCTCTATGTCTGTACTGTGTAAAATCTGAAACGCAGGTAGCCAGAGAATTCTAAGGCTGCAGTTAGGGAAACAGAGACTCTTTTTTCTTTTTCAATGTCTGGTCTGGCCAACTGGACTTGGAGAAAAAAATAGAGCTGAAACTTTTGAGCACATTCTGGGATTGATTAATCATTAAAAGTTTGGAAACTGACTAGTTGGATTTTGGGAAAGAACTCCTGAGACTGTAAAATCCTTCCAGGAGCTCATTCTTGCTGAAACACCTCCTCCCAATGCTGGTCACTTATCATTCCCCACTCCCTCCCCAGAGTTAAGAGGGAATCTTTTCCCTTAGATTTAAGTGCAAAAAGTTTTTAAGGAGTGAGCAAGAAAGGCAAAGTTTACTTGAGTTACAATCATTGAGATCTTTCACCATTGTTGTCCTGTCTCTGACCGAGCCAGGGCTGCAGTAAAAGTTTGAGCAGCTAAAACGAACTCCTTTCCTCCCAGATCAGATTAGGAGAAGATAATGCAGGAGAACTGTAGGGAAAACTCAAATCACCCATCCCCACCTGGCAAAAGGAGGAGAAGGACAGAAATTCACAGACTGACAGTCAGTCCTGTGCCCCTGGGTACCTTTGTAGCCCATCCTTTTGGGCAAAGCTTGGAAATGTCACCCAGGTTCTATACATTCTGCCCACTTTCTGCCCAAAACCGCTTTAGGCTCAGTAACTTCTGCAGTTGTGGGGGAAGGGAAAGGTAGATGGATTTGGACTTTCTGCCTCCCAGAATTGTCACCACTGGGATACCAGTTTCTGCTCTAGGTAACTTCACACTTCTTGTTCCAATTGCAAAACTGTATTTTAATCTCTGTTTGACCTGTTTCCTGATTTGTAAAGGGAAAATAATAATGATGGTTGTTATGGGATCAAAATGATAATGATTTTAAAATGCTTAACATAAAGTCTGGTATATGTTAGATACAACATTATTATTATCTCTCTCTGATTTAATGTAATTGTTAACTTCTGAAGTGGTTTTTAAATACCAAAACTAATAAGCTGAATAATTTCTATATGTGGTAATCTGGAAATGCAATTGATGTCATCTGAAAATTATTGTTTCTGTATTTCTAAAATTGCATTGTATTTCTAAAATTCTCTTAGATTGTGAAATTTGAGAAGACAATTGTGTGGTAAGAAATGATATTATAGCAATTTTAATCTGATTTTGATATATGTGAATTGGGTTTTTAAAAGGGATGTAATGAAATTTGGAACTGTTGTATTTGGTTATAACAAGAAATAATTGATAATACTGATATCTAACCATGAGAACAGACTTTCTATGTGAAAAGGTTTTCTATTATGAGAATATATCTGGTGATTTAAAGTTATAGTTTCAAAAGATGAGATGAAAGATTCTCTGTGCATGGAGATTTAGAAATGTGTTCACCTAAATGATAAATGGGTTGTTTCAAGTTTTAAAATGCATAATTATGTTTAGGGCATTGTTACATTTCTAAATTGTGTAATTTGGTAAACAGATATATCAGCAATGTTGAAAAAAAATGTGGTTTTATAGACAATAATCTTTTCTTTTAAAGTGCTAAGAATATTGGGCCTTAGAAATTAAAATGTTACCACTAGTGGTAAACTTTGTTATTGTGATAAGGTAAATTTAATTGGGTATGAAATTTATAGAAACTAAGTGTCCCCCCATTACAACACTTTTTGACTAAGGAACTTTGTAATATCCAGGAATTCTGTGCAATATTTGAGAATGAGGACATTTGGCACCAACTTAGTTAATGAATTCCAGTGTTTAAGGGTTAATTTGCTTTAAGGAAAAAGAAGGAGATGTCTATCATTTTAAAACCTTCTAATAATTGTCTTCAGGGAAATTTAGTGAGTATTCCTTTTAATATCAGGATAAATTTTAAACTGTTTTTAAGAAAGGGAAATAATTCTAGAAATGTTTTGGAAAATGTTTTTGTGATTTTAAGCAAGAGTTAGAGCTTATCAATGTGTATAAGTTTTGATTCCTAAAGTGTCCCTTTCCTCCAGAATGAGTAAACAGGGGACATAAATACATCATCCTGTGAGGATGGTCATTAACCTCTTTGCTTTGTTTAAGCTGGAATGGACTCCAGTACAGACACTTATGTCAGTAAAAATCACTAATTTATGATCTATCTTATCTTATGGTTGAAATGCAAAGGAAGACTGAATAATGGGTTTGAAAGGTTTGGAAAGGTAAATAAAGGTTTGCTTGGAAATACAAAAGGTAGATTAAAAAGTCTGGGGACAAATGGGAGTTAGATAAGACTCTCCTGTCCCAAAGGAATACTAGTTTCAAATGGTTTAAGTGGAGAGTGTGAGAAAGTATTCTGGAAGGCCAAAAAGTTATATAGCTTGATTTGATAATTACTAGCTCAATAAAATTTGGGACAGTCCTATCTGAAGGATATTTATTTGCTATTTGAGATTTTATGGGACCACAATTTAATATTGTTTTAAGCTCTGATTACAGGAATAGGTCACATGAAGCCAGTATTAGAATGGCAGGCATTACAGGCTGAGAACTTTAAAGGTGGATATCTGTGCCTGGGTAAAAGTTTGAAGACAACCTTGGACACAGCCTAGGTAGGATCTTCCTGACTCTATTTCCCAATTCTGCTATTTCCTTTCTGAAAAGGAAAATCCCCACCTGATTACTCCTAAGTCCTGCTTTCACCACCTAGTGACTATATGATTGGCTATCAGATATGACTCATGCCTGGAATCAAACAGAGCTAAGGAAGTTCTTTCCTTCTGTTAAGATATGTGACATTGTCCCTCTTTTCTTTCATAGAAAATTTATATTATCAAGAAGTTTTGTAAGCACAATGCTAAATCTGTTAGGTAACAGATGAATATTGGAATATCTCTGAGTTATTATAATAGGATGCAGGAATGAATAGCTTACAATTTTAACTTATGTTCATGACCGAATAAAGATTAAAAGAATATAGAGATAACATCCTCCAAAAGGAGGAAATAATTAGACAAAGTAATAAAGCAAAGATGTAATGTGATAGTTGTCTAATTAAAAAAAGGGATAGCAAATTTTCAGGAAAAGGCAATAGGATCAGATTGATTCCTCTAAGAATTATATACAGATGTGTATGATTGGCTCCAAAATTTATCAATCATGGAAATTCAAGCTAATAAGTGTGTGTTGATAAGATCTTAAATTAAGATTTTTGCACAAGAAAATTGTATAAGATAGTGGTACAGCTGAAATTATATCTCCTTTGTAAAGTATCTGTCTGATAATTTTAAAAGGAAGATGAGTTCAATTTGTGGTTGGACCTTCATATTTTAAAGGATTCTTATACCAGGTATGAAATTTAGGTAAGGTTAGAAACAGTATATGATATATGAACTGAAATACTCTAAAGTTAAAAAAAGGAGAACCAAATTTAAATGATTGTACTAAGTTATATTAAGTAAGAATTGTCTGAGAATGTCTAGATCTGAACCAGAGAAGCAGAAATCTCTTTTACTATCTAGGAACTAGATAACTACAATCGGGCATCTGAAAAAAAAAGGTGCTGCTTTAAATGGACATTGGAAATAGGCAACTGGGATTTAAAGTTGTTTTGTACACAAATTGTGCAATTAAGTGCCGAAATTAAATCAGAAACATTTTTGGCTTTGTTAAGAATGGTTTGTGGATTATTTTGTAAATGCCATCAAAGAGACATGGCATGACTAAAAGTTTATGATGATATATGTACTGTGCTACTGGGATATGAGGAATTTAATATTAGTCAACATTGTTAATAATGATTGCATTACTTTGTATGGTTCACGTTTAAGTTTTCTTGGTTATCTGATGTGTAAATGTAAAACATGTGACATGCAAATTTCCCCCTCTCAATACCAGTCTATTGTGAACCATCTGAGTGGTTTGGTTTGTACCTGACTTACTGTAAATGTGTAGTTTTGTGAATTATGAGAAAAAAACTTTATTGTAATTATTTAAACTCAGCCCTGTGTGGCTGGGATACTGAACCATTTATTGTATTTGTTTGAACTTAGCCCTGCATGGCTGGGACCTATGTGTAACCAGAATGGACTTTGTTTTCTTTGAATGACTCAGCTTACCTCATTGAGCTTCCCTGGACACTGGGGCTTGCTGTTCCGGGGCAGGAAGCCCAGCGACCATGCCAGGAATCAGAGAACTTCCTGTGTGATGAGTCATGGGGCTGGCTGAGGGGAAGTGTGTTAACCTGGTCTACACTAGGGGGAGGGGCCAAGTCAAGAACCAATCGGCCCTGGTCGTTCAGGCAGTGCTTGATGATGTCAAAAACTCTATGAGAGGGGAGAGGACAGCTTGAAGATCCTCTCTTCCTTTTCTGGTTGGAGCCAGAGACCTCTACAGCTGAAGCTGAGCTGCCGGTAGCAGAGCTGACTAGAGGCTAGTGGGTAATCTTCTTACCGTAGAGGGGAAGAATGTATACGATTTTGCCTTATACCATCTCGCTTTTCTGTGGCCTCCTGGTTACCCTTGTGAGGCGGACTTATTGGGCCTGGAAGCTTTTGATGAAAGTATCAAAATGGGGACGCTGGTTTGTGGGCTTGTTACTGTGGAGTGTAAATACATGTTTTGGTTCTCCTGCCTTCTGCCTAGAGAATTCCTTATATCCTGTGGTTCTGGACCTTTTAGGCACATATGATATTCTCTTTGAAATCATAAATTCTGCCTTCCTAATATACTATGTTGTGCTATTTTTCTCTCAATTATCAAATCATGTGTGTTCTGGGAGCTCCTGTCAGATCTGACTACTTCTACAGCTGCCAACTTGTGGATATGGACTCCTTGATCCTTCTATCACATCTGAGGATTGGCCCTGCTCCCAAGTGGATATCTGAGCCCATAGGACACCATGCCCTCCGGTTTCAAAGAGCCTGAAGGGGACAGCATCAGACGCAGGCAGCCCCTCCTGAGACTCTGGACCAGAACCTGTACAAAAGACTGCTCCCTTTCTGAGTCCCTTGCATTCCCAAGACTGTTTACCTGTACTTTTGGTGTCTTTGGCTTATTGCCCCTTGCAACTTGCTCTCTCTGCTTGTTTACAATTAGTTTACAACTACTGTCCATCTCTGGGGATGTTCAACCACAGAAAGAGAAAAAAAACCTGAATCCACCTAGATAAGGATTTTTAGAACTTTACCCCTGAGTAAGATAGCAGTTTTTCCATACCTTAATTGGTCTTCAGGCAAAACTTCCAGTTTGCCTTTGACCAAAAGGAGGAAATGGGGAATGTTTTATACCATTTTATATCATTTTTAATTTCAACTAGACCCAGAGCCTGAATTAATGAGTAACTGGAAGAAGATCCAGGACGTGGGCTTCTTTGTTCTCTATAAAAGTTTGCTCAGGAAATACCCTTACCTCTGTCAACAAGGCCAGATTAGACTGACTAAGGACATTCTTACCCCTGTTAACCATTAAAGGATGAGACCCTAACCCCAAGAGAGAGTACCTTGCTTAATATTAGCTGACCTTTGTCAACATTTTTTACAACCCTATTCCATTAAGGAAAATCCTCTTCTTGTATCATGGTTAAACATACATGGGGGTCATAAATGTGAGGTAATACAGGCTTGCTAGGTCTGCTAAAGTAACATATATGTTTTCTCGTTCCTTTGTTCAGACAGCCAGAGTTTATGCTCTGATTCCTTGTAGGTACTGTGGTACTGGAAAATCAGTTACTGTTAGGAACCCCTGAGAAAACCCCTAGCTACTGACAAGTACCCCCAGAAAGAATGTACTCAGATCTCTTCAGCATTTAGCAGATATCCCTGGGGTCCTGTGACTCCTCCAAGGAATGTCAATAGATAGGACCATCCCACTGAAGACTAACCTGGCAGACCCTTTCTGTCTAGCAGATATCCCTGGGGCTCCGTGACTCCACCAAGGAATGTCAAAAAGATTATCCCACTTAACGATAACCTGTCAGAATCTTTTGATCAGTCAGGACCTTTGTTCCTGTTCTTCGGGATCACCTCCCACCCTGCGACCTGACCTGTAGCTTCCAGGAGATAATTAACCACTGTACCCCGTATGTCCTATATAAGTCACACCTTCACCCCAACACGGGGCCATTTGATCTGGGTAGCAAAAAAAACCCCAGTGGCTGCCAGCTAATAAATTCTCCATTTAAAACTTACACTCTGTGGCATGTCTCACTCGCTTCTGGTACAACAGTACATGTAAGCTAGCTTAGCTATGCTTTAAGGGAAAATAATAAACAACATGGATTTTTCTATCACCTAGCTCTGTTGTTTCCTTCAACCAAATTTTCAGGTTTAACAGATGGAGTAGGAGGATTAACAAAATCTCCCCTTCTGAGATCAGAGGAAAGGAAGAGATGGTAGGTGACAATGCTGATTAGTTCTGAGGAATGAGGGAGGGCTGAGTGATAAGAAGATGGCCTGGATCTTCTTGGTGAAGGCTAAACCTTTCTCTCTTTTGCTGATGAAAGCATTCAGCTGCACCCCACAAGTTATAATATGTTGTCTCCTTATTGTCATTAGGTCAGATCCATCTGCTGTGAGAGAGTAGTGTATGATTCTGTCCTTGAAGAAAGGTGAAAAGCTTTGTTAACAGTCATTGAGTAGAATGAGCTTGGAAGTCAATAATAGAATAGAAGGAATTGAAAGCAGTGATGAATTGTGTGAAGAGGTTATTAGACAGGTCCTTCACCATGTATACCAGAGTCTTCAGGGATGATGACAAAGGATGGCATATAAAAGATGAACCATCAACTTTAGCAAAATAACTGAAGAAGTTAGCAATGACCTTGCTGTTGTTGTTCAGTTATATCCAATTCTTTGTGACCCTGTTTAGGGTTTCCTTGGGAAAGACACAAAGATACCAGAGTGGTTTGACATTTCCTTTTCCAGCTCATTTTACAGATGAGGAAACTGAGGCAAATGGGGTTAAGTGACTTTCCCAGGGTCACACAGCTACTAAGTATCTGAAGCCAGATTTGAACTCAGGAAGATGTCTCCCTGACTGTAGGCCTTACACTTCCCAAGGTGCCACCTAGCAAAGACCTAGAGATCAGTAAAGGAAAGCAATAAGAATGAGGATGGGCAGGTATAAATGGACTGCATAGGCTTCTAAAGGGAAAAAGGGAGGGAACATAGGGAGAGAAAATACCCTGAGGCAATGAGGAACAAAGAATGTGGCCTCCAAAGGGATACGGTTTCAAAGAATACAGTGATTTTAGGGACAGTCCAGGCTGAATTTAAGGGAGAAGGGGGAGAAGTGTTATTTTAAAATTTTGAGGAAGTAGGGGAGTTTGTTGAGAATGGTGAGGTCTAAGCTGTGTTTGAACCGGAGGTCAAGAAACTAAGATGATCAAGTTAGTAGAATGGATAGATAAGGGAAGAATTTAGGATAAAGAAGACTTGAATCTGTTTGTAGGTACTTAGGAAAGAACCATTAGAGGTGGTTTGCTATAGAAATCTCTACAAGAAATTAAGTTTGCTAAGTAGAGCTGTGGTAAATAAAAGTGCTTGGAGCACCTATTAAATTCAAACTATTCTGGTTACCCTATAGGTATAGGAGTACTGAACTAATGGCCCTTTTAATCTTCCCTTTCACCTGCAAATGCCCAAGGCTAGTCTAAAGTGAGGTGCAAATATTCCTAGCATCTAGCCCAGTGTTTCCAACAGTAGGAAGGTAATGCTTGTTGAACTGAAATTGATTTTTGCTTCCTTAAATCATGAATTTATTTTGAGGTATATATTGTTTCTTCAGCTCATTTTCCTCCTTTTCTTCTTTGCATAAAAAGAAAAAGATATGGGAGTCTGGCTTTTTTTTTCTTTTGGTAACTGGCAACCCAAATCTGACAGCCACAGCCTAGAACAAAAACTGTAAGAAAAGCACTTATCTAAAACCTGAGGAAGAAAGAAAGCTGTTAAGTTTTGCCTCTCTACTAAGCTGAGGTGCATAAGGTGGAATATAAAAAACAAAAGATTGAATAATATATCCAGCATCTTTAGCAACAGCTGTTATTAGCAGGAACAATATTATGAATACAAGATGGATTTCTCTTTCATTATTTTGTTTAAGCTGCAACAAAATCTTCACCCACATATCGAGACATGATTTGTATTTGTGAAGGAATGAAAGAAAATACAGTCTAGAGATGTTGTGTTGTTATACCGAGACCTTGTAGGAACGTCTTCCTCTGGCAGGGCAAAGGTGAAAGTGGGGGATGGCATGGAAAAAGAGATAGTAGCCCTGAGCTTATGAAGAAGGTCTCTTCCAAGAAGTGGGTATGGGCAGTCGGGCATGACAAGGAAAGAATGGGTTACAGTTCCCTTGCCAATGTTGACCACTCTTTCGGTGGTCCAAGAGAAAAAGGCGACTTGTGCAGTAGCACCCTGGACAGACATAGATCTGGCTGATAAGGGGCCTAATGGGGTCTTGAGCACAGAATTGGCAGCCCATAAATCAACCAGAAAGTTGACTGGATGTCCCCCAACTAAAAGCTGAACCCAGGGTTCCCTAGAACCAGTGGGAGTGGAACCCGTGCACCCCTAGGCTTGATCGGTCATGACCAGCACTGAGGGTGAATGAGTCTTCCTTCAGGGACATTCATTCTTCCAATGGCCAATCCCCTTACAGTAAGCACACTGGTCCTTACTAAGGTGGCTGCGAGGAGGGGGCTGATGCCCCCTTTTCCCATTCCCGTCCAGCGACTGGAGGGCTGCAACCACAACTTTAGCACAACGCTTACTAGTCACATCTTCAGGGGTGTCCCTATTATAATAAACCTTCTGAGCTATTTCCACTAACTGAGATATGACCAACCCTTCAAAACCTTCCTGTTTCTGGAGCTTTTTTTGGATGTCAGGAGCTGATTGGGTGGCAAATGCAACATTAATAGCCCTTCTATTTTCCGGAGCCTCCGGGTCAATGGGGCTGTAGGTCCGGTAAGCCTCATATAACCTTTCCAAAAAAGCTCCAGGAGTCTCATCGAGTCCTTGTCTAATTTCAGAGATTTTAGTAAGGTTTGTGGGCCTCCTCGCAGCTGATTTCATGCCCTGAAGCAAATACTTATGGTAATTGCTAAGGGCGTTGAGGTCCCGACTAGCTGGGTCCCAGGCAGGGCGGGTAGAGGGAAAAGCTTTGTCGACCTTATTCTGGTGGTCCTCAGGGCGACCCCCAGTAGCTCCCAGTACAGCCTTTTTTGCCTCCTGTTTTATCTTATCCCTCTCTTCTGTAGTAAACAAGGCAGTAAGAAGTTGCTGACGATCGTCCCAGGTGGGGCGATGAGTCTGAAAAACAGACTCGAGCAGGCTAATAAGAGCCTGGGGTTTTTCAGAGAAGGGTGGGTTCCGAGTTTTCCAAGTGTAAATGTCACTTGATGTAAAAGGGACATATATCAAGGAAGATGTCCTTCCTGGCCCGAGAGTCTGTCTAAGAGGCAGAATGGGGGTTGGATCTGGAAGTTTAGTAGAAGGATGAGTAAAAGAGGGGGCCAAGGCATAGGGAACGCCTCCGCGGGTGCAGAATGGAGACAGAGTGGGGAGCGGGTCTGGGGCTGAAGTGTCAGAGTACCTGGAGGACTCCGTACTTTTGGGAAGGGGAGGGTATAGTCCCTTTCTCAGGGGGCGGTCGGGGTCTGTGGAAGACGAGGAGGGAGGGCAATAAGGTGGAGGGCTGGAGGGCGAATCCTCTGCCGAGATTTGGGAAGCAGGAGGGGGATCAGAGGTACAGGCTAAAGTAAACTCTGTATCTTCCAGAGGCACCTGGAGGACGGGAGCCTCAGGATGTTTCTTGTCCCCCTTTGGAGTTAGGGGTCGAGCAACCAATATTCGAATACCATTTTGAAAGGTACAGGTTTTCAACCAGGGAGGGGGAAACGTAACTAATTGCAACCACACATCAATATAAGGATACTGATCCGGGTGTCCTGGATCCCCTGTTATTACCCGGTGCACTGCTCCCACAACCTCTTTATCTAGTGTTCCCTCTGGGGGCCATCCTACACCGAAGGTTGGCCACTCACGCCGACACAAAGTTGACAATTTTCTCTTGGTGACTTTAACACCATATCCTGAGTGAACAAAAGCATCAAAATGGGATAACATACAATCTAATGGAGTCTGGGGTTTAGAGGCTGATTTTCCCATCTTAATTCACTAAGACAAAAGACAGGAAGACCAGACAGCAGACAGGCAGGGATAGAGATAAACACAAGAACCAGATCCTGTATTTACGGATGAGCAGAGGTTTTCAGCCTAAAGGCATTCACTGAGAGGAGGTGTTTCAGTAAGAGTGAGCTCCTGGAGTGAAGTTACAGTTTCAGGAGTTCTCTCACTTACTCTCTCTCACACACACTCTTTTCCCAAAAGCCACAAAGCTGCCAATGTGACATTCCTGAAGAACAGAACCATATCTCTCCCCTTTGGATAAATTCCAGTGCACAACTGTGGTGAACTATCTCCTCTGTTTGGCATTTAAAGCCATTACCACCCACCTTTCCAGGCTTATTATTACTTCTCTTCATGTACTGGTCCAGAGAAATTGACTTTCCTGGTGTTCCTCTCGTGTATCTCTCATCTCCCATCATCTTCTTTCTGCATGGACCATTCCTCATGCCTGCTCCACTTACCATTTACATTTACTGGTGTGTTTGCTTCTCTTTTTCCTTCCTTTCCTTTGCATGGGGTGGCCCCTCCTCACCCCACAACTCATGGAATCATTAGTTTCTTCAAGTACAGGTGAGGTTACACTCCCTACATGAGGCTGTAGCCAGAATGGCCTTTGTTTTCTTTGAATGACTCAGCTTACCTCATTGAGCCTCTGGACACTGTGGCTTGCTCTTCCGGGGCAGGAAGCCAAAAGAGCATTCCAGGAAGCAGACAACTTCCTGTGTGATGAGTCATGGGGCTGGCTGAGGGGAGGTGTTAACGGCTACGCTAGGGGGAGGGGCCAAGTCAAGAACCAATCGGCCCTGGTCGTTCAGGCGGTGCTTGATGATGTCAAAAACTCTATAAGAGGGGAGAGGACAGCTTGAAGATCCTCTTTTCCTTTTCCGGTTGGAGCCAGAGACAGTTACAGCGACAGTTACAGCGACAGTTACAGCGACAGTTACAGCGACAGTTACAGCTACAGTTACAGCCACAGCCACAGCTGAAGCAGGAGCTGCCAGTAGCAGAGCTGACCTACGGGAGGAAGCTGAACAAAGACTTCAGTCCAGTGGGTAATCTTATTACCATAGAGGGGGAAACATGATTTTGCTTTACGCAATCATGCTTCTCTGTAGCCTCCTGGTTACTCTTTCAAGGCGTACTTATTGGGCCTGGAAGCTTTTGATCAATATATCAAAATGGGGTTGCTGGTTCATGGGTTGGTTACTGTGGAGCCTAAATAAATGTTTTGATTCTTCTGCCTTCTACTTTGAGAGTTTCTTATATCCGGCGGTTCCGAACGTTTCAGACATGTTTATGATCCTCTTTGAGATTATAAACTCTGCCCTCCTAATACATTTGGCGACCAGGATGGGATCGCTAGGTATAAGATCTCTATTTAGAAGCAGAACAATTCCAGAGGAAGAGATGAATATCCCAGGATGGGAGGATCCATTTTATTCCTCCCTAGCAAAAGAATTGGCTAAAAAAGCTGGACCCTGTGAAAACTGGGAACCAAGGCTACGGAGAGGAGATCCTAGGGATTTGGAAAAGTGTTTACGAGAAGTTGGGATTCAGTCAGGGGCATCACTATCTAGGCAAAGCTGGATAGTGTTATCAGCCTACCGGCTAGTATACGAAAGATTGAGATTAAGTGAAAGACATGGGGGCACTCCTACCCCACAGGAAGAAGAGGAATCTCAGATAGCAGGAGACCAAACTGACTCAAATGAGAACTTTTCTATTAATGTGGCTAAGAGCAACAGGAGACCAAAAAAGCCCAGAGTGCATTTCAACCCAGCCCAGAAAGAGCCTGACTGCCTGCTTCGTCCTAGCCATGGTGGCAGAGGAAGTGAGTGGGGAGAGAATGAGACAATGTTAGGGGCTGAGGCACAAAACACTACTAGGGTTCAGGATGTGCATCACACAGAGAATAGGAGATGGTTAAATGATCAGACAAGGGCTCGACCCATACAAAGGAGGAAGACAGAAACCCGAGGTGAAGATTCAGTTACAAGGGAAATTCAGGAAGATTTCTCACCGCAAGAGGTCACAGATATTTTGAGTAGATTCAGCCAAAGAACAGGAGAACCATTGATATCTTGGATGGTAAGACTCAGTGATCAAGGGGCCAGTGGAATATCAGTAGATGGGACAGACTGCATGAGATTCATAGGTATCAGCCATGATCCTCTAGTTCAACAAGCTTTTAGGGAACATCATCAGCAAGGAGATGGTGATAGCAGGACTACTCTGTTGGCATTAGCCGCTGTGGGATGCAATAAGAGATATGCTACTGATTCTATGTGGCCCACTGAGCACAGACCCTGGTATTCACTTAGAGATTGTATCATGAGACTAAAGGAGGAGGTAATGAAGACTGCCATTATGATAGGAACTGCAGACAAATATTACAATGATCCAATGGAACTGCCTCATAGGAATTTAATATTAGGACAGCTCCCCCTGCTTATAAACAACTAATTTTGAATTTATTACTTGGAGAAGTAGGGAGCCGTCTTACAACAGTGATAAATAAGATTTTACAGTTACATGACTTAGGTGACTGGGGAAGGGATAGATCTCCTCGAGAGAGAAGGGTGAATAACCAGCAAACTTGGCGCCAAAGGAGAGTAACAAGGAAAGAAATGTTTACTGCTTTATTGAGAGCAGGGGTAGGTTTTGAAATGATAGATGGAATTCCAACCAATGAATTATATAGAATGTACAGAGATAAAGGCCTTGATAACAGGAGAGATAGGGAAATAAGAACTGCTCCTGCAAATGCTACAGATGTTGAACCTTCAAACCCAAGTGAATCACATGAAAGGGAATACTAGGGAACAGGCCGAGCCCCAGTCCAAATTAAGGAAATACACAGGCTGGATTGTAGACCTCACATTAACTTGACCATATATTGGAAAAATGGGTCAAGTACGGTAACTGAGGCATTAATAGATACTGGGGCCGAGGCCACCCTTATTTATGGAAATCCAGACAAGTTCAGCCATGGAACTCCTATTACCATCACAGGACTAGGAGGGACTGAAATATCAGCCAGGCAAGTTAAATTAATGATGAAAATTGGACAGTTGCCCAAGAAAGAATATAGTGTGGTTATTGTGCCTATTCCCGAATACATCATTGGAATAGACATATTGAAGGGTATGACCTTAAATTTACCCGAAGGGAAATACCAATTTGCTGTGAGGAAAATGGGCATTAATGCTGTCTTAGTGGGGAAAATCAAGATGGATCCAATCACTTTGCCCGAACCTTCTAAAATAATTACTTTGAGGCAATATCGTGTGCCAGGTGGGCAAGATGAAATTGCCAACACTATAAGAGAATGTGTTGAGGCAGGAGTGTTAGTCCCTACAACTACTCAATGGAACAACCCTGTCTGGCCAGTCCGAAAATCAGATGGAACATGGAGGATGACAGTAGATTATAGACAGCTGAACAAAGTGACTCCTCCCTTGTATGCTGCTGTTCCAGACACGGTTACTTTAATAGAGAGAATACAAAAACATGAAGGGACTTGGTATGCAGTTATTGATTTGGCCAATGCCTTCTTTACGATCCCAATAGACCCCAAGCAATGGAACCAGTTTGCTTTTACTTGGCAATGCTGACAGTATACATTTACATGCCTGCCACAAGGATATATTCATAGCCCAACTATTTGCCACAGGATTGTAGCTGAGCATTTGGATGAATTAAAGCTACCTTGTGTACAGCTTACACATTACATAGATGACATCATGATACAGGGAAAGAATATAAAGGAGGTGGAGGAGAGTTTAGCATTATTAATTGACCATATGAAAAGCAAAGGATGGGAAATCAACCCCGCAAAGGTTCAAGGGCCAGCTCAAACTGTAAAATTCTTGGGGATACAGTGGAATAGAGGACTGCGAGAAATTCTCCCACAAGCTTGACAAAAAATCCAGGATTTTCCCACCCCTACCAATAAGAAAGAGGCCCAAAAGTTCATAGGGCTGTTTGGTTATTGGAGACACCACATCCCACATTTGGGACAGATTTTAAAACCCTTGTATAAAGTCACCAGAAAGAAATATGAATTTGACTGGGGACTTGAACAAAGTAGAGCTTTTGAGGAAGCAAAGGCTGCTATTCAATTAGCTCTAGACTTATGGCCTATGCAAAATGGGCCAGTGGAGTTACAAGTGACTGTACAAGATGACTATGCAAATTGGAGTCTGTGGCAAAAACAACAAAGCCGAAGTGTACCTTTAGGCTTTTGGTCAAGGAAACTGCCCTCATCTGGAGTGCAATATACACCTTTTGAGAAGCAGCTGTTAGCTGCATATTGGGCTTTAGTAGAAACTGAGCAACTAACTCTGGGTCATGAAGTGGTATTAAGGCCTGGAATTCCAATTATGACTTGGGTAATGAGTACCCCAGCTTCTCACAGAATTGGACATGCACAAGAGGCAAGCATAATCAAATGGAAGTGGTATATTCAGAATAGGTCCAGAGCAGGCAAAAATGGAGTTTCTGCTCTACATGAATCTGTGGCGAACATTGATACTGAGAGCAATGAAAAGCCCCTTGAATCTAAGCAACAGATGGTACCATCCTTAGTGAAATGGAATAATGGATATGACGGACTAAATGAAGAACAGAAGAAACATGCTTGGTTTACTGATGGGACAGCAAAATATTTAGGACAGAAGAGACATTGGAAAGCAGTAGCCTATAACCCCTGTACAAGGAGAACTCTGGAAAGTTCTGGGATAGGTGGAAGTAGCCAATATGCTGAACTGATGGCAGTGCATCAGGCCATCAGAGCAGAGAAAGGAGGACAATGTCATATATTTACTGACTCGTGGGCGGTAGCTAATGGATTAGCTACGTGGATGCCTATATGGAGGAATCAGAATTGGGAGATTCATGGCAAACAAGTTTGGGGTAAAGAGTTATGGGAAAATATATGGGACATGTCTTTGGTTACAGATCTGTCAGTTTTTCATGTTGATGCTCATGCAACCCTGACCACACCAGAACGTGAGTACAATGCACATGCGGATCGACTAGCAAAGATTGCTACTGAATGTATTGTCCCTACTCCGACTCCAACTGATGACCCAGCCTTAGCAAGATGGGTCCACCAGACTGCTGGCCATTTAGGGGTCCAGGCCACCCATCGATGGGCACAGGATCGAGGTATCAGTATTTCTCATGCGTTGTTAAAACAAATAACAGAGGAGTGTTGTATATGCCAATTAGAAAAAGAACGAACTCTTCCTAGGATAGTTACTGGAGAAATAGCAAGGGGAAAAGTTCCAGCCCAAATTTGGCAGATAGATTATATTGGCCCACTACCCCAGGATAAAGGATGTAAATATGTATGTACGTGTGTTGACACCTATTCAGGTGTACTAGTGGCTTGTCCTTATAAAGACGCAACTCAGAAAAACACCTGTAAAACCCTAGATATTGTAAGTTTATATTATGGAACCCCAATGCAGATTCAAAGTGACAATGGGTCACATTTCAAGGGCAAAGAAGTGAAAAGATATTGTGTGTTGAATAATATAGAATGGATATATCATATTCCATATTACCCACAAGCATCTGGGCTAATTGAAAGAATGAATGGATTGTTGAAAGAACAGCTGAGAAAATTAAGCTCAAATAATTCATATCGACATTGGAAGGATAATTTGTCTATTGCCTTACGTAATTTGAATAATAGGCCCTTAGGGGGGAGTACACCTCTAGCCAGAATGATGACCCCAAATCTGCAGATCAGAGAACAGCAAACATGTGAGATCCAAAACATTGAATTTTGGACTGTGAGGGAAGATGTCCCACTACCAAGTCCAGGAACACCTGGTTCAGCAGGATATGATTTACATTGTATAGAGAATTTTAGGTTAAATAGGAAAGAGATAAGAAAAACCCCTACTGGAGTATGTATGAGAATCCCCAAGAATCATCTTGGACGGATATTACCTAAACCAGGATTAGCGGCTCAAGGAATACATGTATTGGCTGGAGTGATAGATTCTAATTATCAAAAAGAAATTGTTGTGACACTCCAGAATATGGGTAAAAAACCTGTACAATTTTGTAGAAATGATAGGATGGTTCAAGTCATTATTATCCCCTGTGAAAAAATACCCTTTGTGAAAACTGACCCTCCTCCCAAAATAACTACTAGAGGGGCAAAAGGGTCTTGCTCCATTGATAGAATAAAGTCAGGAGCTAAGGTATGGGTAAAACGGAAGCCAGATGATATTCCAAAGGCTGCAGAAGTTATAGCCCATGGGAAGGACAACACTGTAACAGTTGTCTATTCAGGGGAAAATAATTACCAAATCGTACCCCTGAACCATATATTTTACCGTGAATAGGTTATAATAATAGATTCACAGACTCCACAGGTATGGCTGATGCTGGTAAATGCCATAAGCCACTCAGAGGAAAGGTAACTTTGTGTGATTAACGGATGAAAACTTGTACATTTGGGGAAAGGCTGGGAGGACAATCCTAGTCTCTGTCTCATTTCCCACCTGAGTTTGGCTCTGATGTTGGATCTTTGCATAACTGAAATCTCAACCAAACTTGAGATGATTTTATTTGAAGAATTATAGTCCATACTTGTCTATTCTTTTTGTCCTTTGTTTTGGCTAACCTTGTTGCTAGTTTTGTTTCCTTCAGGCTTAAGCACCTTGCACTTTCCGGTGACTGCCTAAGCATGTAGCATTCTTGGAATTCCTGCCAGCTCGTTAAAGAAATGACCTCTGGAATGGGACTTTTGGGGGCAGGGCCATCTCTACATCCAATTTCAGCATGAAGAAGCTATGGAAAATGAGACCTTCACCCCTCACCCCAAGATTTTGAGCCCCAATCGTTCAAGGGGGGTGGAAATGATGATAGTGTTCTGTTTACTTATTTTGTGTTATCCTTGCTGTGTTGTTTTATTGTTATGATATTATTGATCCTATGTAATGGATACAAGGATTTAGGGGTGGACATTTGAATTATTAATAATTATTTTGGGGATGATTGATTGAAGAGATTATCTTGCTGGGACCTAGGGGTGGATCACATTTGAATCGTAAACCAATATTTAGGAATGTCACCAAATGATATGTTTTGCTTTATAATGAATGATATGTTTTAGTTTCCTTTGTAATTGGATCACAATGTATGTTCTAGGATACATGGCTGATTAGATTATGTATCCTATAACAAGGGGTGGAGTGTAGCCAGAATGGCCTTTGTTTTCTTTGAATGACTCAGCTTACCTCATTGAGCCTCTGGACACTGTGGCTTGCTCTTCCGGGGCAGGAAGCCAAAAGAGCATTCCAGGAAGCAGACAACTTCCTGTGTGATGAGTCATGGGGCTGGCTGAGGGGAGGTGTTAACGGCTACGCTAGGGGGAGGGGCCAAGTCAAGAACCAATCGGCCCTGGTCGTTCAGGCGGTGCTTGATGATGTCAAAAACTCTATAAGAGGGGAGAGGACAGCTTGAAGATCCTCTTTTCCTTTTCCGGTTGGAGCCAGAGACAGTTACAGCGACAGTTACAGCGACAGTTACAGCTACAGTTACAGCCACAGCCACAGCTGAAGCAGGAGCTGCCAGTAGCAGAGCTGACCTACGGGAGGAAGCTGAACAAAGACTTCAGTCCAGTGGGTAATCTTATTACCATAGAGGGGGAAACATGATTTTGCTTTACGCAATCATGCTTCTCTGTAGCCTCCTGGTTACTCTTTCAAGGCGTACTTATTGGGCCTGGAAGCTTTTGATCAATATATCAAAATGGGGTTGCTGGTTCATGGGTTGGTTACTGTGGAGCCTAAATAAATGTTTTGATTCTTCTGCCTTCTACTTTGAGAGTTTCTTATATCCGGCGGTTCCGAACGTTTCAGACATGTTTATGATCCTCTTTGAGATTATAAACTCTGCCCTCCTAATACAGAGGCCTTTCCTCATTCCTCTACCTCCTAGTCCTTCCCTCCTGAAAGTACCCTGTAGTATTTATTCTCTACTAATTACATATGTATATACATGTTACCTCTGTTGATAAGGTTTTTTTTGTTTGTATCCTCATTGTCTGGCACATAGTAGGAACTTAATGCTTGTTAATGGATTAATTAGGGGATAGCTAAGTAAATGTAATGACTTCTGGCATGACGGAAAAGACATGGACAAATCCATATTTCCTTGATCTAATAAAGCTCTCCACTCACTAGAAGGAACAATGATAAAGAGAAGTAATGAGAAATGACTAAGCACCATTTGAATCTAGGACTTTGTATGAAGAATAATAAAGACCTGTGGTGACTCTGAGCAGACAAAAGGTAGATCAGTTGGAGGCAAGGCCAGGCCAGTGTCCAAATAACTGAGGGTGTGCTTTGAAAGCAAAGTCCTTGTCATCTTATAGGAAACATGCTACCAGTGCTGTGAGTAGTATCTAGCTGTGTTTATTTAGGATCACAGCAGGAAATAGGGAGCCAACTCCATGTTTGAGTCTGTATAATAAAAGGAGAAAAGGTCAGGTTTGAGGCTAAAAGTCACCAGGAAACTGAGCCGAAAAGTAAAGATGCTGGGAGAAGACAGTCTTAATTTCAAACACAATGAGGAAGATGAAGCAGAACCTGTGTACCCATTCAAGATTTTGAAGTCCCAGTCTAAAATTGAGATGAATAAGAATAAGAAAACACTGATTTTGAAGAAACACTATGAATTGAGGAAAAACCCCAAAGGTTAAAACAGTTAAATTAGAAGTCCAAGTAAAATCTGAAGAAACAATGACTTTACCCCTAGGAACAAATACCTGGAAAAATTTGAGGCAAGAAGAGAAAATGTAATTCTAAATAAAATGAGAACTAGGGAAGAAAGAATTAGAAGGAAAATTAATACAGTAGAGCACATTCTACCCATTACCCAACTAATGGACTCCCTGAAAACTAGAATGGCTAAACAAAATTCTGACACTTTATATGATAGTAAGAAATATCAGTACAAAATCAGAAGATTGAAAAAAAGACTTATTAAATACAGTTGACCTGGAACACAGGTCAAGGAGAGAGAAACTTTTAGGAATCACTGGACTCGAAAAGACACACAAACACAAAGATTCATTAGTACCTGAGAGCAAAATGAAAATATAAATAATACAGTGATCATGTTGTGAAAGAAATTC
This sequence comes from Trichosurus vulpecula, assembly GCF_011100635.1. Taxonomy (NCBI): domain Eukaryota; kingdom Metazoa; phylum Chordata; class Mammalia; order Diprotodontia; family Phalangeridae; genus Trichosurus; species Trichosurus vulpecula. Next base: position 284,979,813 of record NC_050577.1, read on the forward strand.
CAAGATGAAAATCCTCTGCAGTGTCATAGCTCAAATCCAGGGTTTCTAGGCCCAAAGGGAAAAAATAGAAGCACTTAGAAAGAAAAATAGCAAGGAATAACAGCTAGTATAAGGGAGCTAATACTATACTACAAAGGAGAGAATTATTTTTCCAAAGGTTAAAGCTTTACACACAAGGATAGTTTATCCTGTCACACTGAATATGATTGATAGGCTAAACAATGAAACCTCAATGAAATAGAAGACTTTCAAGTATTCCTATTCAAAAGACTAGAGTTGAATAAATTTAAGCTTCTCTGGTTGTGCATACCTTTAAACTCTTAAGAATTTTTATCACAATACCTATGAAAAATCTTTTCTTTGAAACCTGTAACTTAATATCCCAGAGGGTAATTTAATAGGATAATTTAATTAGAAGAGCATTTTAAAATTGGTTTTCCCTCCATTTTTATTTATATAAATAAAATTTCCTTCAGGTCACGGGTCCTTCAGGTTGTGGCAAAACCCAGTTTTGTATGATGATGAGTGTTTTTGGCCTCATTGCCCACTGGCATGGGAGGATTAGAAGGGGCTGTGTTATATAGATATAGATATAGGTATATAGAGATATAGAGATATAGATAGATAGACACAGAGTCAGCATTTAACGTGGAATTTTCAACTTAATTCACTATATTTTCATTGTATATGTTCCATTTTTTATGTTAGACATATGTCACAGTTCATATTCACCAATAAAATAGCAAGCTGAACATAGATACTAATTCCCTTAGCTTTCAGTCTTAAAATAGCAGAGTCACACTGTCTCTACTCTGGTGTGAGAATTTCTCCACTACTACCCTATTTCCTATTACTCTATTGCCCACTAAGCTGGGCTTGCAAAAAGGCAACTAGAATTGGGGAAACTGTGAGGACATGACAGCATAGTGAAAAGGGAAATTGAAAAAGAAAAGGAGTGAGAAGGACCAAAAGGAAGCTATTGTTGTTTTCATTACAATGCTACAGAGTTAGTTTCTGGATCATAGCCAAATGTTATTAGGTGGTAAATAAAGTATTGTGCTTTTGCATTTAGTAGATGTGCTATGTTGTAAATATTGATTTTCAAAATAAGTGGTTTATCACATTTGAGCCAGCAAAAGAATCTTGATTACAATGAGAATAAGCTGGCTCATAAAAGTAAACTTACTCTGATTTTCCTTTGGCTGGAGCCATGCAAGAAATGATCTCAGGAAGTGAGTTCACACCTTGAAGGGAAACTGATATTTTCTTCCCATGTCATTGCACCCTCCTTTGTGAAATTTTATTTACTCTCTGTTTACTCTGTATTTCAGATGTACCCCAGTGGAGCTTGTTTCTCTATGTTCAGTGTTTTCAAAATAGAAATTAATATTTTCTACTAAAACTTATTTTTTACTCAATTTTTCTGTTTCTAAGAATGGTAACAGCAGTTAACTGGCATTAGAACCTTAAATCATATTTAGAACCTTATGTCATAGTCAATTCCTTCCTTATCTTCACCTCACATATGCAGTGCCACATCTTGCTAACTCTACTTGTCATCCATCCCCTCCTCTCTATATTATTGGATAGTCTCCTTAATTAAGACTAGGATCATTTTTTACCTGTCGTATTGCAATAGAATATTAATAAATTCTCCTGCTTCTGATCTCCTTACATTCTACTCCATACTTGACACAGCTACCAAAGGATGGGGCTCTCACCATGTACCTGATGGAGTGCTTGTGCTTGGACCCTAATTCTAACAGCCTCTGCTTGGGTGCCTGTGCCTGTGGCAGAATTCTAATTCCAGAACACATTTAATTCCCAAAACATATTCTTTCCCAGGCTGCCTCTCTCTAGTTAAAGGGCAATGTGCCCCCAAATTATCTCTGCTTCTTCCTCTATAAGTAGCTATGCCCAATTATGGATTGATTCAGGATGCTGATAACTGACCATACACTGAGTCTAACATGTATCCTAGACATAGTCAAATGTATGCTCCCTTACAATTAATCTTGTCTAACAAGACACATGATGTAATCCACCTGGATATTCCCAGTCATCTGGGAAATTTTGTTGATTTAGTGATATTTCACAGGCAAAACCACACCCCCAGGCAAAACCACAACCCGGGTAGCCTCCCTGTGGGCTATTTCCCAGTGAACTCCGGGTAAGATACCTGCACAGTAGATACAAAAAGTGCATGAACTGACCACTGCTAAACCACTCCCTAATTCCACCCCAACACACCTAATTGACAGGTTTCATCCATAAATCTCTTACTTAAACTTTCTCTGTAGCCCTGTATGGTTGCAGGTTCCCTTAGAACTCTTGTCTGCTTTATTTACGTAAAGTGTAATAAATCTTTGCCTCCTTGTAGCCAGAATGGACTTTGTTTTCTTTGAATGACTCAGCTTGCCTCGTTGAGCTTCCCTGGACACTGGGGCTTGCTCTTCCGGGGCAGGACCAGAGCTTCCTGTGTGATGAGTCGTGGCGCTGGCTGAGGGGAGGTGTGTTAACATGGTCTACGCTGGGGGAGGGGCCAAGTCAAGAACTAATCGGCCCTGGTCGTTCAGGCGGTGCTTGATGATGTCAAAAACTCTATAAGAGGGGAGAAGACAGCTTGAAGATCCTCCTTTTCCTTTTCCGGTTGGAGCCAGAGACACCTACAGCCGAAGCTGAGCTGCCGGTAGCACAGCTGACTGGAGGCTAGTGGGTAATCTTCTTACCGTAGAGGGGAAGCATGTATGCGATTTTGCCTTATACCATCTCGCTTTTCTGTGGCCTCCTGGTTACCCTTGTGAGGCGGACTTATTGGGCCTGGAAGCTTTTGATGAAAATATCAAAATGGGGACGCTGGTTTGTGGGCTTGTTATTGTGGAGTGTAAATACATGCTTTAGTTCTCCTGCCTTCTGCCTAGAGAATTCCTTATATCCTGCAGTTCCGGACATTTTAGGCACATATGAGATTCTCTTTGAAATCATAAATTCTGCCTTCCTAATATATTTGGCGACGAGGTGGATGGGATTGCTAGATATAAGATCTCTGTTCAGAAGCAGAAGAACTTCAGAGGAAGAGATGAATATCCCAAGGTGGGAGGATCCATTTTATTCCTCCTTAGCAAAGGAATTGGCTAAAAGAGTCGGACCCTGTGAAAACTGGGAACCAAGGCTACAGAGAGGAGATCCTAAGGATTTGGAAAGGTGTTTACAAGAGGTTGGGATTCAGTCAGGGGCATCACTATCTAGGCAAAGCTGGATAGTGTTATCAGCCTACTGGCTAGTATATGAAAGATTGAGATTAAGTGAAAGAGATGGGGGCACTCCTACCCCACAGCAAGAAGGGGAATCTCAGATAGCAGAAGAACAAATTGCTGCTCAAGAACCCACTGACTCAGATGAGAACTTTTCTATTAATGTGTCTAGGAGCAACAGGAGGCCAAATAAGCCAAGAGTGCATCCCAACTCAGCCCAGACCAAGCCTGACTGCCTGCTTTGTCCTTGCCATGGTGGCAGGGGAAGCGAGTGGGGGGAAAATGAGACAGTGTTAGGGGGTGAGACAGAAAACGCTACTAGGGTTCAGAACATCCCTCGCACAGAGAATGGGAGATGGTTAAATACTCAGACAAGCGTTCGTCCCGTAGAGAGGAGGAGGACAGAAACCAGAGGTGGCAATTTAGTTACGAGGGAATTTCAGGAAGATTTCTCACCACAAGAGGTCACAGATATTTTGAGTAGATTCCGCCAAAGAGTAGGAGAACCATTAATATCTTGGATGGTAAGGCTCAGTGATCAAGGGGCCGGTGGAATATTAGTAGATAAGAGGGACTTTATGAGATTCATAGGTATCAGCCACGATCCTCTAGTTCAGCAAGCTTTTAGGGAACATCATCAGCGAGGAGATGATGCTAGCAGGACTACTCTGTTGGCATTAGCTGCTGCGGGATGCAATAAGAGATATACTAATGATTCTATGTGGCCCACTGAGCACAGACCCTGGTATTCACTTAAAGATTGTATCATGAGACTAAAGGAGGAGGTAATGAAGACTGCTATTATGACAGGAACTGCAGACAAATATTACAATGATCCCATAGGAATCCCTCATAGGAATTTAATAATTAGGACAGCTCCCCCTGCTTATAAACAACTAATTTTGAATCTGTTACTTGGGGAAGTAGGGAGCCATCTTACAGAGGTGATAAATAAGATTTTACAGTTACATGACTTAGGAGACTGGGGAAGGGATAGATCTCGAGAGAGAAGGGTGAATAGCCAGCAAATGTGGCGCCAAAATGGAGTGACAAGAAAAGAAATGTTCACTGCTCTATTGAGAGCAGGGGTAGGTTTTGAAATGATAGATGGCATTCCAACCAATGAATTGTACAGGATGTACCGAGATAAAGGACTCGATAACAGGAGAGATAGGGAAATAAGAACTGCTCCTGCAAATGCTACAGATGGTGAACCTTCATACCCAAGTGAATCACATGCTAGGGAATACTAGGAAACAGGCCAGGCCCCAGCCCAAATTAAGGAAATACGTAAGCTGGATTGCAGACCTCACATTAACTTGACCATATATTGGAAAAATGGGTCAAGTACAGTAACTAGGGCATTAATAGACACTGGGGCCGAGGCCACCCTTATCTATGGGAATCCAGACAAATTCAGCCATGGAACTCCTATTACCATCACAGGACTAGGAGGGACTGAAATATCAGCCAGACAAGTTAAATTGATGATGAAAATTGGACAGTTGCCCAAGAAAGAATATAGTGTGGTTATTGTGCCTATTCCTGAATACATCATTGGAATAGACATTTTGAAAGGTATGACCTTAAATTTACCTGAAGGGAAACACCAATTTGCTGTGAGGAAAATAGGCATTAATGCAGTCTTGGTGGGGAAAATCAAGATGGATCCAATCACTTTGCCCGAACCTTCTGAAATAATACTTTGAGGCAATTTCGTGTGCCAGGTGGGCAAGATGAAATTGCCAACACTATAAGAGAATGTGTTGAGGCAGGAGTGTTAGTCCCTACAACTACTCAATGGAACAACCCTGTCTGGCCAGTCCGAAAGTCAGATGGGACATGGAGGATGACAGTAGATTATAGACAGCTGAATAAAGTGACTCCTCCCTTGTATGCTGCTGTTCCAGACACGGTTACTTTAATAGAGAGAATACAAAAACATGAAGGGACTTGGTATGCAGTTATTGATTTGGCCAATGCCTTCTTTATGATCCCAATAGACCCCAAGCAATGGAACCAGTTTGCTTTTACTTGGCAATGCTGACAGTATACATTTACATGCCTGCCACAAGGATATATTCATAGCCCAACTATTTGCCACAGGATTGTAGCTGAGCATTTGGATGAATTAAAGCTACCTTGTGTACAGCTTACACATTACATAGATGACATCATGATACAGGGAAAGAATATAAAAGAAGTGGAGGAGAGTTTAGCATTATTAACTGACCATATGAAAAGCAAAGGATGGGAAATCAACCCCGCAAAGGTTCAGGGGCCAGCTCAAACTGTAAAATTCTTGGGGATACAGTGGAATAGAGGACTGCGAGAAATTATCCCACAAGCTCTACAAAAAATTCAGGATTTTCCCACCCCTACTAATAGGAAAGAGGCCCAAAAGTTCATAGGGCTATTTGGTTATTGGAGACACCACATCCCACATTTGGGACAAATTTTAAAACCCTTGTATAAAGTCACCAGAAAGAAATATGAATTTGACTGGGGCCTTGAACAAAGTAGAGCTTTTGAGGAAGCAAAGGCTGCTATACAATTAGCTCTGGACTTATGGTCTATACAAAATGGGCCAGTGGAGTTACAAGTGACTGTACAAGATGACTATGCAAATTGGAGTCTGTGGCAAAAACAACAAAGCCGAAGTGTACCTTTAGGTTTTGGTCAAGGAAACTGCCCTCATCTGGAGTGCAGTATACACCTTTTGAGAAGCAGCTGTTAGCGCATATTGGGCTTTAGTAGAAACTGAGCAACTAACACTGGGTCATGAAGTGATATTAAGGCCTGGAATTCCAATTATGACTTGGGTAATGAGTACCCTAGCTTCTCACAGAATTGGACATGCACAAGAGGTGAGCATAATCAAATGGAAGTGGTATATTCAGAATAGGTCCAGAGCAGGCAAAAGTGGAGTTTCTGCTTTACATGAATCGGTGGCGAACATTGGCACTGAGAGAAATGAAAAACCCATTGAATCTAAGCAACAGATGGTGCCATCCTTAGTGAAATGGAATAATGGGTATGATGGACTAAGTGTAGAACAGAAGAAACACGCTTGGTTTACTGACGGGACAGCAAAATATTTAGGACAGAAGAGGCATTGGAAAGCAGTAGCCTATAACCCCTGTACTAGGCGAACTCTGGAAAGTTCTGGGATAGGGGGAAGTAGCCAATATGCTGAACTGATGGCAGTACATCAGGCCATCAGAATGGAGAAGGGAGGACAGTGTCATATATTTACTGATTCATGGGCGGTAGCTAATGGATTAGCTACTTGGATGCCTATATGGAGGAATCAGAATTGGGAGATTCATGGCAAACAAGTTTGGGGTAAAGAGTTATGGGAAAATATGTGGGACATGTCTTTGGTTACGGATTTGTCAGTTTTTCATGTTGGTGCTCACGCGACCCTGACCACACCAGAGCATGAGTACAATGCACACGCGGATCGACTAGCAAAGATTGCCATTGAATGTATTGTCCCTACTCCAACTCCAACTGATGACTCAGCCTTAGCAAGATGGGTCCACCAGACCGCCGGCCATTTAGGGGTCCAGGCCACCCACCGATGGGCACAGGATTGGGGTATCAGTATCTCTCATGCGTTGTTAAAACAAATAACAGAGGGGTGTTGTATATGTCAATTAGAAAAAGAACGAATTCTTCCTAGGATAGTAACTGGAGAAATAGCAAGGGGAAAAGTTCCAGCCCAAATTTGGCAGATAGATTATATTGGCTCACTACCCCAGGATAAAGGATGTAAATATGTGTGTACGTGTGTTGACACCTATTCAGGTGTACTAGTGGCTTGTCCTTATAAGGACGCAACTCAGAAAAACACCTGTAAAACCCTAGATATTGTAAGTTTATACTATGGAACCCCAACGCAGATTCAAAGTGACAATGGGTCACATTTCAAGGGCAAAGAAGTGAAAAGATATTGTGTGTTGAACAATATAGAATGGATATATCATATTCCATATTACCCACAAGCATCTGGGTTGATTGAAAGAATGAATGGATTGTTGAAAGAACAGCTGAGAAAATTAAGCTCTAATAATTCATATCTACATTGGAAGGATAATTTGTCTATTGCCTTATGTAATTTGAATAATAGGCCCTTAGGGGGGAGTACACCTCTAGCCAGAATGATGACCCCAAATTTGCAGATTAGAGAACAGCAAACACATGAGATCCAAAATATTGAATTTTGGACTGTGAGGGAAGATGTCCCCCTACCATGTCCAGGAACACCTGGTTCGGCAGAATATGATTTACATTGTATAGAGAATTTTAGGTTGAATAGGAAAGAGATAAGAAAAACCCCTACTGGAGTATGTATGAGAATCCCCAAGAATCATTTTGGACAGATATTACCTAAACCAGGATTAGCAGCTCAAGGAGTACATGTATTGGCTGGAGTGATAGATGCGAATTATCAAAAAGAAATTGTTGTGCCACTCCAGAATTTGGGTGAAAAACCTGTACAATTTGGTAGGAATGATAGGATAGTTCAAGTGATTATTATCCCCTGTGAAAAAATACCCTTTGTGAAAACTGACCCTCCTCCCAAAATAACTACTAGAGGGGCAAAAGGGGCTTGCTCCATTGATAGAATAAAGTTGGGAGCTAAGGTATGGGTAAAACGGAAGCCAGATGATATTCCAAAGGCTGCAGAAGTCATAGCCCATGGGAAGAACAACACTGTAACAGTTGTCTATTCAGGGGAAGATAATTACCAAATCGTGCCCCTGAACCATATATTTTACCGTGAATAGGGCTATAATATTAGATTCACGGACCCCACAGGTATGGCTGATGCTGGTAATTGACACAAGCCACTCAGAGGGAAGGTGACTTTGTGTGATTAACGGATGAAAGCTTGTACATCTGGGGAAAGGCTGGGAGGACAATCCTAGTCTATCTAGGATGGGATCCTCCTGGTTTCCCTTGTACATGTGGGGAAAGGCTGGGAGGACAATCCTGGTCTCCATCTAGGGTGGGATCTTCTTGGCTTAGTTTCCTCATTGTGTTCCGTTTAAAAAGAAACATTTCCCATCTGAGTTTGGCTCTGATATTGGATCTCTGCATAACTGAAATTTCAACTAAACTGGAGATGATTTTATTTGAAGGATAATAGCCCATACTTGCCTATTCTTTTTGTTCTCTGTTTTAGTTAACCTTGTCGCTAGTTCTGTCTCCTGCAGGTTTAAGCACCCTGCAGTTTCCGGTGACTGCCTAAGCACGTAGCATTCTTGGAATTCCTGCCAGCTCGCTAAAGAACTGAACTCTGGAATTGGACTCTTTGGGGCAGGGACACCTCTACATCCAATTTCAGCAAGAAGAAGCTATGGAAAATGAAACCTTCACCCCTTACCCCAAGATTTTGATCCCCAATTGTTTGAGGGGGGGGATGATGATAGTGTTCTGTGTACTTATTTTGTGTTATCCTTGCTATATTGTTTTATTGTTATGACATTATTGATCCTATGTAATGGATACGAAGATCTAGGGGTGGACATTTGAATTATTAATAATTATTTTGGGATGATTGATTGAAGAGATTATCTGGCTGGGATCTAGGGGTGGATCACATTTGAATTGTAAACCAATATTTGGGAATGTCACTGAATGATATGTTTTCCTTTATTGTGAATGATGTGTTTTAGTTTCCTGCATAATTGGATCACGATGTTCTAGGATATATAATTTAATTTGAATTATGATTGGATTGTGCATCCTAGAACATTGTGAGGGGTGGAGTGTAGCCAGAATGGACTTTGTTTTCTTTGAATGACTCAGCTTGCCTCGTTGAGCTTCCCTGGACACTGGGGCTTGCTCTTCCGGGGCAGGACCAGAGCTTCCTGTGTGATGAGTCGTGGCGCTGGCTGAGGGGAGGTGTGTTAACGTGATCTACGCTGGGGGAGGGGCCAAGTCAAGAACCAATCGGCTCTGGTCGTTCAGGCGGCGCTTGATGATGTCAAAAACTCTATAAGAGGGGAGAGGACAGCTTGAAGATCTTCCGTTTCCTTTTCTGGTTGGAGCCAGAGACACCTACAGCTGAAGCTGAGCTGCTGGTAGCAGAGCTGACTGGAGGCTAGTGGGTAATCTTCTTACCGTAGAGGGGAAGCATGTATACGATTTTGCCTTATACCATCTCGCTTCTCTGTGGCCTTCTGATTACCCTTGTAAGGCGGACTTATTGGGCCTGGAAGCTTTTGATGAAAATATCAAAATGGGGACGCTGGTTTGTGGGCTTGTTATTGTGGCGTGTAAATACATGCTTTAGTTCTCCTACCTTCTGCCTAGAGAATTCCTTATATCCTGCGGTTCTGGACCTTTTAGGCACATATGAGATTCTCTTTGAAATCATAAATTCTGCCTTCCTAATATACTCCTTGACTTAAAGAATGCCTGGGCCCATGAGTTCACTCCAGATGGCCTTGGTTTGGGATTTCCACATCCCTGAGTTCATTGCTCCTTTGGTTTGGAATTTCTACATCCTTGGGTTCATTTCTTCCTCAACATACCTAGGCTGCTCAAAAAAACTGTAGTGGCACCCAATACCTTTAGAATCAAATATGAGATTATTTATGAGGCATTTCAAGCTGTTTAGAACTGGATCCAATCCTGCCATCTCAGGCTTACTATTTTGGAAACCATCTTAGATACCCTTTTAATCCCTTTTGTCTCTTTAAGGTACACATTGACAAAATAATATTTAAACAGTTTTTTGGTCTTAAGTCCTTAACCTCACTATAATAAAAGGTCTAATCAGTTTTTCCTCAAATAGTACTGAGATTTATTCTGTTCTAGAGTCAATTTTAATCCATTCTTAAAGGTTTTAAATACTTTAATTTTTAAATAACTTTTGTTTTTAAATTTGTTCTGTATACTTTTCCTTTTCTATTCTTCAAATCATCCTTTATATTTTTTTTAAAAGAAGGGAAAACAATTAGCAAAACCAATGAATACACTGAAAAATTGTAAAATATATAGTTTTCAGTGTCTTTAAACCTCCTACCCCTTCAGACAAGTGGGTAGAGGAATGAACTCATCTTTTCTCAGTTCTTGGCAATTTTCCAACATTTAGTTTTGATTTTTTTTAATTTGTTTTATTTTTTTTTCTTGACTCTGCTTACTTCACTTTCCACTAATTCCTGTAAGTCCTCCCATGTTTCTCTTTAACACATTCATTGTTTCTTTATAGCACATTAATAATTTTCACATACATATAATTTGTTTAGCCATTACTCTCATCCTATATGTATTTTGTTTGTGTGGATGCATTTCAATTTCATGCAATCAAAATTATCTGAATTGTCTTTTGTTGTTGCCTTTGTTCCTTGTTTTGCTAAGAATACATCTCCTATGAAAAGTGATATCTCTATCAAAAGCATATTATCCACTTCAATTGTCTTATTTTTAATAGTATGAATTTTATTAAGGTCATATATCCCTTTAAATTTGCTGAATAGTATTGAAGATGTTCATCTAAGACTAATTTCTATCAGACTACTTTTGTTTTCTCAGCAGCTCTTACTTTTATTAAATCTCTTTGTCCTTTTTTTCCACTCCCAGAGATGTATCCCTTAGATCGCATACTGGGTTTATTTCTTAATCTCCCTTGTCCAGGCAATTTTACTCATCTACCCAGTCCAAAATGGTTTTTTATAAATCTTCTTTACTATTGTGAGGGTCTGAAAGTGTTATTTTCCCTTCATTACAACTTTTTCACTGTTTCCTTTGATATTCTAGAGTTTTAGATCCTTCAGATAAATGTTTATAGTTAATTTTATTGACTTTGATAGTGTAGTCACTTTGGTGTGGCTCAGCCATGAACACTGATTAACCCCTATTCATATTTCAGTTATTCATTTCTTCAAGGAGTACTTTTTGATACATGGATACCTTCCCATCCCAGATAATTTGTAGTTGTTTTGAATGAGGGTATGAATTTTGTGGGTTTATTTTGTATAGCTTGCAGCTTTACAGAAGCTACACTCTCGATTAGTATCTTTTAAAATTTTTAGAGTAAACCTATATCATCAGCAAATAGGGATAGTTTTATTTCTTTTTTTACTGTCTTTACACTTTTATTTTTTCTTTTTTCTTGCTATTACTAGCATTTCCAGAATTATATCAAATAATGGGAGAAAATAAGCATCCTTGTTTTAGTCCAGTATTTACTGGAAAACTCTTATTCTACATGATACTTGCTGTTAGTTTTAGATAATTTTTATGATATTAAAAGATCACTTTATGTTTATACTTTGCAGTGTTTTAGCATAATTGAGTATTGTACTTTGTCAGAGGTCTTTCTGTTCAGATAGTTATGTGGTTTCATATATTTTTATTTTTATTGTGGTACAGTACATGGTCCAGCCATCCAGGCATCCCTGATAAAAATCAAACTTGGTCATACTGATTGACTTTGTGGACAGATTTCTATACTTTTACAGTATGGTATTTAAAACTTTTTAAATCAATATTCATTAATGACAGCAGTCTTTCTTTACTTTATTCTTGTTGTTAGGAGTACATTCTTTTTTAGAAAAGCATTTGGTAGAGTGCTCTCATTGCTCAATTTTGAGAATAATTTGTTTGCTTAGTGTTTCTACTAGTTGTTTTAAAAGCTGTGTCACTTCTCCTGTAACTCCACTGGGGCAATTAGTTTTTTGGACCCCATTGGTAATAAATTCCTTTTTAGGTAGTTGTGTATTCTTTATGTAATTTAAGATGTCTATTTGGTCTTTCTTTTAGTTTATGTATTTCATATTTTTGCATGTATTCCTCTATTTCTTCTCAACTTTATTATCATATAATTGTACAGTGAGACTAGCTAGGTTGTGTGATAGAGTGCTAGGCCTGTAGTCAGGATTATCTCCCTGAGTTCAAATATGGCCACAGAAATTTGTGTGCTCTGACTCTGGGTAGATCGCTTAATTCCATTTTCCTCAATTTCTCTATCTGTAAAATGAGCTGCTGAAGTAACTGCCAAATCCTTTTTCAGTATCTTTGCCAAGAAAACACTAAATGGGTAACAGACAAAACTAGACAGCAAAACATTGTGCAATAAGTTTGCATAATTTTATAATTTCTTGAATTTGTTCAGATTTGACTTTCTTTACTTGCAATTCTCATTTGTGTTTTTGCTTTTTTAATCACATTGGTTGAAGGTTTATCATTTTTAGTTTCTTTTGAAGTACTTTAGCATATTTTGTGTTTGTTTACTTATTGTGTTTCTGATGTTTAAAAATGGATACTCAGGACATTAATCCTTTCTTTTTCCTAGTTCGTTAATGTATGTTTTTTGGCACTATAATATTTCCCAGTAGGAATGTTTTAGCTGCATCCCTGAAATCTTACTATATTGTTTATAGTTATAGTTTTCTCTCACATAATTATAAATTCTATTTGTATTTTGACTAAAGATTTAGTATTTAATTATTCAATCCATTTGTATCTGTGTCCTTTCTATTCTCTGAATTGTTTTCTGTTTTTGTGTTGTCTGTAAATAATGTCCTATTTAAATCTATTTGCCTTTTTAGTTTTTTGCAATGTCAGTATACCTTACTAGGTTTTGTAAAAAATGCCATGTAGCATGGAAAAATACAAATGTTCCTTAAAGAGTTTCATTTGGAAGATTCCATCAGTCCTGTAGCTCTATTTTCTTCAAGATTTCATTTAGTTGTGTATTTACCTTTGGTTTCTGTTTTCTTTTTGTTTAATATGAGTGAGACATTAAAGTCTCCTATGATTGTGTTCTTACTTATGTCTTGTAATTCATTTATTCCTTTATTACCTTGCATTGGCATTTCTCATGAGTTTAATATTAACATTTTTTCTGTTTCCTTTCAACCTAATGTAATTTTGTTGTTTAATCTCTACATTGCGAATTTTTGTTTCTGATTTGCAACAGTGCAATTCCTTTTTTGAATTCACCTGGTGCATGCATAGTCAGTTTAGTTCCAGTCCCCATTTTTATTATTTTTATGTATAAATACATATATGTGCATATATGTGTGTATATGCATGCATGTCTTTATTTTTTAGGTTTGTTTCTTATGAGCTAGAGATTATGGCCAATCCATTACTCTTATTTTGTTTTAATCCATTCACACTTAAAGGTATTCACACTGAAGTACTTGAACATAATTTTAATCTTCTGATATATTAGAAAAGAAACATCCAAACCTCTGTTAGTCAGCAAAGAACAACTCACCTATAATAATACATTTGTGCTGCTTTTTCTTTTGGTCAGAAATAGGTAATAGTCATGGTTCAACATAAATAGGCTGGGAGAGGAAAGGGCAAATGCCCAGAGTTGGCTTCTTTAAAAAAACGAAGGAAGATGTACCTTTAAAATGGGGATGGGATCTGTTGTGGTCCTTTTTATCCTTTTTGTCTGATGCTCTTTATTGGGATATCCAGAGAGCCAATGAGTAAAAATGATTTCTTTTTGAGTAGAAATCTTTTTTTTTATAAATTTCTTTATTTATTTTTAGTTTACCACACACGGTTCTACATAGTTTTGAGTTCCAGTTTTTCTCCCCTCCCTCCCCCCCTCCCTCCCCAAGACGGCATGGAGTCTCATATAACTGTCATGTATGACTTTGCATTGAATTAATTTATGCACTAGTCAAGTCGTGGAGAAGAATTTTGACCAATGGAATGAATCATGAGAAAGAAGAAACAGAACCAAAAAAAAAAAAAACAAACCCAAAAACAAAAAGAGAAGCAAAAAAGGCGAGCATGTAGTGTGCCTCAGTCTGTATTCAAACTTCGCAGTTCTTTGTCTCGATGAAGATAGCATTCTCCATCGTGAGTCCCCTGGAGTTGTCCTTGCCCCTTAGGTTGCTGAGAAAAGCGCAGTATGTCAGGGTTGGTCCTCACGGAATCCATATATCTGTGGCTGTGCACAACGTTCTCGTTGCTCTGCTCCACTCTTGAGTAGAAATCTTTAAACAGAAAGGGAAAACACTGGATTAGATAGCCTTTTTTAAAAAAAAATTTGGAATGGGGTGACTAGGAAAAAAACAAACAAACCTAGTTAGACTATCACCCTCAGAAGCAGGAAAGACTGGATATAAATCCTGTCTATGACACATATTAGTTGTGTAACCTGGCAAGCTATTTTGCTCCATAGTACCACAGAAAAATTCTTTAAGATAGGAAATCACAGAACACTTGTCCATCCCTATTGAGGAAAATAGGGATGATGGAGGATGACTACAGCTTTCTTCTCTAGGAATTCTCTATACCAATGATTTCATGCAATTAAAAAAAAGAAAAGGAAATTATGAATTAAAATTAGTCTGCTGAAGTAACTTGAAAAAATGTCATCCAGTAGATGTCAATGTCTTCACATGTTATATCTGCTTCTACAGGTTTGCATTTTGATTACTTGTCCTAACCAAAAAAGAGCTCTGTGATTAAACATTATCATAATAATTGTGATCAATATGAGGCCTATGGAACTTTGGATTTATGTTTGTTTCAAAAGAGTTTTTGGGGGGGCAGGCTTTTTTCACTCTTAAAAGGAAAGAAAAAACATTGAGATAAATAGAAAATTTGGGGTGCATATATATATGGCCAAATCACTGATTGTAATTTAGCCTTTGGTAGCTGTGAACAGGCAGGGGATACCCTTATATTAACCACCATAACTTCCACAAGGACCAAATTGGAAAAGAAAAACAAAAATCATGTATAAAATTTTTTCACTATTCATACTGTTGGGTCAAATTCAGGCTAGGGCTGAGAGTTATTTTCCATCTGTTACTCTGTACCCGTTGCAAAATAGCTGAGGTTTATTTCTGTGACTATCAGCCTGCCATTCACTCTATGAAAACATGTTTATTGTAGTCTTTTGCCCAATCTGTTCCCCACACCATCTCCTTCCCAATCAGTTGATTTTAAATACCACAGTTGAAGATAGCAGCTGGCAAGCAGGGACTAGCATGAGCTCTGTACCGAGTCCCTCCAAAAACCTATAAAAATGGCTCTGAACCAATTCTAGAACTGCAGAACCCACAAAACAGCAGAAGGAAGCAGGGCTCCAGCCCAGGACAGCCTGGATGGTCTCTGGGTGAGGTCTATCCCACACACAGCTGGGAGCTGGGAGCTGGGAATGGAGTGGAGCAGAACCCAGCCTGAGCGTCATGGACCATCCAGACCAGAAACCGGGCGGAGGGGGCCCTAGCACCCTGAATCAGTGAACTGCGGCAGTTGGAAGACTCCTCAACTCACAAACACCAAAGACTGCAGAGAAGGTTAGTGGGAAAAGCTGCGGGAGTGGGAGGAGTTCCCAGTTCGGCTTCCAGCCCCGGGGCAGCAGAGGTGGGGCAGCTACAGTTGCTGCTGCTTCTGGCCCCAGGCCCACCCGGTGGGAGGAATTAAGTGGTGGATCAGAGCAGGAATGCACAGCCTGATGAAGATCTAAGCCCATTCTGGGTTGGGGGTTCTTGGGGAAGGAAGAGTGCTGGTGTGACAGAGCTGGCACCTCCCCCCCAAAAGTGGAACATAGAACCCGTTAGTCTACAAGCAGTCATACCCCACTGAAAAACTCAAGGGTCAAGTTAGTTGGTTGGGAATATGGCCAGGCAGCGAAAATGCACCGAGATTCAGTCTCAGACTTTGCATTCTTTCTTTGCTGACAAAGAAGACCAAAACATACAGCATAAAGAAGACAACAAAGTCATAGAGTCTACAACAAAAGCCCCCACGAAAAACATGAACTGGTCCCAGGCCATGGAAGAGCTCAAAAAGGATTTGGAAAAGCAAGTTAGAGAAGTAGAGGAAAAATTGGGAAGAGAAATGAGAAGGATGCGAGAAAACCATGAAAAACAAGTCAATGACTTGCTAAAGGAGACCCAAAAAATACTGAAAAATACACTGAAGAAAACAACACCTTGAAAAATAGATTAACTCAAATGGCAAAAGAGCTCCAAAAAGCCAATGAGGAGAAGAATGCCTTGAAAGGCAGAATTAACCAAATGGAAAAGGAGGTCCAAAAGACCACTGAAGAAAATACTACCTTAAAAATTAGATTGGAGCAAGTGGAAGCTAGTGACTTTATGAGAAATCAAGATATTATAAAAGAGAACCAAAGGAATGAAAAAATGGAAGACGATGTGAAATATCTCCTTGGAAAAACCACTGACCTGGAAAATAGATCCAGGAGAGAGAATTTAAAAATTATTGGACTACCTGAAAGCCATGATCAAAAAAAAGAGCCTAGATATCATCTTTCAAGAAATAATCAAGGAGAACTGCCCTGATATTCAAGAGCCACAGGGCAAAATAGAAATTGAAAGAATCCATCGATCACCTCCTCAAATAGATCCCAAAAAGAAATCTCCTAGGAATATTGTCATCAAATTCCAGAGCTCCCAGATCAAGGAGAAAATACTGCAAGCAGCCAGAAAGAAACAATTTGAGTATTGTGGAAACCCAATCAGAATAACCGAAGATCTGGCAGCTGCTACATTAAGAGATCGAAGGGCTTGGAGTGCAATATTCTGGAGGTCAATGGAGCTAGGATTAAAACCTAGAATCACCTACCCAGCAAAACTGAGTATCACGCTCCAAGGCAAAATATGGACTTGCAATAAAATAGAGGACTTTCAAGCTTTCTCAGTGAAAAGACCAGAACTGAATAGAAAATTTGACTTTCCAACACAAGATTCAAGAGAAGCATGAAAAGGTAATCAAGTAACAGAAATTGCAAGGGACTTACTAAAGTTGAACTGTTTTGTTTACATTCCTACATGGAAAGATGACATGTATGATTCATGAGACCTCAGTATTAGGGTAGCTGAAGGGAATATGCATATATATATGTATGTATATATATATATACATACATATATATATGTTTATGTATATATATAAGTGAATGTGTATGTATGTATATATCTCTGTGTGTGTGTGTATATATATATACATACATATATATACATATATAAAAGAGAGAGAGAGAGCAGATGCAGGGTGAGTTGAAGATGAAGGGAAGATATCTAAAAGAAATAAAATGAAATTAAGGGATGAGAGAGCAACATACTGAGAGAGGGAGATAGGGAGAGATAGAATGGGGTGGATTATCTCACATAAAGGTGGCAAGAGGAAGCAGTTCCGTGGGAGGAGGCGAGAGGGCAGGTGAAGGGGGAATGAGTGAACCTTGCTCTCATCAGATTCGGCCTGAGGAGGGAATACCATACATACTCAATTGGGTATCTTACCCCACAGGAAGGAAGAGGGAGGAAGATAAAAAAATAAAAGGGGGGGATGATGGAGGGGAGGGCAGATGGGGCTGGAGGTAATCAAAAAACAAACACTTTGGAAAGGGGACAGGGTCAAGGGAGAAAATTCAATAAAGCGGGATGGGTTGGGAAGGAGCAAAATATAGTCTTTCACAACACGAGTATTGTGGAAGGGTTATACATAATGATATACATGTGGCCTATGTTGAATTGCTTGACTTCTTAGGGAGAGTGGGTGAGAAGGGAAGAGGGGAGAGAATTTGGAACTCAAAGTTTTAAAAACAGATGTTCAAAAACAAAAAAAATGTTTTTGCATGCAACTAGAAAATAAGATATGCAGGCAATGGGGTGTAGAAATTTATCTTGCCTTACAAGAAAGGAAGGGAAAATGGGATGTGGTGGGTGATAGAGGAGAGGGATGACTGGGGAACAGGGCAACCAGAATATATGCCATCTTGGAGTGGGGGGGAGGGTAGAAATGGGGAGAAAATTTGTAATTCAAACTCTTATGACAATCAATGCTGAAAATTAAATATGTTAAATAAATAAATTTAAATTGAAATAAAAAAATATCACAGTAATTGATCTATCACCAAAGCTGCTCTTAACTTTATTAGTCTACTTGCTTTAATTGCATTTATATTGCTGTATCCCTGTGGCCTAATACTTGATAAGTTTTTATAAATGTGCCATATGGTGCTGATTTTTTTTTTGCAGTCCATTTTAGGAGACTCCATGAATCTTTTTAGGTATAGTTTCTCAAGCAATTCATTTCTTTTCACTTCTTTGGTGTAATTTTCTATTTGACTCATCCAAAACTCAGAGTAACATTGAAACCTGCTATTACATTTCTGTATTTTTTTGTAGTTTTGTTAATTTTTCTTATGAATTTAGATGCTCAGTCATTTGGAGCATATAAATTTAATGTTATTGGTTTGTTATCTGTGGCTCTTTTCATCATAATGTAGTTTCCCTGTTTATCTCTTTATATTTTGTGAATGTTTTTGCATTGTCTGATAGCATGATTGCACATACTGATTGCTATATTCACCTCATGCACAGTACATATTTTTCTTTAGCTTTTCAATTTTAGTCTGCAAATATGTCTTTTTTTACATGTGTTTCTTGTAAGGAACAGCTTGTGAGATTTTGATTTTCTTATCCAATCTCAATTAATTGTTGAATTATTTAATGTACTTGCATTTAAAGTTATGAGATTTAGATCTATATATTCCTTTATTTGTCTCTAGTATTGTTTTTCTCCCTCAAATTAGGATTCTTAGCCAGACTTCTTCTGGCTGTATGTTTTGATCTTCTTTGTCATCAAAAAAAGATTCTAGAATCTTGAGTCCTTTTTGCTGCCTGGTCATGTTCCCAGCTAAGTAATTGACCTTTCAGCTTTTGTCAGGGTATGACTGCTTGTAGAAAGTACTTTGTCCCAAGCTTTACAGGTCTTGTGCTTCTGTTTACAGAGCTACTTCTACACAACAAGCTCTGCCACACTAGTGCTCCTCCTCCCTCAAGAATCACCAATCCAGACAGTGACTCAGATCCAAGCAGACTCTGCACTCCCACTCTGATCTGCTGGTTAATTCCTCCTACCTGGTGGGCCTCTGACCCAAAGCAAGCAGCCTTGGAGTTGCACCACTTCTGGGCCCCTGGGGCTGGGGCCGACTGCCCCCTCCTTTCACTCTGTTCTAGCAGTTCTACCCACTAACCTCCTCTGTCTTTGGCGTTTGTGGGTTGAGAAGTCTGGTAACTGCCACAGCTCGGTGATTCAGGGCACTGTGGCCTGTTCTGCCTGGCCCTGGTTGGTTCTGGAGCAGCCCAAGCTGGGTTCTGCTGCTCAGCTCCCAGCTCTGTGTGATAGACCCTTTCCTGCTGCCATCCAGGCTTTCCTGGGTGGGAGGCCTGCTTCCCTCTGCTATTTTGTGGGCTCTGCAGCTCTAGAATTTGTTCAGAGCCATTTTTATAGGTGTTTGGAGGGACCTGGGGGAGAGCTCCCACAAGTCCCTGCTTTCTACCTGCTTTCTTGGCTCCACCCGCCCTTCCTTGTTTTTTCATAATGATTTATATTGAGTAGAAATTCAAAAGGTTTGTTTACAAAACCTTACCTATCCCTATATTCATATTTTGATAATTTGCTTATTATAGAAAATAATTTTAGAATTTGGGGTTTATGCATGACATTTTTGACAATCCTGTTCAATGGTACCTTTGGGTATGGTTGGGAGAAAAAAAATGGTTTACTAGAAAGCAACAATTTTATAGGTGAAAAAGTATGATTTTGGTTTATCAAATTGCTAATGAGAGTTGTATGCTTATATCTTGATTAATGAGTTATTGGTACATTAACAAAGTAAAATTAAAAATGCTCAATCAGTAAAGATTTATTAAATATCTGTTATATGCAGGCATTGTGCTAATTGCTGGAGAATGATAAAAAAATGAAACAAAGGGAAAAAAGTCATGCAACAGACTAAATGTTGGATATCCAATATAATTCTGAGCCAAAAAGTGACTGAATCACACCATCAAAAATATAAATTTTCAGAATGCTTTTGGCCTTGAAGATGAAAACTAGGACATCACATTTGTAATGATTTCTGTTATTTTGCTATGTGACCTCAATGAACTTAACCTGCTTTTTCTACATATGAGAAACTTGAGACACCAGGTTTAATGGTCATTTTTTGACATTTTATTCTATGTAAATAATATTTTATTGTTTTCCATTACATGAAAAGATACTTTTATACGTACATTTTTATAAGATTGTGCTTTTTATTAGATTATGCATTCCAAAGTTTTTTCCTTCCATTCCCTCCCCCCTTCTCAAGACAGCAATAGTTTTAAAGTATTTAAATTTAAAAGATAACCTGAAAGTTTTTATGTTACCCTTTGGTGTCCCTGAGAGAAAAATTCTGTGAAGGTATGAAGTCATCATTTTTTAGTTCTGAGTGAGAGTTTGTTATGTACTATGTTACTAAATTTCATGGAAGATACTTTCACCAGTTTGTACTATATATCAAAGAAATGAAGGCAGTCCGAATGCGCAAACCCAATATGATGTATGTGTTTACACATGTCTGTGTGTATTTCTGCATGTGTGTGTGTGTGAATATCTGTGTCTGTATGCTCGCACCTTATTTTTGACTTGGTGTTGATACTTAAAACAGGCAAGCACTGTTGAGATACAGAAGAATACATTTTGTGTCTCCACTTGTTACAGTCTGGGAGATTTAGGAGATGTGGAAGGAAATGTTAAGATTATAGGGAGACTGTTAAGTAGCAGAAAAGGAAACAATCCTAATATTTAGTATTTGAAAAACAGCAAATATCCTGATGAAATCAAAGATTCAGAAGGCCAATGGCACAGAATGTGTTTGTGTGTGTGTGTGTGTGTGTGTGTGTGTGTGTATAAATTAAGCACAGAAGCACAAGTGAGGAGTGTTTGTATCTCTACCCCTGTTATTTTTGGCCTAATTATTGCCTTGAAGGTTTTGAATAAGCCTGTCTTTTTTTGTCTTCCTCTCTGATAAAATATGATGGACTTTGATTGGAAATAAATGAGAAAGTACTAATGGGTTGTTGTCAAATGGACAAAATAGCAAAAAAAAATTTAACTTGCCATACTAATTCAGACCTGTTGACCAAAGTTCAGAAGACATTGCTGTTTGTGTTGATATTTACTAATAGGATCTTTCATCATCATTTGGTTCACTTGTCAACATTTTCTGTATTGATTTTCTTTTTTCCTCCTTTTTACGCATACCTAGTTTTGAGTAAGTGACACTAACTAGAACTAGACATACAAGGTGATATAAAGCTATGTAAGTGATTTGGTGAGCTATGTAAGTAAGTGATAGGTACATCCTGTTATATTTGTATCATACCTGTGATGATAATGCATAGGTTGGTCTTCATAAGGAATTGCTGTTTTATTTAAAAGCCCTTTGTCCAATGTTTTGCAAAATTTACAGGAAGAACAATGTGCCTGAATTTATTCCTTACCTTATAAAGATAGGAAAAAGATTTATGCATTTTTCATCCATGAACTGATTGGTCTGTATTAGTTGTATAGTTAAGAATAGTGAAATTATTTAATATTTTTCATAAAATATTGCTATAATTATGTACAATGTAATCCTGGTTCTGTTCACTTTATATAAATCTTTCCAGTACAGACCCACTTAGTGGAAATATAATATCTACCTTATGAGAGAATGCATTATCTCCAAAAAGTAAATTTTCCTGATTGTTGTATCTTATATTTTTAAGCCCCAAAACTTTAAAAAATAGTTAATGGAATCTTTTAAAAATGTATTCCCTTTCCCTACCTTTTATAAGACAATATGCCTAACCCAATTTCATGTTTGATTGTTGTATCAGTGTCATTCTGTATATCAGTCCTATTCCCTTATTGAATGAGTGATACAGAAGATATGAGAGGCATGGATATTTTCTTGCCCCCACATTAAAATGTCTCTGATTTTTTTCATTTTCCACCCCTGGAAATGATTACTGTGTTTTAGATCAAAAATATTAGCTCAAATTTGTATAATGCTGTTTTAAATGTCCATAAATAAAATTTATAGCAACTCTCAAACTCTGCCACCAGTGTTGGAATGCACAGGGTCAAAGATACAGAACCACAGCAAGGTTTTGTGAGGTTAATCATTCCTGGTCCATCCCCTCAGAGCTGAGATTGGTCCCAGCTCTTCCAGGCTACAGTCTCACCTATATTGCCATTATATATTCCTCAATGACATGATTTCCCTCTGGGTCATTGTGACTCATGTACAAATAATGAGGCTTTCATTTTATGGGGGATGTGTCAGGTATTATTCATGAAGCTATTAAGTATGCATATTTCTGGCCTACCTTACCCTTGCCCCTACTTTTGAGTACAGATACAGGTGAAACTCGTTTTTCTCCTTTTCTGAGAATTGTTCCTTTCTTTCCCTGTATTACTCTTTCCCAATGACATGACTTCCAGGTGTTTCTTTCTGTGGAGGACAAACTTATATACAAAAGCTTTGTAGTTCACAAAATACTTTCTGCCTCTGCTATCTTTTAACTTCATGATAGATGGGTAATTCTCAATGTTATTTTTTTGTGCTTGTGCCCTACTTCTGTACTTTTAATCTGTTGTAAATCAAGGAGAAAGGAGACAACAAGATTGGTTAAATCATTGAGCTTAATTTTTAAAAGTAGTCTCTTGGTTTTAGGTTTTGAGATGCCTCATTTCCTTTCAGTCTTTCTGATGACATGGTAGTTGATATTGCTGATTGAGGCTGCTGTCAATCAGAATCTTCAGTAGGTGCTTGAAATGTAAGTGAATTAACATGCAATTGTAACATAGCCTCAAAATTAATCTGGAAGGCTTTCTAATTTTATTGTGACAAACAAAATGTTTCTTTTGAGATATTTGAAAAGTTGGAATTACCCTTGCTTTCTCTAGTATTACTTTAAAAAAATAATAAACTATTTTAAGGCACTAAATGGGGATGCTGTCCCCAATTTTTTTTCATTTAATTCCAAAATATTTTGTCAGTGCTGTATGGTTTGGAGGCTTCTAATAGTATACTTGCATAATAGTTAGTTATCCAGACGAGTCCCCCATTACAAATATTGAACCTGAGGGCCAGAGAGATTAAAGGAATAGTTGTAGTTGTAGATCATGCTTGTACTGTGCATATCAGAGAGGAGGAAAATTTATCATGCCATAATGGATAGAGAGCTGATCTCAGAGTAATGTAGAACTAGTCAGAAATTATACTTCTGTTACATATTGGCTGTTTAAACCTAGATAAGTCCAGTTCACAAACTTAAACTGTTAAGAATATTGAGAGCTCTCTTTAAGATCACAGATGGTAGGATCAGGGGTGATTTCTAGCCAGGATGGAGTTCAGTGTGGTCTGCACCTCTCAGTAGTTTTAACTGAGTGATACTTAAATTTATTTCCTTTTGGAGATGGTCCATCAACTTGGAGGCATGTCTGAACTGTTCCCCTCCCTTAAGGCACAAGAAAAATGGATTTCTATCATTTAAAGCCCATTTTTGTTCTTTGTATTTTGGCAGTATATCCCACATAAAATTGTTTGATTTCACTTAAACATTCCTTATGGCTGATTTGTAAGTCACCAAAATACTATGCTCCTGCCTGCCTGTCTCTCTCCTGACCCTCAGTCTCCCACAGCCAACTGCCTCTTGGTATCTAAGACTGTTCCATATTTCCTAGATACCTCACAGTCAACATATCCAAATCAGTATTCAGCATTATTACCTCCAAACCCTTCCCTCTTCCTAAGTTAACTAAGTTATTGAAGGTCCTACCAATAGTGAGGAAAAATGGGACCTTTTAATGACATTGAATCTAAGGCTATGTGTGTGATGGTTGTTGTGGTAGTGATGACCAATGGTATACAACAGGGAAGTCTAACCTTAGGTTTTTATTAAACAGTATGTTGTTTCATAGACAATGTATTTTTATTTGTTTCGTTTTTATTCTATATCATTTTCTAGTCTTGTGATTGCTTTTTGTATAGGGAATTCCCAGATGAGGAACCTTTATACTAATGGAAGTTGTAATTTCTACTTATAATAGTTGCTTGGAGAAGTGAGAGGGTTTGGTGATTTGCTAAGTCACACAGCTGGTTTGTGTGTAAGAAGTGGGACTTGAAACTAGTCTATCTGGCTCCGTGGTCAGCCCTGGCCACTATCTTATTCTGTCTTAAAGTAGAACATAAAAAAAACATAAAAAAGTAGAACATAAATTAAAACTAGAACTCGTAAGGAAATAGGAGGTTCTGGTCTCAGACAAAGAGCTCATTTTGGTGGTTATAAAAGACTTATCTTAGTACAGTGAGTAAGAGGCCAAAGGGACTCAGTATTGTTTTTTTTAACTATTACAGTCTGGATTAACAAGCAATTTTGTTTACTCAACTTAAACTATTTATATTTTTGATTTTTGTTAAGCCAATTTTTATTTCTGTAACTACTATAACATCTAAAATTGAAGTGATTGCTTTTATGAAGAAAAATCAGAGGTTGTGAAAATAGGCAGATTTCTTCAACTAACAGACACACATGTTATTTTGATGTTAAAGTAGCTGATTGTCAGTATTATAAAACTTATGTTTTAATATTAATAACAGTTCAATAGCCAGAATCAGCAATTCCTAATCGAGTGCCTGAACTGTATGCTTTGCTGACTATTGGGATATATCATCAAGTATATTTTTGTTCATTCTTTGTGGAGCTATTGTTTTGCCAGTCAGTGATGGTCCTTCAGTTCTTGCAGATAGCAATACCAATACCTGACCTTAATAGCACTTGATGTAGGTTACCACATTTAATCCTTATAGCCATTCTCTTAAGTAGATATGGTATCTATTATCATTCCCATTTTACAGGTGAGTAAACTTAAAGGCCTGAAAAGGTTAAGTCCAAAAATATGTATCAATATGATAATGAAAGGGAATTTTTTTAAAGGTTAAATCTCTTGCAGAGTTTGCTCTAACTGCAGAACTTCTGTTTCTAATCCATTGTTCAGTAATCCTTCTAAAACTCAAATACTGTGTAGGTCTTGTAGAAGTTTTAAGTTTTATAGCAATATAAAAGCACATTTCTTTCTCCCCCCTCCCCATAAATCCTTCAAAGAATATAAACTTAGTGAGCTGGAAGCATTCCTCTTGTTCTTTTGTTGTTTAGTTATTCTTCAGTCATGTCCAACTCTTTAATGACCCCAATTAGAGTTTTGTTTTCAAAGTTGCTGGAGTGGTTTCCCATTTAGTTCTCCAACTCATTTTACATATAAGGAAACAAAGAAGAGAAGGCAAATTTTCCAGGGTCACAGAAATACTACATGTCTAAGGCTAGATTTGAATTTGCAAAGATGAATATTCTTGACTCCAGGCCTTGTACTTTATCCACTATGCCACCAGGGTCACATAGCTAGTAAACATGTGAGGCTGGATTTGAACTCATTAAAATGAGTCTTCCTAATGCTAAGGCCAGGGCTCTATCTACTGCCCTGGTTAGTTCCCCACCCTTTTTTTTAGTCACTTGGAAATGTTATTTTAATATCAAAGCCCTCTGCAGTCATACTTAACAAACTCAGTCCTATTTATGCCCCTTCTGTGAATGAATTGTCAAAAACATATAGCTTATTCACTGTGCACCTTTGCAGTGTGCATTTTGATGAGCTAATTCAAGGATGTGTCCATCCAATTGCATGTTGTGATAGACCTCATGCATTGTTTCAATCTACTTTGTTTTTTAGTGTTGCTCATAAATCATTCCTGTTTTAATTGTTTTGGAATTCTCGTAAGCCAGGTAGTACACTAAGAATTGATGCAATATGATATCATCTTTGAAAAGCAGAATTTGCTGAATCTTTACCATCTAAAGTAGGAGTTATTAACTTTTAGTATCATGGAGCCTTTGACATTCTGTTAAAGCCTATAGATACTTTCTCTGAATAATCTTTTTTAATTTATAATATAAAATACATAGTATTTCAAAGGTAGAAATTATATAGAAATAGAGATGCACTTTTTTCCATCCACATTCAAAAAGATATAGTTTTCCTTAGCATTAATTAATATTGCTTTATTTGAAGTCAATATTCTGTAGCACTTTGTTTAAATATTCCACTCTTGTAGGTTTCAAGTTTTTGTGTACCAAACAAATTCCTTATATACTCCTTGTATATACAATTATACAATATACAATTATCTGTTATTTACCTGTAATGTAAAATATATCTCTCCAAAACCACCTCCTCCTTCCTCACTTGTAATAAAGCAGAAGAAAGAGAGGATAGAAAACCAATTCAAGAAAACTCAACATATCGAAAAAATCTATGTATAGAGAATTCTGTAATCATAGCCACCTCTCTCAGCAAAGAAGGACAGGGAAGGGTGAGTATGGGTTAACTTTTGTGGTAGACATGTTGTCTCAGGAATCATTCTCAAGGGTATTTGCTGCAGGTTTCTACATGGAGTCCTCTGAAGTATACAGAACTGTTGTAGAATTCTGGTAAGGCCCAGTGCATGCTGAGACTGGATAATAGGAATTTTAGTTGATTTCAGGAGAGGGAATTGCATTGCCAGATGTAACCAGAGGATTACTGGAGGATTTTTAAAAGTGTGATACCAGATTTCCCTCATGCCCTCATTTAGTTTATAAAATTAGTTTTCTTTTTTTTTGGAATGGCTTGGTAATGAGTCCACTGTACTGTGCTATTATTGTTATAATAGATTAATAAATTATATAATGTCATTGCATGGGCTTGCCCCTGCAGTCTTTGAAAAGACATTTCTCTGTCAGCAGTATAGGTACTTATACCAACTCTGGAGCAGGAATTCATACTACCTCTGCCTTTTCTCCTTTAAAATTTGATATGTCAAATTCAAAATTAAGCCTCTCCTCATTGAATATTTGATAATGAATTGAATTTTGGGTCAATTTTCTTGATATGCTATTAACCTTGTGATTTTGGCCTTTTAGAATCACAGAATAACAGAACTGGAATAGACTTTCCAAGGCACAATATTAATTACTATGTTATAAATAATCTAGTACAACCTGTACTAGAATTCCCTCTATAGCATATCACATAAAGGAATAAAATAATTTTATTGTCCCTGTAATGACAAATAATTTTAAGCATTTGTTACTGGTTTTTTTGTCTTAAATTCCAAATTCTATTCCTTCCATCTGCCCTTCCTGAGACAATAAACATGCTGATAGAGATTACACATGTTCAGTCATGTAAAAACATTTCCATAGGAGTCACATTGTGCAAGAAGACAAAAAAGACAAAGAAAAATTGGGAATTATTCAAGCAACCTAAGTTCTTCCTCATGGATGTGCACATTTATTTATCCCAAAGTCTTAGGGATTGTCTTTGATCATTGTATTTGTGACAAGAGCAAAGTCATTCACAGCTTTTCATCATACAGTGTTCCTGTTACTGTGTGGAACATTATCCTGGTTCTGCTTACTAACACTTTTTATCTGTTCAAGTAAGTCTTTTCAGTATTTTCTGGAATTGTCCTGCTTGTCATTTCTTCTAGCTCAAGAATATTACATTATAATAATATGTCACAAGCTGCTCAACCATTCCCCACTTGTTGGGGATGCTCTCAATTTCCAGTTCTTGGGTATTAAATATTTTTGTATAAATGAGTCCTTTTCCCTTTTTGTTGATCTCTTTGGGATAGAGACCTAGAAGTAGTATTGCTGGATCCAAGGTTTTATCAGACTACAACTGCACTAAAAATTCATTACTGTCCTAGTTTTCCCACATAATCTCTAACATTTCTCATTTTGTTTCTGGTCATATTAGGCAATTTGCCCAGTATGAAGTAATACCTCACAGTTGTTTTTAATTTGTATTTCATTAATCAATAGTGATTTAGAGCATTTTAAATAGCTTTGATTTCTTCTGAAAGAAGTATATATCAACTACACTCAGTTTGTTTAAGTGTATTTAAAATTTAACGATCTTTAATTTTGCCATGCTTTTCTTGCCTTTCTGAACTTCTTTTTGCTAATTTTCTTTTTATTTCAGATTATTCATTTACACTGATTATGTTTCATCCTATTTCACTATAAAGAATTCATCAATTTTTGAAAAATATTTCCTTACCCCCCTAGACTCAAAATTCTTTCAGCAAATAAATATATGCCAAATATAGTAAAGTAAAACAAATCATACATGGACTGTGGGTGGAAAACTATGTTATACCTAAATGGCTACCCACATATAAAAACACATGCATTTCATATATGTATATATTGGAGTGTGTCTGTATGTCTGTGTCTATGTGGTACCCTTAGTTCAGAATTTTCTGGAGTCATGATTGATCATTGGAACTTCAGCTTTTGTTTAGAATGAATATATTGAACAAATTAATTTTTCATGGTGAAAATTTTACGTAGTATCACTCCATACAAATCTCACATTTCTCTGAATCGGAGCTCTCTTGTCATTCCTTTTAATAAGTAGAATCTGTACAATTCATTACTTTCATATGTCATTTGTTAAAGTATTATCCAATTAATCAGTATTTGTTCCCAGTTCTATCTAAATATTAATATGCAGCTACAGTTCTGTGTGTATTAGTCTTTTTGTTTGATTTCTCTGGGTCCTATACTTCTATCATCAGATAAAATAGTATGAACTGTATAGTGAATTCGGGGCAAAATTTCAAATTTTTCCAGAATGCTTGGGTTCAGTTCAAGGTTCTACTAGCAAGGCTTCTGTGTGTGTCTCCCCTCTTAATACCTCCTACAGTTGTCATTTTTGCTGATGTAATGTTTGTGAGGTGAAATCTCAGAGCTGTTTTAATTTTTATTTGTTGTATTAGAGATTTCTGCACCTTTGTATATGCTTTGACTGTCTTGTGTGAGAATGTCTTTTTTATCCATTTGCTCTATATTTTTGATACCATACATACCCAATGGGGAATCTTACCCCACAGGAAAGAAGAGGGAAGAAGATAAAAATAAATGGGGGGGATGATGGAGGGGAGGGCTGATGGGGGTGGAGGTAGTCAAAAACAAACACTTTCGAAACAGATGTTCAAAAACAAACAAAAATGATTTTGCATGCAACTAGAAAATAAGATACACAGACAATGGGGTGTAGAAATTTATCTTGCCCTACAAGAAAGGAAGGGAAAAGGGGATGGGAGGGGAGTGGGGTGACAGAGGGGAATGCTGACTGGGGAACAGGGCAACCAGAATATACGCCATCTTGGAGTGGGTGGGAGGGTAGAAATGGGGAGAAAATTTGTAATTCAAACTCTTGTGAAAATCAATGCTGAAAACTAAATATGTTAAATAAATTGAAAAAAAAAACAAAAAAAATTCTAAAGCCAAGCTGACTAACATTTATTTTATTCATTATTTGACAATCATTATCCACAGACTGATAAACAGATTTTATGTTCGTATTTTTCTTCAACAGTCAAGAAATTATTTACTTTTTCTAAAACACAGGTGCCAACCATCTTGAGTACAAGACCCTCCCTGAAAATAATATCTAGAAAAATCACAACAAAACAAAAGGGAGAAAAGCAAAAATGGAACAAAGAAAAGGAGAAAAAGGTTACACACTAATCTGAAAATCAAAAAGGAAACTTTTAGCAGAAGTTAGCAGGTTTAGAAAAGGAACCACAGCAAGCAGTCTAAAAGAAAGCAAGACATTTTTGTCTGGTTTTGAAGCACCTTGAGAAGGAAAGTCAGAGGTTAATGCTGCAGGTTCCATGTGGGTTTTAGGGTAAGTTTAATCATCTCCCAAAGCACTCATCACATCTTTAAAGTTGTTTTAAAAAACAGAGTTACTGTGGTTTTAAGGGGCAAAACTATTTACTTTAAGCCTGGAAAAACCAAGACAAAAGCTATGCTCAGCCTGTGCAGTGAAAACAAAGGAAAAGGATCAGGCAGGGTGACTGGGGATAACAAAATTCCTGGGGTGCAGGAAAACTGCTGATCCAATTGAGCAAGCGTTCATAAAGCAAGCAAATGAGAGGGGAAAGTTCACTTGGCTCAAGAAATTCAATGTTTAAGGCAGAAAGATCCCTAATTGGGAACAATAAACTTCTCCTCTTCAGAAACTGTTTAACATTTCATTTCAAACTCCTTCCATAAGTCTAAAAAACACCTAAAATCACTGCTCATACAGGCACTCTGCTTCTTGTGCCTCCCTTTTCTTGCGTGATTTTGGTCATTATGTTGTGCATTAGTACCTTCCCCAAGAAGATGGCAAAAAATAAGAGGTCTGTTTAAGTTGGCCTTCTTCATTGCTTTTTGTTATCTCTGCTGAAAAGATGTGGTCTCTGGTGACAATAGAAACAGAATAAAAAGCAGTTTGGAATGAAGAAAGGAATGGTCTGATGAGAAGACTTGGTACATAAATGCAGGCTTACAAAAAAATTTTTACGTACACAGTAATTTAAGTAAAAACTAATAAATACTAATCAATATTGCCTCAGAGTAATGCTAAGAAATGTTTTGACTGATTTCATATGTCAACTGTCTCTAAAGGGAAGAAAAAAAGTTCTAATAATTAAATTTTTAAAAACCTTATTTGCACCCTTAATAGGGTTAATATTCTTTTAATTATGCTTGCGCGTGTGCGTGTGTGCATATGTGTGTGCCTGTGTGAGTGTGTGTTGTGTGAGTGAGTGAAGTTGCATCTAAGCCATATGTGTTACAATGAGGTTTAAAAAATATTTCTGGACTTCAATTGTTTACATATTGGCCCACTACCATATATAATCAACAACTGATTGTAGTTTAACTTTATTATTAATATTAGGACTTTTTTCTCTCTTCTCTTTCATATCCATCCTAGTATTCAACAGTTGTCCACACTCACACAGCCTGTAAGAAGCTATATTCAAAGAAGCACTGTTATATAAACTTTGGCAAATCTCAGACAAAAAGAAATCACCAACAATAGAAAAACAAGAGGATTCCACTACTAACAGCTCATTTTCAATCTCCACCTCAGAGGCTAATTTCAATTGTAAAGAAGATCCTTACCCTGTCCCATTCTAGCCATTTTTCTAGCATCAGAAGCCAAATGCAGGCCAATCTTTGCGGACTGTTGGGCTGCCTACACCTGAAAAGGCAAGAAGAAATAGAGCTGCTCAGGGTTTCACAACAGTTTATTTTGACTTCTTCTCTGTGACTCCATTTCTGTCAAATCTGAAAATGCAAGACGATTTAAACAAGTAATGAGCAGCCAAAAGCCTAGAAATTTTTACTTAGTGTTAAACCTGAAAATTTGGTTGAAGGAAACATCAGAGCTAGGTGATAGAAAAATCCATGTTGTTTATTATTTTCCCTTAAAGCATAGCTAAGCTAGCTTACTGGTATGTACAAGGAGTCAGAGCATAAGCTCTGGCTGCCTGAACAAAGGAATAAGAAAACTTATATACATTATTTTAGCAGACCCAGCAAGCCTGTATTACCTCATGTTTATGACCCCCATGTATGTTAACCATGTTAACCATGATACAAGAAGAGGATTTTCCTTAATGGAATGGGGTTGTAAAGAATGTTGACAAAGGTCAGTTAATATTCTCCCTTGGAGTCAGGGTCTCATCTTTTGGTGGCTAACAGGGGAAAGAATGTCCTTAGGTTGGTCTTCTCTGGCCTTGTTGACAGAGGTGAGGGTATTTCCTGAGCAAACTTTTAGAGAACAAAGAAGCCCAGGTCCTGGATCTTCTTCCAGTTACTCATTAATTCAGGCTCTGGGTCAGGTTGAAATTAAAAATGACATAAAATGGTATAAAATGTTCCACATTTCCTCCTTTCGGTGAAAGGCAAACTGGAAGTTTTCCCTGAAGACCAATTAAGGTATCGAAAAATTCTATCTTCCTCAGGGGTGAAGTTCTAAAAATTACTTATTTAGGTGGACTCAGGTTTTTTTTCTTTCTGTGGTTGGACATCCCCAGAGATGGACAGTAATTGTAAACAAGCAGAGGGTGAGAGTTGCAAGGGGGATCATAATGGGGAAACTAGAACAGCTAAGTAAAATAAGCGAAAGACACCAAAGGTACAGGTAAACAGTCTTGGGAACGCAAAGGACTCAGAAAGGGAAAGAGCAGTTCTTCGTTCAGGTTCTGGTCCAGGCTCTTGGGAGGGTTGCCTGCGTCTGATGCTGTCCTCTTCAGGCTCTTTGAAACCGGAGAGCAAGGTGTCCTACGGGCTCAGATGTCCACTTGGGATCAGGGGCAATCCTCAGATGTGACAGAAGGATCAAAGAGTCCATACTCACAAATTGGCAGCTATAGGAGAAGTTAGATCTGTCAGGAGCTCCCAGAACACATATGATTTGATAATTGAGAGAAAAACAGAACAACATAGGTCCAGCCACGCAGGGCTAAGTTCAAAGAGTGAAATGAATGGTTCAATATCTCAGCCCCAGGGGATTGAGTTTAAACAAATACAAATAACTTCTTCTTATAATTCCCAAAACCGCACAATTACATTAACTACAGACCAAGCGACTTAGATGTCTCACAATAGAGGGGGAAATTTGCATGTCACAAGATTTATATTTACATATTAGATAACCAAGAATATATAAATATATAAACATGATCCATACAAAGTAATAAAATCATTATTAACAATGTTACTAACACTGAATTCATCATATCCCAGTAGCATAGTACATATAACACGAAACACTTACTCAAGCCATGTCTCTTTGAAGGGATTTACAGAATACTCCACAAACCATTCACAACAAAGTCAAAAAAGTTTATGATTTAATAACAGCACTTAATTGCACAATTTGTATACGAAGTAATTTTAAACCCCAGTTACATATTTCCAATGTCCATTTACAAGAACAACTTTTTTTCCAGATGAATAATTGTAGTCAATGGGGCACGACGAATCTGCACTTTGCAACTTGACTGCAAGAGATCCAGCTGAACAGCATGGCCAAATGCATCAAGGTCACTGTCCCCTGCAGGGTGCAATACCGTGATTCGGAGTCCGCCGAGAAAGTTGGGGGCGAATGGCACATTCGCCCAATGGGTCTTTTCCCATAGGCTAGAACGGCAGCAAGTGAATCGCGCAGGAACTCGGCCGTATTCCAAGCTACTTGAAAGCTGTGTTGCCGGCCGCTTTCTCTCCTTGCTTTCTCTTCAGCTAACGCATTAGCTTTCGCTTGCTGCTCTTTCTCTTGGAGTTGTCTGCACATTCAACCTTTCGCCCCATTGAAGTCAATGGGGCACGACGAATCTGCACTTTGCAACTTGACTGCAAGAGATCCAGCTGAACAGCATGGCCAAATGCATCAAGGTCACTGTCCCCTGCAGGGTGCAATACCGTGATTCGGAGTCCGCCGAGAAAGTTGGGGGCGAATGGCACATTCGCCCAATGGGTCTTTTCCCATAGGCTAGAACGGCAGCAAGTGAATCGCGCAGGAACTCGGCCGTATTCCAAGCTACTTGAAAGCTGTGTTGCCGGCCGCTTTCTCTCCTTGCTTTCTCTTCAGCTAACGCATTAGCTTTCGCTTGCTGCTCTTTCTCTTGGAGTTGTCTGCACATTCAACCTTTCGCCCCATTGAAGTCAATGGGGCACGACGAATCTGCACTTTGCAACTTGACTGCAAGAGATCCAGCTGAACAGCATGGCCAAATGCATCAAGGTCACTGTCCCCTGCAGGGTGCAATACCGTGATTCGGAGTCCGCCGAGAAAGTTGGGGGCGAATGGCACATTCGCCCAATGGGTCTTTTCCCATAGGCTAGAACGGCAGCAAGTGAATCGCGCAGGAACTCGGCCGTATTCCAAGCTACTTGAAAGCTGTGTTGCCGGCCGCTTTCTCTCCTTGCTTTCTCTTCAGCTAACGCATTAGCTTTCGCTTGCTGCTCTTTCTCTTGGAGTTGTCTGCACATTCAACCTTTCGCCCCATTGAAGTCAATGGGGGACGACGAATCTGCACTTTGCAACTTGACTGAAAGAGATCCAGCTGAACAGCATGGTCAAATGCTTCAAGGTCCATATCCCATGCTAGGAGCAATACCGTGATTCGGAGTCCGCCGAGAAAGTTGGGGGCAAATAGCACATTTGCCCAATGGGTCTTTTCCCATAGACTAGAATGGCAGCAAGTTCATTGCGCAGGAACTCGGCCGCATTCCAAGCTACTTGAAAGCTGTGTTGCCGGCCGCTTTCTCTGCTCGCTTTCTCTTCAGCTAACGCATTAGCTTTCGCTTGCTGCTCTTTCTCTTGGAGCTGTCTGCACATTCAAACATTCGCCCCATTGAAGTCAACGGGGCACGACGAATCTGCACTTTGCAACTTGAATGAAAGAGATCCAGCTGAACAGCATGGCCAAATGTGTCAAGGTCACTGTCCCCTGCAGGGTCAACACCGTGATTCGGAGTCCGCCGAGAAAGTTGGGGGCAAATGGCACATTCGCCCAATGGGTCTTTTCCCATAGGCTAGAACGGCAGCAAGTGAATCGCGCAGGAACTCGGCCGTATTCCAAGCTACTTGAAAGCTGTGTTGCCGGCCGCTTTCTCTCCTTGCTTTCTCTTCAGCTAACGCATTAGCTTTCGCTTGCTGCTCTTTCTCTTGGAGTTGTCTGCACATTCAACCTTTCGCCCCATTGAAGTCAATGGGGCACGACGAATCTGCACTTTGCAACTTGACTGCAAGAGATCCAGCTGAACAGCATGGCCAAATGCATCAAGGTCACTGTCCCCTGCAGGGTGCAATACCGTGATTCGGAGTCCGCCGAGAAAGTTGGGGGCGAATGGCACATTCGCCCAATGGGTCTTTTCCCATAGGCTAGAACGGCAGCAAGTGAATCGCGCAGGAACTCGGCCGTATTCCAAGCTACTTGAAAGCTGTGTTGCCGGCCGCTTTCTCTCCTTGCTTTCTCTTCAGCTAACGCATTAGCTTTCGCTTGCTGCTCTTTCTCTTGGAGTTGTCTGCACATTCAACCTTTCGCCCCATTGAAGTCAATGGGGCACGACGAATCTGCACTTTGCAACTTGACTGCAAGAGATCCAGCTGAACAGCATGGCCAAATGCATCAAGGTCACTGTCCCCTGCAGGGTGCAATACCGTGATTCGGAGTCCGCCGAGAAAGTTGGGGGCGAATGGCACATTCGCCCAATGGGTCTTTTCCCATAGGCTAGAACGGCAGCAAGTGAATCGCGCAGGAACTCGGCCGTATTCCAAGCTACTTGAAAGCTGTGTTGCCGGCCGCTTTCTCTCCTTGCTTTCTCTTCAGCTAACGCATTAGCTTTC
This sequence comes from Trichosurus vulpecula, assembly GCF_011100635.1. Classification (NCBI taxonomy): domain Eukaryota; kingdom Metazoa; phylum Chordata; class Mammalia; order Diprotodontia; family Phalangeridae; genus Trichosurus; species Trichosurus vulpecula. The sequence goes on from NC_050577.1 coordinate 285,015,143, forward strand.
GCTTGCTGCTCTTTCTCTTGGAGTTGTCTGCACATTCAACTTTCGCCCCATTGAAGTCAATGGGGCACGACGAATCTGCACTTTGCAACTTGACTGCAAGAGATCCAGCTGAACAGCATGGCCAAATGCATCAAGGTCACTGTCCCCTGCAGGGTGCAATACCGTGATTCGGAGTCCGCCGAGAAAGTTGGGGGCGAATGGCACATTCGCCCAATGGGTCTTTTCCCATAGGCTAGAACGGCAGCAAGTGAATCGCGCAGGAACTCGGCCGTATTCCAAGCTACTTGAAAGCTGTGTTGCCGGCCGCTTTCTCTCCTTGCTTTCTCTTCAGCTAACGCATTAGCTTTCGCTTGCTGCTCTTTCTCTTGGAGTTGTCTGCACATTCAAGCCTTTCGCCCCATTGAAGTCAATGGGGCACGACGAATCTGCACTTTGCAACTTGACTGCAAGAGATCCAGCTGAACAGCATGGCCAAATGCATCAAGGTCACTGTCCCCTGCAGGGTGCAATACCGTGATTCGGAGTCCGCCGAGAAAGTTGGGGGCGAATGGCACATTCGCCCAATGGGTCTTTTCCCATAGGCTAGAACGGCAGCAAGTGAATCGCGCAGGAACTCGGCCGTATTCCAAGCTACTTGAAAGCTGTGTTGCCGGCCGCTTTCTCTCCTTGCTTTCTCTTCAGCTAACGCATTAGCTTTCGCTTGCTGCTCTTTCTCTTGGAGTTGTCTGCACATTCAAGCTTTCGCCCCATTGAAGTCAATGGGGCACGACGAATCTGCACTTTGCAACTTGACTGCAAGAGATCCAGCTGAACAGCATGGCCAAATGCATCAAGGTCACTGTCCCCTGCAGGGTGCAATACCGTGATTCGGAGTCCGCCGAGAAAGTTGGGGGCGAATGGCACATTCGCCCAATGGGTCTTTTCCCATAGGCTAGAACGGCAGCAAGTGAATCGCGCAGGAACTCGGCCGTATTCCAAGCTACTTGAAAGCTGTGTTGCCGGCCGCTTTCTCTCCTTGCTTTCTCTTCAGCTAACGCATTAGCTTTCGCTTGCTGCTCTTTCTCTTGGAGTTGTCTGCACATTCAACCTTTCGCCCCATTGAAGTCAATGGGGCACGACGAATCTGCACTTTGCAACTTGACTGCAAGAGATCCAGCTGAACAGCATGGCCAAATGCATCAAGGTCACTGTCCCCTGCAGGGTGCAATACCGTGATTCGGAGTCCGCCGAGAAAGTTGGGGGCGAATGGCACATTCGCCCAATGGGTCTTTTCCCATAGGCTAGAACGGCAGCAAGTGAATCGCGCAGGAACTCGGCCGTATTCCAAGCTACTTGAAAGCTGTGTTGCCGGCCGCTTTCTCTCCTTGCTTTCTCTTCAGCTAACGCATTAGCTTTCGCTTGCTGCTCTTTCTCTTGGAGTTGTCTGCACATTCAACCTTTCGCCCCATTGAAGTCAATGGGGCACGACGAATCTGCACTTTGCAACTTGACTGCAAGAGATCCAGCTGAACAGCATGGCCAAATGCATCAAGGTCACTGTCCCCTGCAGGGTGCAATACCGTGATTCGGAGTCCGCCGAGAAAGTTGGGGGCGAATGGCACATTCGCCCAATGGGTCTTTTCCCATAGGCTAGAACGGCAGCAAGTGAATCGCGCAGGAACTCGGCCGTATTCCAAGCTACTTGAAAGCTGTGTTGCCGGCCGCTTTCTCTCCTTGCTTTCTCTTCAGCTAACGCATTAGCTTTCGCTTGCTGCTCTTTCTCTTGGAGTTGTCTGCACATTCAACCTTTCGCCCCATTGAAGTCAATGGGGCACGACGAATCTGCACTTTGCAACTTGACTGCAAGAGATCCAGCTGAACAGCATGGCCAAATGCATCAAGGTCACTGTCCCCTGCAGGGTGCAATACCGTGATTCGGAGTCCGCCGAGAAAGTTGGGGGCGAATGGCACATTCGCCCAATGGGTCTTTTCCCATAGGCTAGAACGGCAGCAAGTGAATCGCGCAGGAACTCGGCCGTATTCCAAGCTACTTGAAAGCTGTGTTGCCGGCCGCTTTCTCTCCTTGCTTTCTCTTCAGCTAACGCATTAGCTTTCGCTTGCTGCTCTTTCTCTTGGAGTTGTCTGCACATTCAACCTTTCGCCCCATTGAAGTCAATGGGGCACGACGAATCTGCACTTTGCAACTTGACTGCAAGAGATCCAGCTGAACAGCATGGCCAAATGCATCAAGGTCACTGTCCCCTGCAGGGTGCAATACCGTGATTCGGAGTCCGCCGAGAAAGTTGGGGGCGAATGGCACATTCGCCCAATGGGTCTTTTCCCATAGGCTAGAACGGCAGCAAGTGAATCGCGCAGGAACTCGGCCGTATTCCAAGCTACTTGAAAGCTGTGTTGCCGGCCGCTTTCTCTCCTTGCTTTCTCTTCAGCTAACGCATTAGCTTTCGCTTGCTGCTCTTTCTCTTGGAGTTGTCTGCACATTCAACCTTTCGCCCCATTGAAGTCAATGGGGCACGACGAATCTGCACTTTGCAACTTGACTGCAAGAGATCCAGCTGAACAGCATGGCCAAATGCATCAAGGTCACTGTCCCCTGCAGGGTGCAATACCGTGATTCGGAGTCCGCCGAGAAAGTTGGGGGCGAATGGCACATTCGCCCAATGGGTCTTTTCCCATAGGCTAGAACGGCAGCAAGTGAATCGCGCAGGAACTCGGCCGTATTCCAAGCTACTTGAAAGCTGTGTTGCCGGCCGCTTTCTCTCCTTGCTTTCTCTTCAGCTAACGCATTAGCTTTCGCTTGCTGCTCTTTCTCTTGGAGTTGTCTGCACATTCAACCTTTCGCCCCATTGAAGTCAATGGGGCACGACGAATCTGCACTTTGCAACTTGACTGCAAGAGATCCAGCTGAACAGCATGGCCAAATGCATCAAGGTCACTGTCCCCTGCAGGGTGCAATACCGTGATTCGGAGTCCGCCGAGAAAGTTGGGGGCGAATGGCACATTCGCCCAATGGGTCTTTTCCCATAGGCTAGAACGGCAGCAAGTGAATCGCGCAGGAACTCGGCCGTATTCCAAGCTACTTGAAAGCTGTGTTGCCGGCCGCTTTCTCTCCTTGCTTTCTCTTCAGCTAACGCATTAGCTTTCGCTTGCTGCTCTTTCTCTTGGAGTTGTCTGCACATTCAACCTTTCGCCCCATTGAAGTCAATGGGGCACGACGAATCTGCACTTTGCAACTTGACTGCAAGAGATCCAGCTGAACAGCATGGCCAAATGCATCAAGGTCACTGTCCCCTGCAGGGTGCAATACCGTGATTCGGAGTCCGCCGAGAAAGTTGGGGGCGAATGGCACATTCGCCCAATGGGTCTTTTCCCATAGGCTAGAACGGCAGCAAGTGAATCGCGCAGGAACTCGGCCGTATTCCAAGCTACTTGAAAGCTGTGTTGCCGGCCGCTTTCTCTCCTTGCTTTCTCTTCAGCTAACGCATTAGCTTTCGCTTGCTGCTCTTTCTCTTGGAGTTGTCTGCACATTCAACCTTTCGCCCCATTGAAGTCAATGGGGCACGACGAATCTGCACTTTGCAACTTGACTGCAAGAGATCCAGCTGAACAGCATGGCCAAATGCATCAAGGTCACTGTCCCCTGCAGGGTGCAATACCGTGATTCGGAGTCCGCCGAGAAAGTTGGGGGCGAATGGCACATTCGCCCAATGGGTCTTTTCCCATAGGCTAGAACGGCAGCAAGTGAATCGCGCAGGAACTCGGCCGTATTCCAAGCTACTTGAAAGCTGTGTTGCCGGCCGCTTTCTCTCCTTGCTTTCTCTTCAGCTAACGCATTAGCTTTCGCTTGCTGCTCTTTCTCTTGGAGTTGTCTGCACATTCAACCTTTCGCCCCATTGAAGTCAATGGGGCACGACGAATCTGCACTTTGCAACTTGACTGCAAGAGATCCAGCTGAACAGCATGGCCAAATGCATCAAGGTCACTGTCCCCTGCAGGGTGCAATACCGTGATTCGGAGTCCGCCGAGAAAGTTGGGGGCGAATGGCACATTCGCCCAATGGGTCTTTTCCCATAGGCTAGAACGGCAGCAAGTGAATCGCGCAGGAACTCGGCCGTATTCCAAGCTACTTGAAAGCTGTGTTGCCGGCCGCTTTCTCTCCTTGCTTTCTCTTCAGCTAACGCATTAGCTTTCGCTTGCTGCTCTTTCTCTTGGAGTTGTCTGCACATTCAACCTTTCGCCCCATTGAAGTCAATGGGGCACGACGAATCTGCACTTTGCAACTTGACTGCAAGAGATCCAGCTGAACAGCATGGCCAAATGCATCAAGGTCACTGTCCCCTGCAGGGTGCAATACCGTGATTCGGAGTCCGCCGAGAAAGTTGGGGGCGAATGGCACATTCGCCCAATGGGTCTTTTCCCATAGGCTAGAACGGCAGCAAGTGAATCGCGCAGGAACTCGGCCGTATTCCAAGCTACTTGAAAGCTGTGTTGCCGGCCGCTTTCTCTCCTTGCTTTCTCTTCAGCTAACGCATTAGCTTTCGCTTGCTGCTCTTTCTCTTGGAGTTGTCTGCACATTCAACCTTTCGCCCCATTGAAGTCAATGGGGCACGACGAATCTGCACTTTGCAACTTGACTGCAAGAGATCCAGCTGAACAGCATGGCCAAATGCATCAAGGTCACTGTCCCCTGCAGGGTGCAATACCGTGATTCGGAGTCCGCCGAGAAAGTTGGGGGCGAATGGCACATTCGCCCAATGGGTCTTTTCCCATAGGCTAGAACGGCAGCAAGTGAATCGCGCAGGAACTCGGCCGTATTCCAAGCTACTTGAAAGCTGTGTTGCCGGCCGCTTTCTCTCCTTGCTTTCTCTTCAGCTAACGCATTAGCTTTCGCTTGCTGCTCTTTCTCTTGGAGTTGTCTGCACATTCAACCTTTCGCCCCATTGAAGTCAATGGGGCACGACGAATCTGCACTTTGCAACTTGACTGCAAGAGATCCAGCTGAACAGCATGGCCAAATGCATCAAGGTCACTGTCCCCTGCAGGGTGCAATACCGTGATTCGGAGTCCGCCGAGAAAGTTGGGGGCGAATGGCACATTCGCCCAATGGGTCTTTTCCCATAGGCTAGAACGGCAGCAAGTGAATCGCGCAGGAACTCGGCCGTATTCCAAGCTACTTGAAAGCTGTGTTGCCGGCCGCTTTCTCTCCTTGCTTTCTCTTCAGCTAACGCATTAGCTTTCGCTTGCTGCTCTTTCTCTTGGAGTTGTCTGCACATTCAACCTTTCGCCCCATTGAAGTCAATGGGGCACGACGAATCTGCACTTTGCAACTTGACTGCAAGAGATCCAGCTGAACAGCATGGCCAAATGCATCAAGGTCACTGTCCCCTGCAGGGTGCAATACCGTGATTCGGAGTCCGCCGAGAAAGTTGGGGGCGAATGGCACATTCGCCCAATGGGTCTTTTCCCATAGGCTAGAACGGCAGCAAGTGAATCGCGCAGGAACTCGGCCGTATTCCAAGCTACTTGAAAGCTGTGTTGCCGGCCGCTTTCTCTCCTTGCTTTCTCTTCAGCTAACGCATTAGCTTTCGCTTGCTGCTCTTTCTCTTGGAGTTGTCTGCACATTCAAGCTTTCGCCCCATTGAAGTCAATGGGGCACGACGAATCTGCACTTTGCAACTTGACTGCAAGAGATCCAGCTGAACAGCATGGCCAAATGCATCAAGGTCACTGTCCCCTGCAGGGTGCAATACCGTGATTCGGAGTCCGCCGAGAAAGTTGGGGGCGAATGGCACATTCGCCCAATGGGTCTTTTCCCATAGGCTAGAACGGCAGCAAGTGAATCGCGCAGGAACTCGGCCGTATTCCAAGCTACTTGAAAGCTGTGTTGCCGGCCGCTTTCTCTCCTTGCTTTCTCTTCAGCTAACGCATTAGCTTTCGCTTGCTGCTCTTTCTCTTGGAGTTGTCTGCACATTCAAGCCTTTCGCCCCATTGAAGTCAATGGGGCACGACGAATCTGCACTTTGCAACTTGACTGCAAGAGATCCAGCTGAACAGCATGGCCAAATGCATCAAGGTCACTGTCCCCTGCAGGGTGCAATACCGTGATTCGGAGTCCGCCGAGAAAGTTGGGGGCGAATGGCACATTCGCCCAATGGGTCTTTTCCCATAGGCTAGAACGGCAGCAAGTGAATCGCGCAGGAACTCGGCCGTATTCCAAGCTACTTGAAAGCTGTGTTGCCGGCCGCTTTCTCTCCTTGCTTTCTCTTCAGCTAACGCATTAGCTTTCGCTTGCTGCTCTTTCTCTTGGAGTTGTCTGCACATTCAAGCTTTCGCCCCATTGAAGTCAATGGGGCACGACGAATCTGCACTTTGCAACTTGACTGCAAGAGATCCAGCTGAACAGCATGGCCAAATGCATCAAGGTCACTGTCCCCTGCAGGGTGCAATACCGTGATTCGGAGTCCGCCGAGAAAGTTGGGGGCGAATGGCACATTCGCCCAATGGGTCTTTTCCCATAGGCTAGAACGGCAGCAAGTGAATCGCGCAGGAACTCGGCCGTATTCCAAGCTACTTGAAAGCTGTGTTGCCGGCCGCTTTCTCTCCTTGCTTTCTCTTCAGCTAACGCATTAGCTTTCGCTTGCTGCTCTTTCTCTTGGAGTTGTCTGCACATTCAAGCTTTTCGCCCCATTGAAGTCAATGGGGCACGACGAATCTGCACTTTGCAACTTGACTGCAAGAGATCCAGCTGAACAGCATGGCCAAATGCATCAAGGTCACTGTCCCCTGCAGGGTGCAATACCGTGATTCGGAGTCCGCCGAGAAAGTTGGGGGCGAATGGCACATTAGCCCAATGGGTCTTTTCCCATAGGCTAGAACGGCAGCAAGTGAATCGCGCAGGAACTCGGCCGTATTCCAAGCTACTTGAAAGCTGTGTTGCCGGCCGCTTTCTCTCCTTGCTTTCTCTTCAGCTAACGCATTAGCTTTCGCTTGCTGCTCTTTCTCTTGGAGTTGTCTGCACATTCAAGCTTCGCCCCATTGAAGTCAATGGGGCACGACGAATCTGCACTTTGCAACTTGACTGCAAGAGATCCAGCTGAACAGCATGGCCAAATGCATCAAGGTCACTGTCCCCTGCAGGGTGCAATACCGTGATTCGGAGTCCGCCGAGAAAGTTGGGGGCGAATGGCACATTCGCCCAATGGGTCTTTTCCCATAGGCTAGAACGGCAGCAAGTGAATCGCGCAGGAACTCGGCCGTATTCCAAGCTACTTGAAAGCTGTGTTGCCGGCCGCTTTCTCTCCTTGCTTTCTCTTCAGCTAACGCATTAGCTTTCGCTTGCTGCTCTTTCTCTTGGAGTTGTCTGCACATTCAACCTTTCGCCCCATTGAAGTCAATGGGGCACGACGAATCTGCACTTTGCAACTTGACTGCAAGAGATCCAGCTGAACAGCATGGCCAAATGCATCAAGGTCACTGTCCCCTGCAGGGTGCAATACCGTGATTCGGAGTCCGCCGAGAAAGTTGGGGGCGAATGGCACATTCGCCCAATGGGTCTTTTCCCATAGGCTAGAACGGCAGCAAGTGAATCGCGCAGGAACTCGGCCGTATTCCAA